>NW_027555847.1:388376282-389772116 GCF_003287225.1 Phascolarctos cinereus | reverse complement strand
AAAGAAGACTATGCAGTGAGTTAGTGGCAGAGCTGGAATTTGAACTCATGTTCCTGACTTTTTGTGGACACCATGATGATTCTCATGATCCCTATCTGCTTTGGTGTAATATTAAATTAATTCATGTTAATTGTTCCATCTGGTCCTATTAGAAAACTCAGTATACCCATTGAACACCCCATCTCTAGCTGTGTCCTCTGGAACAGTCCCACACACAATTACAGGGATGGCATTTCTCTCCTCTCAGTCTTAGATTTCAATCTCATGATCTCTTCTGTGAAGTGAACTGCATCATCTGTGAGAAATCAGACCACAGAGATGGACCTGCAGTGAACATCCCAGTTTGTTGGCAGACTGGGCTATCTTTAATCACTTAACCCTTTGAAGCAAAGGAACAGTGGCAGCAGCCACAAAATTCTCCTCAAGGATCTGTCAGGCAGGATCGTTAGAGATAAAGGCATATTAAAACGAAACAGATGCTGGCAGTGTGTATTCAAAAACAACATGGAGTTTCAAAGCGATGGGTGTGTATGTCCTATAGTATACACATGGATGTCTCTGTGTGTATGTGTATCTGTGTTCACTTGTATGTATGTGTTTGTAAATTTAAATCCAACAATAATTTAAAAACATCTATTTTGTTTCATAAATTTTAAGTTCTGGGGAAAATACAGGGTTTGTATGTAATACTTTCATCAGAAGCTCTCACTTAACACAAAGAACCTGGGATATTTCACTCATTTGGCTCACTTTTCCTACCCAAATGATTTTAGATCTTTACTATCTGAATGAATGAACGAAAAACATTAATGAAGTGCTTATTATGTACCAAACAAGTGTGCTAAGTGCTGATGATATCAGTTGAAAAAATGAGGCAGTTCCTGTTTTCAAGGAACTCACACTGTATTTCGAGGAGACAACACGTAAAAGAAAGGTCAGCTGGAGGATAGATGGAAAGGCCTAAAAATACTAAGAGTATAAAAGGAGGACAAAAAGAAGGACAAAGACCATGTACCCTTAGGCTAAGTATCAGATGGAAGGTCAAATCTGAGTTATGCAGATTATAGAAGCAGGAAAAGCTTGGTGGTCTTCCATCTCATCAGAATGAATAGAGGGGTAACTTCCAAGTCATCCAAGACATGAGCCATGAAGTAGCTTGAATGAATTCTGAGTGATTCAGCTGAGGGAGAGAGCAGAGGGTGGGGGTAAGAGGAGAGGAGAGCACTCCTGGTGGTGGTGGTGGGCCTTCCTGCCACCTGTCTATCCTTGACTCTACTTAAAAGAACATGATTTCCATGGCTCAAAGAATAAACAGGTCAAAGGAAAAAGGCTAGGTTTCATTTTATATATATATATATATATATATATATATATATATATATATATATATATATATATATATATATATATATATATGTATACACACACACACACACATATATATATACATATATATATATGTATATATATATATATGTTGATTATAGGTATATTGATTATACTTATTCAGTATATGACAATCACCTGAGCAATGCTCCCAAAAGGCCTGCCACTTGCAATCATACCTTGGGATGGCTTTCACCAAGTGTTGACTCTAGTATGAGTCTTCAGTAGGAATCTTCTCCTGGGCCTCTCATGATCATTTCTTGTAACTTTTCCCTCCACAGTTCTGTCCAGCTCTGTTTGTAGCAAACTTTAGCTTTCAGCAAATGAAGGTGGTTTTCCCTTTCCACTGGGGCAGTGAGGTGGGGCAGTATATAGAAAGTAGGGCATGGAGTCAGGAAGTCTTGATAGGACTGGAGAAGGAGATTTTGAGGGGAGAGGTTGTTACTTATCAGGATGAGAGGGAATCATGGAAAAGATAACATTTGAGATGGGCTTCTAAGGATGAGTAGGAAATCAACAGATGAAAAAGGGAAGTGGATTCAAGACATGGAGAAGAATATGACCAAAGACATACAGGTGGGAAAGCAGAGAAAAAGGTTAGGGATAGGGAACACTCTAGTTTGGTTCAGGTGTAGACTACATAGGCCAGAATTTGATGAAATAAGTTTTAGAAGTTTAGGGTGATGCCAGTTGGAAGGCCTTGAATATAGCTAAAAGATTCTGTGGGATAGACAGATACCTACATGGTGTAACTCGGTGGGGTACAAGAAGAGAAATTTCTCTTTTCTACAATATCAACCCCACCACCAATTATTTTATCATCAGAACTTCATTTCTAAGTTTTGAGGACTTTTCTCTTTCCTGGAGTGCCTTGTTAAATGAAAGTATCCCTTACAGGGGTCATGCCTTAGAAATTGTGGAATAGTTGCAAGGGTATTGAACTCAGAGAGAAAAAGACCTGGATTTTAATCTTATTTCCAAAACTCCTCACCTTGGTGCCATTTGCCAAATTCATTTGCCTCTCACAATCTGTTTTCTTCTCTACAAAATGAGATAATAATACCTGCACTATCTGCTTCACAGGATTTTACGAGGAAAGTCATTAAGTGTCCAAGAATTTATGAAAAGCTTCCTGTGTAGCAGGCACTATGCTAAGTTCCAGGTTCACAAAGAAAGGCAAAGACAGGCCTGGGCCCCTAGGAGCTTATAAACTTTAAAGCACCATATACATGGAAGTTATTACCTTAAACCCCCATTTATTAATAACCAAGGTCTCAGTTAACATTTCAGTGGGAATTGCAGGAATAGGGTGTGAGAAAGTACTTTAAAGGGGAGGTAAAAGTGAAAGAAAGGGCCATTGAGAGGGAAGAAGGAAGATCACCCAAGGTGAAGGTTGTTGGTGTTATCATTTTGTCCAGTGCTAGGGTTGGGGTTGGGGATCATGGTTGGGGTTAGGGTAACAAAAACTCTGCAACTTTGGATGAGCCACTTCAGATTCTTGTCCTTTATTTTCCTCATGTGTAAAATGAGAAGCATAAGGGCTTCTTTGACTGTCAAATAGGGTTACTGAACGGCTCACATGAGATAATGAATATGAAAGCACTTGGAAAAGTATAAAGCCTTGGAAAATATAAAGATAATGATAATAGTGAGCATGATCATTATGATTATATTCTATATATGTTGCCTTCTTTAATTACTTGGTGTGAACCTGATACTGATTAAAGGGAGAGAGAGAGAGAGAGAGAGAGAGAGAGAGAGAGAGAATGTGTGTGTGTGTGTGAAAAAGAGAAATAGAGAGTATGTGTGTGTAAAAAGAGAAAGAGAAAGAGAGAGAGAAATGAGGGAGGAAAGCAGGGAGAAGACAGAGAAGGGGGAAGAGAGACACAGAGAAAGATAGAAAAGGAGAGACAGAGACAGAGAGATAGAGAAACAGAGAGAAAGACAGACAGAGAGGGAATATAGGTTTTCATAGTCTCGTAGAGTGCTGATTAGGCTTATTTGTCAAGTTAACTTTAATTTGCAAAAGACAAGTCCCCTCCTTTCTCATTAAACTTTATCTTATAAATGGCTAGCTGTCAGTACAACTTTTTGTATTACTTCTTGATAGCTTTTCAATGGCCAGTGGCCTCTACTACTTTAGCATTGAATTTTTCTGTCTCCCCAGACTAGTTCTAACCTAGTAGCTTTACACTAAATTCTTCTAAATAACTTTATTCATTTAACTTCCTTAAATTCTTAAAATAACTTTAAGATCACTATGATAAATCTTGTAAATGAAGATTTTTTAAAATATAAAAACAATCTTTTTTGTTGTTGTTGTGGAACTATTGGTTTATCTAGTGTCATAATTGCTGTCTCTGAAATAATTGCAATTCTTCCTAGTCACTATATATTGCAATGCTGGTAGTTGCCAGAAGGTGTACAATGGTGTTATGTGCTAGAGAGCATGATCTATCAAATTTTCTATCTCTAGTTGTGAATGACTAAAAGTATTAGTTTTTCAAATGATTTAAGCTGCTATATTTTAATAATCACATTTCATAGAATATTTTCATTGCTGAATCATACTCATTCATTTCTATTTACATATTGCCACTAAGAGAAAATATAATTTGAAGCAAGATTTAAGTAATTTTAAGTTCTAGGCACAGATTTTCACTATAGTCAATATATCCAGTCTTTTCATATTGCAATCTATCTCTGGTTTTCCAGGCTAAACAGTAACTACCTTTAATTCACCTTGTATCTTTCTTATGATCAGAAGCATTTTAAGCTACATGTGCTATAGCAGAACTTGCTTTTTTATGGCCATAAGAGAAATTGAACATTCTTTACTTCTCTATGTAGAGCATCAGGGAGAGATGGGAAAGAAAAATATAGCTAGTTACTACAGCAGGACAGGGAAGAGAAGATAGAAGCAAGGAGAAGTGAAGAAAACAGAAGAGAAGAGAAGGAAGAATATAAATCAATTTTTGTATACTATATCTAGTAGAAATTCTGCTGGACCCCTCTCCTCCTGGGTTGCATGCATGTAAAAGTGCATACACACACACACACACACACACACACACACACACACACACACACACACTCTGGCTCCTTCTTCTTAGAGTAGCACAACCAATACACCCTGAAAATTCCATTGTTAGGACACTTTTTCCCACATAATAGTTGACAATTGTTGTTTTCTCTACTCACTGACTCCATCATACAGCTGCATATTATAGAAAATGCACATCAATTTGCCTCTGTTACAGTTACAATCAAAAGGCGGAGCTACCTTGAAATATTGGCTTCCTCCAATCCTATTTGTTATCCAAAGGGCCCTTTAACCTAAATGGTGTGCTTTCTATAATGTCTTTGGCTAATGAATGAGCCTGTGAGGGCCTCAGAGCAGTGCAATGTAGGGAGAATGCTGTAATTTCTTTTTAACATGCAGGAATTCTGAATACGAGAAAATGCATGCCAAATTTTATTGCTTCTAAATCTGAATAATTGTATTTCTGGGCTGTGCATCTGGGTAGATAATAAAGCCACAAAACAATTTAATGAAACATATAAAAAATAAAATGACATTACTAAATATTATAAAATGAAGAAACTATTTTTTGCATATTGTCACCCAATCTTTCAACCATATAGCAACAAATAATGCAGCAATAATTGAAAGTTTTATTATCCATTGGAGTAAATTGAGCTCAAATTTACCTTGTTCCCATTAGTTGGCATGCAAATCTATTGAGGTTACATATAGGATTTCATGCTGGTGGTATATTACTGTTTTTCTTCTTACAAAATCTGAAGTTTTCAATAAATATCTCCGTTAACATAACTGATTCCGAACAAGGCTGTTCAGATGGGTATTTGATGTGTAGCGAGTTTTATGTGTTTAATCCCTATTAGCCTTGTTAATTCTCTTGGTCCAAGATCCACAGACCATTGTGGTTCATGATGTATACATCCCACAGAACTTGTCAGCAAGGTGGTTCAATGCTACTGATTATCAGGTTCCTAGCCATAGGACCCTCCATTGTCTGATTTCATAGGTAGAGTGCTGGGTGGGAGCAGAGAATTTGCCTTATAACTTAACTTCTAGGGTAGAGGTTAAATTCTTGCTTGGATGGTATGACAGGGATAAAGGAGATAAAGTCTTATCCTCTCAGTTCTACAAAGTTCATCATGCTTCCTCAATGTGCAAAACAAAACAAAACAAAATAAAACCAGTCTGCACAATTAGGCCATGTTCCATTCCAGGTGTTAAAATAAAGGGGCAGATGAATCCTAAATAAATTAATTTATTGGGTGTCTATTGTGTAGCTAGAAGTATGTCAAGCCTTGAATACTTTGAAAAAAAGCTGTCTTTTTTTCCCTGGGAATGAAAAAAATATATATTTTCTGACTCTTACAGTGGTTTGCTTATACCTTGGAAGAGGAAATAAGCTTAGTTGGTCAATATATTGACCAAGTATAGGTTGTTTCTCAATACAATCTATATCTATAAAATGGTCTTTTTGAAAGGAAAAAAAAGGATATGCAGTAAAAAATGTGTATACAAGTTTACTATATATAGATCATATGTACATATATGTAGATAACATTTTTAATATAAACATATGTAAGGATAGATATAGATAAAAGATGGAGAGAGATGACAGACATATAGGTAGGTAGATTAGATAGACTGTTAGACACAGATGATAGATAAATAGATAGATAGATGGGTAAATAAATGTGTTATCTTTTCTACTCTGAATATTAAACAAAGTAGCCTGAGAAGCAGTGGTCATCAGGACAGAGATTAAGTGATTTGATCAGGATTTGGCCTAGTACTTGTAGTGTCTAATAATAATGGCTTGTGAAACACTTGTAAAGATTAAATTGAATAATACATGCAAAACAACTTTTTGAACTCTAAAGCCCTATATAAATGTCAGCTATTGTTAATATGGCTGAAGATGTCATTAGCATTTTGGCTGTAATATCAAACTGTTCATATTTATTGAACCTGTAATACACCAAAACCCTAGATTCCACCCCCCCCATGAACTATTGTCTACTCATATGTTCCCCTCCTGGCATTTGTGCAGTTAATTTTTGAACCCTGGTATAGAACTTTACATTTATCTTTATTAAATTCTATTATATTTGATTCAGTCTATTATTTTAGCTTGTCAATAGAATTTTGATGTCCCATTCTGAGTGTCAAGCTCTCCTTCTTTGGAAAGAATTGCATAACTATTGCATAGCTTCAAAAATTCAGTAGGCCTTCTCCTTCTCTGTATCATAGTTTTCGCCACCTTCCAATATCCTGAGATAAGAATTCCTTTCTGCTTCTTCACATTAATTTTCTTCTTTAACATTGAAGCACTCCCAATTATATCTAGGAGCATATTTCACCTGATAATGTGGGGAGATGTGTCTCCTCTGCCCTTTTACCTTTCCTTTTCTAGGGAAGACTGCTTTGCCTTCTATTCATTTATAGCTATTAGAATTTGCAAAAAGAAAGAGAACAATATCTCTAAGTCCTTACAACAGCCCTGTCTCTGACCATGCCTGCTAAAATTGAACTCTTTGGTTTTCTGTTGACTTTTCTACTATCTTTTGGGCCAACAAGGAGGATGTAGCCTTTGTTTGCTGTACCTGTTCCCTGCTCTGAGGACTCTGTAACTAGGGGTGCTCCCAAGGAAGGCCTTATTTCTATTGGGGTTTTCTGTTTTTCTTTGTTATGCTTTTCAAGTTTTTCTCTTAATATCCAAAAATACTTACTCACATCCTTCCTGTGAATGCTTTTCTCCTTTCTGTAAATAACAGATTCTCTCAGCTATTTTCTGTGAGAAGGTCTTATGGAGAAGTTCACCTTCCACTATCTTTTTGTCTCTTCTTTCCTTTCTCTACTCTCAAGACTGGTGAGACTACAGATACTCCTTCTTGTTCCAGTAGCTTCTGTCAAGAAAAGATTATCTATCTCTGAATTGTCATGTTAAGGGGAACAAGTGAGAAGGTCAGGAAAGGGGGATAGGCAGTTCATATAACTTATTAACTCTATTTTGGGGTGAAGAATGAGGCTAGGGGTGTCAGGATCTGACCAGTGTGATTCCACAGTGGCCCTACAATTTAGAGGATGGGAGATGAACCCACTCCTTCCTCATTGCCTTTAGTGCTGTTAACAGAAGACAGAATTAGTAGAATGTCTGGAGATTTAATAGCCTTGTGTTATTGTATTCATCCACTTAAAAAGATTTCATTTTGTGGGGTATGTTGTAGAATCATGGACATCCACCTTTTCTTCCTCCTCTAAAATTATTAATGAAACTCAATAAGCATTTACTGAGCCTTTATTGTGCAGATGCATTGTGCTTGGTGATCTAGGTGTTAGAAGAGAAGGATGAACCTTTAACCCTACCTTCCTGTGCTCTTTTGAACATAATGAGCTCATTGGGCATAATGCTGGAAGCCATGTTTGAACTATTCTTGCGCAAGACATTCTTTTAGCAGTTGATGAAAATATATCTGAGAGAAGTTACATGATTTGTCCAGTTTCTGATGGGTAATAAATAGCAGAGGTGGGATTCATATCCAGCTTGATGTCTGGATTATCTCCATGATAATGGTGCCTCTTAGCCTCTCTCTCTCCCTCTCTCCCTCCCTCCCTCCTTCTCTCTCTCTCTCTCTCTCTCTCTCTCTCTCTCTCTCTCTCTCTCTCTCTCTCTCTCTCTCTCTCTCCCCTCTCCCTCTTTTTCTCTCTTTCTCAAAAAAAAAGTATATTAATGTAATTGGTGCAGATTGACTTCTCTTTCATCATCTCACCTTCCTGTCCTAATCATTAAACTTGTCTGTAGATTTGTTGATGATGCAAGATGAACATATAAAACCCAACACAAGACCACACATAACCCTGTGCCCAGTGGAATAGTGCCACCAGTTTGTACCACAGGGGCTCTAGAATTTGTGGGTTGGAGTTGTTGGGGTAGGTTTCCTATAGTAAATAGTACCTGAACTACATTGTAAAAGATGCCTAAGACTTATAGATAGAAGTGTGTGTGTGTGTGTGTGTGTGTGTGGTGTGTGTGTGTTTAGGGGGAGGTGAGAGTTGTATGAAAAGATAAAGTCTATGAGAACAAAGCCAAAGAGATGAGGAGGGGAGGAATTCCCCTAAACAGTTGAAAGACAACATGAAGAAATATGTCTGGTTGTGAAGGACGAGGCTTCTCTCATTTTACATAGTGCTGTGATAAGGGCTTTACAGAGAGGCCCCTGCTGACCACATCCCTGCCATCTAGCTGAGGGACATTCATAGACTGACAATACTCATGACAGGACACATTTTGCTAAGACAGAAATGGACAGTCTAGGTAGGTCTAGGGTGAAGGCATGTTAAGGAAGGGGAGTAGATTTTTACTCCATTGGCTGAAGTTCAGGATGGATAGATGCAGGTCCTCAATTTGAGGTGTATGTATATGGGGGCATGACATAAATTCTCTAATCAATCCTAGAAGACTTTCTGACAGGGGGATGGTTTTAGAACCTGTTTCTATGGACACAGAGGAACCCATCAGATAGTTTCCCAACATTTTATGTCTAATGCAGTCTTTTTAGTGTCTCAGTTTTACCACTTTGCAAATGGAATAAACTTTGTCCAAACATTCTCTGTAGAGTATGGTGAGTTAATGAGAAAACTCACTTGGGAATTTCTAGGTGTGAGTCAGCCCATGAAAGCAAAGCATTTCTGTACTATCAAGTGGTGGCAAATAAAGGGCATTTCAAAGAATATTGCTATACAACTTTATTTTGCATAGAAAATTCAGACAGACTGCTTTGCAGACTTAAATAATCCCAGGATGAAAGGTGCTATATAAATGCAAAGTATTATTATTATTATCAAGAAGTAGAAAAGAAGGGCATTTCAAAGAATGTTTCAGTACAATACAATTTTATTTTGCTCAGAGAGTTCAAGGGGAAAAAAGCCTTTTTTATAGACCTAAATAATACAGTTATGGAGCTACAATAAAATAAATAATACAGATATGGTGTTAAAATAAATAATACAGTTAGGGAGCTTAAATAAATAATGGCGCAGAGAAAAGAGAAATTAAGTCTCTGGTAGAAGAGGAAAGAAAGATGTAATGTTGAATGATAGGTGTTAGGGAATCAAGGCAGGGTCAATTAAAAACTGAAGCTCTAGGGTACAGTTGCACTTACCTAAGCACTGGCATGGGAGAATCAACAAGTTGGTCACTTATCTGACTAGTGTTTTTTAGTGTGACTGAATTGAACAGCTATTTTAGCATCCTAAAGACATCAGGGTTGAGGTTGGCCCTAAACAATGAATTGACAGATGAGAGTTGATTCAATCTAATTGGCCATTTAGTATGATGAAGACAAAGTCCCTCAACCCTCCTCTCCTGAACCCTTAACTCTTGGTCTTTATTCTTCACCCTCTACATTCTTCCCTCCTGCCCACCATACAATTCCTCACTGTCCTTCACCACTGAAGGCCATCCAACTACCATGCAGGAAGCTATGTGGGATGGCAGAGAAAAAAGGCACAAGGCCTGAAGTTGGAAGCCTGAGGTTTGAGTTCTGGCTCTAAACCTCTCCGTCTGCATGACCTCATTACACCACCTCTCCAAGTTTGAGGGTTCTCCTCTGTAAAATGAAGCTAGTATTTGTAGCACCCATCTCACAAGGCTCTTGTTAGGAGAGTTTTCCATAGCATAGATGGTAAAATTCTATATAAATGTGAGCTATTATTATTGTTTTTTAACCTGCCACCATAATTTCTGATCCATGTGTTCCTGCAATGCACTCTTTCATTTTATAGCTCTAATTTCTATTGTCTCTGCAGGTGTGTATGCATACCATTTCCCCTGGCAAATTCTAAGTTCCTAGAGGGACATTTGAAAGTCTCCAGGCCTTTGTTGTGAATTTATTAATAAGCTGATGATGACAGAAAACTTGTAGTAGAACTGGCAGTCAGTTGCTTTTCAACTTGTTTTTACAATTCTGAAGGAGAGGGACTGCAGTTGAATGCCCTAGGTAGCAAAGGGTTGTTCGGGTGCCTTTCAGTCATGTCTAACTCTTCATGACCTGGTTTGGGGGTTTCCTGGCAAAGATACTGGAGTAGTTTTCCATTTCCTTCTCCAGCTCATTTTACAGATGAGGAAACTGATGTGGAAATTAATGCAAACAGGGTTAAATGACTTACCCAGGGTCACACAGCTAGTAAGTGTCTGAGGCTGGATTTGAACTTAGAAAAATGTGTCTTCCTGTCTTCAGGCCCAGTATTCTTTCCACTGAACCACCTAGCTGCACAGCAAAGGGTTAGAGAGTCTTTATACTCTCATGTCTACTCCTCCCACTCCCAATTCCTTGAGTGTCAGAGATAACGTTGAGGCGACTCATATTCTGACAGACTAGATAACTGCTCAGTTTCTTTGCAACTCTGGGATTCTGGGGTCTGAAGGTAGTTTTGATGTCAACTAGTCTAGGGAATGAAATGTAATATGGAAAGGCAGAAATAGAGGGGGAACCAGGTTGGATTCTATGATCACAAAAAAGGGGTGGAGGAAGGTATGGGTCACAGTCTTATTTTCCAACCTTCTGACATAGTTAGGTTTCAGGGTCCTCTGGACAGGAGGGAGATGGAGTTTCAGGACATCACCCTTCCTTATCTCAGGAACAGTCATACTATATTAATTTCCTTTAAGGAGAAGCATATTGTGGACTAGAAACAGGAACAGGAAAGGTTTGGAGACAGCCAAAGAGTAGATTCCTAAAAATCACTGAGGAAATATGGGGGCATAAGATATTCCTTGTGTGGTTAGAATCTGGGAAGTAGCTATCTTCTTCCCCCCAAAACCCACTTCCTTTGGGGTCCTACAAGGAGTTGAAGGGAGATGGGGGTACTGAAAGGTTGTAAAGGATGTTTCTGATGATCTAATTATTTAAGAGTATCTACCATAGCACTGTGCACAATGAGACAGGACTTTTCCTTCACAACCAGACCTGTCTCTTCACTGAACTTCTTACTCATCTTAGGCATTTCTACATTCTCATCTTTAATCTCACAGACCCATCTCTGAACACAATCCCCAACTCCCGTACACACACAAATAATTTTTGCCTATGCAAATCCTACCGAGAATTCAAAGTCTGTCTTGGTTTACGAGGAATTCCTTAATAATTTCAGTCTATTAATCAAGTCGGTGAGTCAGTCAGCAAGAATTTATTAAGAATCTATGTGTATTAAGAAATGACGGGCTCAATGATTTTAGAAAAATGTGGAAAGACTTGCGTGAAATAATGAAAAGTGAAATGAGCAGAACCAAGAGAACACTGTTTATAGTAATAGCAATATTGTTTTAAGGACAACTTTGAATGAATAAGTTATTTTGTCTACTATAAATACCCAAATTAACTATAATGGACATATGAAGAAAGATGCTATCTACATCCAGAAAAAAAACTGGTAGTTAGAAATATGTATAGAATAATTTTATACATTTATACTTATTTGTTTTTAACAGTAGCCATCTCTAGGGTGGGACAAGAGAAGGGAAGAAAAAAAAGAAATTTACAGTATAATTTTATTGTTTATTTGAAAGAAATAGCAAGTTGTACATAGCAGATTTGCAGTTTCATGTACAATCATCTTTTCATTGTACTGTGTTATGCAAATGCTTGCTTTATTCCATAAATTAAAAAAAAAAGAATCTATATGCCAGGCCCCGAGCCAATCACTGGGGATATAAAAAAAGGCAAAAGACAATACCTGCTCTTAAGGAATTCACAGTCTAATGGTGAAGACAACATGAAAAGAACTATGTACAGAAAAGACAGATACAGGATACTTGGGATATAATCGACAGAGGGAAGGCGCCACCATTAAAGGTGATGGGAAAGGCTTCTTGTTGAAAGGTGAGCTTTTACCTTGTACTTGAAGGAAGTCAGTGAAGCCAGGAGAGAGAGAATTCCAGGGGACAGTGAGAAAAAAACATCTGCAGTCAGGGTATGGAATGAAGAAAAACAAGGAGGCCAATGTCACTTATGGAAGAATATATAGTGGGAAGTAAAGTATAAGAAAACTGTAAATGTAGAAAGGAGCAAGGTCATGAAGAACTTTGGTTGCCAGACAGATGATTTTATATTTGATCCTAGAGGAGATGGAGAGCTGCTCAAATTTATTGAATGGGTTGGGGGGATGTGTGTGTGTGTGTGACATGGCCAGACCTGTCATTTTTTTTGTCTCTTTTTTAATGTTTTATTTATTTTATTTCTAATTTATGGAATAAAAAAAGCATTTCCATGACATAGTATAATGAAAAAGCATGACTACAGATGAAACTGCAAATCTATTATATACAATTTGTTATTCTTTTTAAATATATAATAAAACGATATCAAGTAAATTTTTTCCCCTTTTTTCCTTCCCCCTCTAGAGATGGCTATCATTAGAAGCAAATAAGTATATTTACATATATGTAAAATTGTTCTATGCATATTTCTATTTATCAGTTTTTCTGTCTATATGGATAGCATCTTTCTTCATAGGTCTTTGCAGTTAACTTGGGTATTTTTAATAGTCAAAATGACTTTTAGGAAGATCAACTTGACAACTGAGTATGGGTTGGATGGGAGTGTGGAGAGACTCCAGACAGAGTATTGTGCTAGTGCAGTTTGGAGTTGATGAAGGCCTGCACCAGGGCCATGTCAGTGTCAGATGAGAGACACAAGAGATGTTGTGAATATAGAATCAATAAGACTTGTCAATTGGTTGGCTGTGGGAGGTGAGAAAGTGAAGAATTGATAAAAACACCTAAGTTGTAAGCATGAGTGACCAGGAAGATGATGGTGACATTGATAGTAATAGGGAGGTCAGGAAGTGGAGAGGGTTGGGAAGGGGTCACTTCTCACACCGAGGAAGTTTAAGATGTCTATAGAACATCCATTTTCCTACAGGTAGTGCAATAGGTGGTAGGAGATGAGTGACTAGAGGTCAGGAAAAAGGTTTTCCATTGGATAAGTAGATTTAAAAATCTCTGGCATAGATATGATAATTTAATTCATGGGAGTTGATGACATTACCAAGTAAAATAGTATGCAAGAGGTTGGGAACCTGTGTCCTCCAGGCCCTCGAGTACAGCCCTTTGATTGAATCCAAACTTTACAGAATAAATCCTCTGTGAGGTTTGGATTCAGTCAAAGGGCCACACTTGAGGACCTAGAGGACCATATGTGGCCTCAAGGCCACAGGTTCCCCACCCCTGGTAGAGGGAGAAAAGAAGAAGGCTTGGGTCAGAACTTTGAGGGTTACTCATACTTCACAGATGTGACCTGGACAAAGATCAAGCAAAGGAGACTGAGATAGAGAACTCAGATTGGAGGGAAACCAGGATAGAATAGTTTCCCAACAATCTAGAGAGAAGAGACTATATGTGACAAGAAGGGAAGGTGATCAATTGTGTCAAAGGCTACAGAGAAGTTGAGAAGGATGAGGGTTGAGAAAAGGCTATTAAATTTGACAATTAAGACATCACTAGTAACATTGGAGAGATCAGTGTCAGGTGAATAATGAGGTTAGAAGCCAGAGTAAGAGAGTAAGAGGAGAGGAGCAGTGACATCCGTTGTAGATGGCTTTCTCTAGGAATTTAGCTATAAAATTAAGGAGAGATATGGGACAATATAGCTTGTGGGGATGGACTGATCAAGTGAGGATTTTTAACGATGACTTTTTAGTTTCTAACAATAGTAGACGACTTCTAAGATTTTTCCATGTAGATGATGGATATGTGAGGACTACCTTGAATGTGGGGTCTGTTTGAGGTCATTTAATGTCAGAGACAAAGGCCTGTCAAGATTTCCAGCACCTTGCTAAAGACCTTGCCACCGAACTGACTATTTGCCCATTCTACATCTGACTCTACCCTTTGAGAACAAAATTAAAAGCAATGATGACATTCAGCTTTGCAAATGCAGTTGGGGAAAAGGGCTTCTTATGAAGATGGAAGGATTTCTACCACTTATTGACAATGCCCTTTTACTCTGCATTCTTTATTTCTTCAAATTCTAGACCCAGCTTATCTCCTTACCTTTTGTGAAGGCTTCTCTGACTATCCTCATCTACTACACCATCCTCTTTTCTAATCTACTAAAGCACTTTAGTCTGAATTCCTCATTTCTACATTTTTCATATGCTATCTAATCATGAAAAGTATGCTACTTTGATGATTTATTTTTATTTTATTTTATTTTTGGCCACAGAACCTCATGAAGACCAAGTACAGTACTGAGGAAATTGTGATTTGTATCACTGAAGGCAGAGCCTGCACTGATAAAATCACGAACTTTTTTTACAGTATTATAATAACTATTTCACTTTTGCTCAGGTATCACGTCCTCCATAAAGACTTTCCTGACCTTTCCAGCAGACAATATTCTTCCCCTCTTAAGATTTTCCCACAGAACTTAGGTTTTTTTTTGATTCCTTGATGTTTTTTTCACAATTACAGTCCACTTTGTACTATATTATCTGTGTCCAAGAGAATGCAAGCTACTTGAAGGCAGAACCTGTGCCATGCTTTAGCCTGATATTTCCAGTACCTGGAATAGTGCTTTGCACACATAGCAGACAGTTGGTGCATTGGTATCTTCAAATCTAGAGGCAGAGGGCCTGTTTGCTTTCTGTGTGATCTCTGAATGAAAATTTCCTCATTTTACAAATAAGGAGTTAGGAGTAAATGACAACTGAGTCGTCTTCTAGCTGTAAATAAGAGATCTGACTATCCTAAACATTTGTTGAATTGACTTGAATGCATGAATCTTGTTTCTTCAAGTACAGTATGAAGTCCTCGGTGGCAGGGCCCATGTCTCCTTAATAAGACCTCTAGATGGTGTAGTGGATAGAATGTTAGACTGGAGACAGGAATATCTGAGTCTGAATTCTGCCTCAAGCAAATATTAGCTGAAAGACCTGGGCAAGTCACTTAACTGATCTCTAGTTCTTAGTTTTCTATCTGAAACATGGAGATAATAATTACACCTATAATGCAAAGCTGTTGTGAAGATCAAATTAGTTAATATATAACTCAATATATCTAAAAAAAACCCCCTAGGTAAATGTTAGCTCTTGTGACCTAGCAAAGGGCTGGTCACAAAGTGAGAATCAATACAGTCGTTGATCTGAATGCCTAGAGTTTGGGGTTAAGGAGAGAACGCCAACCCCCTGGCATCTGTGTCAGGTCCTACCTTCTATCAGTCTCTTTGTTACTTTACAAAGGATAATGATTTGGAGTTGTGCCTCAACCTACCTAAGATGAGGTAGGACCATCCTCTGGGTCCTGGTTCCTCTGGGAACACAAAGACAAAGGAGTTGAGCTCATGTTATGTAACATTGGGAGGAAGGAAGGAAAAAACAAACACAGAAAGGCAGGAAAAAATATAAATAAAAAGGAGTGCAAAGTTTTATTGTCAACGGCTGCTGTCACCTCCTGGAACCACAGTCGTAGCTAAGAAATATGTGACACACTAATAGAAAGTAATTTACCCAAGGATGTTTTTGTGCCTTGAATTGCCTGCCACGTTCGGCTTTGGGAACTTTGGGAGTGTATATGCATGAGAGCCGCTGTGGAGCTTCAGAAAGTTCCCAATTTGTGCACAATGTGACTTTTATAAGGCTATTAAACTCGTCTCAAGAAAAGCACTCCGGAAAACAATGATACATGGGATCTCAAGGAGGCGTCGAAGGAAACAAGAAATTACAGAATGATGACCTAGCCCTCTCGGCTAAAGTGACTTTGAGATGGATGGGCTCTGCCTCCACCAGCAGCTATTTTTCTTCCCTTCTCACCCACCCGTAGCCTTAAGGTGGGCAAGGGATGTTTCTTGGCCTTTTGCTGACCCATTGGTCTGGGGAAGTAGAAGCTCTCATCTTCTCCCTCTGTTTGCCCACAAAACTGGGTAACTTGATTCGAGAAGGAAGAATCAGAGCCTGGGGTACAAGCTGTAAAGAGTCAAATTAGGTTAGATATCAGCACACCTTTCTAACAATTAACAATAACAAGCTGTCTAAATATGGAGTGAGCTGCCTCTGCAGTGGTGGCTTCCATTTCACTGGGAGATCTTCAAGCAGAGGGTGGATGATGCTTATTGGGTATGTGGTAGAGGGGGATTCTTATGCGTTGAAGCAGAAAGTCACTGTGTTCTCTTATTGAGCTGCGATCCTGTGTTCCTTAGACTCATACTTTGTGAGCTAGAACACAGCTTTCCCTGGGATTTAGTCCCCAACCTGGAATTAGCCTCTGAGCAGAGAGATGGTATATGAGGCATTGGGAAAACTGAAATATGCACAGATAGGAACCCTGCCCTTCAGGGGCTTGTAGTTGTGGACAGACACGCTGACAGAGGTGCATGAATCAAAAAGAGATAGACAGTGGAAGGTGTTGGCTAGGTCAGCATGGCTATTTTGAACAGTGCTTGTGGGAAAGGACATGGGACTTGAGTGATGGAAATAGGGAAGGAGGAGAGGTGACAGGGAGAAGAAAATGAGAGAGAACTGGGAGGAGAGAGAGAGAGACAGAGATAGAGACAGAGGGAGAAAGAGGAAGAGAATGAAAAAGGGAGGAAGAGGAAAAAAAGGAGAGAGAGAGAGATTTGAGAAAGTAGGAGAGAAAAAGATCTCTAAATGCTCTAGGAATTCAAAGGAGAGACAATCTACTTTCTCTTAGCCATTGCCCTAAAACCTAACCCTGAGCAGAAAGTCAATCACTCTTCAAATTACTCCAGATAACCCTTAGTTGTCAGTAAAGGAAGACAGCAGGAAGACTGTGCCCCTCCCTCACCAAAAATAATCCCTCCCCACTAGCCTGTCACGAAATGAGAAATTCCACTATTAGAGATTCATTTTGGAGGTACAAAGTCCTTTGTCCCCTTTCCTGCTTCTCATTCAATCCTGAACACCTAACTGAATTCCTTTGTCATATTTACCATATTTGTTCATTTGCTTACAGTGGGAATGAGGTAAGATGAGGGTCCTCATACCAGGTTGTAGTTGCGTGGGAGGGAGAGAAAAGAGGCACATAAAGGGAAGGCAGGTGTGGGGCTTTAGAAAAATTTCCACGAATTTATAATTTGGTTAAGGGCCAGCTCAGGGGCCAGGCACCTCTTCTTGGAGAGGAAGAGTCAGGGAGGCTTTATGTTCAGAGACACTAAGGAAGGATGTCCCTGAGAGGATATTCACGGGCTGTGTGTGGTTGATGTGGGGAGGGTGGGCAGAGAACAGGGAGCCTCTAATTTGTACTCTGGGCTGTGTATCTTTCTCTGTGTCCTAGCTTAGGGAAGAAGGAATGAGCCCTTTATCAATTTTTAATAAATTGAAATGACAAATAATCCATTTAATAAATTATTAACTGAGAAAATTACTGAAAACTGAAATATCAAACAATCGTGAGCAAATGCTCGGAGCGACGTATTTATTAATAACGAGGTCTGCAGTCAGATAGTGCTGATGCCAAGGTTTGGACTCTGCCACCACAACACCCACCCCAGCCTCAGTCTGGCAGGACCTCGCCCAGGAGTCTGGGGGACATACACACACAGTGCAATAGAGTGGAGTTGCGGGTGATGATGGAGGCCTCTGTGGACACAGAGCACAGGCCATTAGCCTTTGTGGTATAAGAAAGAAATGCTAGGCCTAAAGTCAGAAGACCTTCAGTTGTGTCCTGACTCTAGCACTTCCTGGCTATATGACCTTGAATAAATTCCTGGACCTTTCTGAGCCACGATTGGCTAATTTGCAATATGAGGTAATAATACTTATACTGCTTACCTCAACATGCAGTTGTGAGGACTGAAGGAGAAAACATCTGTAAGGCACTTCGCAAATCTTAAAAGTACTATAAATTTTAGCTGTTATTATCACCATCTGAAGATGGCACTATCAGCAGGGGAGTCCAAAGATTGGTCTGCCTTAGTGGCTTTAAACCCCTGCCCTGAAATAGTTCCCTCACTGGTCTATCACTATTAGACACTCATTTGTTTTTATAAAGACATGGTATATCCAAAAGGCCTCAGTTAAAATGTAAATAAAACGCATTATAGCCCCAACTTCCAATCTGGCATGTACTCATCCATCAGACAAGCTAGCTGACACCTTTCTGGTATTTAATTAAATGGGACATGGAATATGGTACATCTAGGTTCTGAAAAGAGAGCAAGGGAACAGTCCAGAACATGGGCAGACCCAGTAAGATATTGAAATGTGGGCCTCTGGGAATTCACAGCTTTAGGGATCATGCTAGAGGAGCATGAAGGACTACAAAAGAAGAGGTTAGAAGAGGCAAAAGATAAAAATGATTTTTTTATCATACTGATGCTTTGTACTGAACTCTTCAGTAGCTCCGTTCTGCCTGGCTTTCAAGGACCTCTGACATATAGAGCTTTAACTAGGATGGGTCAACAAGATATTTATTATAG
The DNA here is from genome assembly GCF_003287225.1 of Phascolarctos cinereus. Lineage (NCBI taxonomy): Eukaryota > Metazoa > Chordata > Mammalia > Diprotodontia > Phascolarctidae > Phascolarctos > Phascolarctos cinereus. Next base: position 389,753,258 of record NW_027555847.1, on the reverse strand, counting down.
GGCACAGAAAGTTAAAGGCTAAATGAAAACATTCAATAACTATTTAAAAATGTTATACAATTTAGAATTGTGTTACATTTTCATTTTGATGGCATTTTTACTCCTTTAGCACTAGAAACACCTGAGCTTAACACTCACTAAGCATGTTTTCAAATCAACTTTCTAATTCATTATTTGAAAATATTGACATTAAATGAAAATCAATATTAAAATTAATTAAAATTAGTTGAATGTGCCTGGGGGAGACTCTGGGACAATATCCTCTGGCAGGGAGACATCTATGGACCTTAAGTTCAAGCTGAGGAAGATTTCACCCAGTGAGGAGCTTGGGAAGAAGAGAAGAGAGAGGAATCACAAATGCCAGTATCCTATTTTGATTGGATAAGAGCATTATAACCCTATGTCACTCCTAATTAAGTGCATTTGCCTTAATTACTTTAAAAATATTTTCACGTCACAAATTCCATGATTTGAGTGAACCTTTAATTCTTGTTCATGTGTCCAAACAGCTAATTGTTGCCTTACCAAAATGTAGCTCTAATCTGCCTCTCCAGATTCATTTCCCCTTCCTCCCCATTATGAATCTTTTACTCTTAATGGATTGTTCTCCTCACTCTCACTTGTCCACACTATGCTCATTTCTACTTCAGTGTCTTTGCTTACACCATTTCTCCAGGGGGGGCTGCCTTCCTCCTTTCTCTCCATCTACTCAGTTTGCTCTCATCTTTCCAGCTCAAGGCCCATTTCTTTCATGCAGATTTTCCTGACCACTTCAACCCATACAACTCCCTCCAGGTATTTCATTGGTTTTCCAACCCATACTGATCCCTTCTGTTACTAACAGGGCTGTTGTGAGAATTAAATGAAATAAAACTTGTAAAATGCTGTGTGTGTGTGTGTGTGTGTGTATGTGTGTGTGTGTGTGTGTGTGTGTGTGTTTTAATGGTAGCTCTTCTTATTCTCATATAAAGCTATTGCTATAGAGTTATTCAAGGCTGGCTCTTTTTCATCTTGACTAAGAAAGAACAAGAGCCACTTAGGAAATAATACTGAATAAAGAGTCTCAGCTTAAGAATATGGGGAACTCTCTCATGGAGGGGCAATAACAATAGCAACAATGATCATAATAGCTGGCATTTAGACAGTATTTTGCAAACATCAATTCATTTGACCTTCACAAAACTCCATGACATTGGCAAGACCAGTATTATCATCTACACAAAAAATAATTAGGAAACTGAGGCTCTCAGAGGTCAAAGAAGCTTCTGTAAGATACACATCTAATGTGTGGCAAAGCCAGGACGGCAACCTTCATATTTTGACTACATTCCCATTGGGCATTCCACTACACCATATTACTTTTTATACATTATGGATGTTAGGTGCTATAACAGATGAAAAATGAGTTTAAAGAATTTCCTTCCGGGAGGTAATGGAATATAGAACATGTCTCTCAAAGGCAGCCTCAATTCTTTCATGAATTACTACTGAACTACTCTGACCAAAGCCAATCTCCTTCTTCTTTGAAATCCTACATCCACCTAATAAACCTATTCAATTGGTTTAATTATAGGTAGGTTGGCTGAAATGACCTTTCAAGGACTTTCTAGACTTTGGATTTTATGATCTATCCCTCATTACTCAGAAGAAATGATCAAAACAATTTTCAAACCAAGCCAGGCTGCCTGGTTGCTCTGTCTTAAGCTTAGGTTAAGGAAAATGTCAATGTTGTATGGTAAAAAGAACACTGATTCTGCAGGCAGGGGTCCTGGGGTCACATCCTACTCATGATGTGATCTATCTATCCCTACCCTATCTATGTGGTATTGGTCAGGTCACTTAAACTCCTTGGGACTCAGTTTCTTTATTTGTAGAACAAAAGGTTTGAACTCATAGGTTCCCAAAGTGGGAGATAACTGCCCTTTGGGGGACACTGGAATGATCCAGGGGGTGTGGTAGTAGTCTTGTGTACAACTGAGAAGCATTGAATAAAATTAAGGGAGTGGTGGAAGCATATGGAAAGAAGAAACTTTTGAAAAACCATCCATACATTTTTAATCTATTGTGTAACAGAGTTAAAGTTGTGGTGATTACATTATTTTCCAAATAAACACACAAAATACAAGTTATAACAGATCAGTGGTCAAGTCTGCCTACAGATCTTAACAAGCAAGTGTTGGCAGGTTAGTGTGTTGCACATTGTCAGGAAGTCTGGCATGCATAAGCAGTAATATGTGCGTGTAATGACTTGTTTACAAGATGATATTTATACAGTTACATGATGCAATATTGCATCATCAAAATTTCAATGCAGGAAAAACTCACAAATTTATAATAAATCATTAAATTTAAGATGCAAGATGTAAAATATTTTATATTTTTTTGAAATGACACAAATTTCAAGAAAAAATCATTAAAGGGTTAAAGAAAGTAGATTTCCAGGGGGCCTCTGAGAAAATTTTTTTTTTTCTGAAAAGGGGGCAGTAGGCCAAATAAGTTTGGGAACTTCTGGACTAGATGAATTCTGAGTTTCCTTTCAGACAAATATGAAATATGTCTTCTTTTTCTGCCTCTATCAAAGCTTTACTATAGGGGTCTGAGCAGGTCAGACAACCTCTTTGTCCTACTTTCTTTATCTGTAAAATGGGGATAATAATGCATGTTGTTATTTGGAGGCTGGGGCCTAAATAGACTCATTATATAAATACAATGCAAAATTTCACAAAGATGGGATGCAGGCACAATACTGCTGTTGTCCATAATGGGTATTTTTAAGACCTGTGGAAGCAATGGGGGAGGGTGGGCGGTTTATAAATATTTGTGCATGAAAAAATACTGTGATGATTTGAATCATGCCAAATAGAATATCATTTGTTTCTAGTAAAATTCACTGCTCTGGAAATGAATTAGTTTACATTGAATATGTGATGGTTCAGAGAAAGGGATATTAACTCAGTTTGCATTTCCTTGAACTGAAATAAATTATTGCCATGTTTGAATTAGTTTGGTCAACTGGATGTGATTGGAACAGACACGTGGTGGGGAGGGTTAGGCCCAGGGCCATGTCCCTTTACAAAAGGGCCAGTGAGTAGATATTGCCAAATAATCAGGCCAGAGATGCAGTGTTGGTTTTTCTGGATAGTTATTCCCTTGAGAGTAGTGAGCCAGTTGGACCAGTCTGGAATTGTGCCCCCAACAAGATCACCATGTCCTATGTAACCTTATGGGATTTATTACATGTGGACTTGATATGGTGAGATATGCATTCTGTCTAGAGAAAGGAGAGGGAAAAAAAAACTGGAATGAGCCTAGATCTACTAAACAGAATGATATTAGCCCATTTGGGTTACAAAATACTTGACACAGATTATTTTATTTTGACTGTTAGGACAACTCTGGGAGGTTGGGACAATGGGTATTATGACTCTCACTTTATAGATAGGCAGACTAAGTATTGGAGAGGCTCAGTTACTTGCCAAAATTAAGAGACAGTAAATAGCAGTGCAAGAACTTGAACTCAGGTCCTCTGATTCTAAGTACTATACTTTTTCTAGTACAGTGGAATACTTAGTGAATGCCTCCTTTGTTTTATGCACTGTGGAGGCTTGAACATGAATAAACATGGCTGGTGCTTAAAATGGCATTGGGAAGACAAGATGGAAACACATAAAAAAGTGAAATAACAACAAAAATCATAATAGACGTCTCCCATACTAGATATGTCAAAGGCCACCCATGAATAATTGCCAAGCAAGTGATGCAGACAACAAATGCTGTGAAATAAGTGGCATAGCTCAACAAAGATTTATGGACCTGGCAACCCTGAGATTCTTCATACAAACAGATGTGAGTCTAAAGTCAGAATACTGAAATGTGAAGTATAACTGTGAGAGGGAAGAAAACATTCACACACTTTATGACTAACACATTTGCTATACCAATATTTCTAAGAGAAATGAGGTTATCCTGTCTTGGCAGAGACCTCTGGAGATCATTTTGTGTGGTCTCCTGCCTCTATGCATTGCTATGCCAAGTTTATCTCACCTAGAAAGGAATTGCCATTGCTTCTCCATTGTTAAATCATGGCTCCATTTTGTCCTTTTGTTCCTATATGTCTCCCTTAGCCCTTTCCAGGGACTGGACTCAGAGTGTTTCCCTTAAGTCTGAAGTAAGTTGTAGGATTTGCTCTGCTCACGTAAGTACATACTTGACAATGGATTATTCTTATGATATAGGTGTTGAGAAGTGACTTCTGGAAATATCCCAAGCTGGTCAAGCTGTGACTTTAGGAAGAGACGCTGCCCACCCATAAGTTTAATCATTTGTCCAATGAGATGGTTGGATTAGACAACCTCTAAGCTCTCCTCCACTTCTAAATCTATGATTCTGTTATCCTGTGAACTCTGATAGAAAAAAGAAAGAGAAAAAAAATAGCAAATCTTTTGACTGATAGTTAAAACAAAGAGAAAAAATAGCAAATCTTTTGACTTCAGGGAACTCAGTTACCTGAAATCTTTATCCAACACATTTTTTTTTTCTCTCAACTTAATTTCCCTGACCAGAAAGTCTCAATCATTAGAAAATAGAGATGTAATTATAAAAAGCAACCTTTAAAGACATACCCTGGGGTCAGGAAATCCCAATTCCAGACAATTTCCTACACTTTCTCCTCTGCACACTGAGAATTCATGTTCAGGAGTAGAGAATGTAGAATTTTTTCCCTTTCCTTATAGCCCATACTTGTATTAGTAGAATTATATAAAATTGCCACGTGGATGAAGTCTGAATTTGAACTCTCTAGTCTTCCTAATCTATGTTCTCCCCCTTTTAGTCACACTTGGAAATCTCCCTGAGCCTCATATTCTTTTCCTCATCCAGTTCTTAATTGTTGCTTTCAAATCATTCATCTACCTGCAATATGCAAATGTCTGATGATAGCTTCATACATAATCTATTCTAAAACAGATCTATGCTGATCAGGGTTCAAAGCTAAAGTCATCATATGAGCAATGATCTGGAGTCATAAGGGACTTCAACATCTATCTAGTTCAATCCTCTCATTTAATAGATGAAGAAGTTCAGACCCAAGAGTTTAAGTGATTTACCTAAACTCTCACTGGTAGTGTCAAGGGCAGGATTTGAACTGAGGTCCATCAACCAGTGTTCCTTCCACTACATTGCATGAAACTTTATCAAGAAACTTCAAACAGCAGGCAGCAGGTTGTTCTCCTTTGGACACTCTTCAGCTTATCAGCTTCTTTCCTAAACTATGGCTCCCAGAAATGATGCAGTATTCCAGATGTATTCTGACTAGGAGCAGAGTACAAAGGGACTAGAATCTCTTCATTGCTCTTAATTCTGCCTAAGATCACATTAGCTTTTCAAAATATTGTCACAGAACACTGCTGACATACTGAACTTGTCTCCCATCAAACCATTTCAGATAAATGTTTGTCTCTTCATGAGCCTTCCATCTTTTATTTATGAAACTGATTTTTAGAATCTAAGTATACAACTTGGACTTTTTCCCCAATATAATTTCATTATCTTAATTCAGCCTACCAAGATCTTTTTCCCCCCAATTCTGACTCTTTCATCAGTGTTTTAGTTATTTCTACCAGTTTTGGGTCATTTGCAAATTTGATAAACATGGCATCCATGCTTTTATCCAAGTCATTGATAATAACATTAAGCAGCCATGGACCAGGAAGTCTCTTTGGAGTACATCATTGGAGACGTTCTGTCAATTTGATATTTAACTGTTAATGAGTACTTTTTGAATCTAACCATTCAACCAATTGTAACTTCATCTAATACCTAGTTCGTATTTCTTCATCCTTTCCACAAGATTGGTAAGAGCTATTTTATGACATACGTTGCTAAAATCTAATAGACTCTGTCTACAGTTTTTTTCCCCCGTGATCTTCCTGTTTAGTAACACTGTCCAAGAAAGAAATGGGGTTAGTCTGGTACAACAACTTCTTGAAGAAGCCACGATGGCTATTTGTAATCAACACTTAAGTGTTCAACTAACCATATCTTTGATGATCTGTTATGGCTGTTCCACTAGGAATTTAAGGTAAGCTCACTGTAGTTTACAGACTGGTTTATAGTCTATTACAGCCTGTTCATTTCCCTTTTTGGAAAATTGGGACAAGATTTGCCCACTTCCCACCCTGTAGTATCCCTTTCATTCTTCACCATCTTACACATAGCACTAACAGTGTCATTTAGTAGACAGGGATGTAATTTATCTTGGCTAGGTGACTTGAATTCCATAAGGGTAGTTAGGTTCTACCTTGCTATCTCTTTACTTAAGAGTCAACTCCCTGTTAGAAAATTTTCTTCTGTAATTTCTGGTGCAAATCCCTTAGCAGAGAACTAATACCAAGTAAGAATTGAGTAGCTCCACATTTTTTCTGGTGTCAATTATCATAATTCCTTTAATTACAAGTAATGGTTCTACCCTTTCTTCGATCCTCCTCTTTCGCTTATTAAAGTTTAAAAATCTTTGGGTGTGTGTGTGTGTGTGTGTGTGTGTGTGTGTGTGTGTGTGTGTGTGTTTGTGTGTGATTGTTCTTCGTTTTCTTCATCAACCAAGCTCACTCTGGGCTTTAGCATGTAACATAAACAAACAAACAATGTAATGCTCTCATATTCATTCTTTGTTACTTGCTCTTGTCTATAAATCTTTTTAAAATCTAAGTTTGTTGGACAGTTGCCTGTACATCCACACTAGTTTCTTCTGACAACATCCATTTTCTCCTCCTTATTATCGTTGTTTTTCTGTTGTGCGTTCAGAACTCCATACTTGACAGTTTCTCAGCCATCCTGGTATGACATTCTTGCACAATTTTAATCCATGAGATCCTAGCTATCCTTTCTCTGAAAATCCTGAAGTAGACTTGCCCAAAATCCAGTGTGCACATTGAACCGTCCCTAGCTTTCCTTTACTTCTCTATCACAAACTCAAGGAGGGAGTTTGGGGGTAATTTCCCCCAAAGTCCTCATAATTTTCACCCTCCAGAAAACAATTTTGCCCTGTTAGCCAGAGTCAGATCCAGAATAAAATGTCTCCTTTTGGATTTTCCCACCTTTTGATGCATGAATTTTTCATTAAGGCAAGCCAAGAAGGTATTAATTGTTTAGCCTTTGTCAGAGAGAGCACTCCAGCTGATATCCGGATAGCTGATCTCATATCATTACTATGCCATTCCTCTATCCCAGGCTTGTGATCTGTTTACCAAAATCTTTATCTATGTCTGCTCTGTCAGGTGATATGCAGTATACTAATGACAGTATGGCTTCTCATTCTTCCTCTATTGGTCTTAACCCAAATGCTAATCTCATAATATCCTTGTATATGGTCCCCTTCTGTCTTCTGACCCTGCCACCAGTCTGGTATAATCCCTCATCACCCAATGCCTGGGATATTACAATAGCTTAATGATTGGTCTCCCTGACTCAATTCTCTCCTCATTCCAGTCCATCTTCCACTCAGATGTGAAATGGATCTTCCTAAGGTGTAGATGCCTTACCCACTTATTATTCATCTAATACATTCCAATCCCTCCCTTTTACATCTAGGATCAAATGTAAAATCCTCTGTTCAGTATTCAAAGCCCTTCACAACCTGGCCTGCTCCTACCTTTCCTGTCTTTTTCTATATTACTCCCACATACTCTGTAATCTAGTGACACTGATCTCCTTCTTTTCCTCATGCAAGATATGCTATCTACTGACTCTGCATTTCCACTATCTGTCCCCCATGCCCACAATTCTTTCTGTCCCCAATTCTCCCTCCTAGCTTCCTTCAAATCCCAACTAAAGTTCTAATTTCTGCAAGAAACCTTTTCTATTCCTTCTTAATCTTAGTGCCTATCTTGATATATCTTGTTTGCACATAATTGTTTATATGTGGTCTACCCCATCAAACTACGAACTCTTTGAGACAGAGAGTATTTGGTTGCCTTTCTTTGTATCCCTAGTGCTTAGCATAGTGCCTAGTACATAGCAAGTACTTAATAAATATTTGTTGACTAACTGATTTGTAAGACACAAAGCAAATACATCCTTACCAGCCTTCATTAATTATATTCCATCTCTGGCCAGGAATACGTTATTCCTAATATTTGAAGTCATGACCCAAAAATTCAAACCCCATTCTCTTCATCAATTTTTTTCTTTTGTTTTTGTTTGAAAATCCTTTTACTCGTACCTTTTGTCTTGTGTCATGGTCATTTCAACATCAAACATCAACATCTCATGTCAAAGAACATAAATTAGCTCAAAACATGCAATACAGTTGAATATGTCTGACACTGTATACACTGTTCTGTTCTAGTAGATCTCTGCCTCTCTGTCTTGAAAGAAGCATTTTTAATTGTTCATTCTTTAAGTTTTTCATTTTTTAATAGTTTAACTTCCTTTTAGTGGTCTTTTCATTTATATTATTTTGGTCATTATGCACATCTTCACTTGAGTCTGTTTACTTTACTCTTCATATGTTCATGCAAATCTCCCCATATTTCTTGGAATTCCTCATAGTGTCATTTATTACTTCACAATGATATTACGTTATATTCATATCACATAGGATTTTCTACACTATTTCTCAATTAATGGTTATCTACTTTGCTTCTGATTTTTTTTGGCTACAGAGTGTTTCCATGAATATTTTGGTATATATTAGAACTTTGTTCCTGCCTTTGACTTCCTTTGGGCAAATGCCCAGTTGTTGGATTCAGATATCATCTTCCTAGCCAGCTGTTCACTCCCTAAATCAATTTTCTCTTCTGTATTCCTTACCTTCAATGGGTGACAAGGAAGAAAACACAATCTGTATTCCCGTTGTCTTCAATTTTTTTTTCCCAAGACTTCATAACCTTTGGTAATTCTTTCCAATTTTCTCCTGGCAGTGTCATTTATGCCCATGTGTATCACCAGAAGTAGGCAATAGTAATCTTTTTTTTTTATATAATTTTGGGAATTTATCTGTTATATCTTAGACACATGCCTTGAGAAAACAAAAAGGTCTCTCTATTGTCATTTTCAGATTGGTGGATAATTGTCTGAGTCTCCATGAGAATGAAGTCACCACTACTATTTATCTCTTCTTTTTCTGACCTTTAGTACTGGATCTCTCATTTGATAGCTTTTGTGATTTTACTTTATTGTTACTTAGAGGACAAGCACCTGCTTCTTTTTCAGAGGAAGCTATACATCATTAAGGAATAGTTGCAAATTTATTTTATATCTGTGAGGTTTGTTCTATTGCTAGACCTTAGTTGACAGAAGTGATTTCATGTCTCCCCAGTGACTGACCCATCTACATACTGAGAAGCTCCTAGTACCCAGTAACTGGTTTAGGCAATGAATGAAAAGATTTCTGCATCATGTTGTTGTTCATTCTTTGTTTCCATAGAGGAGCAACAACATCCCAGGTGATAACTTGATTTGTGTGTGATTCGGATTTATGTGAGGCAGAGCTGCACAAAGTCATTAGCCTTACTTTCTTTTCCAGTGGCAAGGCAAAAGTCAGAATTACTGGTGATGGCCTGGGATGCAGTGGATGACCTTAGTGTCTTTGATGTTTTACCAAACTCTAGGTGCTTCATAGTGCCTGCTTCAGCTGCCTTCATGGCTGCTGGAACACTGGTTCTCATCTGCCCATTCAACCAACAGAAGTCTTCACATGCTTGGGGCAGATGAGGCCTGTTGGTTACTCTCAACCTGATTTAGCTTGTCTGGCAAGATGGTTTTTATTGAAGTATGATCAATGCACATGCTACAGTTTCTTGGAGCCACAGGTGAGAATTGGGTGTGAGGTAGGCATCAAAGGTGGATTAAAAGCCCCGAAAAGGGCTTGGCAAGCTTTCACACCAGAGGTGCTAGTCCTCCATGAACAACACATACGCCCCTTTCAGGATAATAATCTGTTTAGCAAACTTCATCTAATCCATATACACAAGACCATCTAATCATAACACCTTTGTGATGGAAAAGGGCATATTGCAGTCTGACTATTGATTGCTTGCCCCTAAAGTCCTCCTCTTACTTGGTCCCTCTGAATTTGCCCAGTAACAACAGATAGAAGGGCAGAGATTTCAGTGCCATTGTACACCAACACCACCAAGCTTGTGCCCGCCCATAGAACTGAAGGACTGGGGGAGCTGCACAGTTGCATGCCTGTGAGTGATGAACTGCTTGACTTAGAATCCTTTGTGTATTTGTGTTCCTTCTTGGTACCTAATCTATGTTCTCCTCACAATATCTCCAGGTGCATATTTTCCTGTTATTTAATACTCTGTGAAACATTCTTCTACTCTTCAACTTCCTAACAAGGACCAGATTTTCTCTCTGTTGTTTCAGATTCTGATAATTCCTCCCCAATCACTGAAGATGGCCAGGCCATTACAGGGAACAAATGAATGCCCAGAGCTGTTCTAGAAACTTCTGGGAACTCTAAGGACAAGGGACCAATTGTTCTTTGGACCTTCTAGTTACTCTGGGCTGTGTGATGGTCCAATGCTGAAAAGACATGATTTATTTATTTATTTAGAATGATATGAAAAACACTGAGTATTCCATGAGTGGTTCTGTTACCTCCCTGCCCCATGAAAAGAGGCCTGGTTGCTGAATTTGTGAAAGAGGAAACTTTTGGGTCAGGACCCTTTTTGGCTACAGCTTCCCAGGTGACAAGATGTGAGTTCACTGAGGAGGGGAGGACAGCTTTTCTCTTCTACGATGTAATGGCATTGTATATTCCCCACATAGAATGTAGACTCAGTCAGTCAGGCTTATATTGGGTTCCTGGTTGTCTATTACCTTTTAACTACTTCCACTATCATTGACATTGTAAACATGGAAAAGTTCTGGAAATCCTGCAACATTGGGAATGGTTATATACCAGGAGAAGGTTTGGCATTGAATAGACTACCAGAAAGAAGATACTTCCAGGGCAGGGGAGGGGAAGGTTGATCAAACTGTGCTTAGTAGAATAAAAGTAGCTTTGCCAAAACCAAAACAAAATTAAAAAATTAAGAAACCTTGTTTATGCTTCAATGTTAGCAACTCAGATGATTAAGTCACTAAGGCCCTCACTTACATTTTAAAGTCTTTATTACCTTTTAATGACTCCTTTTTTTTTGCATCACCATAACTTTAGAATGGCAGCCTGCTAACTTTCTCTTTTTCTCACTAACTTCTTTTTTTGTTTGCTTCTTTGGCCAATCTGTTTTAGTTAGCAGTTTATTTTTCTAATCTGTTTTATTTACCTTTTCTTTTGTATTTTGCTTCATCAACTACCTTGTCCTTTTCTTCTCCCTGAGCCCTTCTTTTTGAGATCTTACTCCATATTCTGTTCCTTCTTCTGGAACATTCTCTCAGAGAAGTCAGACATAGAATTTGGACACAGACATCATTCTCATTCAATTTTCCTTAATGGATCACAAATTTTCCAATTTTTTCCCCCCAAATTCAGTTTTTAGCCTTCTTCACATATCCAAACCTCTACAAATCACTGTCACAATGTCCTCCTCTCCAGACAGGTGATGAAGAAATGACTCACATTAGTAGCAGTCATTTCTTTTCTCTCCCCTACTGGGCATTCAACATAATCATTTTTAGTTTTGTGATTTTATTCAGTGCTTGCCAAGTCTATCATCTTTGGATTCCTTTATTGAAGAGACTAGTGGTGACATTTAAGTGTAAGACTCTTGTGTAACCTACAAGTATTTGGCCTCTGGTTCCTGAACCATATTTTCCAATGTTGACTCATTTCTCATCCTCACCTAAATCTATTTTTGCAGTGCATTCACTGAGGATTAAAACACATTTATTTAATTTGGAGGATCTTATCGAGTTCTTCATAGAATATTGATTTACCCTTTATCTCCTTCATGAGATGTTGGCACATGAGCTGCAATTATTTTCATAATGGTCTTCTTATAACTAGATATTATGAATATTGTAATAAGAGGTGACCAAATGTTCCATAAAATTATGTATCTTTTTATTTGTGGACATATAATATCCATAGTATTCTTTTTTTCCTTCATTCCTTCTTCCTTCCTTCCTTCCTTCCTTCCTTCCTTCCTTCCTTCCTTCCTTCCTTCCTTCCTTTTCTCTCTCTCTCTCTCTCTTTCTTTCCTTCTTTCTTCTAGGCAATTAAGCTAAGTTCCCAGGTCACACAGCTAGTAAGTGTTATGTGTCTGAGGCCAGATTTGAACTCAGGTCCTCCCGACTACAGGGCTGGGGATCTATCTACTATGCCACCTAGCTGCCCCCATAGTATTCTTATAGTCTGTAGACATAAGCCTGGTACTTGGGAAGGAATTCTGGCTAGGAAGTCAGAGGATCTAGGTTTAAAACCTTACTGTGATGCTTACTACTTACTGGTAGCTAGGTGGTAAAGTAGATGGAGTGCCGGGCCTAGAGTCAATAAGACCTAAATTTAAAATCTAGTCTCAGCCACTAACTATGACCCTGGACAAGTCACTTAACAGCTTTTTGCCTCAGTTTCCTCATTTGTAAAATGGGGATAATAATAGTACCTATCTCTTAAGGTTTTTGCAAAGAGATGATGATGATGATGATGATGATGACATGTATATAGCATTTACTATGTGTCAGCTACTGTTTTGCAATTCATTTGAAATCTTCTTTTGTCTTCTCATCTCTTTTTTAGCCATAATGTCAAGATTGATACTAGCCATTTCAGTATCAGTAATAATAATAATTAGCCTTTAAGTAATTCTTCAAGGTTTATGAAGCACTTTGCAAATCTTTCATTTGATTTCTCAACACTGTAAGGTAAGTGCTCTTATTCTGCACCTCCTCCCCATTTTACAGATGAGAAAATAGAGGCAGACAGAGGTTAAATGATTTGACCAGGTCTGCATAGCTACTAAGTATGTGAGCCAGGGTTTCAACTTAGGTCTTCATGACTTCAAGTTTGGTCATTGGACAAAGACTTTGCAATTACAGTACTAACAAGTAAGTTCAGTTTATAAACTGTTCAAAAAATATGGTTCTACCACAATCATATACCAGAATGAGTGTCAATAGCAACTGTTTCTATTCTGACCAGAAATGCTGAGGTCTTCCCCTTCCAGGTAGATTATTTTGTGAAGGCAAACTAGGACATCTTTTGCCTCAATTCTTACCTAGCCTTTAACTACTAAATGAGAGTGCTTCACACTGGAACCTGGGAAAGATCTTAGCTTAAATAGGCCAAGGTCTCCTACTACATCTGTGGCCATCATCAGTCATCCTGACATATGTTTTGCCACTGGACTCTGATGACTCTGGAGTGGAGAGTGGGGCTAATGACTTTGCACAGCTCTGCCTCACTTAAATCCAATTTACTTGTAAGTCAAGACATCATACTCCTGATGTCATTGGTTGTCTTGGAGAACAAAGGATGAACAACACCAAATCACAACTTGTTCAGTCATTCCTCAATTGACAGGCACTCCTGCAATTTCTAGTTCTTTGTGATAAGCTCCTTGATCTTTGAAAAACATGAACAGAGTTGTGTGAAATAGTGAGGACTGAAGTGAGCAGAACCAAGAAAACATTGCACACAGTAACAGCAAAATTGTTTTAAGAATAACTTTGAGTGACTTAAGTCAGTTTGACTATTATAAATACCCAAATTAACTATAAAGGACCTATGAAGTAAGATGCTATCTGCATTCAGAGAAAGAACTGATAAAATAGAAGTATGCACAGAATGGTTTTACACACACACACACATATGCATACACATATTTATGTCTAATGATAGCCATCTTTAGGGGGGAGGGGGAAAGTTACATTGTAACTTTATCATATATTTAAAACGAATAACAAATTGTATATAATAGATTTGCAGTTTCATGAACAATCATCTTTTTTCCTATTCTACTATGTTATGGAAATGATTTTTATTTCTTAAGCTCAGAATAAAATGAATAAAATTTTTAAGAAGTATGATTTTTGGTTCCTTCTGCTCCCTTTTCCAATGTTCTGCCACCATCTCTGCAAAAATGGGAGCAGCGCCAGACAGGAAGGAGAACTGTTTTGTATTTTTCTTTTATTTCATGGCTTGTCATGTTCAAAGAATTCAGCATCAGGTGCCTAACTGGCAAATGATGTTCCTTATACTTTGCTAGTCTGGTCTTTGGTTAAATAACACAGTCTCTGCTGATAGAGTCATACTGGAAACTTTTCTAGTCTAAGAGAACCCAAAACACCTGGTACCACACTAGCATAATCTTTCAGAACTCAGGGTTACCTCCAAGCCACAATAAGGCATGAGAGTAGGAATTGGTAGAGGCTACATTACTGAGTCAAAAGTACAATATTGTGTAACATTCCCTTGGGGCCTTTCTCTAACATACATGTCCAGAAACAGGACCAAGTTTCCATGCAATTGACTGGAATGATGACTCAGCATAAGAGGACACTCTACTTTTAAGTACAGCTTCTATCTTCTACATTTATTTGTATAATAGCTTTATCGTTTTCCTTCTTTGAGTGCCAGGATTCTGTGTACAGTAGTTACTCCCTTAACTGTCATAAAATGACTAATGATTCCCCTCCACATTCATGTAGAACTTAAAATCATAACTCTCATTTGTATAGTGCTTCAAGGTTTGTAAAATACTTTTCTCACAGCCACCCTGTGAGCCAGTTAGCAGAGATGCTATAACACCCATTTATATATATGAGGAAACTGAGGCTTCTCTTTTCTAGGTGAAATCTTAGTTCCTCCAACCTTTCCTCATATGAAAGAGTTTCTGGATTCTTCACCAACTTGATCTATTTCCTCTGATTCTGGTTGGTCAATGTCTCTCTTAAAATGGCATGCACAGGACCAAACACACAGTGTTCTGGCTGGGACATAGCACATCAGTCCAATTGTTTCTTTTGGTACTTTAATACTGTCAATATAGCTGAAAGTTTTTGCTGTGTATGGGTTTTAGCTCTAATGACACATAGTTGACTCAAATTGAGCTTGTAGCTTTTCATGTGAAATCTTGTGAAGCCAGGATTTACTTTATTGCTATAGCCCCTTAGGTACTGCCCCTCTCTTACCTGTGGAGCCCCCATGAAGGGGTTCAAGATAACCTGGGTCTGCATGTATTCAGAATTAAAAGTTAGGAAACACAGCTGATGTGTAAGTTTTACATGATAGTCAGAAGACACAAATAGTTCAAGATAAGTCAAGATGGAACATTCCTCTAATAAACTTGACATTATCTCCCACAAATACACATTCCTTACCTATGAAGAGTGGACATACCGAGGGAGCACATGTGGCCAGGGAACATGCACAGAGAAGTATACATATAGGGATCATGCATGCCTGATTGTGTATGGCAAGTTGTCTTTCGCAAACATCTGTTACAGAAAGAACAGGATACAATGACCATTGTGATCATTTTTCCAGCCAAGCAGGAAATGCTATTTCAACAATTTTCATCTTTACTTCTACATTAGGTCCTATGTGTCTAAGTGGAAAGAACTCAGTAATGGCTGGTGATAGGTCAGGCTTTGGGTCTTTGGGGCCTGGAGTGACCTCTATCCCTAACCTCTTCCTCATTTCTTGAAGCCAAACTAGTGTCATTCAGTTTATGATATACTCTTGATTCTCTTCTAAAGTGAAGTGAATACATCAGTGTACAACCAATCCACCTATGTAACAGAAGCTGTTTCTGCTTTGTTTACTTTATTCTTCTGTAGAGGCTCTTGTATCAGGGTGTTATCACTTCTGATCCCATGAACTGTTGTCTCTCTGGGTATAAGTGGCTCTGTCCTCTGTTCCATTTCTCACAAGGCTTTCTCTGACCTTTTGACTCCAGATATGGGCAACTAGTCCATATTGTTGGTGTTGGAATCTCTCTCACCTCATATTCACAAAGAACGACTTTAATGACTCATTATGACATGAAGGTGGCCTTGAGTTTTGGAAGGCTATGCCAATGGAGTGAAAACTCTGGTTTGTTCCATCATTCTGGAAACTCCTTCAGCAGTAGATTATGGCTGTTTCTGAAGGGCAGTCTAGCTAAGTATCCTCACCAAGACACCAACTACTAGCAACTCGTGAAACACAGAAATGCAAAAGGTCACTTAGCCCTGTGTAGCTCCCTTCTTCTTGTGAAGTAATGAGTGTAGAGTGGTGGAAAAGAGAGCAGTGAGTGCTAAGAAATAGTTTTTAGATAGTCCATAAACATTGTTAGCCATTGGGACTTCAAATGTGAAATCCTTGTCCAATGACTAACAAGTAGGCATATTACTAGAGGAACTATGTCAATCTTGTCATTCTCATCATAAACCAGAAGACAAGAGAAAGTTGCAGCTAAATAGGAGAGCTTACAGGTTTTCTTGGGAATTACAAATAAAAGAATGATAGAATTGATTTTTAATATTCATTCAAAGCAACAACAAATATAATTTCAAGGGATACTTGGTCATCTCATATTCTAGAGCTCAAATAAGTTCCTTGAGAATGGGGATTATTTCTTTGTTTATATTAGTATTCTATAACCTAGCCCAACGCTTGGTTTATATTAAGTGTTTAATAAATGCTTGGATGTTGATTGGTGATAAGCATTGCCAAAAAGATCACCATGAAAATAATTCTCGTGTGCACACCAATATCTGTTGTAGAGGATGAAGAGATGGAGACATTCTGTGAATTTTGTGGGAAATTTGAAATGAAAAATATTTATACTTTAATACTTAATGACTTCAATGCAAAAGTAGTCACATAAAGATGGTGAAAATATTTTGGAAAACATGATTTGTGAAAACAAAAAAAAAAGAGAGGACAAAGTCTTGAGGGCTATATGAAAGCCTCACTCCTATATGTTGTAAGAAGAGTCAGGAGGCACTGGATATGATGAATACCACATAATATTACAAAAAAATTAAACTGAATTTTTTTAAACAAAAGTTTCCTGGAGGACTTAAAACCTTCAGCTCTCAGACTTCTGCTCTGAGGCTCCTCTTCCCTAATTGGTAAATGTCTCATTTGGCCTACTATGCCTAGGTTGGCTCCAGCCATGCTTCACTTTAGTCTGTGCCATGCCTTGCCAGTTGTCTTGTTGCCATATGCATACTGCCCCTAACAATACAATTGCAGTTCTGAAACCACAGTCAGATCAATATTGCCATTACTATTGAAAATGATATGTCAAACCTTTTGAAAGGGCTCTACTCTCCATCTCTTAATGTTCCAAACCAAAATGCTTTTCCCTGGTTACCATTCCTCAATATGTCTTGTTTTCCAATAGTAGCTCCTTGAGGACAGAGACTATTTGCAAGAGCAATACAATTCTTGGCATATGTAAATGCTTTTTAAAAAATCCATTCATTCATTTTTCAAAAACAAAACTTTTGGTTACCATTTTGGAGTCATTTCTGAAATTGCTTTCTGTATATAGTCAGACTACCAGACTCTTAGAGCGAATATCAAATTCAATATAGAATGAAATTGCCAAGAATTCAGAGAAGTTAAGTAACATGTCTTGGGTCACTCATCAGGTGCATCTCTGAAGTGGTACCAGAACTGAGATGAACTCTATCCACTATGCCACATTAGTGCTCTCTCTCTCTCTCTCTCTCTCTCTCTCTCTCTCTCTCTCTCTCTCTCTCTCTCTCTCTCTCTCTCTCTCTCTCTCTCTCTCTCTCTCTCTCTCTCTCTCTCTCTCTCCATTTATTGGGAAGCAGTAGGTTTTTAAAATCTAAGGATCTCCATTCCTCCACCAAAAAGTCTCTTTATACTTCAAAGAGTATGGCAGATATACACATCCTCAAGTACTCCAGTTGGAAATGAACATACATAAAGAGTAAAACCAGTACACAATAGGTATACAACTCCAAGGAACCATTTCTTTACAACATTAGCACTCTTTACATATTTGAAAATAATTATGTATGTACCACTAAGCCTACAAACAGATATATGCAAAGTAGAATAAACAGAAAGCAATAAACAGAGGGAAGGCACTGAAATTAAGAGGGGTTAGGAAATCTTCCTGTAGAAGGTGGGATTTTAGTTGGGACTGAAAGGAATCCAGGGGTGTCAGCTAGGTGGTGCAGTGGATAGAGCACCGGCCCTGAAGTCAGGAGGACCTAAGTTCAAATCCAGCCTCAGACCAAACACTTGATATTTACTAGCTGTGTGACCCTGGGCAAGTCACTTAACCCCAATTGCCTTAAAAAAAAGAAAGAAAAAAAATAAAAAAATCCAGGGAAATGAGTAGTCAGAGCATAGGAGTGAAAGCAATCCAGGCATGGGGGCCAGCCAGAGAAAATGCCTAGAGCTGAGAGATGGAGTGTCTTGTTCATGGAACAACTGGGAGGTCAGCACCACTGAATCAGAGAGTATGTGTTGGGGAATAAGGTGTTAAGAACACAGGAAAGGTAGGAAGGGGGCAAGGTCATAAGAGATTTTGAATGCCAAATAGAACATTTTGTATTTGTTCCTGGAGGCTATAGGAAGCCATTGGAGTTTAATGAGTGTGTGTGTGTGCGCGCGCATGCAAAAATGCGTGTGCGTGTGATGATCAGACGTGTTTTAGGCAAATTATTTCATGGCTGAATGGAGAATGGATTACAGAGGGGAGACATGTGAGGCAGGCAGAGCACCACCTGGCTATTACAATAGTCTAGACCTGAAGTGATGAGAACCTGCACTAGAGTGGTGACAGTGTCAGGAGAGAAGGAGATGTATTTTAGAAATGCTGCAAAGATGAAATGGGCAGATTTTGTCAGCATCTTGGATATAGGGGGGCTGAGAGACAGTAGAGTCCAGGATGACTCTTAGTTTGTGAGTCTGAGGGACTAGGAGGATGATATTGCCTTCTACAGTAAGAGGGAAGGTAGGAGGGGAGGGGGGATTTAGGGGGAAAGATAATGAGTTCTGTTTTGGACATGTTGAATTTAAGATGTCTATTAGACATCCAGTTTGAGACGTCTGAAAGGCAATTCAAGATGTGAGATTAAAGATCAGCAAAGAGATTAGGGTAGATCTGAGAGTCATCAGTATAGCGACGGTAATTAAATCCATGGCAGCTGATGAGATCACGAAGTGAAGAAGAATAAAAGAAGAGAAGACAGCCCAGGACAGAATCCTGAGGAACACTTATGGTTAGAGGACATTATCTGGAAGAGGATCCAGAAAAGGAGGCAAAAAAGAGTGGTTAAGTAGGTAGGAGAACCAGGAAAGAGTGTATTCCAAAAACCTAGAGAGAAGATACTATCAAGGAGGAGAATGATCAAGAATGTCAAAGTTGTAGAAAGTTCAAGGTGAATGAGGGTGGAGAAAATGAGGATGAAAAGATTCAACCACTGAGAGATCATTAGTAACTTCAGAGAGTTCAGTTTTGGTGGATGGTGGTGGATTCACCATTGTGATAGAGGGAGAAAACCTGGAAGAGACAGTGGAGAGCAAAGAATATCCCAATGTCTGCTCCTTGACCAGTAAGCTGAGATGCATAAGTGAAGATGCAGCCAGTGTTGGAAGTGTGGCCAGGGAGGCTGTCCAGAGAAAGGCAACCAGGATGATGAAGGGCATTAATTTCATGCAGAAGGGGATTGATTGAAGGAACTAGGCATGTTTAGTCTATAGAAAAGAAGACTTGGGGGTGGGGTAGGGTGTATTAGCTGTCTTCAAGCGTTTGAAGGGCTATCATATGGGAGAGGGATTAGACTTCTCCTATTTGACCCCACAGAACAGAACCAGGAACAATGAATGGGTGGAATTTTCAAAGAGATCAATTCTAGCTTGGTGTTAGGAAAAAAAACTTCTTAACGATTAGAGCCATCTAAAAGTTGAATGGGTTGTCTTGAATGATGGAGGATTTCCTCTATTTTGTTGTCTTCAAACAGCTGATACCACTTATTGGGTATTCTATAGTGTGTATTCTCTATGTTTGGCTTGGACTAGATGGTTACTGTGATTCCTTTCAGCTCTCAAATTTCATGATTATATGAAGCAGAAAACTTCTTTATATTAGCCCTCTTAAGTGGTCACCCAGCCTCCCCATGAAGATCCCCAGTGATAGGAGATAGTTCCCTGATTGCAGACATAGCTCATTCAATTTCCCATGCAGCTTTACATTTTTTTTTCTTTTTCTTGGTGAGGGCAATTGGGGTTAAGTGACTTGCCCAGAGTCACACATCTAATGTGTTATGTGTCTGAGGCTGAATTTGAACTCAGGTTCTCCTGACTCCAGGGTGGGTGCTCCATCCACTGTGCCACCTACCTGCCCACAGCTTTACTTTTAAGATATTTTTCCTTATGTTGAACCAATATATGTCTCCTTGTACCTTCCACCCATTGTATCTAGTTCTGCTTTTCTACAACCATACAGAATAAGACTCTTCCAAACGAGAATCTTTCAAATACTTCAAGACAGCTTTCAATTGCCCCTCAAGATTCTTTCCTTCAGATTAAACTTACCCAGTTACTTCAGTCAGCACTCTTATAGTATGCTTTTGGGATTGTCATTATCCTGGTACTTCATCACTGTGAACTTTAGATTCTCCACGTCTTTCCTAAAATATGGTGTACAGAATGTACGTAATTCTTTGGATATAGTCTGACAAAAGGCAATGGAATTATCACCTTCTTAACTCTGAATGCAATCTTTCTATTAGTTTAGTATAACAGTAGTCTAACTGAGTTTGGAAAAACAAATAGGTTGTCTACCAGGTAATGAAAATTTTAGCTGCAGCATCGCATGAAGTCCAGTCTACTCAAAATATGGAGGAGTTGCTATTACCGTTAATGCAATTTGATTATAATTTTGGTAGCAGAGAACACAAATTTTTCTCTTCCTGGATCACTAAGAGAGTAGATCTGTCTCTGTTATCCTGCTTTCTAGATGTTTGGGAAATAGTTCTGGTGACTGGAATAACTTCTCTGGTGATGCCCTTAAGTTCCTAGTCACAGCAGGAAGCATGCTTGTATGCTTTAGGCATACTACCTGGGTGCTGAAAGCAGAGGCAAAAGATAATGAATCACTGTGATTCTGCATGGAGTTGGAAAGCAAGGCTCCACTTGTGAAGTCCATGAGAACATGATTCTGTATTCCATGAATGATTTTGTTGGGAGGCCTGAGGCTGTGGAGATATGGAGCAAAATAAAGCTTAAGAATAACAGAAGTGTGTTTTAAAGCTCTAGGTATACCAGGAGGTTTTGCTTATAGGGACCAGCTGTTAAAGAACTGGTCCCCTGGAAAAGGTAAAGAGCACCATCTGTGGTAGGCTGAGGATTTATTTCACATTACTTTCCATCTTGTCATCTAAATTCCAACCAAACTGTTGTGCTTACTGTTAGCCTTACTTCATCTCCTGCTTCCAAACCTTTGCATAAGTTATTTCCCATATGTGAAATGCACCTGCTCCTCACCTTTCAGAATTCCTAGATTCCTTCAAGGCTCATTTCAAGTGCATTTCTTATGCAAAACCTTTTTATTTTAGATATCTCTAGTGGTCAGTGTTCTCATCCTCAGAATATTTTGTATTTACTTTGTTTACGTGTTGTTTCCATAAGACTGAAAACTTATTGAAATCAGGGATTGTTTGTCATTTGTGTCCTTCTGTCCCAAGCACCTACCACAGTGGCTTGCACATAGTATTTACCTAATAATTTTTTTTTGGATTTTGAATTGAATTGCATTGAATTGATCAAATTGAGGGGAAGAAAGAACTGTGGAAGAGCAACACTGAAATAGTTACCACTTCTGGGAGCTGAGATAAGCTACTGTGAAGCTATGGAAGACAGTGAAAAGGAACAGTGATGTTGAGCAGTGACCCATGAAACCTGATAGATATGGAGGTGAGCAGGAGCCATTGTAAACAAGCCCCCTGCACAGAGGATGTCACTGATGATGAGGAAAAAGTAATCCAGTATCTTAATGGCACTCTCAGCTGAGGGGAGACTCCTACATGAGCCCCACTAAGGGAAACCTGAGTCACTGATTTTGTGTATAGGTCTGTGGAGGTAGGTTTGGGATATGGTTACTTTTTACAGGCTTGGGTTCTCTCTGTTTTCATTAACTTGTGAATTCATTAATCATGTTTGAGATTTATGACCCATTAGAATGTCAGCTCCTCAAGGACAGGGCCTGTTTTTTGCCTTTCTTTATATCCCCAACTCTTGGCACAGTGCCGGGCACATAGTAGGTAGGCATTAAACATGCTTATTGACTATTGACTATTATTCTACTTTCAAGGGGTTAAATGCCTATACTTGGGAGGAAGCTATCAAATGCTGAAATCTCAAGATCATTTGGGTAGAGGCAGTGACCTAGAGGAGTAAGAAGTGTCCTAAGTACACCTAGGTCCTTCCTAACTCAAGGATTACATAATGAAACTTAAAATTCCTGAAACACTTTAAGATGCACAAAGCATTATGCTTACAATGACCCAATTACTGTTTTGCAGTAGACCAGCGATAGAATACATGGTTAGTCCAAGTATTATTATCCTAATTTTACAAAGACACCGAGATGCATATCCTGTGTAATCTGGATTTTAAATCAAAGTTTGAGTACCTAATGGATATTTTAAACTCCTGAAGCTTACATACGACATGGTTTTGAATTCCCTTCTTATGTTGATCACTATCCTCTGAGTGTCAGTTTTCCTCCTGGAGTATGTCATCCAGAACTGACCATAACAGTTGAGATGATCAGACAACAAAGAGTACAGTGGTGTTATTCATGTTCCTTGGAAGCAATAATGCCCATCAGTACTTGTTATTTCTCATTTGGCAAGGATTCGTTTATCATCGATTGGCTTAGTAGAAAGCAATAACCCTGAGGCAATAAGACAGATTAAGTTTGGACTGGTGGGTAGGGAAATATTCTTTGCCTAAGGAGGGCAGGCCCATGTGAGTGCATTGTATGGTTAGCTTTCAGGCATTGGGCACTTACTGTAGGCCCTGGATTTAACCCATTGAAGGTGGTTTCTTTGGGGAGTTATATTCTGCTTATAACAATTTATTCCAATTTAGGTACCAGCCATCCCATTCTTCCTCATTATCTCTGCCTGGTCTTGTTGTTCCCTTCTTAGACATTCTCTAATCCTCAGCGTATATTGTCTCAGCTCTTTCTTCATTTCCTTTTTAATTTTCTTTATTACAGTCAAGTTTTCAATTAACTCTCCTTAGTAAGAACTGCCACATTAGGCAAAAGTTTGTGTGGGGTCCAATAAAACGTCAGATAATATCGAGTGTACATCAACCCAAAGCCTGCAACCCAATAAGTTATTATGTATAAATGTTACAACTTTATTTTGAGGAGAATACATGTGCACTATCAAGCTGTTTTACAGAGACACAGAATGATGGATTACAGCATGGGACTCTGTCTCAACAAGATAAACTCAGATAGAATAATCTACGGATATTTAGGGCCTAGCAATTTATTATCCTGAGACTACTGTAAAAATGATAATTCCTCTCATTTAAGTGATTGCCCCCCCCAACATGATAAAAACCCAGTTCCAGAGTCCCCAAACAAAATCTGATATCCAAGTCCCTGTTGGTGCCACCGTTTCCACAGTGGCTAAGTCACTCCCACACCTTCCCTCATTTTGCTACTTGGCAACAAAGAATAGGAAGTGTGGCTACTGAATTTAACAGTCAATGAAGTAGATTGGCCATTCTACAAAGACATCAGATGTTACAAACTATGCAGGTGACGTGACTGAATTTGAAGACTAGGCCCATGGGCAATAGTATGGCTTATTCCTGACAAGCTGTGTAACTTACACGCCAAGGTTTCTGAAGTTCTAAGCGCACAGAGCTCAGCTCTGATCCTGGGGACTGATTCAAAAAGGACATGTTCTTTCTGTTCCTTTTATTTATTTTAAAATAAGTTTTTGGTGATATATTTCGTTTGCTACATCATCATAGAATCTCATGTATCCCTTTCCCTCCTTTTCCCAGGAGTCCATTTCCTATGACAAATACTATTTTTTGAAGTGGAAAAAAAGAGAAAATAAGTAAGCATAACTGACTGATACATTGAAAAAGTCCAAAAATATGAGCAGTGTAACACACCTATAGACCCCCCACATTCACAAAAGGGTAGGTCACGGGTCTCTCCTCATCTTTTCATTTGAAGCACATGCACACATCCACACCCACACCCATGCCTCCCCCCGCCCCCACGCTGTATATACATACACATATAATTTTGTTACAATTACTTTTGGTTTTTGGTGTGTCATTGTTCTTTCCATTTTCATTGTTGTGGTTATTTTGTGTATTGTTTTCTTGGATGTGCTTACTGTGTATTAATTCACACAGAATAATCCATGCTTTTATGTATTTAACATGAATATCATATTTTTACCACACAGTAATATTCCACTCCTTTTGTGTACCACAATTTATTTAGCCATTCCCCAACTGATGGCATCTACTTTGTTTCCAATTTTTAGCTATCATAAAAAGAGTTGCTATAAATATTTTGGCCTTGGGGTATAAGCTCAGTAATGGAATCTCTAGTTCAAAGGCATGGATATTTTAGACGCTTTACTTACATAATTCCAAATTGCTTCCAACATGCTTGTACCATTTCACAGCTCCATCAACAATGTATTAGTGTATCTTTCCACAACCCTTTCAAAGTTGTCTGTTGCCATTTTTTGGCATTTTTGCCAATTTGCAGAATGTGAGGTGAAACATCAGGGTTGTTTTGATTTGTATTTCTCTTATTGTTTATGATTTGGGTATTTTTTTCATGTTTTAAGAAATACTTCATAATTCTTTTGGGAATTATTGTTTTTGTTCATATCTTTGATTATTTATCTCTAGGGGAATATCTATTGGTCATATATGTGTGTATAGTTATACATTTATCCATCTATCTATTTATCTTTTTATGTACCTAGTTATTTACATGTTATCTCCTCCCTTATAATGTCAATTTCTCAAGGGCAGGAACTATCTTTGCTTACAGGGCCTACAAATTAAATAGAAGGTAATTTCAGAGGGGAAGGCAATGACTATCTATGCATTCAAAAGGATAAAGATGAAACACACCACTCACCTCCTGACAGGAGGTGAAACTAAAATACAAAAAGTGACGTAAGTTTTTGGACATGACCAATGTGGACATTGGTTTTGCCAGTCTATGCAGCTATATATTTATTTTGCAGGGCTGTTTTTTATTTTATCGTAGTTGCTTAATGAGGGAGAATAGTGAAAGGGACAGATTAATGAAAAAATAATAGTTTTACTATGATATTCCTCATTTATTTAAATAAAAAATAAGAAAACGAGGGGGTTAGAATTGGTGACCTATAAGGTCTCTCACAACTCTAATTCTATAATCTTCAATAAAAATGTTTGAGAGTGTTAGGCATGTTACAGATAAAAAAATAGATTATAAAATAAAATTGATATTTAAACAGATAGGAAGTGACTGGTTCCTGATGTGCAAGACATCTCAAAGTCAGCTGTTGATGTCTAATCAGATCATTGAGTAAATTAAAGAAAAGATCAAAATCAACACAAATTTAGAAGAATAAAAATGAGAAGACTGTTGTGTATAATTTAAACAGTTCCACATTGAGTTTAAAAAAAGCTATTGAATCTGATAATTGGGAAATGGATAAAGGTATAGATGTTGACACTAAGTATCACTATTTCCTTAGAGAATTTGAGCTTATGTAAAGTAGTCACCACAACGAGGAGGCCAAAAGAGGCCAGAAACCATCTTAGTAAATTTATCTCCCTTCGTGGTGGAGACATGGCAGCAAAGGATGGCATCAGTTTAACGTGAAAACGAATTCCCACAACATTATGGATGAGAATGATAGATAGTTATGAGCAGTATAACTCACCAAATAGAAAAAAGCAGTGAAGAAGAAAATGAGCCTGCAAATGCTTGGCAGGGGACCCAACTAACCCAGATCATCCCAAGAGCATTTATAGATGAAACTGGAAGGAGAACAACAAAGAGACACAAGATGGAACAAATTTGCCAGCGTTTCTATGGTGATCTATTCTCATCATCAATGACTGTGGAAACACCACATTTGGACTCTTCACACCTCAGCACCTCATGTGCTATATGAGGAAATGGAAATGTCACTTAAGAAGATGAAATTGTGAAAGGAGGTTGGATCTGACCACACACAGAAGATAGAAAGAATGGTAGAGTATAAAGAGTATTGGATCTGGAGTCAGAGGACCTGGGTTCAAATCCAAGCTTTGGTACTTATTAACTTTATCTTATGGAATTAAGTTTTATTGCTCCAGTCCTTTGTCTCTTCATTTATAAAATGAAAAATGGATGTCCTCCAAGGCCCTTCCCCCAGCTCTTAATCCTATGAAATTTGTGCTGGAGAATTACAATTTAAATATCAAAAGAATGAAAATCATTACATATTTTTTAAGGTGACCATTTTTCCCTGTGCCTACTTTCTCATCTTTGTAAAATCTTTATGAAGTTAAACTATGGGTCTGTTGATGACAAATGACAAAAATGTGAGAAGGATACAGGCAAGCTTTTGTAGACACTTTTTAACAAGTCGTAGTGTTACAGTCACTACATTGACCAAGAAACACAAAGAACATGAGATCTCATTGTGTTTGTCGTTTGTCGATTATAAGAATCTCCTCCAAAAAGGCATCCCTTGATAGTTACAATGGAAATGCCATTATTCTATGATCCTTTAAGTATTAATATAGTAAGGCATAAAGCAAGTAACCATATGCTTACTAAATATGTTTGCCATTGTCATGGAATATATCTTGTATAGCATACAAATGAATGAAGGATTTGTTAACATGTGATGAGGGCATGCAGATATCCTATTTGCAGATGATGTTGTGCTGATGGCACCGAGCCTCAGAATACTATAGCACCTCAAGAGAAATACTCCTGACTACTCAAAAGGTATTGTCTTTACAATCTACACAGGAAAACGAAATCAAGCAGAAAATTCATTATGGCCCATATTATGACATATACTAGAATGAAAGCTAATGAGTTAGGTCAATCAGCACACAAATTTTGGGCCATAAATGAACAAGGAACTAAGCCCAGAAGTGAGTAGAAAGAAGAGATGAGATTGGATTGCATTTAGGAGATCAAATAGCACTTTCAGTGACCTCAGGTTGCCTGAAGACACAAAATTCTCTTGTGAGGCAGAATGTAATATATATGTATATGTATATGTGTATGTACATATGTATATATGTATGTATGTGTGTAGTTTATGTATGTATGTATGTATGTATAAGGCTATCCTCAAAGCCAGGAAGGTAGAGCTTAAAGTCCTACTTCTGAAACATACAGGTTGCAGGAACTTAGGTAAATTACTTAACCTTTAAGTGACCCAGGAACTCTTTATGACTATAAGTTGCAGAATAGGTGCTGATTTGCACTGGTATAGGGAGTTTCCACACTGGGAGTTTTCTGTATCAACAAAACTTCAGGAATGGAGATAAGGAGAGAAAGTATTATAGAAATGGGAGCTAGTCCTTGCAAAGACATGGAGATGAAAGAACATGGAGATGAAAGATGGTCTATCATGTGTGAGGATCTGCAAGTAAGTTGAATTGTAAACTGCTTTGTGAGGACTACTAGAGTACAAGAAATTTGAAAGGTAAGAAGAGGCTAGGTTATACAAAAAAAATTAAATGCCAAACAAAGGAATTTATATTTTATCCTGGAGGTAATATGGAATGGTTAGAGTTTTTAAGTAGGGTAGGAAAGAGAGTGCATGTCAATTCTACAGATTGCAAAAATCTTTTTTCCAGCTGAGTGAAGGATGGATTGGAGAAGAGAGAGACTTGATGTGGGGAAACCAATTAGAAAGACATTTCAATAGTCCAGGCCCTACAAGCGGAGACAAGGGGACATATATGAAAGTTATTGCGAAAGTAGAAACAGTGAGATTCAGCAAATGATTGGACAAGTGGGGTGAGTAAACATGAAAAGTTGAAGATGACACCAAGGGTGTAAGCATGGGTGACAAGGAAGATGATGGCACCCTTAACAGTTATAAGCAAATTAAGAAGAGGGTAAGCTCTTGGGGAAAAGAGTTCTGTGTTGGACATGTAAGTTTGAGATGTCTACAGGACAACCAGTTGTAGTTATCTAAACATCATCCATTGATGCAGTAATAGAGCCTGGCAGGGACACTAAGGTGGGTATACAGATACGGGCATCAGGTGCATAGGAATGAAAATTGAACCATAGAAGCTGAGGGGATAACAAAGTGAGATAGCATAGGGGGAAAAGAGATAGACCAGGGCACAGTGTTGAAGGATAGTCTTAATCAGTGGGTGTGATATGGCTGAAGAACAAACATATTTGACTAGAAAGGATTATAGGATCATAGATTTAGATCTAGAAGGAACCTGAGAGGTCATCGAGGCCAAATTCCTCATTTTAGAGATGAGGAAATGGAGGCAAAGAGGATTTAAATGACTGATTCAAGGTGGTAAGTGGCAGATGAACTCAGGTCCTCTGACTCAAAACCCAAGATATTTTTCCTAACCCAAAATGAAGAGTTAATTGATCGCATTTCAGTCATAGTAACAAAGTGTAGACTTTCATAAAGGGTCAAGGAAAAACAATAAGGGATGTGGTGGGGGACTTCCCAGTGCCCCAGAAGCATTTCACAAAGATAACCAACTATTCTATCTAAGCTAGTTTGTTCAAGTGCATGAATGATTAAGGAATTCATCTTAAATTTCATTTGGGGATATACTCTTGGAAAGGGCTAAAATGTTATTCAAGATAGCTGTGAACTCTTCCACCCAGTGCACTTGCCTCCCCCCTGCCTCCAGGTGCGGCACCACCTCCTCTCTCTTAAGGGTTTAAACTTGCCACTTCAAAGTTCGCCATGGATGATGATATTGCTGCTCTCGTTGTTAACAATGGTTCTGGAATGTGCAAAGCTGGCTTTGCAGGAGACGATGCCCCTAGGGCTGTCTTCCCTTCCATTGTGGGGCGCCCCAGACATCAGGGTGTGATGGTGGGTATGGGCCAGAAAGACAGCTACGTGGGGGATGAGGCCCAGAGCAAGAGAGGTATTCTGACCCTGAAGTACCCCATTGAACATGGTATTGTCACCAACTGGGATGACATGGAGAAGATCTGGCATCATACTTTCTACAATGAGCTCCATGTGGCCCCTGAAGAGCACCCTGTGCTGCTTACAGAAGCCCCCCCTGAACCCCAAAGCCAACAGAGAAAAGATGACTCAGATTATGTTTGAGACCTTCAACACCCCAGCCATGTACGTTGCCATCCAGGCTGTGCTGTCCCTGTATGCCTCTGGTCGTACCACTGGTATTGTGATGGACTCTGGTGATGGTGTGACCCACACTGTGCCCATCTATGAAGGTTATGCCCTTCCCCACGCCATCCTCCGTCTGGATCTGGCTGGCCGTGATCTGACGGACTACCTCATGAAGATCCTGACTGAGAGAAGGTACAGTTTCACTACCATGCCTGAGAGGGAAATCCTGCGTGACATCAAGGAGAAACTGTGTTATGTCGCCCTGGACTTTGAGCAGGAGATGGCCACTGCTGCATCTAGCTCCTCTCTGGAAAAGAGCTATGAGCTTCCCGATGGTCAGGTTATCACCATTGGCAACGAGAGGTTCCGATGCCCAGAAGCTCTCTTCCAGCCATCTTTCTTAGGTATGGAATCCTGTGGAATCCATGAAACTACCTTCAACTCAATCATGAAGTGTGATGTTGACATCCGTAAGGATTTGTATGCCAATACCATATTGTCTGGTGGTACCACCATGTACCCAGGCATTGTTGACAGGATGCAGAAGGAGATTACAGCCCTAGCTCCCAGCACAATGAAAATCAAGATCATTGCCCCACCTGAGCGTAAATACTCTGTCTGGATTGGAGGCTCCATACTGGCGTCTCTTTCCACCTTCCAGCAGTTGTGGATCAGCAAGCAGGAGTATGATGAATCTGGGCCTTCCATTGTCCATCGCAAATGCTTCTAAATGGACTGTTTGTGTTTGTTTTGTTTTTAAATTTTTTTTTTTTTTGTCAAAGGGTGTGACATGATAATTGCCCGAAAAAAAAAAGAGATGAGATTGGCATGGCTTTATTTGGTTTGGGTTTTTTGTTGTTTTTTTTTTGGCGCTTGACTCAGGATTTAAAAACTGGAACGGTGAAGGTGATGAGCAGTCTAAGTATGTTGGAGGCAAACATCCCCAAAGTTCTACAATGCGTCTTTAGGACTCTGATTGTACATTTGTTATATTTTTTTTAAATAATCATTCCAAATATTGTGTGATGCATTGTTACAGAGTTAGAAGCCTCTATGAAGGCTGTCCTCTGCTAGAGCAAAGGAGCTAGGTAACAAAAATCCAGATGGGGAGGGGGGAGGGAGGGAAGGTACTAGTATTGCTTTACATGTAAATTATGTAATCCTTTAAAAAAAAAACTTTTTGTATCTTCCGCCTTAATACTTGTTCCTTTTTTTTTTAATTGTCAGCCATAATGGATGGCCCCCTAAATTCCCTCCCTGCCCCCAAACATAGATGTGAATGAAGACTTTACAATCTCCCTGCTAGTTTTATGAGATTGGTGCCAGTACTTGGGGGAGGGGAGGAGCTTTACCTGTACACTGACTTAAGACCAGTTCAAATAAAAGTGCACACGTTAAAGAAAAAAAAAATAAAATGTTATTCAAAAACTACTCTAGTCTACTCTGAATGCAACCTGCAATTATCTCTGGGCTTGTAGGGATTCCTTTGCTCCCTGGCCTCAATCTCGTGACCAAGATGCCACACTTTAAAAAATGCCACTATACTGTGAAGAATCATGGCATAGTTGGGAAGGAGTGATCTCTCTCTCCCTCCCTCCCTCTATATCTTTCTCTCTCTCTCTAGTTGCTTTCATACTTGAAGACCCTCTAGAGGGAAGATTGGCTATCAAGGTATATGGTATTGATTATCCCTGCAGATCACTTACTGGTCAGAGCAAGAAGTCTGACCCAGTCCACATGGCTACCCAGTGCTGCAAGTAAAACTGTTGGAGGGAATGCATCATCTGGCTCTTTTATAGCCACTGTTAGGTAGTTCAACTGCTAGCCTAGGTATTGCCTGCCTCCTTTAATGGGTTGCTAGGCACCTGAGTCCTATAGCAAGCAACAGTGTTGAGACATTTAGGCTCTTCTCTGAAAGCTTAGGAGAAGAAGAAAAGAGATGAATGTTGCCATCATCAGACTTTATCCCCATATCCCATCTTCGCACTTTGTTCTCCATGAAATTGCCCTGCTGTGCCCTTAGGTCCCTAGTAACATCAGAAACTTCTGCTTTCCCATTCTTGTGGAAAAAATTGATCTGGTAGACTAGATAATTCAATGAGACATTTCATGTCTTGGCTCTGAGCATTCTCTCTGGCTGTCCCCAGGCCTGAAACACTCTCCTTTCTCCACTCTTACTACTGATCTCCCTGGCTTCCTTTAAGTCTCAACTAAAATCCCACCTTCTATAGGATGCTTTCCTCAAGTCTCTTAATTACAATAGTTTCCCCTCTTTTAATGTGGACAAAAACAACAACAATAATTTAATCTGTATATACGTTGCTTTCTATATATTTGTTTGCATATTGTCTCCCCCATTAGATTGTAAGTTTCTTGAGGTCAGAGACTGTCTTTTGCCTCTTTTTGCATCACTGGTGCTTAGCATAGTGCCTGGCACAACAGAAGCATTTAATAAATGTTTATTGATTGATTATTGGTTGATCGATTGAGTCCATGTGACATAGGTGAAAGATCTCTTAAATGGAAGTCAAGAGACCTGGGTCCTAGTCTTAGCTCTGCTACTATCTTTGTGACCTTAGACAAGCTATTTCCCCCAGTTTCCTCACATACAAAAAAAAAGGGTTTAGATGAGATGTTCTATCAGGCCCCTTCATGTTCTAATTACTTATGGTTCTACAGCTCTATCTAAGTCTAAAAATGAATACATCCATCGGAGCCATTTTATTTATTCATTCACCAAGTATTTACAAAGCCACTCTTTGTGTCCAGAGCAGGGCTAGGTCAAGACAGAAGAAAGAGAAAATGAAGTCTTTGCCCTCAGAAGCCTCACAGGAGAACTGGGGAGACGCAGTTGGAAAAGTGAGAAGTAATACAAGATAGTGTGATCAGTCTCTGTGTGGTTCAGACTTTTAAATGCCATGGGAATTAAGACAGAAAAAAATACAGTGTGAGCTGCAATGGTGTGGGAGCACTTCAGAATGGTGAGGAGTAGGAGATTGAGGATGGATGAAGACCTTATAGGATGAATAACGTGGTTAAGTGGAGGGGAGGGAGCAGGATATTCCAGGTAAGAGAAGAGTACAGAGGCAGGAATAAGCACAGCACTCCTGAGGAAAAGTAGAGAGCAGTCCTTGGCTAGATCAGAGGCCATATATTGTGAAAGAAGGAAATAGGTAAGAGATTGTGAAGGACCTTGAATGAGCTTTTGTGATGATTATTTAAAGATACTTAGATTAAAAAGAAAACTTTCCAAAAGATATCTGAGAATGTATTCCAAAACACAGCCTCTTTTTTCTAAATCTACCCCACTTCAGCCTCTAACATGTACCCTTCGAAAGAGTTTTTACCTCTTTCATAAACCCTCTTACTTTTTACTAGGGCATGATTTCAGCTATATGAGACTAACATTCCCTTTTTTCCTACCTGCCTCAAAGAGGCTCCCTTTGCTTTGGCTGGAATGCATCAAGTCCAGCTCTGCTGCTTAGAATCCTTCGTTGCCTTCAAAATTTTGCTTGTGTCCATCTGGTACATGAAACCTTTCCTGATATCCCCTTCCAGCCATTAGTGCCCTCCCTCAAGAAAAGAAAATAAAATCCAAAAAACAAACTTCCTTTGTATTTTTTGTTTTGGCATATATTTTTTATGTACTTGTCTGTCCTATCAGAATGTAAGCTCCTTGTGGATTGGAACTGTTCCATTTATGTATTTGTAGCTCCAGTGCCTAGAACATAGTAGAAGATTAATAAATGGATTGACTGGTTTTACAGAGAGGACAGTTAAGGAACAGGGAAATTGAATGAGTTCTTGCAACTTCATGGGGCAGGTTCTAGGCAAAATTAAAAGTAGGATTCAGACCCTGATCCCCCATTTACAGTCGTAAGATTGTGGGAGTATGGGTGAGCACACACATACAGGGGAGTGTGGGTGGGTGTGTGTTTGGTTGGAGGAGGGGGCATAACATATTTACATTTTATAACTGGAACATATTTTAATTTTTTAAGTTATTAAACATTTTGGCAAAATAAGCAGGGACTGCAGGTATGGCTTTATTACCACTAATTCAAAAGCTGTTCCTAATAATTTTTTAAGCATTTCCATATAGTACATCTGTTCAGTGTAGATTTACAACTGTGGCCTGGGAGAAAACTTAGTGCCTGTCAAACACAATGCACTCCAGGCTATGAGGACTCAGGGTTTGACTGCATTGGGTATTTGCTCATTTGTTTGTGTGGTTTGGTTTGGGGTGTAGTTTTGGTTGATTTAGAGACAGAAATTATTGTTGGTAAATGGACAATGAGCTAGGACCAGAAGAGAACAGGAGGAGGAAAGCACCTGGATTGCCTTTGGGAAACTGCAAGTTCCTTTTAATAAGCCAGAGCTTTCCCCTGAAACAAAGGCCCATATTTTTAATGCTAGCTTTCTTCTCCCATTGTCTGATGGTGAAGCATAGAACACAACAGTCTATGAAGAACTGAAAATGAGTATCACCCATAGGGCAAAGAAAAGGACCACCATGGTTGTGAGCAGGTACATTACAAATGAGGAATCAAGAGTAAATGGAGTGAAGGATGTCATCAGCAAAAAATATGAGGTAAAAAGAAGATAAAGTAAAGGATACCTTATGGACAGTCTGTGTGTACTCTTGCTATCTTTGCGATATCAAGAGAAAGTAAGGAGGGCCCTAGTGTACATTATGTGGATCTTCTATGGGTGACTTATGGTAGGACATTGACAAGAGTGAGCAGAATGTACATATGTATGGATGTGTTGTTCTAACTAGGGTCTAATCTACATTTCCAGCCATATTATTTATTATTCTCCTCCGTACGTAAGAGTTTGCTGTTCTTCATGAATAACACTTATTCTTCCCTCTCCAGTCTTCAGGTCTTGGCATTACATAATCTATCCCCCATTCTAGTAACACTTTCCTTCCTCACCTGCACCTCTTAGATCTTTAGTTTAGTTTGAGGCTAAGCTGAAGTTCCATTGTCTGCATGAAGACATTCATGATTCCTTTCCCCAAACTGCTGGTGCTTTCCCTCACCAAATAATCATCTCTTTATTTCATACTAGTTAATGAGGAACTGAAAGAATAAGCATCACAAAGAGAATGTGGTGGGTATGTGCAAAGGCTGCAACACAGAATTATTGAGAAACTTCTAGGCACAGGAGTAAAGAACATTATGGAGAAATCATATGCTAGTGAGATGAGAAGGGTTGGTTATATTGCAAGAGTAAGGGATGACAGGTGGTCAACTTACATACCCCTCTAAGGACAATGTGAGGATGGCCTCCAGCATGTTGGCTAAGTCCACTGTGGTAAACTTTGGGGACAAGAACAAGATGGAAAGGAATGGATAGGCTGTAATCTGTATTATTGGAGGATCTCCCAGATTTATGGTATTGCATATCCATTTGAGTGAATTTTGTATATATATATGCATACATATATATATATATATATATATACATACACACATACATATATATGCATATATGTATATGTGTATACATATACACACACATCTCTCTCTCTCTCTCTCTCTCTCTCCCTCTCTCTCTCTCTCTCTGTCTCTCTCTCTCTCTTTCTCCCACACACAAACACACACACCTCCCCAGAGACAATGTAAACCCAGTTTTCCAGATAGGTAACTGAAATGAGCTTCAGAAAAGTTAAGTGACTAGCTTAGGCACATGCAGCTAGTTAAGACACTGACTTAGGCTTCCTTAATCTAACACCTGAGCTCTTTTCACTAAACTGAATCATATTCACAGGGTTTTTGTGAGGACTAAATGAGGTAATATCTGTAAAACTCTTAGTACGGTACCTTGCACATAGTAGGTGCTTAATTAATTCCCTTCCCTTTTGTTTTCCCTCAGTGGAAATAAGGACCCAGTATAGGTTCTTTAACAGGAAAGGAACATGATGGAAATGATAAATGAGAAAATTATTT
Organism: Phascolarctos cinereus; assembly: GCF_003287225.1. Classification (NCBI taxonomy): domain Eukaryota; kingdom Metazoa; phylum Chordata; class Mammalia; order Diprotodontia; family Phascolarctidae; genus Phascolarctos; species Phascolarctos cinereus. Next base: position 389,718,036 of record NW_027555847.1, on the reverse strand, counting down.
TGTTGCCATCATATAACAATTAATACCAGATTAAACTAATTTCTTTTCTTAAAAAAGGTATATCAAGGAATGGCCAGACAAACTGTAGTAATATTTGCAAAGTTATTCATGTTATTTTTGTACAAAAGATTGAGGGATAAGAATTGGATGGTAGTACAGTTAGACTGGACTTAAACTGAATGACCAGACTCAATAATTAGTTTTGCATTTTGCATAGGACTTTGTGCTTGAACTATGTATAATACAATGCACATTCATGTCTGTTAGTTAATTTAATCTACATAATAACATGATTTATGGGAGTCTTTTCCAACCCCGCTTTATTATTAATGCTTCCCTTTGTTAACTACTTATGTTGTATATAGCTTATTTGTATTTATTTGAAAGTTATCCCCCCTGTTAGATTTTAAGGTCCTTGAAGGCAAGGAATATCTGTTGCCTCTTTCTGTATTCCCAGGGCTTAGCATGTAGTATGTGCTGAACAACTGCTTATTGGATAATTGATTGATTAGGTGCAGTGGGTTATAGTTCAGGTAGTATTTATTCCCACTTTATAAAAAGGAAATTGAGCCACAGAGGTGTTAAACCACTTACCCAAGGTCATACAGTTAATTATTGACAGAGCTGGGAGTAGAGATGAAGTCTCATGACTCTCAATCAATCAATTGACAAGCGTGTTTTTGAATGTTTCCTATGTGCTAAAAACTCAGGAATACACAGAAAGGCAAAAACAGCCCCTGCTTTCAAGAAGCTAACATTCTAATGAGAGAGACAATATGTAAATAAATAGGCACAAATAAATAAATAGCGGAATAGTTAGATTAACAGTGTTCTTGTGTTATCTTACTTAATAATTTTTTGAGGGGCTAGGCAATGGGGTTAAGTGACTTACCCAGGGTCACACAGCTAGTAAGCATTATGTGTCTGAGGCTGGATTTGAACTCAGGTCCTCCTGAATACAGGGCACCAGTGCTCTATCCACTGCGCCGCCAAGCTGCCCCTTACTTAATGATTTCTTAAGCGCCTCAATATATACCAAAGATAATTTACTTTTGCCTAGCTTCAGCTCTACATGTCATCATTGTCACTTACTCCTTATATCCTGAGTCCTTAGGCTGATGAAATCCTGCTCTGGCAGCACCAGGGCTCTCTGCCATTTCTGCCTCATTCTTCTTACCAAAGAACTCCACCATCCTGATAGTAAACATCACTTTAAAAGCATGTCATCCAACAGTCGGCTCGGCTGCGATATATCAGCCTGAATTGTTCTCATTTATGGTGAAGCATTTTATATTAATGCTTCCATTGCTTATCACAGACACTGGCTTTAAAGTGCTTAAGCCAGCCATACTGAGTTATTTATTAGGCTTCTTTTTTTTTTCAAGTTGCCTTTTCCTTAAATAAAGTGTTTGTTTTACTTTTATACATTCACAAAGGCCTTTGGTTTCCTGCCAATCAGAGCCCACAGCTGGTGTGTGCATACCTCTCTCTGGTTTATCTTGCACACAAATACGGAGGTGTATATGGATATGTACCTCTAGCTGATTCACTGAATGCCTATGTCATGGCCTTGAGGAGTCCAAGGTCAAAACTTTAATTTCTGCATGGGCCAGTTAGCTTTCCCTGTGTACACTTCTTTACTCACACCATTTAAAAAAAATTCCCCAAAGTCAGAAATTATCAGTGAGGTGGCTAGGTTTAATGAAATGAGCAACGAATTTGGCATCAGAAGACCTGGGTTTAATCCTTGCTCAGCTAGTTATTATCTGTGGGGCCTTTGAAAAATTAATTCATTATGCTTCATACATTCTACACTGGGCCTTAGTTTTCTCATCTATGGTCTCTTCTACTTAGTTTCTTTTATGATCTATATAGTTTCTTCTACCTCTAAATCGTATGATTACAATTTTGTCATTCTGCTGAAACAGAATTACCTAGTACTTTTGTAGTTAGTATTTGCATAACTCTTTAAGGTTTACAAAGCACTTTACAAATATTATCTCATCTGATTCTCACAACAACCCAGTGGAACAGGTGCATTATTACCTCTTTTTACAGATAAGGAAACTGAGGCAGAGAGAAATTGCAAGGATCACACAGTTAATAAGTGTCTGAGGTCACATTTGAACTCAGACCTTGACTTGTGGTCTAGCCCTCCACCCACCATATCAGTTAACTGCATTTTTGAAGATCTCCAGTTACTTGCTGAGAACCAAGTTTAGTATCCTTTCCTCATTCTTCATTTCCTTTGATCCTTAGTATTTGGCATTATTGACCACCCCCACACCCTTCACAGGACTCTATCCTGGTTGTTTATTTTTTTTTTAATTTTCAATGAACAAATCATTTTCCAATTTTATTTTCTTATATTAGTTAACTTTTAAAGTAATGACTGAGTTATACTTCAAGTGTAAATCATGGAAATGTTGCGAATATCTTTTTTTTCCTCATGGCTTAATTTGCTCCTCTTACCTTGCAATTCTGGGTGTTCTGCCAGATTGAGACTTTTTCTCATCTCTCTTCACATTTTCTGCCTCAGAGATATTATCAGTTCGCACAGCTTTAACTCTTAGCTATATTCACATTTCCTTGTAAATAATCTAGGCTTAGGCCTTAAGCTCATGGACCTGTATGTTGTCAACATCCTAGGTCACCAATATGTCTTCCAGGAGGACAAGGAGTGTTGCCTTTAACTCCAGTAACCTTTTGTCTTGTACTCCTTCCTAAAACTTCTTTGATCCCTAAACTCCCACTTGAGGTACTTACTGAACTCCCTGGATTTATTGGACTCCAGTTGGCTTGGTTTCCTGTGTTCAGAGTCCTGCTTCACCAAAACTTAATTCCCTGTCCTCCTTCCTCTTCTGTTGCCACCACCACCTGGCAACTTTTCCTAGAAACCACATCCCAGCTCTAGCTTCTCCAGTCCTTGATGACAAGAATGCCTTTTTAAGGGTTATTTATAACAGAAGAGAATATACACATTCAAAAATAATACATCTGTGTGAGAAAATCAGAAATGCACATAAATCTACCTACCTACTCTATATTAACATTTTCTCAGGAATGGCCTGGCTACCCTGATTCTCCCTTGCCTAGAATCAATCAATCAATCAACATTTATTATGAGCTTACTTTGCACCAGCACTATGCTAGGCCCTGTGGAAACACAGATTAAAAAATGAAACAATTCCTACTCTCAAAGACCTTACATTTTATATGTGACCTACTACTACGTGTACTCTACTTTTGTCCCCAAATAATGACCTTCACCCGCCCCCTTCAGAACACATTTAAGCTGAATGTGGAATCAGTCTCTCCTAGACCTCTCTGTGTAAAACAGATTGGTCCATTCTCCCAATCTCAAGTTCATTCTGTCAATCAGGGAGTTTGATGAACTTGTGATGTTCTCCCCAGAGCATTACTTAGTCACTAATTACTATAGTTTGTGCCAAAAGAATTAATAAGAGAATACAACCATACAAATGGTTGTTAATAATACAAACGGTACTAATAATACCTCACAGTCAGGATATTCAATCTAACATAACTTACCCCAAAATGTTCAACAGACAGCTTCATTCTTTATACTCCCAGATTCATCTCTTTAGTTCTGAGCTCTCCCCCTGGCTCTAGTCATACATTTCAGTTTGCCTTCTGGATATTTCTGATTGGATATCACTTCAGATTTAAGAGATCTCAGCTCATGAAAGCTCCTGCAAGCCTCTACTATCATTGACATCACAATTCTCTTCGGTATGGAATCTCAGATGGCATGGCATAGAAGATAGAGCACAAGGACTTGTAGTGAAGAAGACATGAATTCAAACCCCATCTTACATATACTAGCTGTGTGACCCTTGACAAGTCACCTAATCTTTCTGTGTAAAATGAGAGGATTGGATTTGATGGCCTTTACTGTCCCTTCTGTTTACAAATTTATGTCTTATAAAACCCCTTTTCCTTTAACACATGTTGAATTTGTCACAAAGACTTTCAATCTTTCTTTTGAAATGTCTCTCGCATTCAGTGCTTTATCAGTTCTACTGTCCCTGAGTTCCAGACCCTTGTTTCTTTTTGTCTTTACTGCTGTAACAACTGAACTCTCTATAGTCAATCTCTCCTTCCATTCATCTCTCCAATAATCCTGCGTACTTCCTCCATATTAACCTTCTCAAGACACACATTTAATCCCACTCCCTCCCCCACCACATATGATACACCATAACCATTGCCCATGATCCATAGTCTGATATTCTAAGGAACTCCTTAATCTGGCCTAAACTTTACAGATTTAAGTATCACAATTCTGTAACTATTGATTTTTGGTCTGGTTGGGTCAGCCTCTTCATTGTTCCCCTGAATTCAACCCCACCTTCAAGCCTTTGCACAGGCTCTTTTTTTTTTTTTTGATAATTAATTTACTTTTAGTTTTCAATATTCACTTCCAAAAGATTTTGAGTTTTAAATATTTTCCCACTCCCACTTCTCTTCCCTACCCCCTCCCAAGACTGCAGCGGCATGCAATCTAATATAGGTTCTACTTATACATTCATATTAAGCATATTTCCACATTAGTTATGATGTAAAGAACAATTAGAACTAATGAGAGGAACCATGAGAATGAAGCAATAAAACAAAACAACAAAGGAAAAGGAAAGCAAATAGTATGCTACTATCTGCATTCAGACTTCATAATTCTTTCTCTTTATGTGGATAGCAATTTCCATGGTGAGTCTTTTGGAGTTGTCTTAGATTACATTGCTGTGAAGAGCCAAGTCTATCAAAATCAGTCATCACACAATGTCGCTGTTACTGTGCACAATGCTCTCCTGATTCTGCCCATTTCACTTTGCATCAGTTCATGTAAGTCTTTCCAGGTTTTTTTGAAGTCTGCCTGCTCATCATTTCTTATAGCACAATAGCATTCCATTATATTCATATACCACAACTTGTTCAGCCATTCCCCAATTGATAGGCATCCCCTCAGTTTCCAATTCTTTGTCACCACAAAAGAGCTGGTATAAATATTTTTGTACATGTGGGTCTTTTTCCTATTCGTATGATCTTTTGGGGATACAGATCTAGAAGTGGTATTGCTGCGTCAAAGGGTATACACAATTTTATAGCCCTTTGTGCATAGTTCCTAATTGCTCTCCAAAATGGTTGGATCAGTTCACAACTCCACCAACAATGCATTAGTGTTCTAATTTTCCCACATCTTCTCCAACATTTATCATTGTCCTGTTTTGTCATATTAGCCAATCTGATAGGTATGATGTAGCAGAGTCATTTTGATTTGCATTTTTCTAATCAATAGTGATTTAGAACATTTTTTCATATGACCATAGTAGCTTTAGCTTCTTCCTCTGAAAAATGCCTGTTCATAGCCTTTGATCATTTATCAGTTGGAAAATGACTTGTATTCTTATAAATATGACTCAGTTCTCTATGTAGTTTAGAAATGAGGTCTTTATCAGAGACACTGGCTGTAAAAATTCTTTCCCAGTTTTCTGCTTTCCTCTTAATCTTGGATGCATTGGCTTTGTACAAAAACTTTTCTATTTAATGTAGTTAAAATTATCCATTTTGCATTTCATAATTTTCTCTATCTCTTGTTTGCTCATGAATTCTTCTCTTCTAGATCTGAAAGGTAAACTATTCCTTGCTCTTCTACTTTGCTTATAGTACCAGTCTTTATGTCTAAATCCTGTACCCATTTTGACTTTATCTTGGTATAGGCTGTAAGATGTTGGCACAGACTCTTTTCCCACTTGGAATTAATTTCCTCACCTTGCCTTGCTGAATGGCAGCCTCTTCATAGTACCAGTTTTGAACTCCTTTCTTTCTGTTTCTCCAAAGGCACATTTATATGCTTCTTCATTAAAATTACACAGCATTCAGTTCTGTTCCATTTTTCTTTCCGTTTAGATTGCTGTAGTGATTTTGTGTATTGTTCCTTTGGTTCTTCTTACTCCTTTCTGTATCAGTTCATATAAGTCTTCCTATGCTTCTCTTAATTTTTCATATTTATCATTTCTCATGACATAGTAATATCTCATTACATTCATGTACCACAATTTGCTTATGTACATCTTTGTTTTCTGGGGATATCTACTTTATTTTTAGTGTTTTTTATTTTTTTTTACCATAAAAAGTGCTGCTATGAAGATTTGGGTGTATATGAAAATTTTCTGTCTTTGAACCCCTTGGGAGTAAATGCCTAGCAGTGTGATATTTGAGCCAAAGGGTATGGACAATTTAGTCATTTTTGTTGTGGGTTTTTTTTTTTTTAAGCATAAGTCCAAATTACTTGCTAGAATGGTTGGACCAATTGACAAATCTATCTAAAGTGAATTAGTGTGCCAGTCTTTCTATAGTCAAATCCCAACAGACAATTTCCAGCTTTTATCATTGTCAATTTTATGAGTGTGAGACTAACTCTTAGTGGTTTTTTTTTTGTATTTCTCTTACTAGTGATTTAGTTATTAGTAGCTTACAGTTTTTTTTTAAAATTCCCTTTGAAAACTGTTCATTCTCATCCTTTGTCTGCTTTTGGGACTATCTCTTGATATTATATACTTGGGATATCAGACTCTTATCAAAGATATTTGATGCAAAGTATTTTCCCCATTTAGTAGTTTCCTTTATTACTCTACCTGCATTGATTTTGTTCATGCATCACTCTTTTGAGTTTATGTAATTAAAACTACCCTATTTTGTCTTTTGTGTCCACTTCCATTCTTTGTTTGATTAAAATTGTATCCCTGCCCATAGCTCTGAAAGGCACCTTATCTCATTCTTTTTCTTATTAAAAATATTATGCTGTGATATTTTTATTTAGATTATACATCCAATTTGAGCTTATTGTGGCATATAGTATATTAGTCTAAACTTAATTTTGGTCAGACTCTGAAACCCCCTTGAAATCTCAGAACCTGACTACCACACTTCACTCATGTGCATTTTTTTCTACATTAGTACCAGCTTCTGGGTTCCCATTGTTTGAATTATTTTTTTTTTCTTCCACTAGCAGTTCTCCAGTCTCTTTTCTGTTGGTGCGCCATCTTTCCACCTTTGCTGTCCTCTATACCCAGCTGGTATTTCTGGTCCCCTTGCTGCTGCTGTCACTCAGCTTCAGTACTCCTCACAATTTAGCTCTCTTCTAGCAAGATGGTGTTCATTATCTCCTCTCCAGGGTACCAGCTCTTGAGCAGTTGGCCTATGGAGAGAGGGTCATGGTGTAATAACTCTTATTTTCCAGGCCAGATTGTTTCTAGACTTTTGAAATGTTCCTCTAAAGCAAAACCACAAAACAAAACAACAACAAAAAAATAGATCTGGCTCTCATAGCTTCATTTTTCAAACAAGGGGTGTCTTTCAGGGACTGTGGAAATGCCTTGTTTGTGGACTGCTCAAATAAGTGTTTATTTCATCCATTCAGGAGGACTCTCTCCTTGTTCCCCCAGTGACTGAGTAATATATTCTCTGCTTGAGTTAGGACTTTCCACTGAGACTTAAGAGTGAGAGAGGGGTATTCCTGCTCGGTTTGTCTTTCCATCTCCAAAATTCCTTAAGAGGAGTTATAGAGGCTGTGCAGTTTGCTCCAGAGTGCTTTTCACAAGAGCTGTAAAAGAGGCAAAAGGGTATAACTCTCAATAGCTCCCAAGCCCTTGTATTGAAAGAAGGGCAATCCTGCCTTCATCACAAGTATTTATGTTTTTACTACATAGACTTTTTAAAAAGCATACAAATTCAAGGCATAACTATTTTCCATAAATTCTAAATTATATTTGTCTAGTGCCTTAAACAGAGCATTTTCCCTTACATTATCACATTCCATCTTTACAATAGCATAAGATTTACAATGACTTGCTATCTTTATTGGAGGTCAGTAGTATTATGGGTAAGACAGAATGCGTGAAAAACTGAGAAATGACCAATGGTAAACAAGATCAGAAGTTAACTAGGATCTGGAATAGGGAAGAGAGCAGTGAAGGATACTTTTTTGATATTAATTTTTAATACATGCACAGTATACTATTACCAGAAAGTGGTATTTGTTTTGTGATAAGTTGCCTTGCTACTGCTACATCTCCATTTCAAGTAAACTATTCTTTAAAGAAGGAAAACTGTTTAGGAAGCACAAATGTTTTGACTTAGCCCTGGTAAAGTGCCAGTGGCAAAGTTTGGTAGAGTAATGGATACAAAATAGGCACAGGATTGATAAAGGCTTAGTGGCATGATATGAAATTTGTGATTGACATGAAGCTGAGAGAAAGAACTTACTGTATTTTGCCACATAATTGTTGCAGATCTTATGCCAATTTTTTTTTTACAAAAAATTTAGGTGTGACCATTATGTGAAGCTTTTTAAAAAATGTACTGGTATTACTTAAAAATCATTTATTACTAACGTGTCTTTGGTGCAAGATTAAGATGTATGGAACACTTGTTAATATATGTCAAAATTTGGAAGATACAAGTCTTACCATGTCACATGACTTACTTATGGCAATTTTGCCTGCCCATATGATCCCTTTGCACCTAAGGCTCTTCATTGGATTGGGTGACAATACCGACAATACTGTTAATACCACAGTGCTCTCAACAAACCTCCCATATACTGACAATGTGTGTGAGCTGAGAATTCCAGTCTCATGGCTTGCATATCCATATACCACTGGTGAACACATTGCTGCTTTGTTTACCTTTTAAGCATCATGAGGGACAGAATTATACCATGTACCAATTACTGAAGAAAGGTTATAAAGCAATTTTTGGGTTGAAAAAAAACAGGGTGCAATGATTATGCAGTGATGACAACTATGTGGTAAAATATGGTATATTGGATGATAGTATCAGGAATTCAAGAAGTCAAAACAGTTTAAAACAATGAATTAAATCTAATAAGCTTTTATTCAAGACTTTAATGGCACAAGTGTAAGCTAAGGGAGATATAGCTTGAAAGTTCTTTGTAACAAAAAAGATGTGAAAGTTGACTCAAAATGAGTCTAATGTCTATTGAGGCCACTAATAATATTAAAGCAATTATAAATTATATTAGAAGTAGAATATCTGGAACAAGAGACAGTTGTCCTATTTTCTGTCCTGGTCAGACCATATCTATAATATTATGTTTAGTTCTAGGGGACTAACTTCACATTTTAGGAAACTTGACAAACTAGATCACATCTGAGGAGTTTGACCAGAATTGTAAGGGTTTTTGATATCATGTCAGCATATGAAGATAGACTGAAGAAACTGGTGATGTTTTATCCTAAGAACACAAAATTTAGAGAAGACATTTGAAAGAATGTTGTATAAAATAATTTATTTATTTTAATTTGCTTATTCCAAAGGGCAGAACTAAGAATAATGGGTGAGAAAGTTATAAGGAGATGAATTTTGATTTGATATGAGGATGATATTCCTAACAATACAGGCTGTCTAGCACAGGGAAAGACCAAAATGTTCAAGTAGAGATTGGATAAACATCTATGAGAGAGGCCATTGTGGTGATTCTTGTAGGGGAAATGTGTTAAGGTACTTTCCATATTTGTGATTTTATGATTCAATAAATGCCTGCTATTAGAATATCTAAGGAAATTAAAAAGAGAGTGTTGAGGAATTCAGAGATCTGAAAGAATGGGTCTAAATGTTGCCCTTTGGCCTTGAAATTTCTTCCTCTAACCTTACCACCATGAAATCCAGTGTGGGAAGACTATGAAGGCAAAGTATATGCTTCCTGGTTTATGAATAATGAAAAAAAAATGAGTTTTATTTCCCCAGACATTATTTATATCCAGTCTTCATTGAGCAAGCACCTTCAGGCTAAATGCAAAACAAAACAAAACAAAAAAATCTAAAATTAAAAAGTAACAGATTTAGAAGCAATTGAAAAATCACTTTGTCTCAGTGCCTAAGGGATTTCCACTAGGTTTTGGGCTCAGGAGTTTCAGATGCAGTTGCAGGTTGTCGCAAACCTCTAGTGACAATAGCTGAGCTTGACTGAGATCCCATTTTAACAACTTTTAGAGAAGGATCTCATTTTTTACTTCCTTCTATCATTCTTCATTTGGTATTTTTTTCCCCTTTTTTATCATTCTTCCTTGGTTTTGTGGCCCTATAAGTGAAGTCAAAAATGATTGCCAACTCAATGATAGTTCCTCTCATCCAAAGCTTCACAAACATTTAACCTACTAAGTGCAATGAATGGATTGTTCAAGTGCTAGGTAAAAAAGATGAATAATTAGAGTTTTTTGCTTTCAAAGAGCTTACAGTATAGGAAGGCAATATGAAACATCCTTTGTAGAATAATCTTCCTCTAGAGGCAGCTGGTGCTTGGGTTTAGGAAGTTAGGAGTTAGGAAGATCTGAGTTCAAACCCTGCCTCAGACACTTACTAGCTGTGTGACCCTGAGTAAGTCACTTAACCTCCATTTGCCTTCGTTTTCTCAGTTGTAAAACAGGGATAATAATATCACACACTTCACAGGGTTGTTGTAAAGATCAAATGAGATACTATTTGTAAAAAACACTAATCACAGTGTCTGGCACATTGCAGGTGTTATACAAATGCTTGTTCCCTTCTTCTTCCTTTCGTTTTGTTAAATGTTATCTGATCTATGAGTGTCTTATTCGGTTCCAATCCCAAGGCTGAACTATCAGCCCAGCCTGAATCCAGACTGTCCCTAGTGACTGAGAGGATTACATTGTCATGAATAGAAATATGAAAGTTAAGAATAGGAGTGGGATTGGGGAGAAAGATGATAAGTTCAATTTCATACAGGTTGAGTCTGAGGTGCTGGAAAAGTATCTGTGTAGTTCAAAGCTGAGATAGAAAGATCAGGCTTAGAGATACAGATTTGGGAGCCATCAGCATAGAAATGACAGTTGAAGCCGTTGTAGAACTGCATAAGATCACTAAAACTGAGGGTCTAGAAAAAGGAGAGGTAAGAGAGATACGAATAGAATTTTAAGGAACACCTACCTCTGTTAAACCAGTGTGAGTAACCAGTGCAGGAGTCAAAGAAGAGACAGAATTAGCAGGCAGTGTCATGGGAGTCAGAGGAGGGGGCAGAGGGATCCTGAAGTGGGGGGGGGAGGGAAATGAATGAGCCAAGTTCTCTTCCTTCCCTAACCCCACAGCCCTACTGACAGGAAAGAGTTGCTTCTTTTGTGAGTCTGAATGGCAAAGTCTTATGTACCTGGAAAGTCCTTACTCAATTTTAGTCACTAATAAGGATAACTAAAATTTATTGATTTGCAAAGCACTTTGTTTAATATTTTCTCATTTGATCCTCTTAACAACCTTGTGAAGTGCCTTTTATTATTATTCCTATCCAGTAGATGAAGGAAACTGAGACTGTAGTTACCTGACCTCATGGATCACAGAGCTACATGAATAAGTATCCAGAGCAAGATTTGAACTCAGATCTTCCAGACCCCAAGTCCAACTCTGTATTTATAATGCCATATGAGACAGTTTGAAATCTGAAAGTTATTCTTTGAAGTCTTCCCACTTCCACTCTCTGGGCTTCTGTCTTTATCTACCGCTACTTCATTCTGAAGATACCTAATGATCTCATATGATTCACTGGGGCAATGAACTCTCAAGCCTATCCCAATTGAGTGTTTATCCTTGTTTTGAAACTGTCTGTCTTATGACTACCTTTCTAATCATCAAAATGTCTAGTCACTATTCTGTTAACTACCCACAAGTCACTAGGAGAAATCTTATCTGATAAGCTGAATCACTCTGAAGTTTTATTGATAGTGGGAGGAGGATGAACTTAACCCACAGGAATGAAACTCTAATATTAGAGTTTCGGATCTCAAACAACAACATGTTAAGTAAACATTTATTAAGGTTCTATTTTGTACCAAAGGAATGTAATAGGTATATCTAAATTAAATAAAATGTTAAAAATTATCATGCTATTATTGTGGATAAGATGGAAATATGTGAGTTAATAGAATTTGTTTGATTTAGCCCCCGTTTCACTGATAATTACATTTGATACACCTGTCTTTTTTAAGTAGAATGTGAGCTCTGAAAGTTGAAGGTTTGTGTTTCCTGTTTTATCTACCGTACTCACTAGCACAGGGCTGGCACACGGGCCTGAGTTGCTGACTTAGTTTCCTTGAAGATTTGTAGGCTCTTAATAATATAGTTGGTCAATTCAGGAATGTTTAGACGACAAGACCCAGAGTTATTATTGATAGTTCTATATCAATTGGGGTAGAGGTTGGGTCTATAGGGGCATGCCCCAAGGATCCTATGTGGGAAGCTAGTGAATTGTTGAGGACAGTCAGGGAAAAATGAAAGCCTAGATATGAATGTACTTTGATGGTCTGACAATTCTAATCACACAGTTGTGTGTCAAATGCATCAAAGGGTAGCATCTCCTCTTGATCTCTGTCTTTATCTGTCCATCACTTATACCATTTCTTCCTTTTCACCATTTCCCACCTTATCTTTGTACTTTTCTTCCTCCTTTTTGTTCTCTTGCTCTTCCTCCTTCGATTTCTTCTTTCTCTTCCCTTTTCTCCTTTTTTTTTGTTTTTTTCTTTCTTTATCAAATCCTATCTGAATGACCAACTTGCTTTTTATATTTGCAAGAGCACTATATTCAGATTAAAATGATACATTTCACATATTTTTAATATGTTCAAGCCTACATAGTGTTGGGAGAGAAAGAGAAAAGGGGTACAGAGACAGAAATGAACAGAAGGAGCTATGGAGGGAAGTGGCAAATTCGTGTGGGTGGGGGGGATAGAGAGAGATGAACGTATCTGCTATATATAAAATGTATCTATCTATATATAAGGGGGAGAGAGAGAAGGAATGCTTAATGTGCTCCCTGAATCTATGTGGTCCATCCTAAGAGATCTCTTTAATTAGCCTCATGTCAATAAAATTCAAGGCTTTGAGGTGAGCAATTGAATTCTTTAGTGACCAAAGGAGATTCTGTTAAATTAGCAGGTCAAAGTTCCAACTAGGTGGTTTCCTTTAAGTAAAGTATAAGACCTGAGTTTGCAGTATTATCACAAGTCACTGGGGGAGAGAGATTTGAATGTGGCAGGATTTCTAGTTTAAACACTGTCAACCCTCTGTCTCCCCTTTCCTAACATGCATTAGGGAGCATGAATCACAAGCTTTCTGATGCTGGAGTTGCATTTCACTATCCTAGGTGCACTGCTCCTGCTGGATTCAGCAGTGGCCTCAGAATAATAGTAAAAGTACCTATCAATAAGTGCTTTATGAAATACAAAGCATTTTCCTTGCCAAATCCTTTGAAGTAAGGAGTATGAGTATCAATATCTCCATCTCACTGAGGTTCAAATACATTAAGTGACTTTTCTAAGATCACACAGGTCATAAATAACAGAGGCAGGATTCAATCCAGACCTATTGATTTCAAATCCAATGCTCTTCCCACCACACTGTGGAGTGAGATCCTGAACAAGGATATATTTGTCCCAATTTTCTGGGGAACTCATCAATCATATGAACAGTACACACATTTGAAACAATTCAGTAACAAAAGGAAAGGTGGGCTCCCTTCTGCATGTCAAGTTCTTGATAGAGGCCTCATGACACTGAAATGTTCAGACAGTGTTCCCCAAAAGAGGTCCAGGAAGCTGGAATTCATGGGGAATTGGAGTCAGAAATCAGATAGGATAAGATGAATTCTCTTGGAAAGCAGGTATGGAGAGATCATAGATGATCAGTAGGATGGGTGCACTTGGTGCCTTGTGGGCAGTAGATTATTCTTATGGGTGAGTAGTACACTACATTTTATTTCTCCTTAACAGTTAGTTCCCTTCTTTAAAACCTTACCAAAGACTCTGACAAAATCAATTTAATTTAGTCCCTCAAATAGAATGCAAGCTCCCTGAGGTCAGGAACAGCTTTGTTTTTGACTTTGTATCCCTAACCACTAGCCTTATGCCTTGAATATAGGAGGTTCTTAATAAGTGCTTATTGGAAAGAATGAACTCCTTTCTAATCAGTTCAACTCACTGTCAAATTAATTCAACATCTCATCAACTCAAAGTCAACTGATTTCATTTCAATAATAATCTAATAAAATTATTTAACATCAAATACAAGATACCTGAGGCCCTTCTCTAAAGACTCCTTTCAAAGTCATTGTTCACTACACTATTCTCTGTGTTAGGATATTCAACTAGTTCTAAATTCACCTGTCCTAAAGTCCAGCACACATATCATAATCCTGTCCATAAGGACAGCAATAAAGACTTTTCAAATTGCCTTAACAATATCCAGATACACTAGATCTATGGCATTATCTAAGTTATTATTCTTGTCACATTGTCAAAATAAGAAATGTTAGTCTGGAATGATTTCATTGACTCACAGTGGCTTTTCGTGATGGCTACTTCCTTTTCTAAAACTTCAGAAACCATCTTTCATAATAATTTCCAAAATTTTTCCAGAAATGTAAATCAAGTTCAATGGCTTATTGCTTAAAGAATTCACAAGCTTTCGCCTTTCAAAAACAGACACACAAAAAAGTGAGCTTTTGCCCAACTCCAGGCAGTTTTTCCAAGATCACCATCTCATCTCTTAGTACCATGTGAGTATTTTTCTGGCCTTGGTGACAACTCAGGGGAGGGAGCTAGTCTGTCTTCTTCACTTATTTTGAGTTTTATCTTCTTACAAACCATTTTGGTTTTATTCTTCTTAATTTGAAAATTACTCTCTTTGGGAAAGAAAATAGGAGAAAAACAAGAATTGGATAGTTCTTTCTGTTGTCTGTTACCATTGCTTCATTCAATTCAAACACCTGATCTTAAGTTCTTTTTAAAAATTTTCCCTCACTTAGCTTAAAGACAACAACGTTATCAATAAAAGCCATTTTTGTTGTCCTTAGCACGCATTGCCATTCTCAGCTTTGGTGCTATGGCACTATTCTTACAGGATTATGTGAAATTTTCATATTATACTTGGTTACCTACTTTTGCATTTAACTTAAACAAACAAAAAACCCCATCTAAGTTGATTGATGAGTTCACTCTACACCTATATAGTTCTCTTTAGATATCTCCTACTTTTCTTTCATGTGAAAAGCAATGTGCCATCAGAATTCTATTCTTGAGAAATCTTTTCCCTATTCCCCAGTAGAATTTTAGGTTACGGGAACCTACTTATTCTTTCTCAGAACTCTGATATTTGCTCCCCGCAAAACTGGAGGGTTTTCCAGACTGCACCTGTTTTCCCCTTCCTCCCAAACTCTGGAAGAGAGAGTGATGACTTATGTGCAGCTCTGCCTCACTTAAATCCAATTCACATACCAATCAAGACATCACCCTTGAGATGTCATTGGTCCTGTTTGAGAATGAAGGATAACAAAAATTTCTACTTAAGCAAACTCTTTCCTCATGATGTTTAGATAGGTAGAAAAAAATAAAGTTCCCCTCTTTGCTTCCTCTACCTTTTGAAGAATAAAATGATCATTAAGTCCAGTGTTTATTACTATCTGCTTTTTAGAATAGAGTGACCTCCAAAGGAAAATGAAGTAGTTGAAGTTTGCCATCACTACTATATCATAACTTTCTGCCCCCTTTGTAGCCTGTTTACTAAGCTCATCATCCATTTCCTCTTTCTATCTGAATGGTCTATAATATACTCTCATCACACATTGCTTCTGTTTCTAGTTCCATTGATCCTTTTCCAAATGCTTTCTATTATACTTCCAAAACCAATACCATACCAATTTTTGATTTCCTGATGAATATGTCTTGTTGATATACAATGCTACTTCACAATTCTATTTTATTCATTTTAGTTAAGGTATATTCTTATGTAGTCTAAGCACCTCTGGTATATTTGACAAATGTGACAAATGAAAGAAAATTACTAGGAATGCTAGGATGGAAAGTAGAGGGTATATCGGATATCACCCTTCTGGATTCTGGATTTAAAATTCACATCTTCTACTACAGAGCCATTTCTTAGAGAAAAATAAATAAGGTGGTGTAGATAGTTCAGGAAAACTATCCAATTTTATGCAGCGTTCCATACACATAATTACTCACCTCTATAAAGAAATGAGAGGAGGTACCTTCTCAAATCTCTTCTTTGAGGCCATTGTCTATTATACTTTCATAGGATTCCACTGCTATTGTTTTGCTGTTATTCTTTTCATTTACATTGTTATCATCATTTTAAAATTGTTTGGTGGGGTTTTTAATTTATATTATCATCATTTTTATATTGTTTAGTGGTTCTGCATAGTTCGTTTTGCATCATTTAATATTAGTCTTTCTCATGTTTTTCTGTATTATTTCCCTCATTTTTGATAGTACAGTAATATTCTATTATATTCATGTACCATAATTTGCTTAGCCATTCCCTAATAGATGAGTAGACTTTGTTCATAGTTCTTTGCTTCTACAAAAAGTGCTGCTATAAATATTTTGTTGTGTGTATGGCCTTTCTTCTCAGCCTTAACCTCATTGGGGTATATGCCTCACAACAAATTTTTTGGGTCAAAGGGCAAGATAATTTTAGTCACTTTCTTCACACAATTCCAAATTGATTTCCAGAATGGTTGGATCAATTTTCAAGTTAAACAACAATGCTAATTTTCTTTTCTAATTTCCTTTTCTAATTCCTTTCTGTGGTATATTATGCCATAGATTGTAGATTCT
Source organism: Phascolarctos cinereus (assembly GCF_003287225.1). Classification (NCBI taxonomy): domain Eukaryota; kingdom Metazoa; phylum Chordata; class Mammalia; order Diprotodontia; family Phascolarctidae; genus Phascolarctos; species Phascolarctos cinereus. The sequence continues at coordinate 389,701,357 of NW_027555847.1, read as the reverse complement.
CTTTATTTCTATGAATAAAATTGAGTTAACCCACTCTTATGGCCTGGAGTATGTGGCAGACAGAAGTAAGAAGGAAAGGAGAGAAGGAGTATGAGACAAAGGCACCAATCACAGTTTCAGTGATTGGGACTGAGCATATTACACCCTGGCAGTGGCAGGAAAAATAATGTACAGATAATTAGAATTCAGACTGACAGATCTCTGACCCTAAGAATACAAGCAGGCTTGGGGGATGCAGGATGGACAAGGAGTCTCAGTGACACAAATTTGGGTTCAATGATCAGGTGATTTTAGAAAGTAGTGGGAAGTGAAATCCCTGGAGTGGAATAATAGATACTCCAGACTGGTTTTAAGTGGAGGAAGTGGTAAGAACCCTGGGAATATAACTAGTTTCACCTCGGCTGAAGGCCTAGCCAGACCTGTGTCATTGAGAAGTCCCCTGATTAGCATTGAGAAAGAGTTGAATTCCACGTGAAGGAGCCTTGGGTCCGTAAAGAATAAGGCTCAAGATCAGATCCTTCACTTGTGGCTGGGCAGTAGGACAATCCAAGTCGCTAGAGTATTCCTACCAGAATCATGAAAGCAAGCTCAAGAAAGTATGAAGAAGTTGTTAACATGCTATTCCCTTCACCTACCTCCGAAGGAAGTCACCTTGAACCCTTAGGGGACAGCAGGAGAAAAGAGGAGGCATGACCTATTAAGTGGCTCTGCTGTTTATGACCTGTGGTGCTGGAAAAGTGTTTTTTTTCTTTCCCTCTCTCTAGGACTCAGTTATCTCATCAGTAAAAAATGGGAGGTAAAGATACTGGTGGCAAAATGACCTCTAAACTCCTTTTTTATTTAAAAAAAAGGCAGTTGGGGGTAAGTGACTCGCCTAGTGTCACACAGTTAGTAAGTGTCAAGTGTTTGGTGGGGGCTGTATCTGAACTCAGGTCCTCCTGATTTCAGGGCCAGTGCTGTATCCACTGTGCCACCTAACTGCCCCTAAGTTCCTTTTTAAAAGTAAAAATACTAGGATCCTAGGATATTCTGCTTATTCCTTTGCGTCCTATTTTCTGGTCCTCTCCTTGCAAATGGGGACATGAGGATATCTTCTCTTTACACATGACCAGTTGTAGGAACCCTTTGCCCCCTTTGGTGTCAAGCTAGGGGTACCTATGCACCCAACTGTTTAATTATGATACCAGCAGCCAGTGTTCAAGTTCTCCCCTTCAACCTGCTGTGAAAGAGCCTTGTGAATATGCCTTACATTTACATTCATGTACCCTTTCTGTCTTCCACTCATCAGCTCTGCTCGTGGAGAGCTCTCCAGATTAGAGCCATAGGGGGAAAGAAGGCCCTTTTACTCTTTCTAACCTCCAGCGGCCTCTGTTCCTCTTTGAATTTGGGTGTTTTCCATCTTAATTATTCTCCTTAGCTTGTGGGCACATAACCTTTAGCAGGAGTTTATCTGAAAGACCCACTTGCTCCTGAGAAGAACAGTTCTGCTTGGGCACAGTGTGACTCCCACAGCAGAATTTTTTTAGTCCTTAAGTGTTTGTTTGGTTCAGTTTCTCTATAAACACTAACTTAGGTATGTACGCCAACGTTTGCCTACTCAGACCTGATGTGTTGATGTTCCTATTGGCCTCAAATGCCCTTAAATATGTTCCCTTCTGTCTGTAATATCACCCGGAGTAGAAATTATATTCAGTCACTTGCCTGTGCTGTTTCCGCCTATGGACACATAGATACATGTGTAGCTTTGGGACAGGGTGGGGTGGCTCCGAGCTATAGCAAGCTGGCAGGAACTCTTATTTTTCCCATCTTTTTGTGAACTGGGAGACTCCTTCCCTTGGGCATGACTATTTCCATTCATACCTTATGTTCCTCTTTTCTGGGAACTGCTTTCCTCTCAAAGGAAGCCAGCAAAGTTGATGGAATTCCTACACTAGTGCTAACCCAGCCAGTCACAATCCCCCAGTCACTGTTATTGCCTACAGTAGCTCAGAATTGCTAGACAGAGATTCCTTTCTGGCAAAATATTGGTGTTAAATCTCTCTCTCTCTCTCTCTCTCTCTCTCTCTCTCTCTCTCTCTCTCTCTCTCTCTCTCTCTCTCTTTCTCTCTCTCTTCCTCATTTCCCAAGATGCTCTCCTAAATTGCTATGGCACTCGTGGATAGGCAATGTGAGTGCTTAATAATTTTTCGAATCACAATTATCAGTTTAAGAGACAAATACTCACAAGGATCTGTGATGTTGTTGCTTCAGATGCTACCTCCAATGATTCTGATGGTAATCTATCCATGTCTGCCTAGTTCCTGTGACTTTTATCCATGTCCTCCCAAAAGGTCAACACTGTGGGGAGGGGTGGAGAAAGAGGAGTACATCCAATCGAATTTCTAGAGATTTTCCTCTATAGCTCCAGATATAAGGGTATCACTGGAACACTGTGGCTTTCTACCAGTCACCCTGTTTTCTTGCCATGTGATCAGCCCATCTTCTCTTTATTTCATATAATTTCTTGATGATACCCTTTATTCTTGATCTTTGTGGATTCCTTATTTTTAAATTAATTTTTTCTTTACAAAGATCTACCTTCTTTCCCTCCTACCTCCCTCATTCTATCACACTATGAAAGCAAGGAAAACAAACTGTAACAAATGTGTATTGTTAAGTAAATAAAATCTCAGATTGGCCCTGCCAAAAAAAAAAAAAAAGAATCACAATTTGTACTTTGAGTCCATCACCTCTCTATCAAGAGGTGTTCAGAGAAGACTAGTACTTCTTGTATGAGGGCTGCTAATCCCTTTTCAAGGCTGCTTATCCACCTTTGGTGTTGACCTGATCTACCCAACTCTCACCTATAGCTCCAAGAAGCTGTAGTATGCACAGTGACCACACCCCTGTAAACCATTTTGGCAGAAGATTAAACCAAGTTAAGGGTAACTGAGGGGCCTCAAACCTGTTGGTAAGTTAGTAGGACATTTATTCCAAGTATGTGAAGACTTTCCCCAGAAGAATGGGCAGATGAGAACAATTCATTCCAACAACCATGAAGGCTGCTGAAGCAGGTGCTGTGGAGTGCTTAGAGCTTTATCAGACATTCAACATGCCAAGGTCATCCACTGTATCCAAAGCCATTGCCAGTCATCTTGACTTTTCTGTATTGCCACTGGACTGCAATGACTGTGGAAGAGAGAGTGAGGGTGTCTTCACACAACTCTGCCTCACTTAAATCCAATTTATGTGCAAATCAAAAGACAGCATGCATTTCACTATTTTATCATTTTCTAACCTACCTCAAAGTCCTGTGGCAACAGGCAAGAGAAGCAAAAGATGCAGATACACTGTGAGCTGTAGTAGCAAACCTGCACACAGGTAGCCTAGGCCATAGGATTGTCTTCTCATTGGACTGAAAAGGCAGTGGGATTTGGCAGGCCCTGAGCATCTGAACAGCCTTTTATAAGCACTACACTGCTCACCTGGCATGAGGAAGGGGCTAGAAAAGGTGCCCTAAAAATTGTCTGCTTCACTTAATCCTGGCCTGCTTACTGAAGCAGGTGAGGATCCCACACTTCAGTTGAAACACACACAAAAAAATGTACACTAACTTTTGTGAAGATGATTCCACTCACCACTGGTACATGGAATATGTGCATGTTTATGGATAATATGAAATCCAGTAGACCTAAAAGATGAACAACTCTTGTTGCAAGAGAACTCAGTAGGTATCACATCCAAATTGAAGCCCTGAGTGAAACAAGGCTGGCAAATGAAGGCTAGCTTGCCAAAGTGGGAGTTGGATACATGTTTTTTTGGAGTGGCTGCAGTGAAGGGGAGCACCTTGAAGCTGGTCTATTTTCACAATAAAATTCAATCTAGTCAACAAGCTTGTATGCTTCCCAAAAGGAATGAATAACAGAGTCATGACAATGTGATTGCCCCTTGCAGGAAGCACCATGCCAATATCATCAGTGCATATGCTCCCACCGTGATTATGTCAAAGAAAAAATTTATGAAGACTTGAAGACCTTCATCATCAATATGCTGAAAGAGGTTAAGCATATAATTCTGGTTGACTTTAATGCAAGAGTAGGCACAGATCACTAGATATGTCAGGGAGTCCTTGGGAGGAATGGAGTCAGTAACAGCAAAAGCAAGGACCATTTACTATTGAAGACTCATGCCTCTCATGACCTCATCACCAACACTGTTTTCCATTTACCTAAATTCAATAAAACTTCATGGAGGCACCCTTGCAGAAAACATTGGCATTTTATAGATTATATCATTTTAAGAAGAAGAAACAAACAGGATGTGAGAGTGATGAAGGCAACATGGGACACAGAATGCTGGACCAATCATAGAATTATCCTCTCCAAGCTAAACATTCACATTCAATAAAACCAGTGGCCCCAAGGCAAAAAGACTACCAGAAGACTTAAAGTCAACCGATTAGTGCATTTCTCCAAGCAGGAAAAGTTTGTTGCTAATTTAAAGGGAAAGCTGAGCCAACATATGGTTGGTAACAGTGGAGTAGAAAAGGAGTGGACAGACTTCAGAAATTTGGTGTATATCACTGCTTTTACTCATCTGGGCCAGAACACTCACAAACATCAAGTTTGGTTTGACAAAAATGATGGGGAGATTCAAAAGCTACTAAACAGAGTTTACCAGCAGGATGGTTCAGCTGTCTCTAAGAAACCAGAGTTTAATTCCATCAAAAGTAAAGTGCAAGCAAAGCTTAGAAAGATGCAGGATTCTTGGCTCAGTAAGAAGGCAGATTAAATTCAGTTTTATGCTGATAGTCACAATCCAAAGTAATTTTATGATCTCCTGAATGCTATCTATGGGCCAAAGACCTATGGTACATCTCAATTACTCAGCACTGATAGAGCCACATTGATTAGTGATAAGGACATGATCCTGAAGAGATGGGCTAAACACTTCCATAGTGTTCTCAACAGACCCTCATCAACTAATGCTGATGCCAATGACTACATACCTTAGATTGAAGTCAATCACTCCTAGCCAAACTTCCAACTGAAGAAGTTTTTTAATGCCATTAGGTTCCTCTCATGTGGCAAAGTACTTGGTAGTGAGTGTATTGCAGCTGAGATTGATAAGGCAGGGTTGCTCATACAAAAGCTGAAAAATCTTCTGGGTTATATGGCAAGAGAAGATTATCCCCCTAGGAGTTTAAGGATGCCTCCATTTTCTATCTCTATAAAGGAAAGAGAAATAGGTTGCCTTTTGATAATCACAGGGGAGTGTCTCTCTCAGTCATTGCTGGCAAGAGCCTTGCCAGAGTCCTCCTTAATAGGCTGAACCCTCCCCTGGAAGATGGCTATCTATCTAAGTACCAAAGTGACTCCAGAAAGGGCCAAGGAATGGTCAAAATGATGTTTATTCTATGAAATCTCCAGGAGAAATGCCAGGAGCAGAACAGAGGTCTGTACAAAATGTTCCTCAATCTGATCAAGGCCTTTGATACTGCCAGTTGTGAGGGCTTGTGGAAGACCATGGAAAAATTTGGTTACCTGGAGAAGTTCATCAGTATTGTATGCCAGTTTCATGATGGCATTCTTGCCTGGGTTCTGGATAATGGACAGTGCTCTTGTGCTTTGCCAGTCACCAATGGAGTGAAACAAGGCTGTGTGCTTGCTCCCATGCTTTTTAGCATGATGTTTTCAGCAATGATGTCAGATGAGGATGAAAATGGCATCAAGGTCTGCTCCCTCACTGATGGGAAATTATTTAACTTGAAAAAGCTACAATCCAAGACTAAAGTGGAGAGAGAGTTGATTCATGACTTTTTGTTTGCAGATGAATGTACACTCAATAAATCCTCTAAGTCTGAGATGCAACAGAGTATGGATTGGTTCTCTGCTGTTTGTGCTAATTTTGACCTGACAATTAAAATCAAGGATACAGAGGTTCTCCATACATATGTGGATCCACTGGCTATAGCAAATGGAGAAATTTTGAATACTGTGGATAATTTCACTTACCTTGGCAGTATACTTTGCGGGGATGTACACATAGATGATTAGGTTGATAAACACATTCCCAGATCTAGCTCAGTGTTTGGGAGGCTCCGAAGGAAAGTATGAGAGAGAAGAGGTAATAGACTGCCCACCAAACTGAAGGTCTACAGAACAGTTGTGCTGACCTCGTTGTTGTATGCCTGTGAAATCTAGACAGTATACCACTGTCATGCCAGGAAATAGAATCATTTCCACTTGAATTGTCTTAGGAAGATTTTGAAGATCACCTGGCAAGATAAGGTACAGGATATGTTCCTTTCTTGAGCCGAACTGCCAAACATTCAGACTTACTGCAGAAAGCACAACTCTAATAGGAATCACAAGGTGAACTTGAATCATGCTTAGGCCGCTTTATTTGAATGCCAAATATGGCTGGTTGGTGTCCTTTGTTCTCGAAGAGGACCAAAATGACATCACTGCTCTAGAGTCATGTTTTCGTATGTCCAACTGAGGCTGATCAGACCAATATAAGCTCAGAATGTTCTACCACAAGTCTGGCACAAATAATCTGTGTGAACATCTGGGGTGGATCTAAGTTTGCGTATCTTGTGTATCTCTTGAGCTATTTCAATTCTTCTTTGCTCACAGAGGGCAGCACCTTCTCTGATGTGGGCATCCCATGTTGAGAGGTCCTGTGCCAGTGTCTACCATGTCACACAATTATTTCCAAAGTTCTTAAGAGGGACCTTGAGAGTGTCCTTGTATTGCTTCTTCTGACCACCATGTGAATGCTGACCCTGTGTGAGTTCTCCATAAAATGATCTTTTTGGCAAGCAAATGTTTTGCATTTGAATAATGTGGCCAACCCATCGGAGTTGTGCTCTCTGAAGCAGTTTGAGAAAGGACCACAGTGTCTAGTATCTTATCCTTCCAGGTGATCTTCAGAATCTCCCTGAAACAATTCGGATAGAAGTGTTTCAGTTTTCTGGCATGGCACTGAAATACCGTCCAGGTTTTGCAGGTATACAACAATGAGGTCAGCACAACAGCTCTGTAGACCTTCTGTTTGGTAGTCAGTCTAATACCTCTTCTCTCCCATACTTTCTTTTGGAGCCTCCCAAACACTGAGCTAGCTTTGGCAATGCATGTGTCAACCTCATTATTAATGTGTACATCCCTGGAAAGTACACTACTAAAGTTAATGAACCTATCTATAGCCTTGAAAATTTCTCCATTTGCTGTAAGCAATGGTTCCATGTATGGATGGTATGGTGGTGGCTGATGAAGCATCTGTGTTTTTTTTGTGTTAATTGTTAGTCCAAAATTAGCACAAACAGCAGAGAACTGATCTGTACTTTGTTGCATCTCACCTTCAGAAGCTGCATTGAGTACATAATCATCTGCAAACTGAAAATCATGCTCCAACACTCCCTCCACTTTGGTCTTGGCTTGTACCCTTTTCAAGTGGAAGAATTTACCATCAGTGCAATAGCTGACCTTGATGTCATGTTCATCCTCCTTGAAAGCATTTGCCAACATGACTGAAAACATCATGCCAAAAAACATGGGAGCAAGAATGCCAAACATACATTTGCCTAAAAGACCATTTTGTAGAGTACTCACGCGAGGCAAGTGCTCACATGGAGGTCAGAAGATGTGAGACAAAGACACTCTTAAGGTCTCTCTGAAGAACTTTGAAGTCAATCATGGGACATGGGAGACACTGCTACAGGACCACCCAGTATCGTGTGCCTGCATCAAAGAAGATTCTGTGCTGTATGAACAAAGGTGTATTGAAGTAGCTCAAAAGAAATGTGAGATGCTCAAATTTGGAGACATTTACACTCTAAATGTTCATGTGAACGATTTATGTCTGAAGTGTGGTAGAGCCCTCTGAACTTTAATTTGTGTGATCAACCATGGTTGGACACACTGTACCCTGACCCCGACACACTAATGTCATTTTGATCCTCTTTGAGCACGGAAGACAGCAACCAATCATGTTTGGCATTTAAACAAAGTGGCCTGAACATGATTCAAGTTTTCCTTCTGATTCCCATTGGAGTTGTGCTCTCAGCATGTTTCATCACGAGTCTTCTGAAATCCTGGTTGTTCATTATGCTGATTGGAGTTCCTGAGTCTTTCAAAGTTGTCTGGCTTTACGATATTGTTTTTGTATAAATTGTTCACTTGCTTCTGCTCACTTCACTCTGCATCACACAAATCTCTCCAGGCATCTCTGAAACCATTCTCTTCTTCAATTCTTACAGCACAGTAGTATTTCATCACATTCATATACCATAACTCATTCAGCCATACCACAATTGGTAGGCATCCCCTGAGTTTCCAATTCTTTGCTACCAAAATAGAGTTGCTATAGATAGTTTTGTGGATATGGATCCTTTTCATCTTTTTGGAGTGCCTTGCTGCCAGCTCCCACCCATGAGGCACCTTTCCATTATCCTCTGTTTGATACTTATGTTTAGTTCTTTGGAGGCAGTGGTGTTCCACGAAACAAATCCATGAAAGAAATACAAGAAAAATATTGGTTAAACACAGAAAGGTAAACAAACATTTAAAGAGAAGATTTTCTCAACTACTGGGGTAAGGACATCAGGTTCCACTCTCTTAGGAGAAAAGGAGAGAACCCAAAGGGAAGACAAAATCAGTGTCTTGGATCTAAAGAACTGGGGGGAATTTATCAGCAGGAAATGTTCTATCTTGATCTGTCCAAAGAGCCCCAGTCCTGGAATCTAGCATTGATGATCTCCTGGCAACTGAGCCTTCTACTTTCCCATTTCCCTTTTAGTTCCATTCTCCAACCCTATTTAGACTCTCTTCTATTCTGTAATACGCATTGAGGCAGCTATGTTAGTCAAAATTAATCTCTCTACAACCCCAGAATGAGAGTAAAACTCCTTCCAGTGAAGGTAGAAGGGCAACAATGATGGGACATTCTGATATTGGTAACTGTAAGACAGTGCTACATATACCACCAATGGGCTTCTAGTATCTGCTCTAGGGACTACTATTCTTCACCTCTACAACTCTATGTGTTTGTTCCTCATGCACATTTTCATTCATCCATTCTTTTAGTAAGATAGATGGAAAGATAGGTAAAAGATAGATAGATAGATAGATAGATAGATAGATAGATAGATAGATAGATAGGTAGATAGATAGATAGGTGATAGGTAGATAAAATAGTTATTTTTTTTCAGGCACTGTGCTATACACCAGACATGCAAATCCAGGCAAGCAAGGCAATCCCTGCTTCAAGGAGCTTATATTTCAATGGTAATGAACAGCACATAAAGGGATGATGGAAAATGGTATTGTGGACAGGGTAGAGATACATTTGTGATGGCATGGTATGGAGAAGACTAGTGAGTATATGAGGGACTGCACCTTGGCAAGATAAGACAAATGCTCACCTATCAGAAATAGGGGGACCAAGGAAGAGAGTCCAAGGGTCGTTTAAGAGAGAGATAAACATGATAGCCAGAGAGCAGCTTGCATGATATTGTGGTGGCTGGGAGGCAAACATTTATTGAGTATTTACTATGGACTAGGTCCCATGCTGAGTGCTTGAGACGCAAATGAGACAGTCCTTGACCTCAAGGAGCTTACATTCTTTGCAGTGGAGAGAGATACAACATAATAAAAAACAAATAATTGCAAAAGACACATAATAAGGGTGGGAGAATTGCCTGGCATCCATAGATTTGTGATTCAGAAGGACAATCATTCCTGTTTCAGCCCTGAGAATGATTTAAGACTATTGCTATCTTTGAATCCAAAGGTGGACTTGAGTCATGTACAGTAGTTTCTAAAGGGACACATGGAGTTTGCAGGACACAGACTGAGAGGAAAGAGTAAAGACTTAAAGATCTGAGTAGGAGCACCAATAGAGAATAGTGTCCTCAGCTTCTTCCCAACCTCCACCACTCCCAGAACTGAATGAGCAGAACCAGAAAGAATCAGCTTCTTAAGGTCAATAGACAAAAAAAGAAACTGAATGGAGAAATTGAAAGGAGAGATTGAGAGGAGGGCTGACCTGTAGCTAAAAAGGGAGAGATATTGATGAGCATAACTGACCTCTATCTAAGAGTAGAAGTTTCAGGTTTAAAATATTGTACTCATCTCTTCAAGGACTGAAGGAAGTTTCAAAAAAATCTGTTCTTCCTCAATTTTCCCTGTGTAAGCCTGTCTAGTAACAGACAGTGTAATATACTGTACCAGTTTATTTTAACTAATCATTTCCCACATTCTGATTTTACCTCACATATGAAAAGAATAGGGGAATGACTAGAAATAAGCATAAATTAAATTAAGGCAGAAAGCTAGATCTCTGGGTAAACATTAGGAATTTCCCTAACTGGGGGCTCAGGGCTGTTGGGATTATATACCAGCCTTTTTTCTTGTATAAACTTTGTAAAGTAGCAGAGGAGGGAACCATGTGCATTGAAGGTGGAATTATATTTCCCCAGGCTAGTTAAAAGCAAGCTGACTGTTACAACAGAGAATGGCTAATTAAATTTCTAGAGATAAAGGGGATGGAGATGAGAATGTAGTGAAAAGTACCAGCTGACCCTACTCAGAGACACCCAAGCTCACTGTATTAAATACGCAAAATAAATATGAATTATTTTGGGGTATGGTAAGAGCACCAACAATTAGCAGAATGAGGATAGCTCTTATGAAGGAACTAATACTGTAGCTGAGCCTTTAAGGGAAATAGGGATTCTTTTTATAAAAATTTGTTTTAATTTATGGAATAAAACAAGTATTTCCATGACATAGAACAATTAAAAAAAGAGATGGTTGTACATGAAACTGCAAATCTGTTATGTACAACTTACAACAAAATTATCATTTCTTTCCTCCCACCTAGGAATGGCTACCATTAGACACAAATAGGCACATGCATGTATGTAAAATTATTTTATACATGCTTCTATTTATCAATTCTTTCTCTGCATGCAGACAGTATCTTTCTTCATATGTCTTTTATGGTTAATTTACATATTTATAGTAGACAAAATAACTTATTTATTCATAGGTATTCTTAAAACAATATTGCTATTACCGCATACAATATTCTCTTACTTCTGCTCATTTCAGTCTTCATTATTTCATGCAAGTCTTTCCATATTTTTCTGAAATCAATAAGCTCATCATTTCTTATAGCACAGTAGTATTCCATCATTATTTTATACCACAACTTGTTCAGCCATTCCCCAGGAACTAGGGATTCTAAGAGATAAGGTAAGGAGGGAGAGTATTTCAAGCATGGAGGATAGCCTGAATGAAAGCATTGATGAAGGAGATGCAATTATCCTATGATATGTCCCAAAAGTCATGGTGCAGCATTAAGCTTTGATGACTTAAAATCTCTTAGGAGAGAGGTAAGGGTTGGATATATAGATTAGATAGTTACTTTGTAGATATGAAAACTATACTCTTGTGAGCTAATGGACCACTGAGGGAGAGAGAAAGAGTAAAGAGAAAAGAACTCAGGCCAGAGACAGGGGGCACATTGACACTTAGTGGAGAAATGATTGATTTCTATCAAAAAAAAAAATCCCAGAATCCTGGATTTGGCAGGGACCTCTGGGGACATGTGGTCAAACGTGTACCTGTAAAAAGAATTCCTTCTCCACCATTAATAATAAATTATCATTTAGCCTTTAATTGAAGATCTTTAGTGAAAGGGAACCCACTACCTCCTGAACCCATTCTGCTCTGGAACAGCCTTAATAGTTAGGAAGGTTTTTCTTCCTCTCGTGTTAGGAGATTAAGTCTGTCTTTCTGCCATTTCTATCAATAGCTCCTAGTTTTGCTGTCTGATGTTAGTCAAAATGAGTTGAATCCCATTTCCACCGTAGCAGTCCTTCAGTCACTTGAAGATAGTTATCATGTTTATTCTAGGTATCCTTGACTCTAGCCCAAAGATCTGCTCTTGGGCAGCCCTCCTCTAGATATTCTCTAGCTTCTCAGTGTCTTCCTTAAATGTGGTGCTCAGAATCAAATGCCACATTCTCGAGCAGAGCTGCTGGACCATCATCTTTCTTGTTCTAGATACTGCCTTTTCTCACCTAGCCTAAGATTGCATTAGACTTTTTATTTTTTGGATGGCCATATCATATTGTTGACTCATATTGAGCTTGCAGGCCATTAAACCCCGCAAATGATCAGAGACAAACAAGCTTTATCCATACTTCCTCCATCTTGTATTTATGAAATGAAGTCTTTAAACTCAAGTACAAGCCTTTATCTTTATCTCTGCTAAATTTAATCTTATTAAATTCATCCTAATATTCTAGCCCAGGCTTCTCAAACTTTTCTTACTAATGACCCCTTCACTTGTTTTGGCTGCATTCCTTGGCATTGTGTGGCCTGAGGTCATGCACAGTGCAAAGTGTCCATTCTCTGTGTTCAGAACCAAGGTTGCAGTGAAGTTGGGCAATGTAACACAGGCAAGTGCTGTCAGAAACACCTCGGATTCATTACGTGATTGATTTAATTTTTGGTCATTGTATGTTCAGAAACCTTTTATTGTTGCCAAATTTTTCATGATCTATATAGGGTCACTATTCATGGTTTAAGAAGAGATGTTAGTCTAGCCTGATAAAATAGTTTTGAATTCTGACTGTAGCATGTTACTTGACAAAAATATCATTTGAAAATCTGATAAGCATACTATACATGCCTTCTTACAACACTGACAAAAGTTATAAACAACACAAAGGCAAGTATAAGTATAGCTATTCTATTGGAGACTTGCTTCTATGTTGATATTGACCCATTAATATCTGCTCTTTGGGGTTGTCATTTAACCTGTTGATTCATCTAAATGTATGACCCACCAATTCCATCTTGTCTGCAAGAATAGCATAATGTGGTCATATGGTTTGCTAATATTTAGATAAACTATATATCATCCCCCTGATCTACCAGTCTAGAATCCCTCTCAAAAAAACAAACAAAAGAAATCAAATCAGTCTGGTATATATATTTTTTATTTTTAAGAAATGATGCTGACTCTTTGTTGGTCACTGCTTCATGTATAAATGCTCTCTAAGACAGACATAGACTTAGTTGGTCATTAACTATTTCTTTAATAATGCCACCTAAAACTTTTGTCAGAAATCAAAGTCAGGTTCATTAGCCTAGTTTGCAGAATCTACTCTCTTGCCTTCTCTGAAATTTGGGAAAGCACTTGTCCTTCTCCAGTCTCTTTCATTCTTCATGATCTTTCAAAAGTCACTGGCAAAGTTTCAACAATTGCCTCTGCCAGTTCTTTTAGTACTTTTAGATGTAGTTCATCTGAAGCTGATGATTGTAACTCATCAGGGGCAGCTAGGTACTCTCTGCTTCTCTCCCTACTTATCTTGGATATACATCTTCTATTACCCATTTTTGGTTCTGTCCTTTCCAATCTGAAGACAACATCATATGTACAAGGCATGTTAGCTATGCCAATGTCTTTAAAAATGGCATTTTAAAAGTTTCTCATTTTTTTTAAAAAGTAAAGCTTAGCTCATTTTAAAATTAAAAGGGAGAGACACAGACAGAGAGAGACAGTGAAGGGAAGAAGAAAGTAAGCAAGAATCTGAATCTGAATTAGCCCAAAGGGCAAGGGAGGAAAAGAAAGAAAGGTTAGGATTATGAATGCTGAGGAGGCTCTTTTCTATCCCACTGAGGGCTTAGCCCCAGTGATTAGCATCTCACAAATTGGTTGTTGCTGATTCAGGAGAAAAATCCAGAGTGTGTTGAACTTCATGTCAAATACAGGGATGACATGGATTTGCTTTTAAACCAGACCAGGCAAAGTGCCCCATGTCTGCTCTTGGGCTCGGCTGTGATGTCTGGACAGGCTCCTCTCCCCCCTGGGATCAAGGTGATGTCACACCAGAGCTGACTTTCTTTCACCCGACCAGCTCAGAATCCAGGGCTGGGAATAAACTCTTTTTTTTTTTTTGAGATGTTCCTACAGCCCTGGTGGGGGAAAATCATATTAATATGCCTCTTACAGTGAGTGACCTCAGGTTCCCACCAGATAGTTCTCTTCCCTCCATCATTTTCATCACCCTCTGGACAATAGTACATACTACAATGTCTTTTCCAAACAAGCAGAGGTATAGGGTGATCTGTCACCAACCCCCATCCCATAAAGACTAATCTCTTTTCCCCTCTAACTCCACAAGCATCTACCTCTCCAGTGAAATTAGTTTCTTTACTGTTCTCCATACATACCATAATCATTCTGGGTTCTATTTCTGCATCTGTCTGCATATTCACCATCTAAAATAACCTTCCTTCTCCTCCTTTATCACATCCTTCAAGACTCAGTTTGAGTTTCTTACCTCACAGAATCCTAGAATTTCAGAGTTTGAAGGAGGTCACTTTCTCCAGCCTCCCACTTAAGGAAGGATTCCAGCCTAAAATTGAGAATTTCAGAGTTGGCAAGTTAATGTAACAAATACTTATGAAGCACCTATAGTGTGCAGAGCACTGTTGTGGACTTAGTGAAGATATAAATTTTAGGTAGGATGGTCTTATTGTCTCTTAGAAGGATGTGGCACTTAATCACATTTCTGGGATTCATAATATTTATATTTATTATGTATTAATAGGGTTATTATAAGGATCAAATGAGATATTAATTATAGAGCACTTAGCACAGTGCCTGGCACATAATAAGTTCAATATAAATGTTTATATCATCATCGTCATCATCATCATCATCATCATCATTATTTTGTTAGTGTACATACTCCCTCCACTGGCACGTGAAGCAACCTCTCAGTACTTTAATAGATGATTTTTATGAGTTGCTGTAGGAGAAAAAGGAAATCATCCCCCAGTAGCCACCCTTCTGGTGATGAGATTCTCAAGAATGACAAATGTATGCATCATTGACCAACCCATACACTAAGTCTTTCCAATTTGGTAGGCACCTGCCAGGGTTTGTGCTCTGCTGCTATGGTTTCCTCAAACCCAAGGTCACCAGCACACCAAACTGAGCTATCAGAGTAGATATTTAGTGGAGTCTTATCCATGAATCTTTTCGTGATCACTTCAACTCACACTGACCTTTCCCAATTCACTCATAGTCTGGGTCACACGATGTAGCTTTCCCATGTGTGACTCATATCTCTAAATAGACTATGAGCTCACCTTGGGCAGGGAGTGTTTCTTCTGTTCTTGTCTCTTCCCCTCTCCCCCAGCACCTGACACAGGTGCGGTCACTGCTTGGTTTACTGTTTAATATGTATTGCACCTTTTCAGAGGTGTAACTTGCAATTTCTGTACCCTAAGGGGGACAAGTAACATGAAATGTTCTTCAGAAAAAAAGTAAGCACTCAAAATGCACCTTTAACATCCCCTCCCCAGCCCATCATATGGCTGTGGCTAGGCTGTAGGGTGAATCTCAGAAGAATTCATCTGGGATGTGGCTGCAGGTAAAAGGGGACCACAACATCTGGTAGCTTCCTAATTTAACTAATTTTTCACCTTAATTAGGTGTTAAGCTCACTTATTTTAAGGCTGTAAGCACCTTCCAAATTTCAGCACCCTCCAGGAAAGCCCCAGTCACCTGGTCCTAGTTATGGCTTTGTATTTTCCACTTTAGTAACTCACTGTAGCAATATCCTTCTTCTTATTTGCCACAATTCCCCTTTTCTTTTCTTTCTACCTTCTTTCAAAGCAGATTCTGCCTTAATCACTGAATGAGTGTTGCCTTAGTCAAACTGAGACCTGTTAAAGACCTTAGCTTGAAAAGGCCAAGGTCTCCCACCACATCCAGGGCCGTCTCCAGTCATTCTGACCTATACTTGGCCACTGGACCCAGATGGCTGTGGAGAAGAAAGTGAGGCTGATGATTTTGGAAGTTCTGGTGCCTTCCCTCACTTAAATCCAATTCACTTGCAGGTCATGACATCACCTCCCTGAAATCATGGTCCTCTTTGAACAAAGGACAAACAACCATCACCACCACCACCACCACAACAACAGTCTTTCAAAACAATACTTTATATCAGCCTCCTCCAAGAAGTCTAATTGATATAATTGTTTCTCACTCTCTTCTATCAGTCATTTTGACAGCCCCTTGCTCCTCATGCCCTGAAAGTATATACAACTCTAGATACATAGGTGTCTATGTGTGTATATAATAAGCTCACATTTCTATAGCACTTTGAGATTTGCGAAAGCACTCATACATATATTATCTCATTTGATCCTCACAACAACCCTGTGAGATAGGTGCTATTTTTATGCTCATTTTTGCAGATGAGGAAACTGAAACTGAAAGACATTAAGTGACTTGCCCAGGGTTACACAACTAATAAATGTCTGAGGCAAGATTCAAACTCATGTCTTCCCAACTCCAAGTGCAGTGCTCTTACCTACTGTGCTACCATAATTTTTTAAACTGATTTTGCATATTTGTATGGTTTTATGCTATTTGTTCTCTTGTGTGCATGTCATTACAGATAACTTGTAGGATGCTAGTGGTAGATGTGACTATTTCTCCTGTTAAACCAGTCTCCCTAAAGCAGGGCTTCTAAACATTTTGTGTATCTGTGTCATGGATTCCATTCTGATGAAGCTTCTAGGCACCTTCTCAAAATAATACTTTCAAATGAACAAATTAAAATATATAGGATTACAAAGGAAACTAATTATTTGAAATACAGTCATCAAAACATACATATATTTAAAGTTCACAGATGTTTGGTTAAGAACCCCTGTTATAGGGAGACATTTTGTCTTACAATAAAAGACTGAGTGCTCCTCAAAACTGAAGCTGACCTTTCTTCCATTAGACTGGAGTGTCCCTGAGGGCAGGGCTTTTATTTCTAGCTTCACAAAATCCTAGAACTAGAAGGATCTTTAGCAATCACTAGTCCAATTTTCTCTCACCACCCCCATTTCATTTGATGGATGAAACTAAAGACAACAGAGATTAAATGATTTACCTAGGGTCATACAGGAGTAAGTGAAAGAACTAGGATTAGAATCCAGATCCTCTCACTACAAATCTAAGGCTCTTTCCACTTTAACCATGCTACCAAGGTCTAATTTTATGAATTCCTCTTATCAGAGTGGTGTCACTCAAAGATTAGGAACCTTGTGTGGATCAGAACAGGACTTGGAATGATTGCTAGCCAGGCTCTAGCATACCCTCAAGGCCAGGTCTTTTGAGAGTTTCCTGGTTCCCACTGACAGACTCTATCCTGTGAGGCTACCAGGTAAGAGTGTTTTATTCACCATGCTCCCCATGGGAAAGAGGGAGAGAGAAGAATCTCTGGAAATGTGTATATTTATCCTGGCATGGCTTTAAGAAAATGCAGTCACCAATCCATCAAAAATGAATTTTCGTTTGGATAACATTAGCGTTTAAGGCTATGCTCTTCTGTTGTATCGATTCTCTGTGGGTTGAAATGGAAACAATTTTAGAAATGTAGTCTTTGGTTTCCTTAATCTGTGTAGCTCGGGAAGGAAAAGGCCTTTGTCACTGGTGCTAATAACCACAAGAAACACAGTTCTAAAGTGCTTAGCTAGAAAATGAATTCCAAGAGCCAGCCCTGGTCATGCCTCAGGGGGACATATTTCCTAAAAATTCAGCCTTTTTCTTCCCTTTACCTGAGCTGGGCTGAAAGGTCAAGGCCATGGATGGGGAGTAGGAGAGGAAACTTCACTGAACAACAAAGAATTTCCTTGAAGAAGGAACCTAGGTTTTGGTTGGCTATATGCATAGTCAGAATGCAACTCAATTCAATTTAGAAATCTGTTTTAAAAGATCTAATATGTGTGCTAGGTTCTAGAGATATAGAGACAAAGAAAACATAGCTGCCCCTCCTCTCATACCCTACCATCCCAAGAAGCTTACATTCTCCTAGGGCCTAGGAAACACAAAAGAATCACCACTATGTGGTATGACTCAAGGGGTCTCAACATGATGTTTCTTTCTTTCACTCTTCACCTCCCTCTTCCCCCAAATTTTCCACATTGGCTTAAAGATTTCACCTTTAGAGATTTATGCCTTTAGCATAGACACCAAAATGTCCTATACAAATCCAAATGCACCTGGAAGAGAAAATAAATTATTGGCCATTAGTGCCTTAGCATGAGTTACTTTCTCAGTCATCTCGTAGTTCCCTGGAGAGAAGAAAATAAAATGGCACTGCATGAAGAATGCAGTACCAGGTAGGGCAGCCAGGAGACAGTATGATAGCAGTGTGACTAAGTGCCTGGATTTGCCCTTTGTACGAAGTAGATTGCTCAATGAAGGATGAATCAAAGAACCACTGAATATCAGAAATGGAAGGAACCTTAGACATCATTGAGTCCCAACCTCCCCATCCCACCCACCCCCTTCCATTTTGCAGATGAGGAAACCAAGCACAAAAAAAATATAAAGTGACTCATCCAAGTTCACACTTGGTTAGTAGCAGAGACAAGACTGAAATGTGAGTCTTTTGATTCCCAGGCCAGTAGTCTTCCCACAATGACACAGAGAAAAAAAAAAAGGTGCCATTATTTCCCCCGAAGTCTGGTTGCCCAAAGAGGTACGTCAGAGTGTGTTTTTACCTATGACTTCTGAATTGCCCAACTGATAAAGCGATGTGACTTTTTAGGAGGCTCCCCTAGAAAGGAAGAAATCTCTCCCACTTTTACAGATCTCAGAGGAGTGAAAATATACTGGGACCAGAGTCTCCTCTTGACCCCCCAAATGTCCTCGTACAATTGTAGAATCTATTAGGACTACTCATTCAGGCTCCTCAGGGCCCAAGAGGCTTTCATAAAAGAAAGAGAGGCTAACAGGCTAATAAAGATAAAAAGCAAAAAGCAAAAGGGACATTTTGCTTACATAAAAGAAGGCATAGGGGTTGAAGCATGAGGAAATAAGAAAGAAGGGAAGAGAAGTGCAGTGCAAAGGATTCAATCAGGTTTCAATCACTTGCGGTGGGAAGGGGAGAGGTAGAGTGGAAACCAAGTGGATCTCAGTGATGGGAGCAGATAGTCTGCTAGAGCCTGAGGTTCAAAAGTCTTTGGGTGACAGAAGAAAGGAGGGTGGGGATCAGTGATGCTCCACTAGAGAATCTATCCTTGCACTCAGTTTACCCAGAGAGTTCTCTGCCCTCTTTTCTTTATCACCATGCAGAATGCCTTCATCCCTGTCTCTTACACAGCAGAGCAGCCTGTGCCCTTATTACAGGCTTGTCTTCACATAACGTTTGAGAATATTCCTCTCATTTCAAGTATCACAAGAAGGGAGAGCTGATCCCCATCCCTGAGGTCATGACCTGAGAAATGATTCCTATTGGTTAATTCAAATTGCTTCTAAGGAAGATTATAAAAAAATATTCTCTCACAAGGTGCTTGTACAGGGATACAGGGGTCTAGAAAGCAATCAGAGAAAACAGAGACATTGTCTACATCTCCCTTTTCTGAAACCTCTCTAATGTTCTCAGTGCAGAAAGCAGAGAATACAATCACACAGGTTCATTTACCTAAAATATAAATGGAATTTGAATTGTGTTCCTTGAGCTGAACAGTCTGTCTTCAGGGATCCTTCCCAAGAAGGAAAGCTGAACAGTATTTACCTGAAGGATACAATTCCCCACCTCTGTTCCTTCTTACCCACTCACTCTCCCTGACCCAAGTAACAGAGTACAAAACACAAGGAGTGGGTGCAGAGGACAGGGAAGGCAGATGGTGGGGGTGGGGGAGAGGGGGATGGGCTAGGCCTACTCTACCTTACAGGGATAGAGCAGGCCTAAGATGAGATGTTACAGTATCTCCATATCTCCTTTGTCCTTTTCTAAGGACTTCCAGCCTAGGCTCTGAACTCCATGTATCAAGCTGTTCCCTTCTCAGTACAAATGATAGTTCAGGTGTGCTAATAGAATTAAATGTGAACAGATGAGGTTCAGACTAAATTGTGGACCAGAGGCAGTAATAGAAGTCATCTTTTTTTTCACACATAATGACCTTTTGATCTGCCCAGACACAAAGGCCTTCTTATTCATAATCCTGATTCTTCTATTCTGAGTGTCCTGAAACATCTATCAAGGTTGAGCAACCTGAGGCCTAGAGGCCACATGTGACCCTCTAGGTCCTCAAGTGCAACCCTTTGACTGAATCCAAACTTCACAGAACCTCTAAGCCTCAGGTTCCCCACCCCTGGCTAGCTCTTCTTTAGTGCCTCCTTTCCTTGAGGCCAGGTTGAAGGGTTCCTGAGCCTTCCTTGAAGTAGGTCACTGTGAGATAGCAGAAACTACTAAAGTGAAAAATCTTTTCTTCTCTCAATATTCACATTTTTGCCACTTCCTCCAGTATCTGTGCTATCACCCCACTTTTTGGCCATCTCCACCTCATCATCTTCATTGCACTTAAAACTTGGACTGTCCTCCTGGATGCTCACTTCCTTAGATCTATTTTTTTTCTTATCTTTTCAGGAACTAGGCACTCATGCTGTTTTTGCTTGCTCGAATCTCTTTGCCATGGTCTCATGGCCTATTCTCTGACCATTTCCACTCCACCAAAAACTTAGTCTTCACCACTGGCTTCCTCCATCTCCTCTGATAGTGAACCATTTTTCTTATTCTGTGAAGAACCAGTCCTCTATACCATTGCCACTTCCTGTAATTTCCTCACTATGTCCCCTTTCTCTCCCCCTGCCCATTTCTAGTACACCTTTATATGTTGTTTTCACTCATTAGGATGTAAGCTCCTTGAGGGCAGGAATGGTCTTGTTTATTTTTATTTGTATCCCCAGCATTTAAATTGGTGCCTGGCACACACTTAATAAATGCTCTGTCTATCTCTCTGTCTATCTCTCTGTCTATCTATCTTTCTTTCTTTCTATCTCTCTTTCTTTCTTTCTTTCTTTCTTTCTTTCTTTCTTTCTTTCTTTCTTTCTTTCTTTCTTTCTTTCTTTCTTTCCATCCATCCAGATTCCAGATCCATTTACCTCACCTGGAAAATCTTGAAAATCACTTCACTGTTCCTCTTTAACAGTTTATCCTTACAAAGCATTGGCATCTTTAGTGATGATGGTTTTATGACAGGTTGTAAAGGAACTCTGTGGAATAGGATCATATGTGGAAATATATATGAAGTAAATACCAAATTTACAAAAAAGATATCAGATAGAATAATGATAAAGAAAACCAAAGAGTAACAGAAATGACCTCCTTCATTACATTCAGAAGTTTAAAAAAATGTTCAGGAGCATGCAGAACCTGGGAGATGGGCCACATCAGAAAAGTCAATTTATGTTCTAATTAATGGATCAAAGTCTATGGAGTTTGGGAGAGGGCCTGTGCCACAGAAAGTAGGATAAGCTCCAGTACACAGGCATAAATCTTTGAAGAATGGGAGAGGGCATGAGCCAAGGAAGCCAATGTAAGATCCAGTAAGTGGTTTTGAAGGCTGGAGTTCTGAATACAGAGGCATAAAGAAAGAGTTCAAGCACCAAGAAATCTCTATCAGGAAAACACAGAGTTATATTTTAACTACTGAAGAGAAAATATCATAATATAGTTCTCCAAAAGATAAAAGCATATAACCAAGAATAATTACCTTGTAAAAGTGATTATTATCTAACAGAAGAAAAAATGATTATTTATGGAAAATTTCTAAGAATTCCTAATGAAATAATCAGAGTGACATAGCAAATTTGAAATAAAAACACAGGATTTAAGGCAACCCTAGAAAGGTAAGTACTTTTGAACAATTAGAGGGTGCTAAATGATGATGAACAGCTTAAAGCTTAATAAGGAGAGGAGAGTGATATGTTTCTTCAGAATCTCATTTTCGTTAAAGGTCAAGAAGAAATTAAGACAAATACAGGCAATAGTTTGGATTTGTTCTGTTTTGTTGTTTGTTCTGTTTTTCTTCTCCAAGAGAAGAAAAAAAAGAAGGGGGAAAGGAATATACTACAAAAGATATTAGGAAGAAAGGGAGGAACTCACAATTTTGTATTACTGTAGAATGTGTGAGAAGAGTATACAAATATGGGTAGGGGAAATATATATATATATAATAATATATTGTGTGTGTGTGTGTGTGTGTGTGTGTGTGTGTATCTCATAAGCCTCATTCTTTTGTGAACAGGACAATGGTGTGGTGTTGAACAAATAGAGACTACTGTAGGATTACATCAAATTTAATAGGGAAGGAAGCAGGGATAGGGAGAGAAAAGGAGGGGTATTAAGAGAGAACAGAGTTGAAGACAGAATAGTTACAAGTAAAATAAATTGCAACTTTAGATGATAAAACATGAAGAATTTGAAAGAAAAAAAGTAAAAATTGAGGTCTGAATTCATTAAAAAGAAGAGGGGCAGATTAGTAGGATCAGAATACTTTGGTTAAAAATTACAAGCATTCTTCAGATTCTTTTTCTACCTCCTTCTTCTTTGTAACATGGTGGGGGGGAGAGGAAAAGCTACAAAAGAACATGATGGTGAGAAATAAACAATAATTATAACCATGAATGTAAAGATTGATAAATAGCATTTAAAATTTAATTTTGAATGGAGATTAAATAATTTAATGTAAATGGGAAAAAACTCACTCTTTAAATGGAAGACAACATAATGAATTTGAAAGTTAAATCCAATATTATGTTAACAGGAAACATAAGGATTAGTATTAGAGTTAAAATTGGCGGCTGGTGCAAAATTTAATATGCTTCAGGTGAATTTAAGAAAGTTAGGTGAAGCAATTATGATTTCAGAAAAGGCAATATAAAAATAGGCTCTGATAAGAAATGAGAAGGGAAATCAATTTATGCTTAAGGGTATTATAGAAACTGAAATTATACTGATACTTGATATATGTACACCAAATGGCACAGCATCAAATTTTTAAAGGAAAAGTTAAACAAATTCCAAGGAAACATGAGCAGCAAAATTAGTTGTGGACTTCAATATTCCTACTTTTAGACCTGGCAAATCTAACAAGAACATAAACAAAAAAGAAGTTAAGGCATCAATAGAATTTTGGAAAAGTTGTATATGATAGATCACTGGTGATTATTGAAAAAAATAAAGAAAGATATATATATATTTCTCAGCTGTTCATGGCACCTTTACAAAAATTGACAAAGTCATAAGGCTTAAAAACCTTGTAAAATGCATTAAAACAGGCATTTTAAATATATTAGTTACTGACCGCAATAAATAGAAGGTATTTTAGAAAAAAAATGATTCAATTTGGAATGAAGAGCAAATAATTTAATTCTTTTTTTTAAAATTTTGGTGAGGCAATTGAGGTTAAGTGACTTGCCCAGGGTCACATACCTAGTTAAGTGTGAAGTGTCTGAGGTTGGATTTGAACTCAGGTCCTCCTAACGGAAGGCCAGATCTCAATCCACTGCACCATCTAGCTACCCCCAAATAATTTAATTCTCAAGGACATATATGGGTCAAAGAACAAATATATAAATGGTATACAGTTTCATCAAAGAAAGTGAAAAAAAATTGAGGTAGCACACAATAATTTTTGTGATGCAGCCAAAGTAATCTTTAGGGGAAAAAAATTTATATTTCTAAGCATTTTCATCATCATCATCATGGTTTTTGGGACAATATTCTCCTGGTTTTCCTCTTACCTATCTGACTACTCCTGCTCTTTCTCCTTTGCTGAATCCTCTTCCAGAGCTCGCCCTCTAACTATAGTTCTCCCTCAGGCCTCTGTCCTGGGCCATCTTTTCTCCCTCTATACCAATTCACTTTGTGATTTCATCAGTTCCATGGATTTAATTATCATCTCTATGCTGATGATTCTCAAATCTACCTGTCCTGTCCCAAACTCTTTGTTGATCTCCACTCTTTCATCTCTTGCATTTCAGACATCTCAAACTGAATGTCCAGTAGATACCTTAAACTCAAAATATAAAAAACAGAACTCACTGTCTTTCCCCCTATAGATTCTCCACTTCTACCTTTCCCATCATTATGTGGGTCAACACTGTCCTCACAGTCCCTTAGTCTTGAACCCTAGGAATCATCCTGGACTCTCCACTATCTTTCACTCCCTGTCCTATTTGAGTTGTTGCCAAAGCCTGCCAATTTTTACCTTTGCAGCATCTCTCGAATGCACCCCCTTCTCTCCTTTGACACTGATACCACTCCAGTGCAGGCCCTCAGTGATCTCATGCCAGGATGACTGCAAGAAGCTGGTGCTAGGTCTGCCTGCCTCAAGTCTCTCCCCACACCAGTCCATTCTCCATTCAGCCACCAAAGCAATTTTCCTAAAGTTCTGACCATGTCATTTTCTTAATCTAGTGACTCCCTATGGCCTCCAGAATCAAATTGAAAATAGAAAAATTCCAGTCTCCTTACATCTTACTCCTGACATGTACTCTTTGATCTAGTGACACCAGCCTTTTGGCCATTCCACAAACAAGACACTTCATCCTGCAGCTCTAGGCATTTTCTGTAGCTATCCCTTTTCCTGTAACATTCTCTCTTCCTTGCTATTGACCTTCTTACCTTCCTTTAAGTCCCATCTAAAATCCCATCTTTTTCTGGAAGCTTTACCCAATATTTCTTATTCTAGCGACTTCCTTCTGCTAATTATTTCCTATTAATTCTGTATATAGCTTGCTTTGTATATATTTGTTTGTATGTTGGCTCCCCCATGATATTGTAAGCTCCTTAAGGGAAGAGATAGCCTCTTGCCTCTATTTGTATCCCCAGTGCTTAGCACAGTGACCAACACTTGGTAACTGCTTAAGAAATGTTTATTGATCATTATCATTATCAACAGCAATGACAAAACCCAACTAAATACAAAAATAAAAATGTTGAAAACAAGTGGAAAGATATATGCATGTGTGTATAATTAATGAATTGATAAATAAGCTAGGAACTAGATTTTTTTTTGGCGGGATGTAGTAGAACTCATAGATAACTCATTATCTAATCTTATTTTCCTTATCAGGAAAAGAAAACAAACTACTAATTTTTTTTTAAAGAAAAAAGGTAACTCCTCATAAAACTAAAGGAAGATAATAACTTAGAAATTGTCTAAAGAACAAGTAAGGAGACCCTAAAGAAGAGATAGGGTAAGACATACCTACCCCCAAGACGTTGGTTTGGACGAGGACTGATCTGTGATTTCATTGATGAAGGGGATCTTTTGGATAAAAAAAAATCTCCTTCTAACAAGTAGGGCATCAACTTTTTCTGTAATATATTGTCTTAGAGAGCTACCTAGATCACTGAGAATTTAAATGACTTGCCCAGGGTCACATCATCTAGAGATAGCAGGGACAAAATTTGAACTCATGTCTTCCTGACTCCAAGGCCAGTTATCTATCCACCTCCTTTGGTACTGTTAAAAAAAACAAAATAGAAAAAAAAGAGCAATAGAACAGATTAAACATATAAGATACAGAAGCAGTCAAACATAATAACATTGTGTTCTATAAAATCAAGAATGCCAGCTACTGGGCTAAAGGTCCATTGTTTGACAAAAACTACTGGGAAAACTGGAAAGCAGTCTGGAGGAAATGAGGCTTAGATCAACATCTCATACTAGATTCATAAATACATGAACTAGATTATAAAAGGTCATATCATAAACAAATTAGAAGAACACAAAAGGAGATGACCTTTTACAACTATGAACAGAGGAATAATTCTTGAGAAAACAAGACATAGAAAGGGTCACAGGAGATAAAATGGGAAGTTTTGGTTACATAAAATTGAAAAAGGTTTTGCACAAATAAATGTAGTGAAGTAAGAAGGAAAAAAGTTAACTTAAAAAAGGATCTTTATAGCACATTTCTCTTATGAAAGTTTAATAACAAAGGTCTGTAGGGAATTGATAAAATATATTTAATGGGACCCATTCCTCAATGCATAAGTGGTTAAAAGGCATGAACGTGAAGGTTTTAAAAGAACAAAAGCAAGATATCCAAAAACATATGAAAAATGCTTCAAATAATTCATAGTAAGAGAAAAATTAAATAAACTGTGAAGTTTCTCCTTACTTCTATCAGGTTGGCAAAGCAGACAAAAAAGGGAAAACAAGTCTGAAAGGACAGGAAAACTCAAGCACTATTGGCAGATCTGTAAAGTTGTCTAATCACTCTGGAAAGCAATTTGGTTCTCCACTCCAAAATTCATTGGACACATACCCTTTGACACATTCTACTACTAGGCATATACCCAAAAGAGATCAAAGCAAAAGGGGAAATGACTTTTATGTATAAAAAAATATTTATAGCAGCATTTTATTGTAAATAAAAACTGGAAATAAACAAGATGACTATTAATTGAGGGACTGACAAATTATGGCGTACAATTATGATGGGATATTATTGAACTATAACAAATGGTTAAAGAAGTGGTTTCAGAAAAGAAGAAAGAAATGGAACTCTTGTTTGAAATTATGCATAAGGAAGTGAACATAACAAAGAGAATAATTTATATAATGATGATAACACTGTAAAGGAAAATAAGTGTGTAAGATCTAAGAACTATCTTCTTGGGAGCAAGAAGACCTGGGTTCAAATTCTGTCTTGATCAATCATAACTACAGAAGACTAATTATAAATATTGCTTTACCCTCTTGGCAGAGAGGTGAAGAATGAGATATACATTTTCAGACTTGAACAACGTATGGGTTTGTTCAGTATGAATATGCTCATTTTTACAAGGGAGGTCTTGTTAGAGTTGAAAGAATTAGGGAAGATGAAGAGTATTGATAGTGGTACCCCCCAAAAATAGAAATAAAATTGCAAAGGAATCATTAAAAAATGCAGAGAAGAGAATATAACAAAGTTCAGAAAGGGATGCAGACAGGAAGTGCAGTGAGGCAACTATTATGTTAAATTTAATATATACTTTAAAAAAAGAGCTCCTGTAGGTAACAGAAATCCATATCCTCAGATATAATCCTCTTTTTTCTTTTATAAGAAAACTTTCATGTTTCTTAATGTTATTCAATTTCATAATATGCAAAAGAAAAAAATAGAGCATTGTTATTATGAATTCCCTGCCCTCTCCAACTTCTTCCACTTATCCTAATTCTCTCCAACTCAAATTTCACCTGTTCACCTGTGACCCCCTGACTACTCCAGTCCACATTGTTCTCCTCCTTACTTGACCTCCTACATCACTTATCCTTTGAACTGCACAATCTAATGCTTGATGTTCGCATTATCTAATTGCATATCTTTGTTCCATGTGTTTGTCTGGCCTTTTCAACCAAACTGGATGTCCTTTCTTTGGATAATATTATACATTCCACTGATTTGTTTTTGATTCTGGATATAGGTACGTGTATCTGAGGAAGAAGAGGGCAGAAGGAATCATGCAGTCTTCATAGTGCTACCAAGCTTCTGCAAGGCACTTTCAAAATTCTTCTAACTATGAATTACAGTAAGTCCTCAGGGTTATGCCAGGCTACCACACACTGGCTGGTTGTGGAAAGAAAACTGGACAAGAAGTAGGCATGTGCTGGTAAATGTTTAACACCCAGCTGTCCAAAAAAAAAAAAAGACCATACAGCACACTTTTAAGTTTAATCTGCATAGGTAGCATGTTTTTCCCATAACTTTCTTAAGTCTAGGCAATTAACAAAACAATAAATCAAGCCCTGATTTGTAGCACTTGCTTATTTCTGAGGTGTAAATACTCACAATGACCTGGCCCCAGTACAACCCAGACTAGGAGTAAGGAGACCCTAATTCTACCTCTGACCCTGTCACTAACTAGCTGTGCAACCTTGTGAAGGTCATCACATCTCCCTCAGTCTCTGCTTTCCCATTTGAGGAAAATGGCTTAAGTGATATTGTGCATAGTGCTTGGCACATGGCAGGTACTTACCAAATGCTTTAAAAAATTAATGCATTTTGAAAATCTTTCCTGATACAAGTATGTTATGATTTCATGGTGTTTTGACTCCTACCAGTGCCATGAAACATTTCTATTTTGATCAGAAAAGAGTTGAGTTTCCTATATTCTCTGCCTCAGCCTGCATACATATTTCCTATGGCTTCCCATACCTTTTTAGATTCATTGGATGTCAGAGCTGGCTGGAAGGGACTTAAGAGAACATTTAGTCTAACTGCCTCATTTTACTTTTCAGGAAACTGAGTCTCAGGGGTGTCGGATAACTTTCTTGGAATACAGAGCTGATTAGGAACACAGTCAGGACTGAAGTCAAATTGTCTTGATTCCTAGCCTAATGTTTTGTATCAATCAGCAATCCATTAGTCAATAAATTAATTTAGAGTCGATTAAGTATTTCTTAAAGACATACCATGTGTCAGGCACTGTCCAAGCACTGGAGATTCAGAAACAAAAATCAAGCAATCCCTGTTTTCAATGATCTTCCATTCTAATGGGGAAAATGACATAAGTGTATATGTACATATATAAAAATGCATATATAGTTATTTACAGAATAAATACAAAACAAGCAAAAAGTAGCAAGGAAGGAGAACACTAATAGTTGGGGGGGGCAAGAAAGACTCCATAGCAGGAGTTCTTAATGAGTTTTGTGTTATTAGCAGAATACATTTTGTGTTATTAGCATTGGGACCTATTAGCATTTTTTTAAGTCTATGAACATTTTCTCAGAAAATATTTTTAAGTGTATTTTATACATAGGATTACAAAGGAGCCCAAAATAAAGATGTAATTTTTCCCATCCAAGATGATGGGAGGGAAGGAACTAAGCATTTCCATAATGAGTGCTCTTTACTAATATTATTTCATTTGATCCTCACAAAAACCCTGTGAGGCAAGTACTATTATTATCTCCATTCTACAGTTGAGGAAACTGAGGCAAACAGAGTCTAAGTGACTTGTCCATCTTTACACAGCTAGTAAGTGTCCGAGGCTGGATTTGAACTCAGGTCATCCTGACTCCAGGTCCAGTGCTCTATTCACTGAATGCATCAGCTAGCTCCTTGAAATCCATCCATGGACCCTTTGAAAGTCCTAGATTAAGAAACCTTGATGCAGAAGACAGTGTTTGATTTCAGTCTTGAAGGAAGAGAAGATGCTATGAGGAAGAAGTAAGAAGAGAGTATATTCCAGGCACAGGGACACTGTAAAGGTACATAAAGAGGAGATGGGGAGGCCTGCAGAGAGTGGGAAGGGGCGTGATGTCTAATAAGGCTGGAAAGGAAGTGTAGGCTCAAGTTCTTAAGGGTTTTTAAAGTCAAATGGGAGCTTATATTTGAACCTAGAAGCAAGAAAGAGCCACTAGATTTTCTTGAATAGAGTCAGAACTGAATTTAAGGAAAACCACTTTGACAATTGTGTGGAAGATAGACTTGAGTGGAAAAAAGCTTGAGTCAGGGAAAGCAATTAAGATGTTAATTCGGGCGGGAGTTGATGAGAAAATGGATGAAGGTGGTTGCTGTGCGAGTAGCAAGAATGAGATGGATCCAGGGGCCCACACATTACAGAATAACCCTCCACAAGGTCCCTGACTTCTCCCCTCGGTTTTGTGAAGGGGCTGGGGCCAGCCTGCCTTCATTCATCATCCCCTGAATCTGTTGCTGACATTCTGGACTTCAAAATCTTACCCCTGCCCCAGGTACCTTCATCTACCCTTCCCTCACACACCCACTACATAGTTCTCTTTTTTGTGCTGTCTTTCTCCATTCAAATGTTACCTCTTTGAGGACAGGCACTGTCTTTTCTGTTTTGTTTTGTTTGTTTATAACACTAGCACTTAGTACAGTACTTGGCACAAAGTAAGCACTTACATGCTTGCTTACTCCTCTCCTCCCTTTCTTCCTCCTTCTCTCCCTTCCTTTCTTCCTTTCCCTATGTAATCCCATCAGTTGCTCCATAGACATTCCCCAATTGTTGAAGCTTATTGTCAGGGAGGCACCATCACCCTGCATCTGATTTAATTGCTTGGGAAAAGCCACGGATTTGGAGTCAGAAATCCTGGAGCAAACGTCCTGGCTTTGAAACTTTTTAGTTATGTGACTATGGACAAAGTTATTTGACCCTGTTTGAGTCTCAGTTTCCTCTTCTGTAAACGGATGATAACAATACGTGCACTAAGTAGGATTGTTGTGGGAAAATACGTGCTAAACTATAGGACACATGTGCCAATGTAAATCATTATCAGTACTGATTGAAGCCCTTTAATCCTGGCATCTTTGTCTTTCTCCCCAGGAGCATTAATGCTGAATAACTCAGAAGTTGGAGGAAGTCGGGCTCAGTGGGTAGATCCTGGCAGCCTGCTGGAGGCAGAGCTGGTAAAGCTTTAGCTCACTTATGCTAACAGCATTTCCCCACTTGTTTTATCTGGAGAAATGGCATTTATGGTACCTAGTGCCAGTGGGAGGAGGAAAGAAAAATATTTGGCTGCTTTTCACCACTCTTCCCCAAGCTGCTCCTCCCTCCATGAAGGACATTTAGATACCTTTTCTCCCCATCTGCCAAAGAGATAATGCCATTTCCAGCTTGCACTGTCTCCCCAGGTTGCCCAGAATTTTGCTCTCTGGTTTCATTTAGATGAAACTGTGTATATACAGGGCCCCCTTGGGGTGTAGGTGGAGTTAGTGACAGTCTGTGTGGTATAATGAGTGGCACCCCACCAGCCCTGAATCTTTGTCCTAACCTAGACTTGATCTCCCCTCTTTCCTGGCTTTGGGTTGAAAATGGGCTAGACAGCCAATATTGATGAAAACTTACATAGTATAGCACTTTATAGGTGACAGAACCAAGTCTTGAAGAGATGAGGTGGTGTGTAAGATTACTTGATTAGCTAAGTGATGGAGTTAGCACCTAAAGATCATAGATATGTGGAATTTAAAGAGACCTTAGAGATCATTTCATCCAATCCCTTTATTTCATAGAACAGCAAACTGGGGCCAAGAAACAGGTAGCAACTTTCTCAAGGTCACATGACATGTGGGTGGCAGGTTTCTGAATTCTCCTAGTCTTTGTTCTGTGTCATATAGCTTGCTTTCTCTTAAAGTAGGCTTGGTCTTGTTTTCAGAAGGGTTAACTTGTGTGTGACTTAGTCACAAGACACCCTTTAGCTCTTACCCCTGAATTCAGCGTAATTTATCAAATAATCAGTTTATGGGATACAGGACTTTCGCTGAATAGAGTTAGAAAGTGACAAGATCCTCAGAATGTCAAGTCCAGGAAGTGAGGCAGTAGAAGGCTGGGATGAGAAGAGAGGGGACGTTGAGGGCAAACTTCACCAACTGCCCAGTTTTGTCAGGAAAGGCCCTGACTATGTATTCTCTTTCTCCCCTAACCCCTCCCATCAGAGATAAGGGGTGGGGGTCATAGCTTTTCTCCAGACATTGCCTTCTCTTCTGCTTTTTGTATAAAACAGGGAACCAATTCCAGATTCCTTATCAATCACTGTAGGTTTCCCAGCATCTCCCAGTAGGCAGAAACAGTTTGCTTCTTTATAAAGGAATCACCAAGTCTCCATGCTAGAAAGGACTGGGGGGTGGGGGAAGGGGGAGAGGGGCATCAATTCCATCCAATACCTAAGAATCCCTTCTACAATTTACCTAACTAGTCACAATCTAGACTTTGCCTGAAGAGAACTAAGGAAGGGTGGATTGCTGCCTCCTAAAGAAACTCATTCTGCTCTTGGGCAGTTCTAAGTGTTGGAAAAGTTTTCACACCTTGTGTCTGAATGGGCTTCTCTGCAACTTTCATCAATGATTTCTAGTTCTTCCCTCTGGAGTTGAACCACTCCTTCCCAACCCTCCAAGACTTGTCTTCTCCAAGTTAAATATGCTTATTTCCTTCAACTAATCCTTGGCAAGGTGGCCTCCTTGTCCACCATCCAGGTTATTCTCTTTTAAATGTTCTCCAGCTTGCCTACAATCCTTCTAGAAATATGGAATATAGAATTGAATGTATTTCTGCAGGCAGAGTAAGTTGTAGTTCATGGGATATAGCTTAAGGCGGGGGTGGGGAACCTGTGGCCTCGAGGCCACATGTGGCCCTCTTGGTCCTCAAGTGCAGCCCTTTGACTGAATACAAACTTTACAGAACAAATCCTCTTAATAAAAAGATTTGTTCTGTAAAACTTGTACTCAGTCAAAAGGCCGCACCCAAAGACCTAAAAGGCAACATGTGGCCTTGAGGCTGCAGGTTTCCCACCCCTGGTTTAAAGGTTCCTCCTTCCAAATCTTTCCCTTACATTATCTGAAATTCTTAACTTTATTCTGTCATCTGGCCAGAATTTCTACCAACTGTCATAGCTAGTCTTTTAAAAGACAAATGAAAGCATGACTTTGTGGTTTTGGCCATTTATACATTAGTATAAATTAGTTTAACAGCTGCCTTCCTCTTAACACTTAGTTGAGAACAGCTGCTCTGGGGGACTGCAACCTTTTCTTGAGGGGAGGGAAAAGCAGAGAGTGCTAATTTTGGAGCTTGAAGCATCGCAGGAAAGGACAGGCCTTGGAGGTTGGAGAAATTCTGAGCAGTCAGAAAGCAGCCGCAGAAGAGCTCCAAGAGATGAGAAAGAGACACATTGAGTGAGGTGGGTGGGACCAAAAACGCTACTAACTTTACTAAAAAACCTCATGGATTTCACAATTTTTGCCAAAGGCTAACCCTGTCTTTCTCCCAGACAGAGTTCAAGGAAAGAGAGAAAACAGCTTCCTCAAAAGTTTTTTTTTTTAGACATCTCTTTCAAAGACTATCACAACAGATGAGTGTCCTAGAGGGCCCTGTGTCAGAGAGCAAGAACTGACAGGAATTGCCCATCACCCTCAGGCTCATATGTAGGGCACCATTCCTTTCATTGTTCCGTGTGATGTGGAAAATGGATGCATTCCCATTTTGGGTTTGGGGTTCTATTTATGTCTTTTATCCTTAAAAATAGTGCAGAATTACAAGAAGGAAAAAAAAACAACCTCGCGCATGCATTCTGGGATGAAATGGGTTTCCGATGTTTCTTGTTGTTGACAGTGGTGATGATGCTGGGACAATTGGAGGACACCCTTTCCTATTCTGGAAACCTTTCTAAAGCCCAAATCTTTTTAGGTTCTAATAATGAGTAGTGGGAATAGGAAACCACCAATATAGTATGATTTAAGGAATGTCAGAAAGCACACCTACAGCAAAATATTTTCTCCATTGTTGAAATCCTGTCATTACTGCTTCACTCAGAGGCAATAGAAGAGACAAAGGAGTCCTGGACCTAGAATCAGAAGACCTGAAGTCCCAATCTGGCTTAGAGTGTTGGACTTGGAGTCAGGAAGACCCGAGTTCAAAACTCACCATAGACACTTACTAGCTGTGTGACCTTAACCTCTTGGAGCCTCAAATTCTTGGGAATTAGACTAGATGTTCACTAAATTCCTTTCTATCTCTGGAGCTATAATCCTGTGGCATACTAGCTCAAGGACTGTGGGCATATAATTTGATCTCAATATTAGGACACTAACATCTATGTAACTCATAAGATTGTTTTTGGGGAAGTACTTTGTAAACTATAAATCACCATATAAATGTAAATTATTATCATTATCCTTCAGATTATGCATTATCCTTTGCATACCTCCTTCTTAAAATAAAACCCAGTGGGCTCAGAATACTTCATTACAATGCATTCATCAAAACTTTCTTCCCTGACAAGAAGAGACTCAGAAGGCAAAATGACACTAGAAATTTTGTTTAAAGTTGTAGGATATATGTAGAAAGAGGTGAAAGGAGGCATAAGTGGCAACTTTCATTCACTTCACAATTTCACTTCAGTCTCCTGTTCCTTATTTGCATCCTTCCACATTGGGCATTGGGAAGGAACAAGGGCGAGAAGATGTGGAAATCTGTGTGTGGAAGGCTTCTGCTGACTCTAGCTATTTCCTGGTAATGCACTTGTTAAAAAGCAAAGCTCCCCCTCTGCATGCATACATCATGTTCAGATAAGAACAATTCACAGAATCCCATTAGAGGTACAGGATGTATAAATACACTGTGGATGCCTCAGATAGTGTCAGGAGCACATATACAAGGAGGAGAAAAGCATGGCTTTGACAATTGTTATTGGTGTCTTGTCTTTCTGCTCACAGAGAAGGCACAGTTTGGACACGTCACTCAATCTCTGACTCCATCACCCACTGTCTGTTCTTATTCTCCAATAGTTCTATTAGTCCTTTTTCTTCAAAGAGACAGAGTGAGATCACCTTCCATTGAGACCGTGTCCTAGGACCACAGATTTAGATCTTAGAGATTATTTGTACAATTCTTCATTTTATAGACAAAGAAACTGAGGCCCATAGGGATTGCCTGGGTACCTAGCAGGTACCCTACAAATATGGGTTGATTGATATATTCATTCCTTTACTAAGGGATTCAAACCTGTGTTAAGGATGTACATATATACACAGTCTTGTGTAAGGTGCTGTAGAAGAATGAATAAATGAATGAAAAATATTTATTATTTATGATATGCCAAGCACTATAATAAGTGTGAAGGACACAAATTCAAAAAGAAGACAGTTCCTGTCCTCGAGGAGCTTACATTTTAATGGGCAGAGAGGTAGGGCAGTAGATAAAGTTCTAGGTCTGGAGTCAGGAAGATCTGAGTTTAAATATGGCCTCAGACATTTACTAGCTGCATGACCCTGGGCAAGTCACTTTAACCTTTATTTGCTTTAGTTTCCTCATTTGTAAAATGGGGATAAAAATAGCACTTATCTCAGGACTGTTGTGAGAACCAAATGAGATAATATTTGTAAGTCTCTTAGTACAGTGCCTGGCATATAATAGGAGCTTAATAAATGATTGTTTCTTCCTTCTTTCCTTCCTTACAGTCTAAGGGATGATAGAGGAAGAGCAGGTCCAGGCACTGTTTTCAGGAAGCTCATTGTCTGGGGGAAGACAGAGAATAAAGCAGTCCTAGGTTTTACCCCAGTGGAGCTCAGCTCAAAGTTGGTCTAGCTACATTAGTCTACTTTCTGTCTCACATATATGACACTCCATTTCCCAAATCTGTATCATTGTGCTGTCTATCCTTCATGCCTGGAGTGTTCCCCAACTTCACCCCTGCCTCCTAGTTTTCCCTGGTTTCCTTCAAGACTCATCTCAAAACCACATTCTACAAGAGTCTTTTCTTTGTTCCCATAGCTGCTAGTGACTTGCCTCTGAGATACCTTCTACTTACACTGTATGTATCTTGTATGTGCATAGTTATATTATTATATTGTGAGTTTTTTGAGGGCAGGGCAGAGTTTTAGCCTTTCTTTATACACTTAGGAGAAAAACCTGTCATGCAGTAGGTGCTTAATAAATGCTTGTTGAGTGCTTAGAACAATAAGTAAACTATTGCCATAGTTGAGATACAGAGAATCATGCCTATAGGATGGGTATGAGAAACTTTTCAAAGGCAGACTTAACAGTATTTGAGGACTGATGTGATTTGGCTCTGTGTGTGTGTATGTGGAGGTGGAGAGAGGAATATTCAAAGATGGCTGCAACCATCTTTGCAACCAATGGTGAACCCATTGAAAGAAATAACTAAGTCAGAAAGAGAAGTTTTAAAGAGAACATGAGTTTAGTTTTAGACATAATGAGTTTGAGGCAACAGCAGAATCCCTTTGGAGAAACATCCCATAGACAGATTGATATATAAATTTGGGAACTGTTTATAGAAGTGACAGTTGAAGTCATGAAAATTGATGATTTAAAATAAAAAATACTCACTGGACACCCACAGTGTGTGGATCATTGTGTTAGGTGATGAGGATGAGAGGGGATTCAGATAAACACAATAAATGCTCTCAACCAATGGGGAGTTAATAAATTAGTTGAAGAGACAAAAGCATAAACATGATACACTGAGTAACAATTTAAAATTGTGTAAGAGTTCAAAACAATGGCAGAAAATATTGTTATAAGACAATACATGATTAATTGATATAAACGATAGAGAAAGGTAGGAAGTTGTAGAAGAAAAATCACTGTATTTAAAATAGAGGACCTGAGTTTGAATCCCAGCTCCTTTATTTACTACCTGGAAGACCTTGGGCAAGTCACTTCATTCTTATAAACCTAAGTTTTCTCAATTCTAAAATGAGATGCTTGGATTAGATTATCTCTAAGGTCCCTTTTAGCTCTAGTACATAATTTTATTGCTATGGGTGTTCAAGGGATAGAGATAAGAGTTTACACTGAGGCAAACAGGGGCCTGATGTGGGGAGCTGAGAGAATTTGAGGTGAGCCTTGAGGAATGAGTAGGATCCAGAGAGATGGAAGCAATAGGAGGGCACTCCAGGTGAGAAGAATATTGTCAGCAAGTACATGGAAGGTGACATATTTCAGAACACCAGCTTCCTCTGGAATTGTTCAATTTCCAAACTAGTTCCCTACCCCAGCTACCAGCCAATGCTTTGGAAGAAAAAAAAAAACAAAAAACCAAAAAAACCCAAAACAGACAAACGTGAAAATATCCATCCAGCAGCTGGACAGCTTGGTTATTTTTAGGGTTGGGAGAACCAGCCAGTGTTTGGGACTCAGCAAATATTCCCACACTATTCTGCAACTGTGCTGGTGTTGGCCAATCCCAAGAAATGCATATACCTAAGCACTTTCTCCCTTGTAACTCCCCAGCACTTATATATTTGAAAGCGAACTTTAATCCATCTGTTTCTGATCCATTTACACTGAACTCATCAAAAAGCTGTTGATAAGAAGCTTTTGCTTGGCCCATGGACCTCCATGGGCTTATGAGAAAAAAAAAAGATGCCCATTTCACCCCTACCTTCTTTATTGTGACTCGGGATGCTAAACTTTTTCCAAGTGCTGGAACTTGGGGACACGACCTCAAAGAGTCCCTGGAGTCGGAGTTGGCAACAAACCTCTCCTTTGCCTTCCTGAAGCCCTGGTGGTTTCCAGTGCCTGCTGTACTTGGAAATGCATCAAAGTCCATGTCAACCTCAAGATCTCAGGCCTCATTTCCCTGCCCTCAGCCAGTCTAGGAAGGCCCAGGAGAGATTGCAAAGTGCTCTGTGGACAGTTTGGTTTGTGAAATAAGTAGGGGTTTGGGAGAGAACAACACCAGAGTTTGGATTCAGAAGGCTGTGTGACCTTGAGCAATGTATTCCCTTCTTTGTCCTTCACTATACCATCTCCAAAAAGAAGGTAACAGTATTATCTTCTCTTCCATCACCCAGAAGTGGACTGTGTGAGTGACATGAAGAACCCATGAATGTCATCAGAAACCATCATGGACTCAGAATCAAGACAATGGGGTTCATGACACCACTCATTTGCTTTAACCTTTCTGGGCCTCAGTTGCCGCATCTGGAAATAATAATAGGTACCCTACCCAGCCCCCAGGAATGTTGTGAAGAACGATTTCATAAACCTCAAAGGCACCCAAAATATGTGGAATGTGGGATTATATAACAAATGTGCTACAATAAAGAAATCACTCTCCATACAGGCGGGTGATGTTCCTGGCACACTATCATTAGTGCATGTGCTAGTAGGTATTTTTACCTAGGAGTAGAGATGAAATTCACTGAGTCATCATCTATTACTCTCTTGGGGGTGCCAATAACTTTCCAGGAAGGACATTTTACTTCTCCTTTTAGGTCAAACTCCATTCTGACCTCCTCCAGGAAGGAGGACAAACCCAACCTACTCTCCATTAGTTCATTAATTCATACATCTAGGCATTTATTAGAGTCCATGGGCAGGGGGACTCTATCACTGTGCATTAATCTTTGTGATTCTGGCTATGGAGAGATAACTCCTGGAATGTTTTGATGGGAAATGCAGCATGGAGGTGTTTGAGTGGAATGAATGTGTCCTAAGTTTAATCCTATACTAAGAGAAAAGAAAGAAAATATCTATATCCATTATATTTCCCAATAAGTTGTCTGTGAGGACTACTAGTTTATCTGAGCAGATCAAATGGAAGCTATTTTTAAGATGAGCCATATGCAGTAGTGACACAGTCATGACCATTTTCTTACTAGCCTGCATCTTCAAAAAAAAATGCATTTCTTGACACTCTTCTCTGTCTTTCTCAAGCCCAGGTCCTGTTGGACACACAAAGCTAGTAGCATGACTCCTTTCCCTACACAACTAGTAAGCCTTCCCAGAACTCTCTCCATGGAGTTATTAGCATGTCTTTGTGGGAGGAAAAACCTCAAGGAGGTCCCAGCTGGTCAGCAAACTTGAGCACTAGGAACAGGGCAAACTCAGGAAATTCTAGAAAGATGAACCACTGTCAGTACTGGGGGGTGGGTTGGGTCTGACACATGTTCTTTTTTTGTATATCTCACAAAAGGTGAGATCTCAAGAGAGCTGTCAGGTAATCTAATAAAAGAACATTAGGATTGAAAGTAGCTTTAATGGTGGTTTAATCTAACCCTTTTGTATTTAGATGGGAATGGAATGGAAATCACTTGAACCAAGTTAATGAGCGTCCATAATAGAGAAAAATAAGATGGGCAGGACAAATCAGCAGACACTACTGATTGCTATTCAGAAGCCCTGGTAGAAGTCATGGAGTACAGGCAGGGTGGTTGACTTATAAAAACCATGTTTATTTTGATTGGGATAGATGTAATGGGGGTGAGGAGGGATTGATTCCTTTCTCTTTCAGTTAAGTTTCAGGGGAGGAAGTAACACTTTTCTTCAGTCCAACTGATGGCTCTCCTTGGGCAATATTGGCATACAACCTGAACATGAAGGAACTACCCTGGGCTAAAAGGGATTTCGATCTGTGCCAAGGTGGGGTCTCCTGCTCCCTCAACTTAAATCCTCTGAATCAGGAGGTAGAATATTTGGGAGGAGGATGGAGGATTCCTTAGGTCTCAAAAAACATGAATCCCATTTCCATACCTTCTTTCCCCTCATAGTTTGCTTCAATTATTTGGGGGAAGAGATAGAGAATTAAAGGTGTGGGGGGGAAATGGAAACTCTATGTCCTAACATATAATGAGCAAATTGCAAAGCCAGGACTAGAACTTATATCTCTCAGCTTCAGGCATCTTTTTGCCACACTATGATGAAATCCCTTTGCTTATTACTAAAGTTCTTGAGGATAGGGACTGTGTCTTATTCCCTTGTATTTCCAGAATATCTAACATAGGGTCAGGCATACAGCAAGTACTGAAGAGATACTAACTGACTTCACTGTCAACTAATCAAAATCTAGCTAGTTGTCACTGGAAAAAAGTATTGAATTTGAAGCCAAAACTTCTGGGCTCAAGCTCAAGTTCTTTACTATTTAGTAGTTGTGTGATGTAGCCACTTAGCCTCTCTGGACATGGTTCCTTACCTCTAAAATGAGAGGTTTAGGATAGATGATCCCTAAGGACCATTGCAGTTTTGAGAGCCAGTGCCAACCATGAGTTTCAAGTAAGCAGGATGGGTTGTGGGATGAGTCATGTTGCTTGTATCTTCTGTGAAGTGAAATAAAAGAATTCCGTCAATTACGAGATAAAATATGAGTAGCTTAGGTGTTCAGTACCTGTTCTGGTTAGGGAAGATGCTAAGAGGCTAAGCTTGTGGGTTCAAGGACAGTGATGACCCTTCTAATGTAATGGACTGACATTTCTTCAAATGCCTTCATTCCAATGACTTTTAGATGACCTTAGCCACCTACCAGTCCATAGAACTAATCATCTCTCAGAACTATTCCACCTTCAAGATCTCAAGTTTAGCCCACCTCTATGACCATAAGCTCCCTGTCTCTCATCTTTTCCACTTCTTTACACCTTTGAGAGTGAGCAATGAGTTTGGAGCCAGAGGATGTGGATTTGAATCCCATTTCTGTCAAATGTTTCCTATGTGACCTTGAGTAAGTAAAAACTTCTCTGGGCCTCAGTTCCCTCATCTGTAAAACTGGGTTAGAGTAGATAGATTCTAAAGTCCTTTCCAGTACTAAATCTTTGAACTGCTACTCTATTATTCTGCCTTATCCCCTTTTACAATCTCTGTTCTATTGATCCTTCATTATTTTCCTATTCAATTAGTCTTCTCTGGCTTCACTTGCCTCTTCTTGACTGATTATACCTACTGTGGAATCAGGACATTAGGCTTGACTTAGTTTTTAAGCATGCTCATAGCTTGATTTTCCCTTTGTGTACAAAAGTAATGAAAATTTCTTAATTAAGCTACAAAAATAAAGCTTACCAAGTTAATTCTTCAATAGTGACTTGCCAGTTACCATTTCTTTGTTCTCTATTTAAGACTGCTCAGGATACTAGTAGATAGTAGGCTCAAAACTGGGAATGGAAGAGAGTCAAGTTTGCACGGAGTATAAAGTCACAAAATTATTGTCTGGAGAAAGTTATAAAATCTTGTTGCCTAGCTTTTCTAAAATTTATAGTATCAAATCTCAAATGGAATCTCACTACTGCTTGGTAAATCCTTTCATCCTTTCCTTGACTTCCCATACTTGTGGCATTCCCCCACATAGGCTGTTTCAAATCTGTTTTTTGGAACCCCATTCTCCAACCAAGCTTTTTAATTTATGAGCTTAAAGTTAATCTGTTTTTAATTCTCTATCTTTTTTCCTTCTCTCCACCTCATAATGTCTTTATCTTTACTTATTCTTATCTCTTTTGCTTCATTTTCAGGGAAGGAAGTATCATTACTCTTTTATGAGGCTAATACTTCCACTTAGGTTCTGGCCACCCTCTGCTCTTACCTTCCCTCAGTTCTTATTCCTTCCAGTACTTTTACTCTTCAATTGATCCATTTCATTAATAGAAATGCAGTTGTAAGTACTACTACTGCTGTTGCTGCTGCTGCTGCTGCTGCTTCTACTACTACTACCAGAAATAAGAATAATGTTTACTTCACCTATAAACATAATGAAATGTCTTACCATCAAAAAAAAAATCAAAGTTTTCCATTGACCACATTGTCACTATTGCTCTCCTCTCACTTTCATTTCTTCAAAGAATGGTCTACAATTTCTGGGTCATCTTCTTTAGTACCAACACATTTCTCAAAGTGCTGCTTCCACCATCATTATTTGACTGGCTTTGCTGTTTCAAAGGTCATGGATATTTATTGGGTCACATTCTCCTTCTCCTTTGCAGTGTCAGGGCAATCCTTTGCCTCCTCTTTAAGTTTCTGTGACACTTCACTATTTCTCCTCTGATCTCTCTGGCCACTCTTTATATAATTTGTTAATTACTTTTTTCTTGCTAAATGCAAGCATTCATCGAAGCTCTATTTTCAGGCCTCTTATTTTCTATCTCCATGCTTTTGTTTTACTTGAAGAGTTCATTCATCCCCATATTTCCAACTATTTCCCCTATGTAAATAACTTTGAGATGCTTACCTCCAGTCCTGATCTCAAATCTTGTATTTCTACCTGTGTGCTATAAATTTCCATTTGAATATCCTGGTATCCTCACCTTCCCCCCAAAAGAGCTCCTCCCTATTTCCCTAATTCTCTCCATTGCAAGAGCATTGATCTACTCAACAAGGCTTGAAACTCCAGTTCTGTTTGATTATTTATTCTCCTTGACTCTACCATCCAATCCCACTGGTAAAAGGAAGTCATTGGAGTTCATTGAGCATGATAACATATACTCTTATCTTGGCATCTGAGTGGAGGTTGATCAGAGAAGGGGGAGACTTGAAGCAAGAAGAGCAGTTAGGAGGCTATTTATTGTAGCCCAGAGGAAAGCTGATGAAGCCCTGAAATGAGGAGGAGAAGGGTACATTTACAAAAGATGTCATCAAGGGAGAATGAGAAGATTTGGCAATCAACTGTAAATATGGGGTGAATATACTAGCCCAAGATGAAACTTGATACAGTACCACTTGAATCATGCAAATCCCTACAAAAACAAACAGGCATACAAAAATGACAAAAACAAACAAAAAAATCCTTCAGTGGCTTCTCACTGTCTACTGAATGAACTTCTCAGATCTTGAGCTATCATTTTAGATTCTCTAAGATCTTACCTCAAAGTAGCTTTGCAATCTAGTTTCTATCAGTCCCCTACACTCTGGCCAGAATGGAATACTAGCTGTTACCTCCACATAACTTGAGCTTCCTCAACTTGATTCAGCACCTTTGTTTGTTCTGTTCCTTTCAAACTCCTACCAACCCTTCGAAGACCAGTCAGATATTATTTTCTCCATGAAGGCTGTCTCACTGAGCCCTCTGTTTATCATATTAATAATTGCTTACATTTAGAGAACACTTTAAAGTTCACAAAGTAAAAATATATTATCTTGTTTAAAGCTCACACCAACCCTGTGAGTTAGCTA
Source organism: Phascolarctos cinereus (assembly GCF_003287225.1). Classification (NCBI taxonomy): domain Eukaryota; kingdom Metazoa; phylum Chordata; class Mammalia; order Diprotodontia; family Phascolarctidae; genus Phascolarctos; species Phascolarctos cinereus. The sequence continues at coordinate 389,659,155 of NW_027555847.1, read as the reverse complement.
CTACAGGTACCTAACAGGAACTAGGTATTGTTAACTATTTTATTGCTCTCTTTTATAGAAAAAGAGACTGATGATCAGAGAGATGTGACTTGTCCATGGTTGCACAGCTAACAAATGTTGGGCTTTGGGGTGGGAATTCAAATACTGCTCTCCTGATTCTAAGGTCAGTGCCCTTTTCTTTCCATCATCTCATTCAGAAGTGATCTCATTCTCTTCTAAGTTCCCCTAGTTCCTAGTACTATGTTTGTACCTTCCTTATAATCATTTATCTTTTAAAAATCTTCTGTTACAGTTTTAACATCTTTAGCACCCTCTTATAGGTAAGAAAATCTACCCCCACTTTGAGATAAACTCCTTCACCACCAATGGGTTGACTTTTTACCAGATAGCCAGAGGACGCATTACTTCAAAGAAAAAAAGTCATTTAATCAAACAACATAGTAAAGAGATTTTTCCATCACATGACCAAGGATTACACTCTCCCACAAATTCCAATTCCACTGGTGGTGGAAGAGCACACATGAAGGTAACATGAATGACCAGAGACTACAAATGAATGGTACACCTGTATTTATGAAAAGATGTATTCCAGCAATCCTTGGTGGAAGGACACACATGCGGAAGTTATAAATGCAAAGAAAATGTAGGCAGGGAAATTCACACCTTTGATACCAATTGCTTCTACTGTTCTTTGATGATGTCATTCATATTCCTCTTTTCTGAGACTTGTGTCTTTCTTCTCTGTTGGACATGTCACTCCAGTGATTTTTGTTGTCTCTTCTGGGCACACGTATGTGGGGGCATCATGATTACTGCTGCATGCTTCTACCTGATATTGGCTCTAAGGCTTCCACTCTTTAGAACCACCTGTTCTCAATGATGCAGCAATTAGAGAATGTTTAACTGAAAAGGGCAGACTGACAGCTCTTTAGTCAGAGAAAAAGACTAGGCCTCCATAGCTAAAGGAATAGTCAACAGGCAGGGTGTACCCAGACTAAGATTTGTTCTTTTCATTTGTTCTTTTCTCTTCCTGGGTCATGGCATAAATCACAGTCTATGTTCCAGACAGATGTCTGATACAGAATTTGATATCCCTAAGATCTTTTCTGACTTGTCATGAAATTGAATTTGAGACAACATAGAAGCCTAGTTCTCAATAAATGCTTAATCTCTATCTAAGTAAAGGAAACAATGCCCTTTTTCCTTCCACTCTCAGAGCCCACATTCCTACCTTTATTTTATATGTCTGCCAGCAAGAATATTCCCAGCTGTTGGTACTGTATTTTGGACCTGGGAAAATCTTACTGAATTCCTTTAGAATTATTTATGTGCATGGTTCAGTTTTCCTACAAAGATTATGAGCCCACTGAAGGCAGGGACCATGTCATATTTATGTTTCTAGCCTTCAAAATGCCTAGCACAGAGGATGCATTGAGGAAAGACTTGAATAAGCAAATGAATGAAAAAGGAAAATCTACAAATAACCATGAAGGTCAGTTTACATTACAGAGACTGTTTTACTCTTATGTCATAGCCGTCTTGTGCTATAGTGGAAAGACCACTGGATTTGGAGTCAAAAGCCTATAGTTTGAATTGTAACTCTTCTACTTATTGTGTGACTATGGCTATATAATTTCCTCTTTCTTAATCTTATTTTCTTCATCTATAAAATTATGGAATTGAACTAGATGATATTTCAGATATCTTCTAACTCTGAAAACCCAGTATCCAATGACCCTAAGTCTGAGTCACATATGAACCATAGTAGGTTGCCCATAATTTAAACCACAAAATTGCCTTGTAATCCAAACATAAATCCAATCATAACACCAGATTGTCTGATACACACATTTCTAGCCACATCACAAAAATATTATAAAAGGGACTAGAATAGATGATGTGAATGATGCAGGGCTAGAGACCCAGCTCTAGGCAAGCATCCCACTGGGGGATACAACAGCAGGGCATCAGTAATTGGTATGACAAAGAGAGCACTTTTGTTCTTTTTAGGATAAAAAGGGCATGGACAGGTGGTATGTTAAAGTAAAGTCACCTTTGGGTTTGTGGTTGAAGCAGTGAAGATGAAGGAAAAAAGTGTGGACTCCAACATTTGCTTATTTTAGACTAGGACTTACACATGTATGCATATATCACATATATGTGTGACATATGATCATATATACAAATATATACACACATTATGTATGTATACACATATCTATTTATAATTTGTCCTTTGATGTGTTCATTCTCTTCTCTGGCAGCTCCTTTTGGTGTCTTCACTCCCTAGGTTTGGTTAAAAGCAGAAAGACCCAAACTCTGCATAGTCAATTTTTTCTTCATACTGGGCCACCTAGCACCAGGTAAGACCCAACACAGTTTGAGAAAGTAAGGAGGGAAAAGAGGGAGGAAATTGGGGAAGATGGAAGAGGTAAGGGTGAAGAACAGAGAGAAAAAAGTCATAGAGAAGGGAGAGAAGAAATAGAACAGGGAGGAAATATCCTATGGAAGAGAGTGGGGAAAAGGGAATTATTGGGCATAAAGAAATGATCCTAGGCAGGAAGAGAAGACAGAATGTCACCTCAATCCAAGACCAAGGTTTTCTTTGCCTGTTTGCTGATGAGCCTCCCCTCCTAGGACTGTTGGTGGTAGCTGCTGCATCTTTATCAGTACCCTGTGTCATTGCCTTGATTCTGGGGTTCTCTCTCTCTTGACCTGTGTATGGATGTATGTCTTTTTCTCCTTAGTTCACACAACACACAGGTTGCATTTACCAAAAAAAAAAAAAAAGACTTTTACTAGTAACTAAGTGAAGCGAGTAAAAGAACATAATTTACTAAATAAGCAGCAAATTAGACTAAGAAGGGACTGCTACCAGAGGAAAACAACTTTAAAAGACTAGTTCTCTGATCAATACAATGACAAACCATCATTTCAGAGGATCAGAGGTAAAGTATACTTTCATCCTAGATTTACGATGGACTTAAAATGTGGGAGAAATACGTTTTTGACATAGTGTGGAAATTTGTTTTGCTTGACTAAGCATATTTGTTATGAGGGTTTTGACCATCATCATCATCATCATCACCATTATTCAATGGTAGGTGGAAGTGGGAGGCTGAGAAAATAAATACTTGTTAACTGGAAAAATAAAAATTTTTTTTTTTAATGGGAAGGGACCTTAGACGTCATCTCATTTTCACAAATGAAGTAACTAAAGTCCAGAGAAGGCATGACTTGTAAAAAGGTCTTTTGGATGCTTAGTGACAAAACTTGTAGAAACAAGAGCTACTGAATCTCAGTGAAGTTATCTCCCCTTGTATTGAATCACCAGATCTTTCAAATCTCATGCTTGGATTATTGTAATATAATAATAAACCATGTCTCCCCCATCCATTCTTCTTACTATTGACAGAACAATTATCCTTAAGTATTGCTTTTGTCATGTCTCTCCCTTGCTCAAACACCTTCTATGGATCCCTGCTGAATTAAGACTAAAATCTGAAGGTCAAACACTAACTTCCTCTCAAAGCTTTTCTTTACAGAAGCTGGACCTGAATTTTAGCTAACTCTCCACTTCCTATCTGTAGCTCTGCTTGATTTGAATTACAGGAAACAGGATGTGCAGAGTACAACTTGATTCCACCAACCTCCCACCCCCAGCTTTCTGGATTCCTTTTGTATGTTGCCTTCTGCCATTAGATGATAAGTACCTTGAGGGCAGAAGCTGTCTTTCTTCCTTTTCTTTCTTTTTTTTTGTGTCCCCAAAGCTTAGCACGTTGTCTGGTACATAGTAGGTGATTAACAAATGTTCATTAAATTGAATTGAAATTTTAATTTCATAAGCAATATTATCAATAATTTGAGATAAATAATTTCAACAATCTGACCTTAGTCACCATGGAAAGACATAATAAAGACAAGCCTACCATAGTAGAGAAAAAGCACAAGCGTAAGAAATTTGGACACTTGGCAAGAGCACCTGTAGGATATTTCATCAGGAGGGCAGGTAGTAATTACATAGAGCTTATTTAATGCAGGCTCCAGCAGTAGGAAGCTGATTTTGAGACCTCATAATTGAGATTCTGCAGAATGACAGCAAAGAGAACATCAGTGTATCTGGTGTCAAGTGTAGGTAGGTTGTCAGATTTGGTATTGTTCTGCATCTGGCAATAGTATTGGGCACTCTGAATTCTTACCTGCATGTGTAAATTTCTGTTACTTTCTAGGAGTTTGATGAGATACCCTGGGAAGGTCTGTCCATAGATCATGGGAATCTTTTTCTAAGGTCTAACTTTTTCTAAGGTTAACAACATTGTAATAAGCAAGCCTGGCTTTTTAAGAGGCATACCTAGTCTGTATTTCTGTTGAACTTGTCTTTACCTCTGGCCTCTCAGTATGACCAGTTGCCCTATTTCTTCTGTAGGTTGCCCAGTATGAGATCATATCTGCCAAGACCATGATCCACCTCTTTTCTACTTAAAAGCTGACATCCTTTCTCATTCCTCCCATACTCCCTAGCACCACTGATTCTCCAATGATTCCCAGGGCTGGGAAATACTGACCCCAGCTGGGTCTGATGCTAGATGTAGAAATATTCTCTACTTTATAGCTGAGCTGGTGTCTAGATTCTACCTCAAAGCCCCATAGTTTAAAAATACTTCAATTATATTACACATACGGTAATAGCAGCTTGCCCTTCTACCAAAAGGAGGGAAAGTATTGCTTTATTACATAGGGGAGAGGGAGAGGAAGAGGAGAAGAGAATGAAAAGAAAGAGTAGAAAGAAAAAATAAAGGAGAGGCAAGGAAAAGAGAAAGGGAAAGATAAGGTGGCAAGGAAGATGGATTGGGGGAAAAAGAGGTATAAATGGGAGAGGGAGAGGAGCATAGGATTTAGGATTAGAAGGGACCCTAATATCAAGTTAAGCATTTGTTAAAGGCCTACCATGTGTGGGCTATTGAACTAAGCACTGGGACTACAAAGAAAGGCAAAAAGGCCCCACCTCCAAGGAGTTCATAATCTAATAGAGGAAATTAAATGTACATAAATATGTACAATAAAATATATAAAGGATAAACTAGAAATAATCACGAAGGGAAGGCACTGGCATTAAGGGAGACCAGGAAATGCTTCCTATAGAATGTGAGATTTTAGTCAAATGAAAGCAATCTAGGGAATTCAGGAATTAGAGGTGAGGAAGGAGAGTATCCTGGGTGTGGGGACCCATCAAATGGAAACTGAGGTGAGAGACTGTAGTGCTTTGAGGGAGAGGAAAAGCCAGGAGGTCATTGTGGCTGGATTGTAGAATATGTAGAGAGGGGTAGGGTATAAAATGATGGAAAGGGAAGAAGGGTCCAGGTTGTGATTGGATTTAAGAGCAAAACAGGAGATTTTATATTTGAGTCCATTCACTTAGTTTACATATTAAAAAACTTAAACTTCAAAGAAGCTAAGTCATTTGTTCTAGCTCACACAAGTAATAACCAGCAGAGCCAGGATTCAAACCTAGCTCCCCTGTTCCAAAAGCAGTTCTCTTTCCACGGGAAGAGAGGAAAATAGGGAAAAGAGAAAGAAGAGAAGGGAAAGAGATCTTAGGAATAGAGCTGGAGGAGGCCTCAGAGGCCCTCTCCTCCAATTCTCCCATTTTAGAGATGAACAAGGTTAAGCTACTTACCCCCACATCTCATACAAAGTAAGTGTCATAGTAAGGATATGCATCCACCTCCTCTGATTTCAGAGAAGCCCTGTCGCAGTTCCACCATGCTTCCAAAGGGAAGAGAAGGAAGGTGGTGGGGGGCAGGGGTGGAGAAATGTGAAGGAGAAATGAGGCAAAAGGAAGAGGGGGTGTTTGAGAAAGGGGAGAAAGGAAAGAAAGGGAAAGGGGGAGGATGAGCAAGAGGCTGAAGGAGAGGGGGATTAAGAGAAAGGAAACAGGAGAGAAAGGAGAGGTACTGAGAGAGAGACAGACAGACAGACAGAGAGACAGAGACAGATAGGGAAAACAGGGAGCTAAGAAGAGGGTTAAAAGGGTGGGAGAGAAGAGAGCACAGTGGGAAGGAAGAGAAACTCCTGGAGACGTTTCTAGTCAAGTTTGTGGCTGAGACAGGTTGGTGGAACATCTGGACCCTGGTAGGGATGCTTCCAAATGGAGCTGTCACTTGTTCTGGCTTCCTTCCCTTAACGTTTTCACATGGCTGCTTCACTGTGCCCCTCCCACAGCGCTTCTCCCCTTATTCATCAGCTGCTGGCATCTTGAGCCATACATCTGGGGAGCTGCTAAATTTGTCCTGCATGAGAGAAGGGGTTAGGCCAGGTGTGGTTACTCTGAGGTCAGCCAGACAAAGAACACTTGCCATTCGAGGCCATGACTTCAGTCGCCACAGGAGCTGAATGGCAATGCAGATACCATGCAGTGCTTTTAAATGACCAACGTAATGATGATGGTGATGAGGAGGAGGCTAATAATAACAGGACAAACAATGATAATGCCTTACATCTTACATCAGAAAGACTCTTCACTTTCCAGAGCTCTTTAGACCCCTATGGTGAGGCACCCTATAGGTGTGGACCCGGGCTTGGCCACCTATGTTAGATGCGCAAAAGCAGTCATTTGAGAGGACTTGGCCCAGCCAGGGCTCAGCAAGTTCTAAAGTTTGTCTTTCATGAACTCTTAATTCCCCTCTCAGTGCCTATTTCCTACATTCTGGGGCTCCCTGCCCCTACTTGGTGCCCTAGCCTCCTAGGACATCTCTTCCTGTCAGATTTTATGTGCATATAACCTAATTCCTGTTAAGGTAACAACTGTTAACTAAGGTGTTACTGTTAACTAAAATGTCAGCTGGGAAGAGCTGAAGGCGTGATCTTCTTCCACAAGCATTTTCATTCTAAAGATGAGTTTGTGGGTTTAGCTTATATCCTTGCTGTCATTCCTGTTCTCACTTACTCAAGTCCCAGGAGCCAGAGGTCTCCAAAAGAATTCTAGATGATATTCCTGGGATACCTACTAAGACAGATTTAATTGTCATCTCACATTGTAGAGACTTATTGGAAGGGAGGCGGACCTTCAGGTGACCACCATACTCCCTACTCCCCCCAAAGAATTAACCAGTAAATCAATGCATATTTATTACATGCCTACTATGTGTTCATAATGGGGCTTCTCCCTACCTTTCCAGGCTTTATACCTTTTACTCCTCTACATGTCCTCTGCAATCCAGTGACACTGGTGTCTTTGCTTTTCTTATCACTTAAGACACTCCATCTGCTGACTCTGTATTTTCACTGGTTGTCTCCTATTCTTGCAATTCTCTCCTTTCTCATCTCTTTCTCCTGACTTCGTTGAGGTCCCTACTAAAATCTCAGTTCCTACCAGAAGCCTTTCCTGATTCCCTATTAATCCTAGTGCCTTTTCTCTGTTGATCATCTCCAATTTATTCTGTATATATCTTGTTTGAGCATAGTTGTTTAAATGTTTTCTCCCCCTAGGCTGTGAGCTCCTTGAGGTCAGGGACGATTTTTGCCTTTCTTTGTACCCCTAGCACTTAACACAGTGCCTGGTACATAATAGGGGCTGAATAAAACACTCTACATCTGCTGCTCTGCCTGGTTTCAACTCCATGGAACAAGATGCCCCTTTCAGGAGTTCATCATCGCCATGCTGCTAACTCAAGCCTTTGCTGACACTACCTCCTTCATCCTCCTTTCCCCTGGGTTTAGAGGGATGGAGGGTAGAATACCACACTCCTCCCATTGCCTTTCTTTATGGAGGGCAGAAACTGGGCCATCAAATCACCCCACTTTCTGTCTCCTATCCTGCCTGCTTTCACCTCCAAGTACAGGATGCCTCCATGCCCAGTTCCCTTTATGTCTTTCCTATAGCCCTCTCCTGCCTCCTTTTGTTTCCCACTTTAGATTGTAAACTCACTGAGGTCAGGGGCTCTCTTTTTATTTTTATCAGGCACAGGGCCTGGCATATAACTTTTATTAGATTGAATTTATTAGATTAATAAGCGCTCAATGACCTGATTATATGCCAGGCGCTCTGTTAGGGGCTCGGGATACAAAAGAGAAAAATCAGTCTCTTTTCTCAGGTGGTTTTCTTTGTATAGGGGAAGGCAAGATTTCTGTATAAAAGTATGTGCAAACTATAAGCGATGTAATTTTGGGTGGAGGCACTAGCAACTAGAGGGAATCAGGAATGACTTCATGAATGAAATGCTGTTTAAACTGAGCACTAGGTGGCACAGTGGATAGAAAGCTGAACTTAGGAAAACAAAAACAGAAACAAAAACTTGAGTTTGAATTCTGCCTCAGACATTAACTTTGTGGCTCTGTTTTAGCCATTTAACCTCTGTCTCAGTTTCTGCATCTGGAAAATGGGAATAATAATAGCACCTACCTTCAGGGGTTGTTGTGAGGATTCAATTTCATATACATATATATACACACTCATACACACAAGCATATATGCACATATATATGTGTGTGTATGAGACTCACTTCGCAAACCTTAAAACGCGATATAAATGCTAGCTCTTAAGAGGCAGCATTGAGAAGGTGGTATATTCCAGGCACAAGGTCATGCCAAGCCATGGAGAGGGAAGGTGGTATGTCATTTCAGAGGAGCAATAAGCAGACCAGAGAGTGAATGAAAGTGAGTAGGGTATTATTAAGTCATGCTAGAAAGGTAGGTTTGAGCAAGGTTGTGAAGGCCCTTAAACAGCAGAGGAATCTTTGTTTATTCTAAAGGTAATAGCCAGCCACTGATGTTTGTTGAGTGGTAGAATGATATGATCTGATCTGCTCTTTATGAATTTCACTTTAGCAGTCGAGTGGAGGACGAACTGAAGATACTTTTATGCCTTCTTCCAGAATCTGCCAACCTCTGATGAGGATTGTAAAAAAGAAATAGGTTATGTCCGCTTTCAGGTAGTGTCTAATTTGTGGGGTCCAGTCAGGGTTTAGGGGTTAGGAAGAGACCACTTTATAAATGGTGACTTTCGTCCTTCATTTATCGTTTCAGTAATTTACAGTACTAAAGACTGACATGCAAGGCTGGCTCAAGGAAAAACTGTAGCATTTGACTTAACTCCCTCCCACCCCGCCCCTATCCCCTGCCTCTCCTGTCCCCACTCTCTTTCTGTGTCTTTTTCCCTTTCCAAGGGATTTCTTTCCTACTTTGTTTAATTTTCAAATTCCAAGCATCCTCTACCCTGCCCACTTTCCCAGCAAAACTTGCTCTCAGGGGCAGATAGGTGGCACAGTGGATAGAGCACGGGCCCTGGAGTCAGGAGGACCTGAGTTCAAATCCGGCCTCAGACACACGATACTCTCTAGATATGTGACCCTGGACAAGTCACTTAACCCCCAATTGCCTCACAAACAACAACAACAACAACAACAAACAACAACAACGAAACAATAAACTTGCTCTCACATCCATCATTCACATCTAGGGATTGAAGACAAATGAACTTAAAGTGATATCCCTTGGTTGGAGAGGAGGGAGGGGGTATAAGATAGCATTTTTATGGTAATAAAAATATCAAGCTAAATCTTTGACCCTGCATATCAGAGTATTTATCAACAGGTTGAGGAGCTCTTTGGCAGGAAGGTTTTCCTGAATCATTTGGCTCATCTATAGGGCTATCCCTGTGCTTATAGGCAAACTTTTGTCTACATTCAGCCTGGCATTCAAGGCCCTCCGTAATATGACTTTACCCTATCTATCCATTCTCCATACAGGTACCTTCCATTCTGAAAGAGTCTTGTGTCCTTATTATCTCCTTAAAATGATGAGAGTTTCTTCCTTTGCACCTCTTGTCTAGTCTAGAAAGCTTTCTTGTCTCTTCTCTCCATCTATTCAATCTCCCTTCCAATCCTTGCTTTTCAGGCATAGTCAAGACTCTCTCCCTATTCCTTCTCTCCCACATACATATTATCTCTCTCTCTCTGTCTCTCTGTCTCTCTCTCTCTCTCCCCCCCTTTCTCTCTTCCTCTCCCTTCCTCTCAACTCCTTCCCTCTACCCCATCCTTGCTACCTTCAGTCTATACTATAATCTCTGAAACGTTATAGTGCTCTGAGTCCAAAAAAACAGAACCCTGCCTTTCTCAAATGGGTGTTGGGCTTGTATCTCTAATTAACCAGCACTCTGCCTGAGGACAGGAAATATGCAATATGCTTTTTTACACCTCCCTCCATGCCCCTTTACACCCTGTCTAGAGGCAGGCACAGGGCTGGACATAGAGCAGACTCTCAATAAATCCTGGCTGATCACAGTGGAAAGAGACTGGCTGTGGAGTCCAAGAACCTGGTTTCTTTGGCACTTTATTGTAGCTGGGCCTCAGTTTCCCTATCTGTAAAATTAGAGTTTGAGGTCCTTTTTAGCTTTAGAGCTATAATCTTATGATGCTATGGTTGACTGATGGATGAGTGGGTTGAAAAACATTGCGACACTAAGGATTTGGGGGAAGGGTTTCCTTTTTCCTCTCCTTATTAGACTCTGTTGTTTGTAGTACACTGGGGGATGTAAGTATTCATTCTCTTTTAATTAGGATTCAGGCAGAGGCCCTGGGTGCTGGCATCTTTCTGTTTACAAAGTAGACTCCGTTTAAGCCAGCTTGCTCTCCCTTACTAGCCAGCCTGACTCCTGCCACCCTTGTTCCCTTCCAGGTGGTGCTAATCCACCTCCAAGGGAGAAGATTTAGATGTATGGATTTTTGCAAAGGTTTAAAACCTGTAATAAATAACAAAAAAATCTGCATACCATTCTGCATATTTTATAACCCAGTCTAATAAAAAAATAATCTAAGATGGCACCTGCTAAGAAAACTTAGTTTATTGAAATATGACTGTAATATAGAAAAGATGGCTAATGCATTTGACTGCGTGAAATTAATGCCTTGTACCTCAACTGGTGTGTTTAAAAGAAGTCTCTCATGTATTTTATTTTATTTTATTTTATTAGGAACCATATCATTAGCTTTTAAGACATGAGAGAGAAGGAAGAAAAGAGATTTGTAGTATTAAAAAAATTCTACCTGCTTTTTCCTAGAGATGAAACAAACAACAACAAAAAGGTTTTTTTTTTTATAAACATTTTTTTCTTCCGGCTGGGATATTAGGACAGTATATTAAATTCCCCCAAAAGGAGGCCCTAGAACTATTTACATAATAATGTCTCCACTGTGGCTGTGACAGATGGGCTTCATTGACGCAGACATACTGTTAGGGGTTTAGCAATAGATTAAAAAAAACTACCACAATACTGTGTAACATAATAAAAGTGTATTGTAATGTACATCATAACTTGTGGCCAAGGTTAAATTTGCAGTTGGAGTATGAAAGTCGTATTCCATTATACAAAATAGATGTTACACGGCAAAGCATTAGAGATGAGTTGACTCAACCATTTATTTTTAGTTTATATTTTATTCTATTTTCCTTGACTATATTTATGCAATTAAAAAAAAAACATAGAAAATGACACTTTTTCCACACCCCCACTTCTTCAGAGTGAGGGACTGGCTATTTGCTTCAGATTTTTGCACAGATTTTTATTACCTTCCTGGGGGTCTCAGGAGATCTGGTTTTGTCTGAAAATAGCATTAAAAATGTTTTCTTTTTCCTCTGCATCCAAAACACCCCCAGTAGGATGGTGTAGCAGACCTCCCAGTGTGGACTGTCAGCTCCAAGTCTTTGGAGACAGCTAGGAGATCACCTTAGAGGCAAATTATGGCTCTGGGGGTTTTCTCATCTTAGCTGTGGGGAGTGGTTAACTGGGAGCCCTCTGTCAGGAAGGCTGCATAGTCAATTGCTTGGCCCTGACTCCTCAGAAGTTGGATTCAGGACAACAAGGTGACCAAGCCTTCCCTATCCAGGGGCTGGGATTAGCTTTTTCAACACAAATGCTCTTCTACCCCTCACCCATGTCACCCTGGAGAAAAAGTCAGTGTATGATCGAAACATTTCTCCTTTATCTGAAAGGAATCTGGGGAAGACATATAAATGTCCATTCTGATTTCTCCTGCCCTGAGCACACTCTGGACTGCCACAAGGGGCATCACTTGCTCTCAGCCCAGGAAGCATGCTCTCTTTTTTAACATCAGCAGTTAACAGGGGAAATTTATTGCCGTTAAAAAAAAATCACATAGAATGTTAGAGCTAGAAGAGACCTTAGGGATATAATCTAACCCTTCATTTTACAGATAATAATAACTCACACACAGATGAGGTGACTGAGGCCCAGAGAGGCTGAGTAACTAGACAAGGACACACAGCCAGTTAAAGTCTGAACTGAGACAAGAATCTCTCTCCTGATTTCTCCCACTACACTTTGTTCCATTCCAAAGTGAAACGGTTATGTTCCTCTTCATCCTCTTTTAATTATCTGTGCTGCTTCCCACCATCATTAGGGGTATCAATAATGATATTTCTGAATTTGAGTTTCTTTGGTGATAACTGACATCATGTAGCTCCTTGAAGTGGACAAAGCATTTTACTTTCCTTATGTCACTTGAGCCTCCCAACAATCTTGTGAGGTAACTGCTGTAGGAATGATTCTCTTCTGCTTATACATGAAGAAACAGAACCTCAGAGTAGTTAAGTGATTTTAACATAGTCACCTAGCTAGTAAGTGCCAGCAAGTGAAGCAGGTTTACTATGCCAACCAATCTTCCTTCTCCTGCCTCAATGTTACAGAGGTCTTTTATCAAGGTCAGCCAGAACCTGTCTTATAATTAGAATGAATAGGTGATAATCTGTGCCACATGCCTTTGGATTCATAGGCCTTTAAAAGTAGAAGGGATCCTGGAGAGCTAATCCAACTCTCCTGTTTTATAGATGTGAACACTGAGCCCTGAGAGATTATCTGTGGCTTGCCCAAGATTACACGGAGTTAGTGATCAGTGGAACAATCAATCGTCTTTGAGACTTTGTGTTCCAAGTCCAGGTCTCCTCAAAGGATAACCTGGGTCCTGAGAACTTTCTTTTCGATATTCTGATAATGTTATTTCAGTATAATTGTTTTCCTTTGTGATTGCATATATTTCATTTTACACATTTCAAAACATGATTCTGAAAAGGCTTCCTTAGCATTTGTCAGACCACCAAAAGGGTCTAACACACACACACACACACACACACACACACACACACACACACACACACACACATTAAGAACACCCTGTTCGGGAAATGGGAATGCCCAAATATTTTGCCAAATATTTCCCCACCCTCTCACTCATCCCTGACATTCCTGTAATCAGAAGACAAAGCATTTCACTCCAGGATCAGAGATAAAGAGAGCACAGTACAATTCACCTATCATTACCATTAGATACTTTCCTTTGTCTTGTTATACAAAGGACAGGGAACCCAATCTCTCAGAGGTCCTGCCACCTTACTGCAGTGAATTTAAATGGACTACCTCTAGCTGAGGAGCATTGTTACTAGAACATAGATTCTCATAAATGATCAGCTGTAGGGTTTATTCACGGGCCTTTAGCATGGGTGCTGGGGCAATTCTACCCAGATGAGAAGTGAAGGTTGGGTTTGTATATACATTGGTATTGACTGTACTGGTTTTTCTACCTGTGCAGTCTGGGTGGTGGGAGAGGAAGTGTAGTGGGGGATGAGAAGGGTGCTGTCAGGGAAGGAGCAGCAGCTGGCCTTCGAGGCTATTGCTATGGCTGCATGCTCTGGTTTCATTATGGCAGGAAGGTCTATGGTTTACACATAGACAGAGTTGGTGAATTCCCTTGTGGAATGAAATGAAAAAGTATTAGAAAATCCTGTTACCCAGAAGTCTCTCCCTCCATAACTAGCTTGTCATAATTATAAGAATCCCAGGAAGTTTTGGGGTTAAGGTATTTTTCTCCTGCTAATATGTTAATCATCCTTAGGGCTAAAAGGAAATCTTTTATCAGTTGTTACCATCACTATGTGAATGAGTTTATCTGATCCCTTCCCATGTAGCACAGAACTTAGAACAGACACCTGGAACACTAGAAAGACAATTTGGAGAGAACAATGGGGAGCCCAAAGCACTTGTGTATCCATAGCATGAAAGAGATTACCAAACTCCTAGGATGGAAAAGCTACAAGAGGTGCTAAAAGGAAGAAGGGAGGGCATGAAAAGCAATATTCCTCGACTCCACAATTATGTCAAGGCCAGACCATTTTGATCCCATTCTATCCTATGCCATTCCATACTCTTCTTTTGCCTTTGTGGGCTTAGACCTGTGCCCATTCTAGAGTAGGAGACATCAGAACCTGCCCTCACAGTCTAATCTAGGGAGAGACACAAGATCCATGAAACACTTATGGAGTAGTATAAGACAGACTAGAATTAAGTGCCAAAATCATTGATACAGACAATAAATGCTCCATTGGTAAGTGTAATAGAAGTATGACTTATTAGTGGACCTGAACTTATTGTGTGACATTGGGCAACTCCCTTGGGCCTCAGCTTCCTTGTATATAAACTTCTTTTTGGACCTCTGTTTCCATATCTGTAGAAGATAGATTTCCAGTATAACATTCTTTCCAGCTCTAACATACTGGTATTCTTTGAGTCAAGCTTACAGAATGGAGACATCACTCTGTGCTGGTGTGGTGTGGGCTGGAGAAGGCAAGACTTAAGCAGGGACTTGAAGGGTAGGTAGAATTCAGAGCAGGGATTCTTAATTTGGGGTCCATGAACTTAAAAACAATTAAACAACTATTTCAATACAGTCAGATTCTTTTGTAATCTTATGTATTTTATTTTATGCATGTGCAAAAGTTATTCTAAGAAGGGGTACATGACACAAAAAAGTTAAGAACCTCTTATTTAGAGAGAGAAATAAATGAAGGATAACATTCCAAGAGGGGAGAATAGCATGACTTAGGATCTGGGTATCAGTCTAGGGGCCAGTGATATCAGCTTGCCTAAAGCAAAAAATAGTTGTTTGGGAGAAGAGGGAGATACAGTCCAATAGCCAGATTATGAGACATCTTCAAAGCCACAATGAAGTACTCAAGCATGTTATTCTATAAGTGAGTAGAGAAGGGCCTACATCCCATTTTTGCTACCCTCATCCCTTAATCCCTAGAGGCTGGGAGTCTGGATAATTGCATCTGGACAACCAAGCGTCTGGCCTGAAGAGGCAGACCAGGAGGTTAGCAAATTTCCTCTTAGACCTTCCTGCCCCTAGTTGGAATTCAGGCTGAGACCGACAATGCCTAACTTCAGCCTTAAAAATGGGTCAGCCCCCACCCACCAAGAGATCAGGCCCAGAAGATGACATGTGTAGCATGATCATATCAATCAGCTGGATGCTGGGGAGAAATATCAAGACAGCTCCAGGTCAATCAAGGGTAGGAGGGAGGGGTCCTCTTCAGCCTTTCTGTCCTTTCCAGCCTGCTCCAGGAGACAGAACCAGCCAGGGAACTCAGAGTAGGGGGTGGTGGTGGTGTAAAGCATACAAATAAAAGGAGAAAATGCTAATTGTTCAGTTATTTCAGAAAGGTTTCAGTAGGCTTTAGGTTTTCAGGTCAATTTTTGTTTTTATCACCATGGTTTTCCCATTGTAAACACACACACACTCCCACATCCTAGCCAAATACATACAATATGCATATTATACAAACACAGATGCAGCCTCCTCCTTGCTCCCCAGGCAAGCTCAAAACACTCATACAGCACTGCCCCCACCTTCCCCTTCCAAGCAAAAAGACACATCCTGGGTAGACATACTGCACAAACACTATTCAAACGCATGCAGGGAACACACAAAAAGCCTTCTCCTTCCTCCCCATGCCAGCACAATACACTCTGAATATATACCCTGCACCTTTCATCGCAACCACACACAGATACAGAGACCCTGGTGCACAAACACACACAGATGTGGCATAATGTACATCAGCATCCCTTGTAGGTGGAGGTTAGGCCTGCTCTAATTTGTGAGTGAAAATGAATGGAGACCCAAGGTCAAGCTGATGTGTGAGATTGCTAATCAGACACCCAACAGGTAGCATGTGAATGACAGCAGGGGCAGGCAGGAAAGCCCTTTGCTCTCTTTCTTTTTCCTTCCTCCCTCCTTTGATTCCCCTTCTGTTTCCTTCATTGTTTTCTAAGCTTTTCTTGATAGATTCTTTTGTTAGATTCTCACCCAGCTCTTCATGTTGAGGGGCTCCTTATAAACTGTGCTCATCTGGGTTCTGGTCCTGAGCAAATATGATATACTGGGAAGAGGAAAACATGACTTGTATTTTCAGGAAATGTAGGGTTACATGAAGTAGAGGCCATACCTTAAAAAGATTCTCTCTTCTTCCCCTTAGACCCTTTAGCTTCCTATCTGCTGCCAATAAAAAAAAAGTTTCTTCCATTTCAGAGAACTTTACTTGACTTTCCAGTGGATTATAAACTCTTTGAAGGCAGGGATTGTTAAATTTTGCCTTTGTATCCCTAGTACCTAGGACAATACCTGGCATATTATTAATCAATGATTGTTGAATTGAATTGATTGGTCGAGGCTACATTGATTTCCTTTTTACTAATTTCCAAGGACACACACACTTAGAGTCTGAACGAATAATCTAGTGCTTAATCATTCCCTAACCTTAATGAACAGAATACTCACTGTTCACTGAGTATTTCGTAAGTTAAGACCATGTCTTGCCCTCATTTAACCTTATAGCACTTAGCACAAAGTTGAGCACACAGAAGGCATTCTGTATATTTTGAATGAACAAATGTTTTCCTCGGCCAATTAACATGCACAGAATTCTATTTTCCAACTTCCTAAATCCTGACACAGAATGACTCAAATACAGGCAAACCTGAGTACTAACTGATGATAGATTGCCTCCTAAATTTATCTCAAGCCAATCCCCTCATCCCAACCACAGACCAACCCATAATGCTTTCTGCAGAATGGCTCCTGAATCCAGCTATTTAATGAAGTAGAGGAAGTGGAAAGAGAAGAATGGTTTAGTAGATACAGCCACTACTGGGGGAAAACAACAAGAACAACAACATGTTGCAGGGGGTCTGGAGCATCATGTTGATATACAAATGCCAACACATTCATTGATGAACACATGGATGTTAGCATGCATACCTTCAGGCATTCTTCCATCCTTTTTTTCCTATGACTGTTGCCTCTCCTGCTCAGTTGTTAGCTCATAGGGAGTTTGCATCCTGGCTTCTCTCTATAGCTCCTAGGTCAAGATTCAAGGAAAGGAAGGGAAGGAAATGAGGAACAAGAGGAGGGGAAGAGAAAAGAATGGATTGGAGTAGAGTACACTAAAATGGAACTGAAATTGGAAAGTATTAAGTTGGGAAAACTAGGTGGCAGGTGGATAGAGCACTGGGCTTGAATCAGGAAGACTCATCTTCACCAGTTCAAATCCCGCCTTAGACACTTACTAGCTGTGTGACCCCTGGCAAGTCATTTAACTCTGCCTTAATTTCCTCATCTGTAAAATGAGCTGGAGAAGGAAATGGCAAACCAATCCAGTATTTCTGCTAAGAAAACCCCAGATGGGGTCACAAAGAAAAGAACATGACTAAGCAAGAAGTTCTTAACCTTTTCTCTTATCAAAACCTGCTCTTAAAAAAATCTAATGAGGCATAAGTAACTGAAAACAGGTAAAAGGCTTACCCCTTTCCAGTTACAAGATCCCCTCCACCCCATTCTGCATTTTGACAACTAAATGGCTTGGGCTCTCAAGGATGAAATTCTAGATCTTACCATCTCTATTCCTGTCTGGTCAGTCTCATTTCCTTTTGGATAAGTTTTTTGAGGAGTAGAAAGAACTTCCTTTGATAAAAATCACAAACTTGCCCTTGCTTCTGATTGGATTCTCTGCCCTCTGCTGAGTCCTCACCACCCCTTCTTTTTCATTTCCCCTATTCTTTCCTTTCTAACTTCTCTGATTTTCTTTCTTTTCAGGACTTACAGTTGCTAGGCAACCCACCCCAGAGCTAGGGTAGTCAGGGTACAGAGAGCAGCTTCCATAGAGTTTGATAAGAGTCCCTGACTATGGACCCGTAGATACCAGAGATGTCCCCAGTGAAGAAAGCAATAATAAAGTAGCTGATACATATACAGTACTTCAAGACTGGCAATGTGGTTTGCTGTTGATGTTTTTGTTGAGTCATTCAGTTGTATCTGACTCTACCTGAACTCATGAACATTGTCCGTGGGGTTTTCTTGTGAAAAATACTGGAGTGGTTTGCTATTTCCTTTTCCAGTGTGTCCCTATTTTCCAGATGGGGAACTGAGGCAAATAAGGGTTAAATGACTTATCCAGGGTCACACAGGTAATAAGTGTCAGAGGCTGGAATTGAACTCCTGACTCTAGGCCTTGTGATCTATTCACTGAACATACATTTTGTTTCCTTTGAGGCTTACAACAGCCCCAGGCCAGAAATACTTTATCACTTCCATTTTATAGATGAGGAAACTAAGGTTTGCAGAAGTCAATAGATTTTTCTGGGTTTATAAAGATGTGAAATGTTAGAGGTGTGATGGCCCAATATCATCACACTGATCCAGGTGGAGATGACCAGCCCTAGACAAAATGGTGAAATTGGCAGCATCTTTCCATATTCCCTTTCTGCTCTAGTCCCTCATTCTGATTCTTTCCTTCCTCTCATCACCTCACAGTACCTAGTATTTTCATGCTGCCTTGGCTGCCCAACTTCTGTGCCAACTTCCCCTCCACATATAATGTTCCCTCTGAGGTTACCTTTCCTGGATAGTACTCTCTGCTTTGAACCAATCTCTCCCTTGTAACTCATTTCAGAATTTGCCATATTCTGGTGGGTACCTGCTATCTGATATGGTAGCTATATTTATAGAAGGTGTGTTAAACTCATTTATGCAAAGAAAGGTATAAAGTCCCTGGACTTTAACTGGAAGTAAAGTGGAAAACAACACCAGTTCTGGAGTCAGAGGACCTGACTGTATATTTACTAATTGACCTCGGCCTTCTTGGGTTTCCTCTTCTGTAAATTAAGGGGACTGGATCAGATGGCCTCTGAGGTGCCTTTCAATTGTAAATCTATGATCCCCTAATCTTCTGAATGGTTCGCTATGAAACAAAAAAAAAATACTTTAAGAGATAGAGGGATTGGGAAAATCAGCCAAGCAGAACTTAAGACCACTGTTGTTGAATTTCCTGTCACTCTTCTAGACATGCCTTAGATTTGTTGGGGTGTCTATTCTTCTCCTTTTTTGTGGATCCTAGTCCTAAGCCTGGCTACTAGTCTGTTCCCACTTCCCTAGATCCACTGTTTTCTATGTGGATAAATCTCACCTTTTCTTAGCTCACCTCAGACAAAGAGTGAATTGTTCCAAAAGGAGAGGGTGAGGGAAGGGAGGGAAAGAAGGGGAGAGGGAAGGAGGAAGAGAGAGAGAGACAGACAGACAGACAGAGACAGACACATGAGAGAGACACAGAGACACAGAAACACAGAGACACACAGAGATAGAGAGAGATTGATAGAGATCATAGAAAATATATAAATAAAGAGTTTATGAAGAATAGAATTCTTATCTTTAAGGCTACCCATGATCAAGCCATTGGTGAGTGTCATAGATTCTTAAGAAGTTAACTAGCTTCCACATTACCTAAGCATTGTTGTGTTTTTTTTTTTTTTTACTTTCTCTAGGTCAATATCATTAGCCAATCACTATGATGATTGTGACCCTTAGGTAAAATTTTGCTCCTTCACTAATTGTTCTAATGAGCATCTTGATTGGATTTTACTACATAGTGAAACACTTGTTGTTTGTCCTGTATTTTTGAAGAGGTCCAATGGCATCCCATGGTGATGTCTTGACTTGTGTTTGAATTGGGTTAAAGTGAGGTAGAGTTGTGTAAAGTTGTCAGCCTCACTCTCTCTTCCAGAGTCATCAAAGTCCAGTGCAAGACAAAAGTCAAGATGACTGATGATGGCCCAGTATGCAGTGATGACCTTGGCATTTTCAATGTCTGACCAAGCTCTAAGTACTCCACATGGCCTACTTCAACCACCTAAATGACTGTTGGACAAATTACTCTTATCTGTCCATTCCCCCCATGCTTAGGGTAGACATCTCCCTAACTCAATGACAGATTTGAGGCCTTTCAGTTATCCTTAACCTGGTTTAGCCCATCTGCCAAGATTTTTTTTTTCCATATTGTGGCTGCTGTGCTTGCTATAGATTCTAGGATCTCCAGGTCAGAGTTGGGTGAAGGTGGACATCAAAGGTGGATGAGGATCCCTGAAAAGGGCTTGCTAGACAAGCTCTTACACCAGAGGTACTAGTCCTCCCTGAACACTTCATACATCATCCCTGGAAATGGCCATTATGTGTGACCTACTTTGGTCCATGCCCCAACTACACCTTTTACGTTTTGCACCTTTCAAGATCTCACTTCACATTTACATCTTCCCCTGGAGTTCAGACCATCAATTCTGCCGCCTTTACTATGCTCTAGGATCATATTAGAACTTCTTAGCATCATAGCCCTAGAACTAGAAAGGACCTTAGAGGTCAGCTCCTAGGCCAAACTCCTCACTTCACAGAGAAGGAAACTGAGGCCCAGGAAGGTTAATTGACTTGCCCAAAGTCATACACTTAGTAAGTATCAGAGAAGGGATTTGAATCCAAGCCCTCTGATGCCAAAGCCAAATGTTCAATTAACTTACCATGCTTCCAGACTCTAAGTCAAGATTTCTAAACCTAGTGTACAGGAACTTTAAAAACAAATTTGATAACTATATTTCAATATAATTGACTACCTTAGTAATACTAACTTTTAATTTTATTCATTTAAGAACATCATTTTAAGGGGCAGCTAGGTAGTGCAGTGGATAGAGCACCAACCCTGAACTCAGGAGGACCTTAGTTCAAATCCGGCCTCAGACACATGATGCTCTCTAGCTTGTGACCCTGGGCAAGTCACTTAGCCCCAGTTGTCTCCTAAAGAAAAAGAACATCATTCTAAGAAGTGATCTATAGGGCTTACTACACCATCAAAGGAGAGAGAAAGAGAGAGATTAACAACTCCTGCATCTCTTATATTGTGAGCATCTTAAGGACAGAAGACTGTCTTTTGTCCTTTTTTGTATTTCCAGAAAATAGCAAAATGCCTGGAACATAGTAGGTGCTTAAAAAAAGTTTGATTGGATAACTGCTCTAAGGTGTCTTTCCTTATCTTTCTCTAACCTACCTGGAAGTCCAACTTACAGTTTTATAATATTTCAAATTATTTACACATGTAGCAATGACAACTTCTAATTCCTACTAGCAGTGAGGGAAGGACTATTTTATCACAATTACTAATGACATGAGGGCATGTGAGATATTTTAGATAAGCTGCTTCCTGGTATCCCTCAAATAAAACTACATATGGGATTCCTGGCTGTGCTCATGAATCAGGTCAACCTGGGTGTCCCTTTGGAGGACTGGGGAGTCTTTCTATATACAGACAGGGCTACTAAATCAATTGCTGAGACCGAAAGCCTTAGGTTCCGGGAATACCTCCCTTTATTGCTCATCATGGATAGCCATCTTTTGGTCTCCATTTTCTGCATGTTACCTTTTTCCCACTCCTAGCTCAGAGCCTTTATGCATCCCTCTTTCATTATCCAGGGCTTCCATGTTGTAGTATTTTTCCCTGAACAGTCTCCCATACTCAGTAAACTATCGTCCTTTCTCCCTATTAAAACATACCTCAATTATATCTATCTCTTAGGGTTCTACTATTTGAGAAGGCTGATCTAATGAACCAATTCACATTAATGTGTGACTACCTAAAAAGTAATTAATATATTATTTCTTCCCAATAACATTTTTGTGATTTTATAGCAGCCTACAGTACCTTAACCCAAAGGGATATATTCCAAATGATAGAATTTGAAATACTGTGACAGACTTTTTGGAGTGGGATGAGTAGATAATTTTTATTTGGAATCCTTCATCTCTGACCATAACATGGAGGCAGCTGCCTGATCTGTCTACATTTAAGCTCAGCCCTGCCCCTCAATCAGACCCATTAGCTAACAGGAGCAGTGACGTAAAATGGGGTGGGAAGGGAGAGGGGGAGAAGTCAAGTCCTTCCTAAGACTGCAATAAAATGAACAAAGCAATTTCTGGAAGAAAACCTTCCAAGAGTCAGATATACCAAGAAGTCCTGATGCCATTAACCCCGTGTGACCTTGGACAAGTCATTTTCTTTATTTGTAAAACAGGGAAAAACCTGCCTACTTCACAGGCTTGGTCTGTTAAATGAAATAATGTATGTGGAAATTGCTTCAAAAGTATAAAATACTATACAAATGAAGGTTTTTTATAACACATTTAGGAAAAAAAGCCATTTCCATCACTCTCAGACTGATGAAAATATTTTTTTGCCACTCCATAGAAGGAGAGATGGAGTACCAGAGTGTGGAAGAGGCCAGCTGAACATGACCCAGCAAGTGGGGAGGAGTTGGGGAGGGGGAAATGATCCAAGAATCTGAACTCCAAGCTGAAGGACCTTCTCCTTGGTGTCCAGTCCATGTGCTACTTTACTTGCTTGCCTGATTAAAGATTTGAGTCATATATGAGGTAAATGCTTAGGCAAGGTAAAATGTTTTACCAGCTTGCTCTACAGGGAAAGAGAGGCCGTGATATCATATGAAGCTGAAAATAGAGTGCCTCAGGAAAGAAAATATCAGACGACGATTATCTCAAGAAAAAAAAACCTACAACACAAAAAAAACCCCTCAAGATGGGAGTTGAAATGAGGATGCAATTTCAGCTGTCTCATTGTATTGCTAAGCACAGACACTCTGGGCTGAGATTTGGAATCCGTGTCACACAGAAGGGGGACCTGCTGGAAAAGCTCGTTTAGCAATGCCTTCCTGCTGGCATCTGTAGAACATCCTGACACAGTCCAGGCTTTGAACTAGAGCCAAGGATTTATCCAGAAACAGTAAGCCCTGCATGAAGAAGATCCTGGATTTAGAAGAGACTAAAGGTAATTTGAGAGAGTTCAAAGCATGGGTGGATATGGTCTGACAAATGCTTGCTGGATATTTCTGGAGAGGGCTAGGATCACGTTTTCCTTCCCTGGCCACAAGGACCCTCCTACTGACTTCCCAGAGGTCACTTCAACACAGGACCCTAGCATTATTCCATAGGAGGGTTAGATGGAAATATCTCCTGTATGTGCATTTCTTAATAGGAAAATCCTTGCAATGTTGAGAATAGAACCAGCCACGTATTGGATCTTGGTTAAAGTTTGAGAGAGATGATAGAGATGATGATGAGCATTCACTTTATCCCATTGATGGTGATGGCAGTGATAGTGGTAATTGTGACAGTGATGAGAAAACTGGAAATATGGTAAATCTGGTGATGGTAATGATGGTGGCTATTATGATGATAATGATAGTGGTTGTATTGTTGAGAAGGTTAGTTAATATGGCAATAGTAATAACTGTTGATATGACAATGAGGATCATAGTGAATGCAGTGATGATGGCTTAGGAAATTATATTTAAGGTGACGTCGTCCATGGGTGGTGATAATGATAATTATGGTAACTATGAAAAGGATGGTGGCAAAGATAATCATGAGTTCAGTTTTGTATTCCTATTTTACAGAATGCAATAAGCCTTCCTTTGGACTTTATCTATAATCCTGGAAATTGGACTATTGGGAGAAAACTTGATTGATATTGGGAAGACAGGTGAAGATTAATGTTCTGGGACCTGAGAATCCAAATTATCTATAAAAGGGACCTGGCAATTCCCATAATTAAATGATATCAGCACATCATCCCATCAATTCAATTTCAATATCTTATATCATGTATATAATGCATCAAGCAATAGATAATTTGGTTAACTTGAGTGGGTATTCAAGTTAGTCATCCACCAATGCATTTATTAAGCAATGCTTCTATTTATCCACATGTTTATTAACCAAACAGTGCTGGGCACTGTTTTAGGCACTGAGGGGAGATGGTTCATGTCCTGATCTTTGAATGAAATCCATGATTCCAAGAAGTAGAAGTAAAAAGCGAGTACATTCTAGGCATGGGGTGCAGCCAGCAAAAAAACAAGATGCTTAGAGATTGATTATGGTCTGTGAGAAATAGTAAAAAGGTCATTTTGGCTGAACTGTGATATGTGGAGGATAGGAGAGCCCTAGAATTATTAACAAGGCCATTGGATTTAGAACTGGAAAGGATCATCTAGTCCAACTACCTTACTTTACAGATAAGGAAACTCAGGACCAAAGAAGGAAATTGACTTGCCTCAAGCCAAGTAGCTGGGAATCAGCAGAGCTATGGTTTGAACTTGGATCCAAATGCAGTTTGTCAAGGCCATCAACAAGGGAGCTTATCAAAGCATAAGTTAGATTGATGGCCTTCAATGTTACTCCCAACTATGGGATTCTATGATTTTGCAAAATGCCTCTGGAACAAAGTTCTGGTGAGTAGTCCTACAATGCCTTCAAGTTCATGAAAGAATAATGATACAAAGAGCTTACTCTGAATGTTTAACTCCTTGGATTGATTGTGGTGGAGGGTAGGGATGGGAAGAAGAGAGATGAAGGAGAATACTTTCATTTCTCTTTATGGCATAAGAGCAACCAACTGTTTTTGAATATATTTGCCTGAGAGGACCTCTCAGGTAATGCCACACCTTTGTATAAGTCACTTTCTTAATTTTTCCCTGCTGAAAGAAAGTAAATACAAGCCACCCTATTCTTTCTTGTTTCCACATCATTTACTCGCACTTGCCTTTGCGTGTTATTGGAATCCTCATGACTACAACAGGTGGGATTAGGGACTTTGGAGTCCTCCAGTTTCCTCTCCAAAGGAATAACAGGAACTTAACATAAAAGGAGGATGAATCCATTTTCTCTAGGCCCTTAATTCTAGTACAAGATGTGGGGAACATTTCACTTCCTATTAATCTCTTGATACAATAGCCATAACAGCAAGATTAACTATGAGCTATATTTAAAACAACAATAATACTGTTGGGGGGGGAGTTAGAAAGGTGTGGGGAATGGTATATTTGGGCAAAATAGTGGAGTTAAAAGAGTTGATTATAAATTCAACCAGTATCTTCTTTCCGTCTCCTTTTCCTCCCTTTTCATATCACTTGGACCTCATACTAGATTCCCAATGTCCTCATGGTGTTGTAATTCTTCATGTCAAAGGAGGAAGAATTTAACAAACTCAATTCACATTGAGGAAGTGGAACTATCTGTACTTTCAACTTAAAGCCTGAAGAGAGCAATGCCTTTACCCAAAATAATATATTCATTCAAGAAACATTTATTCAGTGTCTGTGGTGTACATAGAACGAATAGAAGGAAGCTCTCCAATGACAGATTAACAGTGGGAGTGGAGATGCCTCACAGCATCCTTCAACTCACAACTCATAGGTGGCCTCCTAATCAGTTTCCATGTGAGACCATACCAGGGTCCTGGGGACATGCAAAAAATCATAGAAACAGCAGCTTCTATTGAACTAAAAATACTGTCTGTTCTTTGGGATTGTGATGGCATAAACCATAGCTTGAAACTGATTTGAAGCATGGAGAGGTTGGTGTTTTAACAGTCATCTTGTTTCTAGAATTAACGAACTGGGGGCCAGGCCATTGAATCAGAGATTTGAGAAAGTGGGAATGTTTTCCTAGAAAAGAGGCTTCAACCTTTGAATATGTGAGCAAGTGTCACAGCAGCCAACTCTGTAATCTGCTCCTGTATTTTATTAACTCAGTCTTTTTAACAAATAAATATTTTCTGCATGCAGAGTAAGTAGAAGAGTATTTGAAAAAAAATCCTGGAGAAGAAACATAAATTCAGAATTACATGAATTTTTTTTAAAGACCTGTGACCGAGGTAAATCTTTAGGGTCTTTAGGAAATGGAACTAATAATAATCATCAGCAGTCTGGGAATGGGCCTAGGAAACAGACAGAGGAATAGAACTCTGGGGTGGAAGAGCTGAGAGGACTTTAGCACAATGATGTCACTGGGCATTAGCAGGTCCTGAGGTGGGCTGAGGAAAAGTGATTTTCAATAGAAGAAGGGTATGTGTGCTGTTCTGTAGGAGTGGGACTTTGGATTTGCTAGATAAGGTAGAGCTAGATTGTATGGGGCTTTAAACACTAATCTCTGAGGATGCAAGGTTTACACATAAGAGGTAATTAAAGAATAATTCAAGACAGTATATGATCAAGTGAAAGATATCGCAGCTCAGACTACAATGGCTGTGTTAGTTGAAATGAAGGAGAAATTCAATGTAAGCTAACATAGCTGGAGAAAGCTTTATGGAGGAAGTGGATCTTAAGCTGATCCTTGAAAATGGGAAGGTTGAATGGGATTCATGCAGGAAGAAGAAAAGAGGGAGGACATTTCTAGGCATAAGATGAGTCCAAGTTGGACTGGAATGAAAGGTTCATGTAGGGCAGTAGTGAGAGAGGTGCTAGCAAATTTGGTTTGGAGAGTAGGAACTGAGTCATTCAATGTATCTACCACCCTACTGCTTAGCACAAGGTCTGGCACACTATAGGCATTTAACTAATGATTGTTAATTGATTGATCAAATGCTTTAAAAATTGAATAAAGGAGTTTCGACTTTAAGTATGCAATAAAGGAGATATTGAAAATTATTTTTTAGAAGAGGACTGACATGATAAATGTAATATTTTAGGAAGACAAATCTGGCATTATGGCAAAGAATATATAGAGCTGGCCTCAGAATCAGGGACATCTGGGTTCAAGTCTTGCCTCTGATATCCACAGACTGAGTAGGTCACCTAATCTCTCAGTGATCTAGGCAACTCTGTAAAATTATATGTTGCAGAGCAGATGCCCATCTACACTGGTAGAGAGAATTATCTCACCTGAGTCCTCCCTGTGCTACTGAAATCAGATGTCCAAAAAACCAAAGCCAAAAACAACAACAACAACAAAGTAAAAACAAATAAAAAACCTGAATCTGTCCATAATGGGCTGCATGGATTGGAGCTGAGAGAAAATGGGGTGAGAGAGTCAGATACCAGGGTTTTACAGTAATCCAGGACAGTGATGAGAGTTTGCATCTGAGTAAAGGAACAGTGAATGGAAAGAAAGAAGTGGATGTGAGACACATTTGAAGGAGTTCTCAGGGAGACTGGGACGGAAGCTTACTTTGGCTCACAGCCCATTCACCTTATTCCATTTTGATTCTTCAGTGTCCTTTTCTCATTCTTGCTCACTGATTCTTCACTAGGTAGGCTGGAGAGCTATCATTTTAGTGTGACTTCTAACCTTTAAACAACACAGAATTTGCCAGGTACAAATCATTCCAGTGTGAATTAGAGAAAGTAGAAGTTCATTTTCTTCCTCTCATTCCATACTTTACCTGTAGTAGGAAGTCAGTCTAAATTATTTCTCAGCCAATATTAAAACATACTGTTAAAGAAATGTAGCTGGATTATTTTCAGGTACAAATAGAATGATGGACAAAAAGCTGGTTGTCAAGAAGGAGCTGTTCTGAGCCTGTAAAATGAACTGATAAGAAGAACTTCTAATATAAGAACATTCATTGTTTGTATGCAGATGGGTGCAACTTGGCCTCCTGCAGACATAGGCAAAACAGGTGGCATTTGTCTCCCCTTTCCTCAGCCCCGAGGTATTTTTCAGGAACCAGTCATGGTGTAATTACAGTAATAGAACCAGCTCTGTTGTTTTCTTTCATTAAGCATCTAAGATGTTCTAATAAAGAGGACAAAGGCAAATGAATAAGAAATAAGCTGCAGTTCAGTGCACAGAACATGTATCTTCATCAAAGGAATTACAAAAGAGATGCTGCTTTATTCTCTTTTCAAGTACAAGCTAAACATGTCAAGTCAATTTAGTTAAACAAGCATTTATTAAGCACCTATTGTGTGCAGAGCACCAAGCTAGAGATAAACAAAATTTAGTTTAATACCAGTTCCTCCATAATGCTTCTCCTGATAACTTTATCCACTAATGATCTCTCTCTCTCTCTCTCTCTCTCTCTCTCTCTCTCTCTGTCCTCTCCTCTCCTCTCCTCTCCTCTCCTCTCCTCTCCTCTCTTCTTTCTTGTATTTTGACTGTTCATAATTTTTTTCTCTCTGCCACACATATTGGCACCTGGTTATTGTGATTATTGTTGTCACTTAATGGGTTTGGGTTTGCAAAATCACATTTACTATCTAAATACTCAAACATCACTCTAGGTCTGGCTATTTAGACCATGAACCATTAATAATGTACATTCATTCATCACATAGTAACATAGCCTAATCTTAGGCAAAAGTCTTAAGGGAAAGAGACGACCTCTTCGATATTGTCCTTGCAAATCCAAACTTATAACATAATGGAAAAACACTTTTAATGGCAACCGAGAGTCAACGTTGTCTTGTCTTATGCTATGTTCATTTTATGTCCCTACCCAGAACATTAATTCCTGAAGGGTAAAGGCCCTGTTTTACTTAATGTCTCCCCCAACACTGTGCTCCACAGAAAATGATATTTATTGAATGTTTATTGAATTTTTCTACTTCTGAGTGGATTTTAATGTTGATGAGTAAGTGCAATTGTTTCTTTCATATTCTATTTCTCATAGTTCTGGGTCTTAAAGGAGTCTTTATGAAGGAATAAAGACAGGGAATGACATAAGGGAAATTTCAAAGCCCACTAATGTGAAAAACCCTAGGGAAGAGGTGGGAGCTTTGGGCCAGTGGTGGTAGGAATGGGGGAGAGATATAACCAGAAAGATCAATGGAGCTCCAGGTCAATGTTCTTCAGGACATAGAAAAAAAAAGCATGTAAATTAGTGATGATTCTGAAGAGAGGATGCTATAGAGTTTGATAGAACCAGCTAGGTTACTGTCCATCACTCCTAGCTTATGTGAGAGATGGCTGGGATCCCACTAGCCTGCCAGGGCACTTCCTTCAGGCAGACAAGAGCCATAGACTTTAGGGGGAGAGAAAACAGATTGTCACTCAGAGCTACTTGATTGGTCTCTCATTTCTGGTGGCACAGACACCAGGAAATTGATCATCAAGGTTCTGCCTATATAGATATGAGGTATATAAATTTTCCCACCAGGATATGGAAGTTTCGAAAAAAGAGCAAGAGGAGAGATTCTGTGACAAAGGCATTCTGTTGTACATGAGACCTGTAGATCTCAGTGATAACCAAAAATTAGAAGATGTTTTTGGACTATCATAACAACATCAATGATTTTATGGCATTTGTTGTCAAGAGTACCTTTACATAGATGTTTCATTGCCACTGACCCAAGTTTTACTTTCCTCATCATATTGACCATGATTTCCCAAAGTCATGAATGGGATGAATAATTCATCAACTCTGATAACAAAATTCATAGGAAAATTGGGATTTGGGTCTTCAAAAGCTAGGCTATTGGTTGTCAATAATTCAATTTAATTAAACTCATGTTAATTTAACCCAGCTCCAACAGTATTTATTGAACACCTGTGCTGGGAGATGATGGAGACATGAAAAAGGAAACGAAATTGATGTTGACCTTAAGAGCACAGTATGGTTGAAGAGAGAAGGCTCAGAGAGAAACCAGTTAGTAGGAGATCAAATGTTATAGCATATGTTTTAGACTCTGTGACATATAAACTCAGAGGAGAAAGAGGTTGAATGGCAGGCAAAGGATTCCTTAAGAGGGATTTGAAGGGTTTAGAAATATGAGTAGTATTTTAATTGGAAGAGATGGGGGTATGGAGAGGGATAGCACTTAGGATGATACTTAGAGTGAGTGAGAAACCCAGAACAAAGACTCAAGGTTGAAACAAGCCTAGTATATTAGTGATACAGTGAAGAGCCTGGCCCAAGTAGCCTAACTAGAAGAGAGGGCACATTTTTATCATTGACTTGGATGGAGACATAAATGGCATGCTTATAAATTTCTCAGATAACATGAAGCTGGGAGGAATAGCTAATAGGGCATATGATAGTAATTGAAAGGGATACAGTAAGACTTTGTAGAATGAACTTGACTTGCAGGCAGAAGGCTTCAGTTTTCTCTTCTGTAAAATGGAGATAATAATGCTTACCATATCTCTTTCACATGGTTATTAGAAGAAAATGATTTATAAATCTTAAAGCACTATATGAAGGTGTGCTATTATCATGTTTACAGAATTAGGACTCAGAATTATCTCAGTGAGCTAGAATGATGGGCTGACTAATGATAAAATTTAATGAGTTAAATTTAAAGTCTTGCCCTTAGTGTTTTAGAAATCATGCCTACAGCTCAGGATAGGGAGACACTGTTAGGTAGTAATGGGCTCAGGGATTTTAGTTGATGATCTTCATGTGAATCTCATATTGCGTCTCTCCTTTACATCCAGTGCTCCAGTCAAACTGTGTACATCTCTGGCCAGAAAGTTCAGGGAGGCCAATTTTGACCCAATGTTTAAGCCAGTGATGAAGAGCTCCTGCAATGTGGAATGTTTTGCTTCATGAGGTAGTGATCTCCCATCACTGTAGGTGTTGAAGCAAAGGTTGGCTGACAACTTGGGGAATGTTGTAGAAATCGTTATTTCAATGAGTAGGTTGTTGGACTTGAAGACTTTATGAGGTTCACAGAGTTCCCTTCAACTCTACATTCTGTGTTTCCATAAGATGACAAGGGATAAATGTGAATAACTAGAGACTAGATGATTAAGGTTATTAAAAGATACATTAAAATTTTTGATATGATACTGTAAGCAATAGTAGGAGCCATTGACTGTTCTTAAATACATTGCTGCTTCCTTTCCTCAGACTCACTCCTCAACCCTCATTACTCAATGGAAATTGTTTCTCCAAAGCTGACAGTGATCTTTCAATTCTCAAATCAAATGCTCTTTTCTCAGTCCTCACATTTCCTGACTTATCCACTGCAATCCTACCTTTTCTCCTACCTATTGGACTAGTTCTTCATCTCCCTTAGTGGTTCTTCATCAATATCACATCACACTGTTGGGGAAGAGAGGAGTTAACAATGAATGAAGACTAAAATCAAGGTCCTCCATATTATAAGGTCAAGATCAAGAACCTCTCTATGGCATGTAGTTGAGCCTTTATTAGAAGAGGCCCTAAAGAGAGCAAATCAAATACAGCTTGTTAAATCACATAGGTCCTGGGCCTCTTCAGCTTAATCTTCCTTGACTCATTCAGTTACTAACCTTTTAGCATTACATTTAGTTGTCTGACCGTTACATTACAAGCATCTCTGTCAAATCAAGTCAATGTAAATAGATACATAAATTCATTGAGAGAAAACTG
This sequence comes from Phascolarctos cinereus, assembly GCF_003287225.1. Classification (NCBI taxonomy): domain Eukaryota; kingdom Metazoa; phylum Chordata; class Mammalia; order Diprotodontia; family Phascolarctidae; genus Phascolarctos; species Phascolarctos cinereus. Next base: position 389,627,846 of record NW_027555847.1, on the reverse strand, counting down.
TGCCATTTAAAGGATCCCTGTGATGAATCCTTCAAGGAAGTGGATTGTCTCCTTCCCACATTTATCTATATTGATAATTTAGATTTAACATACTGCACAGAATTGTGTTTCCTTAAAAATGAGGTTCAGCAACATTATCAGAATGTTTTATTATTTTATGAATATTCACATTCTTACAAAATAAGTGACTCATCATGATATTGTTTTCATAAATGCCCAAAATGGCTTACCTATTTTTAGCATCGAGCTGTGGAAGCTATTAATATGTGGAAGCTTGCATCTTCTCATCTGAGAGGGGATGGGCCATCAGCATGTGGTATGGGAGGGCAGGGGGAAAACATTCTAGGTATCTGGGCTATAAATGCTAGGGTGAGAAAATGGAGTCTGGGACAGAGAACTGGAAGTCAAGATTTAGTAATTAGTTTCAACATCCAAGGACTGCATCAGATCATACTTCTTCCACCAAACCTCCCCTCACTATTTTAAGTCAAAATTATATCTCTCTTTTCTAACCTGCTGCAGGGGAAGCAAGTACCTTCAATTTTAACTTTTCTCTAATTATTTCATATGCGCAGATTTTATCTTCTCAACTAGATGGTGAGTTCCCTGAGGTCAGGGAGGATGGTCTTTCTCTTGTCTCCAACAAGCACTCAACACAGAGCTATGCGAATACTAAGTGGTCAATAAAAATATTTCTTAAATAAGTATTGGTTGATGTATTTTTTAAATCCTTGAAATATGTTGATTCCAGTTCAAAGCATGCTCAAGAATGAACATAAAATGCTTTACAATGGGTCCTTTCAGAAAACAAACTATCAAGAAAGCAAAGAGGAAATTTGCCTTCTGGCCATTGAAGCTAGAGATCAACGGAGTTAGTTTCAATTTTCAGGTATGGGTTACTGTTATTAAACAATTCTGGGAGATTGACCACAGATGAGATGGGGGAGGGAAAGCTATGGGATGAGGAGGCCAGTAGAGATGGAAGTAACCAAAGGAACTGTTGAAGTATTTCCGGCTTTTATGCTGGTATTCCTTACCCCCATTAAGGGATATTTGTTACATTATGATTTTCTCCTGTCAAATTATCAAATAAATGTCTTATTGGCAGGCTCATCCACAACATTAGCATTAGCGTTTATCTAACATTTTCTTCTATTATCTTTCCACTCAGGGAATGATGTTACAATGATGTTCATTGTTTTCTAAATATGGAACTCAAAGCTATTTCCTATGCATCCCCAAGTTGCACAAATACAGATCATGGAAAATAGAGAATTCATGTCTCCACACCCTTAGTTCACAATAAAGAACAGAGAATAGGTGTAACACAAAGTCAATCTCCCCCCTCCCCTGCCCCCAGGCTATCCAATGATACCAGGAGATAAACTGTTATTTAGTTTGAAGATAGGATAGATTATGTGACTGTAATCCTGCCTGGATGAAGAGGCCTGACTGAGGTGACTTTCCTGGTTCTGTTCCAGTCTTTTAGGATTATAACAAAGAAATTGAATTTAATTCAGTAATTTTTTGAAAAGGATCTAATAGGGCTAGGCCTAGGGAACACAAAGACAGAACTGAAGTGGTCTTTGTCCTCAAGGAGCTTAAATTCTTCTATGGGATACAGTGTATACACAGGTTAAGCACAATTCCATTTATTTACACTCAATGTAGTCATTTGTGAAAAAGGCACAATGTAAGGTGCTCGGCATAAGCTAATTTCGGATAGTGAGAATACTAGCAATGAAGGAGAAGGAGGAGGAGGAGGAGGAGGAGGAGGAGGAGGAAGTGGTGGTGGTGGTGGTTGTAAAGGAAGACTTGCTGAAGAAATGACACCTGCACTGAGCATTAACGGAAGACAATAAATTGGAAAGGTAAAAGTTAATTGAAGAGTGTGTTCCCAGAAGATGGAAAGCTTGTGCAGATACAGAGGGAGAAGAAATAATATCAAGCTTATGGAATACCTACATATCTACTTGAGTCAGAAGATAGAGTATATGAAGGGAAGTCATATGAAATAGGGTTATAAAAGTAGATCAGAGCTAGGTTTTGGAGGATTCTTCCTGCTAGTTCAAAAAGTTTGTATTTTATCCTAGAGGTAATAGATTGTCACTGAGTACTAAGTAAGGGAATGACATGGTTACACCTGTGCTTTAGGAAGATGATTGAGGCAGCTATGTAGAAGATAGATTGGAGAAAAGAGAGACTAGAGATAGGAAGGTCAGTTAGAAAGTTAATACTTGTTTAGTTCAGGCTAGAAATAATGGAGGCCTAAACTAGGGTGGTACAGTGGGAGTTCCAAGAAGGGCATGGTTATAAAAGATGTAACTGAAGACTAAATCAGTAGTTCTTGGCAACTGATTAGATTTGAGAAATGAAGAAGAAGAAATAAGTTAAAGACTATTATGAGGTTGTGATCCTGAATGACTGAGAAAATAGTGGTGCCCTCAAGAGAAATGGGGAGCTTTTCAGAAGATGTTAATCCAATAGGAAATCAATTCCTTCGTGGACATGTTGAATTTACTGTTCTCTTGGGGATAGATATTCAGGTGACAATATCTAGTGAGAGATTTAGACCTAGAGTTCAAGAGAGAGACAAGGCTAGATACAGAGATTTTATTCTCTTGTGGATAAGGATGACAATAGAATCCCTGGAAATTGATGAAATCACCAAGAAGACATATAAAAAGGGGAGAATAGGGCCCAGGACAGAACCCCTTGGAAAATCCATAGTTGGGGATGGGAATAGATGCAGCTCCAGAAAAGATATTGTAAAGGAATAGCCAGACAGGTAGAAGAACCAGGGGAGTATAGTGTGAAGGAAACCAATGGAGAGGAGATTATATGGAAAGAAGACTTGTTATGTAAAAAACTACAGACAGGTCAAGATACACAAGGCCTAAGAAAAGGCCATGTTTGTATTTAGGAGGTAAGAGATCATTGGCAAACTTTGACTGAGTACTCCTAATAAAATGGTGGATTGGGAAGCCAAGTTGAGAAGAGTCGAAGAGTGTATGGGTGGTGAGTTATGGAGGCAGCAGGTGCAAATGGTTCTTCCTAAAGGAAGGAGAAGTAAGATGATGGTTTGAGAGGTGATGGTGGGGTGAAGAGAAGACTTTAAGACAGCTTTGCTTGTAGGTGGTAAAGAAGGGTCTATACACAGAGAAGTGGAATTTGACAATCAGAGGAGATGGAATGATCAATGTGGTCAGTTACCAGAAGATTTAGGAAGGGATGGGATAAATTGCTCAAGTTCAGGCAAGGAGGATCCTCTTCCTCAGAAAAAAAAAGACTGAATAAAGATATATGCTGATTTTGAGGTATGGAACAGAGAAGATGGCTCTCTTTTAGTAAAGTAGAGGAAGGAGAGATTCTTTGAAAAGAGAGATAAGGATGCTTTTAGGAGCTTGAAGAGAGAGGAAAAGGTTTGGTACAGTCATCAGATTATTATAGATTACCAATTAGGAAAGACAAAGGATGGCCATTGTAATAGTAATGCAATCTTTTCATAATGAATCTTGGTCACACTGCTGCATGAATTTCTCTTGAAGCTTTCATCAGTATGTGAATAAAAGAGATGGCAAATGGTGATTGATATTTGATGATTTGTAGAGTAGGAGCAGAAAAATGAAAAAAAAAGGTCTAGGGACTTAAGGGTAGAGGAGAGTGCAGTTTAACTGGTTAACTCTAGGGTCAATATGGTGAAGGAAGCACAAAGTAAAAATAGAGAGGCAACTAAGTGATGGTGGCAGAGACATGGCTTGAAAGTGGTAGTGAGAAGTAAGGAATATCCTGACTCTGTTTTGTGAGCCAATGTATAGAGGGGCATGAGAGAAATAGCACATGGCCCTGGAGGTGGTAAACAATGATGAAGGATCTTCCAGAAAAAGCCAGGCTTCTGAATCAACAAATGGATGAAAAAAGTGTAAGAGTTAGAGATGTAGGATGATGGGGAATTTATTCATGACAAACAAGGGGTCCAGGAGGTACAGCAGAATGGGAAGGACAGAGCAAAATAAGGGCTAGGAAGTACATAAGGATTAGTTTGGTAGGAATAAGAGTAATGGAAAAGGTAGCAGGAGAAGAGAATTTTGACCTCAGCAGGTGTGATTTTAAATTACAAGGATAAAGGGAGGTGAGAGCTTGCCAGGTTTTTTAGACATAGGACAGGGGAGGCAAGTATCAGTTGATAAGGCTCCTCAAAAAAATCACATTCTAAAAATTCTTACTGCACTTTTATTCTGAGCCACCCAAATTAGTCCTTGATTATGCACGATTTTGTGTCATTCTGTTTCATGTCTACACTATGTGCCTTTTGAACCAGATTATGAGTTCTCAAAGGGCAGGGAACTTTTACTTCTTTTGACTCCCCTATAATACCCAACACAGCCAGAGTTGGGCAAATACCAGAAATTTGAGCCATTCTGTTAAGTGACTAAGATGTTTTATTGTGGTCATTTTGAATAAAAAAAAATAACTTTGTAGAGCTGGAAGAAACTTCAAGAAAGATATTTGAAAGCTTAGTTGGACCAGATGAAGTGCTGGATTGCAGGTTGATTGCAACTTTCTGTTATTCCTTCTCAGGTGTAAATGAAACCTCTCTAATGCCTGTTATTGGTATATTGGACTGGGGCTTTTCCCTGTTTTTTTTTTTTTTTTACTTTCTCTTTAGGCAGGGAACAATAATTCAGCACCACGGACAGGGAATCCATTGCATACTCTTGAATGGACACTAAGGCTGATGGGGTAAAAAAACAGATCATATCACAGAACACATTCCACTTTATTCATAGATTAAAAATATATGTGTATGCATACATATATACATATTATATATATATATATATATACACATATACACATACATACATACACACACACACTCACAAGATGATATGATTTTTGAATTTGTAGGAGTGTCTAGTTTAAAAGGGAAGACATAAACCTTCCTTGGGGATTGCTTGTGAGGGGCAGACTTAGCTTTTGCTCTAAGGAGGCCCTTACCTGATCATAGTCTTACCACAAAACTGTCCCTTAGGAACCTTCCCATCCATAAAAGACTTGGACTGGAGGAACAGTGAAGCTAACCCAACTTAGGCCTGCTTTTTAAGTGCCACAGAATGGCTTGTGATTTCTAGGTGGTTCTTAATCTCCTATGGTACCTCTTGGGAGAGCCAACTATTTTAGATTACCCACTGATATTCAGGACCCCTTGGTTTCCCTTTTGTTCCAGGCTGGCAACACAACTTCTTCCAACTGATCATTTCAAGCATCCTGAGTACAGATGGCCCAGTAGAGGAGAAAAAAGAGGTGATTACATATCAAGTTGCAGCCGTGACTGATACTAAGCCCTTTCATAATCATGGTAGTGCATGTCTAAACATGAGGCTGCCTCTATGCTTTATAGGCAGTTTATATGATATACTTTAAAGTATTCACAAGATAGTCCCTCTATCTGCTAACTGATGCTTGGAATACCATAATCACAACTTCATTTCTTTACCTTAAGGCTTTTACCCTGGTAAAAACATTGATTGCCCCCCTCCCCCGAGGAATGGGATTAGATTTACATACAGAAGAACTTGTGTTGAAATCACATTCTACTTACTACTATTTCCGTGAATTTAGGCAAGCCACTTAATTTACTTGGGCCTCAGTTTACATATCTATGAAATGATGGAGTGAACTAAACAATTTCTAGGAACTCTTCCAGTTCTAAATCTTATGATCCTAAGGTTTATGCCTCAGTGTAAATATGTTTCAGATGCTTTATTTTTATAGAGAGATTGATCATATTATTAAGCACTGGGTTGGACAAGGAGTACCCACTGAGTTTTGCCCTTTGTGGCTAAACTTCTTGAGGAGGCCATCTCTAATAAGTGTCTCCACTTACTCTCCTCCAATTCTCTACTTAGCCCTCCATAATCTGGCTTACGATCTCATCATTCCACCAAAACTGCTCTCTCTAAAGTTACCAATGATCTCTTAATTGCCAAATCCAATTACTTTTTTTCAATCCTTCTTCTTCTTGATTTCTCTGTAGCCTTTGACACTCTGTTCTTGATACTCTCTTTTCTCTAGGTTTGCAGAAAACCACTCTCATAGTTCTTCTCCTGCTTATCAGACCACTCCTCAGTCTTTTGCTGGATTCTTATCCAAGTCTTGCCTTCTAACCATAGATGTCCCATAAGGCTCTGTCCTTCATCCTCTTCTTTTCTTCCTTTATATGACTTCATTTGGTGAACTCATTAGCTTCCATGGATTTAATTGCAATCTTCATGCTGATAATTCATAAATATACCTATCTTGTCCTCACCTCTCTGGTGACCTTCAGTTTCACACCCAGTCACACTGCCTATGAGAAATTGGCAACTGAATTTCTCTTTATTTTTCTTCTAACCCTGACCCCTCTCCCAATAGTATTGTCAAGAGCACTACCAAACTTTTAGTTCTACAGGCTCACAACCTAGGTGTAATCCTTGACTTTTCATTATATGTCACTCTCCATATCCAATCTACTGTCAAGAGCTGCTAATTTCATCTTTGCTACATCCTTTTAATATGTCTCATTCTTTCTTCTGACATTGCCACCACCCTGATGCAGGTCCTCATTACCTCACATTTAGACTATTTCAATAGTCTACTGGTCAGTCTGCCTTTTTCGAGTGTCTCCCCATTCCAGTCTATCCTCCATTCATCATTACAGTGACTTTCCTAGAATTTAGGTTCAACCATGTTACCTCCATACTCAATAAACTCCAGTGTCTTCCTGTCACTTGCAGGATCAAATACAAAACTCTTTATTTGATGTTCAAAGTTCTTCATACTAGCTTAAACCCTCCGCTTACTCCGTGGTAGGTTTTCCTCAGCAACTCAATGATGCTGGACTCCTTACTATTTCATGAACAGGACACTTTATCTCTCAGCTTTAGGATTTTTTTCTGACTGTCCCTTATGCCCAGAATGTTCTACCTCCTCATCTCTGCTTACTGGCTTCCCTGGCTTCCTTAAAGTCATATTTAAAATGCCATCTTCTAAGGAAAAATTTCCCAACCCCTCTTAATTCTATTGTCTTCCTTTTTTAAAATTATTTCCCATTTATCTTATATGTAGATGATTTATGTTTGTTTTATTGTCTCCTTCAATAGATTGTGAGTTACATGAGGGAAGGGACTCCCTTTTGCCTCTTTTTGTATGCTCAGCACTTAGTACAGTGGCTGGCACACAGTAGGCATCTTATACAGGCTTATTAACAACTGAATTGGCATGTAGTGACTGAAAGCACAGAAAACAGAGGCTAAGGGCACCGGAAGTTTACCAACTTCATTATTTTGTTTAAGACTGGCCTTTTGCAAGTTAAATTACCTTCCCCAAAGATTAACTGTCTTAGGCAGTCACTGAAAAAGTACTAAGTCGAAATCACTGTTGATCAGAGAAATGAAAACTGAAACAATTCTATTATGACAGAAAATGAAAATAATAAATTTTGCAGAGGATGTGGGAAAATTAGGACAGTAATGTACTATTGGAGTTGTGAACTGATCCAACCATTCTGGAGAACAATTTGGAACTATACCCATAGTGCAATAAAGCTGTGCATATTTTTTGATCTAGCAACATCACTGCTAAGTCTGTATCCCAAAGAGATCATAAAAAAGAGAAAAGGACCTATATACACAAAAATTGTTTATAGTAGATCTTTGTAGTGGCAAAGAATTAGAAATTGAGAGTATGCCCATCAATTGGAGAATGGCTGAGCAAGCTGTGGTATATGAATGTTATGTGATATTACTATGCTATAAGAAATGATGAGCAGGAAGATTTCAGAAAAAAAAAACCTGGAAAGACTTACATGAACTGATGTAAAATGAAGTGAGAGGAACCAGGAGAACATTGCACACAATATCAGCAACATTATGCTGTGATCAACGATGAATGACTTAGGTCTTCTCAGCAATACAATGATCTAAGACAATTCCAAAGAACTTAAGATACACATCCAGAGAAAGAACTGATGCAGTTTGAATGCAGATGGAAACATATTATATTCACTTTTTTTCCATTGTTTTTCTCTTTTGGCCTGTTTCTTCTTTTACAATGTGATTTATATAGAAATGTTTTACATGATTGCACATGAATAGCTTATATCAAATTTCTTACTGTTTTAGGGAGGGGAGAGTTGAGGAAGGGAGAAAATTTGGAACTCAAAGTTTTGGAAAAAATGAATGTTAAAAATTATCTTTATGTGTAATTGGAAAAAAAATACTATTTCAAAAGAAAAAAAAATTCCTATGGATGAAGAAAAAAAAAGATGCTAAGCCTCAGGCTTAACAATAATCCCATATCTCAAATCCCTAAATTAGAGAAAACATCTCCCAAATTTGTTTGGCTAATATACACCTACATCGTATTCTGCTGTATATCCAAAAGACGGATTAAAAGTCTAAATCTTCTGCTTATTAGGAAACAAACCAGAAACATGAATAAATAAATAAACAGATAGATAAACAAATAAGTAGATCAATAAATAAATGAGTAAGTAACTAAGTAGATGAATGAATGAATGAATAAATTAAACAAACAAATTAATACATGCTGTTGATGTGAGCAGTGTTTATGGCAGGCTGAGAGGAGGACTAAGAGTTGTTATATAAGAACTTGAATTTATTAATTTTGAATGAGAGAAAACTATGGAATAGTCTAAGGGAAAGATGACTAGCAAGTCTCCAGGCTATAAGGTTTATGAGAAAAAGGGGACTGTTTCCTTACAGCACCATTGGCCACTCAAATATTCCCCTTCATTCTCCCTTTATACATATGATATTCCTAGAAATGGATGCTACCCATTTCATGCAAGGCATATGAGGGTCTCTATATCTTGCTGTAGTTTGGAGTGTTCCATGGCTTATCTCATATCTGTGACTGCCTCTTTGTCTCTGTTTACTAGTTCTTAGCTGAAATCCCTCACAAAAGCCAAAGTTTTTTTTTTTTAATAAGAGCCATTAGTTGGGGGACTGAAAGGCTCCCTTATTTTCTGAAATCATATGTGTATGGGGAACTCTATGGAAAGAACAGAGTGCTTTGGAAAGAAGTGGGGAGAGCTTAAAAGTTCCTAAAACCTTTCAAATTCCTCTCCCACTGCCTTTTTTTCTCTCGTCAGTGAAAAATTGCTCACAATGCAATAAAAACAAGGTGTTCTAATTAAACAGATTTGTTTACATCTTGTGGCATGAAAAACTAATTCAATCTGATATACTGTATCTTCCTGCTGTACTTTCTTGTTCTCTCTATAAAACTGCCCATTTTAAAGTAGTATTTTACTTAAGCATCTTAAAAAGTGCCTTTGATTAAAAGAAGGCAAGTGGTTCCCATTTCCTGGGGATTTCAAAGTATTGTACCAATATGGAAAAAAAATAGAAAGAAAACACAGGGAGGGTGATTTGTCATGACATTTCATCCTCCACGTTTGTTACACATTGGAAGTTTGGAGTCTGGGAGGCTATAGCACTAAGGCTAAGGCATATCATGTAATAGAAGGTTTGCACCTGAGTAGGGCTGAGGGGAAGGGTAGAGAAAAAGAGCATAGAATGTGGATTGTGGGATCCCAACCATTGAGCCTTTTGGGTTGAGAAAAGACAGGGTTCATTTGGAAAGACTCTTCTCTGGAAGGGACTGGATCCTTGATAGTACAAAGAGCTGACAAACCAAATAATTTCACTTGTTGAACACTCTCACTGTCATCACATAAATGGAGTTGAAGCAAAGTACAATTCTTAGACCAGGGAACCTCTGTTCCAACAGGAACAGAGAAACCTCTGTTAGTGGCAGGGAAATCTCAGCAGTCAGGAGAGATGAATAAATACATCTCTTCCAGATTTTGAGGATCCAATCCACCATGAAAAAGAAATGAAAGATGCCTAAAAGAAACTAGGACACCAATAAATATAAAAATGGAGAGATAATAGCAATAGTCATTGCAATAAATCTATCAAGCATTTATTAATCACCTACTCTTTATAGGGTACTCTGCTATGCTCTGAATATACAAAAATAATACAAAGAACCATTTCCTACCAAAGTAGCTTGCCTTCTGTTCAAATGCATTGATGATTAAGGAAGAACATAGACGTCATATAACAAATGTTATAATTAACATTAATCCTGGCAAGGCAATTCAATTATTGTCATCACATAACTGAGCTATTTCTTCACTGGCTCAATTGAGATGCCTTTTTGAACTCGATGGCCAGGCCAAATTGCCCTCCTCATGGACTCCTTTTGCATGGTTGACTCTCTAGTGGGTGAGAGGTAATTATTAAAATGGGTGTGGTTATTTTCTGAGCATATTTCTTAGTAGGGGACAAATTACTAAGGCTTAGATCTCCCCCATATACATGTAAACATACTAGACTAATTCCCATCTCCATGTCTTGACTCATAAATGTCTTCCATTACAATTTCCCATTTATTCAAATTTTATTGATACCTCAAAGGCCCACATCCTCCATGTATTTTTTTCTTGCTCATAATGTTGTAGCATTTAAAGCAGAAGGAACCTTGGAGGTCAACTTTTCTAATCGTCTCATTTTGTAAATGAGGAAATCTAAATTCCAAGTAGTTCTCTAGCTCATCTATGGTCACCTAGGTAATAAAAATGAAGCATGTATTTGAAGTTGAATTCTCTTGACTCAATAGTTATTTCTCTTTATGCTATGCCATAATTCTCTTCTATTCCATGACAAAGTCATCCTGCATACTCCAGTTAGATGTTTTTTGCTTTTTCAACTATTTCTAATCTACTAAATCCTCTCAGGACAAACCTCACACTGTATTTTATCTCTTTCCTTTTTTCCTCTTGGGGAATAGCTGGGGATAGACACTCAACAACGATTAGCTTCTTGATAGATTGATTAAGGCACAGTAGTTTGAGAATACATTCATAAGACAATTAGTAAGCACACATAATGTAAGAAACAAAGATGAATGAGATAGTTTCTGGAGAAATTTCTAGACTATAATCTCCACAAGGATAGAGATTAGTTTTACCAAAAATTCTTTAAACCATTAGGTCTCTTCTAGCACTTAGAAAAAGTCTCTGAAAGTGGTAACCAATTTAAAATGTTTGTTGAATTTTGATAAATATCACAAAGGAATTTTTTTTTTGCTAGGGTAATAAAGCAGATTGTAATCCTCCATCTCTGTACCCCCTCATGAAGACAGGTCATCTCATCAGGGAGATCAATATAAGCTCTTCACTTCTATCTAGTATCTAGAGCAGCCAGAGTATCAGTAGAAAGAGGGCTTCATACTTCTTTCAACCTCAGAGCTGAACATGTAAGACAAATGACCCAAGTAAAGTGTCTAATGTAAAAGGGGGGAAAAGCCAAGGTTTGGTCCATATCAAACCTTTTCTGGGGAAAATATAGTTCCCCTGGGGTCTAATTAGCCACCTTCAGGATGTGGGAAGACTATACAAGGAGGAAAAGAATAAGAATTTGTGAAATTTATAAAGAAGATTCTCCCAAATTCACTTCCATTTTCTCCCCAGTCCTTGTAGGGTGATCAAGTCTATTAGACCCTTTCTAGTGTTAAAAATCTTCTGTAATATATGCTCACCTCACCTTTCAACTCAATCCAAAACTAGAAAACAACTACTGTGTTCAAGACACTGTACTGGTTAAGGACTGGGAACTGGGGAAATAAGACATAGAATTTACTCTCAATAACACTAAAAACGTATTTCTGTTGTGCTTTGAGATTTACAAGTTACACTATAAGGTAACGAGGAAGATGATGCAAATATCATTGTTTTTTTTTTTAAGATGAGGAAACTTAGGACTTGGTGTTTAAATGACTTTATCAAGGTCTTATACCCAATGAGGATCAGAGCTGGTAGGTGAACTAGAATCACAGAAATACAGAATTCTATAGTTCAAAGTGAACTCAATAGTTAAACCCTTGCCTGAAAAAGTATCCCTATATAATGTACTGAATCAGGAGATATCCAATCTTCAAATGAGAGTGAAGAACCCATTATCTCCTAAGGTATATCATTCCTTTTTTGGATCTTTCCATTCTCTAACCTTCACCACAGAGCAAAACACATATTGATGTTTTAAACATTTTAATTTCTTATTTATTTTTTTTAACATTCTTTTCTTATTAAATTTTGAGTTCCAAATTCTCTTCCTCCTTCCCATGCCTTCCCCACCCAGTAAGAAGGCAAGCAAGATAATATCTATTACACATGTGAAATCATGCAAAACATATTTCCATATTAGCTGTTATTTTTTTAAAAAAAAACAAAAAGAAACCAAATAAAGTGAGAAGATTGTACTTCAGTTTGTACTCAGAGTTCATTAGTTCTCTCTTTGGAGGTAGATAGTATCTTTTCATCATGAGTCCTTTGGAATTGTCTTAGATTGTTGTATTGATCAGAGTAGCCAAGTCTTTCATAATTGATCATCATTACAACATTGCTGTTGCTGTGCACAATGATCTCCCTGTTCTTCTCAACTTCACTTTGCATCAGTTCATATATGTCTTTTTTTTTTTTTTAGGCTAGGCAATGGGGTTAAGTGACTTGCCTAGGGTCACACAGCTAGTAAGTGTTATGTGTCTGAGGCCGGATTTGAACTCAGGACCTCCTGAATCCAGGGCCGGTGCTCTATCCACTGTGCCACCTAGCTGCCCCAAGTTCATATATGTCTTGCCATGTTTTTCTGAAACCACCTCCCTCATCATTTCCCATAGCACAATAGTACTGTATCAGAATCATGTCACAACTTGTTCAGCCATCCCCACAATTTCCATTTTTTTTGCTACCACCAAAAGAACTTCTATAAATATTTTTGTACATACCAGTCCTTTTCCTTTGATCTCTTTAGGATATAGACCTATTGCTATTACTGGGTCAAAAGGCATGCATTGTTTTATAGCCCTTTGGGCATAGTTTCAAATTGTTCTCCAGAATAGTTGGACCAGTTCACTACTCCTCCAGCAGTTCATTAGTACACCTATTTTTTCCTCATCCCCTCTAGCATTTGTCTCTTTGATAAGTGTGAGATGGTGCCTCAGAGTTGTTTTAATTTGCTTTTCCCTAAACTATATTGATTTAGAGCACTTTTAATGTGATTATAGATAGCTTTAACACCTTCTTCTGAAAACTGCATGTTTACATCCTTTGAAAATTTATCAGTCGGGGAATCACATTTATATTTATAAATTTGACTCAATTCTATACTCCATATATATTTGAGAAATAAGGTCTTTATCAGAGAAACTTGCTGTAAAATTTTTTAAGTTATTTAATTGTCTATGGTACATTTTAGCATAATGTAGTTTCCCTGATCATCTTTTTTAATTAGGTCTAATTTTGCTTTTTCTTTGTCTGTGATCATAATGGCTACCCCTGCTTTTTTTTTTTTACTTCATCAGAAACATATTAGATTCTGCTCCAGTCCTTTATTTTAACTCTGTGTATGTCCCTCTGTTTCAAGTGTGTCTCTTATAAACAACATTGTTAGATTCTGGTTTGTAATCCATTTTTCTATTTGCTTCCATTTTATGGATGAGCTCATCCCATTCACATTCATAGTCATGATTACTGTGTATTTCCTTCCATCCCATTTTATTCTGTTTGATCCTGTCTCTCTTTTTACCTGTCTTTCCCCCAAAGTGCATTTTTTCTAACCACAACCGTCCTTAATTTGCCCTCCCTTTTATCACTCTCATTTCCTTTCTCTCTCTCTCTCTCTCTCTCTCTCTCTCTCTCTCTCTCTCTCTCTCTCTCTCTCTTTCTGTCTTCTTCCCTCTTTATGAGAATGAGGTTCAAGTTTTGCTGGCCTGCCCCACCTCCACCATTTCCCCCTCCACTAAGAAAGCTCTTTCTTGTATGCCTCTTTTATGTGATAAAAATTCCCCCATTCCATCTCTCCCTTTCCTTTCCTCCCAGGGCCTTCCTCTTTCTCATCTCTTCATTTTTTTTTCTATATCATTCCAACATAATTGACTTACACTCATGCCATCCATCTATGTTAACTCCTTCTAATGGCCCTAATAATAATAAAACTTCATAGGACTTATATGTATCATCTTCACATATAGGAATGCAAAAAGCTTAACTTCATTGAATTTCTTATGATTATTCTTTCATGTTGGCCTTTTTATGCTTCACTTGAGTATTGTGTTTGAATGTCAAAATTTCTATTCATCTCTTTTTTTTAAAATTAAGAATGATTGAAAGTCCTCTACTGCACTACATATTCATTTACCCCCAGAAGGATTACACCCAGTTTTGCTGGATAGGTTATTCTTGCTTGTAATCCTAGCTCCTTTGTCTGCAATATCATATTCCAAACCCTCCTCTCCTTCAACATAGAAGCCACTAAATCTTGTGTGATCCTCACTATAGCTCCACAATATTTGAAGTGTTTCTTCCTGGCTACTTTAAGCATTTTTTCTCTGATTGGTGAACTCTAGAATTTGACTATAATGTTCCTGGGAGTTTCATTTTGAAATCTTTTTCAGGAGGTGATCAGTGGATTCTTTCAATTTCTATCTTACCCTCAAGATCCAAGATATTAAGGTAGTATTTCATGAAATATGATTTCTAGGCTCTTTCTTTGATAATGGCTTTTAGCTAGTCCAATGCTTCTCAAATTATCTCACCTCAATCTATTTTCCAGGTCAGTTCTTTTTTTCTGATAAGATTCTTTACTTCAGTGAATTTTTGTACCTCCTTTTCCATTTGGCCAATTATGTTTTTTAAGGAGTTATTTTCTTCAGTATTTTTGTTGTGCCTCTTTTACCAAACTATTACTTCTTTGTTCATAATTTTCTTGCCTTACTCTCATTTCTTTTTTTTTTTAATTTTTCTTCTACCACTTTTATCTCTTTGTTTAACTCTTCCAGTAATTTTTATTGGGTTTGGGACCAATTAGCATTTTTCTTTGAGGCTTTTTTGTAACTGTTTTTCACATTGTTGTCTTCTTCTGAGTTTATGTCTCGGTTTTCCCTGCCACTGTAGTTGCTTTTTATAGTTAAATTTGTTTGTTCATTTCTTGATTTAGAACTTTATGTTAAAGTTGGGTTCTTCTCACCCATCTCAGGATTGGGAGGCAGTATCCCAAGATTCAGGCTTTTTTGTGCTGCTGTTTTAAGAGCTAGTTCTGAAGGTCTTCAAGTTTTTGGTGCTTCCAAGGTGTATGATCCTGGTAGAGGTGTGGTCACTGTTCTCCTTGTCTTTGTTTTGGTCTTTGCCTAGGAAAGACCCCTGGTCCTCTGCAGCCATAAGTGCTAGTACTCCTCTTTGCTTTGAAACTGTGACCAAAACCCCTGTTCCCTTGTGACCATCCACCAGCATTCCTTTCCACCCTGGAATGGTGACCCAGAAGTGCACATGGGCAATAGAGTTGCCAATCAGCACAGACTGCACTCAGTGACAGCAAAGGGTTCCTTCTAAAATCTTTCTGACCCTTTTGTTATTTGACCCCTTTACTCTTTCTGGGATGAAAGCTCTTAAAATTGCTGCTGCTGCTGCAACCTGATATTGCCACCTGCTGTGTGCGGGGGTTCTGGACAGGCCTCCACCCAGGGGATACAGATTTCTTCTGCCTACCTCTTAAGTTTTCTTAGGCTGGAAAAATGTCTCACCCTGACCTATTGTTGGCTCTGCTGCTTCAAAATTTGATTTGAAGTATTATTTTATAGTTATTTGGAGGGGAATATTGGGAGAATCCAGTTGGATGGCTGCCCCCAGTTTGCCATCTTGGATCTACCACATATTAAGTTTTAATAATTGTTTGTTGACTGACTTAGATGAAATTTAAATTTGTCTCTTTGGTTAAGTGACTTGCCCAGGGTCACACAGCTAGTGATTTTTATGTGTCTGAGGCCAGATTTGAACTCAAGTCCTCTTGACTCCAGAGCTAGACTATGCCACCTAGCTACCCTCTGAAACCAGATTTGAACTCAAGAAGATGAGTCTTCCTGACTCCAGGACCTGCACTCTATCCACTGTGCCACCTAGCTGCTCCCACTTGACACATAGTAGGGGCTAAATAATGCTTGGTGACTCACTGTTGTTGACAGAGCATGAGCTATAGAGAGGGAACAATGAATGGGAAGGCTGAGAAATATATGTAGTTTGGAGGGGTAAAACTGAGGTGGAAGTAGCAGGGAGAAAGAATTTTTGACTCAGAAGCAGTAGATAGAAATTCTAAGTCATAGGGATAACAGGAATAGGATCATCCCCATGGAATGGTTGGAGAACCAATTGATCAAGACCCTCATTCTCCAAGTTCCTTAAAGATGACAGCACTGAACTAGCAAATACATTATTTTAGAAGTGAATGAGTGGTGAGGAAATTGAAGTACCATACAGGACAAGGGAAAATAATTTTTGTTTTGTTTTTGTTTGTTTTAGAATGGGAGATAAATTAAGGAAAATAAAATGGTAGAACAAGGAAGGACCAAAATTCTAAAGGGTGGTAAAAAGCAGGTTCAGGAGTTATGAGGCTATAAAAGAAGTGCAAGAAGATGTGAGTGTGGTTAGAAAGTAGAATTCCAGAATTCAAGGTCTTGAAATTGGTACAATTTTAAGTGATTAAGAGCTCTCTCTCACTTTAATTTCATTTCTCCCTCTTTCCTGACTCCAACCTTCCACTCTAGACTTGGGTTCAAATCATGGATTTGACACTTGACTCTCAGAAAGTCATTAATCTTTTAGATCTTCATTTTCCTTGCTTATAAAATGGGTAAAATACCCACATTCTGTGGTTGGAAGAATCAAATGAGAAGATATATGTAAAACACCAGAAAATGCTATAAAAATGTCAGCTATCTTCATCACTATCTTAATCATTATAATTATCACCATGATCATTGTCATTGTCTTCTTATACCAGTTCCACTCTCATCACTACCTCTTTGCCTATTTTGTTCCCCCTCTAAGAAATAACCTCCTCTTCACCTAACCATACTCTACCCATCATTTAAGGTCACTGACAACCCCACTTTCCTTTGGGAAAACTTCCCTGAGTACTCTAGTCCTTATTAATCCCACCCCACACCCTTTTGTCCTTTTGAGAGCACTTCATCTAAGTATTTGGTTTTACACTTGAATTTGCATAATCATTTCTTAATTCATATGTTTTTCATGAGTTTTTCCCCCTGTCGATGAACCTTGCCTACTCTTCAAAGTTATGGAGAAGGTCTTCTCTTATCCCCTGCAGTGTCTACAACAGGACACAGATCATATTTGGTACTCTGATAATGCCTATTAATTAATTTATTTACGGACATAGATTTAATCCATTAATTTAATCAGTTTAAGGGATGCTAGTTAAGAAAAGGTAAAGCTGGGGATTTGTTTTTACAAAATTTAAATATAATATATATGTTATAAATTACAAATATAGTGTTTATGTCGGCTAATAGAACCTAGTAGAATAACAAGCACTCATATTTATACAGCTCTTTAAAGCTCACAAAACATTTTATATGTATTATCTCCTTTAAGCATCATAGCTATCCTCTGAGGTATATACACTAAAGGTAGTATTATTCTCACTTTACAGTTAAGGAAACTGAGGCTATGAGAGGTAGTCATATAAACAATAACCATCAGAAGTGGGACTTGAGCCCAGATAATCCTGAGTTAGTTTTCAATGCTCTATTTGTCACCAAATAGCTGTATTAGACAAGATCTCAGAAATCGTTTAGGCCAATTTTCACTGAAATCATGGATCCTTGCTATAATTCCCTAAACAAATGCTTTCCTTATGAAGACTTCTAATATTAAGGGAACTTTTACATCTGTTGAATTGAAATCTGCTTTCATGCAACTTATTCCCATTGGTCCTACTACTCTGTTTGGAGGTTCGAGTAATCTAAATGAAATCCCCTTTCCATATGACAATCTTAAAAATCCTTGCAAACAGGCATCTAACTTCCCTCTGCTATATTTCCTGTTTTCTCACACTTAGACATCTCCAGTTCCTTCAATGATACTCAAAATCCCTGATTTTGGGTTTCCTCATCATTGTAGTCACTCATTTGTGGGCACGCTCCTCCTTGTCAATTTCCTTTCTAAAATGGGTTGTCCAGAACTGGATATAATAACAAGATGGGATCTTACCAAGATAGATTATAATGATAGGAAAGAGTGAAAAACAAAGACAACATTTTTCTAAGTTCTCATGTTTTGATGTCACAATTTATATTCACTTGGTTATTCTGCATTTTTTTAGAGAAAGTGAAAACTTAGCCTGGATCCCTGCTATGAAATTCAGGTATTTAAATATGTCTTTAATTACTAATGGTCAACAATAGCTTATAATCAAATCACAACAGAATTTTTAAAGGCATTTCTTGTATGAAGCATGTACAAAATCATGGAATCTTATAATTTCAGTCAGAAGTGACCTCAGAGATCATCTAGAGAAATTTTTTTTAATTGTACCCCCCATATGAAAGCAAAACAAAAAATCCTTTAATTATACCCCCAATATGTGTATATTTCTTTACAAGTTATATGTGCATATGGATGCACAAATATATCATACTAATAGTTTTTGTGCATTATGAAATTTAAATAGATATGACAAAAAGATGAAATAGCATTTATTCCTAAACTTGATAGGGGGCCACTAGAGTTACTTGAAAAATAGAGTGACATGGTTGACCTTGGGCTTCAGGAAAATCACTTTTACAAATGACTGGAGGATAGCTTGGAGTCAGGTGAGGTTCAGTGAAGGGAGTCCCATTAGAATATTACTGAAGTTCTCCAAGCAAGGAGTGATGAGGGTCTAAACTATGATGGTGGCTTTGTGAAAGGTGAGAAGAGGACAGATGCAAGAGATGTCATATGGAGAGAAACCATAAGTTTTAGTTAATTATTTTTGATGAGGTTAAGTAAGGAGTCAAAGATTACACTGAATTTGAGAACCTGAATGACTGGTAGTATGCTCAAAGAAATAGGGTACCCTATTATTTGTACTTCATTAAAAATGAGACCTGAGACATAGATTGTAACCTGTACATGCTTCATCATGTATTGTGACCCACTGAAAATAAAAAGGGGTATGGGCTGAGGGCTTTTACTCACTGTCCCCTGACCCAGAAGACAGTACCAGCCAAAGGGCACAGAGCATGTTGTGCTGGCTGTGGTCATAAGATATACTGAGGACAGGAGTGGGGAATTTTCCCAATACCACCTGCACAGCTGATGTTTAGAGAGTTAAGGAGATTGAGGTTAGCTGTGACAGGCTCATTCCAGGGCAGAAAGAGAGGTTAGGGACTTGCACAGGAGATAGATGGGGGAAATATGATTGTGTTGAAAGCAAGCCCCATAGTTGGCTATCATGGATGGATAAAATGCAACCTATCTCCCATTATCTAGTTGGTTGATCTCTTGCAATCGTGCCATAGCTTTCCAAGGGGTTGGGTCCCCACCTTTGAGACTACTGATCTAGATAACAGAAAGACATGTTAATCATTATTTTCTGCACTGTGTAGGCCAAAAAGTACTCTAGGTCCTATTATTTCAGGGCCTTTTCTGGTATGTGGAATGAGTCACAGAGAAGAGAATGTGTGGGCAGCTTGTCAGAACAACCAGAACAGTTCTGCTACTACAGGTTTGCTGATACAAATAGCAATTTTGAACTCTAGCTCCAGTAATCCATATGAATAAAACCTTCATAAATCCATAAGAATAAAGTCTCATAAATTAATGTACCAAAAACTCCAAATTTATGACAATGAAATCAACACACAGGCAGGCTTTCACATAGAGTAGATCACCACTTACATGATGCTATTTTGGGCAAAGTGAAATGGGGCACAAAGGCCCCCCTGCCTCCAGGTTATTTGACAGAATCACAAAAACTCATATCTGGAAGGTAGCAACACGTCAACCTGCCTCCTTTACAACGTGGTTATCCAGCCTTGGAAAATTTCCAAAGAGAGAAAACTCACCACTCATTAATTAAAGCTTTTGGAGAGAGCTCATTTTTAGGAAATACTTCCTTACATCAAATCTAAATTTGCTTCTTTCCATCTTCTACCCATTGTTACTATTTCTATCTTCTGGAATCCAGTAAAACAAATTGTAATCTCTCTTCTTGATGTGCAGCTCTTCAACTACTTGACTAGTGCTATCATGCCCCTTCTGATTATTCTTTTTGCTGTGCTAAAGAATCCTAGGTTACTTCAATTGATCCTTACATGGCTTGTGTTTGAGGCCTTTTACATCTTGGTTAAGGGCATCTAGGTGGTGCAATAGATAGAGTCCTGAGCCTAGAGTCAGGAAGCCTCATCTTCCTGAGTTCAAATCTGGCCTCAGACACTAGCTGTGTGATGCTGGGGAAGTCACTCAACCATATTGCTTCAGTTTCCTCACCTGTACAATGAGCTGAAGAAGAAAATGGCAAACTACTCCAGTGTCTATCCCCAAATGGCATCATAAAGAGTTGGATGTGACTGAAAACAACTGAACAACACATTATGGTTGCTCTCTTCTAGACACTTTCCAATTCATCAATGGCCTTCTTAAAATGTGGTATTCTCATGTACTGGGCTGCTCAGTATAAACAGACCTCTCTGTTTGTCTTCCTATACTGACCCAGGCTGGAAATGTATTGATTTTTTTTCTGTAAGCAGTGCTCAGTAGTGCATTTTCTAGATCCTTGTAAAGTAATTATTGTTGTGGTTGACTCAGCTGCATTTCTCCCTACTACTCCTCTGTCTTGGCTATTTTTCTTCTGATATTTGTAAAGTATGACTACTATTTCTTCAGCTTTAAGGTGTAATTCTTTTAAACAATACAAATAGGACAATTGACACTTTAATCTGCAGTATGCACATCCCAGAGGGAATGACTTTATAGAATTGAATCTTAGAAGGAGTCTGCCACAGGTTTCTCAGAGCCTTGGGCTGGCCAAAGCCTTGATTTAATAAATCTTTAAGTTCCACTATAACTGTGAGAGACTTGGACATCTGTTATTTCTTTCCATCACTTTTGAGTCTTCATGAGACATGTATGTGGTCTCATGGTAACTTCTCAAATATACATGAAGGTCCAGAGTAGAGAACAGTGTCTTTTCAAGTATAGGGGTAGTGACCAACTGGTTCTGCATTTAAGCCACAATGAAAATCCAAATAAGAAATCAAAATGTTAAAAACACTGAGAAAACAACAATAATATACTTCCTAGATCAGGCTCATGTTCCTTCTAGGCCTTGGTTTTGGCTTTAATGGATGTCAGAGAGATATTTTTAAGGAGTCTTAGCTTCCATCTTTCAAACTGCCTTAATAAGGCTAAATCCTTTCAACACTCTTCAATGAACCATTGAGATCTAACCTCGAGGAATTTTTTAAACCCTTCCTGAAACTGTTTTTTTTTTGGCCTGAGAGCCTACCTGACAGATGAAGTTCCTAATGGTCACTCCTTCTGGAGAAGAAGACCATCACATTTTCTAGACTTAATCCTTAGATTCTGAACTCCCAAGATAAGAGGGTTTTAGTATCCAGATTTTGAAGAGGAAAAGTACATAGTCCAGAGCCAAGTCCTGACACTAAAGAGATGGCTCTGCAGCCCATGATGACATTCTCCTCTTTTTCTCCTCCTCTGTTGCTGAATTAAGAGAATAGTAGCAGCTTGAGGTCAAGCATTCTGGTAACTGTAGAAAGATCTGAGGAGGAACTGATCACCAGAAGAATCTAGAGAGAGCCCAAGAAGGGGAAGAGGTGGTATCAGGTAGATAAGGGCAGGTCAAAGTTTTGATGATTTTGATCCATTCCTTGCATTGAGGTGATGCCACTCAATAATAGAGAAACATTAGAAGATTTCTCCCATTCCTCACTACCACCCCAAAGCCTGAGAAGCTGAGAGGTTCTGCTAAGGATCTAGTATGAAGTAGTTCTAGGGAGGGAGAGAAAGAGAAAGAAAGAGGACAGAAGGAAGAGAGGAAAAAAAGAAAGGAAGGAAGGAGGGGATAAAGGAGACAGGAAGAAAAGAAAAGGAAAGAAGAAAGGAGAAAAGAAAAAAAGAGAGAAAGTTAGAGAGTCTTAGAAGCACAGAGACAGAGACAAAAAGCCTTGGCCTGCTACCACTATGGAAAAGCTGATAAAGATAGGACTTGTGGCTGCCTCTGTCTGAGGAATGTTCGCACTTGGGACCAGTGATTTATATTAGGGATCTTTGGGACTAATGGTTGTTCATTCAAGGGACTCTGTTTTTTTTTTCCTCTTTTAATAAATCTCTTTTTTTTTTTGTTATAGTATGATCTGTATGGATGCAAGTAAGGTTCTGTTCTTAGTATTATGTGAGGTAGGAATTATACAGTTATTGTCCAGGTGTCCTGACTGAAGTACAAGAACCAAACGAAGTGAGAAAATCCTTTGAAGTGCCCCTGAACCCTTTGTGATCAATGATACGTGACACAAAGTTTCTGTTGGAATGGTGTCCACTACTTGGCATTGTCCAGCTACTCTAGCCTGACCAGAACGACAAAGGCTGGACTGGGGCTGGGTGAGGGTGCACAAAGACAGTGACAAGAAGTGGGTGGGAGGAAGCATCTTCTGTGCTTCATCTGTGGGGATCCTGCAGTATGATAAAAACCTTCCCTCCGTGCCATGGAATTCATTTCTCCAAAGTTCCACTCAGCGCACAGCCATTTGTTTCTGCATTGTTTTTATTAAACAAGAAAGGCGAGCTTTATTACTGCGCAAATGAAAGCAGCCGGTGAAGATAGATACTTCCCAGATTCTTATTAATCTCCAAGAGTTATGGGGCTGCCCAAGTCCCACAGAAATTAACATACTCCACAGATTTCTCTCAGAGAGTCACAAAGCCTGTGCTACCCACCTGGCAGGATGAGGGGAGGTCAGAAATGACAACTCTACCCCAGCAGGATGGGCTCTGTGTATTGTTATGTGCCCATAAACATATATACAATCTTCTTATGGTTACAGGAATTACATATGCTCACATGGAAACATTCACAGGTGCGGGTAGACACATACTATGCCACAGGCTGATGAATCCATAGATTTACACACTCAACCACAGATATAACTCATAAATTCACTTGTACTTGTAAATACATGCAAGTGCAAATATGTATGCAGTGCAAATGTGTTGTTTCAGCCATAGATGGTCAAACATTTGAACAACATGTTTGACTCTCTGTTTGGGACATCACGTGAAAGTATAAAGTAGAGATCATTCAGTTGCATATTCAGATATTTCAGTATTTATTATAAACATTTCTTATATTTGTATCATGCTTTGTTGTGGGTAAAACCAGTTTTTTCATCCACTATCTTACTTGTACCTCCTAACAGCCTTTTGAAATAAGCAGCACAAGTGTTAGTATCTCCATTTCAAATGTGAGAAAACTGAAGTCTCCTACAGAGGTTAAATAACTTTACCAAGGTCACAGAGCAAGTGACAGAATTTAAGTTAGACTGTGTCCCAGTGTTCTTTCCATAGCACTACAATGACTCTTTATTCTCTACATGTCCCACTCCTAGGTTCTGGTAGTATCCACTATACCAGATCTAGTATGGAATCTAATGCAATTATATTTGGGCATTCCTAAAAAAAAAAAAGAAATAGATAATATATATCATCATAGACAACCAACCTTTCCTAAGTAAGTTTAAACAATATTAAATAGTCATCACAACGAGAAGGCAAAAAGAGTTTAGAAACCATGCTAATCAGATAACACTTGATCTCCCTGTCAAGAAGAGAGATTATTCCACTCAAGGAAATGACGGTTTAGACTATAAGCTCATTTTAAAAAAAAATCTTATGCCAGAGGACTTTGGAAGATTATGAACAACATTGCCTCATAAACCAATGAGAAGCAGTTCAGAGGAAAGCAAATTTACAGAAAGCTTGACAAAAGGCGCAATTAAGTCAGATCATCCTGAGAGCACTTAAGAATAAAATTGAGTAGACACAAAATGGACAGAAAAAGGGGGAAAAAATCTTCAAGAGTTTTACAACAAATTTTCTCCATTAGTGGAGATATGCCATTTGGGCTTCAATATTACAATCTTAGATGTGTCACATGAAGAATGAGGAATGACACTAAAGAATACAAAGATGAGAAAAGCAGTAGGAGGAAGTAAACACAAATAAGTCCATTTTGAAGGTTAAATAATTTTGAAAACATTCATGGATTTATTCCCTAGATAACTACAAAAAGGGAAGACACCAAAGGCTCGAATGAATTATAGACTTTGTTTAATTGGAAAAGATGATTGATAAAATACCAATAACCCATATGACCACTTCCCCATCTCAATGAAATATGTATAAGAATAATCTATACATTCATTGACATCCTTGATGGAGGCATGATAAGGCAACAGAGAACATTTCACAAACAATATTCTACAGATGACCTATCTTTACAGTCATACAATTAAATGAAAGGTCCAGAGAATACAAAATCACACTTTACCCTTTGTTTGTTGATTATAATAATAAGAAAAAAGCACTAGAGAAAAAATATTATCTTAGAAGTTCTCTTGAAGCAAGATGTTTCCTGTTCAAATACTGAAATCTTAGAAGAGCTCTCCAAAGAAATGTAATGGACCTAGAGGAGTCCCCTGAACTAATTTGATCAGTTCTCTAATCAACTTGATGAAATGACAGGATATGGACCTTTGTCTGAAGGGTTCCTCCATGGAAGTGGACATGTACCCTAACACCTTGCTAAAAGGAACAGAAAAGGAGCTTCTCTAATTTATTGCCAGTGAGTGAGGGGGCCTGTAGGGTGATTAATGATTAAGAGTCAGAGGGGATGGACATTTGATAAAAAGTGTTGGTTTACAAAAGCAAGCTGCCCATACATTTTTTCTCTCTCTTAGACTTCTAGATGATAGTGGAAGATTGGACCTTCATATGGGGATGGGGGTAAAGGAAAGAGATTTCTCTCTTTTCCTCCAACCTCTTCAAGAACAGTTATTAGCAAAGTATGAGAAAAATATATGATAAACTATATATGTTTTCCCTAGTGTCCTGAGGTTGCTGATCCTCAAGTTCCTTTTCCTTTCTACCTTTCCATTTCCTTTTCTGAACATAAATCATAAAATAGGGTTCTTGAGTTTAGATTTTTCCTGTTCTGTTCTGTCAGGTAGAACATTGATAGGGTTCTTGCAGATGTACATGGCAAAATTAGACA
The DNA here is from genome assembly GCF_003287225.1 of Phascolarctos cinereus. NCBI lineage: Eukaryota > Metazoa > Chordata > Mammalia > Diprotodontia > Phascolarctidae > Phascolarctos > Phascolarctos cinereus. The sequence goes on along the minus strand of NW_027555847.1, from coordinate 389,602,650 downwards.
TGTGTTTGTATCTGGCCCTGAGTAAAAAGATCCTGAGAGTGGACTTTTCCTGCCTTGGAAGTTATATAACAATCAATCACTGAATTCAACCATTTCTAAGTTTCATAGTCTGGATAGTAGCCATTTTAGAGGAAGATTTCCTTTATCTGAGCTTCTTGGAGAAAAAATGGAATTGCCAACAGAAGATTGCCCAGTAGCTGTAAAATTAAAGTCACATCACAGGTTACCTCAGACCTTGACCTTTTATTGCTGTGATTTTCTTAGGCAATGAAGATCTGAGGTGAAGAGGAATGTTTGGTCAGCATCTCTGAAAGTGACCTTACCATCCAGAGGGAATTTATAAGCTGATTGCTTAATGTGTTTCTCTATTTGTTCATGGGCTTAGTCTTTTTTCATCTTTCTTATTTTCTGGGTGGGCTAAATAAAGGTTGTCCCAAACTGATATGTATTTAGTTCTATGGGAGTTGATTTCCCTGTTTCCCATATCTGGGGAAACCTAGACATGAACAAGACCATGAGTATATTAGAAATTTTCCTGAAGAACTCTGGGTGTGAGCAACAAGCCAAAAAAAGAAACTAACACTTCAGGGTCTGTCCTCCAACTCCCCAAATCCCAATCAAAACCATTCTGTGTGAGCCCAGAGCCTTTAGGTGTCTCTAGGCTATGATTACAGACTAACAAGAAAAACTTTGTTCAGTGGTCCTCTGGTTATTAACATCAAATGTGACATAAAACTTAAAAATGTTTTCCAGTGTTATATGGAATATGCATCATAAAGTCCAAATAGAAGCAGAATTCACTGTTGTTGATGAGGTCCTCCAGATTCTTAATTATACGAATGACACTTTGCTAATTTCATTAAACTGTAGAGTACTGTATAGCTTTCTAAATGATGTTCATAATCACTCAAAAGAGTTTGAGTTAACTATCTACACAAGGAAAATCAAATGGATGAGGGATGTTCATTGTTCAGAGTATGCAACCATATGAACAGCTCACAGGGCTTCTCTCTCTCTCTCTCTCTCTCTCTCCATACGTACCTACACATATTAACCTAAATCAGATGCTGTAGATGAACAATGACATGACCTCAAAATTGAATATGAATATAGTGGACTGCATAGAAATTGGGAAATTATGAAGTTTCACTTTTAATGATCTCCCAAAACAAAGGTATATATATATATTAGTATCTATATTCTTCTAGTGATGTCATGTGGCTGAGAGTTAGTCATGAAATACCATAGTCCCTGAAGAATTAAAGTTGTACAACTCTGACATACTACCTGACACCTATCAGATTAGCTAAAATGATAGAAAAGGAAAATGACAAATGCTGCTGGGGATGTGGGAAAATTGGGACACTAATGTACTGTTGGTGGAGTTGTGAACTTGTCCAACTATTCTGGGGGACAATTTGCAACTACGCTCACAGGGCTATAAAACTGTGCATACCCTTTGAACCAGAAATACTACTACTAGGTTTGTAACCCAAAGACATAAAAGAAAATGGAAAGAGATGTATTTGTAAAAAAAAAAATATATATATATATATATATATATATGTATATACATATACATACAGCATCTTTTTTTGTGGTGGCAAGGAATTGGAAATTGAGGGGATGCCCATCAATTGGGGAATGGCTGAACAACTTGGTATGTGGTTGTGATGGAATTCTTTCATGCTATAAGAAATGATAAGCAGGTTGGTTTTAGAAAAAACCTGCTAAGTCTTATATGAACTGATGCAAAGTAAATTGAGCAGAACCAGGAGTCAGGAGAACATTGTACACAGTTACAGCAATATTGTAATGATAATCAGCTGTGAAAGACTTAGCTCCTGTCATCAAGACAATAATCCAAGACAATTCCAAAGCACTTATGTTTAAAAATGCTATCTACCTCTAAAGAACTGATGAACAGAGAATTGATGAGTACAGATTGAAGAATACATTTTAAACTTTGTTTTGTTGTTGTTTTCTTTTGAAACATAGCTAATATGGAAATGTTTGGAAGGACCATACCTGTGTAATCATATATGTATATCATATTTCTTGCCTTTTCAAGGTGGGATGGAGTGGAAAGGAGAGAATTTGGGACTCAAAATTTAAAAAAGAATGCAAATTTAAAAGTAGACAATATTTAATGAAATATATAAAAAAATATTTTTAAAAAAATTAAAGTTTCAGTTCAATCACAGGTCAATGCAGAAGTGTAGGGTGTGCATGAATAGATTGCAGCATATTGTTAATGAAGAATGATATCAAACAAGTAGTATGAAGGACATATCAGATATGGATATGAGTAGAGATGTGCTAATCTTGTAGTGAGAGCATGAGATAACTGATAGGCAGCTTAGATGCTCCATTTGTATAGATGCAATAACAAGAAAGCTAGAGACAGCCTCCCAGTACATTGGGTGGACCACTCTATGGAGGACTTATGATAGTCTTAAAGAGTATGAAAATATGAATGCACTGTGATCTTCTCTGGTATAGTTAGCTGTGTGTGTTTCTTATCCCTTATTAGATTGTAGAATGGAAGGCAAGGCTGAAATTATACTTTATTTAAATTTTGTCTCTTTCCCAGCATGTAGCACAAGACTCCTTCTTTACACAGTAAGTTCTTGCCCAATATTTGTTGTAATGAACCTCATTTGTTGTAAACTGAGGTTACCACTATTGCTGCCATCACCCAACCTAGCGCTCAAGGGTCTTTTCTACATCCAGAATGGCAATCCCTTCTGTCCTTAGTCGAATTGAGACACAGTTTAGTGTTTTGAAAAAGAAGCTTTTATGAGTAATGAAAAGAGCAATAAAACAAAGCAGTAGACAAAAGCATAGAACTAATGTGTTTACATAGCACAGATCTTGATCAAAGATAACGATTTTCTAGCCTCTGCTCTGCTGATATAGTTTAAAAAACCATTTTGTCATATTCCTATTCCTCATTCAAATCCTGAATAAAAACTTGGCTAATGAGAAGAATTCTCTATCCGGCCCCAAAACTTTCTCCCACTTTCTGTCCTGAACTGACCTGGTGTACATCTCCTAGTACAATGGAAAGAATTCTGGTTTTGGAGTTAGAGAGGCTGTAGTCAATTCTTATCTTTGATGCTTACTATCTATATGACCTTGGGCAAATAATTTAACTTTCCTGAGTCTCAGTTTTCTCATTTAAAGAATAATGGGATAGAACAAGAGAGTTACCAGAGTCTTTTTCTATGTTAAGGTCTATGATTATAAGATCTTATGGTCTTCTATCCTTTTTCTAGAAGCCTTAATGGCTTTTATGATTTGTAAGACTGATCTCCCTCCCCTGCTTCCTCCCTTCCTCTCTCTTTCTCTCTGTCTCTCTCTCTCTTTCTCTCTGTCTCTCTCTGTCTCTCTCTCTCTCTCTCTCTCTCTCTCTCTCTCTCTCTCTCTCTCTCTCTTTGTCTCTCTCTCTCTCTGTCTGTCTCTGTCTCTCTCACTCTCTCTCTCTCTGTAAGCCTTTCATTCTCTGCAAAGGAATCTCTTCATTTCCAAGAATCACCATGTAGTTTTATGAATACTTCCTGTAAGTGCATCAGTATTATTTATTTTTTCCAGGTTAAAGCATTAACACAAATTAAAATGCCAACTGGCAAGGATGGAAAAAAAAATAAATTCACTCTCATTGATAATGGTATTACTCTTCTGAAGGAATTTGCATAGAGTTGAAAGAGAGAGAGAGAGAGAGAGAGAGAGAGAGAGAGAGAGAGAGAGAGAGAGAGAGAGAGAGAAATATAGAACATCCAGAACCATCTTGGGTAGTCAAGGAGCCACATATTGGTTCCTTGAGTAGCAGGAAGTGGGGATTCCCTCTCCAAAGAAAAGAAAGGAAAACTTAATGGACCCCAAAGTCCAGATTCTTCAACTTTCTATTTCTGTGCTCCTGGAGACCATGATGCTAAGAACATTTCTAAATTCCCTTGAACCACCCTTATTTGAGAGACAAATATCCTCAGTCTGTTTGCCTCAGAGGGACAGGTCAGTAGTGACATTTACAATTACAGTCTGACATTTTGTTCTTCAAGGATTCAACAACTTCTTCATTTAGTTTTATGTATCATTATTTTTCCTTCTGTGCATTGAGATCTGTGAGCTTGGGAAGCCCAGCCAACCACATTCAGGTTTTTGGCTTTCTCAGCTTTGGATGTTTTCCCAGGAGCCTTTGTTATCCTCTTCCTCTGCCTTAAACTTGGTAATTGTCACCTATGGATAGAATGACTCAGCAAATGCTTCTTACAAATATCCTCTGTCTGGACACCCTCTCCAAGAATGATAAAGAAATATTTAAATGTGTGTCCTTTTTAATATAGTCCTTGAGTAATAGAGGTATAAGTAGAAGATGGGGCAATTTATCTCTTGGGAAAAGGTTAAAGGAATTGGGATTGTTTCATCAAGAGAAGAAAAGGCTGAAGGAAGACTGATTCAGGAAGGTTAGATTCTAATCCTAGCTTTACCACATTCTGTCTGGATAATTGGGCAAGTTGCTCAACTTCTCTGCATCTCAGTTTACTACTCCTCTATAAAATGGAAATGGAGGTGGACTAAATGATCTCCAAGGACCCTCTAGCTCCATGTGCTTGAATCATTTTTGAGATTATACAGCTTTACTGTGTCATTCATCCAGGTCTTTTATTCGCCTGACTCTCATGAAGTTTTCCCATACACATAACTATTCTTTCTTGGTTTTGGACACAGCATTATTGAAAATGCTACTGAAGATCAACTTGGCTTAGCTGAAGACAATATTAATAGTAGAAAGAGTGACATAATCAAGAAAGGAGGAGAGATGAGCTGTGAAACATTAATCTTAACTTTTTTTTACATGTAATGAGGAAATAGGCCCTTTGAAGACAAAGGCTGGGTCTTCCTCTGCTCCCTTTTAATTAATAGTTTGCACTAATGAAGTGCTTTATTATTATATTACATCACTTGATTATTATCCATGGGATCACCTTAATTTGGATGTACAACAATTTTGTGAAGTAAATGATGCAAGTATCATCATCCTTTCCTTTTTTTTACAAATGAGGGAACAAAACTTTGAAGAGTTTGACTGATTTGTCCAAGGTTACAAAGCTACAAATGATGGAGGCAGTATTCAAACCCAAGGCCAGCACTTCACTTCCCAACTACCTTGCTTCTCTTGGTATCCATGCAGCACTTAAATGTGCTCTGCAGAAGATTTTCACCAAATAATATTTGTTGATTGCTGATCAAAGATCCAATGTAGAGAAACATAATGTTGAATTCTAAAGAACTTCAGGTTGATTGGAGATGCTCTCATGGAAAAGGCTCAAGAGCATGAAAGCAAAGAGCAGCATTTCTTATACCCAATGCAGCGCAGCTTTGGTCATCTCAATGCTAGACTTCTCACTTTGAAGTGTCCTGATGGAATTGTCTTGGCTGAGGTTGGTGTTACTCAAGAGCAGGTACATAAAAATGGGTCCATCTGCCAAATTTCCTTCAGTTTCAGCTGTTATATTCACTTTAAATAACCAAAGATATTGGGTCCATCTGCCAAATTTCCTTCAGTTTCAGCTGTTATATTCACTTTAAATAACCAAAGATAGATTTTAATGAAAAAATTTGTCTTAAAGATGACTGACAAGATGTAAAGAATGTTGAACCTGGGACCAGAGGGCCCAAAGATATGGTGAGATATGGATTAGGCATAGATGGCTTTAGGCATTAGATGGATTCAGAGTCAGTTGGATGGCCAGATTCAAAGGGTCAATGTCAGTGTGGTAAGAAGTTGACTGGTACAGTACTCCAGGGATCTGTGCTTGGGGGTACTATTTAATGTTTTTAATAAATGACTTCAATAAAGACACAGAAGGTATAAGAAGGTATAATTATTACATTTGTAGATGACACAAAGCTGGATGAGACAGCAAACACAGAGGATGAGAGAGTCAAGATTCTAAGGGATCTTGCCTGGCTAGGACTTTGGACTGAACTTGATAAAGTGAAACCAAATAGGCATGCTATAAAGTCTTGCCCTTGGGTACAAAAAAATCAATATCATAAATATAAGATGGAGAAGGCATTAGCAGACAACAGTTATTCTGGGGAAGGGGGTGGAGGTCTGAAAGTCTTAGTGGACTGCAAGCTCAATATGAGTCATCAGTACGATGTGGCAGCTAAAAAGGACTATGATAGGGGCATACCTTCCAGGAAGTGGGAGAAGATGGTCTTACTGTATTCTGCTTTTTAGAGACTCATCCTGAGTTCCATTCTGGATACCGTGGTTTAAGAAGGATATTGATAAGCTGTCCAGAGGAAGAAAACTAGCACAGTGAAGGGCCTTGAGTCTATGTCATCTGAGGATGAGTTGAAGGAAGTTGTCATGTTAGGTCTGGAGAACAGAAGACTTGGGAGGAGAGGGTGGGTGGGTAAGATAGTTGTCTTCAAGTATTTGAAAGACTATCATACGGAGGAGGGACTTGTTCCATTTGACCAGAGAGGGCAGAACTAGGAGCAATAGATGAAAGTGGAGAAGTGATACATTTAAGGCCTGATGTCAGGAAAAGCTTCTAATAATGAGAACTTTCCAAGTGGAATGGGATGGCTTAAAGGTGCTGGGTTTCCCCTCCTTAGTGGCCTTGAAGCAGACTAGAATAGTTGCTGGCCAGTTATGTTACAGTGGCAAGTTCTTTTATTTATGGGTTGGACTAGAAAGCTGCTAAGGCCTTGTCTCCCTCCCAAATTCTGTGATGCTGTGAATTGGACTCCCAGCTCTGCTATTTTATAGCTATGTGACCTTGCTGTTTGTGACACAGCAAATTATTAAACCTGTCTATAAAATCAAGAGATTGGTCTAGATCAGTGATTCTGAAACTAACTTTTTAACTATTCAAACTCCTTTTCACTAGGCTTTACATGATAGTAATTGTATTATTTATAACCAGTAAGTGACAAAATACATGAGGACAAACTACTTCAGTAATAGTTTATGTGAATTTTCATTTTATTAATTAGAGGCAGCTAGGTGCAAAATAGATAGAGCCCTGTGCCTGGAGTCAGGAAAATAAGTTCAAATACAGATTCAGATCCTTAATAGTTGTATGACCTTGAGCAACTCATTTAACCTCTGTCTATCTCAGTTTCCTCATCAGTAAAATAAGGATAATAATCGCAATAACCCTAGTATGAGGAAAGCACAGAATTGTGGAACTTCTATACCTGGAAAAAGTCTTGAGAGTTACTTTTCTCCCAGGTTCTTTGTGAGCATGAAATGAGATTATATTTGTAAAGTGCTTAGCATAGTGCCTGGCACGTAGTAAGCACTCAATACATGCTTGTTTCTTTACTTAATTACAATAGAATCCATATATATTTTTAAAAGTCATAATATGTATATTGAAGATCCATTGTTTATTCAAGCTACAGAGGGTATATTTGCTCATTTATTAAATTAAATCACAGTATATTTTATAGGAGCTAAATGAAGATCACAATGTCAAGGTTTAGTATATCTATGCATTCCCATATCACTTAAAATATCTCCCTGGTCCACAGGTAATGGACTACCCCACTAAAAGTCTCTGAGGTGTCTCAAAGTAGGAGAATAATAGAGCATAAGGGACTCAGACCTCAGAAAAGTGAAGTGACTTATCCAGGGTCATGGAATTTATAAATTATAGGGATAGCAATTGAATTCAGGTTACTGGACTCCAAATCCAGTCTTCTTTCCACCTTTACCTGCTCCCTCCCATCTATCTCCAGCACTAGGAGAGACAGAATCTCTTGGGTTTTCATTTCTACTACTACTAACTAGATTCATGACCATTGATGAATCATTCCCTTTATCTGAAACTCATTTTCCTCATCTGTAAAATGAGGGGTTGAAATTAATGAACTCTCAAAAGTCTTTTCTGATATGGAAACTCCACAACTATGTTTTCTTTATTCCAGAGGTATTGGCAATTGAGATGTGACCTCCTTTTTGAAATCTCAGAAGACCTTGGGACAATGTTTAAAAAACCGACTCACCGGGCCAATGACACCACTAAATCAGGAATGTGCCAAGAGAAAAATGGAGAGATCTGGGCCAGTTATTTAGTTTGTCTACAAATCAGAGGCGTAATAAACTTTCTCACTTTTAACATCTATTGAAATGATGACTATAAACAATGTGCAATTCTAAAAACTAATTAAACGGCCAGCCTAAATCACAAAAAAAGCAAATTGAATTTAAGTAACATTTACTTGTGCAGAGGGTGGGGGGGCGGGCAGGCAGGGGACACTTCTTTTCCAGAAGAGCCCATTCAGACTTTGTCACTTCTGAAATTCTAGCCAAGCTGAGATTGCTTCTTTTGCTTCTTAATTCTTCCCTCTTAGTTGTGTCATCTTCAGGTGCAATTGCAGCATCATGTTGTGGAGAGTTGGGTCCTTCTAATAAGACTTCATATGAAGTTATGCATATAGAAGAAACTCAGGGAGTGAACCATGATTCTCACTGCCATCACTGTGCTTTTGTGCCTTTTCTCACCCTTTCCCATCTGATTAAAATGGACTCTTCCATTTAAGCTACTTATCCTTTTATAGCCAATGGAAATCCTTCCCCCTCTCCCCAAAGGTATCCTTAAATACACCAGCCCATGATAACCTTGCCCAGCCTTGACCTACATGTTAGTGTTTTTATAACTAAACTGTAAACTTCTTGTGGGCAGGCAGTCTGATTTACTTATTTGTTTTTTTTCCCCACAGGGCCTTGCATAGGGTTATACTCATATTAGGTATAGTTAATAGTTCTTGTTTGTCATTTCTATCTCCAAAACATCTCTCAAATCTATTCAATTCTCAGTACCCACAAAGTCAACATTTTAGTTAGGCACTCATCAACTCTTGTCTGTACTCTGCCTCCTAACTGGCTTCCCTGCTTCAAATCTTTCCTCATTCCAATCCTCCTTTATACAGCTCCTAAAAAGGATGTTCCTTTGTCATAGATTTAATCTTGTCCCTCTTCTATGCAATAAAGTCTGATGGCTCCCTATTGCCTCTAGGACCAAATACAAATGCCTCTTTTTGCCTCTTAAGGATCTTCATGAACTAGTCTTAACTTATCTTTCCAGCCTCATTTTCATTACTCCCCTTCATGTGTTCTGTGGTTCTCACAAACAAATTTTCTTTCTTTTCCTCATATGTTCCATCTTCTGTCTATATACTGATGCACTGACCATCCCCCATACTGGCAATGCCATCTTTTTACACCACCACCTCAAATATTCCCTCGCTTATTTAAAGATATGGTTAAGCATTACCTTCTACATGAAGACTTTCCTGATCTCCCATACCCTTTCTCCTTAGCAATTTTTTTATTTAGCCACTTTTTCTCTCCTTTGTGTTTATTCTGCATGCACTTTTATATGCATGTGTTGTTTCCTGGAGAGAAGGTAAGCTCGCTGAAAGTAAGAACTATTTTGGGTTTGGTTTTTTTTTTTTGGTCTTTGTATCTGCAGAGCCTACCACAGTGCCTATCACACAATAATTAATAATTTATAATCACATTAATTGCTTATTCATTGAATGATAAACTTTCAGCTTATGAGAATCAGTGGCTGTCCAGTGGAAAGTAGACTGGACTTTGAGCCCAGAAACCTGATTTTTGAATCCTGGCTCTAACATTTCCCATACAAATATCTTTGCTCCTATTTGTGCTACTTAGCAAAACTGGAGAAAATCACAAAACTCTACTGACAGGGTCCACTACAAATTGATGTTACATAATTTCAATTGGACTCTCAATAAGGCAATTCTTTTACATTTCCCATTTTATCTTTCCTCAAAACTTCAATAGCTCTCCCTTCTGCCCCCTACCCCACTCCCAATCCCCATCAACTGAAAATCTTGCATCATATTTTACTGAAAATATTGAGGCTATCTGCCAAGATTTCACTGGTCTTCTCTCTTCCTCATATCACATTACTCATGTGTCTTCTCCTTTGCCCCATGTCAGATGAAGACAAAGTCCAATCCTTGCCAAGGCAAACTCCTATATATGCAAAAATTATTATATTCTATGTTGTCCTTCAGCAGATTATCCCCTCTATCATGCCCCAATCTCCCTTATCTTTAATTTCTCATTGTCTACTGGCTATTTCCCTACTACCTGCAAGCTCATCCACGTCTTCTCCAACCTCAAAAAAAGTTTCACTTGATCCATCCATCCTTGTTACCTATTATCCCATTTGTTTTCTCCCTTCTGTGGTTAAACTCTTTGAGAAGGCTGTCTACAATAGATGCCTCCATTTCCTTTCCCCTCACTGTTTTCTTAACTCTCTACTGTCTGGCTTCCAATCTCATCATTCACCTGAAATAACTCTCTCAAAAGTTATCAGTGCCTTCATAACTGCCAAATATGATGGCTTTTTTCTCAGTCCTCATCTTTCTTGACTTCTTTGTATCACCCTCTTTTCTTGATACTCCCTTCTCTTTGGGTTTTCAGGGCTCTGCTCTTTACTGATTCTCTTCCTGCTCCTTCTCATGTCTTTGCTGCATTTTCATCTAGGTAATGCCTATTTAATGTGATGAACCTAAAAGGCTCTGCCTTGGGCTCTCTTCTTACTATATATCATTTGACTTGGTGATCTTACCAACTCCCATGGACTCAATTATTTTATTCTGTTTTTTAAAAAAAAATTATTTATGTATTTTTAGTTTCCCAACATTCACTTTTATAAGATTTTCAACTATTTTCTTTGTGCAAATGAGTCTCAGATCTATTTATCCATACCTAACCTATCTCAGAACCACCAATCTCCCATTTCCAACTGGTATTAGCCATCTCAAACTGGATGTTCCATAGGCACCTCAAATTCAAGCTGTCCAAAACTGAACTAATTCTCTTTCCCCTAGAACTTTCCCATCTTCCTAACTTCCTTATTACTGTCAAGATTGCCATCATACTTACAGTCAACCAGACTCACAACATAGGTCTCATCCTCAACTTCTTATTTTCTCTCAACATCCTTTTCCAATCAGTTGACAAGTATTGTAGATTCTACCTTTGCAACATCTCTTATATACACACCTTTCTCTTCTCTAACACTCCTTGCAACCTGGTGCAGACCTCATTACCTCACGCTTGGACTTCTGCAATACCTTTCTGATTGGTCTTCCTGCCATAAGTGTCACCTGACTCATCTATCCTCCACTCAACTACAGAAATGATCTTCCTAAAGCGTAGATCTGGACCATGCCATTCTTCTATTCCAGGGGTGAGAAACCTGTGGCTTTGAGGCCATGTGGTCCTCTAGGTCCTCAAGTATAGCTTGGGATTCAGTCAGAGGGCTGCACTTGAGTACTTAGAAGGCCACATGTGGCCTCTAGGCTGCAGGTTCCCAACCCCTGTTCTATTCAATAAATTGCTGTGACTCCCAGTTCCTCCAAGATCAATTATGAAATCTTCTGCTTGGATTTCAAAACCTTTCATAACTTGCCTCCTTTCTATCTTTCCACTCTTTTTACACCCCACTCCTGTTTACGTGCTCTTCAATCCAGGAACATTGAACTCCTTGCTGTTCCTCTAGATTCACTGCTGTTTTACTGCCTGGATTTCTCTCCCTCCTTGTCTCTTGTAATCTCTGACTTCCTTCACATCTTAGCTCAAATCTCATCTTCTTCAAGAAGCCTTTCTCAGCCTCCTTTAGATTATCTCCAATTTATCCTGCATCTATTTTATTTGGACCTAGTTGTTTGCATGTTGTCACCACTAGATTGTGAGCTCCCTGAGGGTAAGGGACTGTTTTTGTCTTTCTTTATGTCCCTAGTGCTCAGCACAGTGCCCGGTACATAGTAAGTGCTTGATGAATGTTTAATAAATTGATGACTTGATTGGATTTAGGAATAAATTATTAAATTTTTCTGTACCTCAGTTCCCTCATCTATAAAATGGGCTTAATAATACTTAAATTCCCTACCTCACAGTGTTTCTGTGAGGAAATTAATTTAGGAAATTTCAGTCACTTTAAAATGGTGAGTTATAGTCAAATATATTCATGCAGCACTGAATTTTGAGCAGAATTTTGAATAGACTTTGTCAGGTGCTGGGCATAGTGGACTTTGTCAAACCAGGCTGGATTGTTTGGACACCTACAATGTAACACTTGCATACATTAGCCATTCAAAAATATTTTTTGACTGATTGAGGTGGACAAGAAAAGAGACGTGAAATATGTCTATATGCATCATTTTTTAAAAAAAGAATTCAGTCCCATACATTTTTTTTAAATGTTCAGATGTTTTGACACTTATAATAACAATAGTACATTGAAGGTTCTCTGAAGAACTTTTCCATGCATTATATTTCATCTAATTCTCATACTTATCCTGTGAGATAGGTAAGACAGATATAGAGAAGATAAGTGATTTTTGACAAGGTCATATATTTAGTTCCTGGAAGAGCTCATACTAAATTGAGGTCTCTTGATTCCTGACCTAGACCTCTTTCCATATCACCATACTCCCATTGAAAGCATCTGGAAGATTGGCAAGATTATGTGCACTCCTTTGTGTGCCACATTGGTAGTCTGTGAAACTATGCCTGAAGGAGAAGAAAAATCAAATGTATAAATGTAATACTGAGTATCCTGACCCCCATTGTCTGAAGGTCAAGCATGTTACATTTCACCCTTCCCCTAGGGTTCTCTGGTACCCTTATGGGGGGTTGAGATGTCTAGGCATTCTGACAATGGCCCCAGCTCCCACTAATGATGTTCCCTCAATTTTAGGGGGTGCTTTCTAGCACAGCAGTTCCATTTAACCACTAACAGTTGGATTAGTTTTCACAAATAAATATCTAATTCAAAAGGTATAATCATAAATATACAGATTTGCTCCCAATACGTGGGAGACTTAATTCTCACCCCAACCCCTAGGTCACCCCAGTCTTTGGGGATGGGAAAGGGATTGGGTTTATAGCTTAGCTGAGCTCCTATATAGCACAGTTCCAGTTCCATGTCCAACATTCCTCTTTCCCTGCCCCCATCCTGAGCATGTCCAGGGCAAGACCCTTTCATAACTAACTGGCATTTGAAGGTTACTTATATGTGTATGGAGGGATATTTTTCAGGAATATGCAAAAATGTCAAATTTCCTGTCCCTCAGTGTACACTAATTTCTTCCTTACTTGACCAGATCTTGGATTTAAACTTATACATACATACATACATACGTGTATGTATGTATGTATGTATGTATGTATGTATGTATGTATGTATGTGTATGCATATATGTATATGTGTGTGTATATATATATACATATATATATAAAAGCATACTTTTTGGTGCCTGGTTGCTGATAATCTTCTCTTTTTCTCCAATTGTATTGTGTGAATCTATTTCTCTCAACTATCCTTTGTATTAGGAATAATAATAATGATGATGATGATGATGATAATGAAGATGCTAATAGCAGTAGTAGTAGTAGTAGTAATACTAATAATAAAAATAATATGTCTTCCAATGACAGGAGTTGTGCCAAAGCATCTTATTGACCTGTTGATGATTAGGGATGACATCCAGCTACGAAGTTATTTTGATATTTCACCTTACTCTGCATCAGTTCATACAGTTCTTCTCAAGCTTCTCTGACTCTATCCCTTTCATCATTTCCTATAGTATCATAATATTTCATTATATTTGTACACCATGATTTGTTGAACCATTCCTAATTGATGAGAGCCATTTTATTTTTCAGTTCTTTGCTATTTTGAAAAGTGTTGCCATAAATATATTTATCCTTTATTTTTGTCTTTGATCTCTTTAAAATGTATTAATGACTAGTAGTTGCATTGCTCTGGCACAGTTTGGTCACTTTGAGGATATAATTCCTAGATGTTTTCCAGAATTATTGGACCAATTCACAGCTCAACAGGGAAAAATGTTTTTTAAAGCTATTGCTGTTGCTATTCACTTGTGTCTGACTTTTCATGACACCATATGGGGTTTTCTTGGCAAAGATGCTGGAGTGGTTTGCCATTTCCTTCTCCAGTGGATCAAAGCAAAAAAGAGGTTAAGTGACTTGCCCAGGGTCACACAATTAGTGAGTTTCTGAGGTTGGATCTGAACTGAGATCTTCCTGACTCCAGGCATAGCACTGTATCCACTGAGCCACTTAGCTGCCTACTTTAAAGCTATTAGCACCTTGTAATACCATTCTTGGGACCCTGGGTAAGTCACTTAACCCTGTTTGCCTCTGTTCCTCATCTGTAAAATGAGCTGGAGAAGGAAATGGCAAACCATTCCATCATCTTTGCCAAGAAAACCCCAAATGGGGTCATGAAAAGTCAGACATGACTGAAGTGACTAAACAACAACAATAAAAATACTAATCTTTATCTTTACCTTCAGAACTGTAAAATGAATCACAATAGATTTAGAAATTATTCTAACAAAAAAATTGTAATACATGTATGCATAAATATATACACATATATAGATATCCATATAGTAGACATACATACATTTGTACATACAATTAAGTGTGTATATAATATACACACACTATATATATACATATATACATATACACATAGACATACACATACACACACACACACACATATATATATACATATGTATGTATGTATGTATGTATGTATGTATGTATGTATGTATGTATGTATGTATACATATTTCCCATTTTCTCCCAGGCTAGATGTTAAGGGGCTGCTCTTGAGACCAGTCCTGCTACTGACTGGCACAGGAACTTTAACCTGCTGTTTTCAACCTGGGCAGATTCATCCTTCCTTAGGCAACCTGATGGTGCCTTGCTCCCATAGGCTCACATACTGAAGCTAAACTTGGTGTGGACAACCAGCTGGCATAGCCCACTATAGCTCAGAATTCCTTATGTCTAAAGATCTGTCAGTTTCAGCTTTCCCATTACCTGGGATTGTAGGTGTATACCAAAAGACAGGGAAAAACCTGTTTAATATTAGTAAGACATAGGTCTATCATACTAAAGCAGAAAAGATTAACACTCCTGTGGTAAAAAGGAGGAAGAAAATTGATAGACATCAAAGTTACATGATAAATAGTTAAAAACTTACAGAAATACTTTTGAAACAAAGCGAACACCACTGAGCAAAGAGTGATAATAGGTATTTGCTAACTCACTTTTTGTTTATGTGAAACATAACTGAAAATGGCTTACTTCAAGGTAGAGCCTATGAAACAAAGACTTCTCCATAGAAAAGCTGTAGTGAGTCAATTCAAAAAACATCTATTACATTCCAGACACTGTGTTAAGTGTTGGGGATGCAAAGAAAAACCAAACCTTAATCCGTGCCCTCAAAGAATTTACAATCTAAGGATGGGGGGGAGATGTAAACGGCTCTGTACATATGAGATATGCAGGGGAGTTGGAAGGGTAACATCAGAGGGAAGGCGTTTGCATTAAGAAGGACCCAGAAAAGCTTCTTGCAGACAATAGGATTTTAGTTTTGTTAATTGGAGGAAACTGAGGAAGCTAGGAGATAGAAATTAGGTGGGAGAGCATTCTAGGTATGGGGAAGAAACCAGTGAAAAGGTGTGGACTTAGGGGATGGAAGTTTTGTGTAAGAAATAGGAGGCCACCTTCACTGGATCATAGAGAATATGGAGGGAAGTCAAGTAAGAGAAGACTGGAAAGGTAAAAAAAGGGGCAGGTTATGAAGGGCTTTAAAAGCTAACAGATAATCTTATATTTGATCCTGGAGATAATGAAATAGGGAGCCACTGAAATATACTGAATAGGAGTGTTGACAAGTTCAGACCCATACTTTTGGAAGATCACTTTGGTAGCTAAGGAGGACGGAGTGCTGCAAAGAGAGACTTGAGGCAGGGACATCAAGTAAGCTTAAACATACACTCAACCAACAATATGTCATCAAAGACACATGGCACAAAAAGGCTTGAGCCAATGCTAGACTATATTATAGAAGAATTGTCTTTCAGGAACCTGGAGTTAGTGATTGACATAGATCCCCAGAAATATTGGAGACCATACAATACATCTCTGCCAGCCAGCACCTACCAAATTAGGACCTACCAAATGTCTACCAAGACATGCTCTGGTGGCTACACTCAGAAGTTTGCCTCCTTTTATGAACTGACAGATGTCAAATCACCATATTACAAATAGAAACCCCAAGGTATCTTGGAGAAGACAAACGATAAACTTCTGAAACCAGGCCATTATTGGGGACAAAACATCTTCCTATAGATGCCCAGAAAAATATTGATTGATAAAAACAAAACGAAACAAAAAACAGCCTTGAGAACAACATTTTAGATTGATGTCACGACCCCAAACACCCATAATCTCCAGGCAACATGGACAAAAGGCTTTTAATCCCTGTTGTCTGGTCTGCTGTACCAAGGATGATTTCAGTAGGCTTATATCCTGAAACTCTTAACCAACTACAAAAAAGCAGTAATTTTATTCACCTGTGCAATAATGTGCAGACTGTTGACTTTAAAGAAATAATAGGAGAATAATGATTTTTTTTCTTTGAAAAAGGTGAGAATCAGATGATAATAACTGACATTTATTTTTAAGATTTAAAAAAGCACTTTATACACATTAACTCCTATTTTAGGATATATGAGAGGGTCTTATGTCCACACAGGCAGAGATATTATAACTTCTCCTGGTTGAGAACTGGTATACGATAGACACACTTATTTAAAACCTTCTGAATCAGAAGAATGAATTAATCACTGCCTTCACTTGGATGTCCCTCTCTGTCTGTCAATTGCTCTCCCTGAGAAGAGGTAGGGTGATAGAAGAGTACTTGAAAGAGAACTACGGTGGATAGAGCACCTGCCCTGGAGTCAGAAAGATCTGATTTCAAATCCAGCCTCAGAAACATACTAGCTCTGTGGCCCTATCAAATCATTTAATCCTTATTGCCGAGAGAGAGAGAGAGAGAGAGAGAGAGAGAGAGAGAGAGAGAGAGAGAGAGAGAGAGAGAGAGAAACAGAGAGAGAGAAACAGAGAGAGACACAGAGAGAGACAGAGGGAGAGACAGAGACAGAGAGAAATTGAGAGAGATTAGTCTTACAAATAATAAAAGCCATTAAGGAGATAGCATCATTTGATTTCCAAAACTGATTGCTAAATATTCAAAGTTAAGCTTCAACTGATTCCCAGAGCTGATTGTTAAATATTCAGAGTTATTATTTTATACCTCTGATATCTGAAAACTACAAATCAGGGTTTGATATTGTTTTGTTGCTTGCCTAGACAATTTGTATCAAACTCACATAGTAATAAATCTTTGCCAGCTGCATATTGATTTAGAGCCACAAATTAATACTGTCTATTTTGCATTATATTTTTATTTATTTTGTTAAGTATTTCCCAATTACATTTTAATCTGGTTCAGGTTGTACCAGGGGTACAACAGGACCGGAATTTGCCACCTCTGATCTAGATTTAAGAAGGTGATGGAGAAAATGCTAATGATTCAGATTAAACTTGAAAGTGTATCTTGGTGGGACAGCTAGGTGGCACAGTGGATAGAGCTCCAGTCCTGCAGTCAGGAGGACCTGAGTTCAAATCTGGTCTTAGACCAGACCCTTGACAGTTACTGGCTGTGTGACCCTGGGCAAGTCACTTAACCCCAATTGCCTCACCAAAAACAAAACAAAATAATAGAAGTGTGTCTTGGGTACTTTTTTTTTCCAGAGAGACCCTTGTTAAACACTTACTAGTACACACCTGCCTGTGTCTGATAAAGAGTAGGGGTGAGTCAGTAAATGTTTACACTCCAGGACAAAAAAATTTACTCAAGACACACTTTTAAATTTAATCTGCATTATTAACACTTTCTTAAAACTAAATCAACAAAGCAATAAATACTGCCTTGATCTATTTCTGAGGTGTGAAAGTTCCCACTGAAAATTTAACAATGGCTATTGGGAGACATTTGGGACTGCTTCTAGCATACCTCAGCCTCAGAAGCTAATTAGTATCACTTTTTCATTTTACAGATGAGGAAACTGAGGCCCAGAGAGGGCCTCTCTAACTTGCCTAAGGTCACACAGGTGGCAAATATTAGAGATAGTATTTGAGTCAAATACTCTGACTCCAGAGTCAATTTTCTTTCCATGTTATCATGCTGTCTTTTATCTTAAGTGAATCACTTAATATTTTGGGGCCTCCTTTTCCTCATCTATAAAATGAGTGGGTTAGACTGGATGGCTTCTAAATCTGGGATCCAACATTGCTTCATGGAAGAGAAAGGATTTGAATTTTGTAGGATGGGAAGGATTCAAAAGTTAGGGAGCATGGAGAAAGGAGGACAAATATAACAGCGTTTGGTTCAATAGCAATGACCTTTGAACTTAAAAATAGATGGCTAAGAGCTTGTCCCATTACGGAGATATATGTAAATGAGAGGCAAGTCACTTGCCAAAATGCCGTGGCCCTCCTTTCTTCTTTTTAGACAAGACTCTGGCCCCTGGGGCAAGCCAGGTGGAGGAGGGTTGGGCCAGGCCCAGCCCTATGGCCCGGGAGACAGGATATGGTTGAGAGTATTTAGCATTCCTGGGACACAGCAGTCTGCCTTTCCGAGACTCTTTACAACCATTAATTAGCTAATCCCCAGGACTCCCTGTCAGGGTCAGGGCTATTAGCCTGCCTGCTTTACAGACGAGGAAATTTAGGCAAAGAGAGGTCAAGTGATTTGCTTGGCATGACACCCCCTGGAGACTCTGTGGGCATTAGCAGCCAGTTAACCAGCAGGATCAGTGATCAAAGCTCCTTCTGGCCTGCCTCACTCTGCCTATACCACAAAGGCCTAATGGGGACCTTTGTTCTCAGGGACCAGGCTCTGGGATTATTTAATTCCCTTTTCATCCACTAATTCTCCTCAACACAAACCTAGGAATTGACATGAGGGACTATATAGCTATCAACATATAAACAAGGGCACTTAACCTGGGGCCTGTGAAATTAAAAATAAAAGATTTTGAAAGCTATATTTGAACGCCATTGGTTTCCCTTGTAATCCTATGTGTTTTATTTTATGCATTTAAAAACATTATTCTGAAAGGGAGTTCGTTGGCTTCAATAGACTGCTGAAGGGGTCCAGGATACAAAAAGAGCTTTAGTAATATTTTGCTAGTTCTCCCCTGCTTACCTAATTAATTCATTTGCCTACCTTTCCCACCTCCTTGCCTAAATTCATTTCCTCACCTTCCATCCACAACTTACTTGTATATTCATTTAATGAACTCTCCACAAACCAACCTACTTTCCTGTCAATTCACTGCCCCCCTAAAAGCATTTTAAAAGCCTTTATTTATTACCTTTCCCTCCCAAATCCCAAACTGAACATTAAAAAAAAGAAAACCTTTTTTAAAAAATGCACCGTACCAATTCACTTATATTAAACCCACCAACTAGACTCTTTTATTTCCTATCTCTCATTTGTTTCTAAACTTTGAGCATATCCACTAATCCATACCTTTTTTTTGTCTCCACTCTTTACATCTTTCCCCTCCCCCCAATAACCTTGACTCATAATTCAGTGTCTCCAAATTGGAAAGGACCTCCGAGGCCATCTAATCCAACTGATACCTAAATGAACAGGAATCTGTTCTAAACTTTACTGATTAAAACCTATCTAGACTCTAATTTGTCTAGTCAAGGGAAGTCCATGACCTCCCAAGGTGGGTCATTCCAACTGTGGACAGCTCTAATTGTTAACAGAGTTTTTCCTTTCCTCAAATTGAAATCTGCCTCTGCAATTTCTATTCATTGCTCCTAGTTCTTTTCTCTAGGGCCAAACAGAATGAGTCTAACCCTACTTATATGGGACGGCTCTTCAAATACATGAAGATAGTCATCTTTTCCCACCTAATTTGTCACCAACCTAACTTAAACATCCTCAGTTCCTTCAATCATTCCTTAAGCATCTATTCAGAGATCTCACCAGATTAACAGAATCATAGAATCTCAGGAGGAACCTCTTCTGCCTTCCTTATCTTTCTTTCCCTTTTCTTGCTTCCCCTTCCACTTTCCCCTGGCATTCTGTCTTTTATTGCCTTCCTTCCCTATCAAGTTTCTTATCTTTTTACCTTCACTCCTTTCAAACATCTTGTGACATTCACTATGAACCCTTTGCTTATTTGTCTAACCAAACATTAACTGGGATGTGATTTTCATTACATTGCATAGATACTTATTCAATCTATGCCCTTAGAGTGACTTTTAGTTTCTTAATAAAAAAGGATTCCTCCACCATTGCATGGTTATGTGATATAGGACAGTATAGTTAGGTGAAATTGCAACAGTTGAATGATAAACCCTCAAAAGTAGTCATTAATGAGTCAATTTCAGATTGGAGGGAAGTTTCTAGCAGAGTGAAACAGGCATCAGACTTTGGCTTTGTGTCATGCAACACTTATCACTTGTTTCAGTGAAGGTATAAAGGTATGCTTATCAAAATTTTTGAAGACATAAGACTGGGAGGGATGGCTGAGCTATTAGAGAACAGGTAGTGTGGTTCATTGCAAAGTGTGTTTAATTTGCCATCAAAGAACCTGGGTTCAAATCCCAGTTCTTTTACTTTGTAACTTTAAGCAAGCCACAAATCTCTTTAACTTCTGTGAGCCTTAGTTTCCTCAACTGTAAAATTAGATGGTCTTTAAAATCCATTTTGTTCCAAATCTATGAGCCTAGATCACATTCAGAATCCAAAATTATTTCCATGGGCTAGAATGATGGCCTGACTCTCTGTATCTCTGTCATTCTGTCTCTCTCTGTGTGTCTGGCGGTCTGTCTTCTTTCTCCATATGTATGCTGTAGGACAATGAAGATGCAAAGCTTAGCTAAGAAGTAGTCCCTGCCTTTCTTGAATTTTCAGTCTAGTGACAAGATATATCATAAATATTTCAACAATTTAATAAATATCTATGAAGTGCTATCAATATACAAGGCTCCAGTGCAGGAATTCATAATTTTTTGCATGCTATGGGCTCTTTTATCTGTCTACTGAAACCTATAAACTCTTTCTTAGAATAATGGTTTTAAATGAATAAAATAAAATACAAAGGAAACCAATTATATTGAAATATAGGAATTTATATCTATCTGTATCTCTATGTATGTATTATCTTGCACCCAAGATGAAGAACCCCTGCTCTAGAATGAAAGAGGAGGAAAAAACAAAACAGGTCTTGCCCTCAGGGAGCTTACATTATATTGGATATAAATAACAGTAACACAAGAATATATGATGATAATGATGAGGAAACTAAATTTCAGGGTTGTAAGTGTCTAGCCCTTGGATACGTGACTATTTCTAGTATGAACCAGGACTCGAGTCTTCTCACTCCAAACCCAGCATTGTTTGTACATACGTTAGGACCTCTGTTAATACATTATATTGACATATGTATTTTTAATTTGTTATTTATGTATTTAATTGATATTTGATTCTTCATAAGGGGCTATTATACTCATAAGGGGCTATTATATATATCCAAGGGATTATGATTTAAAAAAATCATGAGGGAGGGGAAGATCAAACAGAAACAAAATTCATCATTGTGTCACATTGACAAATAGGAAAAAAAAATTAAAAGTATCAATTGGTAATGGGGTCAGTACAGGTAAAGTGGTCAAAATGGATGTGTGTACACCTGACCAGAACTCCATTGCCTTTCTATCCCAAGACCTGATGAGGGGGCAATCATTATTCAGAGTCTTTCACTTCATCTGTCTTGCTCCAGCTCTCTATCTCCTCCTGTTGCCTTTACTCCTGGTGGGCCCCCACAGCCAGTGAAGCCAGGTTTTATTCCAGTGAACTTAGGTAACAATAGACATGATTGTCAGGCTCCCTGGGGCTGGCCAGGTTTTTATGAAATTAGACATATTTGTCTTGATGTTTAAGAGAGAACATGAAATTCAAATCTGTGTGTTTGGCATTCTGCAGGCTGGGCCTTTAATATTCAATGACATAACTTCATTGCGGTTTTGACAACACTATATAGAAGTTGTGCTCACCATTGAAAATTAAAGCCACTGAAAGCGTTGACAACAGCAAAATTGTGAATGCTTCCCAGCTCCTCAAGTGATTGCTATTCCAGTTTGTCTGGAAGTGCTTATTGTGTTTGTAATGCCGTCAGTTCCACTTAAAGAGGACTTGAAGTCAATGCTATACAGGTAAGTACCAAAGAAATCTCCATCTTCTTTCCTCTCTCCACTCCTTCCTCTCTTCTTAGAACAGTGTTTAGGTAGAGGATGGTCTATTTGCATTTAGCCGAGGGGCTCCTGTTTTCCTAACTTGTGAGTCAATTGATTATATTTTCAAGGTTGAAGTTCCTGGGATGGTTGGACATCCTTATTATTTTCTCTTCAAAAAAGCAGAAAGAAATGTCTGCTGCTATAGGGAAAATTTCCTGAGCCAAAAACAGTGGAAAGAGTGCTGGATTTGGAATCTGAAGACATGGGATTGAATCCCTGGCATTCCATTTATCACCCAGGGGAGCTTGATTAAGTTCTTTAAAATCTCTGCAATTCAGTTTCCCATCTGTAAAATAAGGGGGTTGGGCTAATTTACCCCAAAGATCCTTTTCAATTCTAAATGTGTGACTTTATTAATCCTATGTGTATACACAGCATCTGCTTTGTTGGGAGTGGAGGAAGGGATAAGGTGTAAGGACAGAATTATAAACTGACCATAATTTACTGTTACAATTTTAAGCAGACCATTCTCAGTAGGTTAGGGTGAAAGGATTTGCATGGACAGTTTTGAAAAGATGAAATGTAAACTATCAACAGCCATATGAAAATTTGTTCTGAATCACTAATAATAAGGGAGAGGGATTGGGTTTGTGATTTCAGTAACATAGGGAATTCCCAGGGGAAATAACTTCCTCTACCAAAGCAGGTCAGTACCTTCTTGTTATTTAAAATTATTAATGTAGCTTAATAATATCATTAAAGAGTTTCCTAGAGCAATGAGAAGCTAAGTGACTTGTCAAAGGTCACAAAGCCAGTACATGTCAGAAGTGGGACTTTCTGGCTTTGAGGCTAGAGCTCTGACCACTCTGACTACATAAAAATCAAATAATTATGTTTTCCCTCATATTCCTCAGACAACACGGGAAAAAAAATGAAAAGTATCTTTTGGAAGAGCTATGGAATAATTGGGGCTTTGATGTACTGTTGGTATATCTGTAAATTGGAGTGATTATTTTGTAAAATAATATGGAATTATACCAGAAAAGTCACTACATTGGACATGCATTTTGGCTTCTGGGCACATACCCTAAGGAGCTTGTGTGCAATTGATGGAGTGCAAAATAAATAGAAACAGGGGAACAATCTACACAATAATCATAATAATTTAGGGAAAACAACATGAAAATATTAGAACTCATAGAAATTACAACCTATATCAATTTCAGAGGCCTGATTTATGGTTGAGCATTCCACCCCATTATTGGTAGAGAGCTGGTGTACTGCGGCTATGAAAGAAGCTATACTTTGTCGTCTATGGTCCATCTACTTGTTCTGCCGTCCTTTTTCATTAGCATTCTGTGGAAGAATGGAAAGAGGGGGACTCATTGGAAAATGATGATGATGTAAGACAGGCAAAAAGTATCAGTAAAATATGGGTTTAAAATAAATTTTAAAAATTAAAATAACAGCTATATACATAGATTAATGTCAATAATCAGTACCTTGAAAACACGTTAGGGTTTTTTTGTTTGTTTTTGCTTTTTGGTGAGGCAGTCTAAGTGGGTTGCCCAGGGTCACACAGCTAGTAAGTTTCAAGTGCCTGAAGATGGATTTGAACTCAAGTCCTCCTGAATCCAAGGCTGGAGTTCTATCCACTGTGCCACCTAGCTGCTCCCAGACCATGTTTTTTGATGTGTTGGGGAATGTGATTAGTTCTATAGCAATTAAATTGAACGAAGCAAAGAAAAGTCTTTCTGGCAGAATATCGATGACTGCATGCTTCAATCTCTTTGCCTGAAATGGATGTCCTACCTTTAACAACCTGTATCCTGACCCTCTTTTGTTGTGAGGACATTAGGAAACAAGGCTAGAAAGGGGAGTTAGGCTAAAGTAAAAGATGATAGATTATGAACTCTTATTGGGCTTTGGAATATGCTGGGAATGAATTAAAGTATCATAGAATCTTTCTATATACAAGTAATGCTAGAATGGAATGTATATTTCTCTTTATGGCCATAAATTTCTATATTAAATTCCTAGAATGTGAATATGGGTAATAAGATAAACTAGTGATCGTAACACATGGAGGTAAATTATGCATTATGGGTATTCATGACATTTGATGAGGTTTCACACAAAGCTAGATATGGATAAGGAAGAACATAAATTAGGGAATAGGACCTGTACCTGCACTTTTGTTGGTATAGGGAACCCTTAGGTGAGGTAACTTTGAATTAACTTATAAAGTAACCTATAGTTCCTTTTCATTGGTTGGCATCAGAAGACATTTCCTCATTGTCCTTG
This sequence comes from Phascolarctos cinereus, assembly GCF_003287225.1. Classification (NCBI taxonomy): domain Eukaryota; kingdom Metazoa; phylum Chordata; class Mammalia; order Diprotodontia; family Phascolarctidae; genus Phascolarctos; species Phascolarctos cinereus. Next base: position 389,578,130 of record NW_027555847.1, on the reverse strand, counting down.
AAACTTTTTGAAGAATTAAATTTTCACTAAGGCAAATAGATGTCATCAATTTCTCTGCTCTCAGCAAAGAGAACATTCTAGCAGAAGTCCAGATAGTGGAAGGCTTATATCTCTGTTATATCGTAGATCTCATCAACATTTGGATTTATTTCCTAACATTATCATCCATTTTTCCTTCTGACTGGGTTGTCTGTAGTATAATCATACCATAATATTGCTTGTTTTCTTCCTCTAGTAGTTCTCGTCCAAATAATGTCTAACACACTTCTAACCTTTGGTTAATGAATTGCCTCACAAGAAATCATTTTCTTGATAGATAATGCTACTTCATTACCCAGTTCATCAAATATATTCATTCTGAATAATGTACAGCTGTGGCACAGTGAGTAGAGAGCTGTCCTTGGAGTTAAACATATCTGGGTTCAAGTGCTGTCTATGTAAAAACTGGCTGTGTCACTCTGAGCAAGTCATCTAGGCCTTTCAGTGATCTAGGTTAGTGGTGTCATACTCAAAAAGAAACAGGGGCTAATAAAACACACATAAGGATCCCTGAAGGCCATATGTTGACTAAGAAAATCATATATTAATGTTAATTATGTTCTATTGCATTTTTATTGATTTTGTTAAATACTTCCCAATTAGATTTTAATATGGTTAGGTTGCAATCAGACTGGAAAGCATTGCCAGGTGTTTAATACAACCTCTGCTGTATGAAACTTTCTAAGAGTATAAGTTTCAGAGGAGGAGCTTTTCTGCATTTGTAGAGGAGTTATCTCACTTAAGAGTTCCCTCTATCAATGAAATCACAGGTCAGTCCTTATTCTCTAGCTTATGGCCTTCCATATCCATATCCAGCTATGTGTCAAACCCCATCAATCATTAGCAACATTCATAATGTATAATTTACCTCCATATGTTAAGATCTATAGTTCACTTTATTTATTATTCATGTTCCAGGAATTTAAATATATTAATTGTGGCCATGAATTTTATTGTTGTTGTTCTTTTATATTGTCTCCTGTAAATTACTGGTCTCTACACTATTATTCTTTTTCCCTTGTCAAATTTGCTACTCTGTGACAACTTAGTGCATGAATGTTGGTAATATTTTTCCTCCTCCCCCATTTTCAGTATGATTGAGAGTGGAACATTCATGGAATGCCATGGAAGTAACTTCCAGTGTGGAAGAGTCTGAGGAGCTGGTTTCCTGGAGAGCTTTGATGGTGTGTAATGAGAGTGACTTGAAAAGAGCATGCATAGACATTCTGTAACATTTCTGTCTTCTAACCATATGGGGGACCACAATCTCTTTGGTTGAGGTTGTGCAACTGGAACTGGAATCACCTTCAAAAGGCTAGAGTTTCCGGGGCAGGTAAGTGGTGTAGTGGATAGAGCACTGGCCCTGGATTTGAGAGGATCAGAGTTCAAATCTGGCCTCAGACACATAATACTTGTTAGCTGTGTGACCCTGGGCAAGTCATTTAACCCCACTGTATAACCAAAAAAAAAAAAAAGGGGGGGGAAGCTAGAGTTTCCTTTGGTATTTCTAGTTTCTTTCTCTTGGTGGATTTCTGCTCTTGGTTTGACTTATTCACTGGTGATTAAGTCTGGTGAGGGATAATTCTATAAAAGGAAGAATTTTGAAACCTCTCCTGCTGAGGCACCATGAATATTGGCCTCTCTTTTGCCTTCCTTGGCCTTCATTCTTTGGTTAAGGTGTAAATTATTCTGTAGTCTTCAACCTAGTGAGTTTCTAAAGGCCAAGCGAATAAGGCTCTGAGAGCTTAGGAATCAAGTTCCTGCTAGGCTGTGCATCCAGATCATTAATGAAGGCAGTTAGGTGGCACAAGACTCATCTTCATGAATTCAAATCTGGCCTCAAATATTTACTAGTTGTGTGACCCTGAGCAAGTCATTTAACCCTGTTTGCCTCAATTTTCTCATCTAGACAATGAGCTGGAGAAGAAAATGGCCAACTACTGCAGGATCTTTGCCAAGAAAACCCCAAATGAGGTCACGAAGAATTGGATAGGACTGAACAACAACAAACCTCCAGCACAGAGATGGTGTTTTATAAACGTTTTTGTTTATATGATATGCATATTTGTCAATTTACATGCCTATATTACTGGGAATATAAATAAAAAAGGACTCAGGCCAGCTATAGATGAGACAAAATTTCATTCTAATCCAATCCAATCTGCCAGGCACTATGCTAAGCACTGAGGATACTATTAATTAAAACAAAGACAATTCCTTTGCCTGAACTTGGTAGAATCAGTGCTATGGAGAAGCTGTTCTAGATTTGAAGCTACTCTCCCCAGAGACAAAAGAGATAGAGGGGAAAAGGTGATCTACGGTAGTAGTGGGAAGGGATATTTTTACTTTTTTATTGCTATATATTTGAAGTGGATATCCCTCCATAAAAGCTAGCAGATGCAAATGGGGCACTAGCCCCTGGTGGTTAACAATGGGGGAAAGAGCCAATCAAGTCTTAAGCTGAAGGTGGTAAAGAAGAGATTCCCTAACCCCAACCCTTTTGGGGTATCCTTAAAACTCTAAGGGAAGTTGTAATCAGCTTTAATCTACAAGAGTAAGACCAGGATGTATTTGAAACATCAGCTTAAAGCACACTTGGTCACATTCACAAATCTCTGGGCAAATTCATATTTACTGGCTCTTATTAGTTGCATTCCATCCCTGGCCAGTGATAAATAATTCCGATTTTAAATCATGGATAAGAAATAAAAATTCCACTCTCAGATGTTATTTTCTTAAATAGTGGCTTCCCAATTCTGCCTTTCTCTTTGGAAATATTAACTTTTAATCAAAAGCAGTCATAAAAGCACATCCAATACTTCATATTCCTTTAGTGATGCTATTTAAGTTCCTTAAGAAGTGGATGAATGGAATAATTTTTGAGTCTACACACACAACCAACTTGATCACTTTGATGGAACTTACTGAATACCAAGTGAGTCATTGTCAAGACATATAAGGTATTGTCTCTGATACATGAAATGGACTAGTCCTCCCATCTCTCTCTGTCTTTTCATGCCCTCAAAGTCCACCTCGGGCACCACTTCCTCCATGACTCACTATTTTCCAGTAGAAATAATTTCTGTTTTTTGGACTCTCTCAAGCTCTCTGATAGCTCCCAAACACTTATCATTTCCTAGCTTTAAATTTGAGTTAGGAGAAGAATATAGCAACATTTCTATAACAAAAATTTACTGGAAAGGCAAAAAAATAAAAGTCTGATGTTTTAATTTCTTGACATATATGTTATGCACACATATACATATATATATATATCCATATATGAATAGACACATATTTAGTTAATCTAATACACACATCTATATTGATATCTATATCTATATAGATGCGTATATATACATGTGCATATCTATTTATCTATCTATAAATACACACAGACACACTTATACACACATAGACACACATGACTTGACAAAATTCAGCTTTATCTAGGCAGTCCCCTAGGGCTTACTTGCTAAGAGGTTGTTGAAAGGAGCTTCTCGGGATTAGTAAATCACAGCATCTTCAGAAGTTAATTTTTGAGTATTCTCCCAATTATGCTATGTGTTTGGGAATGATGGAATAACAAAATTGCAGATAACCCAAAGGCCATCCTTTGCAATCTGGAACATTTTTTTTTCCTTTTTTCTTTTTTATGCAAATGGAAAGTCAATGACCAGCATCTCATTTGGACCACTGAAAGCAGAGGCAGCCACAGCACCTTAAGCTCTGGGGTAGCCCCATAAGCCGCTGCACCTCTACATTTGGCTCCCCAGTCTCATGTCTCCCACACCAGCTGCCATTCTATCAAAATGAATACCATAGCCACTATGGTTACCTTAATGAACTGTCCCTGCCATCTCTGAAGTTTCTGATCCCAAAGCTCCCAGCATGGCAGGTTTCTGTGCTACCACTTATATTCACATAGCTGAGCCCAGCTCAGAGCTCAAGATAATCTTAATCCCTTCCAGGTTGGGAAGAAGAAACTATCTGTCTGGGACTACATCTCTCAAAAATTCATAAGGTCAGGCCTTGAACACTTCTTACCTCCAGAATGTGTCCTTCCTAAAAGCCAGTATATAAACATTTACTTCCAGATTATCACAACTTTTTCTCCAACTTATATATATCCTCAAATCTTTGTCATTGGGAATTTCCTTTTCTACAGCACATGTATTTGAGAATATCTTTCCTGCCACTTTTTCATAAAGATTGTTAACTGGCAATGTGCTGCAGTTTGCTTATGCCTCCAAGTCATTTTCTGATGCCCTTTGGGAGTCCTTTGCAATCTTCCTGAAATTGTGGTTTTCCATGATTTATAGTCACATGATAATGAAAGAAGGATATTGGGGTTAAAAAGATGGATTTTGGGGACAGGGAGCAACTTGAGATCTTTAAAAGCACTGCACAACTTCCCTGATATTATTCAGCTTGCTCTCCATCTCCAATACAATTCTGGACTCAGTTTCTCTACAGCGCTTGTTCAAGAAAGGTTGGCTGATAAGCTAAATCAGTGGTCTGGCCATTCAACTGCATGCTATTAATGCTTATAGACATCACTACATGTGTTAAATAATGAAAAGAAATGTCAAAGGCATTGTATACAGCAATACTAGATGAGTAAGAAGCTTAGGAATGCATAGTAAAGTTTGAGTGAGTGAGAGAGTGTGTATGTGTGTGTGTGTGTGTGTGTGTGTGTGTGTGTGTGTGTGTGTGTTGGAGGGTGGGGTAAGGTAAAAAGAGAAGGTGGAATGAACAAGTCAGAGGTGTGGACGTTGAAATCAGTCAAATTCAGTCAAAATCAAATTGCCTACTCATTTAGTAGAGGAATCTAGGATTAAGATGCACTGAGGTCGATCCACTTTTGATAGTGCCTAGTCCTCCACTCGAATGGCATGGGGTTGAGCCAGATCACTCAAAGGCTATGCAATGGATCTGTGGAGCCCACCACTCTGGGCAGGCTTCAAGAGTCTGTACAGTGATAGACTCTGTATCTTTTCTGAGAGGACCAGCCTACTTAAGTTTGGAAGCACTTGCCAATATGTCACCTTGCAGGTTTGTGAATTTTTTTGGCCACCTCAACTCTGAAGCTGCTGGCACTGCAAATACATAGGCTATATAAACCCATGAGTGGCAGCTCTTGGCAAGAAGAATTGATAGAGCTATAAATATAGTTGTTGCATTGAATATTGTTTCTTCCATAGCTATTGGCCTACTTCCACAATATACTAAGTGTGTGTACTCAGTTGGCAACTAATGATAACTAGCATTAATACAGTGCTAATTGAAAATTTTCAAAGCACTTTCATCATAGCAACGTTATGAGATAGGTAGTGAAAGTATTATCATTCCCATGTTGCATGTGGGGGAACTGAGCCTATGGGAGGTTAAATTACTTTCCCAGGGTCACACAGCTATTATGTGTGAGGCAGGATTCAAACCCAGGTCTCCTGACTCCAAGGCAGCTCTCTCTTCCATTGTGACATGCTGCCTGAATCAGGCGCTCCCCAGGTACAGAAGAAACCCTCCAGAAGACTGTACATTCATTAAACACCAGTTGACCAAGAAGAATTCAGGGAAGAGGTACAAAAGATATAATGAACTACCTTTCCTGTCCTAGAGATGCCTATGACCTATTTGGGGAGCAAGGTATACATATGAAAGTTATAATAAAAGGCAACTTTGGATGGGTGTCACCTGTGAGAAACAACCATTATAACCATTATAAAAGAGAGAGAGGTCATTTCTGGCTGGAGTAGTCAGGGAAGGATTCATGTGAGCAATGCACGTTCCCAAATACTTATTCCCATCATATAGATATTTGTCCAAAATGCTGGCTTTTGGGAATGTAGACAAAGCTATGAGACACTTTGGGTAGGTTGTGCCTGTGCTTGAAGGTTGGGTTGCCTGGCATTCATCATTGGAACAAAAATCCTCAGACCTCCACTCTCTGGAGGGACTTTATTTGAATATCAACCAAGATAGTTTCTGCAAAGTGCTTTTCCAATCTCAAAGAGCTACATGTAACTAAAATGCATCATTATTACCAGCATTAATTGACACCTTCGCAGAGATTATTTGGTGCACAGCTGAAAGGAAGAATGGTAGGTTAATGTTGGTGGGAAAATAGCTTAGAAGAAAGGAGGAAAGGGAAATGAACAGTAGAGATAGATGGCAGCAAAGCCAAACTTTGTCAACTTTACAGTTTTGTGGAGGGCTAGCCCTGTACCTCATCCCACAGATGACCCTGTGGGAAATACTATCCAGTGGAAGACCTCCTATTTGAATTGTTTGCCTTACCCTCAACATTTCTCCTTTTGAACTAAGGCATTCATGTCTTTTCTTCTTGGTAAAGAACATGAAACCTCCTAGAAAAGTCTCTTCTTTCAAATAAGGGACAATAAAGATGATTGGGAAAAGGAGTAGCCAATGACCTGAGGTTCTATTTGTTAGGAACCATTCCCTTCCCCTCCCATCCTCCATCTTCAGCATACTTTGCCAGGCCTGATCTTGTCCTTTTTTTCTCTGGCCTTGCTGTTCTTGGCAACTATCCCTTAAGCCTGTCTGTTCCCTGTCACTAATATTTTATGCTCATATTTTAGTACCAAACAATTACATCCACTAATTGAAAAGGAAACGAGCAGGAAATTGCAATTATAAGAGCCAAAGCACTGCTCTTTTATACCATCCCCCTCCCCAACCTTAAGGATGTAAATTATGAGAGTTTGCTATTGCTGCAAAACACAATTTCCCTCTGCCCCCCCACTTCCAGAGATCACTGCCACCAGTATCTTTAATAAATGAGCAGATATGCAATAGGAATTTAAACCTTGATAACAATAGAGATAGCCACAAGTGGAACCCAATGAGTGCCATCAAAAGCCCACTCTGTGTGTGTGTGTGTGTGTGTATGTGTGTGTGTGTGTGTGTGTGTGTATGTCTATTGTGGTGCTTAAACATCTTTAAATTATTTTTCAACTATATAATTTGGTTTTAAGTTATATTCAGCAAGACTTTGTTAAGGGCCTATTACCTTCATGCTCTTTATCACCTTCCCACCAGAAACTTTGGACTTTTCCACCAGAATCACTTGAGTCTCTGAAAGGTAAACTATCTATCACTCTATTTTGCTCAGATCTATTTTTCCATGGCACTTCCAGTCTATTTCCAAACTGTTCACTATGTGCTACCCAGTCCCTCCCCTCTCACCATCAGCCCCCCATTATATATCATTTTTCTTCACTGGAATGTGAGGGCAAAGACTTAAGGGAAAGAACTGTCCTATTGTTTTGAACTTGTAGCCCTGGGGATTAGCATAGTGCCAGGCACATAGTAAACACTTAATGAAAGGTTTATTACTATCATAGACAAAAATGAAAAAAAAAATCTTTTTTCAACGATTCTTTATTCTACAAGAATATAAGCTTGCATCCCTCATAGCCCCTCCCTGGAATGGGCAGAGAAGACATCATTGCCCTCCATTTCACAGATTAGGATTGGATTTAAAAAGGTGACTTACCTGAGATCAGGCAGCTGGCTAGTAGCACAACTGAGGGACTAGAAGCAGAGTCTCCTGATGCCCAATCTAGTCTTTCAACTGATCAATGAATGCATTGTCTAATTGACAAAGTGCCCACTATGTGGAGGATATTGAGCTGGATACCAAAGAGAATACAAAGGAACAGAAGACATAATGAAACATATTGGTAAAACCATCTATATTACATCATAGAGTCAAGTTCACTGAAGGCTGCAGGATACACTGTTTTTACTTCTCAGATGCCTGATAAGTATGAGCTTCTGGAATAAACACATTCCCCCCCCCCACCCCACATTTGGGTTAAAAAATTGAAATTCCATCCCTTAGAATGCAGGTGCCACTAGATAGGCTCAGAGCATTGACCTGATGCCCCAGAGCAGAGAACAGAAACAAAATGGGGAAGAATTTAAGCATCCTAATAGGGCCCACCTCAGATAGAGAAGGGAAAGAAGCTCCACTTGGGGTCATAGATCTGGAATTAGAAGAGAACTCAAGGTCATCTATTCCAACTCCTTCATTTTATGGATGAGGACTTTAAAGCCAGGAAACATTAAATGACTTATCCAAAGTCATATAAGTAATAAATGTCAGAAGCAACACTTGGACTCACATCCCTTTACTCTAGAGTTAGTTTTCTTTCCACTCTACCAAGCTGCTTCTCTGTCCTCAAATGGATAACAGCCCTCTTCTTCCTTTGCTGGCCTTTCTTTTGCTGTTATTACCCAGTAATTCTAACATCTAGGACTCATAACCTCCATGTCTTATCCCCCAACAATTGCGCTTTCTTTATCCTCTAACTCATCCTTTTGATTTCTTTCTGTCACCTAAGGAAATAACTAGATGATCTGATAACCTGATCTGTCTTGATGGCCTGCTGGGAAAATGTTATGATTGAGGGGAACCAGCCTTGGATATGGAGTCAGCACACGATTTTAAACCTTAGCTCTGGTAATTGCTAGTTGTATGATTTTGGGCAAGGCTGAATCTTTCTATCTCAATTTCCTCATCTAGTCAAAGTCTGTAAGCATTTATATGTGCCAGGCACTGTACAAAGCACTGTGTCTTCATATGTAAGATAGGAATAAACAGCATTTCTATTAGCTTACCTCGCAGGGCTGTCGTGAATAAAGTGCATTGTGAAGTTTAAAGTGCTCTAAAGATGTGAATTTTATTATTATCAGGAACCTTCTGGAGATCATCCCTTCCTTCTATTTAGCCCTTTCCTGGCATCAGATTTTATTCCTAACTATGTAGTCTAATTTGGTGACTTCTGTCTATGGCAGGTTTAGGCAGGAGATAGGTGGGATTAGGTAGGGCGTTTTGGTGCTCTTTTCATTGTTACGTGAAGACTTCCCCTTACTCTAGCTATGTGTAGGGCCTATTCTGGGTCATTAAATTCACTAGGAAGGTTTAGTTGGTAAATATCACTGACATTCTTGTAAGAAAACTAGATAAGGCAAAGGCTTGTTGTATGAAGCAGGGAGACATGATAGGATCTCATTCATCTCAATTGAAACATTTCAGTTATAGAGTTCTCTTGGTGCCAACTATCTCATTTTCTCTCTTGCTAATCATCAGATATTACAGACCATAAGAGTCACATTTATTAGGAGAGGGTTTTTTAAAAATTCCTTTGAATAATTCATGTCCAATTTAGAATGATTAAACATGGTGTTATCTCCTACGCCAGCAATAGCTGCAGGTGAAAATCTTGCTGTTCAGGTGAGGGGGAGTCAGGGGTGGCTGGGAACTTTTAAATGGCTTCAATCACATATCTCAGCAGGTAGAGAACATTGAATAGACGGTTTTGGAGGTGTTTGCTCCCCTTTTGCCAGAGTCTCATCACCATCCTCCTCAACATTTTTCATGAACATTCCTTCCTTCAAGATCTGGTTCATGCTCTACTCCTACCTAGACTACCTTCCCTACCTCCACGGAGCTGAACCTCACTCATTCAAAACTTAGCCCAAGTCCCAACATCTGCTATGAAGCCTTTCACAACATCATACTTAAGTGGAAAATTAGGGACTCCAAAATCCTGAACCCTCCTTCAATACTTCATTAAGGTATGTCCTCCAGAGATGATGAAGATGATACCTAGAATCACAATAAGACCCAACAATTTACAAAAGGCTTGATATACATTATTTCATTTACTCCTCACAGCATCTCTCTGAGGATAGTATCATGATTCCCCCTTTAAAGAAAAGGAAACTAGGGCTCAGAGGGTTTAATGAGTTAGTCAAGGTTACACATGTAACACAGCTCAGGATAGAAGTAAGATATCTTGCCTCAAAGTCCAGTGCTCTTATCCAATCCTTCCACATTCTGTTTTAATTTAATAAGTCAACCATGGTCATTCCCATTGGGAGAGGAATGATGAACCAGGATTTGTTCACAAACTCACTCTCCTCAGAGCCTTTATTAGTGTCTGGAGTTTGACCATAGATCTCCTCTTCACCCTGATTTTAGACAAAAAATATCTTCTGTACTGATCTCTGATTAAAAATGCTTCCTACTTTTTTTCGTTTTCCTTCTCCTTCAAGTATTGCCCAAGAGAGTGGTGTATACGTTGGATATGACTAATCTTGGTCCTTAAGTAGTTCACTATCAAAAAAAGAAAGAAAGAAAAAGAAAAGGAAACTGCACTGAGAAGACATGGGATCAGCTTTATTCAACCTATCTGTCACTTAGATGGTTTTGCTATTTTTCTAAGCCAAACAACTCAAGCTTCTATCCTTACTTTAAGCCTTCCTTAACTATGCCATGGCCAAAAGAGATGGAGTGTCCCAATGGCCTATAAAAATGCCTGCCACAGAGTAGGTACTTAATAAATCTTTGTTGATTGACAAAGTCATCAGAGTAATCAGAGTTTGCCCTACAGAAAAATAATACACCAGTGTGCCAAACTCAAATAAAAATGGGGCCACTAATTTGTACAAAAGGATTCCTGTGGGCCATATATTGACTTAGTTTTAAAATGCAATGTTATCTATGTTTTGTTGCATTTTTATCAATTTTGTCAAATATTTCCCACTTACATTTTAATCTAGTTTCACAGCCTCTAGGGAACATTGCAAATGCTCCCTGGGGGTTGTGTATTTGACACCTCCCACTTATATAATGTGATATGAGAAGTGCTGAAAGTCCTGCTAAAAGTATATTCTCTCACTTCATAGTATTTAGAAAGGACATTGGATTTGGGGTCAGAGGACCTGAGTTGAAGTATCTGCTGTGAAGTATTGTTCACATGAGAAAACTTCAAGACAAACTTGAGAAGGACAACACTAAGCCATTATCATCCATTAATATCTAAACATTAAATAATCAGTTGTATTAGCTAGAAGAAAGAAATTTGATTTCTGTCCTCAAGGAGCTTACATTCTATTCATATGTCCTTACTTTCTAAGCTAGTCACTTTAAAATAATCTTGTCCAATTAACAAAAATCTATTTTCTCTCACATCTGCTCCCCCTCCCAACTCCTGCAACACACGCGCTGGATGGGTTGATAATATTCAAACAAAACAAATTTCTGAATTTGTCAAATGTCATATATATATACATATACATATATATATATATATATATATATATATATATATATATATATATATATGTCTCATCATTCTATCACCTCTTTGTCAAGAGGCAAGCAATATGGATCATCTTTGGTCTTCTAGCTGAGCTAGTCACTTTGGAACTGAATTAGCAAATCTTCATTGAAAGCATAGGATTCTGTTGAACATCTGCCATCTACCCTACTCTTTGCTAGTTTGTGTGTGAAATATAAGAAGAGAGTACTTCCTTTCTATCTTCCCTCTTTCCCTTGTTCCCTCATATCCTTCTTCCCTTCCCTTTTCTTCCTTCCTCCTTCTCTTCCCTTTCCTTCCTTCCTTCTTTCCTTCCTTCCTTCCTTCCTTCCTTCCTTCCTTCCTTCCTTCCTTCCTTCCTTCCTTCCTTCCTTCTTCCTTTCTTTCTTCCTAAGTAGTTCATAAGATCACAGATTTAGCTCTAGAAGGGAACTTGAAGGCCATTAATCCCCTCCTCCTCATTTTATGTATGAAAATAATGAGGCCTAGGGAGTCATGACCTGTCCATGGTCAGCTAGGTGGCATTGTAGATAGCATGCTGGAATTGAAGTCAAGATAGACCTGAGTTCAAATACCTCCTCAGCCACTTACCTGTTGTGGGACCCTGGACACGTCACTTAACCTCTATCAGTTTTATCATCTATAATATGGGGGTGATAATAGTAACTATCTCATAGGATTATTGTGAGGATCAAATGAGATAGGAGATAAAGGACTCTGTATGTCTGAAAGTTCTATATCAATGCTAGCTTTTATTATTATTTTATTATACAGCTATTAAGTAACCATGGCAGCATTCAAACCCAATGCTCCATTTTGAAGTCCAGTGGCTTATCCACTATAACACACTGCTTCTGTCAGTTCTATTCTTATTCCTCATCATTGTATGAAGGTGACCACAGAAGGCTGTGCCAGGGCAGCACAAGTTCTGATGGGTCTTATTTGACTATAAAGTCTTCAAGTAAGGAACAAATGGCATAATCACTTTAGGGTGAATAAGGTTTAGTCATTGTACCATTGCTCCAAACAGATCTGCCTTTTAACCCTTCTCTCATTGCAAAAGTTAAGGTTTTGTCCTTGATAAATTAATTTCTTACATCAATGTGTCAATCATTTGAGAGCCAGCCCACTTAAATAATGAGAGACTCCTCTGCAGAATGGTGACTCACAGGTTGATACCAAGAAATGATGGAACAATGGCCTGCATTAGTAGAGGGATCCTGGGTTCAAGAACTGCCTATGACCAACATTGGTTGTGTATGACCCACCTTTCATTGCCCTGATCATTCCCACTCCCTACCCTACCTTCATAAAATACTACCAAATTCAACTATGACTATGGTGACTTATTTTATTACTCTCGTTCTTGTAGTCTAAGGCCCTACCTGGCTCACCTTATTTTCTCTCACAAAAGCTATACCATCTCCATCTCCTGTCTCAATGAATTTGCACATGCCTGAAATATTCTCCTTATTCACCTCTGCCTTTTAGAATTTCTAGTATCCTCTGAAGCTCAGCTCAAGCATCACTTTCTGCATGAGAGTTTTCTTGGTCCTTTCAGTTATTAGTACCTCCCCCCACCAAAGAAAAAAAAACAAAAAACAAAACAAAACAAAAACCTCTTGTATTTGCATGTTTATTTAGCATATGTTTTGTATATATTTGCATATGCACACATTTATACCGACAGAATAAAAGCTTCCCGAGAGAACAGATTCTCATTTTTGTCTTGTAGTAGGTAGGCACTTAATAAATGCTTTTTGGTAGATCATTTTCCTTTGGTAGATCAGTTTGCTTACTTTCCCCCCCCCATCAATATGTTTCTTTTGCTCTTCAAGGACAAAGAGCTGGTCCTAACTATCTGAATATCCCTCCCTAAATACAGGGACCAGTCTTCCCACTCAACAGTAGCTAGCTTTCTGCAGCCTACCCTTTAAGTGGAAACATAATGTGATATTGACCTGATTATTCTTTCAGGGAGACCAAAACACCCCACTATCTCTCTCCCTCTATTTTGAATTCTTCCCCAATTGATATTAGAAATTAATCTGTCAGATGACAAAAGCTTAACTTTTGCAATGAGGGAAAAGCTTAAAATGCAAATCTCTTTGGAGTGGCAGTACCTGGCAACCTTATTCACACTAAAGTGTAGATAATTGATATATGATCTTTTCCCAAGTAGGCTCTCATTAAGGGAAAAGGGGAGACAGATAATGAGAGCAGTGAATTCCTGAGTGGTCAGAGGGGCATAATAGATCCTGTGAATTAGGGAACAAGTTGAGGTATCCAATTCAGTTCAATTCAAATTCAAAGGGTATTTATTAAACACCTACTGTGTGTGCGCTAAGTATGGAGATGCAAAGATGAAAATGAGACAGTGGATGGGACATTGACAATTAACTTCAGAATGAGTTGAACAGAGAAAGCTTGTATAGATGTGAGGGCACTGCTGCTACCTCCCCTACTCCTGAAAAGGGAAGGGAACAAGGCTGTGTGCCCATTGTGTGGGAGATTCGATAGGCATAGAGTATGGTGATTTTTTGTAGATTTTTTGGTTGTTGTTGAAAATTTTGATTTTTATTCTCACTTTTGATATTAGTCCCCATTTTTGGTTTGTTTCAAATGTATTAACAGTTTTTCCCTTAAATCCTATGCTCCATGAGGGTAGGAACTTAGTCTTTTTTTTTTATTTTTGTGTATTTACTTAGATATAGTGGAAAGAATTTATGGGTTTGGAATTATGAGATTTATATTAGATTGAAAGGTGACTGGTGTACTACTGATGAGATAGAAAAGAATACCTGAGGCAGATGGAACAAATAGGATACAGGATGTGAGATATGAGATAAGATGCAGGATGTGACCAGCCAGAAAAGTGATCAAAGAAAACTATGCATTGAAGTCCCCCACTGTGGACTTAACTGTGTGCTTCCACAAAGTACACCTGATTACTTGACATTTCACAACAACTCCTCCCCTCCCATTTTCTGTTCTCCTTGCTTATCTGTGTGACAAAGACACTGCCAGACTACCTGATATCCCAAGCATTCAGGAGCCATGCTTGCCCCTCCTCCCTTAACCTGCTACCCTTCCCCCTATCCCATCAAACTGTATATAAACTAGACACCTAACGTGGCCAATTGCTCTGCTTCTCACGTGGAGCAGAGCCACTGCTGCTCTGCTTCCTACAGGAGCAGGCTAACTGGGTGTGTGACCCCAATAAGCACCTTTCTTTAGCCTGGAGATTTTCTGAGTGAATTCTTTCAGGACACTAGGACCCACCTGTCTATTCTTCATCACTACCTAGTCTTTACTGTACCTCTCTTGGGCCTGGAATGCAAAGCTTTTATGGCATAAGTCCCTTTGATCTTTCTATCACTGTCATCTATCCTTTATCTGGTCTCTAGGGATCTCTATCTTTCTACAGATTCTGTTGGTCTCAACAAAATTCCACATTTATTTCACTAGACATTCAGCTTGGATTTTTCAAGTAAACTTTTCTAGTAGAGTTATGGAGCATTAAAGCCTTACATTAAGATATTCCTAAAATAATCTTAAATGGCTAGCACAATTTGCTAGGCTAATTAGATCTTATCCTAATCCAATGAAGATTTAGGTCTCACTCATCTTTCTAACCACATGGCCAGCCACCATGATATTTCTAGAGAGAGAATTATGGATGTCTCTCCCTGACATGGCCTCAAAACAAAACAAAACAAAACAAAACAAAAACCTTTGTGCTTAAAAGTTGAATATCCTTTTCACTAACTTTCACTAACTTTTCAACAAGTTCAGGCCTCAGGTTGATTCCTGGAGTCAGTAATGATCTACTCATTTCCCTGTGTTCTCACATAGTGAATCATTTGGCACCACCCCTATCCCCCAACACACCCACAAATGTTTCATCCCCAAATCTTGATAGCACCAGATTCATTATACATTGTAAAGACCTACAATTTCCACTGAAAGCAAAGGAAGGGTCATTTCACCCCATTGTCTCAGGAGACTGACAAGAATGCCTAGAGGAGGTAATAATGAAGTAAAAATGAAAATTATCAGCTTCAGTAATTATTATTGCCAGACAACTGAGACATGTTGGAGAGATGGGAGAGTTATAAATGTAGGATAATTGACACTGAAATAGTATGTTATTATTTTGTGAAAATGGTCATCATTGGTGTACAGATAGAGTATTGAACAAGGAGTCAGGTAAAGGAGGTTCTTATCCTGGCTCTGCCACTATCTGCTGGGTGACCTTAAAGAGGTCATTTGATAGTAATAACTAACTTTTATAAAGCGTCTTAAGATGTGCAAAGTGACAAATTCATGTATAAAGTCATTTGATTCTCACAATACCCTGTGAAGTAGGTGCTATTATTATCCCCATTTTACAGGAGTGAAAATTAAGGCTGGCAGAAGTTAAGTTACTTATGGAAAGCCACATAGCTAGCAAGGTTTAAAATTCAGAGATCTGATTCCAGGTCCAGTATTCTCTATCTACTACACTAGTAGTATCAAACTGAATTAGAAATGGGGGTCAATAAACCATGATATGGTTCTCTGCAGGTGCACTTTGACTTAAAAAACCATATATTAACATTATGTATGTTCTACTGTATTTTAATTTATTTTGTTCAGTTTTTCCCAATTACATTTTGATCTAGTTCTACTGTACTTGGGAATGCTGCTACACATTTAGTGTCTGATATCTCTGTAATATACTACTCATCTACCTCTCCTGGCTCCAATTTTCCCTGACATTTTTTTTCTGACTAGTACGTAGAAGCCTTAGTCAAGAGGATCCAGTGAAAGTTCTGTTAAATGACTAACCCTTGGAGGCTATCAAAGGGACAAGAAGAGAGGAGGCCCACTTATAGGCAGTGCCCTATACACTCCCCCAAATCCGTTGCTTTACCAGTATGAAGAGTAAATGAATGACTACAATATATGATTTTGTTAGATTTGTGCTCACAAATGATTTGATTTACCAAAAGGGAAATTTTGGTTTATAAAATGTAGATTCCCTTAGTGACTTAAGGGCTAGTGTAATCATCCTTTAGTACTTTGTCAGTTTGGGTACTGCCTAGATCAATTCCAGCTGTAGCCCAACTAGCCCTACTATGCATTAGGAGATTGTTTCATGTTCTGACATAGGCAAAACAAGTCATCTCCTGGTGACCTACAGTATGGTGCTGACCTACTTCTTCAAGATTAGGCTTAGATGAATGAATGAAAGAGGGAAAAGCGTTTATTAGGTATTTATTACACTGGAAGCAATATGTTGAGCACTAGGAATTCAAATGAAAACTGTGCTGATAGTCCCCACCCTCAAAGAGCTTATGTTCTAGTAGAAGAGATAATACCTAATGAGGGGTAGTGGCCAGAGAAGGGTGTTTGGTTTGGGAGGATAAATGGAGCCACAGGGTATACAATTGGCATGACTCTTTCCAAAATAATGGAATACTTGATTTGATTACTGATCCAGGAACTGGTAGAAAGTGAGTGTGGGCTGAGAGGAGAAGGGTGGCAATACACTAGGGAGGAAGGTGGATGTTTTTGTGCTGGCTACTCAACAATAAGGCCTGTGGGATCTCTGGGTGGTGATTCCCAAACTGAATGAATTAAGTAGCCTATGATAGAATCTCAGGAGCACCAGTAGTCTAGAGGGAACAATGGTAGGCCAAATCCTTTCTAGCTTGGACTTGCCAAAATTTACACTTTGCTGACATAGTCTATAAGAACCCAAAGTAATCTGAGTCATCAGAGCAGAATTTTAGTGGATGATAATACCTATTATAATAGGCATTATCATTATTCCTTTATGTTTCATTTTGTACATCTCAAAATGCTTCTATAGCTAATTCATCATTTGAGCCATCTTTCACTATGAGGTTGGTAGAGAAGGTACTTCTTTTTGTTAGACTGGTGAGGGTATTATAACTCAGAGGGGCTAAGTAACTATTCAGGAATTATGGGTTGCAGCAGGGGTGGTAGTAGTGGTATATATAGATATAGATATAGATATAGATATATAGATATCTATATCTATATCTATATATATAGATATAGATATCTAGATATCTATATCTATATCTATATATGTGTATATATATGTGTATATATATAGATATAGATATAGATATCTATATATCTATATCTATATCTATATCTATATCTATATCTATATCTATATCTATATCTATATCTATATCTATATCTATCTATCTATCTATCTATCTATATATATATATCTATCTATATATATATATATATATATATATATATATATATATTATATATATATATATAGAGAGAGAGAGAGAGAGAGAGAGAGAGAGATTTAATATTATCTAAGGCATGGGGCCTCAGTTCCTTTAGGTCCCTTCTATTGGTAAATTCTGCCCAGAATCTCCATTTTGGGAAAAGGCCCAGACCAACTACTCTGGACTTAGCCACCATGTCCCATTCTTCCCTCTTCCTTTTCTCTGCCCCTTTTTAGCTTCTCTTTTACGTGTTGTTTTCTCTCATTAAAATGTAAGGTCATTGAGGACAGAGGTGCTTTTTTTGTTTGTTTGTTTTTTACTACTTGCCTTTGTATTAGCATAGTTCCTACTAGGTAGTAAAAATTTAATAAATGCTTGTTGATTGACTTACTGCTACAAAGTTAGGAGGAATTTATACATCCATCAGAACTGAAGTTAACTCATTCCTGACATGACAGGAGAAGTCATGGGGAAATATGGCTCAATTTCCACGAATTTGATTTCCACTTTTTTTTTCATCCTATTACTCAAAAAAGTGCTTGTCACATAAAGTGAGGTCTGATTGCAATTTGTTTTGTTTTTGATTTGTTTCTCTTAAGGGGGTTTGTGTTGGAGAGGCAATTATTTGGGTTTCTTGGCTTTGCTGAGATGGGGAACAGTGTAAAGGTGTGGTATAAGTACTTTATGAGTAAACTCTGTGTGAATTAGGGTCTTCTTCTCAAGAAGTTCAATACCTGTCAGACAGTTTTCATGTTATTCCAACTTAAAATACATCATAGTGTTTCTTCAAATATCCCTAACTTCCCAATTCATCGGCCTTTTTGATACTTTCTCTCTGCCTCAGCCATATACAGGGATGGTCAGGTATTTCATTTCACCAACAGTAAGTTGTTCTACTTACATGCTCAAGAAATTTATAATTCCTCTGACTATAACCTCCTATGTATCTCTAATTCTCTGTGTTTCTTTATTCTTAAATCTATTTTTTTTCCATATAACCTCCAATCAATCACTCTACCCCTCAATACCATTATAGGTTACTACCCATGTGTGTCTCCCCCACCCCCGGCAGGAGCCACACACTATACTCCTTGTCTCCACTTCTTTCTTCTCACTCTCATTTCAACCCCTTTTGATCTGGTTTCAGATCTCATCACTCAACTAAAAATGCTTTTTAGACAGTTGCTAGTAATATGTTCGATGGTCTTTTCTCAGCCCTCATCCTTCTTGACTTCTGCAATATTTAACATGGTTGACTATCTCCTCATAAATCCTTTCTCATCCCTGTTTTTTTGTAGCCCTGCTATTTCTTTATTCTCTTCTTGCCTGTATACTCATTCCTCAGTCTCCTTTGCTGGATCATCATGAAAGTTCTGTTCCCTAACAATGAGTGTCCCCCAAGGCTCTGTGCTGTGCCCTCTTCTCCCTTTATATCAGCAGTTCTTAAGCATTTAGCCTAATACTACTGCAGTTTGTTGTCAACATTCATAATTGAAGGAAACACTAAATTGCAGTTGGATATTAGTGAAAATAAAGGTGCCTCCCTCCCTCCAAGTTCATGGACTCCCTAAAACCTGTCTACAGACCTCAGGTTAAGAATACCTCTATACAATCCTTCTTGGAAATCTCATTGGCTCCCATGGGTTCAAAGATCATCTATGCAAATGACTCCCAGATTGACACATCCAGCCCTAATCCTGATTTCAGATCCCACATGACTGTCTTTTAGACAACTAGATGTTCTGTAGGCATCTCAAATTCAATGAGTTCAAAACAGAACTGATTATCTCCTCTCCCCAAACTCACCTGACTTCTCTATTTTGGTCAAGGGCACTTACATCTTACCAGTCACACAGGTTCACAACTCCACAGTTGTCCTTGACTCTCCCCCCAATATTCAATCA
This sequence comes from Phascolarctos cinereus, assembly GCF_003287225.1. NCBI lineage: Eukaryota > Metazoa > Chordata > Mammalia > Diprotodontia > Phascolarctidae > Phascolarctos > Phascolarctos cinereus. The sequence continues at coordinate 389,558,792 of NW_027555847.1, read as the reverse complement.
GTTGGGAAATCTTGTCAATCTGACCTCCATATTTCTTATAATATCTTCCTCCCCTTTTTAACTCATGTAGCTGATGTGTTCAGCCCCTCATCACATCTCACCTGAATTCCTCCTAATTAGTCTTTCTGTTTCCAATCTTTCCCATTCTTCATCCATTCTTTACATAGCCACTAAACTGATAATCTTAAAAGATGAGTGACCATGTCACTTCTTTCTCAAGAAGTTTCTGTGGCTTCCTGTTGTCTCTGCTCCAGATGTTTTTATAGTGTTCCTATTCCTGGAACACACCTTGTTCTCGTGGCTACTTCTTAGAATTCCATATCTTCCTTCAAGGCTTCTTTTAGTGGCAACTCCTACAGGAAATTTTTTCTGGTTTTTCCTACTCAGCTGTTACTACCACCTCCCCCGTGAAACTACTTTGGATTTGGGTATATGCTATTTCTCCCAGTAGAATATAAGTTCTGAGAGAGGAAGGACAATTGCTTTTTTGTCTTTGTGTCACCTGAACCTAGAATAGCATATAGTAGGTGCTTATTAAATGCTTATTAAATAACTGTTAGTGTGTACAGATGGTAGACTAGACTGACTTCCTTCAAAAAGGTTTTGTTTTTATTTTATTTTTCTGGGATTGCCCCTTTTTCCTTAGAGGATCTGAAATAAAATTAAAGTTACTTGATCCAGAGGATATTTGAATACAGAGAGCTAAGTCATGGGCAAAGTGGGGAGTTTGGTGACCTCTACTCAGCATCCTGGCTTAAATGTTGGTCTGGCCCTATAGACAGAGGTAGAATACCTTGAATACAATCACTGCAGGCTCTGGATTTGGGATGGACACTTTTAAGGCAAATTTCCTAGGATCCCGCCCCCCCCCCCGACCAAATGAGTGGTAATCCTCCCTCTCTTCTCTTGGCTCTGTCCTATCCCATTCCTGGGAAAGCACACGTTTGGAGCAATCTATTTCTCTTCCTCCCCACCTCCCTCACGCCTTCCACTCTTTTCATATATTTGTACCTTCCTTTTCAGTTGTGCATTAACTGAGCTCAGCTTACTTGCCGATGTTGGCAAGACAGGGCTAGGAGGCGAAAGGGCCCCAAATACCGGAGACTTCTCAGCTTAATCTCTCCCCTCTTCATCTTTAACATCACATTAAAATATGTCTTTCCTTGGGAAGCCTGTTTATGCAGCATCAGCATCAAAAAGCCATTTTCTTGTTTCTCTAATGCCTTTTCAGAGACATACAGTAACTCATAGGAACCAAGAGCCAGAGCTGTTCCTTCTCCTTTTCTCCATCTTTATGCTTTTACAGCATCATTAGGGAGAATAACAGGAGCATAGGGGTCCATTCTGGGCATAGGCAGATACTTAAAATCCATAGTTCAGTTATAAAGGATTTCCTTAAGTCCAAGATATGTAGGTAGGCCATCCACCCAAAGGAGAGATCATCTCTCTTCATACCTACCCCAATAGAACCCACTCACATTTACATGAACACACACACACACATTTTCACATACAAAGGCACAAATTTACTCAAACACACATTATTGGAGACTCATAATTCATTTGGAAGTCTTCTACCTTCCCACCAAAAGCATCTTCTTTGCCTGCTTCCTTTCCTTCCCTTCTCTATCCCTCCTTTCTTTTTTTCCCTGTTCCTCATTCCCCTTTCCCCTTCTCTTTCTTCATTACCTCTCTCTCTCTCTCTCTTTCCTTTCTCTCCCTTTCTTTTCTCTCCTCATTCTTCTCTCCTTCCTTCCTTCTTTCCTTCCTCTCTTCCTCTCTCCCTCCATCTTAGGGTTGATTCTCTCTCCTATAACAAACTAGAAGCCAGTGTATGTTTATGGTTGGTAGGTGGAACTTTGTCTCCTCCCTCAGACAAGGTGCTTCCTAAAAATCGACATTATCAGTTTTCTGTTTTTATCTCTTTGTGCAGAAAGAGTCCTGTAGTCATTCATATGTGATCCTCTTCATATCATGCTCCTTTGACACCAAATTCAGAGGTCTTTTGATTGCACCACACTGTCTCCCCTACTCCACCACTATTTTCCATGTTATATCTGATTAATATCAAGGTTGGCCTTGAGCAATGGAATCCAAAAATCCAAAACATGGAAAAAGACTCAAAAAGCTTGGGTTTGTGTCCCGGCTCAGAGCTTTTGGGGCACAGTAGGAGCCTGAATAATGTTTGTTGACTTGATCAGGTTGTACTGAGCTCTTAGTGTGGGATGAGACCTGTAGGGGTAGTTTTAGGAGTAAAGGAGGTATACTGAAGCAACACAAGGCATGTTCCCTACCTTGGAGGAGTTCAGTCTAATGAGGAAGGCAGAACATATGTCAAAGAACAGTTCTACCTAGGTTGTTGTTGTTCGGTCATTTCAGTTGTGTCCAACTCTTCATTACTCCATTTAGGGTTTTCTTGGCAAGATCCTGGAGTGGTTTGCCATCTCCTTCTCCAGCTCATTTGACAAATGAGGAAACTGAGGCAAACAGGGTTAAGAGACTTGCTCAGGGTCACACAGCCAGTAAGTGTCTGAGATGGGATTTGAACTCGAGTTTTCCTGACTCCTGGCCTGGTGCTCTATCCACAGCACCACCCAGCAGCCATACTCTAGATAAGTTATTTCCTTTCTGTCCACTCTAGTTTTATTGAGTAAAATGAGGAGGTAGGAATAGACTGCTAAAGTTCCTTCCAGTTCTGACATTCCATCTCCCTAAAGCTGAATATAAGTGATCCAGGCATAAAAATGCACAGGTCCCACCCTATAGCAACAAGTGCCTCCTTTTCAAAACTCTTTGATGAGCTCAAGGATTTGCTAAGACCCAGTCTATGGACTGTTTTCTCTGAAGAGCATTCAATGTTGTAAGTTCTAGTGGATTTAATTTAATTTAGGGAGTATTTCTTGAATACTAACTAGCCGAGAGAGAAGAGTATAATACAGATATTTGTGTCTGGTAGGAAACTCCTTGAGGGCAAGCAAATTTTTTATTTTTTATTTTTGGTATCCTCAGCACTTAGCAAGAACCCAGAGGGTAGTAAGTACTTAATGAATGCTTATTGGTTGATTGTTGGACCAACTGATTAATGTCATGGCCTTTGGCCTAAGGAGTGTAAAATCTAGCTGTAGAGAGATTAATAACACAATTTATCTATGGAAAATAACTTAGATTGTCTTAGGGGAAATGTGCTGGATTTCAAGTCAGAAAGTTCTAGTTCTGAAGCCTAACTGTGATGCTAGCTGAGTGACCATTAAACTGTTTCCTCATCTTTAAAATGGGAGTGATAATGTCTTGTAGGATCAATCTCACAGGACTGTTGTAATTGTTAAATGAGATAAACTATGTAAAACAGCTAGGTGGCACAGTGGATGGAGCACTGGGCCTGGAGTCAGGAAGATTCATCTTTCTGAGTTCAAATCTGGCCTTAGACATTTATTAACTGTGTGATTCTGTGCAAGTCACTTAACCCTGTTTGCCTCAGTTTCCTCATCTTTTAAAATGAGCTGGAGAAGGAAATGGCAAACCATTCCAATACCTTTGCCAAGAAAATCTCAAATGAGATCAAAAAAAGTCAGGCATGAGTAAAACAGCTATTAATTATTAATAATAATTTTACAGATGAAGAAACATGTTGTGAGAAGTGATTTGCTCATGATCATGCTGCTAATAAGTATTTGACATAAGACTTGAATTCAGGTCTCCTACATCTAATTCCAGTACTCTATCAATGCCACAAAACATATGCATATTCAGTAAGGTATTTTTTTTTGGGGGGGGGTTAAGTGACTTGCCCAGGGTCACACAGCTAGTAAGTGGCTGAGGCTGGATTTAAACTTATTTCCTCCTGAGCCACTATTCTATCCACTGTACCACCTAGCTGCCCCTATATTCGGTGAAGCCTTAAATTAAATATAAATAAATTCCATTATATATGATCTATATAATAACTACCATAAGGAGGGGAGATCTTAGGAAAGGTTGGGTCAACTAGGAGGATTCCATGAAGAGGTGGAATCTGAGTCATACTTTGAAAAATAAGTTGTACTTGGATAGACAGAGAAAAGGGTCAGGTAGGCCAGGCACAGGGAACTCTAGGAGTGAGGAGTGGAATGAGTACCACCAGTAGATGAGAATGAAGAAATATACTTGAATAATCAAAAAAGTTTTGTGAAAACTAAATCTGGGACCCAATTGTGAAATGTCCTGAATGCCAAGCTAAGTAGCTGTTGCATTTACCATAAAGATAATGAGAAACTACTGGGAATTCATGAGCAGGGAATTTACACAAAGACCTTTCCTTGGAGTACTTTGTCACAGGATTTGATCTGGGTCTAAAATGAGTCCAGAGAAGCCTAGAGCAGAGCTCAGAGATGTTGATAGAGGAACTGAAATTACTTGAATCCCCCATATTTAAGATATGTTCAATGTGATCCATGTATCTTGACCCTGGGAATTGACTCCTCATGGCTCTGGCCCAGAAGTGTCCTATTCAGTGGGAAGGAAGGAGAGCAACTTCCTCTTTCAGTGGTGTAAACTTGATGTTACTGCTTCCAAAGGTGGCTTGGGGAGAGAGTTGTATTTTTCTTGAATCTATAATTTATAATAAAGGGTGAGGGTGCCTGGAGCCATCTCTCTCCATTGTTCACAGTTCATTGGGGAAAGAGAGAACTATGGTCTAGGCTTCCCAAGCCCTAACCCTGAAAGTGACCAGTGATGCAGGAGGCACTATGTCATAGAAGGGAGAGCCTCTTCCCTTTAGACCCAGGGTACAGCAGACATTCATCACTAAAAATAAGCTGGGCATAAAACCAAGTGTCATTTTACCTTTAAAAGAGGGAAGAAAGAAGAAAGGAAGGAAGGAAGGAAAGAAGGAGGGAAAACAGGAAAGAAGGAAGAAAAGAATGAAAGAAAGAAAGAATGACTGAACTAGATTTATTAAGTGCTTACTATGTGCCAGGCACTTTATGTACTTTACAAATATTAACTCATCTGATCCTCACAACAAACTTAGGAGTTAAGTGTTATTATTATCATCCGTATTTTATAGTTTAGGAGACTGAGGCATACAGAAGTGACTTGCCCAGGGTCACAAACTGGTATCTGAAGCCAGATTTAAGCTCAGGTCTTCATGACTCCACACTGAGCAATCTAGCCACTGTGCCACATAGATGCTCTTGAAAGGACCATCCAGGGGCAGCAAGGTGGCGCAGTGGATAGAGCACTGGCCCTGCAGTCAGGAGTACCTGAGTTCAAATCTGGCCTCATACCAAACACTTGACACTTGCTAGCTGTGTGACCTTGGGCAAGTCACTTAACCCCAATTACCTAAAAAAAAAAAGGACCATCCAAATTCATGAGCTCACAGATAGGTTTGAGTATTTTAATTTCTCTGTGTGTGTACACGTATGAATGTGTGTGTATGTGTGTGTGTGTGTGTGTGTGTGTGTGTGTGAGAGAGAGAGAGAGAGAGAGAGAGAGATTTTGTGAACATGTGTACACACCTACACTTGGGAAGATGGCTACATGGTATAATGGAGAGAACAGTGAACTTGAGAATCCAAAGTCCCTGGTTCAAGTCCCTTCTTGGATACCATGGACTTCTCAAAATCTCAGTTTCCTCATCTGAATAGTGGCGATGATAGAACTTGTACTCCTTGCCTGGTAGGATTGTAGTGGGAAGCATTTTGTTGACAAGAATTTTGTTATTGTTGAGTTGTTTCAATCATGTCCAACTCTTTGTCACCCCATTTGGGGTTTTCTTGGCAAAGATACTACAGCGGTTTGCCATTTCCATCTCCAGCTCCTTTTACAGATGAGGAAACTGAGGTAAAGAGGGGTAAGTGACTTGCCCAGGGTCACACAGCTAGTAAGTGTCTAAGGCTGGATTTGAACTCAGGAAGATGAGGCTTCCTGACTCCAGGCCTGACATGTGCTTGGATATTGGAGTCTGTTACCTCCTCTATGTATGTATGCTTCTGTGTGTTCATTCATGTGTACATGCATTTCTCCATGCATGTGTGTGAATGTATTTTCTCTTCTTTGGCTGTGTGCTCAAAGGTTTCTGGTGATAAAATAGTCATCTCTCCCCTATAAAATATCTTGCTAAATCAAGCTTGCTGACTCTTTGTCTGTGCCCCTGGGTTTCCCAGTGTGACTGTGAAGCTGATCAGTGATATTTTCTCCTTCTGAAATGGGGCTCCCATCCAGGGCAAGCTCCTTCCTACTTCTTAGCTTCAGGTTCCAGAGAATTAATTAGGACAATGGGGAGGGTACTGCTAAAGGAGGGCCAGGATGGGGGCATTTGTGGGGAGGCTGCCCCAGTTGGAAAAGAGCATTGACTTGGGGAGGGAGGAGCTAGCCCAGAAATCCAAGGGAAACCAGAGAAAGTAAGCACTCCATATGACCTTCTTAGAAACAGGTGAGGAGTGAAGTGGAAAAAAAGGGGCCCTCTCTGCTCATTGAGAGCCTGGGAGATGACCTTAATTAAGAAATTACCTTAATTTGGGGCAGAGAGGGGTTTGGAGAAAGTTGGCTGAAGAGCCCAGTGACTGAAAACAAAGTTAATTTCCTGAAGACTTAGGTTAAGGACTCCCTGTGGCATCTCTCCCATAAAGTAGGCAACAGTAAAAGCAAGGGATTTACTCCAGAGCAGGCTGATGGCCCAGGAAGCACAGGGATGATCAGGCCTGTGCTTAGGGGGACTCTGCCCCATGGGGCTTTTCCTAGGTATAGGCAGAAACAGATGATGCTCAGATAGTAAGAGCCTAGTCATTTAATCCCCAGGTCTCACAAACTTGGGAATCTGTTCAACTAGTTCAGGATAATCTCTCCTCCCCACCCCGTGGATATTTGGTGAGGGCTGGAAACCTAGGTGAAGCAATGATATTTGAAAAATGTCCTCAGAAGTCATTCTAGTCATTCCCTTACCTTCAATTCAATTCAGCAAATATTTTTAAATTAAGCTTTTATTGATATTTTCTGCTTTTTATATCATCATAGTTACCCCAAGGAGTTCTTCTCATTTCTCTCTCAGAGAACCATCTCGTTTACCAAATAGTATCTTTTTTGAGAGAGAAAAAAAAATCAAACCAAGTGATCCATACATTGAAAAAGTCCAAAAACATGTGCAATGTGCAACACCTATGGACCCTCTACCTCCAGAAGGGTTGGGTCAGAGTGTCCTCTCATATATTTTCTTTTTTTTTCTTTTTATATTCAGTTCCTAATTCTCCCTCTCCTTCCCACCTCTCCCCTACCCATTGGGAAGGCATGGAAAACATACATTTACATCTTTTCAATAGAGTCTTATTTATCTTTGTATTTTTATTACATTTAGTTTGGACTTTTTGGTGAAATTCTTTCCATTTGCATTACAAACATCATTTTCATATTGTTTTCTTGGCTCTGATTATTTGACTCTGCATCAGTTCATGTAGATCTTTCCATGCTTCTCTCTCTTTGTCACATGCATTGTTTCTTTCTGCACAATAATATTGTATTGCAATCACGTATCACAATCGGGTTGCCCTTTCCCAATTGATAGACATCTACTTTGTTGCCAATTCTTAGCTATCACAAAAAGTGCTGTTATAAATGGCAAATATTAAGTACATACTATTTATTAGGCATTGTATTAGGGTTTGGGAATTTAAACAAAAATGAAACTGTTCCTGTTTTCAATGAGCTTACCTTCTGCTAAGGAATACCAGAAACTAACAGGATAATATCTGGCATTTATCTCATCCTTTCAAGGATTGCATAGTATTTTAAATACATTATTTCATTTGATCCTCACAACAATGCTCCATCCTTATTGTCATTTTATGGACTTGGATACTAAGCCTGGGTGGTTGTTTGCTCAAGGCAACACATCTAGAAGTAGATGATAAAGAATTTGAATACAAGTCACCCTGTGTCTACTTTCTCCACTGGGCCATGTTGCCTATATGTGACATAAAAGCAGGGAAGGCTTCATATAGGAGGTGGCACCTGAATTGAGCTTTCTTCTTGTTGTTGTTTTTTAGTCAATCAAGGTTAAATGACTTGTCCAGGGTCACACAGTTAGCAAATATCTAAGGCCAGATTTGAACCAGGTCCTCCTGACTCCAGGGCCAGTGCCTGAGCTGAGCTTTCAAAGAAATACTTCCTAGGCACAAGTGCCAGTTTGTGCAAATGTGTGGAAATGAGAGATACGATGTCAAAGTTGGGGAACAATCCGTAGGCCAATTTGACTGGAAGACAGAAAGATATGGACATATAATATAAACTATTTTAAAACAAAGGTGGAAGCCAAAGTGTAGAGAGCCTTAAATACCAAGCTGAAGAGTTCATACTTCATTCTAGAGACAATAAAAATAATAATAAAATAGTAACTAACATTTATATAATGGTCACTATGTGCCAGGCACTGTGTTAAGTGCTTTACAATTATCTCATTTGATCCTCACAACAACCCAGGGAGGCAGATGCATCCCCATTTTATAGTTGAGGTAGACAGATTTAGTGACTTGGTCAGGATCACCCAGACAGTAAATATCTGAGGGTAGATTTGAACTTGGATCTTCTGATTTTTTTCCAAGTACACTACACTGCTCTTTCCAAGAATACTGTACTGCGTCAATTGCCATAGTACAGGTGATAAGAGCTAGAATTAGGAGAGTGGGTGTGTGTATAGAGAGATATGGGGACAGATATGAGAAAAAGTTATGGAGACAGAAATGACAAAATTAGATAAGTGATTATATGAAGACAGAGGGGAGGATGAGAGAGAAGGCAAAGAACCAAGGAAGCACCAGATTTTGAAGCTTGGTGACAAAATGGATAGTGTTGCCTTTCAAAAGAAAGGGGAAATATTAAAGGGGGTGGGAGTGGGGCAAAAGATGAATTCTGTTTTAGCCATGTTGGAGATGCTGAAATACTAAAGTAGAAATATCCAGCAGGCAGTTGTTGATATAGGACCTGAATTTAGGATAGAGGTAAGGGCTGGATATATAGATTTGGAAGTCTTTTGCAAAGAGATAATAATTGTATCCATGGGAGTGGCTGAGATCACTAAGAATCATATTCATTTCACCCTCTACTCCATTGCTTTCTCTTCCTGGAATCCTACCTCCATCTTCTCTGCCTATGTAAATCCTAATGCTAAGCTCCAGTCCCATCTGCTTCATGTAGTATTCCTTATCCATTCCAGGCCACAGTTGTTTATCTTTTATAATGATCATTTTTATGGCCTCCTTACCCTCCATTATCATTTTCCTCCAGTGCCTCATTGTAGTATATTAGTGATCCTCCATTCATACATATACACATAGAGTGTCAGAGAAGGACAGAACCTCAGAGATCAACTTATCTTGACCAACATTTATGTTTGTCCATTAACCTCTGATTGAAGAGTACCAGTGATGGTCAACTTACCACCTACTTCCTTCTCTGTCATTTGAGCATGGATTCTGACAAATAAGACCAAGCTAGAAAAGGAGTCAGGTACAGGCCAGGACACCAAATTCACATACATCATCTGAGTCTGGTTAAGTCTGGAGAAACTCAGGGCCAGATTGATAATTTTGTTTTTGGGTTCTTTCAGTCATGTCCAACTCTTCATGACCCCATTTGGAGTTTTCCTGGCAAAGGTACTGGAGTGATTTGCTATTTCCTTCTCCAGTTCATTTTACAGATAAAGAAACTGAAGCTGTATTTGAACTCAGGTCTTCCTGACTCCAGGACTGGTGTTTTATTAATTGAGCCACTTAAGTGTCCCTAATTGATCAGGGGGTGATGAATTTCTTATCCACAGAAACTTCTGAGGATCCGAAGTAGAGGGGTTGTATTCTGTGTAGATAGCAACCATATCCTTTAAATTTTTTTAGCATTTTTATTCTAAATAAAATTTTATTGATATCTTCTGTTTTTACATCACCTGCATTTCCCAGTATATGTCTCCATTCTCATTCCAGAGAGCTATCCCTTGTAACAATGATTTCAAAAGAGAGGAAGGCAATAGTTCAGCAAAATGAACCAAAAACAATGAAAAAAGTCTGACATTATACCCAGTGTTCCGCACCAACAGTCACCCACATCCATGAAAGAAGCAGGGAGGTATCTTTGCATATTTTTTCTTGCTCATTATAATTTCAGAGCGATTCAGTTTCAATGATTGTTTTTTTTTTCCATTTGCATTGTTGTAATTTTATGTATATTATTTTTCCTTATTTCTGCTTACTTTAGTTTGCGTTTGTTCATATAAGTCTCACCATGCTTCTCTATATTTATCATAGAAATAATTATTTACAGCACAGCACTTTTTCCATTATATTCAATACCACAACTTGTTTAGGCAATCTCCAATCCATAGGCATGTTTAATTTATTTCTAATTCTTTGTGAGTGGCAATATTCTTGAAGCATGGAGAATGCGACTGTGGTTGACTGCAAGTCAACCACACAATCTGGCACTTAATCTCATGTTTTCATTTGTTGTTTTAGGATTCTTTTATGTGTGATGCTTATCTTTTCAGCTAAGTTGTGAGCTTCATGGAGACAGGTACAGGGTCTTTTTCTCCTGTATTGACTACAATACTGGACCCAGAACAGGGACTTGTAAACATTTATTGACTCAGAAGGTGCTCAATAAATGCTGATTAATTGATTCTTTGGCAGGTATGAAAACAGTTCTCAGAATGTGACTCCTCTTTATTCCTGGGTAATTTGTTCTGGAACTTAATAATCCCTTTGCAAATCAGGTCCTTTAAAATTAATAATAACTGACACTTTTAAGGGTACCAGATCTGTGATTTCATTGCTATAGGGAATTCCCAATGATTGGAGACTCCTTCTACCAATGAAGACTTGTACTCTGCAATTTGTAGTCTTGGAGCTGCCTGCAGCATTAAGAAGTAAGTAACTTGCTTGGGGTCATACAGCCAGTATGTGTCAGAGATAGGATTTGAAACCAGCTTTCTGACTCTGAAACCCATTCTCTAGGAACTATACCACCCTATCTCACATCACCTTCTAGTTATAAACTAAAATTCATAGTACTTTTAGGTATATACAATACTTTACATATATTATGTCATAGATTTCTTATAAATAACAATATAGGGTACCATCATAATAAACATATATTTTTAGAAATATATAATACATATACATCCATACATTCATGCCTGTATATACATATATATATATACATATATATATATATATATATGTATATATATGTATATATAAATTGAGAGGCTAAGTGACTTTCCCCATTTACAAAACTAGTAAACATCAGTTAGGATTAGAACCCAGTTTTTTCTTCACTTTCCTTTTTGGTTTTAGTTTACTAAGCACTTTACATAAATAATCTCATTTAACCCTCATCACAGCCCTGGAAGGTCTGTACTACAGCTATTATCACCTTCTTGTTACAGATGGGAAAGCTAAAGATCAGAGGCTTAGCAACTTATGTGTGGTCACACAGCTAATAAGTGTCAAAGATGGACCCAAACTTTCTTGACTTTAACATCCCTGTTGGACAGGAAATTTAACCTCTCTGAGGTTGTTTACTCCTCCATTATGTAGATATAACTTCTCTTCCTATCTTACAAAGTTGTCTCAAGGATCAAATGAGATAACATACAAAAGTGTTTTGAAAAAAAAAATTAAAATTCCCTGTGCAAGCAAAAGACGATGGTCTGAAATCTCCTGGGTCCAACAAAGAGACAAGCCTTCTTAACTTCTCTGAGGGCCTAACACAGTGGCTGGACAGAGCTCAGAACAGGCAAGCAGAAATGAGTTTAAAAGCTTACATCTAATGCTATTGTCAACCTGTCTTGATGATCCTTTGGGGTTTGATTGAGCCCAACTGAACTGGAATATTGCCTGGCTACCTGAGGGGGAAATATTCTTCAGTTTTCTCAAGTCGAGGTCACTATACTCATGGGTCAAAAACATAGATCCAGAGAAAGCAGACAGGTAGAAGAGATAGAGACAGAGAAAAAGACTGAAAAAGAGAGAGAGAGACACAGATACACAGAGAGGGAGAGACAGAAGAAATGGAGAAAAAGCAAAAGAAAGACAGAGAAACAGAGACAGAAATTGAGGAGAGAGAGGAAAGAGTGAGACACAGCGACAGAGACAGAGAGAGAGACAGAGAGACAGAGGGACAGAGACAGAGAGAGGAACAGAGATGGAGATGGAGACAGAAAGACAGAGAGACAGAGAGACAGAGAAACAGAGAGAGAGAGAGAGAGAGAGAGACTTGAATTTGCTTGTGCTGTACATTACTTCTAATTGATGTGTTTCATGGCATTTCTTCACTTAGGACCTGCTTTCTCTGTCTTGCCTCAATAGGGGTTTAGTTCCCTCTTCCCTAGGAGTTTTGCCATCCAGGCTAGAAGCAGAAGGTCCTTAGAGCTTAATATCACTTCTTAGATTTGTGCTTGCCTCAAGCTACCATTTCCAGGAGGTAAAATCTTTTGCTCCAATTAGCATCATCTCTGCTGCATCCCAATTCCCTCTCCCCTTGTTTCCCCACTCAGCATTCCCCCAGCAACGATGAGACAGAAGCCCTGTGCTGTGGAAGCCTGCTGGGAATTTCTGGAGGGAGATGTCAGGGGAAGGCAGAAAGATGAAGGAAAGTTGGAGGGGGTGTACAGGGGGAGGCTCGATATTTTATCATCAAATGTATTTCCATGCAAAAGCAAACAAAAAAGAAAAACATATCTGAATACCCTTTGCTGTAGACTGGAAGGGGTTTTTATAGATAGAAATAGGGCAAGAATCGGGGTGAAAAGTGATTTCTCTTGTAAGAAAAGTAAACTGAGATAGGCATTTTTAAAGACAAACCTTAATAAAACTTCCTTCTTCTAAGATGACTTTTTTTAAAATAAGTAATTAATTAAATTTTAGTTTTCAACATTCACTTCCATAAGATTTTGAGTTTAAAATTTTCTCCACCTCTCTCTCCTCTCACCTCCCCAAGACAATGTGCAATCTGATACAGGCTCTACTTATACATTCATATTAAGCATATTTTCACATTAGTCATGATGTAAAGAAGAATTAGAACCAGTGGGAGGAACCAAAAGAAAGAAGAAACAAAACAAAACAAAACAAAAAAAAAGAGCAAATTGTATGCTTCCATCTGCATTCAGACTCCATAGTTCTTTCTTTGGATGTGGATAGCATTTTCCATTGTGAGTCTTTTCCTTCCAAAACATCTCGAGAGTTCCCTTATGGGGGGATTGCAGTTTCCCAGCCACTGCTTATAGGAACCTGAGTGGGAGGGAGCTAGGGGCTGAGAGAATATTGTCTCTAGACAGACAATAGGCATTTCTCAGGCTGCTGCTTTAGGCTACTGCAGCTCCCTCCTTCCTGAAGGGAAAGGACACACAGAGCAGAATCTTACCCAAGTCCTGCCCTGGCCAGGCTTATACCATAAAGTTTGACCTTCCAGGGAAATGATCTCTGCAACTGTCCATCATGACTTATACTCCCTCTGTACTATACCACCTCCACTGTCCTGTCCCCCAGGGATGGGCTCCTGGGACACTTGGTGTCCCAGGCCCTTACCCAACTTGGAGTCTATAGTTGACCTTTCTTCTAGGAAGCTGCCTTTCTCTACAATGAAGCCCAGGATTTAGCAGAGGTCAGACCTACTGGGAGATGGGGGAGGACTCCCTAATTGCTGACCAGAGTTCAAAGGTGGGACAAAAGGAGAGTTGAATGATTTGATTCCTTAACTAGGAGTTAAATCCAGCCCTATGCTAAACACTACAGTGAAACAGGAGAAGGAAAACATTGGAGAGTTAGAAGGCATCCTTAGGGAGACATACCTCAAAAAAAAAATGCATCGTCTGGTCAAGTAGAGGAGCCAGACAAGAATCAGAGAACAACATAAGATTAAGGGTTGAATTGTGTGGTAATAAGTGCGGAACATCTTGAGAGAAGGGTGACCACTGTGAATTGGAGTAGTAGGGAAAGCCCTCAGGTTGGGTGGATTGAATTGAGGTGGACCTGTGGTGAGCCTTTTAGTTCATATAATCGGAAACTTATTTTAGAAGTCTGGATGAAGTTTATTATCCTAGCCTAATGGAGAAATTAAATTTAATAACTATTATATTATTTATATTAGTTATTAGTATAATTAATAGAATATAATAATAATAGTTAACATTTAAATACTTAAGGGCAACTAGGAGGGAAAAGCCTGGAGTCAGGAAGACTCATCTTTCTGAGTTCAAATCCGGCCTCAGACACTTTCTAGCCATGTGACCCTGGGTAAGTCACTTAACACCTTTTGCCTCTGTTTCCTCATCTGTAAAGTGAGCTGGGTAAGGAAATGGAAAACCCCTCCAGTAACTTTGCAAGAAAACCCAAGATGGGATCACGAAGCATTAGACACGACTGGAAAACAACTGAACAAGAGCAAAATATAAGCACCTACTATGTGCCAGGCACTGTGCTAAGGGTTTTATATTATCATTTCATTTGATCTTTACAACAGCCCTGGGAGGTAGGTGCTATTATTATCCCCATTTTAGAGATAAAGAAACTGAGAAAAGGAGAAGTTAAGGGACTTGCACAGGATCACATAACTAGTCAGTATCTGAGGCTGGATTTGAACTCACATCATCCTGAATCCAGGCCTGCCTCTCTATTCCCTGTGCCACTAACCTGCCTGGTAATGGCTGCCCCTTGTCTGTAGCTAGAGAGTATCAGTGTAAGAATAACTATGGCAATACCAATAATAAGAAGTGGGGTGGTATGTAGAGGAAATAGAGGACCAGCCTAGGAGTTGAGAAGACAGGGGTTCTGGGTTCTTGGGCATGTGCCTTAACTCCTTAGTGCCCCCTACTTCCAACACAGTGCTCTGCAATGGCTGCCATCAATACCATTATAGGAAAGTTTCTTCAGGTGGAGTTTGCTATACCAATAAAATCCCATGTCAGGACCCAAGGTGACCAAAGATAATGATAACAAATGGCACTTATCTGGAGCCAGCTTCATAGTAATTGACGATGCCCTGCATCATGCCTCCCAAAATGTTCTAAGATGTTTGATGAGGACCATCATGAGTAAGAGCAGGAGGACTCGTGAATCTTTATTTTTATTATTTTTTAAGACAGAGGCTTACCAATCGATGTCAAACAGCATGGATACCCAATTGGCATAATTCTTCCTTAGCTCTGAACTGCAGATCTCAAGAGATACACCAGCCTCAGCCTCCTGGGTGGCTGAGATTACAGGCACCTCTGTAGCTAATCATAGAACTCTATATGTCTGCTGATGTTTACATCTTTAGATGCAAGTGGATGAGCCCAGATGTGCATTTTGTATGAAATCAGACCAGTGTTGTGTTTTTGTGTATGTATATATATCGGCACTTCAGTGAGAAACTGCCTATGTATATACTTGTATGCTTATATATCTAAACAGAAATTTGATATGAAATCATGTTTTATGTATATAAGTACTCTTTTTTATATGTGGGAACATACATGGCTATTTGTGTATGAAATAATATGTGGCATTTGTACATTTTTGCATTCATGAATACAAACATGTATAAGCATATCTCCATGTAGGTGTACACAAATTGGTCTACATATGTACATATATGTATTTATATATTATATTGTGTTTACACACGTATTTTTGATTATATGTGAAATCTGTTTGCACATGTGTAACATATGTATATACACATCAGTGTTTGTATTCACACATGTGCTTCTGTTTGTAGATTTGTGTGTGCGTGCATGTTGGTTCAAGTTTGCGTATTTATATGCCAACCCTCCTCCCTTGTCTCAGTCTTGGCTGGTCTGGAGGCATATAGAGTGACACTTGTAATATTCTTGCTTTCGAGCTGTCTGCAGCCGGGAAGTAATGAACAGAATTGAACTACTTTCTTGCCTTCCTCAGGAGAGATCAAACCTTCTAATGGGAATGCGGTGATGGAGACTGTCTAAGAGCCTGTGTGCCCTGAGCAAGGATGACTTAGTCAATGTCAAAATGCACACCCTCACCCATGGGACCCAGGGGCTTGTTTGACTCTGCAGCTGCTTCACGGAGAACACCTGGGATTCTGGGGGTGGGTGGGGGCACCAGGGGATGGAAACCTTTGCAAGTTTTATCTTTATTCCTTTGTTTTGGAGAAGTTTCTCTGGACGTATGAAAGAAATACAGAGTTTCTGAACAGTACCCAGGAGCAGTTGCATGTTTCTTTTAAATGAGAAAAACAACGTTATTACATCTGTGGACTCCTTGGGTTTATTACTGTTTATTGTAGTGTTTGCCGATGAGCACTGCTGTGTGCAGGATGTGCACCCATAGAAATAGAATTCTCTTCCTCTCTGGACCATATTCCACAGAGCAACTTTGTGAGACCCATCAGCATTCTTGGGCCCTAGGAGGCACAATGCAGAGACTAACCTCCTATGCCAACATCCCACAGAAAGTGGAGAATAAATTCACTGCACAGTGCTGTACAACACAGCATGTCAATTCAATCCCCAAAGTTAGAAAAACTCAGTCAAATGAATTAGTTTACATTGTGTAGATGGAACAACTGGTTGATTGAAGTTTTTTTTTTTCCACATTCTACTAGACTCTTTGTGGAGATATGTCCCAAGTTCCTGTCTTTTAAGGCCAAACCCATGTTTCCCATCCTTCATGCAGTTTCTCCTCACTACTCAAGTGCTTGCACTTGCTTACCTTTTTTCTCTTAAAATTTCTGCAGACGGGGCTACGGGAAAAAAAGACACACTAATGCACTTTTGGAGGATCTGTGAATTGATCCACCCATTCTGGAAAGCAATTTGGAATTATGTGCCAAAAGTTAGCAAATTGTGCTTACTTTTTTAACCCAACTATACTACCAGCTAGGTTGATTACTCAAAGAGATCAAAGAAAGAGGAAAAAGACTAATTTGTTCAAAATTACTTACAGCAACAATGTCATAATAAGCAAATATTGGAAACTAAGGGGATTTGGGAAATGGTGAAACAAATTATGGTATATGAATATAATAGAATATTACTGTGCCATAAGAAATAAAGAAATGCACAATTTCAAAGGAAACCAGTAAGACCTCTATGAACTGATGCAGAGTGAAGTAAGCAGAACTAGTAATGCAATTTACACATTGTCAAGAAAAATAACAACAATGTCATCAAGAAAAATAACATTGAAAGACTTCAGAATGATGTTTCAATGTAATAATAAACTGTAAATCCAGGAGACTGAAGATGAAACAATCTACGGACCCCTTGGCAGAGAGGTGATGGATGTAAAATTCAGAATGTGATATATATATATATATATATATATATATATATATATATATTTGGACATGGCCAATGGGGGAATTTGTTTTGCTGAATTGGGTGTATTTAATGGGAGAGTTTAAAAGAAAATATTGGGGAAGGGGGTAGTGGGAGGGAGAGATAAAAAAGCTTTTAAAAAAAGATTATCCAGACAGAGGTCAGATCCACCCACTGTCTCATTGTCCTCTCTTGTTCTAGATAGCTTGCTTTTTTCTCCAAGGCTTCCCTCAGCCAGGTTACAGTCTTATCTTTCTTTTAGGTCCACAACTTGGACATCCTGTCAACCTATAAGACTTCTGTGTGAATTGGTTTAAGAGCTTTTTTTGCGCCATACCCTTTGACAGGAGGATGACAGGAAAGCACTGAATCCATGGTGAAGCAGAGGGCTAAAATAGGAATTGGAATGGTCATAGTGAAGGAGGAGGTAGAAAAGAACAGGGAGTAAAGGAAAAAATGGTAGAAAGTTGAGCTGTAGCTTTCCAAATCCCACTAGCTTCATCATTTCACTGGCTGTGGGCAGGACAACTTTCAAGGTGAAAACCATATCATCACTTCATTTCATAAGTACCTACTTCATTCAGAGCCCCAGGCTGGGTCATGGGTAGATAAAAAGTTTAGATCAAATACCATCCTGGGACAAGATATTGAACCTGAGACCCTCAGGTAAAAAGTCTACTGCTCTATTGATTAAGATATTCAGGCTCTTATGGAAAACACTATATAAGAATATAAGGCATTATAAAACAGAAAATGGCCTGCTGATGATTTGGTCTGAATGAAACCAATGGACCTCCTATCCACTCCCCAGGCACCTGCAAACACATTGTAGTCAATATCCATTTTTCAATGTACTATTGATTTCAAGAGGCATTAATTTCAAAGCAAGCAGTAGTTTCCTTCGGTAATTTCCATGTAGCTGATACAACTGCCATTGTTGCTGACTGGTCTGTTGTCAGATAATATTGATTGCATATGGAATGAAAGAGGACATAGTCTATGGTGTAGTCATCTTCCTCATGAAGATGGTTGGGGGTGGGGAAGTGTGATGAAATGGGTCCAGAGAATATAAGATGAGAGAAGAACTGATGGCTTCCCTTCATCCTCGGTCTGCCCACTCTCCACTCTGCCAGACTAGCTGCTGAGCTTCCTTGACTGTTATCCCTGATCTCTGTCAAATTATACACACAAATCTGCCCCTCATCTTAAAATGCATTCATTCCTGACCTGGATTTTATTTTATGTTAAAGCCAATGCCCGGATTGATCAGCATTTATTTTTGCTATTTTTCTTCTTGACATAATGTTTTATTTATTCATTCATTTAACTGATGGCCACTTTCCTAATTAGGAGGTGTTACAACATCAACATGGTGTTGAACCTGGAAAAAAAACAACAATTTGTAGTTATAATCCAGTTTCTCAGGTTATAAATATCATATTAATTTTTTTAAAAAAATCACTCTTTTGATGTGACGAATCTCTAGATTTTGAACATATAGATTTACCCATGTTCTTCTCATTTGTGAATAGTTGATGGATCTTAGGAAGCTGAGAAACTATAACTTCTTGTGTATTCAAATTTTGATCTAATGTTTCCTTCAATTGTATGCATTAATACATGTTTTATTATCAATATTATTTTCTTAGATTGTAATCTTCATGATCAAGGAAAATGGCTTGGTATACTCTTTGTATAATGCCTAGCCAATGTCATGTAAATAAGATTTATGCAATAAAACTATTATCCTGTTAACAGAACTCTGTTAACTGTTACTCCCAAATTTAACATTATGGTCATAACTAGCACTAATGTGATAGCCCTACAGAATCAGGATGTGCCTTCTGAATCATCAAAAAAGAACTTAAATGTTCATTCAAATGTTCATATTATATTTGTATACCAATTATGCCTTGAGGTACTCTTGGAAAGTTTCACAGAGGAGGAAGGACTTACATGGGGACTTGGAGATTAGGTAGGATTTGATGATTATGTTGTTAATGATAATGATGCTGCTGATATTGATGTTGGGACTGAACATGAAGATAAAGGAGATTAAGAGGAAGATGATGGTGATGCTCACCATATACTTTATGGAGATTTCACAAATTAATGAATTTTTTTTCTGTCTCAAGAACTATGAATAAATGAACAAGAAAGCATTTATTAATCATTTATTATTTGTCAAGCAATGTGATAAGCAATGTAGATCTCACTATAAAAGAAAATCTAGATTCCGTCCTTAAGAAGCCTATATTTTAACACAGGGAAATAACATATATAGGGATGTAGTAGCCAGAGAGAAGCACTTTGATCCTGAAAGCTACAGGAATGGTGAATGTGGCCTTAAGGGCATGGATGGAAATACATCCCTGACTTCTTTCCTCATGGCAAAAGGGTAGCAATGAGAACTTAATTTGGCAAAACCTCTAAATATCATACTTTGTGTTTTCTTTTGCAACATGGCTAATTTGGAAATATGTGTGGCATGATTTCACATATATAACTGATATCAAATTGCTTACCTTCTCAATGAAAGGGAGGAAGGAGAGAATTTGGAACTCATGGCAATTTTTAAGAATAAATGTTAAAAATTTTTACATATTATTGGGAAATATTTAATAAAATAAATAAAAATACAGTTGAATAAACATAACACTTTGTGTTAGCATTTAATATGAACACAGTTTCTATTTTCCTTTTTCCCCTCCAAAAACTCACAGATACTTCACTAGCCCAGTGCTAGGTATAGTAGGTTTGAGTTTCCTCTTCTCCTTTTGCTTCTTCAAGGAAAGTGTACATTTGTAGTACTAAAATTAAGCAAACAGAATGCCCTTTACAAAAAAAAATAGCTACTTTCCCATTCCTTAACCAGTAAAATTCTATGAAACATAGGTAAGGCAGGGCTTTTGTTGTTCAGTCATTTCAGTTGTGTCAGACCCTTCGCGACCCCACTTGGGGTTTCCTTGGCAAAGTATGGGAGTGGTTTGTCACCTCCTTCTCCAGCTCATTTTACAAATGAAGAAACTGAGGCAAACAGATAAGTGACTTGTCTAAGTCACATGGTTAGTAAAAATATGAGGCCAGATTTGAACTCAGAAAGATGAGTCCTCTTGACTCCAAGTCCAGCACTCTATCCACTGTGTCCCCCAAGGCAGGGCTTATCTTTATTTTATAGGTGAAGAAACTGAGGCACAGAGAGGTCAAATGACTTGCCTAAGATCACACCATACATGTCAGAGTTGAGACTAGAACTCTGGTCTTTTCACCTTCAGCCTCGTACTCCAAGTTATAGGAGAGAAAAGTGGGAGGAAAAGATTTGAAGAACAAGGTAATCCTAAGACTATAAGAAGGACAGTGGTGAGTCAGCCTATGTTCTCCTGAGCCCAAAGTGCTGGCACTAAGAGAGCTATCAAGAGATAGGCTGTGAGCAGGGTAGAGTTATTCTCTCTACTTCTATATTCATGTTTTAGAAACATGGCCTAAATATTTATAACTTCTTTTAGGAATAAGGATCGGTACACATCTATGAGTTTACCTAAACCCTCTCAAGCCTCTTCATCTTCCCAGCCTGTACTAACTCAAAGATGAACAAGTCCAACAGAGTAGGAAGGAAGACTTCCTTGTAGCTATCCCAGGGGCAGCTAGGTGGTGCAGTGGATAGAGCACCGTCCCTGAAGTCAGGAGTACCTGAGTTCAAATCTGGCCTCAGACCAAACACTTGACACTTACTAGCTGTGTGACCCTGGGCAAGTCACTTAACCCTAATTGCCTAAAAAGAAAAAAAAACCCTTGTAGCTATCCTAAGTTTATCTTCTTCAAGGTCTAGGACAGAAGAAAGGGAGGACATAATTCTCTTAGGCAGCTAAGTAGTACAGTGGATAGAGGGCTAGATTTCAGGTCTGGAAGGTCTGAGTTCAAATTCAATGTCAGATATTTCCTAGCTACATGACCCTGGGCCTGTTAACTTAAACTAAGTCTCAATTTATCATTTGTAAAAATGGAGATAATAATAGAACCTACCTCATAATGCGTGGTCAGGATCAAAATAATACATAAAATGTTTTACAGACCTTAAAGCACTATATAAATGCTATTTTATTGTTATTTCTTTGATGTCTGGAAAATGGTGACCAGTTTCTGGTTTCAGCTTTTACAGTTCCTGGGTCTTATGATTTTTGTATCTACATTTTGAGCCTTCATCTCACCACAGTGAAGAAACCCAATGTTTCTAGTCTGTGCTCCTCAGCACATCCTCAAGCTCATTTGGGTCATCCTTCTTGGGACCTTTCACAGTGCTGTTGTCTTTTTCAAAATCTGACTGGCTGACATGTGGTATTTTCCTTCCCAACCCTGCATTTGTCTAAAAAAAAAAAAGAGCCGACCATCTTGCACCTGCAATGTTTTTGGCCATGACTTTATTATTAAAAATGAATAATGTTATAAACAACAGTACTGATTGTGAATATATTGTGGATATTAAAAGGGAATTAGACATCATCCAGTGAAAGACAGCTTTGGGTTTTAAATTACCTTGGCAGCTGTTCATTTGGGTCACATATAACTCTTGAACTGACCAGTTAAGATTTTCATTACAATTCATGCCTTCAAAAGCACAGGAGGGACTTGGTGAAGTCATGTCATCATTCTCTTGAATTCAGAAAGGATTCTTCCCAAACAAAAGTTAGTGTTTCCTATTATTTAAAGACATTAAAAAAATATTCCTTAACTTTCCACAATCTTCAATTCTACAGTTCTAATTTTTTCTCATTTAAACTCATTCAGGCCTTGGTGAGATAGGGACTTTAAGCAGTCAACATTCCCAATGCCATGAGCCCTAAAGAATTGGGTCCATTCTCCAGGAAGAGGGGCTGTGGTGGAAAGAGAGGGAGGGTCACAATAGCTGCAGTGAAACTTCTTACAACTCCCAAAGTTTGTACTCTTGGTTGCAGTTTTGAAAGGAAAGTCATGCTTCAATTAATAATAGACAACAGAGTCACTATGATGGGGGAGCAGAGACAATGGTGTGATCAAATGCCAAGAAATGACTGACAGCTGAAAAAATATTATGTGAGCCGAAGCAATTTCTTCTGACTTCTAACTTCATTCATCCAACGAATAACATTTCATCATGGTTTTATCAATGGAATGCAATTCCACTCAGATCATTCTGTCAACGACAAGAAACAGCACCAAATCATTTTGTCCATACAAATAAATCATTCCTTCATTATTATTTTTCTACCATTTGGAAACCAAAGAGGATAATCAAAATGTTCCCAGCAACCTAGAGAAAAGGGGAAAGAAATGGCTTGTGTGGGCCTGGACTAGTGAAATGTATGCTCTGTTTGACACTTCATGGCATAAAGGAGAAATAAACATTTTTTAATGTTTTGGGGACCCCAGAAAAATCATTCTGAGAAGAGGAAGGAGAGCAATGCATCTGATCAGTATTTCTAAGCCCACTATGCACATTTCCTTTCTCCTGGAAGGTCCGCTTCACTAATAGCTAGCATTTATATAGGCTTTAAGGTTCTCAAAACATTTTACATATATTATCTCATTTGAGTTTTACCACAACCCTATGAGGCAGGTGCTATTATTATCCAATTTTACAAATTGGTCCAGAGGTTTAGTGAACTTAAGTGACTCGCCTAGGATTACACAGCTAGCAAGAGTTTGAAGCACAATTCAGTCTTAAAGCTTCCTCTATCCACTGTCCCATACTACTTCTACTTCCCATATCAAAATCTAACTCAACCTTTCCAAGCTCAGGTCAAACTTCCTTCAAAACATCTTCTCAACATACCCAGTTTTCAATGGTTTATCTTTCTTCTTAATTATTTTAGCATTTATTGTTGGTCCCACACAATTGATCCCATGTTCTGAATTCCTTGTTTTACTCATCTATGTATGTATATATATAGATAGATAGATAGATAGATATAGATAGATAGATATCTAAATATCTATCTATCTATATCTATCGAAATATCTATATATAGATATATATATATACACATACATATGTATATGTATATATGTATATGCATAGGTATATATGTGTATATCTATATGTGTATATGTATATGTATATATATATATTATGTGTGTGTGTGTGTGTGTATGTGTATATGTGCATATAAGTACCTCTCTACATTTATATCTATCTATGTACTTTGCAGCAATAGGTGTGGCCATTCTAGGAGGTCTCCACACAAAGGAAATTAAAAGTCGAAAAGATGACAAATGTATAAAACAATATGCAAAGCTGGAAAGATAATAATGAAGTACAAGATGTACTTATTTCTTAAGTCTTAGAATATCAGAGTAAGACAAGGGTTTAGAGATAATTTAAGCTAATCATACTCTCAGGCTTCTGTGGGCTTCCTATCTAGTTGAAGAGATCTTGTCTCCACAAAAGCCCTAAATGATCTCTACGATCTTGTCCTGTTGAGGTTTAGGGGTGACGGAAACACTGAAATTCAAGGGCAAAGGGTATGGGTCTGCCTCGAAAGAATTTGACTCAAGCCTTCTTTCAGACAGAGACAAGGTTTATCAAAACACCAGTTGGGGTGGGCGAGATTCCTAGTGAGTCTGCACCACTGGCCAGATTTTAGGAATCTGAGTGATTTAATGGAGGAAAGATGGACCTTTTATACAAAAAGACTGTGGGGAGATCTGGATGTGTTCTAGGAGTGGCCAAATGGTCTGGGGTGACTGGGAGAAGGGGTCTAGATGAAATTAAGGGTGGTAAATGGCCCGGGGCAATCTGGAAGTAACAGAATATGAAGGGCTGGGCTAGGTTAGAAGTAACAGAGAATTGCAAATTGGGTCAGCAGGGTCAAAGCCACAATGTAAAGACAGTTGAAAGGATTATTCACTGATGCCTCAGGCAAACAAGAGAGATCTAAGTTCAGGGGCTGGATTCTTGGAATTCATGGGAAAGTTCAAAAAGGGAGAGATCCAGAGCCCATACCCCATCAGTCCTACTCTGTTATACCAAGACTTAAGAAATATATACATCTTGTGCTTTATTATTATATGTCCAGCCTAGCATATTTCCCAACACATTTGTTATCCTTTTGACTTTTAATTTCATTGGTGTGAGGATCTACTATAATGGCCACACCTCATATTGCTGCAGAGTTGCCAATGACCTATCAAATTCATCTTAGAGACTTGATTGAGGTCACTTAAAGGTTCTCAGTCTTATTCTTGTTAATTGTGTCTGTAGCTGAGACTTTTCATGACCCTATTTGGAGTTTACTTTGCAAAAATACTGGAGTGGCTTGCTATTTCCTTCCCTGGTTCATTTTACAGATGAGGAAACTGAGGCAAACAGGGTGAAGTGACTCCCCCATGGTCACACAGCTAGTAAATGTCTGAAGTTGGATTTGAACTCAGGTCTTCCTGACTCCAAGCCTGCTATGTACTGAGCCACCTAGCTGCCAAATGTCAGTAAATGAACATTTATTAATTGTCTGTGATGTGCCAGGCACAAATGACTTGCCCGTTATTACACTGTATCAGAGTTGGGACTGAACCCAGGTATACTTGGCTCTAAGGTTGGTTTTCTGTCCACTACAACATGCTGTCTCTCTGCTCTCCAGATAATGGGGGCTGAATAAATAGAGGTCGTTGATGATAGTGGTGATGACAGTGGTTGTTCCAGGCTGTACAGTAATGATGCCATCTTCAGAAGGAAAAATCTGAAATTTAAAACACACTGGAGTTTAGGAGATTTGGATCCCCAACCACTTATATGTAGCTAGGTAGCACAGTAGATAATGTGTTGGGCTGAGAGGCAGGAAGACTTCAGTTCAAATACAGCCTCAGGCATTTACTGTGTGACCCCAGATAGTTATCATTTAATCTCTGTCTGCCTCTGTTTCTTCAATTGTAAAATGGAGATTATAATACATTTACCTGCAAGGGTTGTGAGGATCAAATGAGATCTTGTTTGTACAGGATTTAGAGCAGTGCCTAGCACAATAGGTAGTTAATGAATGTTTGTTTCCTTCTTTCCTCCCTACCTTCCTCCATGCCTTTCTTCCTCCTTGAGGGTAATAGGCTTCATACTTTCTAAATGCATAGTTCCTGAGGTGACAGCTCTGTAAAGGTACATGGCATGAGCATCTCCTGTGACTTTTCCCAGGTCTTCACATTGAGCCAGGTTGCCTCTTTTCAGGAAAGGCTCCAAATAGTAGCATGAGAATAGCACAAGAGACTTGGCCAGGCAGTGGGAGGGAGCTAGACCTGACAGTGGCAGAGCAGGCTGTCAACAAAATTACGACTGTACATTTAGATGATTTGTCCATTTTATTTGGACACTTTTTCAATAGAAACTAGATGTTTAGTTTGGAGTAGAGAAGACATGATTTGAAGGGCTGTCATGTGGTAGAAGGAGGAGATTCCAATGGGTAGATATAACTGGAACATGGATTTCATGGAAAATTACTATTTGCAACCATCAAAGCTGTTCATAAATAGAACTGGCTACAGTAAGAGCTTAAGGGGATGTTGTTCCTCCCCAGCTCCCTCCTTCCCATAAAATGTAAGCTCTCTGAGGGCATCAACAGCTTAACTTTTGTCTTTGTATGCCTCATACCTAAAATGATTCCTAGTAGGCACTTAACGAGTATTTATTGAATGATTGAGTGAGTGAGTGAGTAAAGAAGACATGAGGTGACCTTTCCAGAGATGTCAAAAAAAGATTCCTTGTTTGACTATATTAACTACTTGCACTGCTAAGAGATCATGAAGAAAGGAATAGAGAACAATCTGTGTAGTCTGGTATTGATGGGGTGATAGGACCTGGACTCTTAATTATCTCATACATTTCATCAACCCAGTTCCTGAATTTTGCAACACAACCCAGTCACTGGTATCTTGCTAGAGGTATCCCACCTAGATACTAAACAGTCCTTTCTCAGTTGCTTTTGATCACTTGATTCTTTTCAATGTGTCACCTGGGACACTTTAGGTTATTTACCACTCCTTAATCCCATCCAAATCTTCTCACAGTCTTTTTTTTTTTATCTGTAAGTATCACTCTTACCCCTATTAAGTTGCGGATTCATTAGGAATCTCTGCCTGCTCCTATTCCTCCCTACTTTGACTGAAAGAAGGCTTGAGTGGTTGAATTCTTTCCAGGCAGACTTGGCCTGTACCATTACATTTCAGGGTTCCCAGCAATCCCAAACCATAACATATTCTAGAAGATCTACCCTGTACCCTGACATTTTGGGGTTCCCAGCAACACCAAAATCACATCAGTATAAATATGGTACTTCCCAGAGGCAGGAGGAAGATAATTTGCCTGTTTGGGTTCCAATTTTTTTTTTTAGGCAACTGGGGTTAAGTGACTTGCCCAGGGTCACACAGTTAGTATGTGTCAAGTGTTTGGTCTGAGGCCGGATTTTGAACTCAGTCCTCCTGACTTCAGGGCCAGTGCTCTATCCACTGTACCACCTAACTGCCCTATGGGTTCTATTTAACTCTGTGAGTCAATGCTTATCTTTTCATGTCTTAGGCACTACTGGGACAGAGAGGGGACTATGATTAAACTAATTCTAACCCCTCATCTTTAATTTTGATATGCTTTTAGGTTATAGAATCTATATAAAAGTCAAGAAAATAGCACACATTCATATCATACTTTACACAGCTTTTATCTCATAATAATCCTATTACGTAGGCAGTGCAAGTATTATACTGATAGATAAATTGAGGTCAAGGAAGATTAAGTGGACTACCTAGATCTATAATGGCTAGCAAATAAGGAGCTGGGACTTGAACCCAGGCATTTTGGCCTGCACTCTAATGACATTTCTACTCCATAACCTAAGTTACTTTGCCTCTAGGGCTTCAGTTTCCTTATCTGTAAAATGAGGAGTCTGAGCTAGATTAACTCTAAAATCCTTTCCAGTTCTGACATTTTCTTTTTGTATACTCCTAACGTTTTCACTGAACCCTTCTCTGGATCTCAGATCCAGTGAGGTGCTGCATTCTACCTGCTAGCTCAGTGAGACCCTCCCTGTCTCATGTTCTCTATTCTATCCCCTCAGGGCCCTTGCAGACCCATTTGCTACACAAACAGACAAAGTGAGTTTGAGCTTGTAATTCCAGTCCCAGAAGGGGCTTTGGAGAACAAAGGAGGGAACACAAGGCAATCCTGAGGAGAAGAGAGAGAAGCAGCAAGCTTGGATCCAGGGCACATTTCCTCAAGTGTGTGTATGTTCAACTTCCTTCAGAAAAAGTCTGGTGCTGTTTATACTGGATATTTTCCATCAGCATCTGCAGTGCAGGGAACATTTTTACAGAATGCCATATAAATGGAAAGTAAATTTCAAAAGATGTTTATCAAAATAAATAAGTTGAGGCACTAAAGTGGAAGGATTTGAGGGACACTAGGAAGTTTCTCCAGGTCCCCAAATTTCTCCCTGCTTAAACCAGTGTTTGACAGTCCACCATTAAAGATTCATTTCTTTGGGTTCAGCATTGACATCTCCAGCTCCCTCACAAATCCCCTTGGGAGTAATGAAACATTATATTACAGTGCCAATGAGTTTATTAGAAAATAGGAGACAGGAGGGACAAGTAGTATAAATACACTAAGCATATCCAAGGGGGCCGTGGGCAACTTCACAGTTTTGCTGAGGGGTAGCTCTGGCTGCTACCCTTGGGGAATGAACAGTCTAGAATTTGTTTTAGATGACATAGGAGCAATCTCAAGAACTGACATTTTGAAATCATAACTATCATTCTATTATCAAGATCAAGATCAGGTGAACTGTGGCAGAGAAACTGGTGCTGGATACCCCCAAATCCTTGTTGTTGTTGTGTTTGTCCTTTGTTTTCCAAGAAGACTAATGATTGAGGCACCATCTACAAAGAGAAGCCTATTATTTTCTGAATGGTTTATGAACAGTATTCATGAATTCCGGAGACTTGAACAACATGGAATGTATGTAATGTCCCTCAAGAGCCACCTGGTCCAAACCCTTAATTTTACAAATGAGAAATCCGAGGTTTTGGCCCAAGTCATATGTCTAGCAATTAGCAAAGCAGAACTAGAACCCTAGTTTCATGGCTCCTACCACAGCATTCTCTTTCCTATTCTATATTTCCCTTTACTACACTTTCCCCAATGCTATACTCCCTATACTACACTTCTTTCTCCCTTCCTTTATTTAATTAAATTGTATTGTATGGATTGATTCATTTTGTTTGGGCATAGTAGCTACTTTCCAACAAACAAACAATCACCAGGACATTCTACCAAAAACATTAGATGAGGAAATATTAACAGAAAAGGATGTAGCCTTGATCTTAAATAATTTGGCATGAACACTAACCATTGTACTTGACCAGTTTTATTGCCTCTTCATTTTATTTGCCTTTATATTGCTTCAGACATTGTCTATTGTTCTTTTGGCATGGTTTTCTTGATCTTTTATCACTTTGAACATGTCTTCCCACATTTCCTTGAATTTTTCATGTAAGAGGAGAGGTTTCTGCCCCACTCCAATTAATATAATCACAGAATATAATAAAAAACAGAAGGCCCAAATGTCTAGATCAAATTAATCAAGCAATAAACAGAATTAACTAAAACTTTACTCAATCTTAAAGAATCACTGGGGCTCTGGATCATTGGCTGAAAACATAGAAAATGTTCTGTGATTGGTTGAAGGAGTCAAGTCAGTTTTAAACCATATACTCCAGCAGTTGGCAAGTTGAGTGGTGGTAGAATCAAATGATGGAAGACTCCTGAAAAGGAATTGCTCTGAAAGAGAGGAGGGTTAGGCAAATTATTTTTCTTTTTCTCTCCATACTCTATTAACTAGTGACCTTGTGAACTTTAAAATGTCAGAAGAGCAGGAGTTCTCATCTAATGTCTGTAGCAGTGTCTCCTGAGCAGTAGTGGCTGAAAACAGTCTTCCTCAGAAACAGAGAGACATAACCAAGGACAGGCTGAATAAACCAAGTAAAGGCAGCCTCAGGATTTTACAAGGGCATGACTCTTGGATCCCAGCAGAGAACTGTACCTAAGGGGAATTTCATTAGCACTCTATAAAGGGAGAAAAAGACTTTTAACAACTAAGAGCTGTGAGTTTATCCTCTGACCACATATATTCTATGAATTTCATCCTCTTCTCCCCAGGGACTCAGTGTGAAAGAGGAAAGTGCTTACCTGGTTTGAGTATATGTTTCTATAACAACTACCCATACTATACAATTGTTTAGTAAATATTCTTTCTAAAAGCTAATAAAATTTGCCTGATAATCAATAGGGAATACACCAGTGGGGGCTCATGAGTGACAAGATTAGAAATCTTAACCCCTTAGGGTTACCTCTCACCTCTGAGTATAATATTAGTAATCAGTACCTTCTGTAGACCCAGCCTACCAAAACATGTGAGAGTTGAGAAAGCAGATCCAGAAAGGCATGCTACATTCATATTCATCATTCCTTACAGCACAGTAATAATTCATTCATTCATAAGTCATAACTTTTTTAGATATTCCCACAGTCATTCAGTACATATTTGTTTCCAGCTATTTTCTATCATAAATAATACTGCTATTAACATCTTTTCTTTCCCTTCTTTTTGTCAATAATCTCTTTGGGATATATAGTCCCCATAGTGGCATTTCTGAATCAGAGGTTCTAAACAATTTAATAACTTTACTAACATAATTGCTTTCTAACTGCTTTTCCTTCTTAAGGTTATTCACCATCACTAGGAGTTGTAGAATCCAGAATCTCAGAATTATAGAATTTAGGATTGGAAGGGATCTTACACACCATCTAGTATGACCTTCTACACCATCCAGGTAATGATCATCAAATGATAGCCCCTGCTGTGCCCAGCTCTGTTTTAGGTGCCATCCTCTTTGAATTAGTATTTAACTGCAGCCCCAGCATGAAGCTAGTAAGTGCCATTGCCCTCTTTCCAAAGAACTGTGTTCCAGCAAAGGATTAAACATCTCATAGTGCTTTTTAAAGAGGAAATTTGACTTAGAGGCACAGCCAAACCCCAGTTAGAGTGAGCAGAGTCAGTAGCACACATTCCCTTCTGGAAAATGGGAAATAGGGCACCGAGTTGGAGGAATGATGGAGAACTTCAATGAACAGTGAACAAATGAAGATGGAAAAGGAAGACACCTTGGATTACTGCAAAGGTCATCTAGCTAGGTTCAAAGCCTCTAGTCTCAGCTCCCTTTCCCCCACCCTTCTTTAATCTAGCCTTCACACCAGAATAATTTTAATAATACAAAAGCCTGGTGGTATCATTCTCAGCTCAAGAACTTCACTGAATCCTCATGGCTTATCACATTAAATTCACACTCCCTTATGGGGCAACTGAGATTGTTTTCTAGTTCTACTAAGGACAGAATAAAAGGGAAGAACCTTATGCAGTATCATGAGAAAGTGAGGATTAAAGCACAGAAGAATTTACCAAGAGGAAGAATAGTAGATACTCACATGGTTAGAAATGTTGAATCTACTTTTATGGAACTCTAAAAAACAGGGGTTCTCATATGTCTGAGATGTTTTTCAGTGAGTTCTTGTCTGGAAGCAGAGGGATGGATGGTATATTTTACTTCATGCTCCATGGCCTAGGGCTATTAAATTTCAATAGACATTTATTAAGAATTAATCATATTTCAATTGTTCTTTAAGGTATATTTTCCCATGGCTGGGAGTATTAATATCTCTAGTTCTTGAACTACGATCAAATAAACTCTTCCATTATCCCTGGGAGGGGTGTGTCAAGTTTGCTTCCCTCCAGTCCCATTCACTATCTCTGTAACTATCTTTGACTAGAGTCTTCCCTCACAACTATTCCCTTGCTTATTGGAATTTAAACTCCTTGATGGCAGAGAATATGTTTGTGATTGTATTTGTATCCCTAGAACCTAGCAGAAGGATTGACACAAAGTAGGCATGGAATAAACTATTTTTCATTCATTCTCACATAGTACTACTTGGCCTCACCCCACTATTTCCCTACTACTCTAGCACCATATCCTGACTATCCTGAGTAGCAGTCCAGGTAACTTAAATAACCACCCATGTCATCTCTGAAGGACTCTTGTGTTAAAGCAACAATTGAGGAGAGAGTAAAAAAAGGTAGTCTGCAGAGAACTATGGGAAGTCCTGATTTATTTTTTGTTTCAGCAAGGGGAGGTTAGTCAAGGGGGAGAAGACCAGTATCTCTGTTCTTGGGAAGGAGGAAGATCTATGCTTATGGAGTCACCTGGACACTACCTGGGAGTGGGGATGGAGATCCATTTGAAAGATATGGGGGTGGTGTTGCTGACTTGCTACGTGTTTCTTCTGTGTGACCAGAGATAGTCAGAACAGTAGCACAAGGGAGCTATCCACATAGGACCACTTGTTTGGTGCTACACTGACTGCCATGCAGAGAAGCCAAGTGTCTTCAGCTAAGATAAGGGAACTCTGGAATATCACTGTAATTATGCGACTGGCCTCTGACCTCTGCCTCAAAGTGGCAGAAGAGGACTGACACCATCTGCTGGAGAGCCAAAGGCAGAATTGTACTATGTGAGAAGTCAGAAGAACTAAGTCAGGAATCACTAGCAGGAGCAATGACCCTTAACAATTGCTGGGAGCTATGAAGAAACGACAGACTGTGCAAAAATCAGTTGGAGAGCCTCAGATGGAGACACACACTGAGAAGCTATCCTAAAGGCGATGCCTTCTGCAGGGAACCTAACTAGGGTGTGATTACAAGGGGCAGGGCTATACAGGCCTCTGGGAAGGGTTGCTCCTTAATGCATGTCATCATTTTCCATGAGCTCTTCTTTCAGTATCATTTGTTTTCTCTGAGCTGCAAATTAACCTGTTCATTCTTTGAGCTTTGTGACCTATGCACCTACAAGGAAAGGTGGTGATAACATATTGCATTGGGGTTGAATAATAGAGCCTCCAGATTGTTGGGACGGGGGAAATGAGTCAGAGAAATTAGAAATTTTCCAAAGAAGACCTTTATTGTCACTTGACAGATTCTGACAAAGAAGGAAATTAAAGCTCAGAGATAAAAACTGGCTTTTCCAGAGTCACAGAATTAGTAAGTGTCATAGCTGAGACTCCAACCAGCCAGGCCTTCTGACTCCAGATCCAGTATACTCTCAAGTAGGCCAAATGTGACATTTCTATAAAGGGGACTATGCTAGGTTTTGAGGTAGATGTGAAAATTAAATGACATTGTCCCTTCCCCTGAATGGGAATTACAGTTTATTAGGGGATAGGACATATACATAGATGACTGTAATTCTATATGATGAATGCACAAAAAATACAAAGATAGTATTATTCAGGTTCCTAAGGGAAAGATCATTACTGACTGGTGGGTTCTGGGGAAGGCTTCACAAATGAGATGACATTTGACTTGGGCTTTAAAGGATGGGTAAGATTTAAACAGATGGAAATGGGGAGTCAGGACCATTAGAGGATGAATGAGAGAGAAGGACATTTCAGGTACCGAAAAATAATATTATGAGCAAAGGGACACTTGAAATAGTACAATTTGGCTGGACCTGAGGCTCATAATAGAAAGAACATTGACTTGAGAATCAGGACACTTGGGTTGTAGTCTTTGCTCTTTGCTAAAAGGTTGTGCAAGCTTAGGTAAACCACTTAAGCTCTCTGTAAAAGTTTGGATTAAATGATCTTTGAGTTCTGTTCCAACTTGGCAATTGTCTCCTAAAACCTCCATCATCATCAACAGTAGTTGCTTTTAGGTAGCCTCTTTTCTTCCACTTCATTTGTCATTCCCTCACCATGGCCTGACCTTTCCTACTCATGTCACCTCCCCCCTCCCAAGACAAAGGTCATTTCTGATCCTTCTGTTGGATCCTTCATGGCACCTACTATAGTAGTGGATATTAAGAAGTGTCCAAATAATACTTAGACACTGATTTGTTCACACATTTCATTATGTTAACTCACATTGATAGATGACTTTTAAGCTTAAAAACACTTTCCCCAGTATGCCCAAAGGGCTATCAAACTGTGCATAACCTTTGACCCAGCAATACCACTGCTAGGCATGTATCCCAAAGAGATTTTAAAAAGGGGGCGGGGAAGGACCTATTTGTGCAAAAATATTTATAGCAGCTCTTTTTGTAGTGACTAGGAATTGAAAATTCAGGGGATGCCCATCAATTGGGGAATGGCTGAACAAGTTGTGGTATATGATTATAATGGAATACTTTTGTGCCATAAGAAATGATGAGCAGTATGATTTCAGAAAAACCTGGAAAGACTTACATGAACTGATACAGAATGAAATGAGCAGAACTAGGATAACAATAACAACAATATTGTACAATGAGCAACTGTGAATGACTTAGCTATTCTCAGCAATACAATGATCCAAGACAATCCCAAACTACTCATGATGAAAAATGCTATCTGCCTCCTGGGAAAGAATTGATAGTGTCTGAATACAGATCAAATCATACTATTTTTCTCTTTCTTTCTTTCTTTCTTTCTTTCTTTCTTTCTCTTTCTTTCTTTCTTTCTTTCTTTCTTTCCTTTCTTTCTTTCTTTCTTTTCTTTCTTTCTTTCTTTCTTTCTTTCTTTCTTTCTTTCTTTCTTTCTTTCTTTTCTTTCTTTCTTTCTTTCTTTCTTTCTTTCTTTCTTTCTTTCTTTCTTTCTTTCTTTCTTTCTTTCTTCCTTCCTTCTTTCCTTCCTCCCTTCCTTCCTTCCTTCCTTCCTTCCTTTTTCTTTCCTTCTTTCTTTTTCTTTCTTTCCTTCTTTCTCTTCCTGCCTTTCTTCTTTCTTTTTCTTTCTTTTTTGGTTGTGTTCAAGCTTCATTTTCATAAAATGGTTAATATGGAAATTTTTTACACGATTACACATATATAATCTATATTAGGTTGCTTATCATCTCAGGGAGAGAGAAGGAGAAAAGGGAGGGGTATAATTTAGAACTCAAACGTTAACAATCAATGTTAAAAATTGTTTCTACATGTAATTGGGAAAGATAAAATATTTTTTAAAAAATTTAAAAAGCACTTTCTTCAACACAGCCTTATGAAGTTGAGGTGAATAGTACAGATAATTATGTATGTTTTACCAGAGTGGTATAATAAATTTCCAAACATCAACTCCTGCAAGAAGCCTTCCTCAACAAAGACAAGATAAGGAGTGAATCAGCTTACTCCTCCCTACCACAGATATTGTTCTCCCTTGATTTGTCACTTCACGTTTTATACCTATCCCTTTGACTTATGTTACGAGTTTACTTCTGGGCCGATTAGCTCAGTACAATAACATGTAGCTCCAGTGATGCCAATATCATGGGTTCAATCCTCCTATAGATTAGTTAACCTCATTTTGTCCAAGTGCTGACTACATTTCCCAAATCTGTCCATGTACCTTAAACTCCTAATTGCCTATCGAGAGAGTAGAGATCTGACCTGAAAGTGTTGCAGAGTTTCCAGGCTTTGCTCCAAAATCCAATGTGGGATGGGGTTGGTGGGGGTGGGGCATGCCTTACTTATTGGAGGAATAGCTCTTCTGTTCCCAGTGCCAGCTGCAGGACCTTCTCAATCCTTAGCTTCCTAGCCTGCTCTAAGCTGCCATCCCCTAGGGTTCTATGACCTTGTCCCTAATTACTTTCCCATCAAGGTTGAATAAAGGCAAGTACTTTTAACTTCCTTCCAACATCTGCCTGTGGAGACTACTTGGGGTGCCCATGAGCAATTCAGGACAATAGAAACCAAGGGTTATGTACCATTTGCACCTGATATTGCCTGTCTCCTCTAGTGGTGTGCAAGTAAATGTCTAAAAACCAGCCCTCTCCCCCAAAGTACACTTGAGTTTAATCCGCATTACATTTTCTCCATAGCTTTTTTAAGTCAATCAACAAAACAAAACAAAAAATTAAACCTTGATTTGTGCCATTTGTTGGTTTCTCAGTTATAAATGTTCTTACTGAAAATTTAACCATCAGCTTTCAGGAACAGGTTAGAACTCATTCCATCACACCTTTACCTCTCCCATCCCTTCCATAGTAATCTCAACACAAGGCCTCCCAACTCCCTACCCTCTTCTGCCCTCCATTTCCACTGTGCCACCTGGACTCTTTCCCTACTTGGGCATAGTAGAGAATCTAAGGGGTTTAGAAGGAGAGGACCTTAGAATTTAGAATTTTAGCTCTGCCAGTTGCTACTTGACTAGATGTATGACCATGGACAGGTTACATCACCTCTCCAGGTTTCAGTTTCCTCATCTGAAAGGTTTGGACTACATTAGAAGTTCTTAACACTGTCTTTTCTGGTCATGGATGACTTTTGTCAGTGTGATGAAGCCTATGGACCTCTTCTCAGAATAGTATTTTAAATGCATAAGAATGAAATACATAAGATTACAGGAGAATAAATTATATTGAATTAGTTATCAAAATGTTTTAAAAATCAATTTCATGGAACTCAGTTTTCCTCACACTAAATGATCTCAGAGTCCCCTTCTAGGTCCATGTCTATGTTCTTATACTATGATCCTGGGTCTCTTCATCTCCCATTCTTTCCATCTTCTGGTATTCATAGAACCCTAGCTTTCTTTCGAGATGCCACATTTCCTGGGATCCTCTCCAAAGATAGTAGCTGCTCCTTTTCACATGCCTTTCTGTAGAAGGCCAGTAGGAATAATGGGCATAATCATCACTCTCCACTAGCACCTTCACAGCCTCTTTCTACCTCATTATTCAGCAACTGCCTTTGAGGTTCTCCCAGTCCTTTCCAGGTCCTTGATGTTTATGGATTTCTGTGTGTGTCTCTCTCCTTCCCAATACATTTAATACTTAGCTCAAAGTCCTCTTCTCCAACCTAATCTCTACCTGGTTTTAAAAACCCTGGCTTCTTAGTTTCTTAGCCTCCTCAGCACTCATGATTTCTGTTTCTGGTCTACCTCAACACACACACACACACACACACACACACACACACACATACACACACACACACACACACACACAAGAAATCATTCCTTCTTAGATATTGTGTCAGGCTTCCCCACCTCCACCCCACCCCACCCCCAAATTCACTGCATTTTCCTCATGTTTCAATTTATAGTTATAGGACTGGTGGTGCTGAATTTGTGCTTTTCTCCATTTCAAGGGAAAAACAATCCCCTAAATACTATTCTAATTATGGGCCAAAAACATAACTTTAAAACCATGGTAGCACATTTGCTACATGTTTTTAATACACACACACACACACATACACATACACATATACACATATATCAGAATTGTGAAAGTGCTCTAATTTTGTTATGGCAGGGACTCCCAGATCTTTTGATTGATTTTTTTGAGCATTTATTGAGCACCTACTGTATAAAAAACACTGTGCTAGACGCTGGAGATACAGAGACAAAATAAAAATGAATCCCTACTAAAATATTCATAATCCATTTAAGGGATAATTAGGAGCCCTAGCAGACTAGAGCAACTGAAAAAAAAGGCCATGGATCTTAGATTTAAAACTGGACATCACCTTAGAGGTCATGTAGTCCAAGTCTTTCAATTTTATGGATGAAGAAACTGAGGCCCAGATGCATTAGGAGACTTCCCCAAAGTCACATAGTCAGAATCCAGTTAATTTGGATGGCTGTAGGAGTATCTAAATTAACACAACCAAGTCAATTTTTGATCCATTCTTCTTTTCTAACTGGCATCAGTTGCCCAAAAAATGTAGATTTCTCATTTGGGTTGGTTGATTCCGGTCATGTCAAGAGCTTGAAGATAATAAATTGACAGCTATGAGGTAGATGGTACAAGTATGATGACCATTTTGAAGGATGAGGAAATTGAGATTCAAAGATATTAAGTGACTTTCCCAGAATCACATAGCCAGTGATTTAGCCAGGCCTCAAATTCAAGTCTTCTGACTATAAGACTGACAAAATTTCTTTTCCCTCCTCTACATAAATGTATTATGACTTCTCTTTTTTTTTTATTTTGAGACCAAAGATTTGGTCATATACTTCTTTTGTATCGTTGACAGTCCCTAGCACAGTGTTAGGCATTGAATAGATATCTATTTTGTTGTTGTTGTTGAAGTCATTTTTAGTCATGTCCAACTCCTCATAACCCTGTTTGGGGTTTTCTGGGCAGAGATACTGGAGCAGTTTGCCATTTCCTTCTCCAACTTGTTTTACAGATGAGGAAACTGAAGTAAATAGGATTAAGTGACTTGCCCATGGTCACATAGCTAATAAGTGTCTGAGGCCAGATTTGAACTCAGGAGGATGAACCTTCTTGACTTCAGGCCTGGTATTCCACCCATTGTACCACCTAGCTGCCCCAGGTATCTAGAGATATCTCTATATCTACCTATGTAGTATACACACAAATATAATGATGTCTTTTTTGATATGCTGTAGATATGTATAGATTGATGCACAGATATCTATATGGATATAAATATCTAGATAGACCTATATAAACAAATGTATATCTGTTATTATAGATCATCTATCCATATTTATATCATATCTAGATTATATCAGCATATATTACATGTACTATATTTGAAAGATAGATAGATAGCTACTAGTTACATAGCTACCTATTTTTTGCCTACTATTACGCTGGGGGATGCTGATGATACAAAAGAAGTATATAACCAAATCATTATTCTCAAAGGAAGGAAGAGAAACCATTGTTTCTATAGAATGGAGAAAAGATGGATATAGATATCGATTTCATATCTAGATGATAGATAATTAGATAGATAGATATTCTGTGTTCCAGCCAGGTCAGTCTTCTCAATCTCACTAGCCATTTCTGTTTCCAAGACTTTTGCTCCTGCCATTCCCCCACTTTCATCACCTCTCCCACTATCCAAGTATTAGCCATATTTTCAAGATATCACCTCCTCCAAGAAGCCTTCCCAGGTTATTCTCATGTACTTTTTCCTTTGAAATCATTCAACATTGGTTGGCTGAACCATTCATGTGGAATCATCCCATACTTTTTGAGTTCTTCTCTTAATATTCCATGAGTGAGTTTTATTTCTGCAGATGTACTGCAAGTTCCTTGAGGGCAGGTAGTAAGTCATCTTCTTTTGTGTACTTTACAGGCCTAAGGACAAGTAGGCATTCGATATCCATGGGTGTACTGGTTTCTTGATGGTAATATATTGGGAAGGGGTGCATGTTAAACACTTTGGAGGAAGAGGAAGGATGGTTATTGATTAAGGAGAGAAGGGAAATAATTTCATCTAAGGGTGATTAGCAAGTGCCCAATCTTGGAAGGAATAGTACCAAAGATGTAGCAGGTAACGTTTAGCATGTTGGCAAAGCTGTCATGGAAAATAAAACTCTAGGTTCAGAGCCAGAGGTCATATAATAGGAAGTTAAGGAAGTGAGATATTGAATTATTGGAATATTCAGGCACTTGATAAAGGCCTTTGAAACTAATGATTGCTGCTTTCATCTGTCATGAGGCCACAAGATTCTGTGCTAGGTACCAACACGATCAAAATGATTCTGCTCATTTGATCAAAGAAGGGTTGGAGGTGGAGAAAGGCTGGAAGCTGAGAAACCATCTAGGTCCTAGATCTTTTTAATCCAAACTTCACAGAACAAACATAGAACCCCTTAATAAAAGGATTTGTTCTATACAACTTGGACTCAGTCAAAAGGCCACACCCAAGGACCTTGAAGGCCTCATGTGGCCTCGAAGCTGCAGGTTCCCCATTCCTGATGTCGGAGTTTATTACAGCAATCCAGGCATGAGATAATAAGGGCCCGGCCTAGGGAGGAAGCCAAGGGCATGATTAGAGAGAAGGCCCTGAACTAGCAGGTATTTATGTCAAATTGAATGCTAGAGACAAAGGAGAGCTAGGTCCTTGGTGAGGACCCTAGGGAATAAACATTGGAGGGACTAGGAGGAGAGAGGAGATAGCCAGAGAAGGTGGCAGTGAGCTATGAGAACAGAGCTTCTTCATTCCTATCCAGCAACCTACACTACAGCTCAATTCATCTGAAAGAAAAAGAAAGTAAGATGAAAAATATATTTAGTAAAATTGTACATACTCATTTCTTAAAATAGCTTTCAGATTTAATCATAGGAAACATTTGTTTTGGTTTGAATTTCTGTAGGTTTTAGAAACCATTTTCTTGCTCAAACTAGGTCATTTGAATTATCTGCTGATAGTTCAAATCTGTAGATAATTTGCTTTTACTCACATTCCTAAGAACTAATTACCTGTACATATAAAATGATGAAATCTCATTATATTTTCTTTTAAAAATCTGACATGCATTTAATTACATTAGCCAATTATTACTGTACATGCAGAGGATTCTGGTATTGACCATCACGCACTGGAATATTTACTGCACAGATGTGTTACTTTAATTAAACAAATGTGATTACACACATATCAATTTTTATTTGGTTTCAAAGCCCAGAATCTAAAAGTGGAGCATTTGGAAGAGTCATGTGGAGTAATTCTGGCTCCCAGAAATGAACACAGGAGGCACTTTCCTGGGAGCATGCCACACTACAGGTAACTGAGTGCTCAGTAGGGCTGTCTGGGTAGAAAATACAAGCTACAAGTGTTTTTTTTCCTTGTTATGTAATTGTAAGTGATTCAGCCAAAGAGAAGTGGTGATGGTGGTGCTGGGG
Organism: Phascolarctos cinereus; assembly: GCF_003287225.1. Taxonomy (NCBI): domain Eukaryota; kingdom Metazoa; phylum Chordata; class Mammalia; order Diprotodontia; family Phascolarctidae; genus Phascolarctos; species Phascolarctos cinereus. The sequence continues at coordinate 389,518,802 of NW_027555847.1, read as the reverse complement.
TGTGGGGAGTGACACACCAACTTAGGATTCAGGATGACATATTGTCTGACACTGCTTTGGTGATGCTTGGGAGTCCTGTGAATGGAAGGTGCCTCATAAAAAGTTGACTTAAATGCAGGAATTATATTCCTGCTTGGAAAGAAGCCTGGAAAGGTAGGCTTGGACTAGATTACAGAGAGTCATGAATGTCTGGCAAAGGAGTTTGGACTTCATCTTGAAGGTTATTTGGATGAAGATTTTGGAAATAGGAAATACTTTAAACAAAGTTGTACTTTAGGAAAATGGATCGGATAAAAGTTGAGTAGGAAGAATGGGGCAGGGGAGGCATGAAGGTAGGAGAGGTCCTTTACAGAGCTCTTATTATACCTTAGGTTTTAGATTATTAAGGTGAAGTATTGGGTATCAATAGAGAGAACAGAAAGGAAAGGGTGGTTGGGAGAAAGATAATTATGAAGGCAGAATAATTTTGGGGGTTGACTGACTGTGGTAGGATTACTGAAGAAGTCAAAGATGGGGGCAGCTAGGTGGTGTAGTGGATAGAACTGGCCCTGGATTCAGGAGGACCTGAGTTCAAATGTGGCCACAGATGCATAATACTTACTAGCTGTGTGACCCTGGGCAAGTCACTTAACCCCACTGCCTAGCCCCCCCCAAAAAAAAGTCATAGAATCCAGGCAGGGAGCAGGAGGTAAGCTCAGAGGTCATCTAGTCTAACTCCCTCATCTTACAGTTGAGGAAACTGAGGTCCAGGGATATGAAATAACTTGCCTAAGGTGATACCTGCAATAATTGTCAGAGGTAGAATTTGAACCCAGGTCGTCTGACTCCAGAGAAAGTGTTCTTTCTATTGTATTAAAATAATAAGGCTTCTAAGTCTAGGTGACAGGAAAAAATACTGATAGTAGAAACAAAAATGAGGACCTCATTTTGGGGAAAAGATGCTGAATTTAGGTTTGGAAATGTTGAGCTTGAAGGAATAGCAAACTATCTAGCTAGAAATATCCAGGAGGAAGTTGAAAATTCAGGAATAATGCTCTGGTTAGGGCTGAAGACTAGAGGTATACCATTCTGGGCTGAATATTGATTGGCTTAGAATATGACCTGTACCCTTAAGTAAAAACTCTAAAAAATAAACAGTTAAAAATATTGTAGGCTATTCTTGCATTTTATCTAAGATTTGTGGGGAGAAAAAGTGTTGCTAATGTTTTATTTTATTTATTTATTTATTTTGGCTAGGCAATGGGGTGAAGTGACTTGCCCAGGGTCACACAGCTAGTAAGTGTTATGTGTCTGAGGCCAGATTTGAACTCAGGTCCTCCTGAATCCAGGGCTGGTGATCTATCTACTGTGCCACCTAGCTGCCAATCTTTAGATCAATATGCAAACTTAAGGGTCAACTATACAGAAGAGAACTCCTACAGCATTGTCTCTTCCATTTCTTTTGCACTAATCTTTTGCTCTTTATCACAGTTGTCTTTTAATGCATGTAACTCTTCTTTCCCCAGTACGACAGTAAGATCCTTGAAGGCAGAGGTTCTATCTTCTCGTGTCTCCTGAGCATATATTAGGAACTCAATAAAATTCTTCTGGAATCATTCGTGTAGTCCATGTATTTATTTCCTTCTCTGTGAAGAAGATATTCACTTTATTCCAAATTTTGCCTTTCTCAAGTTTTAAGGTATAGATGGGATTCTCCTCTTTTCATGTTTTGAGAGACTGTTTCTATTTGTTTCCCCATTCCTAGTTTTTAGCAAGCAAGTCAATTCTACAAATGACGTATTTACTGTGTATCTACCATGGGCATGGCACTCTATAGGATAGATAATGGGAAAGTAGGTGTCCTGACTTCAGGGAGCTTCGTGTCTGGGTTTTAATTTGGTCAGGTTGATTTGCCGTGGTCTTCTTTATGGGGTGCTTTCAAATTTGTTTTTGTATGTGGCTGTTTTTTGGCCATGACACTGAAGAGCCAACCAGTCCACTTAGTCACAAGAACCACCTCTACTGGTTATCTTTATGTCTTGTAAACATGGCTCATTTCTTTCAGTGGAGAGCAATATGTGCCAAGGCAGTTATTGGCTTGAATTTGATTCCAAATTGTTCCTGGCTCTGCATCAGCAGAGACCAGCCTAGAAGCAGGACTAGCAAAATCTTGAGTATAATGAATCCATCCATAAATTAGCACATTCATACATCTATCAATAGGTCCTTCTTTGTACCTTCCTGTCCAGCTGTGTGCTGGGTGCTGCATGGTATGCAAAAGAAAAAGACAAAATCTCTGCCTTCCAGAAGCTTATAGTCTAAGTAAGAAAACAAATATCACATCCATGAAATTGACTCCTAAATTGTGTGACATTGCCTCTGAATATAGCTTAGAGAAAGAATAAATCAATGTAGACTAGAGGAATTCTAAAAATACCTGATGCAATGGAAAACAAAACAAAACAAAACATTGGGTTTGGAGGTAAGAGACCTTGAGCCTCAATCTTGACTTAGCTACTACACGAACATAGGGAAGTCATCTCACCTCTCAAAGCCTCAGTTTTCTCATCCTTAAAATGGAGATAACAATATTACATCACTTTATTGCTGAGAGTGGTTGTGAGGAAAGTGCTTTGTACAGTTATCTCTTCTACATCATGACTTTCCCATTCGTGGTTTCAATATATCATGGGTTGGTATAAGAAATAAATGAGAATTTGGGGGGAGTTTTGCAGAAGCTGCTGTTGACACATGAAGGCCAGCAGACACAGTAAAGACTTAGAAACTCAGAAATGCATAAAATAAATGTATAGTATTGCATGGTATCAACATATTTTATCTTTTAATACCATGATAATTCAGACATCTTCTCTGGTACAAAGGGAGGGCCAAATAAATTTATGCAGATTTTCCAGATTGACGCCCCAAATCCCTGTGATGTAGAAGAGATAACTGTAAACAAAAAGTAGCATACAAAGGGCAGCTAGATGGCGCAGTGGATAGAGCACTGGCCCTGGATTCAGGAGCACCTGAGTTCAAATCCAGCCTCAGACACATAACACTTACTGTGTGACACTGGGCAAGTCACTTAACCCCATTGCCTAGCTTAAAAAAAAAGTAGTATACAAATGTGAGTTATTTTTATGATGTGAATACTGGAACAATCTCTGATTTTATTGGTTTTGGTAATACCTCTTCATTTTAATTTAGTAACTCCCACACAACTGACAGAGACAGTGGAGGTTAAGTGATTTGGGGCATAGAACTCATAAACACCAGAGAAGGGATTTGATCCCAAGTCTCCCTAATTTTAAGCCCAGTGTCTTATCCCCTACGCCATCCCACCTCTATATAATCCATCAATCAGCATCATCCTAATATAATAATTTTTGTTATTGGGTCATTCTTGTCTCATCCAGAAATAGCCCTGGGACAAGTTGCCATCCTACTATTAATCTTTCATGTAATTCTCCTCCTCCTCATCTTCATCAATATTACTATCATCAAAGTGAAATTTGCTTTTGACAAACCCGTTTGTTTCCTATCCCCCAACCGATTCAGAGTCTTTCATACCATCTACCCCTTTCTACTGAAGGGAAGTGGCTCATAAACATACTCATGGCTTAGTTGGGGAAAATTCAGGCACTACAGAGTACAGCCAATGGAAGAGAAGTTGCTGGGTAGGGAAGCCTTCCCAGTACCCCTACATGGCTGTGGTTGCTTGTTTGGCCTCCTGAATGGCCACTTCAGCCTGGAAGCACAAGTAGTCTAGTAGAAGGATGGGTTTTAAAAGAGCTAGGCATTTCCGGGCTTCAGCTGATGGGGGTGCTGGAGGGAGGAGCAGCAGCGTGTATCTGCAAACCCTCTGGGTTGTTCTGCCTCAGTAACCAAGACTGAATCCTCTCTCAGGCTCTTTACCTCCTCCAATTCCTCTGTTGCTTTTTGTGGCAAGCCTGGGAGAAAGCCACAGTCACCTACTCCCTTTAAAAAAGCCCTGGCTCAGCTCGGGCCAAAGCCCTCTATCCCCTTTCTCTCCATCCACACTCTGCTGCTGATTCTGTACTTTCACTGGGGACAATCATAATTAAGACGCGATCTGGAGGAAGGGAATGAAGAAACAAACAAACAAAAAAGCAAGAAAAAAAATCCACAACAAAAGATTGGAACCATTTACATGAAAACAATTTTTTTTCCCTCCTTCTGCTGCAGTTCTTCTTTCTTACCAAAAAGGGGATGGAGGGGCGGGGTAGAGCCGGGAGGACAGAAGAGAAAGAAATAGGCTTTCCTGTGAAGTGAGGAGGGAAAGGGGGATGGGGAGAAGGCTGGGAGGCTGAGAGCAGCAGTGAAGGCCTGGCCCGTCAGGTCCCTTGGTGGATCCTGGGAGCACGAGCTCATCAGAGACTCACTTTGGGAGCTCAGCGGATGGGGACCAGAGGCCCCCATCTTTGCCTGACACTTCCTAATTACGGGCTGAACCTGGCACGGCTGGGCAAGGGCTGAGCTGCTAGCCCACTGTACCTCATTATGTATTCCTTCATTGTTTCCTATGCAAATTAAGTTAATGAGAATTAGGAACATAATGGAGCCCATTCACCGTTCTAGTCGCTGGAAAATGGGTTTGACTACCAATTTTCCATTACAGCTGTTTTGTAATTACCGTGGAATACTCTGAATTCTAATGGAGATACTGAACTGTGCTGACAGTCTCTTGCCTTTTTTTTTTCATAAAGGGGGGGGCTGAACCCACAACACATAAGCATTTCCATTTGAGTGCCTGGGTTTGGCTTCTGCTAAGAATAACCCCCTTGACAATTGCCAGAATGACCTGTTTCCATCAGAGCCGCTGGCTGCCCTTTGCTTATGGTTGGGTTAGTTAACTGACAAAAATGGCATTACCCCTTTTCTCTCAAAATAAACGAACCAAAAATGATTGCTGCCCCCAGCCAGGCATTTTATTTTGAGAACCAGCCCCACCTGAAGGTAGACCAGCACCCCTCTATCAAGTGAGGTCATAGGGGTCCCAGAGGTCCACCCCTCCATCTCCCTTGTCACCCCCAATCCAGTCTCCAATGTTGGGCTGTGTTTGGTGTCTGAAGTTCTAATATTAATGATTCATACTTTTAACTTAAGCATTGCTACTTTCAGGCTCTTCCTTTAAAATACAAATCCCTGTGGATGGGAAACACAGGCAAGAGAGACCTAGAGCATTAGAAGAGCCTTAGATGTCTGGAAAAGAGGCAGGGTTTGGAGGAGAAGAGTTAAAGATAGGAAACAGTCTGAGGAATTGAAGACAGATTTTTTTTTGACAAACACAATTTTGCCAGGGATTGTCTCAACTTTGATAGATTATTAAATGCTAAGGACAGCTTTTGGATTGGCAGGGGCTGATGAGCAGATCCAAGATATTTCTCAGAAAGAAGAGGAGGGAAAAGCGTAGGTAATAACCACATACCTCTAAACCCAGCCCCACCTCACCTCCAAATTCCAATGAAGCTGCAAAGAAGCAAATTTAGTCTTGATGTCAACAAAAAAGTTCCTAACAATTAGAGCTGTCCCAAAGTGGAAGGAGCTGCCAGGAGAGGTGGGGAGTTCTTTCTCTTGGGAGGGCTTCCAGCAGAAGGTAGACAGCCACTTGGGAAGTATGTCATAGAAGGAATTCCTTTTGGATGTGGGTTGGCTGCTGAGTTCTCTTCCAACTCTCAAATTCCTTGATTCTGTGAACATCCTCTGTAATGTGAAATCGGCAAAGAACTTAGATTTCAGGACAAGTTTATGTTATCATCCAGGGTCCAGTTCAATTTCCTTCTATTATGGTCACTGCTATTCACTCTGATCCCTCCCTCTGCTGAACTCTACCTTTGATGCATTTGTTGTCTGGTCCCCTTTTGTATTGCTTTCTAAAACCTCTTTGTTGTATTGTCTCTTTTAGTGATATGTAATTTTTAATGTTTCTCTCCAACTAACCTGAAAGCTGTTGAAAGGCAGAGATCATATCTTAAATTTCTTTGCAATCCTTTATAGGGACTACCTACCACAGGAGTGTTAACATGGCAAATTATCAAAAAAAAATATTGAATGATTTATTGATGAAGTCTAATATTCAACTCCTAGAATCATAAAATGTTAAAGTTCTGAGGGACCTTTAAGATCATTTAGTCCTACTTTGCTCCACCTGCCAATGTGTTGGAAGGATCTCCTTTCCCATAGAAAAAAACCCAAAAAAACAAAACATAGCATTACCAGCAAGTGATTGTACAGTCTCTGTATGGATACTTCCAGTGATAGAAAGCCCTTTATCTCTTTACCCAACACCCACATGGTACAGTGGATAGAGTGTTGGACTTGAATCTGGAAGAAATGAGTTTAAATCCTAGCTGTATGACCCTGAGTAAGATACTTAATTTCTCTTAGCCTCAGCTTTAGGGATAATAATACCTCATAGGATTATTAGGAAGACCAAATGAGATAACTTAAATATTTGCAAACCTTAAAATACCATATAAATGTTAATTATTATTATCATTATTATTTAGATCATCCTATGGTTGGACAGTTTGTACCTGTTAGTAGCTTCTTCTCTTCTTGGTACTATCTCTAGTTCGCTGAATGAATGACCAAACTCTCAATCCAAACACTTAAATCCAAACACAATGTTAATCCAAACACTTAAATCAATCCAATTCTATATCTTTCAATTTGCTACAATGGCACTGTGGAAATAGTGTTTTATTTTGACTTGGGGACATGAAATCAAATCCCTAGATCTGTCACTTCCTACCTATGTGACCTTGGATTAACTTCTTAACCTATCTGAATCTCAGTTTACTCATTTATAAAATAAGAGAATTGGACTAAATCATTTCTAGGTCTTTTCTGCCAGCTCTATATTTATTGCCTATCATTCTAGTCACAATCTTGTAGGGATAAGGCAAGTACATGATTAATTATAACACTAGTAAATGCCATAAAAGACATATAAAATACTAAAGGAGGTTAGAAGGAAGGAGAGACTACTTTCAGCTTGGGTATTAGAAGAAGCTTCATGAGAGATACATTATTTAACATGGAGGGAAGGTAGAGATGAAAAGTCTAGGAGATGGGAAAATATGGAATATAACTGGGAGTAGCAAATAGGTTGGTTTGACCTGAAGAAAAGTGATTAGAGAGAAGAAAAGTATGTAGATTGGGACCATATGGTGTTGTTTGAACTGACCTGAGTATTTGGAGCTTAATAGGTTATGGGATGGGGAGCCATTGATGGTTATTGTGTAGGAGAACTGTGCATTAGGATGATGAATCTGGCAGAGGAGAAAACCTAAAGAAGGAAAGGCCAGTTAGGATGCTATTATAGAAGCTCTGGAGAGAAGTAATGAAGGCCTACAATAAGGTGATAGCACCAGAATAGAAAGGAGGAGATTAATAAATAAGTATTGTATAAGTAAAATCCACAGGATTTAGTCAAGCCGTGGTGGGGGGCATTGAAGATGACTCCAAGGTTTTGAATCAGCGTGACTAGGGCACTTGTGGTGTCATTAATAGACATAGGAAAGTCAGGAGGAGGGTCAGGTTTTGGGGGGAAGATGATCAATATAGTATGAGCCATATTGGGTTTAAAATTCCAGGGAGATATCTACAGGGATGTCTCAGAGGCATGGAAGTATGGCACTGGTGTTGAGGAGAGAGGAGAAGGCTGAAAATACTGAGTTAATCATCTAGAGATCATAGCGATGCTAGCTGAATCTACAGAAAGAGGTGATCTCACTGAGAGAAAGAGTATGGAAAGAGGAGAAAGGGGCTCAGGTGAGTTTTGGAGAGTCACTCCATTTTAGGAATGGGTGTCAGGATCTTATCTGATCCTCAGTTCCTTTAAGACCTGAGTCAAAGATTTGGAACTGAAAAAGAACTTTGAAGCCATTTAGTCCTCATACAGGTGAGGGCACTGAAGTCCAGAGAGACTGAAATACTGAAGCCATGCAGTTAGTGAAGTAGGTACTCACTCTCTGGCTTCTACCTGGTGCTCTTAGTTCTGCCCTCTGGAGCCATGCAGAATCAACCTGATTCTTTTTCTACATGATGACATTTCAGATACTGGAAGAAACCTATTGCATCCTTCCTAAGTCTTCTCTTCCCCAGTGACTTCACTTGATCCTTGTATGGAATGATCTGAAGTCCCTTGACCTGACCATCTCCTAAGAGAGATCACCATCTTACTGAAGTCCTTTCCTAAACAGGACACCCAGATGTGACCATGATACTCCAGCAATGACCCCATCAGGGCAAGCAGACTGTGACCTCTCCAGCCTAACACCACATTAACGTTGTTGGCTACTGTATCACACTGCTGCTTCGTATTGAATTTGTGGTTCACAAAAACCTCTGGATCTGTTTAAAAGAAATTTCTAACTGTTCTTTTTTTGAAGATAATTTTTAGAATCCAAATGAAGAGGTTTACATTCATCTCTATTATATTTCATCTTATTTTATTTGGTCCAGTGGTCTATCTTTGTGGTTCTTCAATCTGCTATCCATTGTGTTAGCTATCCCTCTTGGCTGTGTGCCATCATATGATAGGTCCTAACTCCAGGTTGGAGTTTGAAAGACCTGAGCTCAAATCCTGCCAAAGATACTTACTTAGCTGAATGACTCTGGGCACGTCACTTAACCTCTCAAGTACCTCGTTTCCTCACCTGTAAAATGGGGGCAGTAATTGCTTCTATCTCACATGTTTGTTATGAGTCTCAAAAGGGATAAAAAATTTAAAATGATTTGCAAACCTTAAAACATTATTTAAATGGTAGTTATCATCATCATCAGATCACAGATTTAGAGCTAGAAAGGAAATCTGATCCAATCACCTCATCTTACAGCTGAGGAAACTGAGTCCTAGAAAGGTTAAGTGACTTGCTCAGAGTCGTACGTGTAATAAGTGGCAAAACTGGGACTCAAACCTGGTTCCTCTGATTCCCAACCCAACATTCTTTCTGATACACCACACTGTAAATCAGTTAAACATGACATATATATTTTTATCCAAATTGCTACCAAAATGTTAGACAATACCAGCCCAAAGAGTAATTCCTGAGGCATTCCCCTAAAAAACTCTTTTCAAGTTGGTATCAAATCATTGACTATGACCTTGTTGGTCTACTCACGTAATGGTATAATTGTTTAGCTTCCATGACTCTTTTTCAAAAGGAGAACATGAAAGACTGGCAGATGTTTTGTTTAAATCAATGTAGACTATAGCTAGACATGTCTCCCAGTCTACTAACCTGTATATCATGGAACTGTGATTTTGTTGGTGTGGCAATTCCTTCTATTAACACATGTGTAGAAATATATGAGGAGGGAGGGAGGAAAGGACTGGGAGAGGAAAGGAGAGGAAGAGAGGAAGGAAGGAAGAAAGAGATAGGGAGAGATGTCAACTTGCATATAATATTATCTTAGAGAATTGTCTGACAGAAGTTAAGTTATATACTTATCTAGTATCAGAGACAGGATTTGAATCCATGTTTTCCCGTCTCCAAAACCAGAATTCTATCTACTATGCCATGGAGTTTCATTGACCTTTCATTAAGTGGTTTATTAAATTCTAGGTAAACTCTATCTACAACAGTCCCCCAATGTGCCAGTCTAGTAACCCTGATGAAAAGGGGAATGGGATCAGTCTGGCATGGACTGTTTTTGATAAAGTCGTGCAATCAACATGTGAACACTCGCTGCTTCCTTTTCTAGTTGTTGAATGTGCATCCCTTTAATGACATATCCTAGACTTTTACTTCCTACACTCTACATTCTATCCAGAAATCAAAATTCAGACTCCACTGTCTTTCCTTATTTGAAAACTGGTATATGTACTAGTATCACAAATGAGGAAATTGAAACTTCTAAAGGTTGTTACTTGTTAAGGATTCACGTAGCCAGTAAGTGGGGAAGGTGGAATTAAGACTCACATCTTCTTACTCTAGGCTCACGTACTATAGAATACTGCCTTCTCTCTCCATGAAAGTTACCAAAAGATGTGGACAAGAAACAGCACACAGGCTGAGATGGCTAGAGCAGCTACCCATGCCTGTGAGCTCACAGACTGATCCCTGAATCACAATATATATTGTATATACGTATTATATATGTAGAGACACACACACATACACAGAAAGGGAGAGAGAGAGAGAGAGAGAGAGAGAGAGAGAGAGAGAGAGAGAGAGACAAAGAGAGAGAGAGAGACAAAGACAGACAGAAACAGAGACAGAGACAGGGACAGGGACAGAGACAGAGAAAATTTCAGGGCTAGAAGGGGCCTAAAAGATGACCTAGATAGTAATGGTGAGGAAACTGAGGCCCATAGAGATTTAATTACTTCTAACCTGGTGTTCCCTGCTTCAACTCCCCATATCATGCTGATTTATAAATGTATACATGCATATGTCTAAATGTAAACACATATCTACAAATGTATAAAACAACATTCATATATGCATAAATATGCAGAGACATAGGCATAAAATAAATAAATGAATATATATTATATATGTATAATTTATAATTTAGCAAACATAAATAATGTGTTTATATGTTGGTGGGCACACTGCAATGCCTGGGAATCCCTTAGACCATGGTGTCACATCTGTATAATGCTGAACAATGTAGGATGAAAATAGGCAAGTTCAGTAAGAAATACAGACCTTTTCAAAATAGCTCCCAGCTGCCTCATCACCAAAGCCCTTCTTTCCAACCATTGGCCCTCCCATTAGAGACTTGAACACTTTCCTTAGATCCTCCTGTTCTGATAGCTGTGCTCTTGACTTATCTTGCCAGGGCCTAGGCCTCCACACAACATCTCATTACTTCCTGGCCATCTTCTTACAACAACTTCCCTGACCCCCAAGCTAATAGTCTCTTTACCCCCACTTTCCTTCACCCTTTACATTCTCACAATGAAACTGGAACATCTTTGAGGTTAGGGACTGTTTGGTTTGATTGTATTGGTATCCCTAGAGCTTCGTACACTGTCTGGCACTAATAAGTAGGAATAAATGGCACATATTAAATGTTGAATAAATGCTCTGTCTTTCTGTCTATCTGTTGAGGGACATGTGGACAAAACAGATAGCATTTTAATTGAGAGAGACACTTTCTTCTAGATGTTTGTTGTTGCAGGAAAAAGTTTAAGCTCATTTTATTTTATTTTTCCAATTCATACAGACTCATCAGCAAACACCTAGAGGTTAATCATTGCAGCTTCTGTCACTGTACTATTCTAGGCCAGGCCTAAGCTAGACCAGTCCAGCAATTCAGGCTGGAGGATTAAGATGCAATGAGGTACTTATGGATCATAAAAATTCAATTAAAACAAACTTTACTGACAAGAGATTACAAGAATCAATTTAAAAGAACACTAAGTCAAAATGAAATACTTCTCCTTATCTCTAAACTTACCACATAGTCACATCTAGATCAGGAAAACACCCTCTGTTACACTGCCCCCTCCCCAACCAAGAGGAGAAAGCGCCCAGGTGAAACTTCTGACACCAATTTTCAATTAGCCGGGTCTTTTTATACTTCAGGCAGCAAAGCACTCAAACAGCCCTGCTGTCCCCTCCAAGAGCCATCCCAGCCCATGCCACTGGATCAGCCAACTCATCTAGTTAGTGCCAGGCGGTGCTGCCAAGGAAGAGAGAGGAGGGGCTGGATCAGCAAAGAAGACTCTGGCTGAGGCCACAGCAGGAGGAGAAGCAGCAGTGAGGTGGGCTTGGCCACCCCACCCAGTGATGACCCCAGCTACCTCACCCCTACTGCACACAGCCCTAGCCCAGTCACCAAAAGCAAGAGCAAGAGTGGTGCAAAATAAATTCCTGCCACAATGTCCAAATGCACAAATTGGGGAATTGGCACATATAACTGACTGGAAAAGTCTAACTTCTAGCTATTGAACTAGCTGGCTTCTTGGTGTAATTCCCAATCAGTCTTGACTCTAGCCAAGTCATCCTTCATTTTACTCCTCAAGGCCACATTTCTCCAACCCCTTTTCCTATTCAGATCATGGACCATTCCCTGGAGGATATAATTTTTCTACTCCAGAAATCTTCACCCAGACCCCATAATGCCTGCTGAACAAGTGCCTCATGTGACTCACTACATCCATCAGGGCCCTAGCCATGCTTTACCTTATTCCCTGGCTATCTCCTTAGCATTCTTCCCTCTCCCCCTTTATTTTTTTTCCATTCTGGAATCATCATCAAGTCATTGCTACTAGGAAAGGTATGCTAATCTATTCTTCTATGGCTCACTCACCATCCATGTAAGCTTCCAAACCAAAATCATCCTAGTGGCCTGTATGTTGTCTCTCCCTAAAAGAATTTAAGCTTTTTGAGGACAGGGACCATTTGCATCTCCAGTGCTTGGCACAGTGTAAATGCTTAATAAATGCTTTTTCATTCATTTTTGCATTCATTCACATGCTGCTAATTCTTTTTTTCCATTGATGCCATGACAAATTCCTCAAGATAGTTCTTTTTTCTGTCCATTGAAGTGAACAGGTGATTTTTAAGGCAATAAAATATTAAATTAAGCCAAATGTTCAGGAATTTTTTTGCTCTGTGCTTCTAAATAACCAAACCAGGTAATTTCCCCCCTTTCTTCTTGCTCCCATTTTCTAGGCAGTTGGTTTAGCCTTGTAAAAGACAAGGAAATTTGGAATGAGTTGACCGTATGGTCATATATCAATCAGTAAATATTTATCAAGTACCTATTATGTGCCATGTGCCAGGCACTGTGCTAGTTAGCAGAAGGCAGAACCAGGCAGTCATTCCACTTTTCTGAGATGCAAATACAATCCAGACCTCAACTGCTTTTTCTTCAATCAGTGAGACTGACTGATCTCTAAAACTGGCTTATTTTTCTACTTTGCCTCATAGGTACAAGTGAATATCATGGCCAGTATCCAGAGGCAGAGGAATTACCTGAAGAATCAAGAAATCCGATTCCCTTTATTCTGCCAACTGGGAACTGTCTCTCCCACCTGGGGAATGTATCCTAGGAAAAGGGTAGCCTGGAATCTATTTTGAAGATTGGTCTACTATCTCCGCTCCAGGAGACTGAGTATGCTGCACACTTCCTTCTCCACAGAGAGGTGGTGGGCTACAGGTATGGAATTTTACATAAGTTATCGGCAGTGATTGATATTATGGTTTGTTCTGCTTAATTGTTTTTCTTTATTTAAGGGAGAGTCATGATGGGGGTGTGCTGGGGATTGAGGCAACTAAGGTTATTAGACAGTGACCAAGGTATAAATGCCAAAAAGCAAAAAGAAAAACACCCATCAAACATTTTTAAAAGACTGGCTTAGAGGAATGCCAAACCTAGGCACAATTTGTTCCAGTATTTCTGCTCTTATTGGTGAAATGCCCTGCAATATATCCAATGAGAAGAAGGTTATGTATCTGAAAGAAGAGAAAGTGGAGGGCCTAGTGGCTACCTCACTATAAGACTGAGCATATATAGGCCACATTCCATCCTCCTCTCTGAGGGAAGTTTAATTGAAACTCAAAAAGCAAAGGTCACAACCATGTAAAATTTAAAGGCCAGTTTTATTATTTGACATGGAACAAATTGTAACTTTATATTGCTTTTAGATGCAATTTTGTTCATCGAAATTAGATTATGCTCAAGTAAAGCACCTTCTTTAGAGCTTTAGGATTAAATATTAGAACTTATTATAGGGACTTTGATTTCATCAGTAAATATCAAGGAAAATATTTGGTGGGAAATGTAGCTGCCTAATTTGCATTAATACAAATGAGAACTATTAAGATGAGCTGATTAGCATATTCATATATACTGTAGGATCCCCTTATTTAAAATAGATTCTGATTACAAACTTAATGTATGTGTAACATTGATAACCAGCATCTTTGCAATGTAGAACCAGGCCCTGATTGTATTGGAGAGGGGTGGAGATAGATACCCTTTGGGAAACATACAATCAATTACCTCGAGCTAGAAGGAATCTTAGAGTCTAGGATCTTAGAGTCTAACCCTTTCCTTTTACAAATGAGGAAACTGAAAACCAGAGAGATTAAACAACAGCCTGAAGTTACCCATGTAATAAGTGGCAGACCCAGGATTCAAACCCAGATCTTTTGATTCAAAACTGAATATATTTTTCAGTACAGGGCACTGAGGCAGGATTTCATCATGTCACTCTTAAAACACTTAGAATCATAGTCCTAATCTCAATGGCCCCAGTAAGGAGAGATCCAAAAGGAGTCAAAGATGAGGAAAGTCTAAACAGAAAGTATGAAGCCCTGTGCTTGTATGTGCATCCAACAGAACTATCAGTAGCATGGGACAATGAGGGCATTTCTGGAGGACACTGGCATGGAGAAGATTCCTCCCTCCAGTGACTATTATCATTGTACCTTATTTCATTATCCTCCTTCAGCAAGAAAAGAGATGGTAATAACATCCATCCACCCACCCACTAAGGTTCTGTTGCCATGGTACCCTTCTCTTCTTGAGGTCTTTTCCCCTAACTCCTTTCTGGTAGATGGATCATGCATTTCCTGTAGCTATCACACCTATGATGGAACTGACTTTCCACTGCTATCTTTCTTTCTCTCCTCTGCCTGTTCTTTCTTCCTCAATTGAATTTGCCTTAGACACAAGAATGCCTTGTTACAGCCCTAGCATTCAGCGTGATAAAATATCATGGAAATAACACTGACCAACCAAACCCGGAACATTATATAAAGTCAAAGATTTTAATTTTTGAACAAGTGATTAGCTCATTAGTCCTCAGTTTTTTGATCTGTAAAAAGGGAACAGACCACCAGAGACAATTATTTAATAGCCAGTTGGGTGGAGCAGAACTTATTTCAAGATAAACAGTGTTCTTTGCTCCTATCCACTCTCCCATGGTGATTTCCTGGAGAGCCTGGCTTCACAAAGTAGCCAAGAGATGTGACTTTTGGTCAATTGAACCTATTTTCTCCTTGACTTTTGTGAGATACTTTATATTTGCTGAATAGTACATATAGAGGAGCTTTTGTGTCACAGAATCTTGTAATGTCACAGAATGCCTTTCCTCAGTAAGGAAGTGAATGAATTATAAGAAATCACTTAATAGGCTCAAGGAGCATTTCTTAATTAAAATTTTATCATAATTGTTTGTAGAACTATTTTATCCCTTTATGTCATAAGCATACTGAGGTCAATGGCTCTATTTTATTCATCATTAAACTCCACTAGGGCAAGGAGGTAGTGCCATAGTGCACCATACTGCATACAGTGCAGGGCCTGGAGTCAGGAAGACCTGAGCTCAAATCTGGCCTCAGATACTTATTAGCTGTTTGACCCTACTTAACCCTGTTTGCCTTAGTTTCTTCATCTGTAAAATGTTCTGGAGAAGGAAAAGGCAAACTGCTCCAGTATCTTTGTCAAGAAAGCCCCAACGGGGTCAGAAAGAGTCAAACATGACTGAAATGACTGAACAACAACATATTCCATTCAGAGATTAACACAGTACCTTTCACCTAGTCTGTACTCAACAAATCTTAATGAGTTAATGAAAGAAATTAGTTAAGGGGAGATTCTTTTTGTAAAGGGTATAATACTATCTCTTCTTATGAATTTTTACAGTAAAGTGGAAAGAGCACAGGACTTGACATTAGGAGACACACAGTTAGGTGGCATAGTGACTAGAACACTGAGTCTGGAGTCAGAAAATCCTGAGTTCAAATCCAGCTTCAGATACTTGCTAGCTGTGTGACCCTGGACAAGTCACTCTACCGATCTGTGCCTCAGTTTCCTTAAGCGTATAAGGGGGGAATAGCACCTATCTCCCTCAGCATTGTTATGAGATTAAAATTAGATAATATTTGTGAAGTGCTTAGCATGGTTCCTGGAACACAGTAGTCACTTAATAAATGATTGCTTTCTTCCTTCCTTCACTTCCCCATTATAACCTCATAGTCTTGGGCAAACCTACGTAAGCTCTCTGAGCTGTTTTCTAACATGTGAAAGAGGGATTTCTACCCTTCAAACATCACAGAACTGTTATGAACATCAGATGAGTGAATGTATGTGAAAGCCCTCTGTAAACCTGATGCTGATATCCTGGACAATCAAGGACACCACGGAGATGGGAGGGAGCAGGAGGATGAGGGTCAGTGTCTAGACAGCTAGCTCAAAGGCAATTGGACGCCAGGGGTGCTGATGGCAAATGTTGGTCCCTTTTACCTGCCTCTCCCAAGAATAAGAAATTCTACTTAAGACTAGCAAAACTTTAGAGTCTTTTCATTTAGAAATTTATTTCATCCTCCGCCTTTCTTTCGAAGCTTTTATCTACAGTACCCTTCCCTCTTCAGCTGGTTAGTGCCTTCATGTTGGCTTCCTTCCTCCTTCTTTCCCATACTGATAGGAACCTGCCCTCAGATCCATTATTCACGCTGACAGAAAAGTGAAAATGTGGCCCTCATCAAGGGGGAGGGAAACAGTTCTTATTTTCATTTTTTTTTCCAGTTAGTGAATAAACTTTATTAAGCTCTTGCTATGTGCCAGACCCTGCTAAATGCTGAGGATACGAAGAAAGGTAAAAAACAATCCCTTCTCTCAAGAAGCCTATGTACTTATGGGGGAGACACATGCAAATAACTAGGTACAGACAAGGTATATACAGAGTAAATAAAAGGCTATTTCAGAGAGAAAGGCCTTGGGGAGGGGAGAAGGATGGAGTCTCTCCCTCTCTCCCTCTCTCTCTCTCTCTCTAACACAATTTATTGCTGAATTCTACAATCTCTATAACAGTAGGTCTAAGAACCTTTTCTAGACTGCAAACTCCTTGAGTTCAGAGAACCTGCGATATTCTCCTGTCTCCTCCCTCTCTTCTCCCCCCATCTCCCACACTAGAATAGGTCTCAGGCTCATAAATAAATATTTGTTTGGCTTAAAAGCTAAAGTCAAAACCCCAAAACCCAAAACATGCCCCTAAAACAAACAAAACAAACCTAAAAAAACCCTTCTAGTAGTGAGATTTCATAAAAGGCATTTTCAGAGGGAAAGAGGAACTCTTCCTCCGGGCCCAGCAGGTAGCTGCCTATTCTGCCTAGATGCTCTGTCCCCACCTTGTCAAAGCCTCAAAAGAATAAAGAAGCAATCTTCCTACTGAGAAACTCTGCTTTACCTTCTCAGAAGTAACCACCAGGGGGCAGTAAAGCACACTCACAGGCCAGCTTCAGCAACAGTAGCACAAAAGGTCAGACAGATCCTTCCCCAAGCAGTGACTTGCAGAAAGAACGATGACCTCCAGATGATAAAGCTCATCCTCAGGGTTCCCATGAGGCAAAGTGGGCCTCAGACCCACTGAGTTCTGTTCATGCATGTGTGTGCGTGTACAACTATGCTACACCCATTTAGTCTGTCTCCAGTCATTCTCTTCCTAACCACAGTTCTTATTTTTCAGGTGTGCGTAGTCCAGGGAAAAAGGGTAACTGAGCCAAGGCAATGCAGCAAGGGAATTGGAATAGCTAGGATTGGAACTCACAGCTTCAGAGTTTTAAGGGTAGCAACTGGGGAAAAGACCTGAGCCAAATTGTGAATCTGCCAGTTTTGTTTTTAGTTATTCCCTTTCCTTTCAGAGCATTCAGTTCACCAGTAACCTGCCCTGTGCACCACCACCAATAAGGCTCCTCTATCCACTCAAGGGTCTGTCACTATGGTATTCTGTTCCCACCTTCACCCCACCAGATTGAAGCTTTCTTGTCTGTATCTCTTCTCCTCAAACTCTCTGTACCTTTTAAGGTGAAAAGTAATTAATCTGAGCGCCATTATCCCAAGTAAAGTGCTTGTGGAACATGGTTAAGGCAAAGGCCTGATCCCCACCAAGCATACCAGAAACAAGCACATTTTTATGGTATATCACATACCTGGCTTATGTTTTAGTTGTTATTGTTTAAATCTAGACTCTAAAGGGAGGAATTTTAGGTCAAGGTAGAGGGCATGGCTTCATTATGATGGATTCATAGGGTAAGTATCTGGGGGCAGGTAGAGATGTTAGGTGCCCCTTATGATGGTAGTAGACAAAACCCTCCTCTCTTTATGGGTAAGGTTGATTTGTTTTCAAGTGAGGGACCTAACTGAGCCATATGAGGCTCTCAGATTAGTTACTTTTCACCTTGAGGGGTACAGAGAGTTTAAGGAGTAGAGATCCAGGATAAGTAAGCTTCAATCTGGTGGGTTGGAGGTAGAAACAAAGCATCATAATGACAGACACTTGAGTGGCAGAGGAGCTGTATTGGTAGTGGGGAAGAGGTACAGTGAGGGAAGGATTTATGTAGGTCTGAGGTCTCAACCTTAAAAGATATATAGGATTTTGATGGTTGTGGGCAGGAGAGGATGTTCACTACTCTAGTCAAATATCTTCAATGGCTCCTCATTTGTCACTTAAAATGAAAACTTCATTAGCTAACCAATATGGCAAATTCCTACTTTTATAGCTTTGTTAATGTACGCTATGCTTTACATACCCTTCATATATTATATAATTCATCTCAATTGTGTTATTGTTTGCTCCCTAAGTATACCACTTGCTGGTTTGTTTGTACTCTTATCTGTTGAATTCTCGCCCATCCCATAAAACCTGACTCAAATGTCTCCAGGAAGGCTTCTCTTATTTCCCTGGTTGATCATAGCCTTTCTCTATTGAATGGCACAAAGCACTTTCTTTAGTGACTCTCCAATGTGCTTACCTTGCTATGTTGTGTGTCATAGTATTGGATTTTTAATTCCCATTCAAGATCATAAGCTCCTGGAGGGCAGGTGAAGTGTCTTCCTTAACCTTCGTATCTCCTCCCAGAATCTAATAACAATGTTTTGTATAAACATTTTATGAATGTTTTCAATATGGATGAAAGAATAAATGAATTCTAGGTAGAGTACCAGCATGGACAAAGGTAGAATAGTTGACCCATAGCTTTAGACTGTGCAAAGCATTATCACATTTGCTAACATAAGGATGTAGCTTTCTGTTCGTGAGATTGTCCCAAAGGTGAGGTAGCATGGAGCAGCAGATAGAGAGATGGCCATGAAGTTAGGAAGAATTTGGTCCAAATCTACCTTTCACAAGTATTTGCTGTGTGATCTTAAACAAGTTACTTAACTTCTCAGTGCCCCAGGTAACTCCCTAAGATTATAAATAGAAAAATTATGGCCTTTCTCCCAAAATAGAGGAAGTTTTCTCAGTGGCAATAGCCTCCATTATTGAAATTACAGGTCTGGACCAAAAGTAGCAAATGAAACTTTACAAAAACATGTCCAGAGTCCTAACATTTAATCAATCAATCAACAAGCATTTATTAAGCACCTCCTATGTTAGAAATTCTGCCACCTCCTCTTGACCTACACAGACTTTGTTCAAGCCATGAGGGATTCAAAGGTGTATGGATAGCTCAGTGCAGTCCATCCTCACCACTGTAGACAGCAAGAGGAGAGGCATCATTTTTATATATGAAGGGTAACCCAAGGGCATGTGTAGAAGAGCACACACAAAGAGGATTGGGGAGGGCAGGTGGGGGTGCTAGTTCCTGTTGCATCATGACCAATATGCCACTGCCTGTTTCCTTGATCCTTGAGTGTAAAACAGACATTGCCAGCAGCATTGTGAGGGGACTGAGTCTTGGAGCCAACTGCTTTTTGTACTCCAATGTGAGCTTGCCACTGCCAGCACCCACCCCGCTGTGCTTTATTGCGGCATCATACACAGGTAGCTGATTGTTACCTTATAAAGAGCCAATTTGCTAGCCTCCTATTTGATCAGATTATGATATAATGTCACAGGCAGCTCTAGGAGTGATGCCCTGATCTGTGGTATATTTCCAAGGTGTTCCCTGCTCCCTCATTGTGTTACTTCCCCACCACATACACACCACACACACACACACACACACACACACACACACACACACACACACACACACACAATGCTTGTCTTGTCCCCAAGTCCAACCCCTTCCCCCCTTTCTCACATACACCCCACCACTAACCTCTCTAGTTCTCTCTCTTGGAGCCCTTGGAGTGGGACCATACCCAGAGAGCTCACTCAACCATTGCAGATCTGACACACCATCAAATCCACAGCCATTGCATTCACATTTTCTGCCCTTCTGAGTTATTATAATATCCAGCCTTTCTTGCTTGAGAGATTGGATTTCCAGCTTCCATTGTAAATTCAGTTCTAAATGAGCTCTCTAGCCAAAGGTAGGATGAGGTGGGGGGGGGAGAGAGACAGACAGACAGACAGACAGACTGGCTGATAGACACAGACACAGAAACAGAAAGAGAGACACAGAGACAGAAACAGAGAGACAGATGGAGAGAGAAAGAGACAGAGGGACAGAGAAACAGTGAGACAGAGACAGACAGACAGAGAGACAGAAAGAGAGACAAAGGGAGAGACAGAGATGGAGGGAGAAACAGGGAGACACAGATGGAGACAGAGAGGGGGGAGAGAGAGAGAGAGAGAGAGAGAGAGAGAGAGAGAGAGAGAGAGAGAGAGAGAGAGAGAGAGAGAAGCCTCAGTTTAGGATATAGAGATGAATAAAGATATATGAAGCAGTCTGCTTAATGTGTCTAGAAAACAAAAACAACAACATATTGGTTCATTTCCCCTACTTCTGAAAGAAATGTTAGTCTAATGAAAATTGGGCAGCAGGACTAAGAGAAATGCCATGCATTCTCTCTCTATTCTTTCTGCATCTGACTTTGTGCCTTTGGAGGTGCTAGGTTTGCAGCAAAGAGTACATAGGGTTTCTCGATTAAATAGTTGTCTCGTCTGGTTGATAATAAGGTCTGTTTTCTCTCACATGAGGCTTAGAGTGAACCATGGAGTCCAAGCCTGCCTTTTATCTTATACCTAGTCCAACATGGGCCTAAGGCTCCTTACGTAGGAGGTGATATTATGAGGTCATGCAAATGCTTTATAAATAAAAAGTGAATCACAAAGGCTGTACAGAACCTTTGGAAGATTATTTTAAATGGCCCCTAAGATGATCAATGGTCACCTTTTTTGGATTTAGCCTACTGTCTGTAAGAGGAAGGCAATGTGGTATAGAGGACTGAGCATTGGACCTAGAGTCAGAAAGACTTGACTTCAGATCCTGCCTCAAATCTATCTTTCTATCTATCTATCTATCTATCTATCTATCTATCTATCTATCTATCTATCTATATGTATACACACACATACACACACACACACACACACACACTAGCTGTGTGACCCTGGTCAAGTCACTTAACCCCAATTGTCTTTAAAAAAAAAGATAAGAAAAAAACTGAAAAAAAAAGAAAAGGGAGGTTGGAGTCATATTTTGGAAGTTAAGGAAGTTAGAATTTATCCAAAAATCTACCCAAGGGGCAGTCCAGGGTGAGAGAAGCAAGAGATCTTCTCTTTGAGGTTTGTTTTCCTTTACCAAGAAAGGGGGGACAATTTGCAGCTAGGGAGGTTATTACCTCACAAACCAATAGAATGTGGTCTTGTCTTCTGAGTAGCTGGGAAAGAGAGGGTTCCCTAAGAATTTTTTAAGCAGTTCTGTGGAAGGTAAATTCCTTGCAGAACAAATACACTTTCAGAGGTGATGTTATATAGAGGCCTCAGCTTCAACACTTTGCCTTATGGGTACATGAATACATAGAAGCCGTAGAAAGATCAGTTGAAGGAACTGAGGACTTGTAGCTTGGAGGAGAGAAAGCTGGGATGGGGAATGTAGCTCTCTTCCAACATTTAAAGGCCTTGAAGAAGCCATGCAGGAGCAGAATTAGTTTGTTCTGCTTATCTCATAGAGCACAATTAGTTGCAATAAGTGGAAATTGGAGAGAAGCAATTCAAAAGAAAGCTTATTTGGGGTTGGGTAGAGGTATCTCCATAATTTCCTGTGATATAAAAATAGGTCTCAAACTTATTTTTAAAAAGCATGGAAGACAGATACACATAGTCATTCTCTACACTGATCTTTGAGAACTTTTTAGCTTATAATTACCTATTAGAGCTTGGAATTACACTGGCACAGGCTGTGAGAACCCAGGGTTACCTCCACGCTATAATGAGCATTGGTGTAGGACTTTAGTATTAGACAGAATGCTAAATTTGGAGTGAGGGAGATCTCCCTTGGAATTCTGCCCCACACACTAGATGTGTGACCCTGGGCAAGTTACTTAATCTCTCTTATCAGTTTCTTCATCAGGAAATCAGTCAGTAAAAAGCATTTATTGTGCCATTTACCATGTGCCAGACACTATGCTAAGCTCTGGGGACATAAACAAATGGCAGATGCCCTTGAAGAGCTCACAATCTAATGGGAACAATAATATTACCTGCCTCATAGGGTTGTTGTAAGGATCAAATGATAAAACACATATAAAGTGTTTTACAAACCTTAAAGTGCTTTTTTTTAAGTGTAGGACTTTTATAAGCTAATTTCTATCAATATATTCACTTAATAGACTAAGCAGAGGTTCACCCTACTCCATGTTTCCTCTCTTCCAAGGTAACATGAACCTTTCCCCCAAAAGTTGTGAGGGGACCTTTGTTGTAGTTAGGCCTTACCTTTGTTGTCTACATGATTGGCGATTCAATGGCAAGAATTTCCAGTCAGGAATGGAGTGGGGGTTATTTCAGAGAAACCTAGTGAAGGAGGAAATTCTTGCCATCAGACTGCATTATGTAGATGACTTTCTATCCTTCCTCCTGTTCAGGAAAAGATTTGAAGGGACTGCAATGAGGCTTAGCTAGATTTTGCAGTGTTCCTGTATCCCATTATATCATACCCAAGCAATTCAGTGAGGATACTATATGTTTAATGGTGTGGGCTACAGAGGAGGCAACATGGTGATAGGGACCCATTAACATTTTGGACTTAGGTTCATGTCCAGAGCAAAAACAAAATCTGTTCCTGTTGGATGATTTTGTTTTCCATACAGACTTCAGGGGGCTTAAAACACTGCACAATGTACATATGCCAGAACTTGTTGTCACTGTCCCCAGATGCTTGAATTACTATATGGTAATTGGAACTAGGACCCAATAGGCATTCCAGCTTTGTAGATGGACCCATAAACTGGGGTAATCTGCCTCTATTTATTGCCATAAACTTAAGCAACCTCAATTGAAGTTTACATTAGGAGTGAACCCAAATCCTCTGGGGATCTGCACCTGAAGGTCTAATGCTCTCTCAGATCTCCTGGTGATCTATACCAGAAGAGAGACCCTTTAACTCATAACGGGATATGGTCTATCATGTCTTCTTCCTTACAAAACTTTTCTTAGCATACATTCAATCACTCAAGCCAAATGCCAATTCTCTGTTCCAGTCACCGCATATAAACTGTCCTCCACTTCAGCAAAACTATCCAGAGGTTGACTTCCGATCACACTTATCCTCTTCTTTTTGAGGGAAGAGAATATTAAACTCTTTTATGGTCCTGAGTGGTAATTAACGGATGCAGACAACTGCAAATTCTGTGACTTCTCTGCACAACTGTCTGCCTTCCCCCAGGTTTCTTTACATATGATGTGTGCTATAGTGAAAAGAACATTGGCATGAAAGCCATCAGAACTGAATTTTGTCACATGTCTGCAGCTAACTTGGTGTGTGACCATGAAAAAGTCACATATCCAGTCTGGACCTCAGTTTATTCATCTGCAAAATTAGGTGGTTGGACGAAATAGCATTTAGGGTTCCTTTATAAATCTACGAGATTCAAAAATGAGGAACCAAATCTGAGGGAGAGAAAGACCCTCTATACTCTGGGGTGTATAAGAAAGAGGATAAAACTCTAGAGAACATTCCTGAAAAAGGAGGACCTGGCGTGCTTCAATGCAACAAAAGGGCTTATGTTTATACCAGTCTTGTTTTGCTGGAGAAACAAAATACACAGAACAAGGGGAAGCTCCTTATTCCTGTCAATGTGAACCTACCCCAGGGACCTGTTTTTTCAGGAAGTTGTCTAGAGAGTCAAAGTATACGGAGTCCTATGGATGAAGACTGATCACTTAGTAAAGTTTGACCAGCTGGTTAGGAAAACAGGGAAACAATTTAGAGACATTTTAACATTCATCCATGATAAATACCTCTTAATACTTCAAGAATCTGAGATTTTATTTCTCTGGGTTCCTTCTCTATCTATGTAGATTGAATCCCTTTCTGTTCTTTAATGGACATAATATGAATTACTGTAAATGAAGACATTAATCAATTGGTAGCCAGCTTTCTTGTGATGAGCCTTCCTCTGCTTCCTGTAGGTGAGGCAGTGCATTGGATGACATATAGACAGGTCACTGACAAAGTGATCGAAGCCTCCCCCTGACCAGCAGAATATAAACTACTTGAGAGTCAGGGTTATTTTTTTTTCCTTTGTCTTTGTATCTACAGTACCTTGCAATAGGAGGTGCCTAATAAATGCTGATTGGATTTGATTGGGTTGGTAGAACCTCTCAGAACCTGTGTATACCTTATCGGCATCACCGTCACACCATGATGGTGTGAGAAGAGCATGTTTTATATATTTATATATATATATATATATATATATATATATATACACACACATACATAATCATGTATCCTTACCTAATAACAATAATTTTTTAGACTCATCATCTTTTTCCATACTTTGTTTCATCTTATCCTCACAATACCACCAACAGATGATAGGTACTAGATTATTATACTTATTTGACAGATAAAGCAACTGAGGCCCAAAGTACTTACATGGTTTGCCCAGGGCCACACAGAAACTTAATGGTGCAGCCTGCATGAGATAGTTTATCTAATACCTTCTTCACTCCTCTAACAAGGCATTACAAATTAAACTAAATCCTGGCTGTATCTGTCATTTGCCTTCTATACGTTCCCATGTGTACCCTCTGATGGGAGAGATGAAGGGGGAAATAGGAGCCTAAACTTGAGAACTATAAATTTTTCTTTCATTTGACAAATATATTGGATCCAGTTGTTCATTGCTAAAGTAGTAGACCAGAAGGATTTATGGTCAACAGTGTGGGGCAAAGACAGTCTGCCTTAAAGGTGTTATTTTATTAAGGAAATAGCTCTAAAAGGTATATTCTTAGGGGTGACCTGAAAGGAAATATTCTTCTGCCAGAAGGGAGAGGATTGTTCTTACAGATCAATCATCAGACTAGCTAGTCTTATAACAACACAAACTGTATCTCCAATTCTGCATCTACTTCACCCCAACATTTCCCATCAACTCAGACAAAACATCAGTCAAAGCAGTCCATTGCCTTAAGAGGAGCATCTCCTACTCCCATTTCTGTCAAAAATGTTCTAAGTCATTTCACTTCTCTGTGTCTCAGTTTCCATATCTGTAAAATGAGAGTGGTAGACCAGATGACTTGTTATGTCTTTTCCAGATTCAAGATTATCTGGTTCCATGAAATGTATCGAAATAACAGGATTATTGACTAAAGTGATAATTTTTCAGCCAGTTATTGAGGTCTTGGAAATATTGCCTAAATGGAGCATGTTTTAAATGGTCTTCAACGTAAGTCATCTTCATGTTATACAATGATGGGTTAACAAGCGAGATGCTTAAATAAACCTAGTATTTGAAGAACGAGATTTTCAAAAACTGAAACATAACAGGGGAAATGTCCATACTACATAAAGATTATTCTTTTACAGAGATACTACCCACGGAGTATTTTTAAAGAAGAAAATCTACTACCTTCAAGATAGATTTTTAATACAAAAATATGGTGTGTCTGCAGTTTTTTCTTTAAATGAAGCTATTCTATGACATGAGGTTTTAATTAATTAAGAAAAAATTAATTTAATTAAGAAAAAATGGTTGAATGAATGGTCATTAAATTTGACTTTCTCACATTATTACACATAGATGGGATGGTCACAAAGTGGGACAGGGTATTTTTTCCCCTAAATAAAGATAAAAAAATTGAATTTCAATCACCATTCTTGTGTTTGAAAATTGAATTCCCTTGTGTATTGCAGTGTAGACTTTGGTCCTTACTGTAACCCATTTGGTGATAAAACAAAATAAATACTGACATATAACATTTTCCAGCATTAAATATATATGTATCTATAGAAAGACTTGGGAGAGACCAAGCTCTTGGGTTTTTCTGGGGGAAAAGTTGGACAAAGATCATCATCATTTTTAATCACCTCTATTCATCATAGCCATTGCTGTTTACTCAGAAGAGAACATGGTAGGTAAGAGCAGAACAGTTTCCTCACCACAAGATCATAGAAAATGTCTTTTTTTTTTCTTTTGTGGAAGGAGAACTCTGGAGGTATTTGCCTGGTCATTAGAGTATGATAAGACCTAAGAATAAAAATGGGTTTTCTAAGTGTAACTTATATGGCTTATATGGACTTAAAGTAGAGAGGTAAGGAGAGAAATGAATTCACAGATGAACTCAGATTACTTTAGAGCCAAACACAGGAGTTCAAAAAAATAATTCAAAGAATAGCTCAAAGGGTAGATTTTATCTTAGCCTGAATGCTGATTTCACTTGATAAATCCTTGAGAAGCTGAAGAGAGCTCCATAACAATTGGATTAAAGAGGTGACTAAAGATAATTAACTAGAACTTCATAGACTGATTAAGGAAAGGGGAAGTTCTTTCTCTATAGGGGACCATAAGATCACAGATTTACACTAGAAAGGACCTTAAAGGCTATCAAATCAATTTCCTACATTTTACAGAGGAAACTGAAGCCCAGAGAAGTTAAGTAATTTGCCTAGGTTCACGTAGAAAGTAAGTATCTTAAGAGAGACTTTAACTCAGTTTTTCTTTACTCTATGTCCAGTGCCCTTCTCACTACCTACACTATAAAAATTTACTAATCCCTGTACCTTCAAGATCTGAAGGGCTTTGAGGCAGGTGATCCTGCAGCTAGAACCTCAATGGATACATAGAGATGAGTATACTCAAAGAAAAATCTGAAAGAATTGTATCTATCCTTCAGAAGAGAGAATGATTAGCTACAATACTTCCCAGTGGATGGTCAAGGTAGTTAAAAGAGCTGGTTAACAGAGGTATATTTATTCCTAGTGGGGAGAGGCTTACTAATCACAGCATTCCTGGTAGATATTGGACAGTGTATTAGGCATCTTTGAAGATAGCTGCGTAGCTGAATACCACCTGGAACAGAAATTCAGCACTTGCTGGAGAGTAGAAAAGATGCCTAGAAGATAGTAGCTGAAACATGATTCTTGGCACAAAATGTAGAACAATTCCCTGCTGGGAACAGATCCAGCAAAGAGCAGAACATTGAAATTACCATAAGATGACAGCTTGGCAGTGTCGGAACTATGAATTTCACCTTTCATGTGTGGTGTGGTCATCATATTCACCCCTTTACGAGGCTTATTTAGACCCTATTCCTTACTTGTGGATGCCCCACAAATTTTTCTTATGTAGATCCACTCTTCCTGAAGAGGATCTGTATGTTTGTGAGAGAATAACATAAAGGTTTATAAGGTAAGATTTTCTGTTATTTTAGTAATTTATTATTTCACAAAATGACTTTGGTATGAACCGTGTCCTGTGCCTGACCAGTGTAAAGACACATAGATAGGACCTAGTGAGCTATGTAATATTTGGAAAGGGTTATGACATACAGAGCAACTATTACCTGAAGTAGATGACATGATAGGTGTTCCCAAAATGAAAGCAGGGGCTCTTTCTACTACATTTATAATAAGTAAAAACTTAAAGTGTACCTTGCTGTCCACCTCTTTCTTTACAGTTCCTTTCGTGGTGGTTGCTGATCAGCTTCATACCTCCTCTCTCAGACCAGAGATGCTGATATATCACCAGCCTCAAACTTTTGACAAGTTTGGTTGTTTCTATCTTCTCCACATCTCTCCAGTATAACTCTTTCCCTTCACTTCTGGGTGAAAAAAAAAATACACACACACACACATATACATACATGTGCATATATATATATGCATGCATATATGGACACATATATACATATACCTACATGCACACATACATACATACACACATATATGTATATCACTTTCCCTTTACCCCAGACTATTACAATAACCCTCTGGTTGGTCTTTCTACCTTGGTTCTATCCAAATTCCAGTTCATCTTCCACTCAGATGCCAAGAGTGATTTTCCTAAACTTCAGTTCTGACCATGTCACCCACTTACTTAATAAAATCCAGTTGTTTCCTATTTTCTTTAGGATCAAATATAAACATCTCTGCTTGGCATTGAAGTCAATTGACCTCATCTTAGCTTTCCAATCTCTTTACACTTTACCCCTTTCATATACACTATTTATAATCCAGTAATACTGGTGTTCTTTCTGTTCTTCTTATGTGACACTCCATCTCCCAATTCCATACATTTCACTAGTTATCATCTATTTCTGGAATGTTCTTTCTGCTCATATTTGCTTCCTGGCTGCCCTGGCCTCCTTCAGGACTCAGTTCAAATTCCAACCTCTGCCTTTCTCAGTCTCACTCCCACCCCACCAATGATGGTGCTTTTTCTGCGCTTTTATCTTTCATTCACACACACAGACACAGACACACACAAACACACATACAAATACACAATACATATATATATATATATATATATATATATATATACACACACACACATAGGCATATATAAACATATATACACACATACATAATTAGTAAATAGTACTACATATATACATATTGCATATAAATATATACTACATGTATATACTGTATATATGCATATACTATGTATATAATATATGTATTATATACATAGTATATGCATATATACACACATACATAATTAGTAAATAGTACTACATATATACATATTGCATACAAATATATACTATATGTATATACTGTATATATGCATATACTATGTATATAATACATATATTATATATACACTATAAACAAACATGTGTAGGCATTTGGCAATTGGAATATATGTGTATATATATGTATGTGTGGAGAGAGACAGTATATATGTATATGTGTGTGTAAATATATATATATGCTAGCGTATATATATGTGTATGTGTGTGTACACACACACACACACACACACACACACACATACACATACATGCACACACAATGTATAGTTATTTATAGATTGTCTCCCCTATTGGAATATGAACTCTTTGAGGGCAGGGACCAGGGATATTCCGGAGTCAGCTGAACTGGAGTCAATTTTTTTTTCTGAAGTTGGCAAACACAACAAATTGCGACTTGATATATTATTTTAATGATTATCTAGACTTAAGAAAGTGATAGAGAGAAAATCTTAGTAATGCAGATTAAACTTAAAAGTACCTGAACATACTTTTATTTTTCTTCAAAGAGATGGTTGTTAAACATTTACCAATACATCTTTGGCAGAGACTTTTTTTTTAAATGTATATCCCCAGTGCTTAGCATAGGGTCTGTCATTTAGTAAGTTGTAATAAGTGCATTTGTTTATTTTTTCTTGCTATTGTCATAATTTTGTTAAAACTCAGGGATTTCAAATACTAGTATGGCCATGGGCATTGCAGAGTTCTATTTTTATCCTTTTAAGGAGAGGATAAACAGTGAATCCATCCACCAGCCTTCCCTCTCTCTTCTCTGAAGTCATGCAATATTGCTTATTCATTTGTTCACTAGTCAATTCATTCACTATCATTTATCACTGTTCATATGCTACCATGTGTTTTCGGGGACCATGGGGTCTTAGAGCTCAAGTTGGAAAATACCTTTGAAGTCATCTAGTTCAACATTCTCATTCTGCAAATGAGAAATCTAGAGCCCAGAGAGGTAAAATGAGATTCCAATTCAGGTCCTCAGACTCGAAATCTATTACTCTTTCCAGCACACTATGCCCCAAAACACTCTACTCGATCATCCTGGCCCTAGTCGACTCTTTCCTGCTCCCTGACACTCTTGGGCAAAAGTGTCATTTCCTTTTTCTGGTTATCCTCGACAGTGCTTATTTAAGCTATTAATATGGTGAGACAAAGCTGTCTTCACAAAAAGCTCAAAACTATATGAAAGTATGTACAATAAGTAAGAAAAAAAAGAAAAAAGATGGGAATACCAAGATCATACTCGTAAACTACCTTTTTCTTTGTTGCTGTTGTTAGCAATGCCTGTGATTTTAATTCATATAGAAAATTCATGGAGAAGAATTGCCTCTACTTAAATGTATATGGGCGTCTTTTCTGAAACAGAGTACAGAAACCCTGAGATGTTAAGTGATTTGCCCAAGATGACCCAACCTGGATGTGACAGAGGCAGGATTTGAACCCAGGTATTCCTGACTGCAAGGCCACCTCTCTGCCCACTATGCTATATGATCTTCATTCAAGTTGGAAGAGAACAGCAGGATTATCAAATCCAGTAAGGTGTTCAATGATACGAAGGTCACAAAGACATTGCTTTACAATGTCATTTGTCTTTCTGTGTAGATGACAATAAATTAAACTAACATTTATTAAGACCCTACAGAGCTCAGTACACTGCACAAGATGGGGAAGAGACAAGACTTAGATGAGACACTACGCTGCCTTTCATAGAGTTTACAACCTAGTTAGGGGATAAGACCTCAACACAGATTAATATAATATTCAATATATGAAAAACCCACTAAAGAGTTGCAAAAGGAGTGCTAGATCCTAGAGAAAGGATCGTTACTAACGTTCAGGGGCTGGCAGTGATGGTAGAACAAAAAAGACTTCATGAAAGACATGGCACTTGACTTGAGCTTTAAAGAGTAAGCATTGCCTGAGACAGGACTGGATACACAGTAGGTCCTGGAGGATGGCTGCTGTTTAAAACAGGCACAGGCAGAGACTCATAGATATTGTTATACAGAACTTTGATGTAATTCTATTTGTAGAAACAGATTCCACTAAAATCATTATACTAAAAAGTCCCATTGTTCTAAAAGTATGTGAGATTATGTTCCATTGGGAATACACAGAGAAAAGTATGTGACAGTAGGGATTTGAGCCTTAACAATGTATCACTTCATTATCAATGGAATCTAAATTTATCCTGCTAGGTGTTGGCCAATATCTTCCCAAATATCTAGTGTCCATGCTCTCAAAGGAACTCCACATAAAAATTAACATACATTTACTAAGTTAGATTATCAAGAAAAGTCCCTTTTACTTTGCATAATGTAGATCAAACCTTTCTCTCAAAGAAGGGCCATTTCTATCAGATGTCCAATGAAAGAAATGATACGTAGGATTTATTGGGATTTTCTGGGGGAGATGCTAATCAGCTGTCTCCAAATTCCAAGAAGTTAACAAAAGAAAAGTAAATGGAAGAGGCTTGGGATGGCCATAAGGAAATATGAAAGCGGCATAGAAGCTGATGATCTATGTTGATAGAGGAAGCACCTTACCAGGAGATCCCTATAATGATAATATCATAGGACCAGTCAACAGATAAATTTTTAGATAGAAGAGAGAAAGAGAGAGAGAGAGAGAAATAGGCACAAGTACCAAGTGTCTATCTTGATTTTATATATATATATGTGTGTGTGTGTGTGTGTGTGTGTGTATGTGTGTATATATATGTATGTGTATATATATATATATATATATATACACACACACACATATATATGTATGTATATATGTATGTATAATTGCATATATGTAACCTCAGTATGGGCAGCTAGGTGGCACAGTGGATAGAATACTAGGCCTGGAATCAGGAAGACCTGAGTTCAAATTCAGCTTCAGATACTGACTATGTGACCCTGGACAAGTCACCTAACCCTGTTTGCCTCAGTTACCTTCTCTGTAAAATGAGCTGGAGAAGGAAATAGCAAATTACTCCAGTATCTTTGCCAAGAAAACCCCAAATGAGGTCACGAAGAATTGGATGGGACTGAACAACAACAAATCCCCAGCATAGAGATAGCATTTAATAAATGTTTTTGTTTATATGATATGCACATTTGTCAATTTGTATGCCTATATTACTGGAAATATAAATATAAAAGTAAGATAATCCCTGCCTTCAAAGGAGTTCTTCTAATAGAAGAACTTACATTCTAAGAGAAGATAATATGTAAATAGAATAAACAAATGCCATTGATGATATATACGCAAATTTGAAAGATGTATCTTAATGTTGTATATATGCACATGATTGTGTACATATATATATATATACAAACCCATGTATGTGTGCATGTATATGCATACATATGTGTAAATCTATCTACACATTTATATGCTCATTATACCCCCGGATATTATACACATAAACAAAAGTTATTTTGGATTCTCAATAATTTTTTAAGAGTATAAAGGGATCTTGAGACCAAAAAGTTTGAGAACTATTGCTCTCTAAGTTGAAGAACAATTATGAATGTTCCTTAGTAGAGTAAATTTCCTTATTGAGAGTGACCTACAATAATGAGATCAGAGGTTTGTCTGTCTCTGTATGTATGTGTACATCTCTCTATGTAAAATGTGTATGGACACCTACACATATATATATATATATATATATATATATATATATATATATATATATATATATAGGCATATATATGTACATACATATGCATATGCATATGTATATATGTATGTGTATAGTGTAGGCCACTCCCAATGAATAAACTTACTGTACCAATGTAGATCCACACTTGCTCTTTTACTTATAGCTTCACAGCAATAGTTCTCAAACTTTTTGTCCTCAGGATCCCTTTACACACTTAACACTTGTTGAGGACCCTATCCCAAAGAGCTTTTGTTAATGCAGGTTATGTCCAGGGGTGTAATTAGAGCATGCTTGTATGTATGTGTGTGTGTGTGTGTGTGTGTGTGTGTACATGACTTAAGACAATGATGGAGAAAATGTTAATATGCAGATTAAGCTAAAAATTGAGAGATGCATTTGGAGAGTCAGTTGGTAAAAATATTAAATGTTAAAAATACAGCATACCTGTACCTTGATTATAGTCATCAAAATTTACCATATTAGAAATTAAACTGATACATTTTTAAAATGTATTAAATTCACTTAAAGTGACAATGAAACACTATACATTGACATAAATAACATTTTAATGAAAACTATTTTCCAAAACAAAAAAAAATAGTGAGAAAAGTATTATTGTTTTACCTGTCTTTGTAAATCTCTTAAATTTAGCTTAATAAAAGATAGCTGGATCCTCCTAACTACTTGTTCCTTCTCTCTATTGTGATATGTTGTTTTGGTTGAAGTGAATGAAGAAAATATGTCCTCACACAGACAAGTATGGGAGAACTTTCTTAGACTTTTCAGGTAATTGTGAATATTGTTTTTGACCCTATACCGAAACTTGACAAGTAATGTTATCTTAAAGGTGAATTGCAATGTGGAATCTGAAACCATATCAATGAGCTTTTCATAATCTGTTACATTAAAACACATTGGTCTATCTTGTATATTGAATGATTCTTTTACCCATGCATGATTTTGTAAATTCATGCGTCGGTCATTTAGAAAATGTTGGTTCATTAGGTGTTGCAGGTCTTCCAAAAGTAGACACATTTAATTTTACAACATTAAAAAAATCATATTTGTTACTATCTTCATGGATCTTATCAGAAAAACCTTTAAGCATTGTGGAGCTGTCAAGCTCATTGTAGTGGATTTAAGTTTTCCAAAATTCTAATTTTTGCTTAAAAGTTCAAATTTTGTCACTGGCCAAAGAACAGTGTAGGTTGCTTTCCTTAAAGTGAGAGATTTACTTCATTCGTTTCAGAGAAGATATCTGCCTGATGCCTAATTCTGAAAGACCATGTTTGTCCATCAGTCATTCTTTTGAGTAAAAAGGGTGTTCCGTGAAAAAAGCGACCAGCTCACTTTGCAGCTCAAACAATTTCACAAGCGCTTTTCTGAGACACCCAGCATACTTCTTGGAATGCAGCAGAAGTGCTTTATCCAATATAAACCAGAAAGTTAAAAACAACAACAACAACAAACTTTACTATTTTAGCACTCTTGTGTTTGTTGCCAAGAATTTACATAAACATCTTTGATAATTAGTTGGTGCTGATACTGGACAAACATAAGCATAACAGGAAATCTACCCATATATGTTTTCTCCATTTGTAAGGCAAACTCTATCCATGGCACCATTTTGCCACTCACCATTGATATAACATGTTTCTTACATGATCACATAGTTACTGTTTTGTTTTGTTTTTTTTAACTCTGACTTTCATTTCCAACCTGGGCCTCCTTAGGCAACCTGGTAGCTTCTTGCTCCTGGGGCCTCACCTTATTAATGTTGAACTTAGAGTGAACTCTCAACCAGCTTATCCCACTGTGGCTTAGAATTCCCAACTTCAAAAGATCCACCAGTTCAGCTTCCTCCAGTAGGCGGGATGATAAATGTGCACCACCAGCACCATCAGTTGAAGTTACTTTTCAACTTATACCTGCTCTGCCTTTTTACCAAGACTAAGTTCTAGGACATGTTGTTCTTCTTTTAATTCCTCTTCAATATTTAATTTAGCTCTTTGTATCTATCAGTCACTGCAATATTTGTTGATTATGAGCTTAAATACTTAGGGACCATAGACTCAACCTTTCAAACAGATATATTTGGGGTTCAAGAGATCTCAGTTATTATTTGACACCCCTAGTTCCTGTGGGAGGGAAGAAATAACATAAAGGGCCATAATCCTGGTCTCATTCAGAGCTTAGATTCATCCTGGGGATGGCCTGACCCCCAAGAAATAGAATCAGACTTCTCTTACTCTCTCTTTGATTATTTGCCCTACTGCAGACTTTCTTTTCTTGGGGGTGGGGGGAGTCTTTTAAAAAGCAGCTTAGGTATAGATCATGTCTAGATATTCCCAAAAGTTATTATTGTGGATTATTATTTATCATTTATTAATATTGTTTGAACCTAACTTTTTGCAGTTAGAGATGGTTTGTACCCATAATGTTGCCTTAATCTCAGTAATTCTCTAGGAATGCTAGAGATGTCTACAAGGAATTTTGGGTACCCCCATGGACTGGATCCACCAAAAGCATTCTTGTTTTGGGTCCTCACATCCAAGACTTGCTTTGGGTCCCCCAAAGCTTGTGTTTTGGATTCCCTTCAGGTGATTTATGTGTGATATCTTTGTCAGGTGATTTGTGCTCAGAAAACTTTATCAACATCCTGTGTAATATAAACCTTCTAAAATGCAATATAAACCTGAGGAGAGGTTATATATAAACCCTCTCCCTTCTTTCTGGCTCTCTCTACCAAATAACCTAATAAATTTGTTTCTAAAGTGATTCCAGATTCTTGAGTTTGTTCTCAGGAACATTAACAATCTCTCTTTTTAGAAATAGTGCTCATAATACAAAAGAGATATTAAGCTTAGGAGAGAAATTTTCTTCCACCACTACAAATAAAGTACTTAAAACACATAAGACTATATATGTAACAAATACTTAAAACATAAACAATAGCCCATCACAACTATTACTCTCTACTGAGAGGTGAAGATAATTTTGTAGGACTGCTAAACAGATATTTCTCATTTACTTTGGATCTCAACTACCCAAGCAACTCATGTAGTCCAACTCTTTCACGCAGCCAGGGTGTGGTGTGGGTTTTCTTGATTTTTTCAGCTGCAGCATCCTCGTGGAAATAGTAACCCCCCTCTGAGAAGCAGCAGAAACACCTCCTACTGGGCAGCTGGCATTGGCTCCAGATCCTAGGAAGCATCAAACTCACAAGGAAGCTGTCAAAGCTGGCAATATGTCTCAGGTGACCCTGTTTAGTTACCTGTACTCAGGGAAAGAAACAGAAGGGACTTGAAGTCCAGGCTCAGGCTGTCCAAATACCACTCCCAGAGGGATTTACATATTAGCTAAAGGCTAAATCCGAGAGCAAGATACAATAATGCTCTCTAATTTGAGGTAAAAAGAAACTTAGGGGTAGCTAGGTGGAATTGTGGATAGAGTACTGGGCCTAGAGCCAGGAAGACTCTTCTTCTTGGGTTCAAATTTGGCCTCAGACACTTACCAGCTGTGTGACCCTGGGCAAGTCACTTGACCCTTTTTGCCTCAGTTTCCTTATTTGCAAAATGATCTGGAGAAGGAAATGGCAAACCACTCCAGTATCTCTACCACAAAAACCCCAAATGGGGTCATGAAGAGTCAAACATGACTGAAGTTCTCACTACCATACCCTGGTTGCTACCATCCCTGTGTGGGGAAGAGGAGGGGAAAGGAGAAATCACTTCCTCCCTCTTTTGGGTTATTCAAAGAAGAACTGACAGAGTTCCCAAGTGACAGTCTTAAAAGAGCAGAAGAAAGAGGAAGGCAGATCCTTTGTCTTTTCCTTTTATAGCCTACTGAGTGGGTAACTCCTCCCAAATCAATAGGCAATTATCTTTGATTTAGCCCTGGGATGACCTCATCCCAAAGTGCAAATCCTTCAGTGCAGAGCCAGGAAGAGTCTTTCTAGGAATCAGAGGGCATCCCCAACTCTGTGGGATGTTCTCCATTCTGACTGTCTCTGCATGTTATGTGTCAATTTATTACTATTATATTGTTATGTGTGTTGGCCTTGTTCCCATAAGAAGAGATCATGCCATATACTTGCTCTACTTTGTTTTTCCTCCCCCTTAGTGTCCACCTAGCACATTGCCCCGAATAAAGATAGCAGGTCTTCAAGAAATACTTGTTAATTAGTTTTAGATATATGTTCACTTTAAAGGCAGGAAAATGGGCCAAATGAACTCCTAAGATCCCTTCTATGATTTGGGGATGCAATGAAAACACACATCTGGAGGCCTCTGGGGAGCCTGCCTGTCTTCCTCTCTTTCTTTCTCTTTGATCATTGCCTCTGAGGGAGAAAGCAGGCCCAGCCATCAGCTAGCAGGGAGCCTGTGGCCTGATCATACAGC
Organism: Phascolarctos cinereus; assembly: GCF_003287225.1. Taxonomy (NCBI): domain Eukaryota; kingdom Metazoa; phylum Chordata; class Mammalia; order Diprotodontia; family Phascolarctidae; genus Phascolarctos; species Phascolarctos cinereus. The sequence goes on along the minus strand of NW_027555847.1, from coordinate 389,481,889 downwards.
TGTGCCCAACTATCAGGCCCTAATGGTACATGTCGCTTTTGGTCTTTGGCAGGAAGTGTCCCTAGCTCCCTGAAATAACCTTCAACCACAGGGTCGTTTTCCTCTGCTCCCCACCCCACTCCATAACTGAAGCATTCTTAAAGACAGTTCAGCAGCTAGCAGGTCTGATAAGAACCAAGCCTCTCTGTACTGGATAATTTGGACCTCATTTGAAGGTTGATGGCATCTCTGGTTTAAGCTTCCTGTTGCTAGGCCCTGAGCAAAAGCATCTTGCAGCTAATAAAGAGAAGGCTTTCTTAGCCACTTGGCCTGCTTTTATGAGAATTACCACTTTGGGGATTCCCTGTAATGTGAGGTCAGACCACTTATTTTGTAAAATTTGAGAATTTTATAAAATCATAGAAGTGAAGTTACTTGTTTCAGGTCAAATAGGTTGTTAGTGGTAGAGCTGGGTCTCCTGGCACCTGGCTCTGTCTTCAATCTACCCAATTTAGTGGTAAAAATAGAACATTAACAAAGTTTACTTCGTCCCCTTTTCAACTCAATGGTATCTCCCTTCCTCAACCTTCAGGAATCTAGTACTGTTCATGCTTTCTTCCTCTCATTCCAGCTTTCCAGAAAGGAGCACAAGAAGTCATTCCTATCAAGCAATGAATTCCTGTGTCTCTACTCCTGACACCACTCCCAAAGGGATTTACATATTAGCTAAAGGCTATAGCCTAGAGCAAGATACAATAAGGCTCTCTAATTTGAGGTAAAAAGAAACCTAGGGGTAGCTAGGTGGAATTGTGGATAGAGTGCTGGGCCTAGAGCCAGGAAGAATCTTCTTCTTGAGTTCAAATTTGGCCTCAGACACTTACCAGCTGTGTGACCCTGGGCAAGTCACTTGACCCTTTTTGCTTCAGTTTCCTTATTTGCAAAATGAGCTGAAGAAGGAAATGGCAAACCATTCTAGTATCTCTGCCAAGAAAAGCCCAAATGGGATCATGAAGAGTCAAACATAACTGAAAAAATGACTCAAAAAAGATCTAAGGAGGGGTCAGCTAGGTGGCACAGTGGATGGAGCACTGGCCCTGGAGTCAGGAGGACCTGAGTACAAATGTGATCTCAGACACATAACACTTACTAGCTGTGTGACCCTGGGCAAGTCACTTAACCCTATTGCTTAGCCAAAAAAAAAAAAAGTCTAAGGAAAATTATGCTTGGGAGTGAGGAAGGAGTTATCCATCATATCTGAGGTTCTCAAAGTTAGTCCAGAACTCTGAGGCTATTTAGTTGAATTAGTACCTTAATAGGACTCCTCTCTAAACTATCTCCTGTAAGTGGCCATTTAGTCTTTGATTAAAGATCTTTACTGTGTGGTAACCCCTTTCCTTTTTTTGGACAACTCCTAATATTTGGGAGTTTTTCCTTACATGGAGCCTAAATCCTTCTCTCTGCCAAGCTTACCCGTTGCTCCTAATTCTGTTCTCTCCAGCCAAGCAGAAAGAGTCCAATTTCTCTCCTATTTTAATGTCCTTCAAAATTTTTAAAAAAACATTTTATTCTGAACTTAAGAAATAAAACAAGCATTTCCATAATATAATAGAATAGAAAAAAAAGATGATTGTGTGATTGTAGATGAAACCGCCAATCTATTATTTACAACTTGCTATTCTTTTAAAATATGTAATAAAGTTATGTAACTTTCTTTTTTTTCTTCCCCAACCCCTGGAATGGCAACTATTAGACACACATACACATACATATGTATGTATGTGTGTGTATATATGTAAAACCATTCTATACATATTTCTATTTATCAGTTCTTTCTCTGGATTCAGATAGCAGCCTCCTCTGTATGTCCTTTGTAGTTAATTTGGGTATTTATAATAGTCAAAATGATTTATTCAATCAAAGTTGTTCTTAAAACAATATTGCTGATACTGTATACAATGTTCTCTTTGTTCTGCTCATTTCACTCTTCATTATTTTGTGCAGGCCTATCCATGTCTTTTCTAAACTCATTGAGCTCATCATTTCTTATAACACAATAGTATGCCATCACAATCACATAATACAACTTGTTCAGCCATTCCCCAATTGAGGGCCTTCCCTGTAATTTCCAGTTCTTTGACATTGCAAAGAGAGCTGTTGTAAATATTTTAGGACATACAGGTTCTTTTCCTTTTTTCCCTAATCATCTTGGGAAACAGAGATAGTAGTGGTATTTGAAGATAGCTATCATTTCACTACCACCCAGGCCCACTTTCTGGCTAAACATGATGGCAACCCACTGATCTCTGCCATTCCTGATCATCCAGGGAACTCATGGTTTGTGCCCTGCATTCTGAAAGGCTAGTTGATGTCCTGCTCCCACCTTCTCTTCTCACCAAACCATACTCTACATGTGTACAAAAATAATACCCCTGAGGGACGAGTCAGTATGTAACACACCTTCTTCTCTTCTGCTCAAAAACCTTACACAGCTCTGCACTTCCTCTTGGATAAAATACAACCCCTCCAGCCTGTCATTTACCAGTAGCATGCTGAGACAGCCTATTGTTAAATTTTTAGTGAGAGCATCTACACTTTGGAAATTGGCAAACACTACAAATCAGGACTTGGTTTGTTATTTTGTTGATTTTTTTTTTAAGAAAAAGGGAGAAAATGTTAAAAATGTGGATTAAAATGAAGAATGTGGTATGTATTGGGAAAGCTGGCTGTTAAATATTTATCAACATACCTCCTTCACAATATGGCTCTTACCTATCTTCATATTCTTATTTAATACTGCTCTGCTATGGATACTTTATATGCCAATCAAACTGGATGAATGACTGTTCCCTAAATTTGCCATTTCATTTCCTGCGCAATTCCCCCAGTTCTTGAATATACTCCATCCTCACTGCTTCCTCTCAGGAACCTTGTCTTCCTTCAAAGCTTAGCTCAAATGAAGCCTTCCTTAATCTCTTCAGTTGTCGCCCTCCTTCATCTTACCTCTTTTCACTTATATGTCTAATTTTTTATTCCCTTCTTTCTTTATGTCTTATCCTGTCTCCCAGTAGAATATAAGGTCCTTGGGAGAAGGATAAAGCATTTATTAATCACTTACTGCTCCGGGCACTGTGCTAAGTATTTTTAAAATATTATCTCTCATTTGATTCTCACAACAACACTGCAAGGTAGGTGTTATTATTATCCTCATTTTATAGCTGAGGAAACTGAGGGTAAGTGACTTGTTCACAGTTACACAGTCAGTGACTGAAGCTGGATTTGGACTCAGGTCTTTCTGATTCCAGGTCCAAATGCTCTATCTACTAAGCCACCTAGACATTGAAAGTAAGGACTAACATTGTTTTAAAAAAATATCCTAGCCTAGAACAATAGTTGGTGAATATTGTAGTAAGTACTTAATAATTGCTTATTGAAATTAATTGATGTTTGATTATACTGCAGTTAACATACTGTGGGGCTCTTTTACTGTTCCAAATGTGTGTCTTGTGTCCCCATTTGGCCTGTAATTGATCCCTCATTTTCTTCTCCCACCTCTATCATAGTGGTAGCAAAAGACTGGCCACCCAGTGATCAGTATGTGCTGGTTGGAAAGTCTCTGAATGAGCCTTTCATAGCAAAGTAAACCCTGATAGAATATATAGCTCCTGAAAACATCAATGGATAGATCTCCATAAAGCCAAGTGGGTGTCTGTCTTGCTGGTGACTATTGACAGTGCAGTTAGCCAATCATTCAGGAAACAATCACGCACCGAATAACAAGCAGAGAAGACCTAGCAAGGACTAGACACAGAGAATGGAGTGAGGAATGGATGTCATCTCTGCTCTCAGAAAACATTAGTCTATTAGGAGACACAAGATAGCGGAATGAAACATAAATGCAAAACCAGAAACTTACCCAAACATTCCATTACACCAACACAATTACTAAATTGCACTTAATACCGTCTGTATTCAATCATCCTTCATCAAAGTTTCCCTTGGATGCCTCAGCATGCTGTTGGGATGACCCTGCCTTCTTGGTGCTTTTGCCAGAAGAGCTTAGGTAGGTTCTTATGAGCCAGAAAGGTTTCAGATTTAATCTACCAACAGACTGGGCATCTGTCATAGAAAGACCAATTTCACTATAATTGGAGAGGGCTACTTCTAGGTTGGCTATTGGGTGGTAAATTTTTCAATAGTGGAAAATCAAGAAATGGGAAGGTGTTGTTGTCTACATAGATGGAGGGAGCTGATACAAAATATGAAATTGTATTTTTTTAAAGGATCATATTGTATACAATCAGAGGCAGAGGAATATTTCTGAATTATCAGTCTGGGTCCAAGTCCTCCAACACATACTGCTTGTGTGACCCTGTGCAAGTATCTCAGGCAAGTCTCTTAATATTGTTAAATTGAAGAAGAAGCAGTACATGTGACATGTGACATTAGTAAAGGACATTTATTTTCTGAAAAAAAATCCTACCTTGATTAAATCACGTGTCTAGAGCTTCCACTCTCCACCCCCTAAAAGTATGACATAGTTGGAGGCAATTCTCAAATTATATTCCAAAAGTTCATGTGTTATTTCTTTGGGACTCAGACAATCTTTTTTTTTCTCAGAGAAACAATGTTTTCCACTCTGATTAACTTCCCACACTAGACCAGAAGAGCCACTGTGATCCACCATATAGTTGAATTGCAATCCCCAAAGGGCTAGCTAGATGTTGTAGGATAAAGTTAAAAGCTTGCTGAATTTGGAACAAGAAGACCTTTCAAATCCCAGGGCCTCTGTGTCCTTGTGGATTGGGAGCAAGTCACTTCACATGTCTGAGCCTGAGTTTCCTCTTCAGTGAAAGGAGGGGGTTGGATGAAATCAGAGGCGTCAGATGGCTTACAACACTATCAAGAGTAGCCTGAACCAGATTAAAATAGAATTGGGAAATATTTAATAAAATGAATAAAAATACAAAAAACAGATAATATTAATGCTTTTTAAATCAATATGCAGCCTACAGGCATCCTTATGTAAGGTTTAGTACCCCTGTTTGTATTTGACTGACAACACTAGAATAGACAATCCTTGGCTTTCCTTTTTGCTAAAATTCTCTCATACTTAAAGTTAATCTTTACTTTGTGCTATAGGGTTTATACAGTGATTAATATTTTTTTAATGCTCACAATTAACTTGGGAGATGGGTGCTATTATTATCCCCATTTCACAGAGGAGGAAACTGAGGATATAAAGTTAAGGGACTTGGTCTTCTTGACTTATTAGTCAATTCACTACTGCTCTGTAGTCTCTGGGCTTAAGGGGTCATGTGATACAGAAGAGAGGAAGAGAGGAAGGGGAAGAGAATGCCTTTTTGCCTCTCCTTTTCCCTCCATACAGACACATTCTTGGGTGCAGAACTTATCCTATGCTAAATTCTGAAATAATTTAAATGTGGTTTTTTTTTCCTTTGATTCTCTTCTGTCTCCCTTCTTTCTCTCTACTCAGGAAAGCATTTGACTCAACTTGCACTAATGTATGAATGAGCGATGGCCCTTTAGCCCTACGAAATTGATTTATATATTTAAATGGCCAAATGTTTGAATATCAAACAGTGGAATTAAGTGAACTGAAAAATCCAGGCAGTGTGGGGAAAGGGGTAACTAGCACTTACGGAGGTTTGCCCTGAATCAGAGTCTTCCCCTAGGGACCAGTTCCCCTAAATTATTCTTGATTTTCATAGCTTCTCCTTCAGTCAATAATTTCTTCAAAACTCCCAAGTTTTTTTTTTAATATAAATTGTGGCCCAAGGCTCCCCTCAAAATTTGAGCTCATATGGACTAGGTTTGATCTCAGGAACTGACTTCTAAGGGTCCTTATGATTTCTTTTGATTATTGTTTCCATGAAGAATTTACTTTAGGAAACAAACTGCTTATATCTGTTTCCACAAATATGAGTAACAGTTGTCCCCATCTCCTACACAAGTATTCAAGGTAATGAATGCATATGTATACACATGTTAATCTTTATTTCATCCCTCTCAGAAGATGCAGAAGATTCGAAGAATCCCATAAGTAAATACAAAAAATACATCAAGACTTCATAGCCTACATGTTCTCTAACTGGGGATTGCTGGTGGGCAAACCCTTGACATTCCATGCAGTCTCACTTTCCTATGAGACCTGTACTACCTGAATAACTCATTGTAAGAGGGATAGGTGGCCAGGTCCCACCATGTTGTGACTCCTAGAAAGTCAAAAACTCCTTCTGAATTACAGTAGATAGGGGTTAAGAACATTGTCCATGAATTTCCTTTTTAGGCCTTATAGGAAAGCATGAGTATGTTTTTGCTATGTTTTGGGTTTTTTTTTGAAGGAACTCCATCATTGCCCTAGTTTCTGACAGCTTTTGAACTAAGAATGTCCATTTTCCTCATCTGTAAAATGGGGTAATAAAATTTATAATGCTTATTTCATAAGGTTGTTATATTAGAATATTAAATATTAAAATAACTTTTAAAATTTAAAGGACTATAAAATGTGGGCTGGTAATACAGCAGAGGCAAGGTACTGAGAGATGGGAGAGGGACGTAAAGAACCATGTGGGATACTGCCAAAGAAAAACTAAAGCACTTATGAAATTTTATTTGAGGCTATTGTGGCAAGTATATACTAAACATGTAACTGAAAATCTTTTCATTTGTTGCTACTAGCAAGAACATCAAAGGATGGAGGCTCTTACATCCAGAAAGTATGGAAAGCATGGAGAATTTTGACGTGATCCTCACAGAACAGATGAATTTTTATCTATTTTAAAATTGCAAACTAGTTTCCCTCCCAGAACAGAAGATGAAAGGGTAATGAGAAAATCTACTCTCCATAGTATCAGGTAGAAGGAAATGTTCCTTAATAAAATGAAAAAGAGGACCCAGGGAGAAAGTCAGCTAGTGGAGATATTCATCTAGGTTACCCAGGCTCCATCTGAGATAGTTGAATGGAAGCAACCACCAGCTGGGGTGCCTTTCCCCCTTCTTTTCCCCTCTCCTAGAGGGACATTGATCCCCCTTATCCTCACACCTGTGGGAAGAAACCAAGAATCCCTTCTCTACTTGATCCCTTGGGCCTATGTCTTGATTCTCAATAGTGGTGGGCCAGGTGCCACCAACCCCTTGCCCCTTTGCCCTGCATGGTGGATTTAGTTGGTTATACTACTTAGACGATCTGAAAGTCACCAAGTTCTATCCTTCCGGCAAGATAGTGGAGTGAGAAACCTTGCTATTAACATATGCATTGCCACTTTATGCCCTTTAGACCCCTGGGTACTACCATCTGACCTGCCAAAATATCCCCAAAACTCCTGATTCCTTCTGGGCCTTTACATTTTCTCCTGAAACTAAGCCTTCCTCCATATGTTTCATCTCTCAGTTAGAGTGTGAACTACTTGAGAACAGAGGCTGTGTCCCTTTTGCATCCACAGGACCTACAACAGTGCTTGGAGCAGAGTAGGTACCAAGTTGTTGTTTTTGCATGCATTCCTTCAGCAAAGAAGAAAAATTATTTGAAGAGAGAGAGGGAAGTTTTAATCTGTGTTAAGGAGTTGGAAGGCAGAAGACTGTGAAACAAAGGAACAAATAGAAAAACTACTGTATATTTGGGCTTATAGAAATGAGACATTTTCCTAATGATGAGGAAACTGGATCCTCTGAAGAAGCAGCAGCTGCTTTGTCAAAGAAATGGTATCTCAAGACAATGTCTCAAAACGAAGGTGGTGTGTATCTACAGGTACTGTCAGGGAAGGGAACCATTCCATTGAATTCACTGAGCACCTACAAAGACAAGGCACTGCTATGTGCTGGAGACAGGAAGATGCTGGCAAGGTGGTGGTGGTGGTAGGGGATGATGCTGCTGTCTATTTAGGGATGGACTGTCACCCTCAGCGAGGCAGTTCTTAACTCCTGCTATAACTTCATTCACATCCATACTATCTTCTGAGTATCAGCTCTCCTTATCCTGCCACTTCAACAAAATTTGCACAGTTCCAGCTAGTTACTGGTTTTATGTTGAAATATAAATGTCTAGACTCTTAACATGGAAAGATCTTTGATTTATTTCACCTATGCATAGTAGGAGGTATACTTTTGATACTATCCTACCTGTCTGTATCAGTACTACTCCCTCATCCCGCCATATTCTGCCTCTCCACTCTTCTTCCCCATCTCTATCCTTACTCCCTTGCAGCAGACTATCAAAACCTCGACAATTAATTAAGGAATTAACTAACAAAAGGTCTGACATTTGATACCTCCACCCTCTTTCTTGGTGGCATTTCGATTTAAATGGAAGACACAGTGAAGGGGCAGAAGATCTTCCTAGTGCCCATTCATATCTGGGCCCATGGGAAAGGTGATTTGTGACCTGGAGTTGTTGTCAGCTCTCTGGCCTCTTGCCATTCTAAGAGCATAACTTGTGGCTTGGATTAAGTCCAATTCTTGTCATTTAGCCAGGAAATGGGAGTAAATAAATAAAACTAGAGATATCCCATCCTAGAATATGTTCACTTAGAAATTCCAGGTGTGCATGGATTCTTATGGTGAACAGCGTGCAAAGCTATACACACACACATACACACACACACACACATAATGTATACATACCTAGATACTTCTGTGTGTGTATATATTAATATATATGCATATATATACACAATGCATATTTACATATCCATGCATATGCAGATATATCTGCATATATGAGCCGGGGACATATATAAGATGATACATATATATCTATATCTATATCTATATCTAGATATAGATATAGATATAGATATAGATATAGATATAGATATAGATATAGATATAGATATACATATACATATACATATATATATATATATATATATACATATACATATATATATATATCATATATATATTATATATATATATATATACATATATATATATATATATATATATATTATATATATATATATATATATATATATATATATATATGGTGGTCCTCCAGAGCTTGCTGCTTTTTTAGTGGTTGTTTCTAAAATTTAAAGGATTTCAGCTGTGCAATTAAATCTTGAGCCCAAAAAGGGGATAACTCATCTGATAACACTTAGAGTCCCCTGAGGCTGTGAGGCTCAATCCAGACTAAAAATCCTGAATTCTAGTCCTGGCTCCATCATTTGCTTACCATTGGTCCTTAGGCTCTCTCAAGGCCCAGTTTTTTCATCTTTCCACTTGAGACAAGAGTTCCTGCCCCATATGTGAAGGTTTTTGAAGAAGGCACTTGGAAATAGAAAGGGCCAGGAAACTCTTTGTCCTTTTAACTGGCTGTATGATTTCAATAGTAAAGGATTGCCCAGTGAGGAATTTCCCTCTTCCAATCAATCAATAAGCATTGATTAAATGCCTTCTATGTGCCAGGCACTGTGCTAAGTGCTGGCTCTGCTATTGCTAATCAGCACCTGCTCTGTAAATTATAATCTTAGAGGCCTGTCTGAGACACAGAATAGTTTAAACCATTTGAGTGGTGCAATGGATAGGGAATCGGGCTTGGAGTCAGGTAAAACTGACCCACCTCAGACACTAGGTGCGTCATCCTGAGCAAGTCATGTAACTCAGTTTACTCACCTATAAAATGGGGGTGATAATAGTACCTACCTCCCAAGGTTGTTAGGAAGATCAAATGACATAATATTTATTTTTAAAGAATTACAAACCTTAAAAATCTATATTCATTTGAGTTATTAACATCACCTACCTCACAGGGTTCTGATTTTCCAATGAGATAAGATGTGTAAAGTGCTTTACAAACCTTTAAATGCTCTATGTAAATATTAGCTATTATTGTTAAGAAACTAGCCCAGGGTATGCATGTGTCAGAAACAGCTAGTTCTCTATCCACTATGCCAGGAGGCCCTCAGAGTTGCCATGCAACTATGAAGTGCTCTTATGATTCCAACCTTCCTCCTGCCTTTAATCAAGGCATTTAATCCACCCAGCCGGGAGGAGGGAGGTAAAGAGGAAGAAGAATGAGGTGATCCTGACCATGGGCATTGATTTACACCACAGAGACTTTACCCACCTTGACATTTTCAAAGCCTGGCCCAGGTGACAGGGTTGGGTGGAGGGGAAGTATTTTTCTCTAACATTAACGGAAAATGTCCATCATTATTGTCCATCTAAAAATGAGAGGAGGAGGGGGGAAGCAGAGCAGACATAGAGAAACTCAACATTTTATTTTGCACAATTGAACTTCATTAATGTTAGAAAATCAGAGATGGAAAAGACCTAATAGGTCACCCCATCCAACCCTCTGAAAGCATTAAAAGCTTTCAAATGAGACAGAAATCAGAGGTCCTGATTGCTGCTGGTCATTAAAGATGTTTTTGTGAGGCAAAAATGTTAACCTTCACGTCCCTGCCAAATTATACTTTGGGTGGTTACGGTCTGCCTCTGTGAGAGATTTCTGGCTTTTGGGGTTGGGAGGGGCATTCTTTCAGCATGAGTGCCCACTAAGTGGCTCCATAAGGGTGCCCTCTATTAGGTAACCTCTGCTTGCCAACTGAGAGGTCTCCAGAAAAAGAGGAACATGGGCTAGTCTATGTGTTTTCTGTGTTTGTCCTGCTGGGGAATTCGGGGAGGATGCAAGGTACCTTTAAAAATGTCGCTCTCACCCTGCTGCCCCTTTCCCTCTCCATCTTCCCTGTTAGAATTCTCTTTCCCTGCCTCCCACCCTATAGGAATACTTCCTTTCTCTCCCTCCTATCTTATATGAATATTGCTTTCTCTCTGTTCCTATCTCCTCTGGAAAACCTTCACCACATAACTGTCCCCCTTCTCTGTCTTCCTACTGCACTCACACCAGTGGTTTTTAAAGGGTGTGTGACCTAGAAGATCATGTTCTTCACTCCACATCCACATTCCTAGCTTTAGTTTGCTGCCTCCTAATTTGGTGGTGAAGACCAAAGCAGCAGAATTATCTAAAGAGGTACAAATCCAATCCCACCTCCTTCCCCAGGAAATCCTAGGGAAATAAAGAAGAGGGTGAAAGTGAGAAAGTAGGGGAGGCCTGTCTGGAGGCCTAATTGATGAGCAACTTTTGTTTACTAATTACTTAAATATGCATTGTGTTGGTATTGTGTGCACAACAAAGAATATTTTACTGTAACTAACAACATCAACAACAATAATAATAACAGTAATAAAGAACCACTCACTTAGAGTCTAAACTACAGTCTAACTCTTCGTTACATGCTGTCCTGAATTGCACCTATGTAAATCTTGTCTTCCCAAATAGGTTGTGACCTCCCAGAGGTCCAGTGACTATACGTCTTCCATAGGATCCAGCACAACTAAACCTACTCTAGAAGTTTAAGAGGTATTGTCTGGTTGATTTAATGACTAAAGGAAGGAAACATTGGCTCACATATTGCTACCTTGACAGATGTGCTGGGGACCAAGGACTTTTACCTTTCATTCCAACTGTCACAAGTGAAATTTAATAAACAGGTAAATGGAGTCAATTCTTCATGCAAGATAACAACTTACTAATAAAGTATCAAAACTATTCAAAAAGGGGTCTCTGGTATTCCTCTATTTGCAGCAAAGACCTGGAATGAGGGCTGATAGGGCTTTTTAAACCTAAGTATGTCTTCCTTCCGACTGGCCTGACAGTATTTCATTTGGACCTCCCTGGTAAGTACAAAGCAATTCCAAATGGTGCATGCTTTAATGAGGAGGTGGATAAAAGTTCTCAGCTCCTCTTTATTACTTCTTCATGGGGTGGGGGTGGGAGGAAAGCAGGACTAATCCTTAGGTGAAAGTATTTATCTGAAGCTAGGGAAAGGGCTGGCCTTCAGATGTGGCTGATTATGCCCCCTCTGACACTTTAGGAATGCTAGTTACTTTATGAGACCCAGCTGCCTCTAGCAACCTTGGCTAGAAAAATATGTGCCATCTCAATCAGGTTTTCTCTGGTTTGGTCTTCCCCTTGTAGACCAGGTGACCCCTAACCCCAGGGGATAGCTTCTTTGCTTACTGGGAGAAAACAGGAGTGAGGGTCCCACTTGGGAGGGTCCCAGACCAAACTGGTTATGCAGCAGATGCCTTAGGGGCTGAGAGTGATCACATTACTTGATCACACCCTTCAGAAACTTCTAGCCCTTCAGAAGTGGGTTCTATCAAAGTGAGGAAAAGAATGATCACAGAGAAATATTGGTTATTCAATAATACAGTACAATATTAATTTTCCTCACACCCAGGTTCTATGCTTAACATTAATAGATGCCCAGTCCACTCAGTTTCCATTCTAAGACTCCTGTCAGTGATGTGACAGAAGATCCAAGTCTTCTAATGGGGACAGTCTCACTGTGGCCTTGTCCTGGCCCTAAGGCAATCCCCTTTCTAGATGTATATGTGCTGCCTTTTCATATACTCTATGGTTCAGCCAATTTGTCTGCAATTCCTGTAGTTGCCAATGTAAAGGTATGCTCACAGTGGTTGCTAAATCTCCATCATCAGTTAATAAGTATTCCAGCTCATTAGTAAGAGATCAAAAAGGGCTGTTTAAGATCATTTTCACCATTAGGTAACCTGATCTGTATTCTAAATACAGTGTTACCTATAGACCAAGGGTTCTCAATCTCTTTTTGTGTCATGGATACTTTTGGCAGTCTGGTGAAATCTATGGTCCCCTTCTCAGAATATTGCTTGTTGTCTAAGTTCATAATTGTAGGAAAGGCTAAATTTCAGCTAGAGGCTAATGAAAATTAAGATGTATTTTTTTTTTCCCCATGTAAGTTCAAGGACCCCTTGAAATGTATCCATGTGCTCCAGGTTAAGAACCTCTGCCATAGAGTGGTTATAATCATCATTTGTAGACAAATTATTCTTATTTTTCATGAGCAGTAGGGAGACTTTGGTCTCACTCTCCTCCCATCAAATACCTGATTTTCTACCATTACCATTTCTTTTCTTTTCTTCACCCTAGGTAAAGTCCCACTCCAATGCCTCAGAGAGGCACAGAGAAGACACTTGGTTCTCTAAGGTTAGGTCTGCAGAGCACAAGCTAAAGAGGCTACCGTGCTTTAACGAGAATCTAGATAAGAGGCTGTCTGCTCTCTGAGGACCAACCTGCTAAACACTGACTGGCTCATCACCAGCAGGCCATCTAAGCTTTGTAGAGGGCTCAGAGGTTGGTCAGACATTGAAGATACCAACATTGTCCATTGCATCACTATCACAAGTCATTTTGACTTTTGCATTGCCACTAACTAGACTTTGATGTCTCTGGAACAGAGAATGAGGCTGATGACTGTGCAACTCTACCTTGCTTAAATCCAATTTGTATGCAAGTCAAGATATCACCCATGATGTCACTGATCCTTTTTGAAAACAAAGGATGAATAATAATTTGGTAATGAATTCTTTTGCCACAGTAACCCATGAAAGAGAAATTCAAAATGGCTCTCAGTCCTGGGGGCCCCCTTCTGTTTCTGCAGAGTAGTTGGAAAGGGGACAAGGAGTACCAAGAACAGAGTTTTTGCACCATCTCTAAACATGAACTTAGGTTTTGGTGCTCTAAATGTGAGATTCTTGGCCAATATCCAACATGTGATCAAACTTCTGGAGTAACTAAAGCATGTCAATCTTGAGAGTCTAGATAATATAAAGAAAACCAGAAGACAAAAAGGCATTGTCGTGAAATGAAAGGGTCCTCTTTGTAGAGGCAAATAAAAGATTGGTGACATTTTTTTCCTAGTCCTGCATCCAAAAGCAAGTTGAAACATCATTTCAAGGGATATTTAGTGATCTCATATTACAGTGCTGATGACAGGTATTTGCAAAAAAGACCACCATGAAAATCACTGAACTGCATGTAGCAAGAGCAGTTGCAAAGAATGGGGAAAGAGAAATTCAATGCATAATTTGCTAGGATATGCCCCCTTCTCCCCATTAAATCAAAATAGTCTTTACTATTTGGTTCTCCAGTGCAAAGGTGGGCATGGGAGAGGATAGGGAAATAAATTGGAAGACCTTTTTCAGGAGTAAGAAATGAAAGATGTCAAAGGCTGATAGAATCTTGAGAAGCTTCATGAATATTCTCTTAGAAAAGAGAGAATGGAGGCACTGGGCATGGGGAGTAGCTGCTAACACCACTAACAGCAAAATTAACTCTATTTTAACAGAAAGCAAATTGCTGATTGCCAATAAGGGAGTCATTTCTAAGTCAGTTGTTTCTGTACAGTTAGACCACCACCTTATTAATACAAAGATGAAAACTAGAAGAAATGCAACATTCTTTGAGATACACCACCCTATCTTCATTACAAGAAAACAAAGAAGGAACATAGGTTGAAATCTGTAACTCTATCACATGGATTATCTTTAGCTAATTGCTTCATCCTTCTGGGCCTCAGTTTCCTTTTTTGTAAGATAAGATATCAGTAACAGCAGATGTGTTATCTCACAGAAATCACTGAATCTCTTAGTGCCTCTAAGGTCATGGTGGGCTAGAACATTGGGATAAATATTAAAAATAAAATGAGATACAATAGAGATACATGTAAAGTCTTATGCTTAGATTTAGTCTATTTAACAAATGCAGAATAGTAAAGGAATGTTTAGAGAGCAGTTTGTCTGAGAATGATCTGGGAGTTTTAATGGACTTCAAGCTCAATATGAGTTAGCAGCGTGATATGATAGCTAACATGACCTTGGGCTCCATTCAGCAGGCAATTGCTTCCAGGAGTAAGTAAGTCTGTCCTTAACAGACTTCATGTGGAGTATTGTGTTGAGTTCTGGGTGCCACAGACTAAAGAGGACATTTATAAGCTGGAGGGAGTCCAGAGGAAAGCAACCAAGATGAAGAAGTACTATTTTCTGTCACATGAGGATTAGGTGATGGAACTGGGGATGTTTAGCTTGGAGAAAAAAAGGCTCAGGAGAGATTTGATACCTATATTCAAGTACTTGGATGATTATCATGCAGAAGAGAGGTAAGAGGTATTCTGTTTGACCCCAAAAGTGTCCCCAAGAGCAATGGGTGGAAATTGCAAAGAGGCACATTTAGGCTTAGTATCAGGAAAATTTCCCTAGCAATTAGAACTATCTAAAAGTGAAGTGTGGTACCTTGGAATGTGTCAGAATCCCCCACCCTGGAGACATTCAAGGAAAGGCTGAATGGTTGACCACTTGTCAAGGTTGTCATGGTAGAGATTCCTTTGGTGGATGAGTGAACTAGATGGCTGCTGAGGTCTTGGCCAACCCTCAAATTCTGTGACGTTATGATTCTGTACTTCTTTAATTGCAGACAGGTTGCTGATCTGTTTCCACTGAGAGAATTTCTGCACCAGGAGTTCCTTACTCCAGTGATGTCATGGGTCCAGGAAAAAAAAAGAGTTATAGGATTTAGAGCCAGATACTTTTGTTATAATATGGTCCAACTCCATCATTTTATACATGAGAAAATGGAGGCCTAGAGACATATGGTGATTTGCTGATGGCCACACAAGTAGTGAAAAGCAGCCTTGAAATTGGAACCAAGGATTTCTGGTACAAAACCCAGTGCTCTTTACAACCCTCCGCCCCTGCCAGGATACCCTAAGAAGTGGTCAGAAAGAAGTCATGTTATCTATCATGTTTTCTCTCAATAAATATGACATAGCTCTTGTCTAAATCATTGGAAATTACATATTTTGGGGACCCAAGTAATTGAGATTTTTAAACCTTAATAGTATTGCTTATTCACCTTCAATCTTCCATCCTCCTTTATAGATAGTAGAAACACAATTATTACGTAAAAGATAAAGATGGGGGAAATTATGTACAAAAGATAAAGATGGGGTAAAATTTCTTTCCTCATCCTTCCTTGCACAAAGTGTTAATGTGTCTTTCCCCCTCCCTTTTTCGGGAAATTTATAATTCACTTGCCATGTAGACTATGAATAGACTAATGTTTTCCAGCCAATCTCTTTAGTCCATCTCATCACTCAGAAATTTCCTGGGTTTATAAATAAAGGATGTGTCACCATTTGGAACTACTCTCTACTTTGGTAGACTGGGTTGTTTAGAGAATGGAAAAGATACAATTTTTTAGGAATGGGCAAGAATGCCTTACTGAGTTCCAGGTCTATATGTCAATAAATAGTAGCTCAAGAAATACTTGCTGATTTATTGACTGATTAGAAATGAGAGCGTGAAGCCAGGGCCATCTCTAGGGTAAACTAGGCTTCATGAAAGGTTTGTCTTTCCTCTTTCCCTTTACTTGTTCTAATAGTCTCAGTTCAAACCCACACTTTATGAAATAATGCGTAAGGGAAGATGGGTCCTAGACCTAAGTGTCAGTGATATAGGGCAAAGGTTATCAGCTTTATTCTGTCCCATGTCTACCACTTATAGAGAGTTATATAAGTAAGATTCAAGGTAATTTGTATGACTTAATATGAGCTGATTTCCAGGTTCACGGCAGGAATTGAATGGTATTTACTCACCCTAATTTATTTTCCCAGCACTTAGCATAGTGCTATGCATATCTTGGGTGCTTAATTAATGATTACTAATGATTGATTAATTTCCCTTTCAGACCTGTATCCCAAAAAGTACTATATAATCATCAGTAGAGGACTTTAAGGAGCCCTCTTCTCATTTCATTTCCAGCTCCCTCTTGTTCTCCTACATGTCCATACTAGCTACACTTCTCCCACATTTACTTTTCCTTTCTCTCTCAATGTTTGCTTTTCTGACTCTCTTGATGTTTTATCTTCCTTATATTATGGAAGTAAGCTCCTTGAGTCTAGGTTCCATCTTATTTTTGTTTGTTTGCATCTTTCACACTTAGCACAGTGCTGGCACATAGTATGGGCTTCATAAATACTCAATCACTTATCTACATATCGTTAGGTTACTAGCTTTGGCAAATTCCCCTTGAAGGGATAGTGGATGATATTTGGGGATGGGAATAAATCTAGCACATAGGATTTTATGTCAGAAGACCAGGGTTCTACAACTGATTTTCTGTGTAACCTCGGGCAAATCAATTAACCTCTCTAGAACAAAGTTTTCTCATCCACAAAATGAAGAGGTTGGAGCAGAACATTTCTAACGGTCCATGGCATCTGTAATGTCTGTGATCCTAGAATCTCAACTTAAAGGATCTTTTGCGTGCTGGAGTGATATGGCTATGAACCTCACTTAAAAAAAACAAGTCAGAATATGAAAATGTGTCAATTAGCCCTGAGCATCCCTTTGAAGAACAAGTCTGAGCAGCTCCTGACAGTTCTGGAAATTGGCCATAGTAGTTCAGCAGAGAAGATGAAGTCTAACAGCAGATGATAGCAGCAGTTGGGTAGAAAAGTGGCAAACAACAACTTTCCAAGCAGAGAGAAAAAAATAGAAGAGAAGATAGAGTAGGAATTAAAAAAAAAACCCATAGAGTGCGTGTGGGGTTGATGGCATTATGAGAGGTAATAAAGCTGAGCTACAGTTCTCACAGTGCAGTGGGTGGGGGGCTGGGTTTAGAGTAAAAAATACAGAGTTTGAATCCTGTTGTACTTAATCCTTTGACTTTGAACACATGAAAAAGACTATACAGGGCATTTAGTCCTAACCTCTCATTTTATAGATGAAAAAATTGAGGCCCATGGAGGTTCTGACTTGTTTAAGGTCATACATCCTTTGATCATATGAAATGAGTGTGAGTTGTTCAAGAAATATTCCTTCTCCTGCCAGTGTAATGAACATCTGGAATATTGTGGGATATCATACCTCCTTGTATATTGGGGTAGTTTCCCTTGTTATTTATTTCACTAGTTTGTTCTAATTAAGCATTGTTATTTGATTTATGATTTCTGGTCTGTTGTCAGAGAATGCTAAATGGGATCTTGAGCCACATTTGCATAACTACAATTAACAAGAACACCCCACACTGAACCTGGGGAATCAAAGGATTCTGGAATCATGTGGGACCCATGCAATTGCTACATGCAAATGATGGAAAGCTGGGAGGAATAGCTAACAAACTGTGACAGAGTCAGGATAGAATTTCGAACAACAGGCCCAATCTAATAAGAGGAATTCTAATAGCGACAAATTTAAAGTCATTTACTTGGGTTCAGAAAATAAACTTTGCCAACACAGAATGGGGAAGAGGTGGCTAGACAACTGTGGATGTGACACAGATATGGGAGTTCCCATGGTTTTTTGCAGTCCAGAATGCAAGAGAGTCACCTATAAAACTAATGTGATAGTCAGACACGTTGAGAGGCCTATTGTTCAAAATATAGTTGGTGATTGTCCTGCCATTCTCTTGCCTGTTCAGCGCAGCAGAGGGGCATTGATAAACCAGAGGGCCACCAGATAAAGGAGCAGCTCCTCTGGTTGGCAAAGGCCCCTAGACTATGCCACAAGAGAATCCATTGAAAGAACTCTGGGTGTTTAGGAGTCATAAATAGCTAGCTTTTTTTTTTCCCTCCTCAGGTCAACAAGTCAAGTCAATAAGCATTTGGTAAGTGCTTCCTATTTGTCAGGCACTGTGACAAAGCTGGGATTAGAAATACAAGAAAAAAGAAAGACAGTCCCTGACCTCATAGAGATTACATTCTAAAAGGGAGAAGAACACACATAAAATAATATGGAAAGTGGTGGGGGGTGGAAAAGAAGTCACCTGGTAAGGAAGAAATTTATTTATTTGATTTTTTTTTTTTTTGGCTAGGCTAGAATCTCAACAGCTAGTAAGTGTCAAGTATCTCAGGCTGGATTTGACCTCAGGTCCTCCCGACTCCAGGGCTGATGCTATATCCACTGCACCACCTACCTGTCCCCAAAATGTGCATACCTCTTTTTTTTTCATCTTTTTTTTTCTTTGTTTTTAGGCAATTGGGGTTAAGTGGCTTGCCCAGGGTTACTCAGCTAGTAAGTGTCAAGTGTTCGGTCTGAGGCCAGATTTGAAGAAAGAAATTTAGATAGAGTCTGGAGAGTCAGAAGGGCAGTCAGGAGAGAAATGGTGGCATGGCGAGTCTGAGTGTCATCCTTACAAAGGAGGTTCTTAGAGGAACCAGCCAATCAGAGAAGTAGAGAGTGCTTACAATGTATGAGTTTCCAGGGAGAAGAGATTTCTGGGGCATTGTAGAGAGAGTCTGGGAGAGTCAGAAGTACAGGCTGGAGAGGAAAGTATGTGAAGGATCCTTATGTGGGAGAGAGATTACAATTATTTTTCTTGTTCCTATATGTCAGAAAAAGAACCCACTGTGAAAGGAACAAAGAGGCAAATGTGGGTTCAATATAATGAAAATCTAATAATTAGAGTTAATCAAAAACAGAACGGGTTGGCCAAAAGGTCTGGAAGTGAAGTTGGATGACCATTTTTAGAGATATTGTTGATGGGATTCTTAGGTACAAATTGAACTGTTCACAGGTTCTTTCCACCTCTGATATCTTGTGATTTTGACTCCCAGCTCAAGTTTTGTGCATTTTAGGGAATCACCTAACTTTTCTGAGTCTCAGTTTCCTCATTTGTAAGATGGTGATAATATTTATGCAACCTTGGACTATTTTGAAAATCAAAAATGCATAAAGCATTTTGTAATTGGAAGCTATTACAAAGCTATAAGAAGCAGTTTTTTCCCATGGCATAAGTGGCATGAAATGTGCCCTAAATTCAGTTGAGTAGATCAGTGGAAGAGGCCCCAGGATACCACTAGAGAAGCTACTGGAGAAAGGTGGGGGTGGCATTGAGGAGGGTAGGTACGGTCAGTCCATGGAAGAACTCATCTGGTATTTGGCATCTGGGGAGAAGCTTGCTTCCTATTTTAACTAATTATTCTTGCTAACTAGGTGCTAAACTCAATTGTTTCTAGGCCACTGAAAGTGCTTTTAGTGCCCTTTAATTTTCAGCTTCCTGGGACAAAGCCCCAATTACCCGTTCTAGTTATGGCTCTGTGCTTTACAAATGTAGGCTATTATTACTCTTGATTGATTGATGGGGAGAAAATCCCAGACTATTCATAAAAATGCCTTGTCTGTTCAGAGTAAATAATGTTTTCCAGGCTACCAACTAGTCAAAATTAGGTTCTGGTGAAGGGCTTTTGGTCAAGCAAGGTCAGCATTTCTCTAGCATTAGAGATGGATGATGGCCTCTGCTTCCTTCCACACCCTTACTGAAGATAGTGAGAGGCAGTAAGGGGACCTGAGAGGGATTGTGGTGCATTGCAGAAGTAAAGGAAGGCACTCATAGAGCAGAGCTTATTGTCTTTCCTCCCCAAAGAAGACAGGATAACTAGGAGAGAAGAGAGGAGAGAGAATCAGATGTACCCTCCCTCCCCCCCACGGTGACAGAGACAGAGAAAAAGAGGTGGAGACAGAAAAGAAGAAGAAATGAAAGGGAAAAAAAAGGGACCAAGTGTTGTTTAAATCTTCTTATCTTTAATGAACATTATTAATAATGCAGGTATGGAATTTATTTAAACATATGATTTGTCACTTGACACAGTATCCCTTTAATTTCTAATCCCCATCCTGCGATGCTGGCTCATGTAATTGGGATAATACCGTTATTGTTGTTTTATAGTCTTTTAATATAATGAGGAACCAAATGGCACGATTTCAATCAGAAATATTAAATTCAGGTTCTATTTTCAATTGAGTGCATCAAGAAAGGATTTACTTTTGATCTAATAAAGCAATTATTGTGTTTTAATTAAGTGGTGGGTGATTATGAAAACCATAACTTTTAGAGTTTTACTTTTCAGTTCCACAAAGCTTCAAAATCCAGAATGTTTCCAGCAAACATTGTATTTCAGGCCAAACCAACAACAATTGGAGATACTGCTCCTGAGATTCATTGAATGCTAATCAACATTAATCAAGCTGAAGTGTATCCAGGTTAATTCTCCTCTTCTACAAACCAATTTGTCTCTTTTTGGGTTCAACTGCCCTTGACTTCAGAGGTCTCTACACATAGACTTGCATTCTGAAGGGGAAAAATATTTGCATTTGTAGGTGAGTGTGGACAGGACTGGCCCTTGGTTAAATTATGAAATAAGGCAAGCAGGTCTTTGGTCCCTTGACCTTCCCTACCTGTACCTTGTGAGCCCTTTTTGACAGCACCTCCTTATTTCTTCTCATACATAATGCCCTCATGCTCTCTCTTCCCTCATCCTTATCAAATCCTACTCATCAAAGAGGTCTTGACTATCAAGTCATTTCAGTCTGTGTAATTTAGTGTGTATTTTACCTGGTGTGTTGCCTTTTCCTGAATATGTTCAATTTAAACTCTAATAAGAAAAGAAAGAAAAGCAGGAGGAAATAGTTGATAGAGGCCTGGTCTTGGAGTTAAGGAGACCTAGGTTCAAGTGCTACTACTATGGTTAATACAATTCAATTATGTGACCATGGACAAGCCCCTTCAAATCTCATTTTCCCAGGCAACACCCTAAATAGCAGAGCAATTGCTGATCTGTGTTGATGGAGGGATTTTTCTGTCCTAGAACTTCCTCAAATAGTCATCTGTAAATTATAGACGAATTGCAGAACCTCAGTGGTAGAAATAATTTTGACACTGGCAGTGCCCATATGGATGAAATCAGAGTTTGGGATACTCTCTCTCTCCACTCCCTACTCCCCCCAAAAAGAGAAAAGTCATTTTTTCCCTTCTGTTCAAAGGGTTTTCAGTTATCACTAAGTATAGGAAGAGAAGAGAAGGTTGAGTATGGAGGATTTTGGAGGCTAAGGATACTTTCACATCAGACCAGAACGAGATGTTCTATGGTTTGGTGAAAAAAGCAATAAACTAAGGCTCAGGAGACCTGGATTCCAGCCTGATTCTGCCACTAACCAGTTGTGTGAAGGTGGGCTACATCTATCCTCCTTCTGTGCCTCAGTGACTCTTTCCTAAAGTGTAAGGCCTGGCTAGACCTCCAAGCTCTCCTTTATAAGCTGTCTTTCTATAATTCTCTGACCACATGACACTAATTGCTGTAAGACCAGTCGGGCTATGGAGATAACCTGTGTCAGGGTGGCCTGATCTTTCAAGACAACCCTATATCTTACCAGCACAGAAATTCAGGAGAGTTACTGAGAAGGAGGCATTGAGAAACTGAGAGGAAGAAGGGAGGAACCTGAGTCCCTTATTTAAATTACACAAATCCCACAAACTTTTTAATGGTATTTATTAAGCACGTCAACAGCATTTGTTAATGCCCAGATAATTTATTTTCTGTAATCAATTGGTATGTATTTATCATACAATAATTACCTTATTAAGCTCATAATAAATGCCTAGTTAAGTGTATATAGGCCATTTCTGTTGCAATTTAATTACTAGGCACAGTTAATTAGGCAATATACTCCATCACCGTTTTTTATTCAAAGGAGATGAAGGGTTTCTTGGGTTTACTAAGTAGTGTTAAAGAATGGCTTAGGGTTCTAGAGAGATTGGCTAAAATGGGTCTGGACAGTATCCACAGCAGAATGAGCAAGAATTCCAGATGTTTGTTCATTCCCTCAAACCTTTCCTTCCTCCCTCAAATTCAGGTGCGGAAGGCTTCCAACACAGAACTACACAAGGGTTGGCCTTACCCACTCACAAAATGGATGATAACCTATATGATGTTATTTTAGAGGCTGTGGGGCACCTCCAAATATCTCCTTCCTTATGGCAGATGCCTGAAAATCCAGCAAGAGAAATTATTTCTATATTAAGGCTACGAATGCTAGGATATGCATATTTCTTCCCTGGAGGGAATCACACTTTGGACTGCTCTTAGTCATTTACAACTCAATGTGAATGAAAGAGGCTCATTCATAAAACCTGAGGGCAGCTTTTGCTGGAGAACTGCAAGAAGGTAGGAAGAAGAGAGCAGGAGTGTCTGAGGATCTGAGGGAATGAAGGAGAGTACCACACTTTGGGAATAAGAATGTAAAATGGAGAGGCTGAGGGCAACAAGACAAGCTTCCTTAATTCCTTCTTTAATAATTTTGTCTGTGTCCACCCAAGACGTTTTTTTCTCCATCAATCAACAGGAATTTATGAAGCACTATTATGTGACAACCACTGTGTTGAGAGAGAGGAGTGCAGGAAGGAGGGAGAGAGAGAGAGAGAGAGAGAGAGAGAGAGAGAGAGAGAGAGAGAGAGAAGGAAAAAAGGAAGAAAGAAAAGCCCCATGTGCCTATGTGCTGGGGGGGGTATGAGAAGAGACTTGCAGAAACTGAAAATAAGACTTTTGCAGATGTCAGGATAACAGTTCTGGAATTCTTGTTATCTCTTCTACAGTCACTAAATTCTTCTATAGATAAAAATGTAGCCCAGAATTCTAGCTGTCAAAAGTGGTAATTTATCATGACTGCCAACAAAGAGATCCTCAGATGATGGCAAGCAATGCAAAAAGAAGTAGAATACTGAATTTAGTGTTAAAGGACCTTGGTTCAAATTCTGACTGCTGTAGACTAATCATTTCACTTTTCTGGGCCTCAGTCTCCTTGTATCTACAATTGCAGATTTGGTGTAGGTAACCTCTAAAGTCCATTCTAGCTCCACCATTCTAAAACTATGACTCTAAATAAACACATTCCCCCATATTGGGTAGGATGACAGGCCCTGCAGAAGTCACCATCGCTGATGCTGGTGATTGGATCATGGAGCCTCTGCTAAAAGACTAAAAGAGCTCTGTTGGAGAGCAGGGTCTCTGTGCAGTTTCACAGCTGGGATGCTGGCATAAGACTACGTTCTCTGAGAAAATTATCCTTCTATAGTGCCTAAGATACCTCTTTCATATGACCAGGTGGCCTGATGGGTACTAGTTTGTCTTGCTGCGCTCCCTCAGAATTGGCTCAAGGAGAGCCTGTGTCCCATTTTGGGGTTTGTGAAAGAGCACAAGTCCCTGGGAATTAGTATAAGTACCAAAGGGGAAGCCAGCTTTGCAACTAGGAGGGAATAGTGCTATCTGGGGGTCTCTAGAGGAAGCATGGAGATTTAAGGTTTACAAAGTGCTTTTCTAAAAATATTCCTGAGTTAGGTATCCACATTTTTATGTACAAAGAAACTGAGATTCATAGGGATGAAAGGACTTCCAAGAACACAAGATCATTTGATTTATAAGTCTTCAGGCTTAAAAACACACTGCTTAATCCTAGAAACTGTGCTGGGCTATGTAACTGTTTTAGCAATATCTTAGAATAAGATTCATGAACTTTGAAGCTCACCAGCTCTTTATACAACAATGATCTTTTCCCCCATGGAGCTCCTAGATTTGAAGGCCAAGGTGCTTAGAGGTCATTTTTTACATGATTGTAGTTTTAGAGTTAAATGGAATTTCAGAAGTTATCTGGTCCAACTCCTTTATTTTAGAGATGAGGAAACTGAGACCTGGAAAGATGAAGTCACTTGTCCAAAGTAACACAGGTGGTAAAATAGCCAGGATTTGAACCCAGGTCCTGTGATTCTAAAACCAGTATTCTTTCTTTTGCACTATACTCCAATGACTTGTTTTACAGATAAGGAAATTGAGGACCCAAAAGGAGAATTGTCTAACATGACAGGGTTTATGAGGGGCAGAACTGAAACTAGTCTGTAGCTCACCCAACTCCCTGAACAGTGTTCTTGTTATAATACTCTGATGTTTCTGAAGTGATTTTTTTTAAACCCCAATCCCTGTCATGGGTGACCAAAGAAAAGTAAAGAATGCCTAGGTGAGAGGGATCTTGGAGAACAGAAATTACTCTGTGGACCATGTGAGATTTGGTAGCAGTAGAAAAAAAAAGAGATAGACACTATTCTCCCTACTCCACCATCCCTACCATCTCTGGGGTGTGGACTTCAGAGAGAAGAGAAAGGAATACCTGAGAGAACATGACCTGGGATTCATTTGTGAATACCAGGCTTCTATCTGTCTGGCTTTTGTTTTTTTTTTTTTCTGAAGGGGAAGTTGTGGTACCAAGGCAAAATCCTTGGGTTTTGAAGCCAAGGATCTCAGCTGAAATCCAGACTCTGCTGTTTACTCTCTGAGTGACCACAGATAAGTCATTTCTAATTTTTGAAGCTCAGTTTCCTCATCTGTGAAAAGAGAAATTTGAACTTGATGGTCTCTAAGGTTCCTTGAGGCTCTGATTCTCTGATTACATGACCTTTGAGTTCCTATCCTCAAGGAACCATCTTGCTATTTCATAAGACTCAGACAAATGGAACAAGAAAAGAAAAACAGATTCCAGGGTCTTCTCATAAGCAAGTGACACTAATCTAGGTGACTAGGAATACCTAGGATTACAGGTGGCAAAGAATAAGGGAATAATCAGGAAGGGATCAATCCCATTCTGATCAGGGAAGACCTATGCATAGGTCACTCAATCATTCAGTTGACAAATATTTATCAAATGTCTGTTATCTGCCAGGTGCTGTGCTAGGTGCTGAGAATACGAAGGCAAAAAAAAAAATGAAGGAGCTTGAATTCCATAGGCTGAGACAAAATATGTGTATTTGTGAGTATAGGCTGAATAAATGTCAAATAACTAAAGATAAGGTGGTTAGGAAGGACACTAGCCACTGGGAAAGGCTTCGTCTTGAAGGTGGTACTTGAGCTGTATTTTGAAGGAGGAGAGAGAGATTCTATGAGAAAAAGGGGAGGAAGGAGTTCATTCTAGCCATGGGTAAGCCTTAAGGAAGTGGTGACTTTAAAATGGTGTCTGTAGACCTGGTTTATACTTAGACACTCTTATAGAGGTCTCTGCCAGAGTCATCTCCCTGATTAGGATTTAGTTCATTTGGATATCCACCCCCCAGGAAACATAAAGAAGAAATCAGCATACTTCCTAGATCCTATCCCAGAGGATCAGGCCCTCAATCCCAGCAGCCCTGCTTTGCATAGCTGGGCAAAGATCCAGCTGGAGACCATGAGTTCATGGGAGGAGGAGATGGGACAAATGCTCTATTTTTCATTGTGCCTCAAACTTCTATTTTGCAAAAACAAAAGGCAACTTCTGTGGACCGAGAAATATTATTCTGCTGAGAAAGCTGTTCTTGGGTCTGAAAATGCTGACGTTTCTCTGAAAAATCGCCAAATTCATGCCTGGAAGCAAATTTGCAAAAAATAAAAATGTTTGCTTTGCCAAAGCAGAGTTTCCTTTCTCTCTTCAGTTTTCACCATGAAATATGGTGTTCTCTTGCGAGATAGATGCTAAGGATTTGGGTGTGATTAGTGAAAGGTGTGCAAAGAGGCATACGATTGTTAGCTTACAGAGTCTGCCTAAACAAAAACAGGACTCGATGTCTAGGGAAGGCACATGAGCATGATAGGCCAGGAATCAGAAGGCTTGGGTTCTAGTCCCAGCTTTAGAAGGATAAGCCTGTAGGATTAATGTTAGAAGCACTAAATCTCAGAATGATCTGAGGCTTACAATGAATATGAAGGACAAAAACAACTATCAAAATACTTGTTTAAAGCACTGCCTTTGGGGTTAAGGGGAGAAAATGTCATTCCATCAGGTCTGCCTGCTCCCCCTCCTCCCTCCAAAAGAGGAGAAATGCATTCCATAGTACATAAGACTCCTGCCTTAGGGGGAAGAGGAGAAAGGTCATTTTTCACACTTTCAGCCTGGTCTCCAGCTTTAGGGAAGGGCTATAACACCCTTCCTTCAGCTCCCAGTACTTATCATTTCACCTGAACTGTCTGAATGGCCTTGAAAGGACTCTACCCTGAGATCAAAATTCTATAGACAATAAAAATCTATTGGAACTCATTCCTCAATGATTTATCAAACACACAGAGCCTTTCCAACCTGTGACTCTGAACCTCAGGCTTTGATAATCTAAACCCATTCTTCATTCCTTTATTTCTCTTCTTTTCATCCCATCTTCCCCCAGTGCCCACCAGTCCCACCAATGTCCATCCCATCCACCAATGTCTCATTCTAAAGCTTCCCATCCTTCCACTGTGCTCTCTCGAATGCTTGTTCCATAAGTAACAAACTTGCTTTCATCTTGTCTTTTCCTTTCCTCCTTATGGCTCTGAGGCCAAGCTCCCTCCTGATAGCACAGCATTCTAGACCTTCTTTTCTAGCATTGGCTGTAATTTCACTCATTCCCCCAGACTCATTGATAGAGGTAGGGCAGTTAGAGTACTACTTGCTCCCTAATGCTTCCCCAGGTTCTCCCTCTTTCACTTTTATTCATTAACTTCACCTCTTTTGAGGTTTGCTTTATCTGTATCTACCATCCAATCAAATTTTGGTACTTGTCTTTTGACCTCTGGGACACTCCCCTTCTTTCCAGAATGAGTTCAATGCCTGGTTCAGGTTTTCTCTCCACTTCAACTTCTGCCTTCATACTAAGAGACTTCAACATAGATATTGCTACTTCTTCAAACACTCTAACTTCACATTTTCTTAATTTACATTTTCATATGATGTACTCCCCCACTTCACTTCAACTGCACGTAGAGATGGCTATATCTTTGATCTTGCTATCACCCACAAAAGCACCACTTTGATGTTAATGAGCTCTGAGATTCCCTCATTTCATAACAATCTGTTGTTATTCTATCTCTCTCTGCCTTGTAACACCAAACCCTGTTCTTCATTTCCATTGTGATCTCTAATCCCTCTACCTCTCACTTCTTTCTAAGGCCCTCATCTCTGGACTAACTATTGTCTTATCCCTTTCCCTACCATGAGCCCTTGGTGAACTAGGTTGATTCTACACTGGCCTGTTCTTTTTGGATTTATTGATTCCTTATCATATTGCTGATCTTACCTTGCCAAGCCTCAGCCTTGGATCACTCCCATCATCCACTGCCTTTGTTCCTACAGATGTGAATGAAGCTGGGAAAAAATGATGAAACTCTGCTAACTGGGCCCACTACAAACTGACATTACATAACCTCAACTGAACACTCACTGTGGCAAGGAAATGCTCTTACATCTCCCTAATTAACTTTCTATCCCACTCGCCAGAGTAGTTCTTTCAAAACTTTTCATCCCTTCTCAAACCTCCCATGGCTCCTCCACCCCACTCTTCTAAGAATCCTGCCTCTTGTGTCACTGAAAAAAAGAATAAGACCATTCATCAAAAATTCCTTCTTCTTCCATTCTCATATCACATCATCCAGATGTCTTGTTACTCTCTCCTCCTTCACTGTTGTCTCACATGAAAAAGTGGCCCTTCTCTTCACCAAGGCAAATCCCTCTACATGTGCAAGTAATCCCATTTCATCCTGTTCTCTCTGACAGGTTGCCCCCTCCCCATCATCCCTCACCTATCTTCAGTCTCTTTTGACTACTGGCTTACCTGTTGCCTATAAACATGGATGTGTCTACCCCATCTTCAAAAATCCCTCACTGGATCTATCCCCAAATTTTCTTCTCCCTTTATGGTTAAACTTCTTGAGAAGGCCATCTGTAATTGATACCTCCACTTCCTTTTCTCTCATTCTCTTTTTAACTCTCTACAGTCTAACTCCCAACCTCATCTTTCAACTGCTCTCTACAAAGTTATCAATGACTTTTTAACTGTCAAATCTAATGACCTTTTTCAATCCTCATCTATCTTGATTCCTCCAAATATTTTGGCATTGTCAATGCCTGTCTTTTCCTTGGTGACCTCTTTTCTCTAGGTTTCCATGACACTGCCCTATCCCAGTCTCCTTTGCTGAGTCTTCATATAGGTCACACTAACTAAAGATGGGTGTCTCCTGGAGCTATGTTCTAAACCTTCTTTTCTTTTCCCTCTCTGCTATTTTCTTTGGTGATCTCATAAGCTCCCATGGTTTTAATTTTCATCTCTATACTGATGATTCTCAGATCTACTTATCTTCCCCTAACCTGTCTGCTGACCTCCAGTCTCATATCTTCAACGGTTTATTAAACATCTCAAACTGAATGTCCCATAAATTCAACATGTCAAAAACTGAAATTATTATATTTCTTCCAGACTTTCCCTTGTTCCTAACCTACTTAGGCTCACAATCTACTTATCATCCTTTAATTCTCATTCTTTCTCATTTCCCATATTCAATCTGTTGCTAAGTCTTATAGATTTTTTACCTTTATAACATCCATCAAAAGATGTTCCCTTCTATCCTCTGATGCTGTCACCACCCTGGTACAGGCCCTCATCATCTCACACGTGGACTATTGCAATAGCCTACTGCTTCCTGTCACAAGTCTCTCTCAATGTCAGACTATCTTCTACTAAGGTGTTAAATTAATCTTCCTAAAGAGTAGATCTTACCATGCCATCCTCCTATTCAACACACTCCAGGGACTCCCTATCACATTCAGGATGAAATACAAAATCTTCTGTTTGACTTTCAAAGCCCTTAAAAACCTCAATATTTCCCTAGATTTCTCATCTTGTACTTCCCTTCCCTTTTGCCATGTACTCTTTGATCCAATGACATTGACCTTTTTGATGTTCCTCCCACAAGGCATTCCATCTCCAGACTTTCGGATTTTCACTGACTGCTCCCTATTTCTGAAATATTCTTCTTCTTATCTCCCAGATTCCCAGATCCTTCCTATTTCTTTCCTATCTCCCAAATCCCATATAAACTCTCATCTTCAGGGCAGCTAGGTGGCACAGTGGATAGAGCACTTGCCCTGAAGTCAGGAGGAGCTGAGTTCAGATCCGTCCTCGGACCAAACACTTGACACTTACTAGCTGTGTGACCTTGGGCAAGTCACTTAACCCCAATTGCCTAAAAAAAAAACCCTCTCATCTACTATGAGAAGTCATTCTTTATCTTCCTTTATACTAATTCTTTCCCTCTGTTGATTATCCCCAACTTTATCCTGTATATATCTTGTGTTTATGTGCAGTTATTTTCATGTTGTCTCCTTGAGAGTAGGGACGGACTTTTGCCTTTCTTGTAATCTCCATTTCTTGACATGGTACCTGGCACATAGTAGGCACTTGAATGCTTATTGACTGACTCATTGACTATGTTTGGGGCTGGAAGAAAAGTAATGAAGGAATGACATTGTAACTCAGGGAGGATGGGATGATAATGTTAGATCTGGAGCTAGAAGGAACTTTAAAGGCAGTTTAGTCTGACTCCAACTCTGTCTTCATTTTATAGATGAGGAAATTGAAGCCCAGAGAAACTAGATAACTTGCCCAAGTAAAATTGGGAAGTACACGACTAGAAAGGTAGGAAAAGTTTGAGGTTTTTAAGGGCTTTGAAAGTCAAACAGAAGATTTGCTATTTGATCCTGAAGGTGATAGGGAGCCCCTGGAGTCTATTTAATAAGAGGATGGCATGGTAAGATCTACTCTTTAGGAAGATCAACACCTGAGTAGAAGATGGTCTGGCATTGAGAGACACTTGTGGCAGGAAGCAGTAATGAAGATTTAAACCCAGGCAGGTCCTTTGACTCCAGAGCCACTACTGTTTATAGGATATATGTCACATCCTATCTTAGATGGTTGAGAAAAGGTAGAATTAATTATTCAACTCTTGTTTTGCTTCTATGTCCTTTACCAAAAAGAGTAATGTTTGGAATGGCATGATTGAACAAAAAAAAAATGGTTACAAGGTCCACTACATTTTGAGATCCTTACAAAAAAATATTGAAGGTGTAATTACTGAGCCACTGCCAGTAATCATGGGAAAAAAATGTAAAAACTTGGATAGACAGTTGATGCAATAGATAGATGATGTAATAAAAAGATCTCTCGGTTTCATATTAGAGGATCTGAGTTCGTTATAGTTCTGCTACTAAGTATCTGGTGACCTAACCTCTCCTTGTTTCTGTAAAATGAAGGTGTTAGAATAGATGATGTTTTACTCTAAAATTGTATTATTTAATGCAAGGGCTAGAGATTGGGAAATTTTGAACAAATTTCTTCAAAAGGCAAGGAGCTGGATTGTTTAAACCATAGGCCAATGAGCTTGGCTTTGATTCCTGGAAAAATTGTGGACTCTATTATTGAAGGGATGATTTGTGAGTACTTAGAAATGGAAGTAATAATCACTAACAGCCAACATGAGTTCATCAAAAGTACATCATTCCAGACCAAACTCCTTTCATTTTGGGGGTTATGGTAACTAGAATGAGGATAAAGAGAATGCCATAGGCATTGCAGACCTGAATTTCATCAAGATATTTGCCAGCCTCTCACAATATCGTTGTGGACAAGATGGAGAAAAGTCAACTTGATAACAGAACAGTTAGATGGAATCAGTATGAGTGAATAACCTGACTGAAAGATTATGATTATCATTATTATGATTATGAATAGATGGATGCTGAATTGTAGGAAGGTCTGTAGTCAAATGCTCCAAGTGTCTATCCCTGGTTGCATTCTTTTTTATCAGTGAGTTAGAAAAAGGTTTTACTTGCAGATGACATTATGCTGGGAGACATAACTAATACATTGGATAATAGAATGAAGATTTTAAAAGATCCTGACAGACTAGAACAAAAGGATGAATCCTACAATATTAAATTTACTGGGTGGGCAGCATGAAAGGAGGAACATACTTCCCAGAGCATGAGAACTGGTATTTGGTCACCACATCAGCCTAAGGGGCCTTGTCCTTTTTTTTTTTTACATCCATATCCCTGCCTCTCTGGGATCCCTATACCCCATCCCACTCCAAGTGCTGACAAGTATATTATCTCTAACTTGGCCAGTGTTTTCAGGAATGGGCAAAAATGCTTCAGTGTCAAGAGTGGTGTCCAACCTTTGGAAAACCTATCGGAGAGTGAGCTAATATATTGGAGTGTGCACCTAGGATCTTCCCTCCTCCAAAAATTAAGGGTAGGTAATCATGGACCAAATA
The DNA here is from genome assembly GCF_003287225.1 of Phascolarctos cinereus. Lineage (NCBI taxonomy): Eukaryota > Metazoa > Chordata > Mammalia > Diprotodontia > Phascolarctidae > Phascolarctos > Phascolarctos cinereus. The sequence goes on along the minus strand of NW_027555847.1, from coordinate 389,450,138 downwards.
TGATAAGGTTAAATTAATTTTGGGTAAATGTAAAGTCCTGTGATTGTATTTATTTTAAAAATATCATCTGCATATATACAGAATGCTGGAAACATGGCTAAAAAGAGTTTATTTGGAATAGACCTATAAGTTTTAACAGATTTCAAGCCTAAGGATATGATGTGGAAGTCAAAAATCTAATTGGATCCTACATTGCATTAATGCAATGCAATTCAACAAATATTTATTAAGAACTGATAATGTTCAAGTATAATGATAGGTGTTGAGAATGTAAAAAGAAAACATAGTTCCCTGGCCTTGAGTACCTTATATTCTATTCAGCAGATATATCAGGTAAGCAACAAAAATATATATATGTATATATATATATGTGTGGATAATATATACACATACACATATACATATACCTACACACACACATGCACACATGCATATATATATATGTATACACATGCATATATATATATATACATATGTATATATATATATATATACATATGTAATATATTATATATTATATATATATATACATATATATATATATATATATATATACATATATATATATATGTATATATATATATATATATATATTAAAGGAGGATAAGGAAAGATTTCTGTGGGAGGAGTAGTCTAGGATTACAGGAGGCAGAGGTGAGAAGACAGTCCATTCTGGGGATGGGATAGGCTGTACAAAAGTGCAGAGGTGGGAGGTGTAACGTCAAGTTTGGTGAACAGCTAGTAGACCAGTTAGACTAAACAGCAAAACAAATGAAAGGGAATAAGTTGACATTATCCTGAAAAGGTAGAGAAGAACCAAATTATAAAAAGCTTTAAATGGCAAATCAAGAAATTTGCATTTTATCCTAGAGGCAAGAGGGAGCTACTAAAGTTCCTTCAGCAAGAGTGTGATGTAAGTCAGACTTATGTATTAGAAGGATTCTTTTAGCAACAGTGTGGAAAACAGAGTAGAGAAGGGAGAAACCAACAACTGGGAGTCTAATGAAAAGGCTACTATAATAATCCAGGGAAGAAGTGATGTGATCCTGAACCAGGGTGGTAGTTATGTGAATGAAGAAAGAGGGACAGATGTAAGATAAGTTGTGGACATGGAATTGACATGACTTGGTAACTAACTAGATATGGAGAGAAGACTCAAGAAGGATTTTGAGGTTGAAGATTTGGGGGACTGGAAAGCTGATATTAACCTTAAAGAAATAGAGTAGTTTGAGAGAGAGAGTGAGTTTGGGGAAGAAAATAATGAGATCTATTTTAAATTTGGTGACTTTGAAAGGTCTGCACAACATTCAGTTAGAAACATCCAACAGACAGTTGATGATGTAGAACTGGAACTAAGAGGGAAATTTGGGATGGATAGATAAATCCGGGAGTCATCTGTAAAGAGATGGTAATGGAATACATGGACTCTAAAGAAATTTTCAAGAGTGAGGGTCCAGGGGCAGCTAAGTGGTGCAGTGGATAGAGCTCCAGCCTTGGTGTCAGGAGGACCTGAGTTAAAATCTGGCCTCAGACACTTTACACTTACAAGCTGTGTGACCCTGGGCAAGTCACTTAAAAGCCTTACCCTGCAGAAAAAAAGAGTGAGGGTCCAAAAAAGTTGAGAAAACTATCCCAGGATAAAACTTTGGGAAATACCCACTATAATGATATGGGAGATGGACAATGACCCAGGAAGTGAGACTGAGGAATTTGCAAGCAAGTAGAGGTAACTAGATGGCACTGTACCTGGAGTCAGACACCAGACCTGTGAACTTCATGGGTCCCTCAGATTTTTTCAGAGGGTTTGGAAGGTCAAAACTATTTTTATAATATGAATGTTATTTTCCTATTGAAATCTGCCTCCTTTTCCCAACTTATACATCTGTGTGAGGCTGGATTTCTTTAATATACATCAGTCAAAACAATACATCAGCAGATTGACTGTCGACACAAAAGCAGACATAAGAATCCAGCTGACTTCTTTTAAGTCAAGTTTTAAAGAAAATTGCAAAAATACATAAAAAATACTGCTCTTTTCACTATTTTATTTTTGTTTTTAGAAAATACATTTTTTCCCCATAAATGTTAACATGTAATGGGCTTATTATTTTTAAATGGGTTAATATTTAGAAACATTTTCAGTTTTAATTTCCAGTATGGTAAACTTTGATAAATATAACCCAAATAAACAGAAGTTATTTGGGGTCCATAACAATTTTTAAGCACAAGAGGATTCAGCGATTCAAAAGTTTGAGGACTACTGAATGAGAGAATCTCTAAAGTTCTTTGTCTCTCCAACATTTTGAATCTGTGGTTGGGGAAAGGAGTTAGTTGGAAGGACAGTTTTGTCATGTACTTTAGCCCCTCTCCTCATTCAAGTGAGGTCTCTCTGTCTCCACTTGTGAGCATAATTTGTTCCAGCACTGTAATTAGCCTTAGCCTTCAGATTCCTCTCTGGAGAGAAGGGGTTCAGTCTTCATACTTAATACACACTGAGCATATGTGAGGAGGAATGACTGATTATCCAAAGGATATGTATTTTCCTTTTGCATTCACATGAAAAACTTGGATGCAACATTTAGCACAATTCCCTCATTTTACAGATGGGGAAACTGAGACCCAGAGAGGAAAATATTTTTTTACAGCTATTTTGGAGCAAAGATACTCATCTTTTATGACCTCTTCTAAGAGGTGTATCAAATTAATTCATTATCAGTCATCAACACCCCAATGAGAATTGTTCCTCCTTTCTAGCTATTAAGTAACTAAGAGCAGTGTTTGATAAAGAAAAGGGGTGAGAACTAGGAAGAGCATAGGTATGTAGATGTGTGGGCTACCATGGATTAGGAATGGGATGAAATATGATGTGGCAAAATAACCTAATATGGTCAGTGGAGGAAGCCAGGACAGTTTAGCTGTTGGAGACTGTCCTTGGCTCTGTTCTCTTCCACATTTTATCAATGACTTATATAAAGGCATAAATGGCATATTTATCAAATTTGGAGATGGCACAAAGCTGGAAAGAGTAGTTAATAAATTGGATGACAAAGTTAGGATCCAAAAAGATCTTGACAGGCAGAACATTGTGGCAGAGATAATAAAATGATATTTAATCAGGATAAATGTAAACTCTTACACTTGGGTTCAAAAAAAATCAACTGCACAAGTATATAATGGCGGAGGAGGTGTGGCTAGGCAGAAGTCCCAGTGAAAATGGATGAAAGCTCACCTTGGGCTAATGGTGTGCACCTTAAGCACTGAAAGCAATACCTTATGCACAGTAGGTGATGAATAAATGTTTGTTGGATTTAAGTTTCATAGCAATCAATGACTCAACAAATATTTATTAAGCACCTACTACATGCTAGGTACTATGCTAGACCCTGGGGAAATAAGAATAAAGAATGAAACATAAAAAAACCAGACATATAAAAATATATGTGTGTATATATATCAAAAATGTGAGGTTAATAAATAGATATGTGCAAACATATGCAAAGCAATTAAAAACAAGGTACAATGAGAGAAAGGAAGAGAGGGCACTAGCAATTGGGAGGATCAAGCATGGTATGACAGAGCTGTACATCAGGAAGTTTAACCTAGTAACAGTGAAAAGATGAGTTGTCATATTTAGATTCAATTTAATTCAACACTTATTGACCATCTATTAGCAGAATATTATTTCTAGTTTTAATGTTTGCTTGTTTTTTTAAGCAATAGACACACCTAATACACCTCCACCATAACAAAGAAAAACAGTTGATAGAAACCCAACATTGCAAACTTGTCCAACAGCATTTACAACATTCCTTACCCATAGTGCATCTCTCTCCCTTTTTTTAATCTTATTTTTATAGAAGATTTTTGGTTTTGTTTTCACATTCATTTCCAACTTTATCCCCCTATCTTTACCTAGAGAGCCATCCCTTGCAGTAGATTAAAGATTAAATAAGAAAGAGAAAAAAAAACCCACAGCTAAATTAATTAGCACATTGTGTCTGACAGTCATGCAATATTCTAAACCTATTGTTCCAACTTCTGCAAAAAGAGAGGGAGGCATATTTTCTCACCTCTTCTCCAGATCCGCATTTGGGCATTGTACAGAATTCGGTTTCTTTTTTGTGCCGTTGCTCTTTCCATTTCTATTGTTGCAGTCACTATAAATACTATTCTCTTAGTTCTGCTTACCTCTCTCTACATTAACTCATGACTCTTCTCAGAAACTTTCACATTTGTCATTTCTGTGCCATAGTGCAGTAGTATGTCATTATATCCATGAACCACAGTTTATATAGCCACTCCTCAATTAATGGGAACTTACTTTGTTTCCAGTTCTTTGCTACTCTAAAAAATGCTGCTATGAACATTTTGGTCCATCCCCTGACAGAAAAGAATCACGTGTCGTCTGGAACTAAGTCTGGTTGTGACATTTAATCTGATTCCTAATGTCTCAGAGTGTTTCCCTTTACTTCATCATAGTCATCAGTTATATTGTTCTTCTGGCGCTTCTCTCTTTGCTCTGTATGTTTATTCAAGTCTTCCCATGATTTTAATTCCTCACATTTGTCACTTCTTACTATGCTCACTTACTTACTTCTTCCTATGAATATATTCCATCATGTTGTTGTACGATAATTTGTTCTGTAATTGCCTAATCAATAGGAAATCACTTTATTTCTGGGCTTTTGCTACTATTCAGGTGTTGACCTGAATAGTTTTATACGTAGCAATATTTTTTTCTTTCTGATTTTGACTTTGGGATACATTTGCAGTAGTAAGACTGATGGGAAAGAGGGTAGTTTTCTTGCATAATTCCAAATTGATTTTCAGAATAATTGGATGAATTCACAGCTGTATCAATATTCTGTTAGTGTGCCTTTCTTCCCATAGACACTCTAAAATTGTTTCTTTTTTTATCATTGTTGTTAAATCTGTGAGTATGAGGGAAAACATTGGAATTGTTTAAATTGTCATTTATATTAGTGATTTGGAGGATTTTTTAAAAATATGATTGTTGATATGCTATTTCTAGAATCCTCTTCTTATATCCTCTCCTTATTGAAATGCTATCTGTCAATTCAAATGTCACTTCTGCTCCTGTGTCCCTTAGTGCTGATAGATTAGCTTTTACCTTGTCTTGCTAGGGCCCAAGGCTCCAGACCACTGACTGACTGTTTCCCATCTGCTCTCTAATCATCAAATGCATCCTCATCTCTTTCCCTTTAGAATATCAAGCTCTTCCCCTGGCTTCCTTGGCTCTGTAAGGTGGGCTCTTGCCTTATCTTTCTGAGTCCCATGTCTCCATGTTCCTGACTATCTCCTCTACATGATGTCTCTGACCATCAACCTCATTTCCCTCCTACGAGAACCTTGGATTATGTCTGTGATAGCTAAGAATTTGCCTTATCTTTCTAGAGCATGGATGTCTACATCACTTTCTGGTTGCCTCCTCACCAAGCCCTCTCTACGGTACCTGTCCCAGCAATCCCCACCACACACATACATGGCTTTCTAATCCCCCTTTTGTGGTTATCGTCTATCAGAATGCAAGCTCTTTGAGGATAAACTGTCTTGTTTGCTTATATTTGTCTCTTCTGAAATCAGCATAATGCCCGGTACATAATAAGAATTTAAATGATTTATCTATCTATCTATCTATCTATCTCTCTATTTATCTATCTGTCTGTCTGTCTGTGTCTGTCTGTCCATCTGTCTCATCTATCTAAAATCTCCTTTATGAAATCTTCTCCGATCTTTCCAATTAGAAATGATTTCTCCCTTTTTTCATAATACTTTGTATCCCTCTGATGCATTTGTACTGTAGTGATTTGTGTATATTTCTTCTCTTTTCCAAGATTGTAGAGATGCAAAATGATATAATAGATAGAAGGTGGGCCCTGGAGTCAGAAAAATCTGAGTTCAAATCCTGCCTTTGACACATACTTGCTATGAGACCATTTTGTTCAGTCATTTTTCAGTTGTGTCCAACATTCTGTGATCCCATTTGGGATTTTCTTGGCAAGGATACTGGAGCAGTTTGCCATTTCCTTCTCCAGCTCACTTTACAGATGAGAACATTGCGGCAAACACAATTAAGTGATTTTTCCCAGGGTCACATAATTGGGAAGTGTCTGAGGCTGGATTTGAACTTAGGAACATGAGCCTTCCTGACTTATGGCCTGGCACTCAACACGCTGTACCACCTAGCTGACTATGGTCAAAGCAATATGGGCTTTAATATATGGACTTTATGTTATAAAAGATTTACAGCTTGGCATTGTTGGAGCAAGTTTATACACTAGGAATTTCCTATAGTGTTGAAATCACTATCTAGACTACATAAAATCTCCCAAACAAAATCCTGGACTCTATGCTCTCTAAAAATGTTGTGTAGTGGAACACATGTTGGGTCTGTGATTGGGAGAGACCTGGGGGGAGCCTAGATTACCCTGAGTAATTTACTTTACCATGCATAGTTTTGCTCTCTCATTTGTAAAATAGCAATATTGATAACTGCAGTGCCTTCCTTGTAGCATCGCTGTGAGTTCAAATGAGATTGTATATTTATGGTGCTTTGTCATCTTTATTGTGCTACATAAAGACTAGCTATAAATATTATTTCTCTTTGCTTCTCCCCCAGTGCCTAGCTCAGTGCTCTGCATGTATACACAGTAGGTGCTTAGTACAAGCTTCCAGAATGAAGAAATGATTAGCAGGTATTAGAAAATAATGAAGAAACAAGTGTTGGGTTTTGAAAATAATGAAGAAACAAGTGTTGGGTTTTGAAGTTCAGATAGTAAGTGGTACAGGAAGTCATGAATGTCAGTTTTCTGTGAGTATGTTATCTGCTTGAGAGGATTCTGAGAGGAGGATCCAGGCATGCTGACTTCCAACCCAGAGATTTTTCTTTTTTTCTCCAGGACCACCCTCCCAACATACAGTAGAGCACATGTGCATGCACACACACACATACACACACACACACACACACACACACACACACCCATAGGCTTCTAGCTGCTTTCAATTCTGTGACCTCCTGACAGATGTTACCACCTGTCTGTCCTTGGAAGGCCTTTGGAAAGTTACACAGCTGAACCCGGCAGGTTCCCGCCCCAGGCCAAACAAACAGAAGAGAAAGCTTTAAGACTGGGCACCAGAGAAAAGTGATCTTGAGGCCGTCAGTGCCATGAGCAGGGGCGATTGATGACTTGGCATTCTTTTCGCAAGTCATCAATCATACAGAATCAATCCAGGCTCCCTCCGGAGCTGGCCCCGGCACACATAATTCTCTCTCCCTGCCACCAACCCGAACGCTCTGGTCCCAATTGCGGGAACTGCTTTTTGTTCTGAGCTCAGCATTGATTTGCTTGGCCTTCAGTAGCATTTTCCACATTCCCAAGAAACGTCACTTAATTTATCCTCTTGGAGGTGGCAACTTAGCCTAAGTTTCACTACATTGGATGCAGCAGACAAACAAGCACTCTGCAGACCCAATGCTCTGTGGCCTCTGAGCTCCCAAAGCTAGAAGTTAGAGACTGTTTTTTTCTGACTCCAGTACATTCCTGGTTCTTTGAGTCAGCTGTGCACAGTAGCACAATCTCCTCAACTTAGCATGCAGAGGGGATTTCCATAGAGTAGGCAGCTGTCTATAGTGGATCCTTTTGGCACTAAGAAGGGTCTGTGATGAAATGATTTTTCCTTTTCTTTCAGCATAGAATAGCCATGATAATTATTAAATATATTCTTAAACATTTCTTAAATTATAAGGTGAGCTTGGATATGGCTTCCTTTCATCTTTGCAAATAGTCTTCACCTTGAAAAATATAAGGTAGGTAGAGCCAGTGGGTGGAACTCCACTCCTATCCGCAAATATAAAATGTAATTTGGGTCCAGCAATAACCCTGCCTTTCTAATTCAACACTGTGAATGGTCCAAGAGCTGAAGTCTATTGGGAAGTTGGTACTGGATAGGAGGTATGACTGGAGGCCTGAGCTTTGAAGCTAAAATTCAAAACACATATTTATTAAGATTCTACCATGTGCAAAAATATTATGCTAGTCACTGGAGATGCAAAGAAATGGAAATCATTTTCTGTGGTTTGAGATGACTTGGGGATCTGGAGGTTTGACCCAAGGGGAAGAATTCCCTACTTTCTGATTAGATGAAGCTTATCTTTTAAAATTAACAACAACAAAAAAGCAAATTATGTTATAAAATAGCAGTTGAGGTTTTAAGCCAATACACTTTGCATGATGATTTTAATATTCATACATGGTTAGACTTGTTCTGTTTGATCCTAATGGGCAGAATTAAGAGCAATGGGTGAAATTACAGAAAACAAAACATATTTATGCTGGGAAGAATGAAGTTCTTAACAAAAAAGACTATCTCAAAATAGAAGGGGCTGCATGGGAACTGGAAAATTGTTCACACCCTCCCTCCAGGTTGCCAGCATTTAAAAGTACCTACTATGTGCCATGACTTCTGCTAAGTGATGGGGAGAGTTTCTGATGGAGACTGAACTTGTTGGGGATAATGTAGGGTGGATTCCTATTCAGATGTGGGTCATATGTGACAGTCTCTGTGGTCCCTTCCAACCCTAAAATTCTATGATGTTGCAATCTTGTATTATATGGTGCTTTACACTTTCCTAAGAACTTTACTCATGTAGCTATATGAGGTAAGTATGCTGTTCAGTTTTGTCTGACTCTTTGCGACCCCATTTGGGGTTTTCTTAGCAAAGATACTGGAGTGGTTTGCCATTTCCCTTTCCAGTTCATTTTACAGAGGAGGAAACTGAGGCAAACAGGAGTAAGTGAATTGCTCAGAGTCACACAGCTAGTAAGTTCATGAGGCTGGATTTGAACCTCTGGAAGATTAGTCTTACTGACTGCAGTCCCAGCACTCTATCCACTGCACCAAACTATAACAAGTATTATTGCCCCCATTTTATAAATAAGGAAGACAAGGTTTGTTTGTAGAAGTTAAAGGCATGTCAACTTATTCTTTAAGCAATAATCATCAAACTATGTGGTATTGGGTAGCAAATAGGGAAGAAGATAGTGGAATGGACTAGATAAGAAAGAATAGGAAACAACTGAACTCAGCAAACTAGTGTTCAATAAACTGGTAACATAAATTACTTGTGGAAGAACTTTCTATTTGTAAAGAGCTGCTGGGAAAACTTAAAAAAAGCAGTTTGGAAGACATTACATTTATACCATCATTTTATACCAAAAGAAATTAAAAAAGAATATACAAACTCAATATTCAAAAGATTACAAGAAAATGAGATCAGGTATCTTTCATAACTTTTGTTATGGGGGAGGTTGCAATGAAACAAGGGATAGAATTGATCACAAATGCCCATAATAGGTAATTTAGGTTATTTGAAAGCTTCTGAGCACACACACACACACACACACACACACACACACACACACACGCACGCACGCACACCAGTGCTACTAGGAAACGAAGGAAAGCTGCCAATTGTGAGAAAAAAAACTAATATAAGTGTATAAAAGGAAATAACATGAATAAAAATGACCAAGCACCATTTCCCAATAGTTAAGTAGTCAAAGAATATAAACAACCAGTTCTTAAGAGAATTGTAACCTATCAATTACCATATGAGAGACTACTCCAGAGCACTAATAAAAATAGAAATGCAAATTAAAAAAAACAAAAACAAAAAACAAAAAAAACCCAAACTCTGAGTTTTTACCTTGTACTCAGCAAATTATCAAGTATGACCAAAGATAGGAATTGTTGATCCCCTAGGGACTGGGGAAAAATAGCCCACCTGGGTCACTAGTAGTCCAAGCTCTCTGAAAGTAGTTGTAAAGATTCTAAAAAAGTGATCAAAATGAACATGCACTTTGACATAGAGATTCCACTGCTAGACGTACAGCCCTGAGAGGACTAAGAAAAAAGTATAGGCCTATCTATCAACAAAACACATACAGCCCAACTTTTGTAGCAACAAAGAATTGGAAACAAAGTAAAAGCCCATCAATTGAGAAAACTGGAAGAGAATTGGATACACGAATATAATGTCTATCATGATAAATTAAGTAATGATGACTAGGAAGATTATTGGGAAGCATAAGAAGATGTCTATGAATGAATGCATAGCAAAGGAAGCAGAACAAGGCAAACAGTATAAACAACAATGACCACAGGGTAAATGGAAAGAATAATAACTTTTTCTTTTGGTAAGATGAAATTGAGAGTTGGATAGTTAGAATGACCAAAAGCTTTATGCAGAGGAAAATATCAGAAGATATATTTGTAAACCTTCTTTGCCTAGGTGTGAGAGGATAGGTGTAGAAGTAATGACTGCAAATTCCCTTCTGGCTCAAGGTCTATCATCCTATATCCCTATATATTGTCAGATTTGGTCGATGTATTGGTTGGCTTTGCTGCACTGCTCGCTCTCTCTCTCTCTCTCTCTCTGTCTCTGTCTCTGTCTCTCTCTCTCTCTCTCTGTCTCTCTCTCTCTTATTAGTATTTGGGAACTGTTTCTCTAGGTGGAGAACAAGGGAGAAATCTATTTTGAAATGAAGTTAGCTAGTGTAGTCAATAGAGAACTGTACCTGGAGTTAGTAAGATTTGAATTCAAATCTGGCCTTAGACTCTTACTAGCTGCATGACTCTGGCCAAGTCAATTAGTGTCTTCTTGTCTCAGTTTCCTCATCTGTACAATGAGGAGAATAACACCTGTATCCTTGGTTGAGATAATAGAATAATATTTATAAAGCATTTTGCAAACCTTAAAGCATTATAGAAATGCTAGCTATTTTTATAAATACTATTAAAAACAGAAGTATTAATAAAAATTGAATATTCAAAATATGTTTTTTAAAGTTAAGGATCATATAGCTGGTAAATGTCAGAAGTAGGACTTCAGCCTAGATCTTCCCACTCTCCAGTGCAAGAGATAAATGATCAGCAAAGGGTAATGACAGGATGGTAACAACACTCAGGATTGAATCTCTAATGATGAAATTTCAGATAATAAAAAAAAAAAAGCTGTTGGGGAAGGTAGGGCCTTTAAGAAAGATCCTATATAGGAAGAATAATACTGACAGACTTTTCTATGATACCACACAATTTCCAAAATACTTTCCTCAAAATGACATAGTACAAGTGCATTATTCCATTTTCAGGTAACTGAGGTTGATATAGTGGCTAGGGTATCAGGCTGAAAGTCAAGAAGACTTATCTTCCTGAGTTCAAATCTGCCCTCAGACACTTGCTGGCTATGTGACTCTGGGCAAATCACTTACCCCCATTTGCTTCAGTTCCTCATCTGTAAAATGAGCTGGAAGAAGAAATGGAAAATGACTCTATTTCTTTAAAAAATTTTTTTTTTGGCTAGGCAATGGGGTTGTGTGACTTGCCCAAAGTCACACAGTTAGTAAATGTTATGTGTCTGAGGCTGTATTTGAACTCAGGTCCTCCTGAATCCATGGCTGGTGCTCTATCCACTGCACCACCTAGCTGCCCCTGGCAAATGACTCTAGTATCTTTATAAAGAAAACCCCAAATGAGGTCACAAAGAGTTGAACATATTTGAAACAACCAAAGAACTGAGGTTCAGAGACATTATATAGCTTGCCCAGAATGGGATGATTCTTAAACCTCAAAGTCTGTATTTCTTTTCAAAGATTCCTCCTGAGAAAAGGGTCACCAGCCATGGTCAATATTGAATTTCTTAAAGTCATTCTCACTCCTCAATAATCTCCAGGTATTTGGATGGTGACTCATCTCTTTTTTTACCACTGTCCAAAGTCCTCTTCTGACTTCTAGGATTTTCCCATTCTCCCATGGCAAAAGTCCTTCCCTCTGGCCCATCGAAGAAAAAAAAAGAGTTTGTATTTTTTTTTTTGTTTTGTTTTTGCTTTTTCGGGGTTTTTTTTGCTTGCTTTTCATTGCTTTCACAGTTTTCTCTCCCAGTATCCTCTTACCCCCAACACCTGAGGGGAAGTGTGGGGAAGAGAGAAAAGGGTTATCCTAATAACCTGAATTTGCCCTTAAAGAAAAAGAATCCTTATTGCTTCCAACAAAGTGCCTTTCCTTCCATCTCATAAGCACCATGAGCTGAAGATTCCAAGAAGACTCTTCGGAAGAATTCCTCAGAGATGAGATTATTGGAAAGTCTCAAATAGAGATGAGGAAGGCAATTTTCTGGGAAGCCCATGAACTTTTTTATTGGACCAGCTGAGCAAGAAGCCAACATTGTGCAAAAAGGAGCTAGGTGCTGTCACATACTAGTCCATTTTCTTCCAACTCTCTAGGCTCTTGATAGGTCTCTACTTCTGTCTGTCCCTCTCACCTAGCAACTGAAATCTTCTTTTCCAAGAGATTCTGAGGGCTGCTTTATTTGTTAGGAGACAAGGAGGCACTAATAAATTCCTCTGTGTGAGGTATTTAATTACATAATAATGTGTACACTAATCAGGGTAAATGTGTTTGTGAAAACACCTTGATATGGGAACAGTTAATCACCCAAGGCATTGCTTCTTAACACACCTTGGAAGTTAACTTAATTAAATTAATTAGAACAATGAAAAAATTGAACTGTTTATTGGTCCACAATGGCCTGAAGCAAGTGCTTCCCCACAAATGCGAGAAATCTCCCAGATTGCAAACTATTTGTTTGAACCCTCAGTCCTTATGTTTATGGTTCCTCCCCAGGAGGTTGCAGTTGGCAATGTCTCCCCCTGTGTCTTACCTTTGGAGTCATTTCCTATCAGAGACATAAGGCAATCAGCTTATGTGCACACCCACCACCCCCATCACCCCCATAAGCCTCCCACGTACACACTATTACATCCATGCATTCTTTTTCCACTCCTGTGCCAGCAGCATAGAAAGAAGGTGAGTTTTAACTATTGGCCTCCTTAATTATACCGTTTTTAATTGGTCAAAGAGGAAAGGCCTACCCACTTCAAAGAGAGAAAAGGAGAGTATCCCAATGGGTCATCATAGTCATCATCATTGTCATTATTCTCACATCACCATCAGTGAGTCTCCATCAGCAGTGTTTACCAATACCATCACTGAGTCTTCATTATCATCACCAAATTATCATCATAACCCTAACTGCTTAACATCTATATTAGCAACATCCTCATCAAAATAATGGATATTTTGAGCATAATAACCATCATCATTACCACTAGCTATCATCATTTCCATCATTGTTCTTTTTAATATCATCATGATAATGAGTCCAAGTCAGATTATTCTAGGCTTTCTTCTCTTCTATCACAAATTCTGGATAGAGTAGTTTCTTCCCTTCAAGAATCCCATCATTTTTTCTTCAACCCCCTAGAACAATCTGTCTGGACTAAGAATCCTTCTACAAAATTCCCAAGAAATGGAACTTGTCCATCAAAACCTCATATAAAAGAGTACCCACCAACTCTTGAGGTGTCCATTCTATTTTTGGATTTCTCTAATTGTTAGAAAATGTTTCCTTAACTATTAAACAGCAGAGGGCCCAGAATGGGTTCCTGGGAATCCCCCAAAAGACTTTTCCCTCAAGGTGATATCAACACATTAGTAACTATTTCTTAGGTCTAGTCTAATTAGTATCAAAAAACCTAAATGTACTGTAACTCAGCCCACTTCTTTCCATCACTTCACAAAGATTTGTTGTAGTTCAGTTGTTTCTGACTCTTTGTGACTCTGTTTTGGGTTTTTCTTGGCAAAGATACTGGAGTAGTTTGCCATTTTCTTCTCCATTTTACAGATGAGAAAACTGAGACAAAATTAAGTGATTTAACTTGCCAAAAACTAGTAAATGTCTAAGGCTGGATTTGCACTCAGCTCTTCCTGACTCCAGGCCCGGAGCTCTATACACTGTACCACCTAGCTGCCCTTTTCACAGAGATAGCATGAGATGATGTGTTTAATGTTTTACTGAAATCTAGGTAAACTATATCTATTACATTCTTCTGTTCCACCAATCTGGTAACCCTATCAAGGAAATAAGATTAGTCTGTCATTAACAATCTTGGATGAGGTTATAATGGCTTTTAGTGGTCATTACTTGCATTCTGTGGATAAATGAGTACTTACTAACTTCTCACTCTGTGCCAGGTATTGAACAATGTGTTGAATATACAAATACAAAAGTGAGACAGACCCTGCCCTCCAGGAGTTTATAGTCTAGTGGGTAGAGGACACATAAAAGGAAATGGTGACCAGGAGAGAGAGTTTTAATTTGGGAAGGCACAGGGATGGAATCAAGCAAGATAAAATGTGCAATCTATTGACATGACCTTTCAAGAAGCAATGCTAGTGATGAGGATGGAATCTAGACACCAGAAAGGAAAAACTCTGGATTTTCCCACATGGCCAAATCTCTTGTGTTTGCCTGAGGCTATAATCCCATCAACTGGCCTTTCATTGTGGCTGCACCCAATCTCCCAATTCTGTTACCCTTAACCTAGCCTAGCCCTCCATTGTCTTACCTCCCTATGGCCCCAGGCCACTTCCCACCTTTAATCCTATCTAGGCTCTATTCTCCCTTGGCCATGTGGTCCAGGTCCCTGGAATTCTATTACCTCATAGACTATTTGGCCACTCCTAGATCCCTCTCATAGTCTTTCTGTATATAAGGTCCATCTTGTCTCCATTAAGGTGCTTAGATTCATAAAATCTAGCCACTGCTGGGATTCTTATAATCTAGCTAATAAACATCCCACTAATGTTCAGACTCCTTAAGAATCTGGTCATTATGGCAGATCTTTTAATAAACCTTGTCTTTGGCTCAAATTCTTTTGGGCAGGACCCACTTGTTATTTTGGGATCCCTAAACCCCTAAACTGCAGTTTTGACACTAGTGTCAATTTGATTTCAGTGTGCAAAATAAGAAGTAATGTGTGTGTGTGTGTGTGTGTGTGTCTGTGTGTGTGTGTGTCTGTGTGTGTGTGTGTGTGTCTGTGTATTGGGGAAAGGGTAGTATATACCCAAAGACAAAATAGTACATTGGGATCATAGTATCATAGAACTTCAGAGCTGGAAGGGATCTTAGAGACCATTTGGTCACAATCTCTCCTCTTACTTTACTGATGACAAAAATGAGGCCCTGATAGGTTAATTGACTTGTCCAATGTCACACAAAATATAAATGGTAGAATAGGTATATAAAACCTGGTCCTATGACTATGAATGTAGCAACATTTCCACTATATCATGCTGCCTTTCATGAAATATGGTCTGGTCTAGGCACATCTAAATATGTTGGGCTACATGAATCTGGATTTATTCATTTAATCTAGACAGCTTGTCCCCAGGTTAGGAGTCCCAGAGTTGAATAGATTAATTCCCCCATTCATGGTCTCTGGAAGTTCACAAACCATACCTTTAATATAATCATATACTGCAGAATCAATTCCAGGGATTAAAGTCAAGCTCATCAGCCTATTTATTGCTACTCTCTTTCCCATTTTTGAAGGTCATTATACTGCTTATTTTTTGTCAATCCGATAGCACCTTCTCCTTTTGTCCACAGTCTTTCAAAGATCATTGACAATGGCCCAATTATCACATCCAACTAATTTTTTCAGGACCCTAAGAGGGAGTTTTTCTGGGCTTGGTGACTTAAGTTCATTAGGGACACCTAGGTACCCTCTTATTATTGTAGAATCTGTGAGTTGAAACAGAGTTTAGGACCCATCTAGTCTGAACTGGACCTGATGAGGCACCCCCTCTACAACATCCCTAATAGTTGGATACCTGGCCTTATGCCCAAGGATCTATAACAGATTCAAAACCCTCCAAAATCTAGTCTTCCCCACATGTCTAAACTTAGCTATCACTCTTTCCCAATCTAAATCCTCCATCTAACCCAGGAAAACAAAACAAAACCCCCTTCCCTTTCCTCCTTCTTTCTTTTCTCCAACTCTTCCTTCCTTTCTCAATTTGTCTTTCCCTCCTTTTCCTTTCTCTCTCTTTCTTTCTATTTTTTTCCTGTCTCTCCCTTCTTTCCTCCCCTCCCTCCTTCCTTTCTTTCTTCTTTCCTTCTTCACTTCCTCTCTCCCTCCCTTCCTTCCTTTCTTCCTTCCTCCATTGAATACTTATAGAACTATTAATTATAGACCATATGGTAGACCATAGACATAGTCATATGATACAGTTGGAAAAATACTAAACTGGGAGTCAACGTATATGGGTTCTAGATCTGGCTCTGATATCTAGCTAGCAGTGTGACCTGAGGCATGGTACTTTCTGGATTTTTGTTACATCACCTATAAAACAGTGGGGAGGTTAGATAAGATGATTTTCTTGTGTCCCTCTGACATGAGACAAAACCTCTGATGCATAGGCTCAGGAATTCTCTAGTCTTGAGTTAGCTTGTCTATTGAAGTTAGATTAGTCATTTAAGGTCTCCTCTGGCTCTAAATTTTATTAATCTTTTATACTCAAGGCACTTAGCAAGACACTATTGTGGATACCAAAATGTATAAGACAAAGTCACTTGCCTTCCAGTTGAGAGAAATGATCATTAATAACCAATGAATGATCTGAGGAGATCTAGAGTTCTCCCTTTTTCTAAAGTCCTCATTTCAAAAGCTCAGTCTCTGAATGTTGAACTTTCTCCTCATTCCTGGTTAGATATCACCCAACCTTACAAGTAATCTCTAATCTAAGTTGAATTCTTGCCCATGGCATTCCATTCTAGCAAGTTTGGATGGAGTTTTATCTTTGGTCTAAATTGCTTAATGCTGGGGGTGGTCTAGATGTAGAGATAGTCTCTTTGTCCAAGAGTGACATAATCTCAGCACTTCATTGGAGTGAGCCCACTTCTCATTGTAATATTCATTCTCTTATTAATTGTTAACCAATCAGAGTTGATTGCCACTCTTTACAACACCCTCTTTCCATGTGAGCCTCCCACCATGATGGTCTTTGGCATTCAAGAGTGCCACTGACCTCCTTTATCAATAAAATGCTAGAATTATTAATAAAATTGTTAATTACCCAGAAATTATGTCTCTAGAACTTTTTAAATGTCACACAGTGATTTTTAATCTGGCAAGAGAAATAGAAGAGACACATGAATATCTATAATATAAGACTGTGTATATTAAATACCACATGAATGGAATAAATTAAGGTCTATACTCTTCCATAAACTCTATGGTCTGGCCAAACAGATATTCTTGTACTTGCTCAAGACACAATTTCGACCTTTACACCAGCTGTTCCCCATGTCTGAAATGTACTGTTTTCTGCCTTCCGTTTCTTGGAATCCCTGGTTTCCTTTAAGACTCAGGTCAAGTGCGCATTTTTTTTTTCATGAGGACTTTACTGGTCTGCCAGCTGCTAGGACCTTCCCTTCTTGGGTCACTTTGTTTCTGTTTTGCACGTATTTCTGTGTTGAATGCATGTTTCCATTTGTGTGTGTGTTTTGTATAAATCTATACATTTGCCAGCTGTCTCCCTACTTATAAAGCAAGTTCCCTGAAGGCAGGAAGCATTCTGCTTTTGTCTTTTTTTTTTTTTACTAACTCACACAGACAATCCTAGAACAGGACTTGTTATGTAGGATAAGTTAAATTCGTCAGTTGTTAGAAACTACTTACTTGAGACAGTGTTTGGTGTGGCACACCAGATGTGCAGAATGAGTAGTCCAGGGAGTTTCCTGATCATGGTGAAGCCCGATGATTGAGCCACCCAAACTGCAAAGCAGAAGCTTGAAAAGTTGGGCCACACAGTAGGTGATTAACAAATAAATGCTCATTGATTGATATAGAAGTTCAGAAGAGAGAAAAAATTGATTTCCTTTCCACTTCAGATTGGATTAATGAAAAATGTCTTGGAAATAGTAAAATAAAACAACAAAAATAAAATTTAAGGTATACAAAGTGTTTTACAAATATTTCATTTTATCCTCATAACAATCCAGGGAAGTAAGTCATTATCATCCTCATTTTTTAGATAAGGAAACTGAGGCACACAGATTAACTGACTTTCCCAGGATTATACAACTAGCAAGTATCAGAAACTGAATTTAAACAACCCTTCCTGAGCCCAGCTCCAGCACCCTAACCAATGCCCTAAATTACTTTAGCAGCTGATGGAAGAAATAGCATGTGATCTAGGCCTTAAAATACTTCAGTAATTGGTGACTGAGCCCATAGTAGTGTCAAGGGAATTCTAGACTAGGGAATGAGGAACAGTGAAGAGGCAGAAAAGCAGATTTCAGGTTCAGAGAACAGCAGTGGGTTGGGTTTACCTGGTGTGAAGTGGTCATGTTGAGGAAGCATAAGAGATAAGGTTAAAGAAAGCATGGGAGCAGAATATGGAAGGTGTTGGATGCCAGGCTGAGTCATTGTTGGCATTGTCTCACTAGCTGTCCATGCCTATTCCTGCCTCTGTGTTTTTCATAATACTTCCCACCTGGAACACCTTTCCCTGTCTATAACCAAATCATACCAGTCCTTCAAAGTCTCAAACTCCACTTTCTAAAGCTTTCCTTTCACACTTTAGTCCACCCTGGCCTTTTCTTTTTTTCATCTTCTATAGTACTTCCAGTCTTAATATTGTATTGTTCTCTAATGGTTTCACTGATGTAAGACTTTACTTTCCCCAATTAAGCTATAAGCTCCTCCTAGTATATCCTATACAAAAGCCAAGCATAGTCCCTAGCATTGAAGTAAGCACTTGAATGAATGGACATTTATTAAAATGTGTACTATGTGTCAGGCTTGCCAAATGACTGAATGGTTGAGAGCAGTGATGTAAACTTCCAAATTTTAGTTCAGAAATCAGGTATTTGAAACTTTGACCATTGACTCCTGCTTCCAGGCCTCACTTTGAACCTCGAAGTGTTCACATATTGACCTTCCCACAGCAAGAAAATAATGTCAGACCAAAAGTGATCCCATTGTCACTATTTTCTCTCTCTCTCTCTCTCTCTCTCTCTCTCTCTCTCTCTCTCTCTCTCTCTTTCAATCTCTCCCTAACCCCCACTGTCCCAAAGAACTGATGATCTAAGTTTCTGAGCCATTTATCCATCCCTCAGTTAACATTTTTCTTGAGGATGATTATGAAGGAAAGATGCAGATGTCAGCGGAAAGGTCTTCCGAGCTTCATCAGCTCCATCCCCCCCCCCAATTACAGCCACATCATTTTGGAAGGACAAATGTGCTCCAAGAATGAGATTTCTCAGCACTCTTCTTTCATTCATCACCTATTCCTTTTTAGTCCCCTTGCCTCTGTGGCCACCATCCTTAAAATCCCTCTCCCTCCTCCCTAACTTTCCCACCTCTCTAGGCTCAGTTCTCTTCCCAATTTCCCTAGGACCCTGTCACCATGCCCCAAGCCCCAGCACCCAACCACATACATCCTGTTGCTAGGGTACTAAGCTATGAGGCAGTTCTGAAGGCTTTATCCCTCTGTCCTTTCATTTTCAAATTCTTGATAGCTCTCAAATGCTTTACCCCTCAAGGAGCCCAAAAAGCAAAAAAAAAAAAAAGAAAGAAGCTTGGGAAAAATATCTGTCATTTTCTCCCACATGGCTGGATTTCCCCATCCCCCATTCACATTCCCTGAGTTCAGAAATAAAACCCTAGACAGCATGTGGTGCTGGGAGATAACATATGCCTAGAGGGAGTTGCAAAGCAGGAGGCAAGGAGGGGTGACTTCCATGACCTGAGATGGAAGTTATCTACTGGTAACACACACCTCGATGTGTCTTCTTATGATTGCAGAAATCGCCTCAAACTTCGATAACAAGGGCATTTTTATGCTAGCATGTGGCATGTCCTCTTGGAAAATGGAGGTGGGGAAGAAGGAAGTCGATTCAGGAATCAGGATGGGGAGGGGAAAGCAGTTCAATTCAGTTCAGTTCAAGTAACTCCATTTTTGTTCAATTCCCATTGGTTTAGTTTAATTCAATTTAGTTTGGTTCTCTTTGGTTCTGAAGGGGTTCCACTCACTGTAGTTCGCTTATTTTTGATTCAATTTCTTGATCATATCGTTGCAGATTTAGAGGTGGGAGGGATTAATAATTGGCAATCTAGTACAAACTCCTCATTTTACAGATGAAGAGACAGAGGACCAGAGCAGTTAAGTGACATAGTCAAGGACCAGATCATTAAGTGAAAGAAGCAGAATTTAAACCAAGGTCTTCTAGTTCCAAATCCAGTGATCCATCCACCATTTCTTTTCCTTCTATTCCACTCAACAAGTACATGTTGAGCTCCTACTATTGAGGCTTCACATCCTTCTGTACTCTATTGATTCAACTTCAGTTTTCTGAGACTTGTATCTCAAAAGTTCTCACTTTTAAGAGAGTGGATGGTGAAATGAGAAGCGTGCTGGGTCTAGTATCAGAGGCTCTGCATTTGAATTTCAGCTCTATGACTTATCATGGGAGCTGGGACATTCTCTCTCCCTTCTTTCAGTTTTAATTTCATCACTGATAAGATGAGGGGGATGGATCAGATGACTTTCACATCTGAATCTGCGATGAAGAATATGCATTCTCTTCCCATCCTGGGGAATTGGGTTGGGCAAACTATGGAAAACCTAGAGTTTTAGTTTACTAGTTTTCCCTGAGGTGAGGTCTGGTTGTAGGTCTTGAATGAACCATCTTCTGATCTCCTCTCCAATGGGCTCCTCCCTAAAACCTGGGTTTGAAAAACCAAGATACTAGTTAGTTTGAAAAAAAAATGTCTCAGCATTTTGACCTGTATTGGCCTTTTTCTTCTTCTACGAAAGGCCCAATCTCAGGGACCCCATCCTTCCTATTCTTGCAGCAGTGGTAAGGTGGGAGACAGAAAAGAAGTGTTCACCTTAATCACCCTTAAAGGTGAAGTTTTGTTCTACCTCCTTGCAAGCATTTTCCTGTCTACATACACACACACACACACACACACACACACACACACACACATACACACACATGTATATATGCATATATACATGCACATATATAATATGTTATATATTCCATATTTTCTTCTCATATATAATGTGTATACACACATGTATATGCATGTATACACATATATATATAGATATATAGTATACATATATCTATATCTATATATATATATATAAACAGCGATGAACCCAGAATATTTAATCAATCAGTATTTACAAATGTGTATATACACAGATGTGTGTATGAGTGTGTGTGTGTGTGTGTATGTGTGTGTGTGTGTGTGTGTGTACACATTTGTGAATGCTGATTGATTAAATATTCTGGGTTCATCACTATTTTTCAGCTAGTGCTTAGAGGGGGACAGCTAGGAAAGTGGAGTTATGAGGACTTTAAAAATACTTACTAACTGAGTGACAGCCTGAAATGGAGTTGGTATGCCCAAACCGAGGTTGAAACTAGCACCTATGGAAAAGAGATCGCCCAGACAATGGTACAACCAAGGAGGCAGAATGTCATAATTCTGTAGGAGGGGGTCAATGGGCAGGAAGAAGAAAGATTAAGTAGAGAACAAACCATATCAAGATAGCTTGGGGAACATGCAGGTTTATGGTAGCCTGGTTCTGTCTTAGATTTTTCTTTTTTTTGCTTTTGGTGAGGCAATCAGGGTTAAGTAACTTGCCCAGGGTCACACAGCTAGTAAGTGGTAAGTATCTGGGGCTGGATTTGAACTCACATCCTCCTGACTCCAAGGTCAGAGCTCTGTTCACTACGCCACCTAGCTGCCACCTAGCTGCCCCTAGTTTGGTCTTAGAAGTCGATCAGCTTCAAGGCAGGAATCATAGAATCCCTGGAAGGGATCTTGGCAGCTAGCTGTCATTTAACCAGATCACTTCTCTGACTTGGCAAATCCACCAAACCTTTGCTATGTATGAGGTACAGTGCTAGGTCCTAGGGATATAGATAAAATGAAAAATAGTTCCTGAATTCCAAAAACATATTCTGCTTGGAGGGTGCAATAGGAAAACGGGTGGATATATGATTATTTTAGGAGGAAAACAAGTAAAAGGGTGAAGAAAAGATTTCCATTGGAAGGGGTATCTGAATTGAACCTCAAAGAAAGTGGAAGGTTTTGAGGAGAAGAAGCTAAGAGAAAGGGAGTACCTTCATCCCAGGCATGGAGACCAGCCTCTGCAAAGCTTCCAGGACAGGAGAGGAATTACCAAGTTTAGGAAACAGCAAATAGGTCATTTTGGCTGGAACATAAAATTCTTGAAGAGTAGTGATGTGAAATAAGTCTGGAAAGGTAGGCTTGTGCCAGACTATTATGGGTTTTAAATGCCAAGCAGAGAGGTTTATATTTTATGCTTGACGGTGCTACTCAAAATTCCTGTATAGTAGAATGACTTGGTCAGACTTGTGATTTAGGAAGATTATTTTGGCAGCTGAATCACGATAGATTAGACAAGGAAGAGATTGGAAGGCAGCAATCCAAAGAAGAGGGCCTGAATGTATGTTCATATGTACTCACATAAGTAGAGAGAAAGTGATAGATGCAAGAGGTAATATGGAGATTGACCAAATAATTAGATGATAGTGGTAAGGGAAAGAAATGAATTGAATGAAGGAAATGAAAGAGTTGAGGATGAAGTCAAGAATTAGAACCTGGAGGACTAGAAGGATGGTGATGTTCTCAAACAGAAATAAGGAAGTCTGGATGCCTTTAGGGATGAATTCTGTTTTAAAACATATTGAATTTAAGAAGTCCAGCAGTCAGTTGATGATGGAGGATGAGAGCTTAGGAGAGAAATTTGGGATTTATTTATGCATTAGGAGTCATTGGTTCAGAGATAATAAACCATGAGATCTAATGAAATCACTGATGGAATGTGAAAAGAAAAGATGGGCCAGGACAGAGCCTTGCCTACCTCTTCCCCTACCCTTCATCTATGGCCATGGTTATAGGGTGGGATATAGATGATGATTTAGGAAAGAAGCCTGAAAAGAGGTGATTAGGTAGGTAGGAGATCAGTTTCAAAACTCAGGGTGGAAAGTTTATCCAAAAGGAGGGTGTATTCAACAGTGCCAGATGCTGCAGAGAAGTCAAGAAGGATGAGGACTGAGAAAAGACCATCAGGTAGAACAATTAGGTGACTCTTAGTAATTTTGAAGAGAGCAATTTCAGCTGAGTAGAAAGGTCAGGAGGTACCAGAAGAGGTTGAGAAATGAAGGGGAAGGGAGGAAGTAGAGATAGTAAATGTAGAAATTTTGTTTTCTATAAATTATATTTGATTTTAAAGGTAATTGGGAACCATTAAAGTTTTTTGAGTAGGGAAATGATGTGGTTAAAGTGTGTTTTAACAAAAATTCCTTTATTAGTTGTGTGGAGGATGGATTGGAATGGGGAGAGACTTGAAGTAGGGAGACCAATTAGGAGGCTACTGTATTAATTAGTTGGAGGGAATGAAGGGCTAAATAAGGGTGGTATCTATGTGAGTAGAGAGAAGGGATGGACTCAAGAGATGGAGTGTAAGTAGAACCAATAAGACTTGGTAACTGAGAGGATATATGAAGTGAGTGAGACTGAGGCATCAGGACCACTTGCTTAAAGAAGACCTCCTTTACCCCTCAAGTGGACTAAGACTTCTTCCTGAAATTTCTCATAGCATTTTGGAACATTCTATCATCTATCCTCTGTCCTATTGTCATCTTGAGATCTCAAGCTTTTAAGCGCAGGGTAGGGACTGCGTCATTTTTCATCTTGTGTCTCCAACCTCTACTACAGAACTTTGAAATTAGCTGCTTATTGAATGGAATTTGGTGGGGGTTAGGGGAATTAAGGTGTGTTGATCAGCTCATCATAAGGTAGGAACCAGATGACTCATCTCATCCCTTCCCCCCCCCCAGTGATGTGTTCTTGATGCTTTCCAGGATCCTCTCTGTGATAATATGGGGAAAAGAAGGGCATGAGGCATGAGGTCCTACAACAGCCAAAAGCTTCACCTGCATGAGACTATAATACAGTTGGTGAGAGAACACAGGAAAAGCCCAGAGGAATGATCTGATCATGGGCTTGATGCTTGATTGAGTGGTTCTCTCCATAAGTACTGGTCAGCATGGGCTAAAGCAAGTGGGGACAGGTTTATGGAAGAGGAAATGGGGTTGGAAGAACACCGGTAGGGATTGGTTTGAGGGAACAGGAGGAAAGCATATGATGCTCTAGTGACATACTTGAGACTTGAGGTGATCTTTACAGTGGGAGCGAAGGGAATGAACAAAGCAATGGAAATCGACCCCTTTAAACCCCTAGCTTCCTTCAAGACTCAGTTCAAACTCTACCTCTTCCATGAAGCCTTTTCTGATCATTTTAGTTCTTAGTACTTTGTATATAATCTTGCATTTACTTACCTGTGTACATATTATTTATCTCCAGTAAAACAAATTCCTGGAGGGCATGGGTTGTGTCATTTCTCTGTCACCAGCACCTAGCATAGTGACTGACACATAGTAAGTACTTGATAAATATTTTTTGTTTGTTTGTTTGCTTGCTTGTTTTTGGTTAGACAATGGGGTTAAGTGGCTTGCCCAGGGTCACACAGCTAGTAAGTGTTATGTGTCTGAGGCTGGATTTGAACTCAGGTCCTCCTGAATCCACTGTGCCATCTAGCTGCCCCTTAATAAATGTTTATTGAAAAAAAATGTTTATAGAGTGAATAAATGAAGTGCTTCTCTAGCCCAAAATCTAATACAAATGACTCTTATTATTCAGTGCTCTGTATCCTCCAGGACAAAGCTCTACTTTTTTTTTTTGCCACCATTTGAATCAATAGTCACTCACTTTGAGTCCCAAACCCAGCATTTCTTATTCTTCACTTGTGAGCCTGTGGGATTCAGTAATATCTGATTTTATCATGACCAAAATGTTTATGTGGCAATATTATTAAAGATAATGAAGCCCCTCATCATTATGCTATATATCTGATTGTGTTGCAACATCCCACAAGTGGTGTGATTTCTTTTCAGCTGGAGATGATATACTGGACACCACTGCTCCACAATTACATGTTAGCTTTGTATGAAAATAAACATCCACACTGAGAAAAATCAGAGCAGTGAAATTGAGAAGGCACTAAGGAAGTCCCAAGTCCCTACTCTGATGTTCTGTGGATAACCACAGCCACTAAAATGATTTTACTAGGCCTGATTCTAGAGGGATGAGTTCTTATTGAGATCCATAGAAATGGGCTCTGTCCTTCACTCACTATGTTACCTTGGGCATATTGTTGACCCTCTGAATGTCACCCTTCAGGTATGGCTTTCAAAACCTAGTCTGTGTTGGCAAGGAGGTCATCTTTGATGTCAAGACATCTAGAGGCCGTGATATATGAGGATCAGTTGAAGAAAATGTGGATATTTACCTGGAGAAGAGAAAGCTTAGAGAGGCATGATAGATATCTTGAAATATTTCCAGGTGTACTAGCTAGGTGATGCTATGGATAGGGTGCTTTGTCTGGGATCAGGAAGACTCATCTTCCTGAATTCTAATCTGGCCTCAGACACTTCCTAGCTGTGTGAACCTGGACAAGCCACTTAACCTTGTTGGCCTCAGTTTCCTCATCAGTAAAATGAGCTGGAAAAGGAAATGGCGAACCACTCCACTATCTTTGCCAAGAAAACCCCAAATGGGAGCAACAAGAGTCAGTCACGGCTGCAATGACTAAACAACAAAAAAAATAAAAAACTTCCGAGGTAGGACCAGGAGCAGGGAATAGCACATGCAGAGACGTAATTTCAGGTTTATGTAAGTAAATTTCTTAACAACTGGAACTAGCTAAAAATAGAATGGTCCACCACAGAAGTAGTGAGTCCCCAATCTCTGGAGTCTTTGGAGTCAAAGCTGAGCCAGTGTCAGGAAAGCTATAGGAGTGATTCTTACCTATGAATGAATTGGATTAAATGGTCTCTGAAGTGAGTTCAGCTGGGAGATTCTAGGATTCTATTCTCACTCTATCTCCCCTTACCCATCTATAAAATGGACAGAATATCATGCTCTTCCTACCTCCCTAGGACCAGAAAGCCAGATCTTCTTTTTGGACCGTGTGCTATACTTAGTAAGAAATGTAGTTACTTTGTCAGATGAGAAAATTTGGGCCACAATTGTCTATAGAAACATACGGGTGATGCATATTTTAAGATAGGCATAACTTACATCATAATATTCCCTGACAATGTCGTTTTTTCCTTGTTCTTGTTGGTGCTATTTCTGACCCAGAGTTCCAGGGATATGAGGAACTCTTGGTGTGGAAAGTTCCTCCACTGTTGTAAAGCAACAACTCTTTCCTAACTTGCACTCTTAAAGAATGGTCTGAGGCCCTCCTATATAGAGTGATTTCCCTTGGTCACAAAGGTAGTTTCCAAGGCAGGTCTTTTTGACTCCAGTGCTGGCCCCCTAGTATTGTACTTCCTTTCAGTTTTACAGTAATAGTATGAATGAATTATAATCAAGTCCCATTATAAAGTTAAGAAGTCTTTTGTGATGTCATTAGGTTGATCTCCCATATTTGAAATTTCTAACTTTGTTCCTCTAGAACTAAGAGGTAGATGTAATTTAAAAATAGCAACAACAAAGAAACAAAAACCCCTCACTAGGTCTGGAGTTGGAAGGAAAATCCTCCATTCGAATCCAGATTCCATCACTTCCTAGTTGAGCGATCATGGGCAAGTCACTTAGCCTCTGGCCCTTAATTTTCTTATCTGTAAAATGGGCATACTAATACCTTTGGAACCTACCTCGTAGGGATGGCTGATGTTTATATAGTTTTTAAAGGTTTGCAATACATCACCTCATTTCATCTATGCAATAACTCCTGTGAAGTAATGCTGCAGGCATTATTCCCATTTTACAGATGAGAAAATTAAGAACCAGAGAGGTTAACTGACTTTCCCACAGTCACATGAGTATTAAGCGAAAAAGGCAGAATTCATACTCATTTCCCGATTCCAAGTCCAGCACTCTTTCCATTGTATCACATTGTCTCTCATAACATAAATGTCAGATGTTATTTTGTTTGCAAAGCGCTTTATAACTTACAAAATATTTTCTATCTTATTTGATCCTCAAACCAGCAACTTTGTGAAGTAAGCAAAGTTAACAACTTACAGTTATACAATTCAGTGAGATTTGTGAAATGCCTATAAATCTATAAGTCTCATAGCAGTAAATATAAAGCTAGCATTTATATAGGACTTTAAGGTTTGCCTAATGCTTTACAAATAATAGATTATTTGATCCTCACAACAGCCCTGAGACATAGGTGCTATTATTATCCCCATTTTACAGATGAGGAAATTGAGGCACTGAGAGGTTAAGTGACTTACACAGGGTCTCACAACTTGTAAGTATCTGAGGCCATATTTGAACTCAGCTCTTCCTGACCTCAGGCCTAGTGCTTTTGTTCACTAACCCCCCTAGCTGACTCATATTAGTTCTATGAGGCAGATACTATATAGGTACTATTATTTCCATTTTATAGATGAATAAACTGAGTTTCAGAGAAGAAAAGTGATTTGGCCATAGTGAAATAAAGAATAATTGTCAATGTTTGGATTTGAATCTAGGTCTTTTTGAATGAAGCTCTACAACTCCATTTACCACACCCCAGTGTTCCATCTGTAGACAAGGCCAGTATTATTATCATCCCCATTTATGAGATGAATAAACAGAGGCTCAGAGAGATTAAATGATTTGCCCAAGATCACACTGATGTTAATTGGCAGAATCAGCACCTTAATCCACATCTTTTGACTCAGCTCACTGTTCTTCCCACTAAGCTACTCTGCTTCTCTTGAGAAATGAAAACAATTAGGTAAGAATAAATGACTGATGCCTTTTTGCTATTTTAATGGTTTTCTTGTAACTTAATTCATCAGTAAAGCAGTATCTCTATCTCCAACCAAGATTCAAGTAGAACAGAATTCTACCTCCCCAATTAAATTTGAGGGTAAATTGTCAATTTTCATTTTTTTCCTGCAAAATCCATTTTTATAGATTTTATGGAATGACTAGAGTCCTGACCCATTCTGTAAACATGGGAGTTTGTTTTTTCTGTGATACCATACAATTACTAATATATTTCTTGAGTCAAGTAAGTTGTTTCTTTATCCAATTCAATCCAAGAACCATTTATTAAGGATCTGTTATGTGCTGGGCACTGTACTAAGTCAGAGGATGCAAAGCTGAAACAAGGCCTAGTCTCTTTCCCTAAATAATTTGTAATCCAGTAATTTCATGAATTTGGCTTTTGATAGGCTTGTTCAGTCCTCCATGAGACAGACAGAAGTTACCATTGTTGTAGGGGGCAGCTGGGTGGCACAGTGGATAGAATGTGGCTGGGAGTCAGGAGTTCAAATCCAGCCTCCAATACTTACTAGCTGTGTGACCCTGGGCAAGTCACTTAACTCTGCTTCATTTCCTCATCTATAAAATGAGCTAGAGAAGGAAATGGCAAACCACTCAAGTATTTTTGTCAAGAAAACCCCAAATGGAGTCATGAAGGGTGACAACATGACATGACAGAATGACAACCACTTTTGGTGGGGGGGTAGCTAGCTGGTGCAGTGGATAGAGTGAATAGAGCAAACCATTCTAGTATCTTTGCCCAGGAAACCCGAAATGGGTTCATAAAGAAAGAGTTAGACATGACTGAAGATGACTAAACAACAACTATTGTCATATCCCCTAATCCACCTCAACTACTATAGTGTGGTATGTACTTGGTAGACACTATTTATTGACTGATGACCCAGCCAACTGGATGGCTCACTGTCTTGGACACCAGCCTGGTCAGCATATAAAGTTTCTTTTTTACAGTTGTGGGCAGCTCCAACATTGTGCTTCACCATGATCTAGACATCACTATGCACAACTAGAGAGCTATGACAGATATAGCTGCAAATGATTAATTAAGGTCATTCTATGTGCCAGGTCACCCTATGCACCATTCTATGTGGTCTAGGATGGGCTATGTAGAAGATGGGAAAAGAAGAAACATGGACCTTGCTTTTGAAGACCTCAAAGTATAGTTGAGGACATAGAAGTCACACAGAGGGCATGGATGCATATCTACATAAGGCAGGATATAATTAAGTACTGTGGTTTGCCAATCTGATTGTGTTATAGGCATTGAAACGAAACAGACATAATGTAAGCTAGAGATAGAGAAGGATTCACACAGGAGGTAGGATTAGAGATTTGTGGTCTCAAATATGAAGAGGGAAGCAATAAGCACTGTGGTGCAAGAATAGTGCCCTGCCCAGAGTAAGTGTCCAATACACATTTGTTAAATTGAATTGAATTGCATGAATAAAGAGACAAAGATGGGAATTATTATGGATGTTCAGAGACAGTAGTAGGAGAAGGTTTTGAATAAGTTCAACAATAGCATAAAATGCTTGTAAGGGGTTTCTTTTCATTCATTCATCTGCTCATTCACCAAAGATTTTTTTTTTGAGTACCTCTCATGTTCAAGATACTGTGCTAGTACCAAGAGGATACAAAGATGGGCAGTATATGGTAAGGCACATGCACAAATAACTGCAATTCAAAATAAGATCTGATATATGCATAAGAAAAGTTCATATTGCTATGAATGGTTCAAGTGGGGAGATATCACTTCTATTTGTCAGGATTAGGGAAGGCTTCGTGAATGGTGGCTATCTTTATGGTGGGGAGGGGATGTGGAGGAAAGAAAAAAAAGAAAAAAAGAAATTTACATAATAACTTTGTTGTTTATTTTAAAGGAATAGCAAGTTATATATAGTAGAATTGCAGTTTCATGTGCAATCATCTTTTTTTTTAATTGTTATGCTATGGTATGGAAATTCTTGTTTCATTCCATAAATTAAAAATAAAATATGTTTTTTTAAAACAAATGGATAGGTTCATGCTTTAACAGATGGAGACTGAGAGGAATTGGGAAAGGGCATTTCAGGCACAGGAAATAGTAGGATTAAAACCACAGAAGTGAAAAAGGGTAGAAAATATTCAAACAATGGTAAATAATGTAGTTTAGCTGCCCTATAGGTTGCTAATACAGAAATAATATGAATGTATACATCTATGAAACCATCCCTCAACTCAGAGCACTTAGAGCAAAGGTTTAGGAATTCTCCAACTAGAATCAGGAACTGTCTTTATTGATCAAGGTAAAATTAAAAAGGGAGAGATTGACATTTATTTAACATTTTATCATTTAAATGGCTGATTTGTAACAACAATCCTTTATGGTAGGAAGTTCAAGTATTGGTATGCATAGATAAGACAATTTCATGCCCTTACTCTATAGTCTTCAGTGGCTCCATATTTCTTGACAAAAGTTGAATCTACTTTGCCTGAATGCCTTCCAACCCCACTGGGCCATCCTACTTTTCTAGTCTTATCTCATAACACTCCCTGACACATATTCTACTTAATTGTAGTCCTTCAACATGTCTTGCATTTTTTCCCACTATATACCTTTGATTTCACTGTCCCCCGTGGAATATTTTTCCTCCTCCTTTTGAATTCCTATCCTGATATAAGGAATAACTTCTTGACAGCAGAATTTTTAAGCCCTTCCTCTGAGCAGACTTTCCTCCACAAACCTCCAGCCTATAACCTTTCCCCACTGTGACCACAGCTATTTGTGCCTCTTTAACACATTTCAAATTCTCTTATTTTTGTTTTGTTTTGAATCACAGGTATTTCAATTTGTTGTATTTCCCTACTAGACTCTAAGGTCCCTGAGGACAAGAGATAGGTGATCGTAATTTTGCATCTCTCCAATATCTTTCACAATATTCTTCACTCAGTAAGTACTTTAAAATGCTTGTTTAAGTAAATTGTTATTCCCATTTTGTATATGAGGAAGTGGAGGATCCAAAACAATAAGTGACCCAGTAAATAGTAGAGTGACTAGTAAATAGAAGAGCCAGTATTTAGTAGGGCTGGAACTTCAACCAAGATCTTCTTGTTCCCAGTCCAGTGCTTTTGACTGAACAATAGCTTCTTAGGCAGGTTGGATATTATGAACCTTATTTGAGAGAAGTAGAACTGAGGCTTGAAAAGGTAAGTCACTTATTCAAAGCTACACAGAGAGTTAGTGGGATTTGCTAACTAGTATTCAGAGGCTTTTTTCCCTGACACTCTAAGAAGGATATGGATAACTTTTGACTGCCTGGGGTCTGACATTAAAAACATATCAGTGGATTGAACCAATTCATGGCTTTTCCTCCTGCTCCTCATGGCTTAATTTTGATTTCGTTTGCTTCTTACTAGCATTTCCACTGAGAGAGAACCCACAGAAAAGAGAAAATAGGATGATAAAATGAAAGATTTAAATGTATTCAAAGATTATGGATTTAGAGCTGGAAGGACCTTGGAGCTCAACCTCCTCATTTTACAGATGAGGAGCCAGTGACCCAGAGAGATGGAGTAGCTTCCCCAAATTCACAACAGAAGTACATGGCAGAGCTGCATTTTAAATCCAGGTCCTCTGACTCCAAATTCAGAACTTTTCCTTCCATACTACACTAGATCTACAATAACTCACTGTGTCTATGTTGGGTAGGAGTGCTTTAAGGGGTTGGAGATACTTGGAGTTTGTCCTTAACCTAAAAGGATGATGATGTCAGGTGGGGTGAACACAACATTGCCTAAATGTCCTCTTTCAGAGCCTAGAAAAGGGGTTGAAAGGAGTTCAGGAGCATCCAAAAATTCAATTTCCTAAGTACAAAATGTGGGAGTCATTGCTAGAGAGAAGTTAAGGAAGGCTTCATATAAGAAAGGGAAAAGACCAAAAAAAGAGCTGAGGGTTTAATTGACTGCAAGCTCAGCATGCTTCAACAGTGTGATATGGCAGCCATAGAAACAGGCTTTTTTTTAGGTATTTGAAGGATTGTCCCATAGAAGAGTGTTCAGACTTTTCTACTTGGCCCCAGAAAGCAGAACTAGGAATACTGAGTAGGATTTGCAAAGTGGTTAATTTATCTTGATGTGAGGGGGGAAAACAAACAAACAAACAAACAAACAAACAAACAAACAAACCACCTATTAACAATTAGAGAAAATTATCCCGAAGTGGACTTTTCTGCTTTGGGAGACAATGGGTTCTCCCTCAATGGAAATCTTCAGGTAAAGACCCTTTATTGGGGATGTTCAAGAGAGGTTCCTATCAGACATGAGTTGAACTAGTTGGCTTCTAGGCCTCTTCTAACTCTGGATTATGCAATATTCTACAGGTCACAGTAGATTCTAATTTTTGAACTATTTTGTCACTGAATTGGCAAAGTATTGGCAAAAATGGTGCTCAGGTTTTCTATGGCTCTCATTTATCCCTCATTTCTTAGCAGGGGAAACAACATATACATATATGTATGACATAAATATGATGGAAATATGTCATATCACATGTACATGTGTTTATTAGAAACATAGAATCTCAAAAGTTGCTTTTGAGAAACTGCAAAGCTCCTTTAATGATCTCAAGTTTCCCATGGAAAAGTGTTGCCTTATGGCAGTGAGACATGGAATACCACAATCTCCAAAAATTATGCAAATAAAAAATTAAATTTAAAATGAATAGCAGAAAGGAAAATGGAATCATATACACATACACACATATGTGTGTATGTATATATATACGTATGTGCATATATACATACATATATGTGTGTTTGTGTGTGTGTGTGTGTGTGTGTGTATTTGACAGCATATGAGAAGGCTCTAACATATAACCTATACAAACTTTTAAAGAATAGGAGTGAAAAATGTTAAAGAAATATGATAAAAAGATAAGATGAGACTGAACACTTGGTAAAGGCAAGGGATGAAAGCGGATAGCCAGAGTGCTTCACTGGTTCCCTTCAGCTGTCAGGAGAAATGAAGGAACACCTCCATCCAGAGCTGGCTAGACTGACTCTGCTGAACTTATTAGAGGTCATGGACAAGAATTGCTCAGGGTGGATAGGTGTGGATAGGTCACTGATATGCATCATATTCATGAGATCACAAATCCACCTGAATATTTAAGTACTTAAGAGAATTTCTGAGTTGGAGGGGACCATGAACACAAGCTAGTTCAAGCTCCTGCCAGTACAGGCATCCCTTCTACATCAGTTCTCCAGTATTCAATATTGAGGGACAGGACCCCAGCCAATGCATCTCCATGGTTCACAGCTTCCTAGCCAGAATACCCTGAGACCCAATGTCTCATCTGAGGGCCCCTTTCCTGCACCCAGAGCTGGATTTGCTGATGCTGTCAAATACTCCAAGGAGCAGAGTTGTCACTTGTCATAGTATAGAGCTCTATGAACTGCTGATTGGACCACCTCCTATCTTGATCAAGCTGTGAACCTCGGGGACTGAAATTCAGCACACAATCATAAGGCATTTTCTGCTGATTGGGCTGCCCATTAACACTGCCCAAGGAAGTATTCTGCTCCCAGATTGCAAGTCCAGTTTCAGGCTTGTTTGGCCCAATATACTATGCAAAATAAACCAAGAGGGAATTAGAATATTTTCATCATGCTGTGTCTTCAGAATTTCAGGAAACAAAATGCTTAGGGTCCTTTTTCCATTTCTTTCTTTTGTACCCCACTTCCCTGAAAACAGAGGACTGATGAGTACTCCCCAAACTGAACCAGTTGGCAGCTCAGCAGAGAGCCTGTTCTGCTTACTCCATGTAAATGTGGGAGAGTCACAATGACACTGATTGCATCTTTATTTGCTTCATCCAAGACTCCAAATGCCATAGTTAAAGCTTTAGAAAAATATACTTTGCTGGTCTCCAACAAACAGAATTCATACAGGTTCAGCAGCCTGGCAGTCAAATAGCTCTCTGAACTCATAATCAAGCTGATGGAGAACAGCCACCAGATGATTAGAAGCAGGACTTATTTACTCATGGAGTAAGAAAGGGAAGTAGCATAGTGTTGCAGAGCAGGATTTTCCAAAGTGGGGGCAGGGGTCTCCTGGGGGAAGGCATGGTGTCACCACAGCAAGGCCACAGTCTGACTTCAAGGAGAATGCAGAGGATGGGAAGTCAGTTATGAGGCTTGTCTCTAACACAACTCCACTGACCATTTGCTAACATTCCCTGACTCTGTCCTCTACTTCTGCCTTGTAAGTTTCCATGCTGTATCTTTGTAAGTTAGAGTGTGGGCCCTTGAAAGTAGTAATCATCTAAAAACCAACTACTACCACACCAGCTGTACAGGTGCCACTGGGAAATATCTACCTTCATCTCCTTCCCACCAGATCACCTTATGGCTTTAACAGGTATACCCCAATAGGCAAGCTCTGTGCTTGGGGAGTGACTCGTACTTGACCTGCAGGTAAGCATTTCGCCTACTCCCTTTTATTTTGAGAGTGAAACACAGAGGATGAGCAAGTGTGGATGGAAGATATTATTATATTACCATTCCCCCAAAACCCACCCACTTCTAAACTTCTTCATTATTGCCATCAAGGTTTTAAATTGAGTTTTTCTTTCTCTTGAGATAATTAGTAATTTCAATCTTCTTTCATTATATTCACCTATTGTTCCCTTTATGACTCTTTCCCATTTGATATTGGATCTCTTGAGAACTTAAATCTATTTTAGCTTCTTCCCATTCTGGAGAAGTCAATTTCCACCAGCCTCAATCCCTGCCCCAAGTGACTTCTGAGGGGGACCGAACTGGTCTAAGCAGATATCGGTCCCCTTTCCAAGTGCAGTCTCTCTGTCTCTGTCTCTCTCTGTCTCTCTGTCTCTGTCTGTCTGTCTGTCTCTCTCTCTCACACACACACAAACACACACACATGCACACACACACACACATACACACACACACTCACTGGTGCCCTTTGTCATTTCCCTCTGTCTTCTGAATGAGCACTACTGAGGAGCAGTGTTTGCATTGCCATCCCAGGCAGAACATGCTTCCATTGTCCTACAGTACTATCTCCTCCATACAATGGTGTGGAGGTGGACAGAACCAAGTTCTATTACTTCTTGACACAGAATGATGGTGTGAGGTCAAGGGCAGGACATGCTAACAGAGACCTGGGAAGTAGCAAGGAAATTGCAATGGGGATCCCAGAGCATAAACTTAGCTCATGAGTCCTGTTTTGCTGCTCTGACAGAGCATGGCCCTGAGTGACTTCTCTTCTGTCTGTTCATAAGGTTGTTATTTTATTAGATTTCTTGGTGTATAAGCCTATGGAGATAGCTACAGTTACTTTATCTCTTGTGTTCAGTGTTTATTTTAGGGAGTCTGTAGAAATTGGGAGGATAAAGAAAATATCTCTTACTCCAGTTTGTTAGTCATATGACCCAACACATAGCTTGCCTATTGCTGTCAAGGGCACTTCTGGTCACCCAGGTTCATACACCTCAGAAGTCATCTTTAGCTTCTCACTTTCCTTCACCCTGCACATCTAAACGCTGCCAAATTATATTGGTTCTACATGCACATTTCTCACATCTATCCCCTTTTTTTTTGCATACAGACACATGCTGCCTCTTGCATAACTTATAGCAATACCCTCTTAAATGATCTCCCTGCCTCCATTGCACACTTGAATTTCAAACTTGTGCTTTTTCTCTAGCTGTCCATCAAATAAGATAATCCTTTCCATCTGCATCTCTGCCTCCTAGCTTCCCTAGCCTCCTTCAAGACTCAGCTCAAATTTTGCCCACTAGATAAGGCCTTTCCTAGCCCCATAGCCTTCCAAACAAGTATTCCATCTGAGATTCCTTTCCACTTACACTATGTATACCTCGTATATAGTTATTTACATGTGGTCTCCCCCATTGGAATGTGAATTCTTAAAAAGCAGAGATCATGTTATAGCCTTTCTTTGTATCTCCAGAACTTAGTATGCTGCCTAGAACATAGAGAGCACTTAATAAATTCTTGCTGAATTACTGATGGACTAACTGACCTTCCTTGACTCTCCCTACTCCCAATCCATTTTCCTCACTGCTTCCAAAGGAATTTTTCTAAAGCAAAAGTTGGACCGTGTTACTCTCCTACTTCATAAACTCCAGTGGCTCCCTATTGACTCTAGAATAAAATATTATTTTATTTTTCCTCATTCTACTTTCAATTCTATTTTGTAAATTTTATAATATAGATAACACTAGTATGGTAGTACATGTATATAATTCATAAATAAATAAATATAGACAGAGGGTGTGCACAGAAAATTTTATTGACAGCAGTATAGTATCAAAAAAAAATTTGGAGACCACTGTTCCAAAGGGCTGAATTTTGGATCTGGGGTTAATCAGAGTTGGGTTAGAATTGTGCCTTAGTACTCATACTTACTTACACTTAGTAGTTGTGCTACCATGGCAAGTCACTTAAGTTTTTCTGAGCCTTGTTTTTCCCATCTATAAAATGGGGATAATAAAACTTCTAGGACCAACCTCATAAGTTTCTTTCTTTCTTTCTTTCTTCTTTCTTTCTTTCTTTCTTTCTTTCTTTCTTTCTTTCTTTCTTTCTTTCTCTCTCTCTTCTCTCTCTCTCTCTCTCTCTCTCTTTCTTTCTTTCTTTCTTTCTTTCTTTCTTTCTTTCTTTCTTTCTTTCTTTCTTTCTTTCTTTCTTTTTTTTGTGGATCTCCAGTAGAATTGGGTATGTAAAGTGGTTTGAAAACTTAAGAGTGACAATATAATTGCTGGATGTTGATTAAGCAGCCTCCTACAGCTGTGATTTCATGTAAGGCCCACTTGCACAAAAATCCTCCTTTGATCAGAGGCTCCTTCCTGAAATGTCACCATCAGCACACCATTTATCCCTTTAGTTTAAGGCTTTGAGTACTGTTAAAATGGTAACAATTACTGACGTTTAAATAGGGCTTTTGAGTTTGAGAAAATGTTCAAGTTATGCTTTTTGATCCTCATAATAACCCCAAGAGCTAGAAGTTAAAGGGACAGAGGAGGCAACAGGGGCTTGAAGAGCTTTGGTGACTGGCTTATTACAGCTACGCAGTTAGTAACAAATCTCAATCTGTCTGAGAGGCAACACATATCTATTCCCTAACACCTGAGCACTAATGAATTTATAAGCTACTTTCCTCCATACTGGAAGGATCTCCAGACAATGTGAGAGTCCAGGAGAAGTGATGGGTAAAGAAGCCCAAAAAGAAGAGGAAGAGTTATACTAAGAATCCTAGATAGGGAGTCAAGAGGCCTGGGTTCTAGACTCACCCTTGTCCCTTATTAAATGTGCAACTAGCAGGTTGTTTGACCTCAGTGGTCTTCCATTTTCTCACTTGTGATGAAGGCTGCCAGGCCAGGAATTCCATTTTTTTTTTGGCTAAGCAATGGGGTTAAGTGGCTTGCCCCAGGGTCACACAGCTAGTAAGTGTTATGTGTCTGAGGCCAGATTTGAACTCAGGTCCTCCTGAATCCCAGACCAGAATTCTATCCACTGTACCACCTAGCTGCTCTAGGAATTCTTAAGCTTGTTCCAGTTTGGACATTCTCTGGTTCTAGAGTCACCAAAGACCAACTCCACTGCCTGCCATTTTGCTCTAGGCCAATGCCTGACATTATTAAAGAAAGAACACTGAAAAATAATCTGAAATCTCTCCCCTTAGTGAAGGATGGGAATGCTAAGCAAAGGCTGTTCCTACAACTGTATTTCTCATAAACAAATAAATTAATTCATTAATTTAATTAAGTACATGACTAACCGGGGAGATACACAATATGTATCTTCCCTCTTGGAATATGCAAAAACAACTATAAACTCTCCCGATGCATTAAATGAAGTTATACAACTCAATTAGCCAATGCAAAAGCCACCTGGCTTGGAGAAAGGAACAGGGCCTGGAGCAGCTGGAGCAGCTGAATCAATACAAGACCTAGGCTCGTTGGGGAGGCAGCAGCTAGTGGAATTTCTAAAGTTAAAAGTTAGGGCTGGCTCTCTTCATTGGTGGATTAGGGATCACAGCTTACATTTACAGGGCACTAGGCCAAGCAGTTTTCTCCCCAGTATACTTACTCTTCCCTTTTTTAGAGGAGAAAACTGAGACCCAGAAAGCTCCTAGCACATAGCTAGGAAGTGGCAAAGCTGACAACCAAGCCCACGCCTTCTGACTTCAATCCCAGGGCTCCTTCCTCCATACCGTGTGGCCATTCCATACCTCAGATGCCACCCCTGAGGGGCTCCCACTCTATCACTCCTTCAACATCATAGGCTGTGGGGGAGGTTTGGTGCCACCCTCTTGCTGCTGTCCCCACCATGTTTTGATTTCCCCTTTCTCTCTGAGAATACTATAATGCCAGAGCTGGAAACAAGTTTAGACATCAGCTAGATAAAGCCCTTCATTTTACAGATGGGAAAATGGAGAACCAAACAGACACATGAGGTCATAGAATTGATTAATGGCTGATGGAGATTAGAACCCAAATCTCCTACCTTTCAGCCAATGGTAGTCATCATACCATTTATTCATCTTCAGAGGTGGTAGAGGGGAGATGAGGGGTGGGGGTGAGGTGGGAATGTATGTGATCCAAAAACACAGGTACACTAGCACATCAGAGGAATTCCTAAAAATATTCTCCACTAAATAGGATTCTTCATTCCCTCTTCGCAATGAAAAAGGTTCACATCCCATGCTGAGTCAGAGATTAGAACCTTATTTTCAACTTTATCTCAAAATATTCTTCTGAACAAAGCAAGCAGGCCCTAGTTTCCTCAATGTCCCCCTGTTTCTACTCTAACTTCTTTCCAATAGACAGAATCACATTGACAGACCTGTGTATCTTACAAGGCAGAAATGGTTATTCATTTTTATACCAAACCCCAAATTGCCAAAGAGAAATACAAACTAGCAATAACCACTAATAAAAGCAACTCTTTATATAAACTTGTAACATGTAGCAAACCCCTAGACGGGAAGTTTTGCACTCAACGACCAAGAAGGAGTGATGCTGCCTTTCTCTAACCTCTATTTGATGTGGTTTAGCAATGTAATTTAAAAGCTGCAAGCAATTTCCCCACAGGGCCCAGATCAAATATTTTAATTAAAACACCAACTTTTAGACATTAAATTTAGTTCAAAATAATTATAAAATAATAGCTCCTGAAGCCATGTCATTATTATTATTATTATTATTATTAATTATTGTTGTTGTTTTCGTTAATGATACAGTGAGTGCTGCTGGTATTTTCATAGCCAAGCCTGTGTTTTCTCCTCTCTGGCTGGCACTTTCCCACTCTGTAACCCTCCCACCCACCTTCTTCAGAAATTATAAAGCTTTTAAAAGCTTCGCTGAATTGTGAGGACTTCTATTTTGTAAATTATTACCCTGGTTTTGAACTGATATAATAAACCTCATCCTTTTAGCCATCATAAGCTTCTGTTTTCTGCCATCCCCATCTTCTTCCTCCTTCCCTTGGAAAAAAATGGAGGCTCACACTTAGGAGAGAAATACCAGTTGACTCCTTCTTTCTAAGTAGGATACCCATAAAGGATGAACTGGCATCCCTTAGCTACCCAATCAAGCTCCACAAATACTTGTCAAATGAGAATA
Source organism: Phascolarctos cinereus (assembly GCF_003287225.1). Lineage (NCBI taxonomy): Eukaryota > Metazoa > Chordata > Mammalia > Diprotodontia > Phascolarctidae > Phascolarctos > Phascolarctos cinereus. The sequence goes on along the minus strand of NW_027555847.1, from coordinate 389,410,664 downwards.
TCCAAAATATTCACACCTATCTGGGTACCTCCAATTCCATTGTCCTCACTTTTTATTAATCTCTTTTAATAGCATAATAAAAAAATAATTACCAGTTGTATAGCACTTTATAATTTACAAAGCACATTCCTCACAGGAACACTAAGAAGTAGGAATTAGAAATAATATCCCTATTTCTAGAGATGGAGTTCCTTGGTGAAATAAAAAAAATGCTAGACACAGTGAACTGTAATCTTCTAATTGCCACTAATTGGCTTTGTGGCCTTGGACGAATAGCTCACCTCTATGTGCGTTGGCTTCTTCATTTGTTAAATGAGGAGCTCAGAAAACATGATCTGTGAGGTCTCTTGCAACTCTAACATATTGACTGTATGACATATCCATGGCCATATGGCTAGAAAAATTACAGAGGTAGCATTTGACCCCATGTCTTCTAATTTCTATCTTCTTCCTACTATACCACAGTGTACAAAATGGAAAGAATCTTGACTTTGGAGTAAGAGTAGTTGGGTTAAAATCCCAGCTTTGCTGTTTAACAAAGAAATGTTTCCCTTTGTGTCTGTAGTATTTCATTCTTGAAAGTTTTCTTTCCTTCTTGGGCCACTTTTTTTTTTTAAATTTTAGGCTAAGGTATCCTTCCCATCCCTTTTGTGAACTTTCTGAGATTTGTTCTATTAAAATCTAGATGGAAGTTAGACTATGCCAAACCTTGCTCTCTCCTATCACAAATTCTTAGACATGATGGTCACTTTCTTCCAGGTGGGAAGTCCTAGCTGATGACTCCTCTCCCCCACTCCCAACCACTCCTTTGTTTTGTCCATAAGAACTAGATCCCTAATAGAAGTTTCTTTCACTTGTGTCCTTCCCTTTTTAAATGATAAAATTATCACTGAGGCCATAATCCCTTCCTGAATTAAGAGACTTGAGTTCATGCTCCACGAGGTTCAGTTGAAGGAACTAGGGATGTTTAGCTTGGATAAAAGAAGCCTTAGGAGAGGGCCATGATGGCTGTCTTAAAGTACTTGAAAGACTGTCATGTGCAAAAGAGGTTAGGCTTCTTTTTCTTGATACTAGACAGCAAAACTAAAAGCAATAGGTAGAGGTTGCAAAGAGAAAGATTTGGGCTTAATTTGGGAAATTAATTAAAGTTATATCAAAATGAAATGGATTGTCTTTGTATGTAATGGGTTTCCCTTCAATAGGGGTCTTTAAACAAATTCTGGATGACCACTTGTCAAGTGTATTGTAGAGGACGGACTTTTCTAACTATGGATTGAACTAGATGGCCTCAGAGTTCCCTTCATCTTTGAGATTTTTAACTGGTTCTGCTGGTTGATAATAGTTTGATTCAGTAATGAGTGGACCCCAGAACTTTGATAATCATTTACTGTCAACCAGGAATGACATCTTTTGTGGTGTTCTGTAAAGCTGCCTTTGGCCCTATTTTTGTCAACCTGTTTTTAATAGTGACTTAGATAAAGACTCATACATCATTCTTAGAACAGCTGGGTATGTTACAAATTTGGTAGGAAATACTAATAAATACAGCAAGAGAACAAAACTAGGATCTAAAAAATCTTGACAACTTGGAATGATATACTCACTGTGATAAAAAATTTAATAAAGATAAATGGTAAGTTTTCATTTAGGTTTGAAGAACTAACTGTTAAAAAGAAAAAAAAACATAATAAGATATTTTTATTGGGCAGAAAATATAAAAAGACCTGGAGATTTTAATACATTGGCAGTTCAATATAAACAAGTAGTTTGTTGTGGCAGCCAGAAAAAACAATAAAAAAAAAATGGCATCATAGGTTACCTTAATAGAAGTATAATGTCCCAAATCAGGGATCATGTAATCAGAGATCAATTTTTTTTTATTCATTACACTAATATTCATTATCTGGTCTATTAACATGTACCTCAGCTACTGGGTAATCAACAGTGTCAGAAACTGTAGAGAGATCAAGCAGGATGAGGATTGAAAATAGGCCACTGGGTATGGCAATTAGGAGGTGTTCAGTGACCTTTAAGAGAAGAGTTTCAGTAGAGTGGTGTAGGTAGAAATCAGATTGCAAGGGGGCTAAAAAGACATAGAGATGAATAATAGCATTGCTGCCTATCCCTCTCCCCCCTACATAAACACATCCATTCTCAGGGACTTTAATTCTTTCTCTTTTGGGAAGGGTGAATAGCTACTATTTGTTTAATTTCTCCTCTTAAGCATTTAGGACAGGGTTCATCACCACTGTTCAGTTAATGTTATTAATTAATTATGTTAAAAATGGCACAGGTTGGGAATAAGTGTAGGGTTTGTGGAATTTTGGATTTGGATTGAGGTAGAATAGGATAAAATGGATTGTCATAGTAGTGGGATAGATTTGGATATGGATGATGATGATTATTATTATCATAACTCAATTACAAAAGACATAATTTTGCTATTTGCACAGTAGTTATCAGAAAATATTAAAGAATAATGACAGTGTAGTGACTTGTCCTTAACCAATTTCTATCTGAACTCTATCAAATATGAGATGACAATAATGATGATGGTGGTGGTGATTCATATGAACTCAATATGCAACATCCCACAAGGAAGCATCAAACAAGTGTCTGAGTCATGTTGATTGTCTAAAGAAAAAAATGGGTTTATAAGAGTGATTCAGGACCACTGCTAGCAGAAATGTCAGAAAGGTTATCTTCAGAAAGCCAGAGTTATTGATCAATAAAGATTATGCAAAGAAACGTAGAAACTATGTTATATATCATATCAAGTTGTAAAATTTAGTACATATGATATACATAGAAAGAAATAATTAGATGGATAGAATTATACACTAGAAGCTCACCATCCTTCATGAACGAACTGAAAAAAAAATCCTTATGTTACAAATACAGACCTCAAAATATCCTTGATACTCCAACAAATAAATTGTATTAGAACTGGAACATCATCCCAGACATAACCGTTGCTTACAATATCCCTGGTATAACATGGCCGAATTAAAAAAATAAAGACATTTAAATTAATGTTACCTACTGAATACTATGAAACTACAAACTATGTGGAATGGAAATCTTTCAAAATTCAGAGACCTGGGGTGGAAGAAATCAAAACTACGTAGGAAAAAATAATGAGACACGTATCACCCTCATTGGTCTGCTGCTACTGGAGTTGCCCTGAAGACGTTTTCAGTCAGTCAGTCAAAAAATGTTTACTAAGGGCTTATTATGTACCAGTCTAAATTGTGCTAAGCACCTAGAGTTACAAAGAAAGCTCTCCCTCCTCCAAAAAGAAAGAAAGAAAGAAAGAAAGAAAGAAAGAAAGAAAGAAAGAAAGAAAGAAAGAAAGAAAGAAAGAAAGAAAGAAAGAAAGAAAGAAGTAGTCCCAGTCCTCAAGGAGCTTGCAAAGTAGTGGGAGGAGACAACATGCAAACAACTCTATACAAATATAAGAAATAGCCAATAGAGGGAAGACACTAGAATTAAGGCAGATTGGGAAAGGCTTCCTGTAGAAGGTAGGATTTTAACTGGAACTTGAAAGAAGCCAGGGAAGCCAGGAGGCAAAGATGAAGAAAGAGACCATTCTAGATATGGCAGACAGCCAAGGAAAATGCCCGGAGCCAAGAAATAGAATGTCTTGCTTGGGCTACAGCAAGAAGACAATAACAATAACAATATTAATAATGAGGTGGTGTAGAGCAATAAGGAATGCGATAGGGTGGAATGGAGAGGAGAATGAGATCAAATAGGCCAACATAAAAATAGAATGAGGTGGAATAGGGTAAGTTGCAACGGCATGTGGAGAAGATACAATGAAAAATGATGGGGCGGGATCAGAAAATCTGTAAGTAAAACAACCACCACTTTTTTACTCTGCCTATTCTCACCACTCCCAGACTTGAAGAGGGCTTTATGATTTGTGAAAGGAACTGCATATGAATGCTAATAACATTTTGGATTTCCATATGCATTTTCTACCACCTGATGTCAATGTTGACAGTGGAGACACTCATTACTATCACTGGGAGATTAACACTGTCTCTTTAATGTTCACCTTCTGTGATGGTTTTATGGCCCTCCTGGTCTACTTAATATGCATATCTGCAACGAAGCACATGGTATTCCCTCCTGTCCAAATGGACTGTTAAAGAAATGGGGGGGGTAAGTAAAAGTGCTGTTTCTATTTCTGAGGAGAACATTAAAGCAGCAATATCAGGTCTAAGCAGGGATAATAATCAGGGTAGCACCCCAGCCAGAAAACCTCTTAAGATATTCTTCCTTAAAAGGATACTTTTCTGAAGAAAATGCTGTTGGCCAATTTCTACACTGTCTAAGTGAATTGGCTTATTAACAAAATGTTGGAGAACACAATTATAAACCCATTCAAAGACCATAAGGTAATAAATTTAGTTTATTGTTTCTGGAACTTTGCCTATTGGTCATAGTATAAGATTCTAAGATACCTTATTTAAAATTGATTTTGAAGTCACTTTCAATAGTCTGTATCGAGGTCAAACCATGCCATCCATGTTCATTTTCCCAGTTTTTCTTGTAAGAACTAGCCCAAGAGGGCATTAGTAGGAGCAGTGCATCAAAGCTTGAGAGGCAGATTGAGACTTGAAATAAAGAAAACTTTCTCCCAATGAGACCTATACAATTATAGAACAAGCTATCTCAGGAGGCAATAGGATCCCTCTCCCTAGATTTCTTCAAGCAAAAGCTAGATGACCACTTGTTGGGTATGTTGCAGTGCCAATTATAATAAAAATAACAAAATCAACAAGAATGATTACTATGAAATATAAAATTTACATAACACTTAAAATTTTATAAACTGTTTTGTAAATGTTATAGTTGTGGATTTAAAGCCAGTGCCTTGTAGTTTGGGTTTGATATTGGCATGAAATGAGGCATTTTCAAGTCCCTGAACATTTAGCAAAGGAAAAGGTTTACTTTGCCCTAACTAAGCAAGGATATGCAACAAGGATACAGTAGCCCTTACCTTCTCTGGACACAGATCTTTTTGTCTCCATCTGGAAACAAGTCTGGTCAGTCAGTCATCAGGGTATGTTTGACTCGAGTGGTGTTGGGCACCTGCCAAGTCTGAGACACCACAAATGCACATGGCTGGGACCATGTATGCCACCAGATCAGGAAACTACTTTAGGGGAATCCAGGGCCAATCACATTGCATGGGGTAGGGGGCAGAGAAGAAGCTCTGTCAGGTTCAGGGGAGCTGTGCCAGGAAACTACTGAACTTATCACAGTATATATTAACTTATTTGAGCCTCACATCAATCTTGTGAAGTAGGTATTAAAAGGAATAATAATAATAATAATAATAATAATACTAGTAAAACTAGCACTTTAAGGTTAGCAAAGGGCTTTATGAATGCCATCTCATTTTATCCTCACAACAACCCTGGGAGGTGGAGGCTATTATTATCCCCATATTATAAATGAGGAATCTGAGGCAGTCAGAAGCCAAATGAGGCTGGATTTGAACCCAGTCTTCCTGAGGAAACTGAGGTTCAAAAAAGTAAGCAATTTGCCCATTATCATATAGCTAGAAAATGTCACAGTTAAGATTTGAACTCAGATCTTCCTGACTTCAAGTCCAGTGTTGAGGTATGGGTTGGATTAGATGACTTCTGAGACCTGTTGTGCTTCTTTGAATCTGTGATTCTATGAAATCTGTTAAGAATTAGCCTTCGGTTGGTAGACCAGGTTAAGGTTAGTGTCTATCTTAGATTAAGGGGTCCATCAAGGGAGAGTTAGGGACCAGTCTATGATTGATAGAGATCAGTCTGAGGCCAGGGTTTAAGTTCAGTACTTACTTTCTCCACCCCTTTGTTGTCTTTTATTTTCATTAAACAACCAGGTTATCTTCTTTTCCAGTCAAATATTGGTTCAATAATGCCTTTTATGAAACTCTGACATTTTTGACAACAAAAGCCTGGAAAACAAAACCTTAAATTTTAAAATATTTTAACAAAGTACTCTGTTATTATACAGTAGCCTCAAGTCTCTGTCCACTCTAATCCATGCTCCATTCAGCTGCCAAGATGGTTTTCTATAGGCTAGGCCTTGCTCACTGAACTCCAGTGACTCTCCATTATCTCCAGTATATAAAGTGATTCATAATTTGGCCTCTTCCTAACTTTCTATTTTTCTTATATTTTACTCCCTTAACACACTCCATTATTCAGTTCGATTATTCTACTTGCTGTTTCTTGAACCCAGTACTCATCTCCTACCTCCTTGCCCTGACCCTCGAAGTCCCCCAGGCTTAGGATGTTCTGCCCCCTCACTTCCACCTCTTCATTCTTCTGGTTCCCTTTAAGACCTGAATTAAATGCCACCTTCTGCAGGAAGCCTTTTCTGGACCCACTAGCTGCTAGTATTTCCCGTCTGAGATTACCTTCTGTCTACTCTTTATCTATCTTGTTTATACTGTCTCTACTTGTTTACATATTGTCTCTACTATTAGAATGCATACTCCTCCACAGCACACTGTTTTTTCTTTTCTTTTCTTTTCTTTTCTTTTCTTTTCTTTTCTTTTCTTTTCTTTTCTTTTCTTTTCTTTTCTTTTCTTTTCTTTTCTTTTCTTTTCTTTTCTTTTCTTTTCTTTTTTTTTGGCTAGGCAATAGGGTTAAGAGACTTGCCCAGGGTCACACAGCTAGTAAGTGTTGTATGTCTGAGGCCAGATTTGAACTCAGGATCTCCTGAATCCAGGGCCAGTGCTCTATCCACTGTGCCACCTAGCTGCCCATTTGCTTTTCTTTGCATCATAAATACTTAGCACAGTGCCTGCCACAGTTAGTGCTTTATAAATGTTTGCTGACCAACTGACATAGTAGAGGTTCAGTCCATATTTACTGATTTCATCTTTATCATTTCCAAGGATGTTTGTAATAGAAAAAAAAAGAAAGAAAGATCCTGGAGGCAAAGTTTTAACCTAAAAAAATTAACGCCTAGTAGTGGAAGATCTATTTTTGTTTATGGTGGTCTTGATGGTGTTCTTCAAATCACACTATGAGGGAAGTCTCTTATGTTTATGAATATCTGACCCTCTCAATGAACAAGTCAGGAGAATCTTTATTGTGCTGGTTTCTGATGCTTATCAGAGGGGTACCTGAGAGTAGAATTCAGGTGCCTGAAAAATATAATTAATATGGCCTTAATTATGATAATAATAATACCTTCCTTATAGCACAAGGAGTTAGCATATTAAATAAGTAATATCAAATTTCCCCAGGGCCTTAAGACCCTTTAAGGTGAGTTAATATGAGAGTTTCTCAAATAATTACAGAAAAGAAATGGACACGTCTGCATAAATCCAAAGAACTGAACAGAGCATTTCAAACTACCAATTATTCAACTAACCAATCGGCATCTGTTACTGAGCCCCTACTCTAGGAAAAGTCCTGTGCTAGGCACTGTGGGAGATGATGATAAAGTAAAAGACACAGTCCCCATCATTAAGGAGATCATAGTCTAGTCAGGAAGACAAACCATAGACACATGAAGAGTTCAATAGTAACACGATGCTAAAAAGATCATCCAGTTTCCTTTCTTGTTAACTCCTCGAAAGCAATTCCATGGTGGACCATCAAGGCATACATCTCCCTCATCTTGCCCTGCTATGTCTCCAGCAAAGGCCAGTGATGACTGCAGCCTTAATAAGGGCCTGGGTGAATCAGCAAACCTCAGGGCCGTGCCCCCAAGTGTCCCTGGTTCTTTCACTGGAGTCTGCTCATGCCCAAAGCCCTCTTCTCCCCCTAGACAACTAAGTTCTGTTCTCAGTATCCCCCTGGGTGAATCTTCCATCTCATTAGACAAGTTTGCTGTTTGCCTGTTACACATTGCATTTGCAAGCAAAACAATCTCTCTGAGATTCAGGATTTAGACTTCTGAATCATATTCCAACTCATTTTTTTTTGTATAAGTAACATATGTTTGCTGTCTTTAAACACAATTACTTTTGTATAATAAAAGTGTTGATTTGATGATGCGACATTTTCTGCAAGTGTGTTTAAGAGAGTTTATGTTTTCATAAGTTGCAATGAAACTCAATTATGTATGTGTAATAAGGCTCCTGATTGTTACACTTGGACTTTTCTGTATAATGAAGCCAGCATTAGAATTTGCTTGCTCTATGGCTTAGGAAAACACACTTGTTTTGTAGACAAAAGACTCTTAATGAGCAGCTTTTTTGTTGTTTAATTTTTTTGTTTAAAAACAGCCGATAACTCAAACATATAATTAGATTTCTTTAAAAGGTTTTGAGTTATTTTAAAGACAAAACAAAACAAACCAAGAAATAATAACTTTAGAAAACACAATCTCAAAGCTGTAAGTGTGTTTCTTGCTGGCATCTGCAAATTTACCTTACAAAGAATGTCCGGTGTATGTTGTGCGTTGTATTGGGAAGATGTCACTGTGGGCAGTGTGACATTGTCTGGATGTGCATTGATATGACAGTTTTCGAACTGGACCTTGGCATAGGCTGCCCTTGAGTGAATAAAAAACAACAACAACAAAACAAACAAACATTGTTTTAAATCTATTTACACTGTAGAATTCAATTCAATATGTGATTTCATTAATATGAGAACTTCCTCTACCAATGAAAATATCAACCATCCATGACTTACTTAGTAGATGGTATTCAAGAGTTGCTATGGCTAAAAAGTGTGTCATCCTTCAGTCAGTCTGGTGTGTTCAGCTCAATACTGCAAATAGTTATTAAGGCCTATGTGGACAAGCACTTTGTGTCCTTGAGCATAGAAAGACTTCACAGAATTTCCATTCAACTTCTATATATGTGTGTGTTTGTGTGGTGTGTTTCTATGAATTTGGCCTTAAAGGAATTTCTCCTCCAATCTCTCATTGTAGTAGGATGACGGCCTAAGGTTCCCAGAGATTGTATCAGAAGGGAACAAACTGGCAGCCTATATCAAGATGAATCTTATCCCCTAAAGGATGGGGTCAGTGATGGATTGTTTACCTCTTAGCCAATAACCCACCTAGCCTAATTTAGAGAGATTATTTACCAGACTGGATGAAGGATGATAATTTTTTCAGCCACATCAGCTCTTGAAAATCATCTATTAAAGTCATGGAGGGTTGCTTTTTGTATTGGTGGAAGAAATTTTCATACCAATGAAATAATAAATTATCAAAGTATTTTGGCAAGCATATATGTGAATATAGATTATATATGTAAATTATATATATAAATCTTTACACATGTATGTAAATGTTTACATATGTAATTTATGCTTATGTATATTATACATGCACATATATATTTGTATTTGAATTCTGGTTCTTCCACTTAGTCACTATGTAAACTTGGGTAAATTATTTCATATCTTAGGGCCTCAGTTTTGTCATCTGTGAGATGAGTGGATTGAACAAGATGGCATTTAAGTTCTCTTCAGCTCTAAAACTAGTACTAATTCTCTCCTAGAATTTTTTTCTCCTACGAATTTTTGGTTTTCTCCATTGCTATTCTTCCTATATTGTAACTTCTCTATATTTATCTAGCTATATGATGGTTGTCTCCCTCCCCTTCTTTTTCCAAGCTCTTTTGGTTAAATTCCTATGCCTTGCTGGCAAATAGATTATTACCAATCATCATTAAGTGTACTCTATCCCTATTTAAGAGACCAGTGTTCCTATGTTATAAGCCATGCTCCAGAAATCCATTCTCAGATACCATCTTATGTTTACTTCCCAATTAATCAACACACATTTATTGCTATTTACCAGAAACTGTGCTAAATGCTGGGAATACAACTATGAAGAATGAATATCCCCTACTCACAAAGAGGTTACACATAATTATGCATAACTACACAAGTACAAAGTGAATACAAATTTATACGAAGTCATTAAGTAGAAAGTAGTTTGGAAGCAGCAATTGTGAAATCAGGAAAGGCTTCATGTAGGATATGGTGCTTGAGCTGTCCTAAAGGAAGGAAGGGAATGTATGAGGTTCAGATGAGGAGATAGTTCATTACAGGCAACTGGGACAACCATTGCAAAGGCATGGAAATAGGAGATACAACTGGATGCATGACAAAGAGACAAAAACAAACAAACAAACCCAAAACACAAAGTTTGTTTGGCTTGCAAAGTGTGAGAGGGGAAACAAAATCCAAAGGCTGAAAATTTAGGTTGGGGCCATAAAAGCTAAATAGAGTTTATCTTGGAGAAAAATGGGAAAACAAGTTGATTGAGCAGAGGAGTTACGTGTTCATATGTGAGCTTAAGAAAAATTCCTTTGGTAGATGTGTGTAGGATGGACCATGGGAGTGATACTTGAATCAGGCAGACCAATTAGGAAGCTATTACAATAATCCTGGGGAGAAGTGATAAAGACGTGAAGTAAGGTATTGGTAGCTGCTTGAGGTTAAAGTGCTGGATGTGAGAGATGTTTCAGGAATAGAAACAAATATGCCTTTCTCTTCTTATTCCTTTGTCTTCATTTGGCAGTAGTGATTAAAACACCACTTGAGTGCCTATGGCTGTCATTTTCTTGCCTTGTATATCCTAATCCTTAATAATGATTCCTTGATTGTTTCTGGTGGTATTATTTCTGCCCATGTAAGTCATCAAAAGTAGAGGACAACCATCATGTTTGACAGGACTTGGGACATTCTCCACTGGATGCAGTAGACATCCCCCAGGAAGATGGTTGACACTTTTACTGTCAATGCCAGGTAGCAGATTCTGCTTCAATACCCCTCACCAGGACATCACCAATCATACATCTCCTCTCATTTTTTCTCAAATAAAGTCAGTTACTGGATTGGTCTCTCAATCGATTTCACTTATGGACTCATATTGTCATTTCTTTAAATAGTTGCTTCTTGCGCCAAGGTTTCAGCTCCTTCTCCTTTTAGGAAGAACTTCCAGTGCGTTACTTAGTGCCAAGTGTGGAGTCATCCTCTATGTCACTTTCTTCCACCCTCCAACCTCCTGAAATAGGCCAGGATTTTCCTGTCACTTTTGATACTTTTTCTTCTTTATTCTCACATCAATGAACTTTCACTTTTTAAAAAAAGAACATTTTATCCTCAATGAAAATAACAACAATAACTTTATAGTGGTGAGGCATTCATGGAGCCCCTTTGCCTTCTTTTCTTGGAGGGAGATGGGCTTGTACTTTGAGCATATATAGCCCTTTTTTGGTCATGACAGAAATACAATTATCATATAGTCTTTTCAGGTCATTACCATCTTCACCTTGCTCTCCCTCCATACTAGAATTGAGATTCTTAGGCCTTTGTTATTTTTTATGATAGTTCCTATGGTTAACTTGCCTGGAGAACTGTGGTAAAGTACATTTGGGAAAGTCTCAAACTCTGGTATCATCACCCTCCTCACTTCTTTTGTGTTTTCTAACCTTATTCCCTCATACGACCAAATTTCTTTACCTTGTCTTCCAAAATTCCTTCCTCTCTTTCTCCTGAGCTCTCCAAAGTTTCTCTTCTCCAAACTACAACCTGATTTTTTTTATAGTTCCCAAGGCCTCCAAATTTTTTCTTCATAATTCCTTCTCTCTCACCCAGTCCAGGAAGCTTCTTTTAATATCCTCACCAGATTGTAATCCAGCCTGTGCTTGAATACTTCCTGAGATGGTGAGGTCATTATTTAGTCATTTCTATTTTGAAATAGCTTTGTTATATTTTCCTCAGCTCAGTTATCACCTCCTACATAAGGCCTTTCATGATATATACCCCCCCAACTTCTAATGCCTCATTCTTTCAAAATTACTTTGTGTTTATTTTCTATGGGCTTTGTACCTTTCTGTGTTTATTCTTAATAAATTGGATACTCCTTGAGGACAGAGGTTGTTTCATTTTTGTCTTTGTAGCTCCAGTATCTAGCTAATAAATACTTGTTAATTAAGAAATTGTCTTCCTTTTTCTCCTTCTGTTTAAGCTACTTCTTTTCCTTCTCCCACCCAACTTTTTCCACCCGACATAGAAACGGGATGGATGTATATAGTATAGTATAAAGTATATGACTTTTCAATTAAATTTCTTAACTCAATGACGAGCATAGGGACTATGTCTTTTCTTTGTCTTCTATCCCAAATGGCAGGATGTAAAGAAGTTGCTTAGTAAATTCTTGTGGAGAACAAATGAATTCAAGGCAATACAAGCCAGTGTATAATCAAATGCTCGATAATGTAGTTCAGAATGTGAATTCTGAGGAGGTAAAAGAATAGAGAGGACCATAGTAAAGGCTTCATTTATAGGGATGCTCCCACATGGGACTTCACCATTACTCAGAAGAGTTTCAATCCCTTAATTAGAAATTTGAGTGTTTTTCCATTTGACCATAACCTTCCATGACTATAACCATCTCATTTGTTCCTATGCCTCACCCCTCTTAAACTTCATCTTTATCATCACCTAGAACTCCAATCCTTCCTTTTTTCAGCATTTTCTTAAGTCATTATATCTTCTCTGATGCCACTTTCCTCTCTTCCTAATTTCAGCCTTACAGTTAGCCATTTTGATTCTGCATTGTCTTCTATTCTGGAATTCCTTGCCACCTTACCACTTATCACTTGTCAAACTCCAGTCCTAAATTACTGCCACTATCTACCTCCTCTGCTCTTTCTTACTCACGGAATGTTGAAGAAAGCTAGAGGAAATCACACAGTTGTACTGACTGGAAACATTATAAATCCCAATCTCTCTCTGTCTCTCCCTCCCCCCACCCCCGCCAGGTTGGAATCAATATAATATGGAGTAGGGTATAGCCTGACAGGGTTAGAAAGTTGGCATTGGGTTAGTTGGCGAGAAAAGATTAGTGAGGTCAAGGGAAAGGAGAGGGGGACAGATTGTAGAAGACCTAAAATGTGAAGCTGAGAAATTATTTTTAGTTGTTTATCTCTCCAAGGGCCAGAATCCTGTTGATATATAGTACAGCACCAGATTTGAATTTAGGAAATTTCCACATGCACAGTCATCTTGTACCTTGGACTTGCATTGGTTAACTTATCAATGCAAATTCACTTTTGACAAAGTCGGTGTCAGAAAGAGAAAGCCACATAATCCAAATATCCTGGAAGCAATCCCCAGCGGTGCTGAGGGTAATGAAACATTGGTATCTGCTGTTCCTATCTGTTATTACTGATATTCAGATAATGGTGCCAATACTCACATTTTGGAGGCAGAAGGAATCATTGTCAGGTGGGGGTAGCGAGGGGGTGCTTATCCAACTCATCTCCTAGAGGGTGGGAGAAGCTAGACAGGGAAGGAGGTAACCCCTGAAAAACTAGATTCTCTTCTCAGGGTTGGGCAGATGTAGATGTAGGGCAAAATAGGTGGCTAACTTTGTAGCATGATTTAAGGAGCATTGCAAAACAACCTCTCAAGTTCCAAATATTTTCACAATCTGCTTGCTTTGAGATTTGGTATTCCTACCATTAGAAATGAACATATTTGACCTAATATGAGCACATTTACTTACATTTGAGAAGTGCAAAAACTTAAAAACAAAAAGCCTTTTATATTCATTTTTTAATTTATTCTAACCCCCCCCCCCCAGTCTTAAAGTAATACTGCTGGGGAAACAAAGGATCATAAAGATAGAGTTTTGCCTAAGGCCATGTAGAGAGGCAGGGGTAGAGTATCAATTCCAGACTGGCAGCCAGGGTTCAGAGAACAAACATAACTGTGGCTATTTTTGCTAAAATAAACACTCAGGCCTGTTGTCCATTAAAACAGAACAGGGACAAATAGTTCTAAGCTACAGCCAATTAATTGCCCACTTTGGAGATGACAAGACATCTTGTCTTCTCACCAGCGCTCCCTTTTCCCCACCTTGAACTAATACAAACCCTAGTCAGGTGCCCTTTGTGAATCATCTCCTTAGTCATTACCTTCATTTTGAATCCTTCCTTATTCTTCTCTTCTCAAAGCATACTGCTTTCATTAATCTCTGTTCCTTTTATTCTGATCCTTATATCTTATATTTCATTGTTTAAGGACTAATTGCTCCCTACCTTCTAAGCTGACAGTCATCTAATCTTATAAACCACTGCTCTCCTTGTCCTATTATTGCTTCTTCTCAAACTCCGACCTTGGATCACACCCCATGGTTTACCTTCATTGCTTAAAATCTTATGTTTCTGAATGTGTCTGGAAAAGTCACACAAAAATGCTAATTTAGTCCACTGCAAATGTATGGAATCTAATCTCAACTGGGACCTCGCTGCTGAAAAAAATGATCCATTTACTCTGTCATGATTAATTCCCATGATTTCAAACCTTCTCTTCTCTTCTCTTCTCTTCTTTCTCTTCTCTTCTCTTCTCTTCTCTTCTCTTCTCTTCTCTTCTCTTCTCTTCTCTTCTTCTCTTCTCTTCTCTTCTCTTCTCTTCTCTTCTCTTCTCTTCTCTTCTCTTCTCTTCTCTTCTCTTCTCTTCTCTTCTCTTCTCTTCTCTCCTCATCCTCTATCACCTTCTCTTCACTTATCCTTAGCAGACAGCTTCACTTCATATATTACTGAGGAAACAGATTCTATCATGGGCTCAGTTTTCTTTCCAATTTTACAACTCAAATCCTCTCAACATAATCAACTACACATTTCTTTTGTTCCAATTTTGGATAGACGGTCCTTCTATGTTCTATGGCAGACTCTTCCTTTTGTGTCATTTGTATTCCCTGCTATTTTCTTTGGCAGATTTACCCCGCAATCATTCTCTGCTGCTTTAATCTTGAAAATCTTTCTCCTTTAGACAATCACACTACCACCACCTGAATTCAGGGTCTTGCTGCTTCTGAGATTAACTATTATAATCAATTTGTAATTATTTTTGCTGTATGTTGTTGAGATCTGTCTTTCCTCAAACAAGCCATAGTTTGTAGATACCTACTATGTGCGAAGCACTGTGCTAAAGTGCTTGAGGTACAAAAAGAGGCAAAAGACAGTCCCTGACTTCAAAGAGCTTACAATCTCATGGATGTAATCACACATACAATATGTGTATATACATCTAATCTGTGTGTATATTTATATACATTATATATATATATACACATATATGTAAATACATATATATGTTTATATATGAGATTCTTTTCCATGAAAATAAAGTTGACAATTTCTGAGCTAATTTATAGCAGGCAACTTTTCCCACCATCCCACAAAATAAGCCAGTTCCAAGTTTTATATATGTGTGTGTGTGAGTGTGTGTATGTGTGTGTGTATGTGTATATATATATATATATATACATATATATATATGTATGTATGTATACACACATATATGTATGTATATACACACATACATACATACACATACACACACACATCTATAGCAAAGGTAGTACTATAAGCCTCTTTTTGCTACCAATGTTTTAATGTAAATTGGTTTACTAGATATCTCTCTGATGGGGTCCAGTCACAAAATCAGGAGAAAGGACAGATAGAGTTTGTTTGGAGGGGGGCGATATAGAGGGTTACTGGAGGTGCTCCTGAACTATGTATCAGAGCTTCATTAGGTGTCAATTTCCATATTTGGGGAACTAAGTGGATTCTCAAAGTTTATGCACATCCCACCTTTTTTTTTTCCATTCTCATCTCTAATGAAGACATTCCACATGTAGCTTCCATTGTGGAAAGTATTTCTTACAATCGTGACAAAAACTCCATTATGTACATCTCAATCTACTTACAAATACTCAATATTTGGAATAAGAATCAGGAGGCTCAGTTCCTGTCCCAGCCCAGCCTAGTTATCCTCCTCTCTGAGCCTTAGTTCCCTCATTTATAAAAGGATAGGATTTGATCTAGGAGTCTTCTAAAATAATTTCCACCTCTAAAATTCTATGATTTCATTATCACAATTAAATGCTTGATTGTTGGGGTACGGATTATAAATACCAGTTGAGATGGGAGAGATCATTGATATCTAGAGCAGATGGAGAAGGCTTTATGGAGGTGGAACTTAAATTAAACTGGTCTGTGAAAAGTTGTATGTTATTGATAAGGCTACATATCTGTTGGCTGAGCAGAGCTACAGAGAGAAACATTTTGGTCAGGGACTTATACTATATGTGTCTATCAAATGTATAGCAATCAGATTGTTTTCAAGGGTAAGACTACAGATTGGTCTGTAAGACCTGCTTATGTGCCTTAGACCCTGCTCTCTGGGGCTCTTGCTCCCAGAATTCTTGAACAAAGTGTCTTTTCGTGGGGCACAGCCCTGAGGCACTTCAGGTTAATAACTGGGTGTTTAAGGGAGTTTAAGGTTAATCAACTTATTCACAAGGTCATCAGCCTCCTTTAGAAGGCAAACCAGGTGGGGTTTGACTCATGTGATAATCCAGGCCCTGTAATAGCCAATCAAGCAGGAAGCACAGGATCTTAGCTGGGAGAGAGAAAGGAAGGAAATGAAAACAAAGAGAAACTAAAACTGACAGAATTTGAACAGGTTTGAACGTGTGTATTGGGGAGATATATAGATGGTGGTTTTCAGATCATGGTGGAGTTGAAAGACAACTGCTTGTGGGATGTGACAGAACCTGAGTTAGAATTCTGTCTCAGCTGCTACCTGACTATGTGACTCGGACAAGTCAAATAATCTCTGTAGGTCTCAGTTTCCTCGCCTCTACAGTGAAAAGGTTAAATCAGGTGGCCTCTGGAATCCTTTAAAAATCCTTTAAAAACATCTTTGATGTTATGAACCCAAGGAGAGGACAGGGCCCATGGTCCATATGAACAGTAGAGATCACAGTGAGGCAATAGTTACCAGAATGGTATGGAGAGTGGCGGGCAAGATAGTGACCCAAGGAGCCAGAAATAGTCAGGATCACAGAGAAATGTAAGGGACCTTGAAGATAATCTACTTTAACCTCCTCCTTTTTCTGAGTCCTAGAGGAGTTACATGATCTGCTCAATGTTACTCAGCTGGCAAGAACCAAACCCAAGTGCCTCTGGTTCCACATTCTTTCCAACACATTTTAGGAAATTCAGCAGAACCAAAGGCTGGAACATGATGGGACTACAACACATGGAGTCATTGCGCTCTTAGGGCCATGCAGGAGGCTGATCAGGAACCTAGTCAGCCACTAATACAGGTCTGCAGCCGAGGCAACAGCACAAAAGAAATTCCTGATTCTAAGGCCAAACTCGGTCCAAAATGGTAGCGTGTCTCTTCTACATTTCTTGCTGTAGCAGGAAATTGACTCCAATTGTGCTAAGCCCACAATGCATAGATGGGACAAGGTTATTGACTGCTCTGGCATGAGGGTCAATCTTGAGGCACTGGCTAAGTCCCAATTTCAGGAAAAACACTTGGATAGCTCATAAATTGCATCAAGTTCTACCCCCACCCCCTCCAAAATGTTCTGGGGATGTTGTATAAACAGATAGACAACATATAATATTGTATCCAATAATAAAGAGATGGCATAGTGGACTGAGTGCTGAAATTGAGTCAGGAAGGCCTAGGTTCAAATGCAATGTCACTTACTTGCTGTGTGACTCTGAGCAAGTTATTTAACCACTGTTTGCCTAAGTTTCCTTATTTGTAAAATGGGGATAATACTTACCTTTTAGGGTTTTTGTGAAGATCAAATGAGATAATAATTGTAAAGTGCTCAGCACAGTGCCTGGCACACACACTAAGTGCTATGTAAATGTTAGCTATTATTATTATTACAATAAAGGATCTAAGATACAATATTCAAATACTCAGTGGATCTGTGATTTCATCACTGTGTGTACTCTTTTCAACAATGAAGACTCTGACTCATCCGTAGCTTCTCATAGGGCAGCTGGGTGACTGCAGTAGAGTGGCAGGCCTGGAGTCAGGAAGACTCATCTCATGAGTCCATATCTGTCCTCGGACACCTATTATCTGTGTGATCCTAGGTAAGTTACTTAACCTTGTTTGCCTCAGTTTTCTCATCTGTAAAATGAGCTGAAAGAGAAAGTGACAAACTACTGCAATATCTTTGCCAAGAAAACCCCAAATGGGGTCGTGAAAATTCAGACAGAACTGAAATGGCTGAACAACAAATAGCTTCTCATCCTATCTAACTTCTGTTATTAGCCTACATTGGGGACACACCTTACCTGTCAGCAGCCTTCCTCTAGTTTGCTTCATATGATATAGTTAAGGAGAGAGCCCCCAGGCAGCCCATTTGCAATCCCTTTCTCTTGTTGTATAGCTGATCTGTCTCTTCTTCTGGCTATGCCTCTCAGAGATTATATCCTTTATATAGTACCGTTAATGTAAAATTCTTCATGTGTAAGAAATATCCTATATAGCCTGCTTGCAGTCATTGTATACTTGACCAGTGACTTCTGTGTAATCTAAAACTTTGATTCTTTGTAGAATTATGTACCAAAGTATAATTATTTATTTACTTTTCAGATGAAGTATGACTGTAATATTTTTGTAACAGACCTATGATGTCATATATACACATACATGCATGTACATATGTATGTATGTATTCAATATGCATATGCGTATTTCATATTTTGTACAATTTCAATGGGGGTTAATATCAGATCCCCTACTTGCTCTGACTAAAGCACATTCCATGGAGTACTGAACTGTTATCCTAGACAATTCCAGGGAAATATGGGCTCAGTCCTGGAGGACATGGTTCCCTGGGATAATGCAACAAAACCTGGGTGACCTCTTGGCCCCCTTTCCCATATACACACATACCTCCCCTGACAATGCTTGGGATAAGACACTGCATAAGTTTAAATGAAGAGATAGGTTAAAGTCTCTTCATTACCCTCTCTGGAATATGTGGCAAGCGACTCACCCTGAAATCTCCCATGAAGGTTGAGGGAGGTATCTTTCTCCCTACTCCGGAAGGTATGGTGGCTAATCAGACAAGGCAATGAGTGAACATGTATTAAACTAGATGTCTCTGAGATTGTATCTCAAGCCTCTGGCAGCCTCTTCTGCTTTGCCTAAGGGACCAAACAACAATTCTGAGAAGGATATTTTTAGCCTTGAAAGGAATCTCTTGAGTTTGAGAGGTTGGAAGCTCTTGGTCCCTCAGCTGATGCTGACTATATGTATGTGGTACTCATTGATTCTCCTACAGGGCTTTCTGGAGGTGACCAGTGTCAGGAGGATGAGCCCAAGCCATCCCCTGGCTTGTAAGGAGATATAGATTTTAAGGGATTTGTTCAGACAGTGCAGAGCAAAGGCAAAGGTGAAATGGAAATTTAGCAGTCCCACAAAAGGTTTCTTGTTTTGATGTTTTAAGTATTAATCTCTTGAAAGAGTGTAATGGGACCTATGGGTTACTAGTTCATGTTTTAAGCCTCTGTCAATGTGCACTTATAAGTCTTTTGTCTTTCTTTATGTATTTCTTGTGTTTGGAGAAAATAAAGAGCTGTCCTATACCTGTTCTACTTTGTACATTGAGGACTTTTCTAATCGCCTTTGGGCCATATAAGATCATAGAAATGAAGAGAAACAACATCTCAGAGGTTACCTAGTCCAAACTCCTCTTATTCAAAGAGTCATGATTTTATATTCCATGGATGAGGAAACTGAGGCCCAGGGAGGTTAAACAATTTGACAAAGGTCACACAAGTAGTAAGCATCAAAGATGAGATTTGAACCCAGGTCCTCTGACACAGGAGCTGATGCTTTTGCCATTGGATTGCTTCCAAGGAGTCTATAGACATGGGCTAGAATTCTTTAAAGTGATTTTCCTCATGATTCATGGGTAAGGCCATAAAAAGCCAGAAATAATGAGGAAGAAACTGATGATTTTTTTTTAGAGACCGGGCTTCTTCAGGGCTTCTCCAGGGCCTAGAAGCCCAGATTTGGTATCTCCTTTTAGGAGAGAGCATCTCTAGTATCTCTGGTCCAGCAGGATCTCTTGTTGCCCTGCTATGGCCTGTGAGAACTTAAGGTCTCACCTACATCATGATGATGCATCACTTCCAGGGGAAAATATCCAGTTAGTCACAGAGCCAGGATTCAAACCCAGGCCCTCTGACTTACTTTTGTTGTGAGCCACCTAGTTCCTCTGATATTCCAAAGCAAATAATATTGGCCTTTTGTCTTAAATTTTTGAGGCATCAGTTCCATTTACATACACAAGCACTTTGAAATACTAAAACCCAACAAGTCATCTCGGCATAGTTTTAATTGCATGTGTTACATACACTGTCTGAAGCAAGTGAGCGAGGAAGGAGAATTTGATTACTCCAGGGCATCAGGGCCTTTCAACCAATAATAATTTACTGTCTCTATTAAGTACCTCTGCTTGCTGTCTGTAGAGGGGACATACTGTTTTATATACAGAAGGAAGAATAGATTCCTAGGAGATGAGGCAACCAGGGAGGCAAACTTCTATAATGCATTAGTGAGAAAACTGTGAGTGCATTTGGGAAGGTTTTCTTTTACAACAAGTTCACAGTTTTAGATCTCTTAGGGCCTATGATGAAGCATGAGGAAGGTCAGTGGTGCCAGACAGAAAGAACAGGGGGTGAGAAGATCAAAGCAGGTATCTACTGGCTCTGCCTAGGTAGAAGAGACAATTAGGCTTGTCTTGGCTTCTTTTCATAGGCACTGCCTTCTTGAGTGGTTGCATGTGAAAATTGGCAGCTAGGTGACGCCATAGTGCATAGAGTGCCAGTCTGGAGTCAAGAAAAGGCATGCATCTTCATGAGTTCAAATCTGACCTCAGGCACTTACTAGGTGTGTGACCCTGGACAAGTCACTCAACCCTGTTTGCTTCAATGTCCTCATATGTAAAATGAGCTAGAAAAGGAAATGGCAAACCACACCAGTATCTTTGCCAAGAAAACTCCAAATGGAGTCATGAAAAGTCAGACACAACTGAAGAATGACTCAGCAACGACAAAATGTGAATATTAATCAATAGTTCATAAAAGGGGGGTTGGGAGTGGGAGAGTGAGTATGAGAATAAGAATGTGAGAAATTATGAGTATGTCAATAAGTTTAAGAAAACTTGGGATTGGTGTATGACAATGTGTGCGTCAAGTAGTAAGTGTGAAAGCATATGAGTTTATGTACAAGAGGATACACATGAGTGACTGTGAATGCATCAGTATGTGAATTTGGTTGAGTGATAAGAGTGGGCCAGTAATTTACATGTGGGTCATAATAACAGAAGAATAACAAATAATAAATTTCTGGCTTAGCAGTTTCCAGAGGGAAGGAGTAGAAGGAGGAACTAAATGAGGCTTAGCTTAAGGCCAGGTCTGTCTCTCTCTGTTTTCTGCCTGAGGTTGTATGATCCAAAAAACTTTCAAAATTTCATTAGTAACTTGGAAAGAAGAAGTTCACAAGTTGTCTATGACAAAGGAAAAGTAAACAACATTGAACAGTTTACATAGGAAGGAATAGAGTCGCACTGTATATCACAAAAGATTTTGGTCCATATGGTAATACACGGAACTGTAGTAGGAAGTCTTGTGCTGGGTATCTGTATGAGAATCAAAGAAGGAAAAAAAAAATTAAGTGATGTTATTATGGGAATACATTACAGACCACCAGGCCAGCTAGAAGAAATAGATGGTGAGGTCCTGACACTGATCATAAATTTGATGTGGTGGTAGAATATAATGAGAGATTTAAATTATTTGGACTTCTGCCATAGGTCTCTGCCAAAGTTAGAGTCGTTAATAAATTCTTGACTTACTATCCCTTTCTGATAATTACGCCTTCCAGAACATGGAAGAATCAATGAAGGGAGATACTATTTTGTAGTTGTTCTTATGAATAAGGAGAAAATGATTGGTGAAGTAGAAATGATTAAAATGAACCTTGAGAATTTTAATGCTTAAATTTTAGGGTAGCAGATGCCAATGACTTCAGACATGATAACTATCTTCAAGTATGCAAAGCATAGTCATGTGGCAAAGAGATTAGATTCGTACTGCTCGGCCTCAGAGGGCAGAAGTGGGACTAATCAAGAGAATTTGCATAGAGGCAAATTTAGAGGCTGTAAAAAAAAATACAAATCCTAACAATTAGAGCTAACCAAATTAGCTCCAATTAACGACTTTCGTATGAAATATGTGGATTTCCATCTCTGGTGCTATTCAAGTGGAGTTGGATGAACATTTCTAGCAGAAATATCGTAGAGAGAAATCCCATAGAGTAGTATATGATGTCCAAAGTCCATTCTGAAAGTCTGTGATTCTGATGTTTGATTAATGCATCAGTGCCAACCTGAAAGGCCTCTGTGGAAGATCAGGGGAAATCTTCCTTGGCCTTCCCTGGGTCAACTTTTTTTTTAAATCAGTGACTTAGATAAAGGCATTCATGACATGCTAATCAAATTTGCAAATGACAAATGCTAGGAAATAGAAGTAAAATATATGAAGATTGAATGAGGATACAAAACTTTTTTGAAGAGGCTGAGACTATGAACTGGAGAAAATAAGATGATATTTGATAGATGGAAAAATGTAGGTTTTTTTTTACTTGAGTTAAGAAAAACAACAACCTTAAAGCACACAAAATGTAGGCTACTACAAAAATATGCATTAGAAAAGCTTTCATGTGGAAAAAAAAGATAAAATAGTTTGGAATATGTCGGTTCTACTTTAAAAACAAAACAAAATGAGAAAACAAACAGAAAGAACAGTGATCTGTTCAGATATTTTAAGTAGTAGTGACATGTATAATTGCAAAAAATCTAGATGCAATCTAAATGCCCAACAATTAGACTATGCTTAAGTAAATCATGAGACATTGATACAATGAATACTACAATGCAACTAAGTCTGACGAGTACAAGAAATTCAAATAGATCTGGAAAGGCGTTTATGTAGGTGAAAAATAGCAGAAACAGAAAAAATGAGTACATAAGAACTACTATCACATGAACAAAAGTGAATGAGAATGAGTGTCAAATAAATCATCCTTATGACGACTGAGAAGAAATGAATGAAAAAATTGTTAAGATACTTTTTATTAAACTTTTTAAAGACATAAGTACTTGCTAAACATGTTTTGTGGTTATACTGATATTTAATAGCATGTTTTTAATAAAGATCTTTTTTTTAAAGAACACCAATGTTAATGAACTGAAAGTTCAAAATGAGTTAGCAATGTGATATGGCAGCCTAAAACTAATGTAAGCTTAGTCTATTCAGAGGGAAAGATTAGTCCCACAGCATACTGCCCTGGCCAGATCATACCTGTAGTATTGTTTCCAATTTGGAGTACCATATTTATAAAGAACTTTTCCAAACTAGAATGCATCTAGTGGAGAGATAGCAAGATTTGGAAAGATTTCAAACCTATGCCATATGAAGAAGATTAGGAGGAATTGAGAAATTTTAGATTTTAGAAAAGAAGAGTTTCTGGTAGTAGAGAAAGACATCATAGCTTCCTTCAAACATTGGAACTGATGGAAAATTGAATTTTGCTGTCAGGTCAACATAAAAATGGAAAAATAGTATATTGAGTGAGAAAGAATCTTAGACATAATCTAGTCCAAGCCTACCCTTTTTCAGGTGAAAAAAATTGAGGCCCACTAAAGTGACTTGCTCCCTTTCTTACCATCACCATCATTTACTCTTGATATCACCATTTCATTATCAACATAACCACCACCCTCTTTTTCATCATCAGTACCCTCAGCATTATCAAAAATCTCTCCATCATTCTCACTCTTACTGCCACCAAGTCACTATCGATGCCAAATCACCATTATGACCATCACCACTCATCACCATTTCATGGTAATCACCATTGTCACCATCACCAACAGCACCCTTACCATCACTTTCACTATCGACTTTGTTGGTACTGTCTGTCTTCTCACTCTCATTATAATTAATACTCTCAGAGATTTCAGAGGTTATCTTGGCCATCCCTGTACTTTCAGGTGGCACTGTACCTTGCCTTTCGCTTAAGCAACACAGACTCTAGTCTTAAAAATCTCCAGAGTTGTGTGTTCCACAGGCTTAAAAAATTATTATTATTATAAAAGATATTTGCCCATGATACCCATTCACATATTTACTTATGAAACCTATTCACAAAAGGCCTTAGCCTATATTACCTTCTTGCATTTCTTCTTTTTTCATATACAGCTCCACTTTTCAGACCTAAATTCATCTAACAATTTTTCTGTGCAAACATTTCCTTCCTTTCCAAACACAACTTCTTTTACAAGCTCAAATAGTCATTGTTTCCTTTCTTTGTCTTCAGTCCCTCTTTTTCCCATGAAAAATATTATTTTCAACTGGTTGGTCAGCACACAGATCCAAGCTATTAGTATATATGTTTTGGACAGGTACTGAATATTAGTAGTGAACAGAGCTTAGACTTGAATAGGAAGAAGAGAGAGGGCTGGATCGCATTTAGGGAATCATGCAACACTTTAAATGGCACCCAAAGCTTCTCTCAGAAACAAAGGACCATCTTTTCATTACTAATTATTTTTCCCCCCACTGATGCTATTTGGCCATGAAACAGGTAATGCCAGTCTTAAAAATCAAAGTTTCTGGTCACGACAAGACAACACAAAGATACATGGTGGGTGAGAATAGGCTGGTCTATTTTCAATTAAAAAATGCATGCAAAAATTGGTAAAAAAAATTTTGATTAAAAGGTATATGACCAGAGCACAGTGACACAGATCATGCTGCCAGAGCTAAGGATGAAGATCAACCACCCTTATGATATGTGGGGACCCTGTGATGTTGAGGAAGGACCCCAACAAGTTGGATGGACTCCTATGGAGAACTTATTGGAGCATATTGATAAGAATCGCATAGGCTAAGAAGGCATAAATAGGTTCTGATATGCCCCATTGGTGGGAGTACCCACATTAGCAAAACAAAAAAATTTTGAGTTTTTAAGTATCTTTCCTTTTTTTTTATTTCTTCTGTTTCCTATTATATTCCTTCCCAGACATTTCCATACCATAATGCCTCCACTCCAGCTATCATTTTAATCTTTCCCTCATAAGAATCTTAGGCTCTAACCTAGAGCACCAGTCTCGGATAGGGAAGATTTTGCTGTTTCTTGCCTAGAACCAGGCCTCCACATTACCGCTGTAGAATCTGCACTCTGTGTTATCTCTACAACATGCTTCCCCCACTCCAACTAGCTTTTCTATCCCCCTCACTCCCACCTAATAGAACTTTAGATTCTGCCCTAGGATGAAATGCTTTCATGGGTTAACTTTCAGCTTCTCTCTTATCTTCTTCAGAAACATGTCTCCATGGCCCTTCCTAATCAACTCTCCACTTGACCCCCTTTCCATCTCCCTTTTGTGTGTTCTTTTCCCTTAGTAGAATATGAGTTTCACTAGGGTAGGGACTGTTTTGCTTGCTTATATTAGTATTCCTTGCACTAAATGTGCCTGGCAAATAATAAGTGACTAATACATCTCTCTCTCTCTCTCTCTCTCTCTCTCTCTCTCTCTCTCTCTCTCCTAACTTCTTGATTAAGTCTTTTAGCTTTCCATATATTCAACTATTCCTGCTGTCAAATTGGATCTTTATCACTTTCAGGGTGTGGATGAAGTCAGTTATAACCAGGGTATCATTTTGAGGACATATACAGAACCATATAGCATCAATAACATACTGTATTGATCCTCTGCTGTTCCTGAGTGACTTTTTGTATGTGTCTGGATGTGTTCTTTGTTTTATGTAGATCTTGAGGAAGTGCCAAATGGATTAACAGTAACAATTCTCTGCACAAAATCACTTTGTTTTGTGACTTGGAGCTGTAAGGTGACTGTGCTACTTTGTTCCACGAGTTCTAGCAGGGCTTGGGCCCAAGGAAGGCAAAACACATTGTCAGTGATAATTCACTCCTTCATGGTCAGTGAGAGCCACATCTTCAACAAAGCATCTTGGGGTCACATCCTGTTCTCTTTGGCCTCTTGGTGTTAGAGGTTGCAACACCTTGTCATTTGCTCTTTGGGGAAAGATGAAGTTGGGGTAGATTATATAAGTAAATTAAATGTAAAATAAGTAATAATATCTTGAGGAAAGTATAATTTTAATCACATTCATTGGGACTTAATTCAGTAAGGATATATGGTCACTATGTTGAGTCCAATCAAAAACTGAAAAGAAAATTAGATCTCGCTTAAACAATAGGAAGCATTTATGTCATGCTTTAAGGTTTACAAAGCACTTTACTAATATTATCTCATTTGATCTTCACAAAAACCTTGGAAGATTACACCCCACTCCATTTTACTGATGAGAAAACTAAGATTAAGTGATTTTGCTCTGGGTCACACAGTTAGCAAATGTCAAAGGCTGGATTTGAACTCAGGTCATAAGCCTCTAGACCAGGGGTGGGGAATCTGTGGCCTTGAGGTCACATGTGGCCTTCTAGATCCTTAAATGTGGTCTTTTGACTGAATGCAAATTTTATAGAATATTCTGACTTTAGCACTGAATAAATATGAGGTGATTGGACTATATGATTAAAATAAAAGTCATCTAACTTCTTTGTGCCTCAGTTTCTTCATTTTAAAAATGAGAATAATAATACTTGTTATTATAATATTATATATTTCAATGTAATGTATAATATCATCATAATAATACTCTTTACCTCAGAAAGCATTTTATAAAAATTGAAGTAACACATAAATGTGAGGTATTATTATAACGATTATAGAACTGAGTCAATACACACAGAATAAGGCAGCTAGATAGTATAGTAGATATGGAGTAAAGAAGACCTGAATTCACCTCAAAGAAAGGGATCTGAAAATCTTAGGTTCTAGTGACTTGGAGATCTATAGTTTTGAACTCTGCCACTAGCATTTATTAGCCCTATTGTGTTGGACAAGTGACCTCTCTGAGCCTCATTTTCCTCATTTGTAAAATGGGAATAATGACATCTACTCTATGTTATGGAATTATTGTGAAAAGGAAATATAAAGCACTTTGCAAAACTTAAAAATGTTATATAATGTTAACTATTCTAATGTTATGTGTTAGACTGTTAAATGAAAAAAAAATGACTTAAATTCATAGAATACATTTAGAGAATCATAGAATCAATTCGCAGAATAAAAGATACAAAGGAACCATAGGATCACAGATCAGAAGCTGGAAGGAATCTCAGAAGTCATTTGGTCTAACTATCATTTTACAGGTGAGGAAACTGAGGACCCATGAGATTGTGAATTTTCCAGGATGGCATATCAGAGGTTGGATTAGAACCAGTATTCTTGGAATTAAGAATTAGTTCCCTTTCCCCACTCCTTCTAATTCTGGAATCACAATGAAAGAAAATCGGCCTTTGGCTCTGGAAAAATGTGTTTAAATCTGCTCACTTTTAGTCCCACTCACCATCTCTATAACTTTACAGACTAAAGGGACACTTTCTTTCTAGCTACTGCTCCCCGATTTGCGTTATCTTCATGAATTCAGAAAATGTACTAGCTTTTATATTTGTACCCCTAGCATTTAGTCCAGTACTATTTATAAATATTTTTTTACCCATCCATCCATCTATCCATTCATTCCATGACACCATGCTTCTATTCAGTGATACCTGTTAAAGACCTTAGCTTGAAAAGGCCGTCTCCCACTGCAGCCTGAGCCATCTCCATTTGTCCTGATCCATATGTGGCTCCGGAGGAAAAAGTGGGGCTGGTGACTTTGCACAGCCCTCCCTCACTTAAATCCAATTCACTTGTAAGCCATGGTGTCACCTCCCTGCTGTCATGGTCCTCTTCAAGAACGAAGGACAAATAGTGACAACCATGCTTCTTGATGGTAACCTTAAAGTTGAAAGGAATCTTAGAGGAAGTTAGTTATTATATTTTCCTTATCAGTGCAGGAATCCTCTCTACAATATACTTGACAGATTGCCATACAGTCTCTGACCTATATACCGTCAAAATTATATTTTCATGCAAGACAATATATTTGATTACTAGACAGCACTGCAATGACACATGATTCCATCAGGCTTGGTACTTCCTCCAGTGATCTGGTCTTTAAGAATTGTTGTGGCTGAAAAATTCATTCCCTCTGAGGCCATTTTGTTGATGAACCTTTCCAACTTAGTCAAGCTTGCCCTTGGACAATAGACAAGTAGTCTACCATGGGGCCCATGTCAGAAGCCTTTCCAGCATAGTAGGACTGCCAGAGTATATTCACCTTGGGTGTGATCTTCAGGAACCAGTCACCTTCTTTCCATCTGAGTAGGCACAGAAGGAAGACTTGTAGTAAAGCACAGGACATGACTAGCTTCTAGAAACTTTCCTTTGTTGAGCCCAACTCTGCCTCCTTACAAATTCCATCAGTTGATCCTACTTATTCCCCTTGGAGTATCACAGAATATCTGTCCTCTCCTCTGCATTACAGACCTGTGGGGAACACAAGTGAAATTGCTTGAGGTCTCACAGGTTGTTGTTGTTCATCCTTTCTTCTCAAAGGGGACCAATGACATTGGAAGGGTGATGTCTTGACTTGCAGGTGTATTGGAGTTAAGTGAGGCAGGAGTGTGCAAAGTCAGCAGCTTCACTCTCTCCTCTAGAGTCATCTGAGTCCAGTGGCATAAAATAGGTCAGTATGGTTGGAGATGAGCCCAGATGCTTGACCTTTTTAAGTTAAGATCCTTCCTCATCTGCCTCCAGACAGAGTTGCTCCTAGGCCTGTTGTTTGTTGATTCAGTAGATTTGGCCTGGAGGTGTCTACACTTTACTCAGGCTAAACCTCAGGCCCTAGAGGTCCTGTCTTTGCTGAGGTCCTCTCAAGTCCTCTAAGGAGGACAACTGCTTCAACCCTTTATTTTTGCTATTCTACAGTCATTTTGTGGTGATTTTCTGCCTGCTAGTGAAGGAAATCTGGAAAGCCAGGAAATTTATGACCTGTTTCACTGTCTTCTCAGTTTTCATATCTTTTTACATTTTCTCTTCTCTAGGCTAAATGTTCCCAGTTCCTTCAACCTTTCCTCGTATGCCATGGTGTCTAAACTCTTCAACATCCTATAACCCTCGTGTGGCCTTTCTCTAACTTGTCATGTCCCTCTTAAAGTGTAGTGACCATAGATAGCTTCAAATGGCAAATGTTGACTTCAACTATTGTCTACATCACATGGCCTCTCAAATATTGCATCATAGATTCTAAATTTGCAATTATCTTTAGGGTCATCCAGTATAACTTTTTATCAGATCAGTAACCTCTGCTACAGTATCCCTGACATATGGTCACACAGCCTTCACATGAAGACCTCCAGTAATGTAGAAACTACTTCCAACCAAAGCAGTCTTTTTCATTTTTGTACAACTGTAATGCTTAGCAAGGCTTCTTTATATTGAACTTAAATCTGCTTTTCTGCAATGTTTACCCAAAAGCTTCTATTTCTGCTTGCTGAGGACAAATGGGGAGAAGAGAGTAAGGGAACTCTTCCTTCCACATTATCGTCTTTCACATTAACACTTACAGCAATCATGCAATCCATGAGCCTTAGTTTCTCCAAGATTAATATTTTCAACTTTCTTCAATTGATCCTTGTAAGTCTTGAGTTCCCAAGCCCAAGTTTGCTTTAGCTTTTTTTTTTTAAATCATCTGCATCACCCTGCTGTCTTATATCTCCTAGAATATTTTTGCTTCCAGTTCCAGTCTCCTTTCTTTCCACTCCTGGGCTCTAGGGTCTACGCTGATTTCCATGGCTGGTTTAGCAAGCATGGAGATCAGTCACAGGGAATTGAACATGACCAGGGGTTAATGTTGATCAGCTGCACTCAACAACTGGGCAAAATAGTTTGCAGGGTACCAGAGTGAGACAACCAGATCCCTTAAAACCCTGTCTCCTCCACCAAATATTTCTGTGTGAAGGATGGCCAAGGAAAAGCTCTTAAGGGTTGGACAAGGCAGAAGGCAGTATACAAAGGCAGAAAGGGCTACAACCCATAATCTGTATTCTAAGTGTTGCTTAATCTTGAGCTCCCCCTCCCCCACCACTTGTTATGTTAAAGTAAGCATTTAAGTAAGGTATTGAATGTCTCTTTTAAAATTCAAATATTGCCCAGGGGTTAGCTCATCAAGCAATTATCATCCATTAATAGCTTATGTGAATCATATTCTCAGACTCTCTATTTAAAATAGAGGCAGTTAGGTGGCTGGAGTAGCACATTGTACTTGGAGTAAAGAAGACCTAAGTTCAAATCTAGCTTTACTGGTTTGGGGAATTATAAGCAAAATCACTTAACATTAAGTTCCTCATCTGTAAAATGAAGACAATAATAGTACCTGCCTCCCAGAGTTGTAAAGAGGATCAAATGAGTTAATAGTTATAAAGCACTTCACAAGCACCATATAAATGCTAGCTATTATTATTATTAATTCCTACAGTCCTGCTGAACTGTATTCTTCTCTACAGTTTTCACAGATGTAGGTTTTGTCTTTCCAAGTACATTGTCAACTCTGTGAAGGAAGGGATTCTGTCTTCTTTCCCTCTTTGCCCCATGTCATCTAGTACGTCTAGTAGGAGCATAATAAGTCCATATAGATGAATGATCTAGCCTTTGCCCTCCTAAGTCCCTTTGAAATACATAGCCCCTAGTAAAACAAAACAAAAGAAAAAACAAAAATTACAGTAAGAGATCACAAGAAAATTGAATTACTTCTGAGCACTGGGTCTCATTTCTAAAACTGTTGTTAATCTTCTATAATGTGTCCTGTAGCCACTATATATCTACAGACGTCATGGGCATCTGATTTGAGGGGCTCATGGGTCTCCAGCACTATTTATTCAAGATGCTAGTAAAGGATTGGTCACTTCACTGTTGTGGTCATTGCTATGCAAACTCACTTGCTTTATGAAACCTATCCTGATCAGTACCCAGTCAGTCCTTCTATTCCCTATAGCCTCACTCAGATTGGCACAGAAATGAGAGCAGCTAATATAACCAGGCTATGTGGTTAGAGAGGGCTAAGCCCAGAAAGAACCTTTCTGCTCAATGGAGGATATCAGAATAGATGGGGCCCAAGTCCAAGAATCACAGGTCTATCCACTCTTTCAGTGAAACTATAAAGTTAAAAGAGCTTTACCTTCCACCTGTGCCATTTCACAGATGGAGACACCAAGGCCCTGAGAGAGGAAGTGATTTACCTGATGTCAAACAGCTAGCTAGTCCAGATTTCCCCTTTCATTGTAGTACTCTTTCTGATGCACCAACTCACTTCAAACCCAAGTACTCAGTGCCTTCAGGTTGTCTACAGTAATGCCTTAATCAGGTTTCCTTCCTTTCTTTCATTTCACCCTATATTAATGAGTCCTTGTTTCTAAAATTACCATCAGTGCCCCCTTCCCCAGAGTGTTCTCCTACACTGTAGATGCCTGATGCCCTATACTACTTTTGGGTTACCTAGAGTACCTCATTGCTATTCCCCTCCCCCACACCTATCTCTCCTTGGTAAAGCCTGACACTATAAATTATTCTCTCCTTTTCTCTTTCTTCTCAACACTTCCCTTCCCCAGGGAATAGCTAGCATTTATATAGTTCTTTAAGGTTTGCAAATGTTTTATATATATTATTTTATTGATCTTTACAACAACACTGTAAAGCAGGGATTATTATTACTCTCATTTCACAGATGAGGAAGCTGAGGCTTAGAGAGGTCGAATGACTTATCTAGAATTCCACATCTAGTACATGTCTGAGGCAGGGAATTGAACTCAGATAGTATGATTGCCTTATGCCACCTACCTGCTAACAAAAATCTCATTATTTAAGGGTCTTATTCTTAGGTAGTTTTTGTAAAAGAAAGGGATTCAATTCCATTTATACTAACCTGCTAATGAATAGTAATAGCCAAACATCCCTTCTAGGGCATTTGCATATAATGGAGGACAAATTAAGGCATCTAATGGGACAGGGTATATATTGCACAAAAGTGAGCTATAGTCAATACTATATGTTAAGAAGAGAACTTGGGAAGCCTGATTCCCAGGGGTGTGCTGGAGCCAGCTCTATTTTATAAAAGAGTAGACTATTAAATTTTCAGCATGAGCATTTGCACATCAGAAATTATAATTTCTACAAATCAGGGCTTGGCTTATTATTATTTTTTAATTATCTAGACTTAAGGAAATGTTAATAATATAGATCAAACCTAAATGCATTTACACTTTCCCCCCCAGAGATTCCAGTTAAACATTTACTCTATAAACAATGCTTGAGCTCAGCAACAGTGCACTAAAAGACTCAGAGACTGAAGCCATCAGGACCAGAAGTCTGTTAATTACAGGCTAACAACATCATCATCATCGTCATCATCATCATCACCATCAACAACAACTATGGACATTTGTACAGTATTTTAGGATTAGAGGTGTTTTCATATTCATTCTCTCATTTGAGCCCAGCACCCCTACTGATTGCACACACACACACACACACACACACACACACACACACACACACACATACAACATGCCCAACGACATCTGTCCTGGTACCTAAGAGTCTACTAGTTGACTCTCAGGTCCTTTGAATGCCTTTTGAACTTTACAGTCTTAATAAATTCTGGTGGCTCCTTATATGCTTTAGGATCAACTGTCATTTGAAACTCTTCATAACCTGGTTCCAGACCACTTCTGCAGCCCTTTTATACATCACTCCTCTTCAAGCATTCTCTGATGTGACCAAGCTGGACTTCTTACTGTTCCTCCTATATGACAATCCATCTCTGTTTCTATGTCTTTGCACTAACTAACTATCATGTCTGAGATGCCCTCCATCATCACCTTCACCCTTTACAATCCTTAGTTTCCTTAAAAGCTTAACTCTGGCACAATTTTGTACCTGAAGTCTTTTTTTATCCTCTTGTTCCTAGCGCATTCCCTGTGCCCATCAAAAAAAAATTGTTATATTTTAAAATACATACCTTTTGTATATACTTAGGTACTTAATTGATGTCTCCACTATAGTTCCTTGACCTAAGGTATCCTTTCACTTTTTTCTTTTGCTTGGCACATTGTAGATACAAATGCTTACTGGTTGAATGCTTACTGGTTGAATGCTTACTGGTTGAATGCAATTAAATATAAATACTTCTGGAAGGATAGAGACTCTGAAATTAATTGAATTTAGACATGATTGATTACTAGTAGCATCCTTTTGGCCTGTGATTTTGCAGATGGTCTTTATGATCTTCCAGAACTCTGGTAGATGTCTATACCAGGATCAAGGCATTATGTGACTCCACAGTCCTCAAATTCTGGCTCAATCTACTATATAACCTAGTGATGCTTTCCATTCTTCACACAAGACATTCCATATTCCTCTGTGTATTTACACTGATTGTCCCTATGCCTGGAGTAGTCTTCTTCCTCATCTCTGACTCTTGGCTACCTTGGCTTCATTTGAATTTCAACTAAAATACATTTTCTACAAAAGGCTTTTCTTGGACTCCTTTAATTCTAATGCCTTTCCTCTGTGGCTACCTCCAAATTATTTGACCTATATGTATATCAATACTTACATTGATATAGATCTCCAGGCTGAATAACCTGGAGATTATTCATACATATGTATGTATGTATACATATATGTATATATGCATATCATATACATATTTGTGTACATATGCATGCATGTATACATATGTATGTATGTAAGTATAGTTGGTTAGATAGATTAGATAGATAAATAGACACAGAAAGAAGACACAGAGACAGATAGATAGATAGATAGATAGATAGATAGATAGATAGATAGACAGATAGATAGACTGATAGATAGATAGATAGTTTGCATGATTTCTTCCCTGTTAGACTGTGAGTCTCTTGAGGGCTGAAACTGTTTTCATGTTTCTTTGTATCCTCAGAACCTAGCACTGGGTCTAACACATAGTAAGTGATTAAAAAATGCTTGTTGACTTGTTGAAAGAGACAGACATTGGAGGGGATCAAATGAAATCAAGAAATCAATGAACATTTGTGAAAGGTCCACTGTGTACAATGACCTGCGCTGGCTGTAGAGCATGGGTTATAATACTTAGCCAAGTCACAGGTCTCTGCCCTCATGGAATTTATAGCCTAGAAAGGAGACAAGAAGCCACCATAGGCAGGTGCAATTCACAAGTAATTCATGATTAGAGAGTTACAAAACAGTAAACTTTGTGATATAGAGAAAGGATTCTTAAACTTTTTTGTGCCATGAACCTTTTTGGCAGCCTGGTGAAGCCTATGTATCCCTTTTCAGAATAATGTTTTTAAATGCATAAAATAAAATACATAGGATTACAAAAAATTTACTGAAATAGAATTACCAAAAAAATTTAAAAATAGTTCATACGCTTCAGGTTAAGAACCTATGTTCTTGTGTAAATTCCTTGAGAGGAGAGACTGTCATTTTGTTTAACTTTGCATAGAAAGGTTCAATGATCTCTTGTCATGTATGTGTATGGGGGGAGTCATGTTAAGATATGGAATAGGTTAGGAATTCTTAACCTGTGGTTGACGAACATTTTATTTTAATTCTTATTTTATTCCTCGAGTTTCTATGGACTTCCAACATTCAACCAAAAGCTTATTTTACTTTTGTTTTCTTTTTCTGCTGCCTATTCTTAGAACCATTGTTTTAAACACTGAAAAATGGATTTTGAATTCAAATTAATTTTGTTCTAAGAATTTTTAAAATCTCTCTCTTCCTCTTCCCTTCCCTCTATACCTCCCCTAAGATCAAACCACTTGGATCATTTCCTATTTAACAATGAACAACAATAACTGGGAAATCCCAGCATTAGATATTCCCTTTCCAACGTTTCCCCTAATAACATACTTGAGAGTTTTGCAGGCAGCCTGTCTATCAACAACTCTGGTTAGGCAGTTACTAGCCATGTCAACATGGCACCTAACATCTGGATGATGAGTGAAACACTCCAACTTCCATGTCAATCAACCAATCAATCAATGAAGTATTTATGGAGCTCCTACTTTATACCCAGCCTTGTGTCTGGTGTTGCGGGGGAAATAGGAGGATAGACCACAATTTGCAAACACTTCACAATCAAGTTAGAGAAAAAGCATGCAAGAAATAATGAGGACAATATAAGAGAGTCCATAATCAGAGATTCCAGTCAGTCAGTCAATAAGTATTTATTTATTTTTTTAATATAAATTTATTTATTTTTGGTTTTCAATATTCACTTCCACAAGTTTTTGAGTTCCAAATTTCTCACCCCTCCCCCCATCCCAAGATGGCATGCATTCTGATTACCCCTTCCCCTGGTCTGCCTTCTCTTCTATCTCTCCCCCCTCCCTTCTCTTATCCCCTTCCCCTTCTATTTTCCTGTAGAGCAGGATAGACTTCTGTATGCCATTTCCTGTATTTCTTATTTCCCAGTTGCATGTGAAAACATTTTTTTTAAAAACATGTGTTTTTAAAACTTTGAGTTCCAAATTTTCTCATTCCTCCCTCCCCACCCACCCTTACCGTAAAGGCAAGCAACTCAATATAGGTTGTACATGTGCAGTTATGCAAAACACTTCCTTAGTAGACATGTTGTGAAAAACTAACTCTATTTCCCTTAATCCTAGCCTGCCCTCCCATTTATTCTATTCTTTCTTTTGACCCTGTCCCTCAGAAGTATTTGCTTCTGATTACCCTCTTTCCCAATCTGCCCTAATATAATAATTAATAATAATCATAATCATAATAATGAGAAGAAGAACAAGAACAAGATGAACAACAACAAGAAGAAGAAAAACAAGAAGAAAAAGGACAACATCTAACATTTATGTGGTATTTACTGTGTTCCAGGCACTGGGCTCAGGATGTAAACAAATGTCATCTCATTTGAGCCTCATAGCAACCCTGGGAGGAAGGTGTTATTATTATCCCCAATTTATAGGTGAGAAAACTGAGGCAAAAAGAAGTTAAGTGGCTTGCCCAGGGTCACACTGTTAATAAATTTCTAAAGCCACATTTGAATTCAGATCTTCCCAATTCCAGGCCCAATACTTGATCCACTGTGCAAAGAATGAAGATACAGTGAGAATGACAGAGAGAGGGCAATCCTTACAGGCAGGGACTGTTTTGTTTTTATCTTTGTATCTTCAGTTTATAGTACAGTAACTAGCAATTAGAAAGCACTTAATAAATGTTCACTGAATTTAAGTCATAGGGGAAGCTATAATAAATTAATGAAACAGAGGAGCAATTACATGATTTTGTGGGGAGAGGGTTCTAAGTAGGATCTAGCTCCCAAATATTTCTTTCATTGGTCAGTAAAAGTGCCTGAAATTCCACCATTAGAACTTTTTCCATTTGATTTAACTATTACTTGCACCAAGTTCGTCTTTTAAACAGGGAATATATTTAGTCCCTAACACTTCAATATACATAAATCATTTAATTGTTTATATACTAATTCAATAAATATGAATTAAATTCCTGTTTATATT
Source organism: Phascolarctos cinereus (assembly GCF_003287225.1). Taxonomy (NCBI): domain Eukaryota; kingdom Metazoa; phylum Chordata; class Mammalia; order Diprotodontia; family Phascolarctidae; genus Phascolarctos; species Phascolarctos cinereus. The sequence goes on along the minus strand of NW_027555847.1, from coordinate 389,374,254 downwards.
GGATGAAGAATATTGTGTTAGTTTGCAAAACACTGGATGAAATAAAAGATAAATAAGACATGGCGCCTGCCCTCATGGATCTTATAATCTAATAATTTTATTAGTTTTTCTTCCCTTTCAGGAGACATGATTTCAGAAAGAGGGAAAAAGGATTCAGAATGATGAGAAGAAGAAAGAAATAGTGAAGACAAATTCTCGCTTCTTCACAATTTGTCTGAAGGCTGCCCTGGCTGAGTTGTTTGGTCTTAGTAACTACAGTAGGGTCAAATCCTTTATTTTTATCCCTTTCAGTCTATCCCTCATAGCCAGAGTTGGGAGAATAATGGATCAGTAAATCAGCAGAGCGAGAGATCAGTCAGTCAGTCAATCTTAAGAGCATTCTCGGATTTGTGGATGCCTTGAGAAGGATGCTTAGAAAAACCCAGGATAGGGTAGTTATTAAAAGAGATTAAAGGGTATTAGCTAGTGCCTCAGCAAGTTATAATTAAAAAGGGGGGGGGAGAAAGGAAACAGGAGGCTAATTTTTCCAGTCACTGAAATTTCAAGGAGGAGCAAGTTGGCCTATGTGCCCTTATTGTCTTATATTAGTTCTCTGTTTAAATCTAACCCAAGCTCCTGTTTTTCTCAATTCAAATACCCTAGTTGATTTCTTTGTTAGAGAGAATGGAGACAGAAGAAACTGAATTAGCCTGCCAGTCCAAATTCCAGTGGGGTTTTTCACCTAAGGTTTTTAAATTCCTTTCTAGAAATAAACAAAATGATCCCACAAGATTTCTCTCACCCTTATTCCTCATTCTAAGCATGTGATGGGGGCATTTTCATGATGACTGACTAAGTGACTGAATTACTAGCCTTCATTGTTGGACAAAACACAGAAATGACTTTGCCTCCATTCTTAGTGATTAACAAGAACAACCTTTTCTGTGAGGGTGGGAACTTATAGATGATCAGGTGTTCCCTTCCCTTCCCTTCCCTTCTTTCTTTTCTTCCATCCTTAATACCTAATATAGTACCTAGTACATGATAGGTACTTAGATAGATACAAAATGATTGAATTAAATCTATCTTCAGTCATTCATACTTCTATGTGAGTAGAGGACCTTTTTTTACCCTTGGTTTTTATATGGAAAAGAGATTAATATACAAGACCTCATATGCCTAGTAGAGGAGATAGAGAAGCTAATTTTACAATCATCCTGAGACATAGTCCTGGTTATTTGTATTTCTATTTTCTGTTAATCCAAACTTCCATTTTCTGGTAATTTCACTCATATTAGAATTTTTCTGTGACAGTATTGGATAAATGAGGTATCATTGGGTTTATATTTACATCTCTTAAAAAAAACATTTAAAAACAGTATTAATTTTATTTATTTTGTTTTTCTATCACTTTCATTCCTTAATGTATTCCTCTCTCCTGGTCAGGGAGCTATCCCATGTAACAAAAATTATGAAAAGAAAGAGGAAAAAAACTGGGTCAGTGAAACAAATCAACATCTCATTTGTGACTAAGATTATGAGAAACATTCCATGCCAATAGTGCCCAGGAGAGAATGAGGTACTTCTACCCTCCCCCAATTCTTCTTTGGGAGCCAAGCTTTGTCTTTATTATAAATTACACAGTACTCAGTCTCTTTTTTGATGTCATTCTTTCCGTTTATATTAATGTAATCATTATTGGGATTGTTGTCCTGTTTTTTCTTACTCTGTATCCATTCAAAAAGCTTCCTAATGACTCTCTGTGCCATACCTGTCAGTTCTTACAGCATAAAAATATTCCCTTATATTCCTGTACCATAATTTGCTTAACCATTCTCCAGTTGGTGGACATCTACTTTGTTCCCAGTTCATGCACCTGCCAGAAAGAAAAAAAAACTCTACTACGAATGTTTTGGTGTACATGGAGTTACTATGTTATTGGCAATGAAATCTCTGGCTCACGGAGTATGGGCATTTTAGTCATTTTTTTAAACATGAATTCAAATTGTTTCCAGGATAGTTGTGCAAATTGTTGGCTTCTCTGAAAGGATTTTAGTGTGTACCTTAAGCCTTTTTAACATTGACTGTTACAACTCTCTTGTCATCTTTGTCCATCCTGTGTATGTGAGATAAGACCTCAGAGTTGTTTTGATTTGCATTTCTCTTATTAGTGATTTGAAGCATTTTGATTTTGTCATTAATGTTTGCAACTATTCTTTGGAGAACTGTTCACATGCTCTGAGCAGTTATCATTGAGGAATGACTCTTGACCCTACATATTTTTGTGGGTTCCTTACACATCTTGGATATCAGACCTTTATCAAAGATATTTGACACAAAGATTTTTCCACCATTGATACTATATCTTTTTTTTATCCTAGCTGCATTATTTTTTTTTAAAGTTAAGTCTGGGATACAATGATTAGTTTCCCTGCAAAATATTGAGGCATCTTGATGTGAAAAGTAAGGTCAACTATTCATTTAGGTGTTTGGTCTTTACAATACAAAACATCCAGAGGTTTGGAGACTTCTAGGTGATTAACCAAGATCTTTTGCTTTCACATTCAAAAACATTCATTAACATGAGTGGAATGGACCTTTCCATAGGGTTTGCCAAAGGAGAAGATCACTTAATTTAACAGGGCCAATTCAAATGATATAGTGTAGCTTCTGTTGGGTTTTCTCCCCTTTGTTTCTTAGCTTTGAAATGCCTGATTATTTGAGTGAATTTCCTGAATCAACTTTGTTGCTTGGTGTCAGACACAAGCACTGCTTACTTGCACATGAAATAATGACTCTGCTAGTTAACAGTGGCACCTCAGTCTTCTGCCAGTCTCATACCTATTCAGAGTATAGGAGAAAACCAGGACCCAAGCAGAAAAGAGCCTTTGGGCAGACAGGGGAGACATCCCAACGTTTGTGCATGGTATTTATGCACTTAAAACAAAGCTATTAAGTCCCTCAGTCAGAATTTGTTTCTTTTTCTCATTAAAAATGAACAAACAAACCAAACACAAACTAATCAATTAGGAAGGGTGCTTGCTAATGGCTGTCACACTCCCTACATGAAATGATAGCTGGTAGCTTAATAGTTAAGGTAGAGAAGAGCCACTATAAAACAAACAAACAAAACAATTAAAAAAAAACAGGCACAAGAACTCAGAAAGCGCAGAAGGTTGAGGGGGAATTAAAGTAGGAAGATATAGTCCTACATAAGTCAGGAAACATAAAATGCACTCATATATTATAGCATAGTACATTAAATGATGTTGCTAATGAAGACCCTAGGTCATTAGGGAAGAATTCATCGTTAGTTCAGTTACTCTATTAAAGAGGACATCAAGGTGTGCCAGCTTGTCCACTGATTTCCATCTGCATATTATTGCTTAGAGGAGCAAACTTCCATTTTCTAGTAAATTCACTCATGTTAGCTCTTTCTGAGATAGTATTAGATAAATGAGGTTTCATTGGTTTTAGCTTTTCATTGGCTTCTGCTTTCCTCCAAACATTCCAGAAAGATACCATCTTAGTGTCTAGGGCCCAGATTGTGTTTGCTATTTTGGAAAAAGTGTTGTGCTCACCTGGCAGAAATAACAATGCTTGGGGTGACCTTTAAGAGGAATGAAATCCAATGAAAACAATTTAGGGGAAATTGGGAAACCCCCTGCAGAGACAGAGAGAGAAGAGATATGGCAGCAGTTAGGGGTTGCTTAGTGAAAAAGGAGAAGAGAGTGAGAATACAAAGCAAGTGAAAGGGACCCAACAGCTCAGTCTGGTCTAACTGTAGGGCAAGGAAGAGGGCAGCCCCTGGGGACAGGGACTTGTGTATAATAGGGGAAGCTCAATACATTCTCTCTAACTGACTCTTGCCCTTGCCATGATAATTCCCATTTCCATATGCAATTTTCTCTGTCAAAAAAATATTTCCTCCTCTGGTCCATGGCTATTAAAATATGGCCCAGCTCATTTCCTGCTTCCTTTTTGAATACTAACAGAGAGGTGATGGACTCAAAATGCAGAATGAGACAGATATTTTTGGACAAGTCCAGTGTGAGAATTTGTCCTGATTATGTATTTGTGTTACGCGGAATTCCCCCTCCCCGCCACACACACACACACACACACACACACACACACACACACACACACACACACACACTCACACACACATACACCATAGTGGGAAAGTAGTAGGAAAAGAAAATGAATGCTTATTATTAAAAAAAAAACTAAACTAAATAAAATAAAATAAAACTTTTTCTGTGTTTACCTGAAAGGACTGCTTCCCATCCCCAATATCTATAATCCAAATAGCTTTAGAATTGGTATTTTCAGAGATATTGCCTTCCCACCCTACTTTCTAAGGCCTGATTCCTCCTAACTCATTGCAAAACCTTGTACAAGTAGGACAGGCATCTTCTCCTGCCACGTCATGCTCTATCCCTAATGGCTAGTTCCTCAACTGGACATATTGATTAACTGTTGTAGGCCTCTAAAAATTATGCAGGACTAGAGAGTATGCCTCCTCTAAATTCCAGCCACATTTACCCTCCCCCAGCAGTCTTTCTGACACTCTGGCCTTGCCTTTAACAAGGCCTATTTTAGCTTCAGCTCTTTTTTGCTCTCCACTCTCTTTCCCTCCCCTCTCTTGCCCCATAATGTGTGCTACAACTTTGCCTCTCCCTCAATTTGGTGAGGAGTGACTGCCCATGGCCAGCAAAGACCCTTTACTCCCTTTCATTCTCTACCTGTAAGGTCACTTCATCAAACTAAAGCTCATTAAAGGAAAAGGCAGAGAGAGGCGATCCAGCATTCTGACCCCAGATATTGTAGCTGAAAAAGCCCTTTGCCTTTTATATTTCAACCCTGAATAGGTGTATGACTCAGGACTGGAAGGATTTGTAGCTGACACTCAATAGAATCTGCTCTCGAATTTTGACAAATCCCATCTTGAGCCAAGAAGAGAAACAGATATTGATCCTAAGTGTACCTAATTCATCTCTGCACTTGTAATCCCAAAAGAAAATGCCTTCTATGACCGGAGGGCGGTCAATATTTTTTCCATCTTGTAAAATAAATAGCAGTTATTTTGGTGTGTCTTCATGCGTCTGGGGCACCAGAAGTAAACAAAGTGTTGATTTTTCCTCCTTCTGCTGCAGAGTTATAATATCTACTGGGTCCCCTGATTGGACTAATTAAAACCACATCAAATGATTTGGATTCATGAGTGACTGGAGGCCACTGTATCATACTGCAGGCCACTGCTATGAGAAGTCTTGGTCCCCAGACTGGGGAATGCTACATCAGTAAAGAGTTGGTTGGAGACATACAACAAATTGTGAGAAAATTCATTTCAGGAGAATGTCTCTTACTGTAGCAACATCACTGCCCTATTTACACATACGAGGTGCTTAGAGTAGCCAGAGATGCACTTAGAAATAGGATTTCATTAAATGACTTTTCTCAGTTTTACCTGTAAAAAAGGAATCACCCAGGTAATTTCTTAAGATCAGATCCAGAACCTTTTGTTCTTTATAATTGTCTTACTCAATTGTCTCTTTATGGGTGGAAGGAATCTGCAACATTGGAAACACTACAAATGAAGATTCCTCTCAATTTTGGCCCAAACCCATCATCATCTGTCCTAGGTTAATTCAATCCAACAAAAACAACTCTTAGAAAAGATAAGAGTCAAAGGTTGGCAAACATGTTGACAAAAATGGTGCTCAGTGTGAGTTTTGTCTGCACACACATAAGAGCTTTGACCATTTTGATTGAATAGTTCCCTAATTGGTCTCTGACTCAATCCTCTCTACTATGCAATCTATACTCAACAAATCTGCCAAAGCAATATTCCTAAAGCATTTCTTTGACCATGCCACTCCCCCAATCAATAAATTCCCTGTTACCTAGAGGATCAAATACAGACTTCTCTGTTTAGCGTTTAAAGCCCTTCACAACATGACTCTGATGTACCTTTCCAGGTTTACTACATATTACTCTCATACAGCCAAACTACCTTTTTGTTTCTCCTCACAAATAACATTCCATTTACCATCTCTGTGTCTGTGAACAGGCTGTCTCCAATGTGATCAATATTCTCCCTCTTCAGCTCCAACTCTTGGATTCCCTAGTTTCCTTTGAGGCTTACCTCAAGCATCATCTTCTACTTGAGGTTTTCCCAGGTACTCCCAGTTGCTAGCCACTTCCCTTCAAATTACCATTTCTCAGCTGCCTCCTCACTCTATTCCTGTGGGCCCCTTCTCCCATTGGTAAGTTCTTCACAGAACCTACATTTTGGAGAAAGAGCAGCCATCCCTCATTTCCCAGACTTAGCCCATACCCAGGTGCTTGTCCTTCTCCCTGCTTTTCAGCAATCCTTTCATATGTTAAAATGTAAGCTCCTTGAGGCAAGACCTAGCTTTCTTTTTTGCTTATATTTGGATTCCTACCACTTAGCACAGTGCTGGGCACTTTGTTAATGCTTAATAAATACTTGTTGATGGGTTGATCATGCAGTTATTTTGTATATACTTATATAAACATGTTGTATCCTTGGAGAGAATGTAATCTATGAGGGTAGAAATTATTTCATTATTTGTGTTGTATCTCCACGTCCAAGAAGACAGTCTATTTGACATTTTAAGTCAGATTTCCCCTTAAACACAGCATGTACAAAACTAAACTCATTATTTTCCCTCAAAATCCTCCCATCTTCCAAACTCTCATATTTCTCTACAAGGCACCACCATCCTTTCAGTCTCCTAGGCTTATAACATCTGTACTTTTCTGGACTCGTCACTCTCCCTCACCTCACATAGCCAATCAATTACCAAATTTTGTCATTTCTACCTACACAACATCTGACTCTCTTCTCTCTACTAATACAACTATCACCTTAGTTTAGGCCCTCATAATCTCTCCCCTAGATTATTGCAGTAGCCTTCTAATTGGCCACTGGCTCAATTCCTCACCACTCCAATCTGTCTCCCTCACTGCTGTCAAAATAATTTTTTTAAACTCATATTTGACCATGTGACACCCCTACTCATTCAATTTTCATGGCCTCCTATTTCTTCTAGGTAAATACACATATATGCACATATCTACACTATATATGTATACATACATGCATATGTATTAATTTCTATGTATTCATACACATCCTTCTGATTAACTTTTAAATTCTCTCAAATCCATCTTTCTAATCTCATTGGTCATTAGTCCTCCTCCCTCACCTTTTAAGTCATGCAAACTGGCCTTTTCTCTATTCTTCACACAGGACACTCCTCCTGTCATTAGGCCTTTGAATTAGTTATTATGCCCTCCCTCTTTACCTCTACCTCATAGAGTGTCCCTCTTCCTTTAAGATGAAGTTCAATTTCCCTCTCCTCCATTAAACCTTTTCTAGTTTTTCTCAACTGCTAGTACTTTCTCTTCCCAACCACCTTATATTTAATTATTTTGTATTTACACTCTCTCTCTCTCTCTCTCTCTCTCTCTCTCTCTCTGTCTCTCTTTTTCTCATAACACGTATGTGTATATACGCATATCTATTCCATCAGAATGTAAATCCCTTGTAAGTAGATATCGTGTCATTATTTGTGCTTATGCTGCAAGTATCTAACCCAGTGTCTGACACATAGGGTGTGCTTGATAAATACTTGTTAATTGATTGATTTGGTAGCATGGCAGAAACTTAGTCAAAGGAACATTATAGTTTTAGGAAAGACAGATTTCTGTTAATGCATAAAGGGGGTTAAAAAAAATCCAAGGTAGTTGTAATACACGTGAACCTTGTGAAGCTGTAATCAAGAAGGATCACAAAGTTTTCCTCCAAATTATCCCTGTTACCCTGCAAAGAGAAATCCTTGCTCCAAGTGGAGAATGAAGGTGACCCTATCTATTTATTTTGTAGACATAGTCCATTGGGTGCCATGTATACACATCATTTAAATCAATTTGATTCAATTCAGCAAGAATTTTTGAAGTACCTGCTATATTCCAGAATCATGAGATATATTGGGGATTTTTTTTGGGGAGGGTGAGATGGAGAGAAAGGGGTACCTGTGATGTCCCTGGTAGATTCCAGTAAGAAAATCAACAAATCAGCAAACTATTTTGTAACTTAATCTCTTACAGAGCTGCCTGGGAGCACTGAGAAGTTAAGTGACTTTTTCCAAAGTCACAAATCCATTATACATCAGAGTTGGGACTTAAACATGTTTTCCAGAATCTCAGATCAGCTCTCAGTACACTATTCTATATTCCCAACTCCAGTTACTGAACATATAAAGACAAACATCAAAATAGTTTCTGCCCTCATTGTGCTTAAATTTTTTAAATGGTCAACCATATTTTTAACAGAATGGGCTGGATATTTCAGAGTTATATAGACCCAGCTCAAGTTTAGAAGAAAATGATACTTAGCTCTGAGAAAGGACATTAGATTGGAGGATCAGAATCAAATTAACAGATGTCACAAAAAGAGGCAGATAGTCAGACACTATTTTGTAAAGTGTTTTTCCAGGAACAGATCTGATTTCAAATCAATCAATAAACCAATGAATTAACAGACATTTATAAATTCTTATGTAGGTGCCAGGCACTGTGCTTAGGGCTGAAGATACAAATATGGAAATGAAATGTTTCTGCCCTTAGGGAGCTTACATTGGATCAAGAGAGACAATGTGAACACATGTAAGTTGATTAAAGAATACATACAAGGAGACCAGGAAAACCTTCATGCAAGGTGAGTTTTGAAGGTGGGTAAGGATATAACAGGCAAAGTTAAGGAGGAAATGTATTGTAGTCTCGAATGACAGAAAAAGCTACATCTATAGGTATGGGATTCATCTGCATGGAGATGATAATTGAATCTATTGAGCATTGAAGAGGTCAATCACTATGAGAGACCGCAGGGAAAAAGAGGAGAGTACAGGACAGAACCCCACTTAGGGGCCATATTATGAATGATGATACATCAAAAGGCACCTGAGAACAAGACTCTGATGGGTAAGAAGAGAACCAGGAGTGATCAAGGAAGGAAGAGACAGAGACACAGAGACAGCCAGACAGAGAGACAGGGCAAAATAGAGACAGACACAGAGAGAGAGACAGAGACAGAGAGAGAGACAGAGAGAAAGAGAGAGACAGAGATAAAGCAGTGTCACAGGAAGTAAAGGAGGAGAATATGCTTGAAGAGAGGTTGGGTCAACCATGTCAGAAGCTGCAGAGAGGTCAAGAAGAATGTCTGGGAAAAGGCCGTGGATTCAGCAGTCTTGAGATCACAGGTAACTGTGGATGGGTTTATATTGTAAGAGGCTGAGAAATAAGTGGAAGGAGAAGAAGTGGAGGCAACAATTATAGAACATTTTTGCTCAGATTACATCTACGAAATGCAAGAGACATAGAGGATGCTTTCTTGACAGGATGGTATGCACTAATGAGGAATTTTTTTTTAAGGATGAGGAATACTTGGATCTTATCACAGGTAGCTGGGGAAAAGCCAATAAATAGGTAGTGATTGAAAACTGGAGATAGGGCATAAGTGCCCTATATTATACTGGTAAGATTCAAGACATACTTTTTCCACTCACATAAAACAAAAGACAAGGAAATGAGTTAAAGAGTAAAAGTCCCATTTTAGCAGTAGAAATAACCACTACCTCTAACTCAAGAACCATGTTTAAAAAAGGGGGGAGGGGTGTGGCTACAGTGACTTGTGAAAACTACTTCCTCAAGTGATGGGAGGTTTTTGGATAAACAGTCTTTTAAATGTCCATTTCTAAGAACACACGCACACACACACACACACACACACACACACACACACCCCTCTAGCTCTTTGAGCTTCCCTTCCATATTGCTCAGCAGCTGGAGTTTTAAGTTGTCATAGCTGCTTCTTTCCATGAAGACACAAATGAATATTTTCAAAAGCCCATCTCTCTTCCCACCTCCTTCCTTCAATCCACCCTGCCGTCTAACAAGTTGTCTGATTCACCCACTCCTGGAGGATGGGCAGATGGGCAGAAAGCCAAAAACACTTACTTGTCAACTGGAAACTATTTTATCCATTTTTTCCTATGTGATATTTTTATTAAAACAATTTTTTTCTACTCATGATTAATGAAAACAATGACATATTTGTAGAGTATTCCTCACTTTCTCAAAAGCATTTTCACTTTCTTTATTTCATCTCCTTCCCTGAAAGCCCCATGAAGTGTGCAGTGCAAGAATGATAACTCACATTTGACAAAAGAGGAAATTAACACAGTGACTTGTCTAAGGTCACACACAGGGAGTTTAGTGGCTGGAGAGAATACTTGAGATCATCTGTCCCATTTTCATTTCCTAGCCAAGGAATGTGGGATTCAGATAAGTTATATGATGTGCCCAAGTTCACATAGGTAGTAAGCAAGAGAGCTGGGTTTCAAACACAGTCCAGCTGACTCCAAATCCAGTGCCACAGTAATCTTTCTAATATACCATACTGCCTTTGCATTTAGTCGATTGATTGGTTTCTGAGGAAATCAGAAACAGGTCTATCCTCCCCCACCCACTCACACATACACACACACACACACACACACACACACACACACACACACACACACATTTTCTTTTTCCTCTAGTTGATTTTCTGAAAACTCACCAATATAGATCTCCTGGCCTTGTTTCCTCTATGGAGATATAGCAGCTATCTGTTGTTTCTGGGAGCCATTGTGGCCATGAGGTAGAAATGAATAAGAAAGGGAAAAAAAAAGGTTTAAAAATAAAAGTTTGTGTAAAACCAAAAAAAACAATTTCTGAAATCTTAGTTGTAGAGATGCTGCCCGAGTCTGAATCTATCACTGGTCACAGCTCTCCCAACAAACTAATTAAAAATGTCAGAGCCAGAGAGTCCATGTAGTGGTATAAAGTAAGTGGTATGTCTCAAGGGCATGTAAATAAGCCATTTGGGGAGGCCTATGCTGGTGTCTTTATATGTGGAGGAGAGATACTGAGCTTATCCCAGCATGGGTGGAACTGGAGCACCATGCAAGCTTATGTTGGGAATATTCACAGTGGATCAAAACATTTACCAAGGTGCTTCTATCTCACTTTGTTTTTCAGGGCTCTAAAGGTAGAAAAGGGATGTGTAAACCAAGAAAAAAAAATCAGGCACAAAGTGTGACTGACTTTAAACATCAGGCAATGTGTTATATTATGTACTTTGTATATTTTGTACATGTATTTGTATATATGTATATATTGTGTATATTATGTAGGGGGTGTGTATATACAGACATACACACAAATATGTATCATGTATAATATTAAAATAATAAAGCTGGGAAAGGCATGACATCTAGTCCCTTCTCTTCATTTTATACCTGAGGAAAATGAGGTTGAAAATGGACAAATAACTGATTTAAAGCACAGTTAGTGCCACAGTTAAGATCAGAATAAAGTAGCTAGATGGTGTGGAATCAGGAAGAACTGAGTTCAAATGTGGCCCCAGACACTTACTAGCTGTTGAACTCTGGGCAAATCATTTAACTTCTCTTTGCCTCAGTTTCCTGTTATAAAACAATAGTAGCACTTATGTTTCAGAGTTGTGAGGATTGCATGAGATATTTGTAAAACAGTACAGTGTCTAGCACATAGCAGGTGCTTAATAAATACTTGTTTCCATCCTTCCTTCTTTCCTTCCTTCCTTCCTTCCTTCCTTCCTTCCTTCCTTCCTTCCTTCCTTCCTTCCTTTCTTCCTTCCTTCCAGACCTGCATTTAAATTGTGTCTCAGACACTTACTAGCTGTATAAACTCTAAGCAAATCATTTAACTTCTCTATTTTATTTTCCTTATCTGTAAAAAGGGTGTGACACCCCAGGTTACATGGGGATAATAATAAAAACCCTGCTTCACAGGGCTAATCAAGTGAGAGAGTATCTGATATTAAACTTTAACTATTCAAATGAACCTGTGATCTCATCCACTTAGAAGTCCTCAGCAAAGAATCAGATTGCAGCTAAACCATGACAGCCCATCCTGTCCAACTCATATTTTTGTCCATGTTTTCTGATAAGTTTGCCATAGGGTCTACCCAATGTGCTACAGGTCTGCCTTCCTTTCTTTTGACATCTGGAACAGAGTGGAGGAGCATTCTGATTGTTCTTCTGCCTTCCTTCATTGGGACCAGCCCAGCTTCTTTTACTATCCTACAATTTCTTGACAAAATAGATCCTTTACTCTTGTTCTTCTTTGGAGTTTCCTCTTGATAACACATCAATATGTTCTAGCCTGCTCATGGCCACTATACTTCTCTCCATTGCTTTCTGTGTGATGCTCATTTTTAATTCTCTGGAGTCAGTTATAGCAAAACTTAAAACACTATCTACGTCTTAGCTATAATCTTGTTTTTTTATTTAATGAAAAAAAAGTAAGGTTTTCTTTTTGTTTTTACTTAAAACAACAAGATGGACAGCATTGAAGAGTGGATAGGGAGCTCTTCTTTGAGCCAGGAAGACCTACGCATCTGATACCAGCTGGCTGTGTGAACCTGATGAAGCTGCTTAACCTTACTAGTATTAAGTAACCCAGTCTACTTTCTAAGACTATATTTGATAGACCAGTTGCAGAACAACATCATTAGAGGAAAGAAGTATTCCCTGCACCAATGAAGTAACAGGTCCAGACAAACCAAAATAGATAGATACATAGATAGAGAGAGAGAGAGAGAGAGAGAGAGAGAGAGAGAGAGAGAGAGAGATAAAAATACAGTGAATTGTGTGAAACAAGAAATTAATCTTGTATTTTCTGATATGATTGAACTTGATCAATATCAAAAGATATCCAGCTATCCTCTGAATTTCACCTAGTCCTGGCTATGATTCATTTCATCAGGATCAAATCCCTGTGAGGCTTCTCTAGTGGCAGGGTCATCTGCATTCATGATTTTCTCTGATGGCTTCTTTAACATGTGATTAATCCACCCCAAATCTTTCCCTTGCCTTCTCTGCAGATGGCAGGCAAAGGAGCAGCTCTGCTCTAAGACGATCTTTTCTGCTAGAACACTGAAGGACTTGTCAATATCTTCGCGAGGCCCATTTTGTCAAACCGATATTCCAATAGATGGCCATTAGCACCTAACCCTGTGCCTCAGAATCACATTTGGCGGAATTTGCTTTGACTGATCACAGCTCACAGTGATCATTTGGTTCTATGGATCCAATCTCACTCCTCAAAAGTCATTTCCTATCACTGATGATGTGTGTACCATTTACTCATACTGATCGGTAGTGGCTGCTCTGTTGTAAGGAGCAAGAGGGAGGGAGGCGAGTCACTTCTTTTTATTTTCACAGAGGCTGTCCAAAGGGGGAAAAAACAAAGTATTCTTTCTTTGTGTTGGAGAGTCTGCTTGCTGAAGATAAAAGATATCACAGCATAGGAGAAGTCTGATGAGAGGAAATTGTCACCCCAATGACCTGGCACGGAGGCAAATAGCGTAGTGTTCCCTCCGCCACTGCTGTTGCAGATGTTTTCTTTGAAGGAATGTATCTGATCAGGGAGGTTTATTGTTCTATAGATCGGAATGTGGTGATCAGTCAGATAAACTCATCAAAGGCAGAGTAACTCAAAATGATTCTTCTAATAAGCTGTGGATGTATTTTCATCAGTACACCAAAGAAAGATAATATACCCAAGCTGAAGAGATTCAAGGATATAATTCTCTTCTATGGGAAAAACAATAATATAGATGGGAAGATAGTTTAATAGGCCCCCAAAATTGGGTTGATGACAAGAACAATAGATTTCACAGAAAAAAAAAATATGTGACAGGAAAGAAACATGGCATTGTTTGGGACACCTGTGGTTAATTATTGCAGCTGAAGACATTAAAATCAGTTTCCATGCTCATATATCTTCATAGACTGTTTGGTGATATTAAACGACAAAGGCTTAATAATCAAAAGTACTGAGTTAGCAAATGTTTTCTAATTTTAATAACGTCTTGTTGTAATTACCAAGTCTTGGAGTGAAATGATTTAATTAGAAAGTAATCAAGAAGTGTCTACTGTTAATTGAAAGAATTATAAAAGATCTACATTTTTAATATATTTCTGGGGTAATAAAATTAAAGTTTGCCATGATTATTTTTTTAAACCATGCCTATGAGAAGTCTATGATATTGGAAATGAGGTATGGTCAGGGAGTCTTGGATGGATCCCATATTCAGGCAGGAGAGGGATTGTACCTACATGGTTCCCCTGTGCCTTCCGTGAAGGAGCCAAACCTCTCAGGCTCAAGAAAGTTATATTTGACTCATTCCATTTCTCAGCATTTTTAGCCATGTGGTGTTAGAGTTAATAGAGATCTTTAAGATCATATAGCCCAAAGGCTCTTAGCCTGTTTTCTATGATGGGCCCTTGTCACAGTCTGGTGAAGTTTATGGACTTTTTTCCAAAATAAATTTTTAAGGCATAAAATAAAATGCATAGGATTACAAAGGGAACCAATTATGCTGAAATGAAGATTTATATATATATATATATATATATATATATATATATATATATATATATATATATATATATATATATATATATATTTCCCCCCCCACCTAAGTTCTTGGACCGCCTGAAATATCTTGGATGTCTGTGGCCCCCAGGTCAGGACCCCTGGTAGAGAACAACACCATTTTCCTTTTTTTTTTTTTAACAGATGGATGATCTGAAACCTTGAGAAGAAAAGTTACTGACTCACAGTTAAATAGCTAATTAATGGCAGAGCTGGGACTAGTGCTAGAATCCTGGACTTTAGATACTTAGTGTAGTGTGTCTTCCACTGAGTATTCTGGCAAGAAGCTGGAAACCTATTTTCTGGAAAAAGCAAAAAACAAAACAAAAAAAAAATTGAGGTCCTGTCCAGGTGTCTGAGCACTGCCATGAGGTGGGGGCTGAATGAGGAATAAAACTTAGGCCTTCTATAGCACACTTTGTGGGATTTATACAATAGACCGAACAAAAAATTTCACCTAGGACTCAACCTGGGCCCAGTGCTCTTTTTGTGGCATGTAGTTGACTCTCAGGGAGTCCTACAATTTTTGCTCTTAGCTCCAGTATCTCTCTGACTTCCTTCCCTCCTTTCTTCTTTCCTTCCTTCCTTCCTTCTTTCCTTCCTTCTTTTTTCCTTCTTTCTTTCCTCTCCCCTCCATCTCTACCTTTTCCCTCCCTCCCTCTTTTCATTAATTTCTTTTTTCCTTCCTTCCTTCCTCTTTCTTCTTTTCTCCCTCACTCCTTTCTTCCCTCCCTCCCTTTTCTTTCCTTCCCCTCCTGTGCTTTCCACTATCTAACACTGATTCAATAGTCTAATTCATTGCCTAGCAAAAACCCTACTACAACCAGTCCAATTAAGTCATAGTTTCATGGAGAGTCCATTAAACAATTGGGATCAAAAACACTGCTTAGGTCTCTCCGTCTATCTACTTTCATTTGTATCTACCACAAGCCTCTTATTCTGGAGAGATGTAACTAGACTGAGAGACAGGAAGGGGAGAAGCTACGATTTGATAAGCAAGTAATTTATTTGTCCTAGTTTCCAGGACCTAGTCAAAGGAAATTAACTCTACAAAACACTTCATGCCAGTGGGAACCAGGATAACGTACTACTCCTTCCCAAAATGAGTTGAATCACCTGATATAATTTTAAATAGGAGAAAATCTATAGTAGACAATCAGCTATGGTGAAGTAGAAAGTGTGTTGGCTTTGGAGTCCAAAGACCTTGATATTCAAGCAATGAATATTTTTCAAGTGCCTCCTATGTGCCATGCTTTACTAATCCCAAGCTTCCCATAACATCAAAAGATCATCTTTTCAGTGCAAACACTTCTCAAGTTTGCTGTGTGGCCACAAGAACTCTGAAGAACTAAAGGTGATCATCAGAAAGATGGCAATAGAAAAATACATGGTAGATGTGGGCAGACTACAACATATAACCAGTGAGAACCTCCCAAGAACAGGATAGAGGATATCATAAAAGAATTGTAGGCAAGAAGGAGAGGATGGGTTGGTCATGTGGTACAGGGACGGAGGGTGGTCCAGAGTACTACACCAATAGTGTTCCAATGTTGAGGGGAAAAAAAAATGTCCCACAAAGCTAACACATTGTCCATGTCTGACAGTCTGCGCAACAAACTTCTGCACTGAAGACAGGGAGTTACATTTTCCCAATTTTTCTCCATAGCAAAGATTCATCATTATGACTGCCAAGCATTCAGTTTAATGTTTTGGTTATTTTATTTTGTCGTAACCATTGGATGTTATGTTTTCTTTACTCTGCTTACTTCATTCTGCATCAGTTCATATGTCTTTCCATGCTTTCCAAATCCTTCATATATGTCATTTCTAATAGAACAGTGACATTTATTTTTGAAAGATTAATTGCATTGATATTTTTTGTTTTTATAATATCTTTATTTCATAATATACCCCAATCCTCCACCCCTACTTAGAAATCCATCCTTCAAAGCAAAGAGTAAAAGTAAAAATTAAAGAAGAGGGGGAAAAGGCAGCTCAGTGGAACTAACACATGGACTATATTTGCTAGTTTATGAAATATATAATGACATAGTCAGGTTGGCTTAAATGGCAAGATCAAAGGGTTATACATTTAGATTTGGATGGGTATGCAGGCGTCACCTACTCTAACCCATTCATTTTATGGATAAGGAATCAAGGCTCAGAGAAGTTAAATTACCTGTCCAAGGTCACACAAATAGCAAGCATCAGAGGCAGGATTTGAACCAATGTCGTCTAGTTCCAGATCTAGGGCTTCCTCCACTGTGCCGTGTACCATAACACCACATTGGCTACTTGTTCCCTTCAGCTATTTTCTCAGCACTGCCCTTTCAGTGCTCTAAATTCCAGCCAAATTAAATAACTCCTTTATCTCTAACTCTCAGAATCTTTTGCTTTCTTCAAGGCTCAGCTCAGATGTCAAGTCCTTCAAGAAGCTTTCCTGATCCAATGTTATCTTCCTTCTCATATGTTTATATGCTCACTTATGTTTATATACTTATAGACTCATAGATAGAGAACTGGAAGGGACCTACGGGTTCATCTAGTCCAATTTCTTTTTTGGGGGGGTGTGGGGATGGAAGGGCTGTGAAACTGTGAACTCTTATGTTCTTTTTATTTTTTAAAAGTTGTATGTAAAGTTTAATATGTGAACAGCAAAGCTTCCCTGCTTGTATCTGTAGGTAGGTAGATGAGTATTAGGGAGCCTCTTAAATAAAGAGATATTATAAATAATCATAGAATTATAGATCTTAGAGATCCTACCCTTTTGAGCCACCAGATACTGGGCCTTAAAAATGTTCTTTGGAGAAAGATTAGACAAGCCATTGATATAAAACAACAGTCTTTATCTAGCACATTTCAATTCAAAGGGAAAGGCAGCAAGGCTTAACTGGACATACCACAAGTATGAAGAAACAGGTTATAAGGTTAAGAAACAAAACACAGAATGGGTATCCAGTGTCTCTGTGGCTTTCGGTAGATCACTTAACCTCAGCTTCCCCTTCTAAAAAAATGAAGGAGTTGGATTGAATGACCTTCAAATTTCCTTCTGGCCCCAAGATTCTATTCCATTCTGTTCTCTTCCATTGCATTTCATTCTCTGGCTGCCTCTTGCTCTACCCTCTTTGGGGCTTTGATGTAATGGTGGAAAGAATGCTTAATTCTACACCTATCACTTCTAAGTTGCTCCCCTCTAAGTATTTCTCCCTTTTTCGCCTTGTTGTCTGCCTGTCCCCCACTCCCACTCCAATATTTTTAAAAAATCATTACCTTAGTCTCTAGCCTTCAGAATAATCAAGTAAACAGCTTGTAAAATGTCTTTAAATATGTCAAGGACTGCTGGAGTGCAAAAGTCATGATTTTGATAACTTTTCTAAAAGAAATTGCTGAAATTATACTGTATTTGTTTCCATCCAAACTAGGCTGATTTTTTTCCCAAAGCAAAATGTCTTCAACTGTCACTGAAGATGATGCAAATGAAATTTTCCTCCTTTCAGAAGAGGGCAGGCAATGGAGCTTCTCTGAGCAGCTGTCCCTGCCCCAGGGAAAAATAGCTCTCCCTAGAAGAATGTCATCACACCAAAGCATTTAGAATATATTTGAAGGAAAAAAGGAATTTATTTGGGGGACCCCAGACAATTATGATATAAATAAATCAATAAGATCACATGTGCATGTATGTTGAATTATTCTAGAATGTGATCCACATCATAGCAGTTCTTGACCTTGTCTGGTAAAAATTATGGACTTCTCAGAATAATGTTTCTAAATGCATAAAATAAGATACACAGGATTACTAAGTAGGTAACTAGGGGCACCTAGGTGGCATAGTAGATAGAGAACTGGCCCTGGAGTCAGGAGGACCTGAGTTCAAATCTGGCCTCAGACTAAACACTTAACATTTACTAGCTGTGTAACCCTGGGCAAGTCACTTAACCCCAATTGCCTAACCAAAAATTAAAAGTAGGTAACTAATTATATTGAAATACAAATATCACAATTTTGTTTTTAAAGTTCACAAACCCCAGGTTAAGAACCCCTGAGTATAGCATATGATTTGCTAAGTCACAATAAAAAGCTCTTCTGTATTAAGCACTCAGCAGTATACATTTCCTCTCAATACCCCAATGAGGAAAATAGTGCAAGTATTTTTATCACTGTTATACAGATGAGGAAATTGATGCTCAAATAGGTGAATGAACTTGCCCAATAATAATAATAGCTAAAATATATATGGAGCTTTAGAGTTACACAAAGCCTTATATTCATTCTCTCATTTGAGGGTCACAAGCATAGAATCTTCTTTGGGGCTTTGCTTGTAGATGTCTTCATGTCATTGTCTTCTTCTTGAGCTTCCCTGTCACCATAGAAGCTGTTTATGGTCAGATTCTTTTTTATTGTTTCTTTTCCGCCTATTTCTTGACTTTGCACTTCATTTTAGAGTTGGGCTCTGCTCATCTCTGAGGTGGAGATAGCCAGCCTAAGCTTCTGTGGTGAGATCTGGGGATCTGTAGGTTTTCAGTGTTCCCAAGGTGTGAAATGGGAGAGGTTTGACCATTAACCTCCTACCCTGTGCTCTGGTTCTTACTCAGGAAGGGCCTTTACTCCCTGATGACTAGAGATGGTAATTACTCCTCTCCATTGTGGAACTACGATCAAGAAATGGGTAGTAGACAAAGGAGCTGACAAGTGATGCTGAATCCTGCACCCATAATTAGCCCAGGAACCCCCTAAAATATCTTTTTGATTAAATGTTTAGTCTTCTTACTATCCTTAGGAACTGGCCTGCTGCCACCAACGCTGTTTCACCTAGGTCTTATGGCTGGTGCTGCTCCCATCATGCTACATTACTGATCAGCTGATATTCCTGGACCTGCACACCTCTCTTTCTGTCCTTCTAAGCTGTTCGGGGCTAGAAAAATGAAGGTCTATAATTTGTTGTGTGTGTTATCGCACTCAGAATTTGACTTAACACAGCTTTTAAAAGTTGTTTAGAAGGTTGGGTTGGGAGAAATTGGAGGGAGTGCTCACCTCAATCTACCAACTTGGCCTCTGTCCCCTCTGACATATTATTTTTAAGAAAATGCAAGCTCATTGAAGACAGCAGCTGTTTATTTTTGTCTTTGTATTCTACCAGCACCTTGCACAATGCCTAGAGCACATTAGATGCCTAATAGATGCTTGTTTTTTGACTGACTGAAAAACTGTCAGTTAGGTAGAATAAATATAATTATTTTCATTTTATTGATGAGGAAACTGGGTCTCAGAGAAGTTAACAGAGTTGCCAAGGATCATTCATTGGTTGGTGATAGAGTTAGGATCAGAATTCAAGTTTTCTGACATCAGATACAGTGCTTTTTGTACCACATTGCACCTAATGTCTTCTGTAGCTATCGTAGAGAATTCTTTCAGTGTGATTGGAACTCTTTGCTCCTTCATTCCCCCACTTTGCATTGATTGCCCTTTGTTGGGGATAGGGAATGGAGGGAGGTTCATCCATATCTTGAGACCAGTTCTTCCTCAGCAGGAATCCTATAAAGAGACCTTGGAACATAATGTGGTTGGCTCAGGATAAAGTCTATTCTTGTTACTCATACTCCATACCTCTCACCCAATGAATGAAGCAACAAGGAAAGAAAAAAAAATTTATCAAGTGTTTACAATGTACCAGATATAGTGTGAGATGCTAGGAAGAGGAATACAAAGGTGACTCAGCAGGACTCTTTGCACGCAGTGCCAGCAAAGGGACCCCTATGATCTCCTGACCAGTTGTTTGACCCTCACCCCTTACAATTTGTAGGCTGAGGGCTCCAGAAGCATTTAGTTGCCTCTGTGGCCTGCTGCTGGCTTGCTGAGATATGGCCTGCTGTACTCTTGTCACAGTACTGCCTATGCTGAACTATGCTCTACTCGCACTGTGGTGAGACAGACCTTTCCTACCAACCTTCTAAGTTGTCTTAGGTGGGACCCCCATTCTTTCATGAATTCCGACACTCCAGAATTCATTTTGAGGCATTATTTAAAGTTGTTTGGAGAATTTAGGTGATAGAGTTAGAAACTCATGAGAGTTTCTACCTTTTCTCTGTTATCTTAACTCTCCCCACTACCTAGAATTTTTTTTAATAAAATTTTTCATTTAGAAAGAGGAAGGCTCAAAGGATACAATTTAACTTTCTAAAACCATGAAGAAGTTGGAGAGAAAGAACACCAGAGACAAATAAAACGATTTTGTTAAATAGGGGCTAAGAAATGGTTATAGGGCACTTAGAAATGTGACCTTCTATTATCAGATTTTTTGCAGTATTTTGCCTGGATTTCCCTGCATACTTTCTCTCCACCTCTGTAAAAGGAAGGCCTAATGTTTACAGTTGTTCATGAGTCATTCCTTATGTCCTGCAGCTTCCCATCCTCATTCTTTCCCTCCTTCTAGCTATCTTTGTCCTGTTTTCTTGCCTCTACCCACCCTGGTAACAGCGAGCCAGTCAGTAGAACCAGCCATGCATTATTTTAGGCAGACATCATTCATTCCTCAAATTTGAACGGGATGGAGAAGGAGGGAATACTTCACAACCTACTCCATTATTTTAGAAGGAAATTATTATTTCCCTTTTAATTTTCTCATTCTAAATGACCTAATGTTTTCTTAAATGCTGTGGACAGCATTCCAAAGGAAGATTTCTTCAAAGGCAGATCTCTCAAATTTTATAATGATAATCAAAGCTTAAATGTGTATATATAGTACATACACACACATATATACATACATATACCCACACACTCATACACACACACACACACACATATACACACACACATATATATATATATATATATATATATATATATATACATATATATATATATAAAAATATTTTGAAATTTGCAAATTACTTTATATATAAGTATATGTATAATTGCATATATGTATATGTATATTTGTATGCATGTGTATGTGTGTGTGTGTGTGTGTGTGTGTGTGTATACACACACACACACACACACACACACACAAATTCTTATTTAAGCTTCTCAGTAAATGCTGTGGGGGCAGCTAGGTAGAGCAATGGATAGAGCACCAGCCCTGGAGTCAGGAGGACCTGAGTTCAAATCTGGCCTCATACACATAACACTTACTAGCTGGGTGACCCTGGGCAAGTCACTTTACCCCAATTGCCTCACCCAAAAAATAAATAAATAAATAAACATTTAAAAAAAATAAGTGTTTTGAGGCAGGTATAAGTATTATTAGTTCCATTTACAAATTTTGGGGGAAAAAAAACCTCAGAGAGGTGAAGATACTTATCCTTACTCACAAGTCTAGTATCAGAAGAAACCCAAATCTTCCTGACTATGCCACATGATTCTTATGAAAATAATATTCATATTTGCCAAGTACCTTTAGCTTTTCAAAATATTTTCACATTTCATTTGATCCTAACAACACTATGAATTAGACTGGGGAGGTATTATCCCAACTTGAGAAACAAAACTGGGACTCAGAGAGTTTAAATGACTTGTTTAACAACATACTCAAGGCCATATGACCAATGTGAAGGAGAACAAGGACGGGGAGGTACGTATGTTGGAATTCAAATGTAAAAGTACAGTGTATACTACATGTGGGGTTGAGTTCTGTCTGCCTCTGTCAACATTTGTGACCTCAGGCAGGTTACTTAAACTCTTCAGGTCTCAGTGGTTGGTTTGATTCCATGGCCGCTGAGCTCCCATCCATCTCTAGGCCCATGATGAGATGGTCCAGACTGTAGGTACAGAGAAAGTGCGAATAGAGATCAGGAAGCTATGAGGCAAGTCTGGTGGTATGCATTTACTTGAAGGTGGCCCCGAGAGCATTTTTTTAAGATGTGCCCATTTGACAACTGGCCATCAGAAAAGAGAATATGAAAACTGGCTTGTCAATACCTAGAATGCATCAATAACAGAAAAACAGCTCTCTGCAGCCTGTCATGGGAACAATACAGCAGACAATGCCCATTATCCATGTGTCACTTCCTGGTATAGGACATAAAAACAGATCAAGGCAAAACCCAATGCATCCTTAAATTAGTGGAACAGATCAATGCCCATATTTCTCTGTGTCATGTTTCATTATGTTGAACCATTTATGTCATTGTAACCTGAGACATCTTAATGCAACCTGACATTCAGGCTATGTTGCATTTAAAAATGAGGAGGCCTAGCACTTCGTTAATGGGCTGGAAAAGTTTCAGGGTCCCTTTTTCTGCCCCATAATGATGTGGTGCTACATCCTGGATTCTGGGCTTGCCTTTGCAACAATCACAATAACTGACATGCCTAAAGTGCCTTCTGGTTTTTAAAACACTTCACATACATTGCCTTGTTTTCTCCTCACAATATCCCTCAGTAGGCACCTGGGGTATAGGGGATTTGAACTCTAGACCTGAGTTTGAAACCTGCCTTAGACACTTGCTGTGTGACCCTGGACAAGTCACTTCATTTCTCTCAGGCTCAGTGTCCTCATCTTTAACCTGAGGGGGTTGAACTTGGTGGTCCATTCCAGCTTGAAATCTGATTGAGATCAAATCCTGCCTCAGGCACTAACTAGCTGTATGACCCTAGATGCATCACTTCAGCTCTCTCTTAGTCTCTATTTCTGCATCTATAGAAGAGATATAATAATATTTCCTATGTCTTATAGTGTTGTAGTGAGCCAACTGAAATAATAATAATAAGAAGAAGAAATATTTTATAATGCTTACCATGTGTTTTGCTTAGAATTATGCTAAGCATTTTTAATTATTTCATATAATCCCACAACAAACCTGGGAGGTAGGTGTTGTTATTATCCCCTTTTTACAGATAGAGAAACTGAGGCAAGCAAAGCCTAAGTGACTTGCCCATTGTCACACAGAAAATCAGTGTCTGAGGCCTCATTTAAACTCATCTTCTTGACTCTGGGCCCACAATCTATCTACCACACTCCCTAGCTGCCTAATAATTCATGCAATAAACTTGGCAAATCTTA
This sequence comes from Phascolarctos cinereus, assembly GCF_003287225.1. Lineage (NCBI taxonomy): Eukaryota > Metazoa > Chordata > Mammalia > Diprotodontia > Phascolarctidae > Phascolarctos > Phascolarctos cinereus. The sequence continues at coordinate 389,350,712 of NW_027555847.1, read as the reverse complement.
AGGCACCGTAGAAAAGTTAGCTATCATTATCATTACCATTTTTTCAAAGGTGAAAACTAGGGAATGGAGGTGCAAGGTTATAAGAGTTATTAAGCCAGAGGAAGACAGAATTATACATACAAAGGGGCAATGAAATTAAAGGTCATCATAGTGACAGTCTAGATTCAAATATAGATTTTCTGACTCTAAATCCAGTGCTCTCTCCACAAGATGCATTTCTTTTTCTCTTTTCCAGGAAACACAAGAGTATCAGAAATGCTCTCTTGGGTCATTCCTATAGGCCTTTTAACCTAAGTCTCTGAATCTAACAGGGGCACCAAGGTTTCATTTGTAGAAAGATATGACAATCTTCCTTGATGTCTATCTCTAAGGTTAAATATTAAATACAAACACCACAAACACCCCTCAATATCCCCTTATGGATGCAGCCTCTTTTGGCCCTGAATAGGCTCCAAACATGTGGTTTTTTTTCCACCTGCCCCAAACAATGAGTTCAACAAACATACTCATTCCTATATAAATTCCTATCTCCCTACTGTCCCCTGAAAGGATGAAGCTCATTCCTGCCTGAATCTTTTAATTTTATCCTCTACCTCACCCACAAATGCCCTTCTATCTCTTCTCCGCCTCTCCATTTCCTTCTTGCATATATGTCAAGCCTCTCCCATCTGCTCTTAGAAGCTTTGACCAACTTTCTGAGCCCATTGAACTCTCCTTTCTCTTCCTTCCAGTAGCACATTTATTGTTGTAACTGCAGAAGCTAGCGCTCAATTTTATTTGTTACTGTTGAGTCATTTTTCAGTCATGTCTCACTCTCCACGATCTCATTTGGGGTTTTCATGGCAGAGATACTGGAGCCAGCTCATTTTGCAGATGAGGAAACTGAGGCAAAGAGAGTTAAGTGACTTGTCCAGGGTCTCAAAGCTAATAAGTGTCTGAGGCCAGATTTGAACTCGTTAAGATGAGTCTTCCTGACTCCAGCCCTGGCACTCTAGCCACTGTGCCACCTAGCTGCCCACTTAATTTTATTCAAGTGCTCTTCTGCATTGTTTTCTCTTTTTTCTTTGTCTTATCTTTCTAAGTATATCTAAACTTCTCCAGGGCACACACCAATGTTCACTTTAAAAAAAATCTTTTCTTCTGTCTCATTTTCTATGTAGATTGAAATATATATATATATATATATATATATATATATATATATATATATATATATATATATATATATATATAAAATTACAACATCCTAGAATTCCAGAACTGGAATGGACCTTTGAGATTTTCTAACTCAGCCTTTTCATCTTAGAGATGAAGAAACTGAGGCCCAGAGGAGGTTGTATGTTGACATGTATTTAGGATTTGTGCCAAGTCTGTTTCCAAAAAAGGGACTTGATGTAGCCTTTATTGCCCTGTTTGTCCCAAAGCTACATGATCCAATTTTCAAGTATTATGTCCTGGGCTTTGATACCCTAGGGTACTACCAGACGTGTTATGAAGATCGCAGACAACATGCCTGATGAAGAGACCATATCTCCACATGGCATGAAAGTCAGGCAGTTTAATCATGCTACAAGTTAAGGTCGAGTCTCTTTCATCAGTATAAGTGAACATGGAGAACAGCTGTTCTGGATTCCATCCTGGCCTAAAAGGGAGGGCCTAGATTAACCTTTTACTTTCTGTCCTTTGGGGAAACAAAATGCAGAATGCTTAGAATCAATGACTTATCCTCTCCTTGATTTTTTTCATATCATTCAAGAAAAGATAGTATTATCAATAAAATAAGAAAATAAAAGCTTAAAGGTGAAGCAAAGTGGAGACAACACTGTTTCTACTTGCTGATGCCATGACAGTTCACTTAGGAAATCCTGGGGAACCAGTGTTTAGGATTCATCTCAACCCTCTCTTGATCCTGAATAGGCTTCAAACATAGATTTTTTCAGCCTGTACCCAACAATGAGCTCCACAAGTAAGACAATAGTTGAATAATGCGAAATAAACCCACAAAAAAGAATAAATGACTTTCTATTTAATAATCAGTTAATCAATAAGCATTTATTAAACACCTGTGCTCTAGGGATCACACTAGGTACAGAGGATAGACATAAGCACAAAATAATATCTTTCTATAATAATATAAATATTATATTATATAAGTAGATAATATATAATAATAAGCACTTTATTCTTTGGAAAGTACTGTCATCTATGTTATCTTACTTGTATCTCACGAGAACCCTGAGAGACAGATATAGCAAGTATCATCTCTATTTCAAAGATTAAAAACAATCAAATGTGGCGTAATAAAGTTAGGGTATTGAAGATAAAACAGCTAGTCAGTGGCAGATAAAAGTCTAGAACCCAGGCCCACAGCTCTTTTCACTAAACAATCTTGCCTTTACCTATTCATGAGCACAACTCTCTCTCCTATTCAGAGAATGTGGAGGGATGGCGTTGAACAGCCTTTATCAGGAAGAGGAAAGCTGCTATGGAAATTGTCAGCTGGTAGGTGGAAGAAAAAGTGCATGGAGCTTGAGCAGAAGTTTTAAAATGATGTCATTTTAAGAAGATGAATTAGGGGACTGTGCAAGTTACACACATGCTAAAGGAGTCCCAGGGGTAGACTTTGGAGTTGTTGTTACTACCGTGCACTCAGATCAGTAGGTCATATTGCCTTCTCCAAGACATCCATCCTGTTTCCCCCATTGCACTTTGGGTAGATTCAAAAAGCTGATGAGCCCCTTGGTGCTGCAGCTCCCAACCCACTCTTCCTTATCCCAAGCTCCTGGGTTCTGAGAGGTGTTTGCGGAGCACGTGCCACTCCCCAGGCACTGGCGGTTAAGTGCTGTAAGAGCTACCGATTATTGTGATTTCCTTTAACCAGCTCGACACATTCTTTTCTTTTCAATTTTTGATGTCAGCCCTAATGTGTTTGGCCAAACACTTTGGAACTTGTTAAAATTCTCCAAATAGCCTCTTTGTGCTGCAGAAATCACACCAATGACAGGCTGTCCCCCCATTTGCCTAAAGCTCTTATTCATTCAGTTATGCACCCTACTGTCCCCATCACTCTATCTCACAGAGCAACTGACTTTCAGAGTCACAGCCCAGATACCACCAGCACTTTATTTTTTTTTCTTAATCATTTATTTCTGTGTGTTTTCTCTTTCCTTATTCCATTCAAACACCCAATGTAATAAAGTTGCCAAAACTCTCCCTCCATTGGAGTGAGAACCATTCATTTGTCGTCTCAATTTTAAGATTCCTGACTCCAAATAGAGGGATATTCTCTGTGGACGTAATGGGACATTTAGTAATTCATTCATTTTCTTCACATGCTACTTATTTAGACGCTCAGCGGTTGGCAGCTTTGATGTGGCTTGGTGAAATTATAAAGACATTACGTATCATAAAAATATAAATGAAAGAAAACAGAGACCCTCTTTTATATCAGGCTAAATTGACTGCTGTCATATTAAGGGTATTTTGTTTTATAAATTATACCCATTTCAAGGTATTCCCTTGAGTGAGACATTACCTTGTCTTTTCTCGTTTTAGAGCAACAACGACAAAAAAAGGTTTTCTCTTTTAAATACTTGGCATGAAAGACAGTAAGGGCCATATGTCTGTGTGAATATACTTGGGGTCCAACTTAAGGTGGAGTCCCCTCAACATCAACCAACAGGGAATTTGTCATTGGGCATTCATAGTTTCCTTAAATCATGAGCTAAATGTGCACACATAAAAATCAGATTTGGGGCAAACCCATAATCCACTCAGCACAATAACCACTCTCTGATGGGGTCACCAATGAAGGTATTCTATTTTTTTTTTGAGGCAATTGGGGTTAAGTGACTTGCCCAGAATCACACAGCTAGTGAGTGTTATGTGTCTGAGGTTGGATTTGAACTCAGGTCCTCCTGACTCCAGGGCCAATGTTCCATCCACTGTGTCACCTAGCTGCCCCACCAATGAATGTATTCTAGAAGACCTTGGCTGTGTCCCCAGCTTTGATTTTAAATGGCTAGGGAAGCTTGAGACATACTGATTTAAGCATTAGTAGCTTAAAACAAATAAGAATTTTGAGGCACTCTGCATATTCAACTATTTCTCAAGGTAGGTCTCCTAATTGTAATGCTTGGAGTCCTAGGGAAGGATCTGTATCTACATTTCCATCCTCTTCATATTATAATAAACTGAGCCTGTCCCCTCTGATTGAATGAACTGAAGTGGGCTCAGGCCTTTCCATTGTTCACATGATTACTCTTCCCTCTCACAGTTCATTTGAGCAGACCTTCTCTGGACCTTTACCACCTCTGCTCTGGCTTCCTCAAGGTGCAGCTGCTAGGCCCAAAGGCCATTGTCCAGGCTCTGAAGCAAGTCAGGACTCTGGAAAAATCCTTCCTTTTGCTGTCCTCCCTTTATATCACCAAGTCATACCTAGTTTTCTTGATTTCATTAACCAGTCATGGGAGAGACATTCTGGCTCAAAAAGAAGTTAAATGATAGAGGAGAGGGGAGAGAGGGATATGAATGGGTTGGTAAGCTTTAAAAGAAGTAGTACCCAGGGAAAAGAGACAGAAAAGCTAATCCAGTTGGCATGCGTGCTGATTTCTACCTCTAGGCTTTTCCATATACCTTTTCCAGTTCATCTCTTTCATTACCAATGCCTTCACCCATCTTTTTCTGACTAATTCCAATGCATTCTTCAAGGCCACATCAAATTCCAACCTTTTCCATGTTGTCTCTCCTATTTGCTCCAACTCCTTGTAATTTCATGATGTCTCCTCCCATACAATATAAATGCCTTGAAAACAGCATTTTCCTTCCTTCCTTTTTTCTTTTCTTCCTTCTTTCTTTCCTTTCTTCATTCCTTTTTTCCTTCCCTCCTCCTCCTCTCCTCCTCTCCTCCTCCTCCTCCTCCTCCTCCTCCTCTTCTTCTTCTTCTTCTTCTTCTTCTTCTTCTTCTTCTTCTTCTTCTTCTTCTTCTTCTTCAGCAGAGCTTTTTTCTCTTTTTCTTGTCTTTATATTCCCAGTGCCTAGAAAATTGCTTTTCCTACAGTAAGTGCTTAGTAAAGGTTTGTTGATGAATTTATTGAATTCTCTCTTCTCTGAATTTTTACAACGCTAGGTGCCTATAGTATCAGAGTGTCATAACTAGCAAGACCATTAGAGATCATTTATTACAAACCCTTCACCTCACAGAGTAGAAAGTGAGGCACAGAGAATGCCTTCTTCAAGGTTAAGCAGCTAGTTAATAACATATGGAGTAGAGCTTGGGTCTCTGGACTACCACAGAAGTATTCCCTCCACTGTGACACACTACCTTAATTATTATAGTTGGGACCCTGTTGGCTTGGCTACCCTTGACCCTCCCAAGCTGCTCCCTCCAGTGTCATTAAAGCTTATCCCAGTAATGGTAGCAATGATTTGCAAATTATAGAGTAATAAATTCTTAATCCAGTTTTATTTAACATCTTCATTAATTATCTAGAAGAGGGAGACAAGAGCCCGCTAATTAAATTTTCGGATGCTGCTAAATTGGGAGGTGTTGCAAGGCCTGGCAAGGGCCAAAATCCTATATAAAGGGACCTGGAGAGGTGAAGGCAATGGGCTGGAAGGATAAGGATGAGATTCAAATTGGAGAGTGCAGCCAGGACATTTGGAGAAAAGCAGTCAGCAGCATAGTTATTCTGGGTACAGGAAAAAACCTAGAAGACTAGGAGAGATACAGAATCAAGAATAACGATTTGAATAAGAACAGCAAATATAACACATTTTTCTTGTCTACTTCACCATTTATGGCTCTCTACCCACCTCCCCCTGAAAAATAACAACAAAATTATTGTTTGGATTGAAGATGCCAATACAGCAACTTTGCCAGGGCCTGGTGTAAGACTAGATGTGCAATAGAAGATCAGAAAAATAAGTTGTGTTGTCTCGAGGGCAGTTAGGGAGATGAGGGTATCTGTGCGGATATAGTATGCAAAGGGAAAGAGACACGCAAAATAATCAACCTTCCTGTCTTTGCTTCAATGCTTTGCTTACCTCATTTGCAGGCAAGCAACAAGAGTTAGTAGAACACAAAATTAGCACACTTGACTGAGCTAAATTTCTCAGCAATAAGTGAATAGGATCCAAGATCCTGAGCTGGAAGAGTCCTCAGAAACCTTCCAGGCCATTCCCTTCATTTTAGAGATGAGTAAACTGAGGGCCAGGAAGATTAAATGATTTTCTTGTCCAAAATCATCCAGCTAGTATGAGTGGAAGACGTCAAACCCAGGTCTTTTGATTCTACAACTCTTTCTATTCTACCACAATGGGGACTTTCCTAGAGCAAGTGAAGCAACTTTTGTAATACCATTAACTCTTTTAAAACATGAGGCAATTTAGAAAACCAATGTTACAACATGGTGTTAACAAGACAAGAACTATAGATGGAAGCCACTTGATCTCTATGACTACTTGAGCTTAGACAAGGTACAAAGTGAAGCTTATTTTCATTATTTGTAGGGAATGATGACACCTCACATCTCCACAAAAAGTCCAACTTCTATGTTTTATCATGATGCGGAAGTGATCCTTCAATCTCAATTGTCATGTCAGTAGAATACAATCTCTGCTAGATCCCTTCAGGGTGGAATATGTTTGAGTACAAGATAATCAATGGGTTTAGAGATATCCAAGAACCAACTAAGACAAGAAAGGTTGATCACTAGGTGAATCATTTTTCCTCTGTAGCAACTAGAGAGCCATGGAAGAGTTTTAATCTGTGGGAATACCCAACACATCAGTTGTTGGATCACACAATTTTGATCTGAAAGGGGATCTTTCCAGAGGCCATCTAATCCAAGGGTTCTTAACTCTTTGTGTCAAGGACTCCTTTAACCCTTCTCAAAATAATATTTTTAAATGCACAAAATAAAGTATACAAGATTCCAAAGGAAACAAATTATATTGAAATACAGTTATCAATATATTTAAATAGTTCAAGGACCTGAGGTTTTGAACCACTGATCTATTTCAAATCCTTCATTTTACAGATGAGGAAACTGAAGTCCAAATGGGTTAAGCAAGCACTGAGGCCAGACAGAAGTAACTGAAGTAGGATGGCTCCTTCAAGATACGAAAGAAAATACTTGCATGAAGTTGTTGTTTCTGAAAAGCTACTTTGCAAACATAAAGCAGGGGAGACACAGCAGACTGAAATCTCTCTGTGTTCTCATAGAGTCTTCATGAGTTTCTGTGATCTTTTCAGCTGTAAAAACTCAGGAAGACTCTATGAAAGCATAGACAGATTTTGGTCTGCATCAACTAAGAGAGTACCCAACTTGTTGAAATCATAGAAAGTTAAGGTAGCTATTATTATAATTACTATAATCATCATTGTCATTATTAATTACTGGTCTGGGAACCTTAGAAATACTACATATCATTAGCTGTCTATTGTTCTTCCTGTTGTGGGATATTAACGTTTATGTAGAAGGACTTTAAATTGCCCCAAAGAAAAGCAATGTATGAAGTCCAAGCATTGTTATTATAATTTGGGGTGGATAGTCTGGGGACCCTTCATCATGAAGAGTTGGTTGTCAGTGCTGTGACAGCACCTGGCTCCACTTGCCTCCTGGCTCAAGCTAACCAATGTCAGGGGAAGGGGAAAAACAACAACCTAGGAATGTGTTGATCTCTCTAGGATTAGTATGGAAGGAGGCTAATTGGTCTTTCTCCTTATTGTTCCTGTCATTCCATCAGGGATTAGGTTAAGCTTCTGTGTATGTTTCATCAGGGAATCAAAGGGATTACATTTTGCTTCTCTCTCTATCATGTCAACACATCTTTTAATGTTGACTAGATATTGATAAGCCCCCCAACTCATCCTGCAGTTCCTCTTAGTCTAAACAGGTATATAATTTATGGCACCCAAAGCTACTGCAAAAGAATTAACTAGGAAGGAAGGATGATATCACTGGCCAGTTCCTGACTTATTAGGTTATCTGGTGGCAAGTGGCTAACCTGCCTGGATGTTAGTGAAATTTTTAACCTTGGAAATTTTTAGATGAAGCAAGTCTGTAATTTCATTTAAAACACGTTTTCTAAGTTTAAAGGATAATTTTCAAAAATGCTTATTTATAGGAGATGAACACAAATAGCACTACCTCCTTAAGGATAGCCTTATACCTGTAATTATTACTGTTGTTAATTTTTGCTACAGACCTGTGACACTTTTTTTTAAGTGAGAAGAGCTCCCTGGTGCAGGTTAATAATTCATCTCTCACTTATAAGAGTGATATTTGAAATAACATACACGGCTAATATGTGTCTAAGACCCACCTTGCATATAGGTCTTGCTGATTCCAAGTGCAGCACTGTATTCTCTTAGGTTATCTCTAGCCATGCCTCACTTTACTCTTCCTGAAGCTTCTACTAGTTGCCTTGTCTCTGAAGGCTCGCATACTCACCTGCCCCCACTCCTGCTATTCTCCCTTTCCAGTTCTGGAAGAATAATCAAATCAATTCTGCCCTTGCTACTGGACAGAGTGTGTAAATCTATCCTTATGACTCTGCTCACCATCACTGTAATTTTCCAAACCAAAATTTCTGTCCCTGGATTCTATTTCCTTACATGTGTGTTCTCCCCCACTAAAATATAAATTATAGGAAGGTGTTGTCTTCCTTTTGTATCTGTATCTCTAGCCTTAACCCAGTGCTTAGTACATAGTAGGTGCTTAACAAATGTTTGGTTTTATTTCACTTATTTCATTCTTTATGTCACACTGCTTCTCTGCATATGACATGCACTTTGGAAATAATTGTTAGACTGAACGTAAATTAATTTCTATCACCCAATATTGGGCGGGCAGGTGAGGCATTGCTAATAGGCAAAGGTCATTACTGGGTACGCTGATCTGATTGGGTACAAGTGTCTCAAAGGAGGAGATCTAAGAACAGCAACTTGACTGGCCAACAGGGAAAGCTTCAGTGACAGTTAGTATACCAGAAGAGCAAAGGCCTTAGTGGAGAAATTGTACAGTCCAAGGCCTTTTATCCTGGACAGCTCAGGAGTATTCAGTCAGTGCTAGCTCAGGCAGAAACTATGAGTCTTAAAGAGCCCAGGTAAGCTATGCCAGAACTAGGTAACTAATAGGGAAATTATCCTTTTCATGAAGGCTTTAGTATTGGTGTCTGAGGCCAAGTCTTCTAATTAGATCAGAAGCTCGTGTATTTTATGTGGGCATGGAGAAATTAGCTCCCAAGGTAAAAGGCCTAACTTCATAAAATATTACCCTTCAAATCTTAGCATCCGTCATTTCTCATCCTCATTATCCATTCCTCAGTCTCCAGAATGAAGATAGAGGTGTGTAGCTCTAGCCCTAGAACAATATCCTCTTAGGTCAAGAAGGAAAATTATACCTGGAAAACTGTGATTTGCTCAAGGTCATACAGCAAATTAATGGAGTCCTAGGGCTCATACATAGGTTTCCTGATCCTGAGTTCCAAGGTCCGAACCATTATCACGATATTCAGACGAGAATGTTACCTTGATTTTCAAAACATGGAAGAGAATGGAGTTTGCAAATTTTGGGCCAATGAACTTGCCTTTGACTGCTGGCAAAATTCTAGCATCTGTTATAAAAGGTATTGTTAATGAATATCTAGAAAGAGACAGCATGGCTTCATCGAGAACAGGTCATGCCACATTAGGCTCTTATTTCCTTTTTTGATGGAGTTAGTAGAGTGTTACATCAAGTGAATGTGGCAGACATAGTTACCCTAGATTTCAGCAAAACATTTGAGAGAATCTCTCATTCAATTCTTGTGGAAAAGATGAAGACGTGGAGGCTAGGTGATCACATAATTAGATTTATTCAGAACTATTCCAATGGTCATTCCCAAAGAGAAGTCAACAATTCAGTGTGAACTTGGAAGGGTGTCTCAGGTGCATGGCCCTATTTGGCTTTTTTAAAATATACAGTCTCAGCACTGGTTTGTAAAGCAATAAGCAGCATGCCTATGAAATTTGCAGATGACACAAAGCTTGAAGTAATAGCTAAATGGATGACAGAATTAGGGTTCAAGTAGATCTTGACATTTTAGACACTGGGACAAATTTGATGAGATGAAATTTAGTGAGCTTAAATGTAATAATTTAAACCCAGAATCAAAAAATCAATTGTACAATTCAAGATAGAGACATTGCTAGACAACAGTTGATCTGAAAAGATCTAGACCAAGGAAGCAGCAGTGGGATAAAAGAAAGCTGGTGAAATCTTAGGCTACACTAAGATTAGCAAGGTATCCACTATTAGGATTATATTCTGTCCTGGTCAGAGCTCATGTGAAGTGTTGTGTTCCTTTCTGGACATCATATTTTAAGAAGGACATAGATAAACCAGAGAACATCTGGAGAAGGTAATGGTAATGGTAATGGCCCTCAATCCCACACTATGTGACAATCAGTTGAAGAAAAAAAGGAATGTTTAAGCTGGAAGAGAATAGATTGTCTTCAAGGTGACAGTTGTTTTTAAATATTTGAAGGGTTATAACATGGAAGAATTAGATTTATTATGCTTGGCCCAGCTAGGTGGAACTAGAAGCAAGATTTGCAGATGAAAAAATGGAAATTTAAGCTTGACATAAGGAAAATGAAAACCACAGAAAAACTTCCTAACAATTAGAACAATCTATAAGTCAAATGGCCTACCTAAGAAAGTTATTATTTTCCCCTTAATGGATGTCTTAATATAAGCTAAGGTTATGCTTACTTGAATTGAGTACATTGTAGAAAAGTATCTTTAAAAAAAAAAGCAGAAATAAGGTTGGATTGACAGGCAGGGCTGGATTAAAGAATGTCTTGAAAACCATCACTGTGTGATACTGAGCAAGCCACCCTCTGGGCCTTAGTTTACTCATCTTTAAAACAAAGGTGTTAGACTAGAACCAGTGGTTCCCCTTAATAAATCTCCTTAGTAAAAAGATTTGTTCTGTAAAACTTGGACTCAGTGAAAAGGCCACACCCAAGGACCTAGAAGGCCGCATGTGGCCTAGAGGCCATAGGTTCCCCACCCCTGACCTGCAGCAGAGGTGTTGATCACCAAGTCCTTGAGCTGTATATAACCAGTAACACTCCAGATTAAAATGTAATTGAGGAATAGTTAACAAAATAAAGATACAGTGAAACATAGATAACATTACTTTTTAAAACTAAGCCACTCTGTAGCCTGTAGGAATCCTTACGTATGAATTAGTAACCCCAATTTGTATTTGAGTTTGACACCAGTGGCCCACTAATGTCTCTTACAGCTCTGTGAAATCCTTGGATTCCTTAACTTGATTAGTTTCTAGTCAATAGGAAGCCAATGTTGTTCCCTCTACCACCACCCCCCTATTGCTGTCCAGTTGGGTAATGTGACTGACCAGTACATCCAACATCCTATAATATCTCCCCCCTCCTCCCCATTCTCCAAAAGGTCAGGGGCTTATAATTTCACTATCATCCTGCTAGGACAATAGTTTTATCTTCTTAAGCTATTTAGGGAACTAGTGACCAATTGAAGTGGGCACTACTGAAGCCAATCCCTCCTTGGCAATTAGGAGCTGCAGCCTGTCAGAGACTGGCAGCAGCCTCCTTCTGATGGCCATCACTGCTGTGATTCAGTATTGAAGTGTATACCAAAACAGCTTTTTCCATCCTTTTGCCAGGAGGTTTCCTGGTGCTTGGGCATCTGATCACCAACTGAGCTGAGGCAAGAGGAAGAGTCCCACACTCAAATGTCTGTCCAATGCTAAGATTGAGGGCCTTGGATAATAAAGGTTAGGGATGGAGTAGAAGAGCTAGTATGATGAGGTTGAGGTGAAAAGTGAGAAGCATCTTTACCTGGAACTCCTTAAAACCAACTACTGATCCAACCATCTGTTCAACCTACACAGAGCCAGCATTTGGGATGCTTATCTCTGCAGAGCTCAGTCTTAGAATCAATCCTGGAAGCATAAATTGTCAGATGGAAATGGACCTTAGAATTTATCTAGCACCATTCTAGCCCAACCCTATCATTTTACAGAGGAAATGGGACAAAAAACAAAAACAAAAACAAAAAAACAACTGATTTGTTCAAGGTGATACAACTAATTAGTAATAATAGCTAGCATTTATATAGTACTTTAGGGTTTACAAAGCACTTTAAACCTCATTAGATCTCATTAGAGGCTCACAACAATCCTGAGAAGTAGTGTTATTATTATCCCCATTTTACAGATGAGTAAACAGAGTCTGAGAGAGGCCAAGTAAGCTGTCTAGAGTAACATAGCTAATAAATGTCTAAGGCAGGATTTAAATTCTGGTCCATCCTGTGTACCCCCAAGTTAACTTAATAGCTAAGTAGAAGTACAGCCTAGGTCACCTTACTCTTCCTTCTACATTAGTATTGTCTTCCTAAATTCCCTAACACTAGAGACAAGAGTATTATAAATGAATATCCCCTAACAATGTGAATTATTTCTGAGAAAACAATTTAAGTGAAGCATTCCGTAGGAAAATTAGTACCACAGGAAAATTACAGTCGGGCACTGTTGTAACAGGGTTTTCCCATGTTACCCTGGGGTTTGGAATCTGAGACTTGGAAGGAAGCTCAGGTGTGCAGAATGTACCTGTCCAAGAATCCCTTCCATAGCATGTACAAGACATAACCATCCAGTCTGTTTAAAGACCTGCAGTAGGGGCAGTTTAGATGGCACAGTACATAAAGCACTGGCCAGGTCAAGAGGACCTGAATTCAAATTAGCCTCAAATACTAGCTATATAATCCTGGATAAGTCACAGCCCCAATTGCTTCTCCCCCCCAAAAAAAAAACATCCCACAGTAAGGTGAATCCCACTAATTCCCAAAGCAGATCATTCCATTTTGGAACAACTTGCATTGTTAGGAAGTTTTTCATTACATCAAACTTAAATCTACTTCCCTGTAATTCCTCTCCATCGTCCCACCCTGCATATCACCTAGTTTTTCCCTGTGGGGCTAAGCAGAACTGGTGCAATCCCCTCTTTCATGTAATAGACCTTTAAATGCTTGGAGACAGCTATCATGCACCCCCTAAGTCTTTCAGAAGCTAAACATTCCAGTTTTTTTCAGCTTGCTCTCAGTGATAAGAGTCTCTTAGCAAGTTGAATCTATGTTAGAACAGTTAAGTAAGGGAACAATGCAATTCTATACCATCAGAAAAGAGGAAAGAAAAAGAACCCAGATCAAGTCAGAGATTAATGCAATTGAAAATGGGGGGGGGGAATGAAATCCATTAATGGAGGCTCTTATGCAAGAACATTCTATTGTGTTATCAGCATGGTGCTCAGACGCAACTTTCTTCCAAGATTATTCTATGTGAAGGACCAGAGAATTAAAGTTTCAAGTCCATAGCTAAAGTATAATTAAAACGTCTCTTAAAAAAAATTGAAATATCTAGGCCAGTAATTTATAAACTAGCTGCTGATCACAAGAGGAATTGCCTATGTGCCCTTTGACTACAAGATACTAGAATGTTTTAGTAGTATAGTACATACAAAGGCCTTCTAATAATTTTCCAGTTTGGATCTCTGTAGTTCATGCTTTTATCTCACCCTAGAGTCTTGAGTCTATGTTCCTGATTTCTCATGATTTTGACCAGAATTCTTTCTATTAAATCCTTCATTCTTGACTTGTGATGATAATGAAATCTGTATCGTTGTAGATAACTGCTTAGAATTCTCTAGAAGCCCTTTAGAAAGGTCAACAAACCTTCAGAGGGCAGCTAGGTGGTATAGTAAAGTGCTGATCCTGGAGTCAGGAAGAAGCACCTTCCGGAATTCAAATCTGGCCTCAGACACTTACTAGCTGTATGACCCTAGGCAAGTCACTTAGTTTCCTCATCTGCAAATTAGCTGGAGAAGGAAAGGGCAAACTATATCTTTGCCAAGAAATCCCCAATGGGGTCATGAGGAGTTGGACACAGAGGAACAACAATAAATCTTTAGAGTTCCCTTGTTAGTTGTGATTCTTGGCTGGTAGAAGAATCTATAACAGACAACTGGCTTTTGGTATCTGTTTGATATAGCTGATAAATGTCTGTTTTTAACAGAGCAACTAAGCATTATAGTATAGCAGATCTAGAGTCAGGAAGACCTGAGTTCAAATCCTTCGGCAGAAACTTACTAATAGCAGGCACAATTAACCTCTCCGGGCTTCAGTGTCCTCATCTGTGAAATGAAGGAGTTGAGCTCAATGATCTCAAAAGTCCCTGTGAGCTCTAAATCTATGATCACTAAGCAGAACACTGAGTAATTTTACTTATTTGTCTCAAATTAACACACGGCCTCTGACTTTCCAAGGAATTTTCTTGTGGGTAAGTGTTATTTGCTTGAACCCTTGACTAGGTCAAGTTATGTTCTTTTTTCTTTTAAAATTTTATTAAATAACTCTCTTCCACTCCCCTTTCCTGCAGTGACCATAAAGAAAAAGGAAAAGAAAATTCTCATTATATCAATGCAGAGTCCTACAAAACAAATCCCCATGTTGACCATGTCCCCAGATAGGTGTTATCACCTCTCTAGCAGGAGATAAGTCCGTGTTCCATCTTCAGTCTCCTTTCATTGCATCAATCAGTTCTAAAGTTTTTCAGTTGTTTTTCTCTATGATGTTGTCATTGTACAAATTGGTTTCTTCGTCCTGCTCACTTCACTCTACATTGGTTCATAGAAATCTTCCCAGTTTCCTCTTAAACTATCCATTTAATCATTTCTTGCCTGTGTTTATTTCTGTCTCTCATGGTGCCAGACACAGTGGGTGTTTAATGTCTGTTGAATGAATAGCTATAGAATGGAGTCCAGTCTTCAGCAACCACATTGATCATTCTTTAATGGTTCAGAACATGGGGGATTAAAATCTGAACAAATCTTCAAAGTTGATCAGTAAAAAATGCTGCATTCCAACCAAATGAAACAAACTAACAGAAGCTGAAACAAAGAAAGCCACTGGCATTAATTCAAGTTTTATCTTAACCAAGTTCTGCGTCTAGCTTTGGCTTAGGTGTGGTACGTGTAGGGGTATAGAGGACACCTCTATGCTTAGATAACAGGAGGCAGCCACACCAAAGAGCCAACCAGAAATATGGAGCTTCATACAATTGCCAGCAACTGCCCTCGAGGCTCCCATCAGCTGTACTGCCACCCCCACACCATCTGTTGCACTCTCCAGTCTAATCTCCTCCTTACAGTCAAGCTGGAGCTACCATTCCTCTTCACATCTTCTCCTCCCCTGCTTCTGTACTTTGCTTCATGTTATTTCCCTCCCCCTGGAATGCTAACTAGTTTTCTCTACATCAATTAAAGTCTGTCAACTTCAAGGATTAGTTGAGGATTTGCCTTCTCCAAGAGGCTTTACCTACCTAACTCTTAACTTTGCCTTCCTTTAGAATGTTTAATAAATCATCTATAACTCATCACACAAAGGCTGTGGGCTTCCTGAAGGCAGGAATCACGTTTTGGCCATCTTAGAATCATGGCCCTTATAGATTATTGATTCCAAACCCCTTAATCATGAAAAAAAGAGGTTTAATAACAATAGCTAGAATTTGTAGCACTTAGTACATGCCAGATGCAAATATTATCTCATCAAATCATCACAACAATCCTGGGAGGTGAGCTTCATTATGACCTCATTTTACTGTCTAGGAAACTAAGGCAAACAGAGATTAAATAACTTGTCCAGAATCACACAGCTAGTAAGAGTGCATTTGAACTCATGTCTTCCTGACTCCAGGCTGATCTATTCACTGTACCAACTAGCTGCCAATAGACTAGAGTAGTTAAGGAATTTACCCCGAGGCCACACATACGATAAATTGAAAGGCAAGATTCTAAGGCAGACCATCTAATTCTAAATCTTCTGCCCTTCCATTCTTTTGTGTGGATTCTCACTATACTCCACTGTCCTTTTTTTTTTTCGAGGCAGTTGGGGTTAAATAACCTGCCCAGAGTCCCACAGCTAGTAAGTGTTATGTGTCTGAGGTCGGATTTGAACTTAGGTTCTCTTGACTCCAGGGTTCATTCTCCATCCATTGCACCACCTAGCTGCCCCTTCTCCTGTCATTTCATCTGTCCTCCACAACATGGCCTTGTACAGGTTTATATGCCTAGCAGCTGCTCCAGAAATGTTTATTGAATTCAATTTGATGCATGGGAATTTAATTAAAAAAACATTATAAATGTCTGTCATGTGCAAGACACAGTGCTAGGTGCTAGTAATACAAAGGCAAAAAAACAAATTATGACTCACTCAGTCGATCAACAATCATTTATTAAGTGCCTCCAATGTAAAGGCAATGGAGATAGCAAGACAAAAAATGAAGCCGCCAGATTCTCAAAGGGCTTTCTTTCAAATGGGGGAGGCAAGGACATATATTTATTTGCAGAATAAAAATAAAGAGAGTAAGTACAAAGTCTTTAACTACAAGCTAGTTTTGAAGGATAACACTAGTAGTGGGAGAGTTCAGGAAAGACTTCATTCTGGAAGGAAGAGATGGATTCTATTGAGTTGAGAGTCCAAACCAGGTTCCCCAAGAAGCTTATATTCTACTAGAAGAGGGGGAGGTGGTGGTGGTGGTGGGGGCGCAGAAATGTAATGCAAGGAAGAGTGTGAAGGGGAAAAAAGAAATGAGATAAGAAACTTGAGCAAAATTTAAGAGGAAAAGAGAATTGACAGGATCTAGGAGCCCTTCTTGGAGTGGGTAGCACCTGAGCTGAGCCCAGAAGGAATGTAAAATGAATTAATAAAGGAAGAGCCCAAGTTTCTTTTTTTTTGTTTTGCTTGGCAATGGGGCTTCCCAGGGCCACACAACTAGTAAGCATTATGTGTCTGAAGCCAGATTTGAACTTACATCCCCCTGACTCCAGGGATGGTGCTCTATCCACTGTGCCGCCTAGCTGCTCCCTACTCAGAGAGTTTTACTCACAACTGGGAAGCAGAGATTTATCTCCAGAAGACAAATGCCTTTCCCCCTCATCCCTTAGGGTAGACAAAACCCAAGTACTTCATTTTCATCACTATTGTTATGCTGTTCTTCTCACCCAGTTTGAAGTGCCATATGCCCCCAAAAGTGCCCTAACCCAAGTCTGAATCCAAAGTGCACCCCTCTCCTCCCCTCCCCTCCTCTCCCTCTGCTCTCCTCTCCCTCTCCTCTCCTCTCTTTCCCTTACCTGAAGGTGTTCTCCCCAAAGGAAGGTAAAGTTTGATGGCTGAAACCTACCTGGTTATCTAGGGCTTTACTGGCTAGATTTCTTTCTTAAGGATCAAGCCTTAAACCCAATTCACTTGGGCTGTCATTGACTGGACAACAATGGGTCCCCACCCAAGCACCACTTCATTTAATGTTCACTCCAATGAGCAGACTCCCGGTACTGCTGCAGGTGCTCCTCAAATCCTATGACATAGACCTCTACAAGTTGTTTTGGTTCCTTCTTCATTTTCAAAGATCATCAGTGACATCACTGGGTGATGCCTTTACTTGAGCACAAAATAGATTTAAGTGAGGCAGAGCTGCTGCACGAAGTCGTCACCCTTACTATCTCTTCTAGTCATCCAAGTTTAGTGGCAAGACAAAAGTCAGGACTACTGCTGATGGCTCAGGAATGCAGTTGGTGACTTTGGTGTCTTTGATGTCTGACCAAGCCTGTTTTCAGCCACCTTCACTGCTATTGGAACAAATTGTTCTTATCTGCCAATTCCAATAGGGGAAGTCTTCACATGCTTGGAGTAAGTCACCAATGGGCTTGTAACCTGTTGATTACCCTCAATCTGACTTAGCCCACTAGTACTGTCAATATAGACAACTATCCTTATCTGAGAATGAAGCAAAGACCAATCAGTGGAATATATTATTATTAATAGCTAACATAGAGTGCTTATTACGTGCCAGGCACTTTAAACTTATTATCTCATTTGATCCTCACAACCACCTTGAGAGAGGTGCTATTATTATCTCCATTTTATAGATGAGGAAACTGAGGCAGAGATTTAATGACTTGCTGAGAGTCACATAGCTAGTAAGTGTTAGAGATGAGATGTGAAGTCAGGTTTTGCAGACCCTAGGCCCATAACTCTATGCACGTGCCACCTAGCTGCCATACTAAAGAAACAGATATTTACAGGGTCTTCCTTTCATATAGTCTAAGACAAATAAAGGTCAGACTTCGCCTGAACCAGAGTCCTTAAGCCAAGCAGTGCCCTCTCAGCCCATTCCTCCATTCCACCTCAGTGACCTCCTCTTTGCCCTAGGGGCTCTTATGTTTTCTTTACCATCAGAACATTAGATAGGTTACTTTTCTCCCCTAATTAAACACTTTGAGCTGTGAGTCATTTGTAATGATTTATGGCAGCTGTACTATTGCCAATCTTACCACAGTATTTTTCTTATTACTTAATTGTCTTAGTACTGCTTCAGCCATTAGTTTCTGAGTTCTGAAAACAAGAAACAGAAGTCTTCTATTACAGACGCCTGCCTAATTAGCTCAGAGGCTGTCTAATGGGGGCTATTAAAAATGCAAATGAGGTGTGATCAAACAGTGAAAAGTTTGGTCCTGACAGAATATACTAATGTGTTTCCGCAAAACCTACCACAGTCCTACATGTGATTCCCTGCTTCCCCTCCCCAAGTTGGTAAGAGAGACAGTTGTTTGTTGGTGTCTGGGGCTCCCTCAGCTGAATTGGGCTGGGGTTTAGAGAATATGGTGGAGGAAAACATCCTAACCTTGTGGACAAGAACTTGGAGTAGGGAAGATTCAGGAACCATAGAGTGAGAGGCATGACCCTGCCAATGAAATTTACTGAAGTAGAAGCAATTTAGGTGAGACTAAATGCAAGGGTTATGACAAGCTGAAAAAATGCCATTGGGTTGTATGAAGGGACTCCAATAAATCACCAAGTATTTCAGTGCCTACTATGTGTTTAGAACTTTGGGGAACAGATATAATTTTTAGACATAGCTCATACCTTCACAGAGTTTATGGCTTGTTAGGGAGATCAGATTAATGCCCATGAAACATGGAAGAAAATCCAAGGCACTCTATGCTAATTGTCCAATGACTAGTGTAGGTATTATGTGCTATCATTCAGAAGTGGGAGGGATCTGCCAACAAATATTCTTGAAGTGCTTACTATGGGCCAGGCACTGTGCTAAGTGTTGGGAATACAAAGAAAGGCAAAAAAACAGTCCCTATGCTCACAGAGCTCACCTTCAAATGACCAAAAGAATGTGCAGAAAGATCTTGCAGAAAAGGTAAATACAGTGTAAATCAGGCCTGTACCTTTACAGCCTACCAGAAGGCAGTATGTTATGAGGACCTGGTGTAAATGAAAGGTAAGCTCAGCCAGGAGGCACTAGATGTGGGGGTAGGAGAGGGACTAGGAAAGGCTCCTTGCTAAAGGTGGAATTTGAGCTGAATCTTGAAGGAAGCCAGGGAAGCTGGGAGTCAGAGGTGAAGAGGGAGAACATGCCAGTGCAAATGGATAGAGTTAGGGGATGGGCTGGCATGTGTGAGGAATGGTAAGCAGACTATTGTCATTGGATTGCAGAGTATTTGGAGGAGAATGAAGTATAAGAAGACTAGAGGGGTAGAAAAGGGTCAGCTTGCAAAGGGCTTTAAAAGCCAAACAGGATTTTATATTTGATCCTAACAAGGAGCCATCGGAGCTAAGTAAGAGGGTAACATAGTCATTTAGAAAAAAAAAATCACTCTGACAGTTGAATGTAGAACGTATTGGATTGTGGACTGATCTGAAACAGGGACACCAACTTAAAGACTGTGAGGTGGTGATGGGGGCCTACACCAAGGTGGCTTTTTTGGTAGTCAAGATAAGAGGGCATATATATATGAGATGTTGTGAATGCAGAAATGACAAAACTTTTCAGACAATAGGGAAGTGAGAAAGAGGAGAGGGTTTGGGGAAACTGATAACCCGTTCTGCTTTGGATATGTTGAGTCTGAGATATCTAGAAGATGCCCAGTCTGAGATGTCAGATAGGCAGTTGAAGATGCATGACAGTAGCTCAGGACAGAGACTAAGGCTGGATTTATAGCTCTGAGATTCATTGCATAGAGTCAGTAGCTGGGAAGCATTGAAGATGAGAGAGAGTGGAGATGATGGAGATGAAATCTGCTTGAGAAGATAGAATTAAATGAGATTCAAGAAGTCTGCTGTGGCAGAGAGATGAGCCACATCTTGATGTGAGACAGGGGTGAAGGAGGAAACAGTAAGAGAGCACATCTGAATGATGTGAGATGAGGACAGGGGAGAAAAGTGACGTCTCATTGAATGCCTTATTTTTTTTAAGGAAAATATGAAACAATATCCTTGGCTGTGAGGGTGGGGTAAGGGGGTACTATAGGAAGCTTGAAAAGGGATGAGAATGTTTGGAATAGCCATTGTGGAGAGGATAGTGAATTGATTAGGGAAGTATAAAAAGGTTTGCTTTGAAACAATGAGCACCCAGTTGAGATTATGTAACATAAATTTGTACTGTATCCAGTTAGTTCAATTTGATGATTTTCTCTAGCTCTGTTCATCAGCATGTATATTCCAGGAGCAAAGAAAACAGATAGTGGAAGTAATCCAAGGTTAGAGTTTGGCAAGACATGATTGACAATAAGACAATTATTGTCTCTCATTCATTTCAGTTGTGTCCAACTCTTCACAACTCCATTTGGGGTTTTCTTGGCAGATAGATTGGTTTGCCATTTCCTTCTCCGACTGAAGCAAACAGGGTTAAACGACTCACCCAGGGTCACACATCTAGTAAATGGCTGAAGTAGGATTTGAACTCAGGTTTTCCTGATTCCAGGCCTGGCACTCTATCCACTGTTCCTGACCTTAAAATAAGACTAAGGGGGAAGGAATTTGAATATGGGGCAGATGTTCTGAACATTGACCCCTTCTTAGGGAAAAAAAAAATAAAATGCATTGGTTTAGAAAGGAAACTGATTATATTGAAATAAAATATATATATTTTTTAATCTATCCAAGTTCATGGATCCCCTGAAATTCCTTGTGAGGAATTTATCTTGAAGTGAGGAGTCTAGAGAAGAGAACAAAACTCTTTTGGTGAATATGCCTTTGAAATCTTCCTGTTTTAATAGCTAGGTCTAGTGTCTTGGATGAGAGCCTCTGGCATTGACTCCTCTGAAAAGCAACATTAAGCAAATCTGTGAGCTGCCTCATGCTGTTGATTCAAGTAATCACCAAGACCACTGAAAACCCCAACTCCGTCTCCCAAGGAGAAAAGGGGCAAGGTCCAAATTGGGATTGAGGAAGGTAGAAACCAGAACCTGGGGGGTTGGGAATCATTTTTTTTTTTACTCCAAGAATCTTCAGGTCAAAAGGAGGACTAAGGTGGTCAGAGATGGGGTTTCAAGTCAGGGGAGTTTGCACAGAAATCAGAGGACCTGCCATAGAGGTGTCAAGGAATAATTTGCCTAATACAAACTACCTCCTTAAACTCAGGGAATTATGGTGGTCCTTGTTCTGTTAGAACAATGTGCCAGGTCCCAAAAGGAAGCCTTGCAGAGGTTTGTGGGAAGACCCACCCTTCAGCAAAACGGCAAAGCCATTTAAGTTTTTCTTTTGGGCTCCTATTTCAGGGTGCCTCTTGCCCGTCCTGCTAACCAGACCCTGCCCTCAATTGTCCAGTGCTCTCAGACAATGTGCTTGTGGTATCCCACCTAAGCAATATCCTTGCTCAAAACAAAAACAAAAGGATCCTTATTTCACTCTACCATCATAATTCAGTGCCCTGTATTCAGCTAGCTGTCCCAGAGGAAAAGCTTCCGGTGAACTAATTTACACTTCTGTCTTAGTTCTTGATAGTAGCTTTGGTTTAAACATTACCCATCCCAGGACATGTTATAAGCATAGGTGGCTGATGAGCAGCTTTCCAAACACAAAGAAATGTAACTCATAAGGTGGATTTCTAAGTATTCTGATAGGTAGGTCAGAAGTAAGCGTTGTGAGCAGGATTACAATCACAAATCATATAGCACAGGCAAATACCTATTTCTTCATATAAAATTTTCCCCATGGATTGATGTCAATCAATCTGCAAGTATTTATTAAGCTTCTACTATTTGCCAGGCACTATTCTAACCAAGAGGGACACAGATATAAAAGATGAAATAATCTCTACTTTCACAGTTCTTAAGGGGAGAGCCTAGTAAACCGAAATTATTATAGTCCATGTGTCTGAGAAGTCATTGGTGAGATAATTCTCTCCACCTAGATTACAGTCCCTTATCTCATTCTTTAGTTTTTGGCAGTGTTCTGGTGAGGTTAAGTGATTTGTCAGTAGTTATACAGGTAGTAAATGCCTGAGGTGGGCATTTGAATCCATGTTCTCTTGTCTCCAAGTCGAGCATTCTGCCTACCATGCTCTGCTGCCTTTCTTCACCGACTAATCACAACCCAAACTGCTCCCTTACATTTCTATTATGATTTTAACTTTTTTCAAATATCTTCTCATATATGATCCTTTTTATCCTCATAAATAACCCTACCCATAAAGTAAGGTAGGTGTTTTGTTCCTCCTTTATACAAATGGGGAAATTGAGGTCTAAGAAAATGAAATTACTTGCTTAAAAGTTCATATAGGGAGGATAAAGAGAATTGTGAATGTCATTTGTGGTAGAGGGCAAAGAAAATATAAAGGCGAATGACGTGGGAGGAGGGGCTAAGCTGGCTCTGGGTAGCTTAGAAGCCTGGGACACTCCTCGCCTTGAGACAGAGATGCCTTTCAAACCTGATTTGAGGAAAGGGCCACATCTAGCATCCAATCCCAGGTTTCAGAAGAGAAAACTCACAGACAGGCTGGCTGCTGAGGCTTTCAGCCTATCAGATCGGGGATATGAAAACTCTCTGAGCTGTAGCTAAGTCTTGCCTTTCCTTCCCCCCTGTTGCTGTATTAATGAGATAGAGACCTTCTATTGATTGGCCTTGTTATTGCTATTGCTGGAGTCCTGCTCTGCCAATCTGGCTGTTCTGAGCTGGCTGCAGCTCAAAGGTTGCCCTGGCTGTCAGCTGTCATTCTCTCCTACTCCTCTCCCACAGCCTCCTCCTTCCCTGTGGCTGGAATGGAAAAATGAAGTGGAAACAGGAAAAACTGAAAAGGCTGGTTGCAGGCCAGCAGGCTGGTACTCTGAAATTGCTCCTTGCTCTAGTCAGGCCTGTCTCCCAAGGAAGCCAGCTAGCTCCAATCCCTTACTCTATATATCTGTATCTAGAACACCTACCCCACAGCATTGTTGAGAGCATCACATGAAATAAGGTATGTAAAGTGCTTTACAAATCTTAAATAGCAGTTTGGGGATTGGGGCTGGACCTATAATTTCACCAGTGTGGGTAACCCCTAACAATGCAGGTCAGCACATTCTTCGTAAATTACTATCTTAAAAAGCTCTGAGAATTGAAAAGTTTGCCCAGGGTCACACAACCAATGTCTGTCAGAGGTGAGACATGAATCTTTCTGGCTTTAAGGTGAGCTTTCTATCTACCAAACCACACTGCCTCTATAAATTACAATCTCTATGCGAATTGTTATCACCATCATCATCATCATCCAAATCTATCTCCCCAATGAGTCCAGGTGCTCCTAAGGGTAAAGACTGTATCTCCTCCCCAGATGGGATGTCCCCTATGGAGCAGAGGAAATGACAGGTTCAGAGCTAAAAGAAACTTCAGAATTCAGTTAGTCCAACCCCCTCATTTATAAAGATAAGGTAAATTAAGCCAATGGAGATTATCAGCCATTGCATCATGTGTTCTTCATCAGGTCAAGGTCGAGTTCCTTCTGAATCTCAAACCAGGATCCACCTAAGGCTTTGCATATGGAGGGCAGGGTACTCGATATTTACTTACTGATTCCTGAATGATCTGGTAAAACCAATTAATCAGTCCATCGAAGGGTTAGCTCAAGCATCATAAAAATAGGACAAAACAAAGATAGCAACAATTCGGGGAATTGTTTCTCTAAATTAAAAAAAAAAGTAGGAAAAATGCCCCTACCATAGACCCAGAATTTGCCCTCAAAGAATAAAGTTATTGAATGTTAATACTGAATATTATAGCACTTTACAACTTACAAAATGCTTTCCTCCAAAAGTCTTTGTAATTTTGTAAGGCGCATAGTACAAATATAATTATTTCCTTTATACAGATGAACACACTGAGGCTTAAAGTAGAACTGAAGTAATGAGTCCATAGTTACACAACTAAATGGATACTAAAAATTAAGAATTTTGATGGTCAGTCCAGGGTTCTTTTCACCATGCTATGCTGCTTATTGTCTCAATTAACTAGACATATTCCCAAATATACCCTATTCTGTGGATGTCATTCTGTGTCCAACCTCCTTTTTCAGACCAATTGGCCCTATGGCATTCAGATCATTGGTCATTTGACAAAGCTTTACTGTCTGTGTGTTCAGGCTTTTAGAAATGTAATAGGAAAACATTTACTGTGCACTTACTATGAGCCTAGCATTGTAAATCCTAGGGATGCAAATGGAAAAGTGGGATCGCTCTTACCCTCAAGGAGCTTACATTCTAATTGGTGGAGTTGATACATGATGTAAGGTTAAGTTCATGGCAGATGGAAAGGCCAGATAGTACTTAGACTCTGACAGGAAAGTGTCTGGGCAGAGGGCAAGGCCCTGAGGATCTTGGGAAACAATGGCAGACAGATGGATTAGCATTCTGTTGAAAGTCAGCGTCCAGTGACTGGTGGGAACCAAGCAATGAGGGTCCAGGTGATCTGTGGTTTCCTTTTGTGAGATCCAGAGGTTCTAGTTCTGTTGGTCACATACCTGTTGAACGACTGGAGCAGGGAGGAGGAAAGTGTAGTCGTTTTGGACAGTGTGGAGGAAAAGAGAGAAAGAAGGTGGTCCCTACTCTCAGAAACTTCCACTTTAGTAGGAGAAGCAAGACACATAGAGAAGAATAAGAGAATAGTAGGGGATAGTGGGTAATATTGTGTAGTGGTAGATGGCTCAGTTCAGAGTCTGCAGGCTAGAAGTCTAAAAATAGAGAGAGCATTGTGTGTTGGGTCAGGCGGCATCTTCCAACACAGATGCTCGATTTCCCAATTCCAGGCATTTCCACTGGCTGCCCCCTCTGCCTAGAAATCTCTATTTCTTCATCTCCACCTCTTGGTTTCCCTGTCTTTCTTTAAGTCCCAGCTAAAATCCCTTCTACAAGCTT
Source organism: Phascolarctos cinereus (assembly GCF_003287225.1). Lineage (NCBI taxonomy): Eukaryota > Metazoa > Chordata > Mammalia > Diprotodontia > Phascolarctidae > Phascolarctos > Phascolarctos cinereus. The sequence continues at coordinate 389,325,451 of NW_027555847.1, read as the reverse complement.
TTTCCGATCTACTTCAATGCTAGTACCTTCCCTCTGTTGAATATCTTCAATAGCCTGTATATATCTTGTTTGTACATAGCTGTTTGCATGTTACCTACCATTACACTGCGAGCTCTTGAAAGCAGGGGACTGTCTTCTGCCTTTCTTTGTAACCCTATAACTAAGCTTTTCGCACTTAGTGGGCATTTAGCAAATGCTTATAGACTGACTGACACTCCTTTCTCCAGAAATCTGCCAAGCTCAGCTGATGACAATTTAGAAACCCATATGGTCATCTGGGGAGTGGAAGCTGGGACAGATTTAGCTCTTCCGTGATGGGCTCGGACTCCACCATTTTCATCTCTTGCCATCCCCTCTCTCCCTCCCCCCTTGCGACTTTCTCTAAATCCCTGCAACCCCTTCTATTTCCAGACAGGCACTGTCCAGAGCTGACATCTTTGGAGATTTGGGTTGTGGCTCAATAACTAAGGAATAATCACAGAGTAAGGCCCCCTGCCCTCACAGCTCCAGGGGTACTACTGATGCTGACAATTATAGACTTCAGAGGCCTGGAGGAATCATCTCCCCAAACAGTTTCCAGGGTGAAAAAGACTGGTTCAGCTTATGTGTCTGGGGGCTTTAAGAGTTATTTTTGTCCTTGAAATCTAATAGTGGGTTATTGGTAATTACAGGAAAAAATGTAGTGGAAATAAAGGGTTACCGTTTTTTTTTCTGATTATAGTATTATATTTTGGATTTCCTATTCAGTTAGACAGCACTTGGAGGAAGGAAGCCTCTCTGATTATAGCAGGAAAAGACAAGCATCTTCCATGGGACTGTTATTTCCACCTCATCTCCACCTCTATAACTGGCAACATTCCTCTTTAAGCCACAGAGAAGGGATGTTGCTTAAATGTGTGTTTTACACAGTGTAGTTTTCATGCATCAGATTCATGCAATGCCCGGACATACCATAGATGTCAGATTCACCTTCTGAACTATAAAAATTTGAACTCCTTAGCCAAGCATTCATAGCACCACAGAATTTTAGAATTCAAGGGGACATTAGGAGTCAGTTCAGGTTATACACAAAAAAAACAAAAAGATATCCCCATTCAAGGTCTTCCATAACCTGGTCCCATTCATCCTTTCTATGGTTATCTTATACTTTTTCCTAACAGCTTCTGCTGTAATTTCTCATTGTGGACTGCTACTCTTCCCATATGCTTATTCCTTTCTTTTACCTTTGTTTATACTCTTAATTTCCTGTAACATCTTCCCTATTAAATTTAATAATAATTTATCACACATACGTAATTACTTAGAGTTTACAAAGTATTTCCCCATACTTTAAGTCATTTGATCTTCCCGGCACTTCTCTGAGATAGTTGCTTGGGATAGTATTATCCCTATTTTATTGATGAAAACATTAAGGTTCATAGAGACCAAGTGACTTTTCTAAGTTAATAATAGAAAATAAATATCAAAGGAAGGTCTCTAGACTCTAGATCTCATGACTACAACCTCAGAGCCCTCCTCTTATACCATACCATTCCCTGTATCTTACTTTTTTTCTCCACCTATTCAAACCTGACTCATGCTTCACGGTCTTTTGCTTCCATGGGATTCTTCTCCTTTACACAAGCTCGCAATGCCCTCTCCTTCCTCTGTATTCCTTTCAACACTTATTTGTGTCACTCCCATTGATTCATAATAAATGTCATGTATGTTCATTTTGTCTCTTTGAGAAGAGTATAAACTCCCAAGGAATGGTACCTACTCTTGTGGCAATTCAATTGAACAGGTATTTCTTAAGCGTTTTCAGTGTGGCAAGCACTATACTAGGCACTGGGGATATAAGACAAAAATGAAATCTTTCCTTCCGTTAGAGCATTTACTTTGCCTTCTGGGGTGAGGATAAACAATGTGTGCACAGATAAATGAATGCAAAATATATACAAAGTAAATACAAAATAAACTTAGTAACAGCTGGGAAAATTCAGGAAAGTCTCCAGTGGGGAAGAAAATTAAGCTGTGTGATGGAAGCTTGGGTTCTAAGGAACAAAGTAATCTTTTAACTCCTTGTGCACCGCATAGGTTTCTATACTAATTTATTGAACTCTCCTAATCCAGAGAACTCACTTTTATTAGGGTTTATTGGTTTTGAACTAAAAGGAACCCCAAAGCCAACTAGTCCAATCCCTTCATTTTACAAATGAGGAAACTGAGGTACAGAGAGGTTAAATTACTTCACAAGGTCACAGAGGTATTAAATGGCAGGGATATTATTCAAACCCAGGTATTTTTACTTAAAATCTATTCTTCTCACTGAACTAGGCCATATTGACCTCATTCTCCATGAAGTGAATGACCTAGCAGAACCAACACTGCCTTCAAGGAGTTTACCTTCTGCCCGGGTACAAACAACATGTGCACAGACAAATGAATGCAAAATATATACAAAATAATACAGATTAATTTTGGCACTAACAACTGGGAGAGGCAAGGAAACCTCTTATGGGGTTGTTGCTTGAGATGAGCCTTGAAGGGAGCTTGGGGTTCCAAAATGTGGCATGCTTTTGCCTCACTCTTCTATGACTAGCCTGGTCCCAGGACTTCACTAGCCTCTGTATTGACTATGAAGCAGATCCAAGGGCTGGTCATCTGCTTCGCTTCCCTTATCATTCTGGCTACTGACCACCAATAGACATTGACCAGCAGTGCAGAACAAAGCTTTGTAAGATACCTGCCCACCCCCCTGCCCAGTATTCAACATTGGAGTGAGATCTGAGGCAGAGCTGAAGCTAGCCATACTGTTCTATAACCAGCCTGGCCCCAGACCTCCACTTGCCCCTGCCTTGACAATCAAATAGGTAGGACCAGCAGGTAAGTGTGACTTTCACTTATCCAACACTCCTTTCTGTTCCTTTATCAGGTATTGATAGTAAAACAGGTATTACCTTTGTTACTCTGAAGATAATGGAAATTACCTGCTTATAACACCATTTAGAATCCCTGTGATTCCTAATTAGAGAATGACTAGACCAAAACTTACTTCCCTGATTCCCTGACCTCCCTGCTTCTTGATACCCATGCATGTCAACCTCATTCCTCCACTGTTTCTTATCCTTGCCCTTGTACTGTGCCCTCTGTGACTCCAGTTCTATTCTTAACAAACAAGTCAGAGGATTTGGAATCAGATCCTGCCTGTGGGTCACTTACTACTTGTGTGACCTCAGGTAAATCACTTAACCTGTCCGTCCTCCTTTTTCTCACCTACAAAATGGGGGGCAGGAGATGGCAGTTTAACAAGCACTGGATAGAGCCCTTCCAGTTCAGATACTATAAATCTATCAGATCACCCTATAATCTGATATAAACTACCTGTACTAGTAAGTATAAACTACTATAAACTACCCATCATAATAGACCTAGGCCATCTCTCTAGAGATTACTAGGAATAGTATGGATATGTTTACCCCAAATAAAAAGTAAACGCCTTGAGGGTGGGGACAGCTTCAGTTTGGGTTGTTATCCCCCAGGGCCTAGCCCAGTGCCTGGCATATAGCAAGGGCTCACTAAATTATTGTTTAATTAAATTGACTCCAACAAGACTGAAAAGCAGAGCCATTAAAAATAATCTAGGACTAAAGGAAACAGACCTCCTGGTTTCAATACCACCCCTGCTGTACTCTAAGAGACAAACTAGTGCCAGGCATGAGGTGATTTTGAGCTACGTCCATTTTGTCTGTCCCAGTTAGGAAATGTCTAAAAACAACAACAACGACAACAACAGTATTGGGCATTTTCCTCAGGGTGAGCTTGATCCTGACAATTGCTCAGTAGTTTCACAGGGACATCCCCTGATGGTTTGAAAGGATTGAGAACAGAAAGTACATTAGCAGGAACATGTGGTGAGTAGAGAAGTTGGCATAGATATGTGTTCGTCTGCATCCTTAAGATAATTTCCAAAGAGTCCAATTCTCCCTCAAGGCTGAATCATCCCTGGTATTAAGGTATTATCTTTGCTGATAATAACACCTCACATTTTTATAGTGTTTTTGTAATTCTTAAGCGCTTTCAGGCAGAGTATACACACATACATGTATGTATACACATATACATGTATGTACACACACACACACACACACACACACACACACACACACTGATCTCCCTATATGAACCTAGGAGGAGGCATCATGACCTTGTAGAAAAAGCCCTGGATTTAGAATCAGAGGACCTGGGTTCAAGTCCCTCTTTTTCCTCCCATCCCTGATGTGACAGCGAAGAAGTCACTTAATATTTGAATTTAGTCACCTATAAAATATAAGCTTATTCTAGACATCTTCCAGCATCCATTCTGGTTCTAAATTTATGATTCTATAATACTCTGTGGTGCAGATGACCAAACACAAGTGAAGAAAAGTGGCTTCACCCAAGGCCATAGAGTTTGGAAGGACCTGAGAAGACATCTGGTCCAAGCTTCTCACTTCATAGGTAGCTAAACTTAAGACTTAGAGATGTTAAGTGATTTTCCCAAGGTCACACAGCTAGTATTGGCAGAGCCAAGGCAATAACTAGTGACCTGATACCTAGTCCAATGTTCCTTCCACCGCAGATTAGCTTTATAAAGAAGATGGTTAATTCTTTCCAGTTATGAATGTGATTATTTGGACAGAAACTTCCACCTATTAGCTTCCCAATACATATTTGTTAATCAACTAATCATTTTAGTTAAGAGAAAAATTCTGTAAAGTATCTCTATCTTGTTGTAAGCATATATATTGTTATGTACTCAAGGAGCTCAATGTATTTTTTTAAAAAAAAGGCAATCTCCTTTGCCAGGTGTGGCAATGGTTAGGATTTTTGACAGGCTTGCATTAGTTTTCTGCTTATTATGTTCATTATAAAGGAGAAATCTCAAGATGGAGCTAGGTATTAGCTCTACATTTAGGGAACTGGGTATGGACGAGTGTGTGTGATAATCACCACCTGCATCCTGCCTTGGCTGACTGCTGATTAGGTTCCATGAATCTGGAGCAAATCCCAAGGATTATGTGAGCATCTGCTCTTGAACACTGCCAGCCGGGGCATGGGCCTAGACATGAGCTGAGCCAGAGCCTCCCCAGTGGCTCAAGCCTTGATCAGCAGAGGCAGGAGAGCAGCTTCTGAGAAGAAAGCTATGAGCCAGCTCAGCAGGGCCATGCAAGTATCTGACCATAGCCAGCCTCATTACTGTCCCCTGCACACATGCAGATCATTCCTGACTCCAGGATTTTGTTCCTACTCCTCCCCACCTGCTCCCAGAGTGAACTCCTGCAACACTTCCCCTTATCTACCCACCTTCCACCCATCCTTCCAGCCCTACCTACCCCAGGAATCCTTCTTGACTACTCTAGGCTCAGGTGAACCTTCATTTCTCTGAAATTCTGAAACATTTATTGTCTATAATATTCAACTGGCATTTAATCCCATGCTGCCTTGTATTATTCTCTGTTTTGTGTGCATACATATGTGCATTTAAGATTTTGGATTGCTTTATCATAAACATATCTGTAAGTCAGTGTGTCTTTGGAGACAAAAAGGTTTAAGGCCTGCCTTTGTTGCATGAGTCTCATTTCATAAAATAAATAATTACATTCTATTAGAAGGCAAGGACTATGGCCAGCCCTCAACACATAGCACAAGGCTAGGCACTCAATGAATCAATCAGCCTACAAATAAGCACCTACTATGTAACAGAGCTGTGTTAGGTACTACAGATAGAAGAAAAAAGAATAAAGCAATTACTACATGCAAAGAGTTTACATTCTAATCAGACATGTTTGAACAGGCCCCTTTTCCTCCTGATAAAATTCCTGAGCTGCTCAAATATGTCGAATAAAAATGTACCAAATAATTGAAGACATAGTCAAAACCTTTTCTACTTTAACCATTTTTATGGAATTCTAATATATAACATGTATCGAACACTTCCTTTCTTAGTAAACTGAGCACAAGGAATAGTATGTAACCTTTCCTACATGAGTTATAGTCATTAAGAACAGCAGTGATACTGTGAGGAGCATACAGTGATGCCCTCAGGGGCTGATAAAGTGTGTAGGGGTTTAGGATACCCTTTCACTGACTTTTCTGGGAATGCTTTGCTGGCCTTGCTGCTGATTCTGCTCTCTCCCTCACCAGCGATGCCCTAGGGGGATCAAGCTGCTGCTTGTTCCAACACAAAATTCTAGAGTCTTTGAATGTCAGAGCTGGAAGGGGCCTTAGAGTCACTTAGTCCAACCTCTCACTCATTTCAGGAAACTGAGTTCTTGCAAGGTAAAGGAGAATAGGTGGTTAGTGGAAGAGTTAATAAAGGAAATGAAATATTAAATAATAAAAATACCAGTATGACCACAATTGGCATGGCTTCAATCACAGAAGGACCCAGAATTCAATTCAAAGTCCCAGAAAAAAAACACCTTATAAAACAGTTTTTTTTCCCCTCCAATACAAGAAGTCCCATAATGAAGAAAAAGACAGAATCAAGGCCACGTTTCAAGAATTTTCAGGGTGAGGACCAAGACTTAGGTGGGGGAAAATGAACCCACGAACCAGCTACATTTCTTCTAACTATCTGACCTAGCTCGTCACCATGGGAACAATTGACAAGAATCCATGGGAAGAAGGCATCCCTTATGATGAGATGTCAAAGAGCAAATGATTGGTTTTGATTAAATACACAGGATATTGTTGTTGTCACTTTATCGGCTTGAGTTTTCAGGTTCAGACCTAAGAAAACTATTTATTTTCTCTTGAGTACTCTTGCTAACAGAAACAGCATGGTATAATGCATAGAGAGTTGGCCTCAGAGACTGGAAGACCTTAGTTTCATTTTTAGCTCTTAAAGATGATGGCTATGTAACCCTGGAAAAGTAACATAACCTGTAAGACTAAGTTTCAGAGAAAATACCAATCTACATTGGTAAAAAAAAAAAGTTCCTTCCCAGGGACTCTATCCCAAAGAAAGAACAATTCTGGTCTAAAACTTAAAAAAAAATCTTTGCTAATTGTGGCATCAGGAATAGAAAGCTAACTTTGGAGTCAGAGCCTACCTGTGTGATCATGAGCAACTCACTTAACCTTTCAGTGCCTTAGATAAATCTTTAAGACTATGAGTTACAGCTATGTTACTGATCTGTGTTGATAGAGAGGATTTCCATACCAGGAGCTCCTTACACAGGAAATAGAGTCACATAGGTACAGAATAAACAAATAAACAAAATGTTACTGGCAAAATTAGAATATTTGGTTACCAGGTTAGCAGTGGTGCCTTAGTCCTGGTCATGTGATACAATAGCAACTTTGAACCTAGAAAAAAAAATTGGAATAGGTCAAGTATTCTCTTTTCCTGGTCCCATTTAGTTGGATCTGGAGTGAGACTGAAACACCCACATGAACTGATGATATCTGGGTCAAATAAACATGTGCCAAAAGGTACCAGAGTTAGAACTTAGGCTAGAAAAAACAGCCAAGCTGTTAGAGTGGCATAGAATCCTAGATGCTAGAGTTGGAAGGGACTCCAAAGGCCATCTAGACCAAAGCCCTCATTTTACAGATAAGGAAAGTGAAGTCTAAAGGACTTAAGTTACTTGCCTGACATCACCTAGGACATAATTAGGAGAGTTAGGATTTAAAGCAGTGCTCTGTATACTGTGTGACTGTCTTCGTCAAGGAGGCTGAGAAAAGCCAGCAGTGTCAGTTACAAGTCAAGGAAGGGTTGCATTTTACTGATATTGTGGGTCTGAAGTGACTTGCCCAAGGTCACGCAAAGAGTAAATAGCAGTGGTAGGTCCTATATCTAGGTCTTCCAACACCAAATCCAGTCTCCCACCAACAATTCCTTATTCTTCTCCTTCTGTATAATGTCTACAATTTTTTGAATAAATTAAAACGAAATAAAAAAAAAACGACTCCAAACATTTCAAGAAGGAACTGACAGCTGCCTAACTGCCTTACTATTATTATCGGAAAGCATCACCCCTATTCCATATACCCTGACTGTATACTCTCTCTCCTCTCTCAATTTTTTCCTTAATTGTTTTTCATAGGATAGGATAATCAAGCAAATTTCATGAATTGGCAAGAAACATGCTTGGATCTGATCATGACCCCAGATTGGGGGCAATGACTGGAACCTCCCAGCACTATGGAAATTAATCAGTATGGGTTGGCTAAGGAAGGGGGTGCCCCCCACCATTTTCCAGGCGCCTCTGGATGACAGGAGAGCTGAGGTGAAGGCCCTCTCATTGGCTGCCTCTGGCCTGGAAATCAAACATGATTTATCCATATTAGTGGGTTTCGTCTTTGTCTTATTATCCCAGGCCACAGCTAAGTGACCTGAGCCGACATTTCTGCTTTTTAATAAACAGATTTAATAGGTCTGATAGTTTGGCAATTTGTAGAGTAAATTAGATTTAATTCAGCCTGAATGCCACTGATTTCTCATATTGTTCAAAACAATCCCAGCCAGTTCTGCATGTTACCCTAACACTTTTTTTTTTCTAATGCAGATGAAAACAGTAAGCTGACTATTTAAAATATATCACATGTGATATTCATCCAGGACTTCCCAGTCCAGGACTTCCTCTCTTGCTTCTGTTTGACACAGTTCACCCAGGTAACAATCCCAAAGACTTAATAGGGGGATGATGATGATGATGATTAAAATAGCAATAATAATCATATGTTCATAAATCAAGAGCAGGAAGGTAGTTAAGAGGCTATTTTATCTAATCCTTTTATTGTACAAATGAGAAAACAGAGGCCTAGAAAGGTCAAGCCATTTGCCCAGCATTACCCAGGTTATAAGGATCAGAATGGAGAATTTGAACCCAAATCCTTTGAGTCAGTGATCTTCCCACTGTACCATAGCAAGGATGCAGAAGTAGCACTGTTATTCATCATCATATGTGAAATAAACTAGGTTATTATTTCCAAATTACTATAGCTTATATCTTTTAGTCTCCAAACTCCCAAAACAAGTCCTTTTAAAAAATTCATCTTAATAAACACGTATTGAGCAAACCTACTACAAGCTTACTCCAGCATGCCCTATTCTTCTAATATTCAATTGTACCCTATTTACAGGATTCTTTCTTGCTTCCCATAAACACTTTTAAGTCTTCTCCACCCTCAAAAAATTCTGTCCTGATCCTACTTTCTCCATTAGCTACCAGTCCATATGTCTCCTTTCCTTCTCAGTCCAACTCATTGAGAAAGCAAGCTGTCTATACTCAGTGTCTCTACATCCTCTTCTCTCACTCTCTTCTACAGCCTTTTCTGTCTGTCTTCAGACATCAACTGAAACTGCTCTTTCCACAGTGATGAATGACCTCCTCATTGTCCATAATAAGACCCTTTCACATTCCTCATCCTTCTTGACATCTTTGATGCAATGGCTCACTTAACTTCCATGTTTCAGTTTCTTCATCTACCAGATGAGGGAAATAATATGTTGCCCTGCCTTCCACACAGGATTGCTGGAAAGATCAAATGGATTCGTGCATATAAAGCACTTTGTAAAGTGCTTATATGAATGCTGGCTGCTATTGTGGTTATTATTGATAATCAATGAATGGCATGTCCTTAGGCAAAAACTAGACTTACTCAAGCCCTTCCACTAACCTGTAGTGTCCTTTATCTTCCTCTCAATCCTTCTGAGTCCTACCAACTTTCCAAGGGATGGGTCCCATTCTAGGCCCTCTGTGATGACTTCTCTGATGCTCTCTCAGCGTGACTTCACTCTTCTCTGACTCCCAGCAGCACATACTGTGTTATATACTGCTTCGTTCTCTTTTCTATCTCTTTCACTAGCTCAAACCTTGTGTCCAAAACTAGACAACAAATTCCTCAATAGGTGGGAAAGCTGACCACAGGCCCATTGTTCATTAAGAGCTAAATTATAAGACAAAATACTACATTCACAGTGTAAAGATAATAATAACTATAAAATAGTAACAACAACAATAAGAATAGATAGCATTTCTATACCACCTTAAGATTTGCAAAGCTATTTGTATTCTCATTTGATCGTCAAAAAAAAAAAAAAAACAACTCTGTTACATAGCTGCTATTATTATCCTCCTTATACAGATGAGGATTGAGACTGACAAAGGTAAAGGAAGGAAAGAAGGAAGGAAGGAAGGAAGGAAGGAAGGAAGGAAGGAAGGAAGGAAGGAAGGAAGGAAGAGAGATTCTACCCTAGAGAAGCTGTCTTCCTTCCTTCCTCCCTTCCTTCCTTCCTTTTGCTCTTTCTCTTTCTTACCAGTGATTTCCTCAATCCTGTCTACATATATTGATCAATTTATCATCCAATAAGTTTGTATTACTATGTGCCAGGCACTAGAGATATGGTGACTAAGTGTCTCAATAGTAGTATGCATGTTAGAAATTCAGAAGAGTCAGAGAGATCAAACTAGGAAGGAAAGATTGGGGAGCCCTCCAATACTGAATTGTAAAAATACAATTGTAGCTTCATGGAAGATAGTAGATTTGAGCTGAACCTTGTAATCCATAGTCCTGGGTAAGATGCTTAGGGGATCCCAATGCTTATAGGAGTGAAGAGTAGGAAACTTAGAATAACACTCCAGAAGGGAATACCAGTCTTTATGTGTTCCCACAACTGATGCTGTAGAGTATCCTAGCTAATGTGTCAGATTTCTGCTTTGCAAGAGAGGAGGTCAAGACTTACCCAAAGGCTTGTACAGTTCTCTGCTTAAAGTGGGGAGATATAGAATGGTCTACAACCTAATTCATTGACTGGAGACATTGAAGGGGGAAATGTCAGACCATGGAAATATCTTCAGGATAGCCATCCTTCTGCCTCTAGGCAGGACTGGTGTCTCACCCATCACAGATAGATGGTTATTTCCCCTGACCCAGAGCTTAAAAGGATGATTCCTGAGGCATCCAATTTTAGCTACATAGGGTAAGGTCATTGGTTTGACCACTTTGGAGGGAAGCCCAGTTCACCCATTTCAAGCAATATCAGGACTGAACCTAGTGAAGCCCTTGGGGGAGAGGCAGAGAAGAGGAGAAGGATTGCTTGAAGTAATCCAAACGGGTTAGCTTCTAATTAGGAGTGATGGGAGGAAACCGAGTGAGGGAGAATTTAAGCTGAATTGCAGGAAAAAAAATCCCCAACAATGAAGCGTATTCAGCTGTGGAGAAGGATGACAAAGACAGATCGGCAGCAGTCATTCATAATTTCTTTATTGGTAATTTGGTCTCTATATTTTGGAATGAAACATATATCTGGGAACCATTCCAGGTCATGCGAGGCCTACCCTCTAACAGGCATTTACGGCTATGGCATTAATGGCTTGGTGAGAGAGAACCAGGACAATTCTGAGAGTAATAGGGGGGATGAAAACTGGAGAGAATGTTTTCTTTTCCAGTCATGTCATGCACCTAAGAATCATGCTAAAGATGTAGATTCAAATATGCCTTGGAATAATCTGGATTGTAGAATGAGGATCACTTCTCCCTTAAGGAAGTGAAGCTATAGACTGGGGAATAGAGACACTTCGCAGGGAATGGAGGAGAAAAGCGCACTTGGAAAAGAAGGCAGAGCTCAAGTTCTGATCTGGGACACCAACCAAGATGCTGAGTCAATGACTTGGTGGGCTATGTTACCAATTCCATAGGCTAGGTAGGAGCTTGGAGTTTGTAGTGATTGTTCAAAGCCAGAAAGGTTAACATAAAGTAAGGAAGCAGCAGGCCGTGGATCAATGACTCATACCCTTGTCTCTCCCTGAGATGGCAAACCAGGCCCTCTTCTCTCTCTACTCCATCGCTGTTACCTTGGACCTGGATAATAGGAGACCTGCCATGGCAATACAAAGATTATTAACCCCTATCTTTTCCAATTATTCAGAGCTTGCCAGTTATATTTGCTAAAAAAAAAAAAATTCGCATGCCTCACCTTTTATTTTTATATAACATTTTGGTAGGGGTAAGAATTGTAGTAAAAAAAAATGAAGTAATATTATATAGCCATCTACTCCCTATGCCAAGCCATTCTCACAGGGTCATGTGCTGGACAAAGCACTGGACTTTTTAATGTGGGGGCAGGGAATTGGGGTGGGGGGAAAGAATACCTGGAGTTGGACTTCAACACTACCACTTCCTAGCCATTTGATCTTATTTAATTACGTAAGTTAGGTGTTACAGTGGACAGACTGCCCGGTCTGGATTCAGAAAGACTCATCTTCCTGAGTTCAAATCCAGCCTCAGATACTTACTTTGTGTGTAACCTTGGGCAAGTCACTTAACCCTGTTTGTCTCAGTTAATCATCTGTAAAATGAGCTGGAGAAGGAAATGGCAAACCGCTCCAGTATTTTTGCCAAGAAAACTCCACTTGGGGTCACGAAGAGTCAGACGTGACTGAACAAAAACAAAAATCCCTTTATCTCTCTTGACTTCAGTCTTCTCTGTAAAATGGAAATAATAATCTTTATCCTATGTACCTCTCAGGATAAGTGGAAGGGAAGTGTTTGTAAGCCTCTAAGTGCTATTTAAATATGAGTTATTATCTGTTCCTTCCTTTCAATTTCCACTGCCAGGGACCATAAGCCAGGCCCTCATTGCTGTTTAATTGAACAAATGCAGTGGCTTTCTTATTGATCTTTTGTGATAAATACTCTCTCCTTCAGTCAATTCTACCTATGATTTTAAGATGAATATATCCAACCTAGAAGTTGGTCTCCTTACTGCAGGGCACCTCCCACTTCATCTCCCTCTTCATCCCCAGACACAAACATATGGTTCATACACACACACACACACACACACACACACACACACACTCCTCTATATACTTGTTCATGTCTCTTCCCCCTACCTATTCTATTTAAGAATCTTTAGCTTATCATTTCACCCTTATTTGTTCTCTTATTGTAAGTCTTGCCTCCCCATACCCGGAATACTTCAAGGGCTAGGATGGTCAATGGAATTGTAATTCAACTCAATTCCAGTCAGTTCAAAGCAGTTTGACTCAAAGAATGGAAAGTAAACAAAATTTCCTATTAAAACATCACATAGTTGAAGAGAAATATTATAGCTATAGCTCTGACAACTATGTGAGGAAACAGCACTTCTAATGTAAGATTGTTTTCATGTCAGTTAGCTAGTCAATAAACATTTATTATATGCCTACTACGTGTTAAGCACTATGTTAAACACTAGGGATGCAAAGTCAGGCAAAAAAAAAACACAACAAAAAGTTCCTGCTTTTAAGGAGCTCACAATATAATTGGGGAAATAACGTGTAAATACTACGTACAAACAAGATATAAACAGGATAAATTGAAAATAACTAACAGAGAAAGCACTAGAATTAAGTGAAATTGGAAAAGGCATTTTAGAGAAGGTGGGATTTTAGCTGGGACTTAAAGGAATCAGGGAAGCCAGGAGGTGGAGATGAGGAGGGAGAAAATTCCAGGCTTGGGGGCCAGCCAGCGACAATGGCCTGAGCTGGGGGATGGTGTGTTAAGGATGTTAAAGATGTACTTTTGTGACATGTCTCCTACAACCTCTGAGCAAGAAGAGGCAGGACACAGTGTTCATTTCTGTGAAGGCTAAACCCAGGGGATGTGATATCATCTTTAATCGTCTACATTGGCCAGAACCTGAGGAAAGCCATGAATATGCAGGCAGCACTATCCTGTCACCAGGCTCCTAACTCATTTCCTCACCAAGTAGATGAGTCCTGGCCTGGGCGATTTTATTTTCCAGATGTCTGAACTCTGCCAGCTTCATAAATCATCAGCACTAGCTACTTGGTAACTCCATCAAGTAATGGTGCTTAACGAGGTTAATTTTCTTTTTAGAAAAGGAACCTAGGTTATGAAAAGGAAAGCAGTGTAGCTACCAGCCTAAAACTTATGTTTCCTCTGCTTGTAGCTTTTCCAAATGTGTGCATGTACACGTGTATACCCATACTCAGGGCAGCTAGGTGGCACAGTGAATAGAGAGCTGTGCCTGGAGTCAGGAAGATTCAGTTTCATGAGTTCAAATCTGACCTCAGACATTTACTAGCGGGTCACAAAGAGTTGGATACTGCTTAAACAACACACACATACTCATTTATACACATAGGAGATACAGCTATATCTATATATACATACATATGTCATTTAAGTCCTCCATGGCCTATCAATCCTAATCTTGAGTGAGAAATTCTGCTTGAAGAATTCCATTGAGTATCAAGAATAATTAGGATGCTACTTGTGATCTTGGGGGGAGAAACTTTAGTGCAATTGGAAAATGGGGAGAAAATGGAAACCGTATTTCAGGGAGTTCAGTCAGACCCCCCCCTTTTTTTTTAAGTTGGGCAGTAAAGAAGGTGGAAGAAGAAAGAGAGAATGACAGCTCCCAAAACAACCCATTTCACTCTTGGACAACATTGTTAGGAAGCTTTTCCTGAAGTTGATGGTGAAATTTCACTTACTCTATTTTGCATCCCTTGTTTCTAATTCTGTCCCCAGGACCAAGGGTATCAGTTTAATTCTTCTTTCCTATGAAAACACTTCCTACACTTGAAGGCAGCTACCATAGAATCACAGGTTTAGAACAAGAAGTCCAATTGTCTTGTTTAACAGATAAGAAAATTCATTCTCATAAAGGCATGACTTGATGTGGTCACAAATCTAATAAGTACTATAGTCAGGATTTGAACCCAGGACTTTCTTACTCCATGCAAATAGCACTCCATGCAACGCTGCCACTTTGTACTTCTACTGTCATGACTCTTTTAAATCGCAGTCATTGAGAATCTCAGTCAATAATGGAGAAGACTTGGCTAGTCACTTAAAGGAGGCTTCTGGTATCTGCAGGATCAAAGTCATCTAGGACAATGAACCCCAGGGTGGATATCCAAAATGACTTTCTGAGTGATGTGTTGCTAGTCACAGAATCATAGAAAATTACAGCTACTGTTAAACACAAATGTGCATGTATGCATGTATGTGTATATATACATCTGTGTGTATGTAAAACCATTCTATACATACTTCTATTTATGGGGGGGGTGAGAGGTGAGGGAAAAAATAAAAGAAAAAAAGAAAAAAGTTACATGATAACTATTTTATATTTAAAAGGAATAGCAAGTAGTAATAGATTTGCAGTTTCATGAACCATCATCTTTTTTTTTTTTTTCCTATTCTACCCTTATGGAAACTCTTGTTTCATTTCGTAAGTTCAGAATAAAATGAATAAAATTTAAAAAATAAATAAAAAGAAAATTATAGCTAGAAGAGACCTTAGCGATACTATTTTTATAAATGATAAAACTAGGCCCCAGATAGGGACAGTGACTTGTCCAAGGTAATACAGTCTGTTCCTGGAAGAGGAAGTCTCAAAAGCAAGTTTCCTAATTTTAATTTAGTCCTCTTTTGACTATATCTTACTGCCTTAGTAATTCCTCATACTTGAAATGACACAAAAGTCAAGAACTAAACCTCTCTGGATTTTTCTTTCTTTCCTTCCTTCTTTCCTTCTTTCTTTCTTTCTTTCTTTCTTTCTTTCTTTCTTTCTTTCTTTCTTTCTTTCTTTCTTTCTTTCTTTCTTTCTTTCTTTCTTTCTTTCTTTCTTTTTGCCAGATGGTGATAGTAATACTGCTTCAAGGGGCTGTGACTAGAAATTGAGATGTCAACTTGAAGATGATCTGAAAAACTTTTTTAAAAAAGGAGTACCTTATGGATATTAGGTACTTTCATAGTTTTAGATATAAACATAGTTGGCAACAGAGTGCAGTTTGGAGGTGGGTGGATGGTACCCCCTTACCAAACAGTGAGGAAGGACAACTAAAGGTACTCATTTTTGAAAGGTAAAAATTATATTTAGCTATGGAGTCATTGGGATCAAGTAAGACACTGAGATATGGTAAATTCAAGTAGCAAAATCTTACATGTAAAATGGAAAGATAAATAGTCACATTTATGGTAGCATAGTACTCACTGATAACATGCCATCTCCTGTCTCCCCATCTTTGTACTAACTTTCCTCTATGCTTAGCTCTATGCTGGCTCTTCATTTCTTTCTGCCTCTTAGAATCCCGCCTTTTCTGCCCAAAAGGAATGTAAATTTTAATTTCTGAAACTTTTTTTTTTAAAGACCAGCCTTAAACCAAAATCACTCTGGCTGTCATTGATTGGCCAACAATAGGTCCCAGGCAAGCCCTCCTTGGTCATAATTTGGGCCCTGAGTGGCTTAGAAGAAATGTAATTAGCAATTGTTTCTGCTTTTGCCAGAAACTCTGAGGGTCTTCCCCTCCCAGATCGATAATTGAAGAATGTTTTTATAATTTTCGACTAGATATAGAGGCCATTCTCTGCCTCAATTCTTATTAAGACTTAAATTACTGAATGGGTGTTGCCTCAGTGAAACAGACCTGTTAAAGATCTTAGCTTGAAAAGGCGAAGGTCTCTCACTGCCTCCTGGGCCATTTCCAGTTGTTCTGATCTATATCTGGCTGCTGGATCTAGATGGCTTTGGAGGAGAAAGTGAGGCTGGTGACTTTGCCCAGCCCTCCCTCACTTAAATCCAATTCACTTGTACGGCATGGCATTACTTCCATTATGTCTTGGTCCTCTTCGAGAAGGAAGGACAAATGACAACAACAGCTCAAATACTATCTTCTGCCTAGTAGTAATCAACATTTGCATAATACTTTAAGATTTATAAATATTATCTCACTTCATCCTCACAACAACCCTCAGAGGTAGGTGGTACTCATTTTACAAATGAGGAAAGTGAGGCACAAAGAAGTTATAGTAATTGTCTAAGTTCATACAGCTAGTAAATGTTTAAGGCTAAATTTGAATTTATTTATTTTTAGGGGGTTTAGGCAATGTGATTAAATGACTTGTACAAGGCCACACAGCTAGTAAGTGTTAGGTGTCTGAGGCCAGATTTGAACTCAGGTTCTCTTGACTCCAGAGCTGGTGCTCTCTCCACTGCACCACCTGGCTGCCCCACTAAATTTGAATTTAAAACAGAAGGATTTCAAGACCACTGCTCTATCTGGTGCCACTTAGTTGTCTAGCTATTAGCATAATGTCATCCCTGTCCCTCTTCTATTTGTTTTAGTATATTCTCTATATACTTATTTATGTACATGTTGTCTCTTCTCCTTCTCCCTGCCCCCCATCCCCCAAATGTAAGCCATTCAGGGGAATGTTTGTTATCATGGAAGAAGTAAGGGTTTGGGAGTCAAGAGACAGCACTAAAGTCCCTGCTTCAACTCAAATGTATTTGTGACTCTGAGTGAGTCATCGAAGGCAGGGACTCTTATTTAACATAGTGCCACTTATATAAAAGACACTTATTTAATGCTTCTGGATTGATTAATTGATAATAAATGCTGAATTGAATTGAGTTGGATGATAGAATGGACACTGGGTCAAAATGACACTAGCTGACATTCAAATAGTCCTTAGAGAACATAGAAGGTGGAAGGCTCAAGGTGGAGTGAAGAAGACTGGTGTCCAAATCAGCCTCAAATACTTGCTACCCATGTGACACTGGACAAGTCACTGAACTGTCCTAAGCCTCAGTTCCCCCATCTCTAAAATGATGACAATGCCTTGTGGTACTCATTTCACAAGAGTGTTGTGAGTTTCAAATGAGATATTATTTCTGTGTGTGTGTGTATACTCAGACCTACACACATGATATTCCAAAAATCTTTATGCAATTGCAAACTATTAAAGCTTAAAAGTGCACTAAGACTTTTGGGATACACACACACACACACACACACACACACACCTGCGTGCACACACACGTATATGTTATTGTTATTGTTGTTTAGAGTTAAAGGAGATGTTAAGTAACACCTAGTCCAAACAAATTATTTTCCAGATAAGAAAACAGTCAAAGACATTAAAAGACTTGTGCAAGGTCCCACATGTAGGAACCAAAGGGATTTGAACCCCAGTTAGACTCTGATTTCTTGTCTACTTTTATTTCTCACTATATCCCTCAACTCAATTCAATGACTATTTCTTCACGACAAGGAAATGAGTTTCTAAACCTTTGTTTATTCTCTGGTTGTTAATGGTCTATTGTGCTTGGATGTTGATATTCTGTCCTTCAAGAAGAAAGAGGGAGATATATTGAAGGGAAAGCAGAGGGTCCTGGATCATACCAGAAGGAGGAAGATTATCACTTTACTTAAAGGAAAATTTGAGTTGGAGATACAGAACAGTCATGTGGGAAATACTTTAATAGCAGTATAAGACAATGCCCATTCAATATGAAGTGAATTCAGTGCATCCTAATTAATATTTTTTGAAGTACCTATTTTAGGCATTTCAGAGGAGTGGGGAGAGTGGTGGAGAGAGGGAAGGAAAGTGTCCCCTACCCTCCAAAGACTTACAATGGAGTTTGATAGAAAATTAATATAGAATGCAGTTTGTTATCATGGAAGGAGCTAGGGTTTGGGAGTCAAGAGACCAGGACTGAAGTCCCTGTTTTAACTCAAATGCACTTGAGACTCTGAGTGAGTCATCTCCCAAGCCTCAGTTTCCTTACCTCTAAAATAGGGATAATGATACTTACATTGACTACTTTATATGCTTGTTGTGTGAAAAGCATTTTGTAAACATTAAAGAATACATAAATGCGAGTTATTAGTATTACAATTTAGTAGGGGATAAGACATGCAAAAGGGTATATAAATCAATTTACAATAATAAGTGCATAGGAGAGGTCAAGTAGTGTTATAAGAGATTCACTAAGAGAGGAGTTGCTTTTTTTTTGATCTTTCAATTGAGATCATTTGTTTTTACATTATCTTCGTTTGTGAATATCTACCCTCTTTGAGGCAGCAAATTGTCTTCTGTAAAAAAAAATATAAGGACAGCTAGGTGGCACAGTGGATAGAACACCAGCCCTGGAATCAGGAGGACCTGAGTTCAAATCTAGCTTTAGACACGTAACACTCACTGGCTGTGTGACTCTGGGCAAGTCACTTAATCCCAATTGACTCACCAAAAAAAAATAAAATAAATAAAAATTAACGACAACAACAACAACAACAACAACAACAAAGAAAGAATATAAGAAAAGTGGGGTGGAGTGGGGGTGGGTAGCAGCCAATCAACACATCAGGCATATCTGATAGTATGTGCACATAAGCCACACCCATAGTCACTCACGTGTTTTCAGAGCCAAATTTATTTATTATAACTACACAGTCTAAGTTTTAAATGTTATCATTATTATTGTTATTCTATCATTTACATCTTTGCAGTAATTGTACAGATTATTGATTATGGTTCTGCTTACTTTACTCTTTTCATGCAAATTTTTGTAAAATTTGCAAGGATCACTTTTAAGTGAAGAAGATCAGGGAAGGCTAAGTAGAAGAGGTGATACCTGATGTGAACCTTAAAGAAAAAGGAAAGATTTCAAGAGGCAGACATGTAGGGGCTATCTAGTAGACAGACTATAAACCAAGCCTTCTGCATGAAAGGTAAGATGGGGAAGGTTGAGACTGGGAGACAGCAAATAGCACAGTTCGGTTGGTGTCTCCAGTGTGAAATAAAGAGTAGAAAAGTATATTGGAGCCTGAGTGAAGAGGGTTTTGAATACCAACATAAGAGGTTTATGATTTGTCCTGGTAACGATTGTGAAAGGTAGCGTTGCATAGTGAATAGAGCACCGGTCTCAGAGTCAGGACGACCTGAGTTCAAGTCACACCTCTGAAGCACATCCGATTCAGAGTAGTCTATGTAGCACTATTATTCATGTTACTTAAGCTCTTATTGCCCCAGGAATCTCTGTAAGACTATATGCCACAGAGAAGACGCATCACTACATTGGTAGAGGTAATTTCCTCATTTTATCTTCCCCATACCAATGAAGTACAGGTCTGGCCCAAAAAAGAAGCATACCAATATAGTGTCCAAACAGTTATATTATGTTAACAATAATATCTCAGTTATGTTAAGGTATACAAAATGCTTTCCTCATAAAATGTCTGCTGAAATAGGAAGCATAAATATGATTCTCCCTGTTTTCTTGATATAGAAACTGAGCTTTAGATATTATGACTTATACACGGTCAATAGATAGTGATATGAGTCAAAGGGCAGCTAAGTGGTGCCATAGTGCACAGAGTGCCAGGCTTAGGGTGAGGAAAACTTATCTTCATGAGTTCAAATCTGGCCTCAGACACTTACTAGCTGTGGGACCCTGAACCAGTCACTTAAGTACATCTGCTTCAATTTCCTCATCCATAAAATGAGCTAGAGAAGGAAATAGCAAACCACTCTAGTATCTTTGCCAAGAAAATCCCAAGAGGTGTCATGAAAAGTTGGATATGACTGAAATGAACAAAAATCAAACTGAAAAAAAATGAACAAAAAAAACCTGAACTATAAAATCAGAGTCAAGGAAACAATAGACATTGTTTTTGTTTGTTTTTCTTTTGGGTAGAGAAGTGACTTGACTAATCTTGAAAACTGCAAGATTACTTTGACAGTGGTGTGGAGGATAGATTGGAGGCAGGCTGACCAATCATAAAAATTTGTATTTGACAATTGTACTATGATGGTCTAGGAGAAGGAAGGAAGTGGGAAATAAAGAAAGAGAAAGAGATGTGAAATATACCAAGATAATAATAATAATAACCCCTATTCATAAAGTGTTTTAAGGTTCCTATATCACTTTACCCACAACAATTTTTGTGATGTTGCAGAATCATCATTATATCACCATTTTAAAGATGAAACAGACTCAGAGAGGTTAAGCAATTTTCCAATAGCAGTACACGTAGTATGCACCTAAGACCTGATTCCCAATCAGGTCCTTTGGTTTCAAATCCAATATTCTGTCTTCTATACCATATGGCCTCTTTGGAAATGGATTTGTCAACTAATTGGATGTGAAGGATGAGGGAGATGGTTCTACCAGTAGCTTCAGAGGAGTTAAAGGGTGGGGCCTAGGTGGTAAGTGACACGGTGGAGATGCTCATCACTAGACTGGCTACAGGGTGATTGATTGTTCAGCTACAGACACTGTTAGAAATTAATCTCTAAAGTCATAAAGGGGCTTCAGTCTGTATCAGTGAAGGGTGTTCCTACACAGACAAAAACTGTAAGTGTGTCGAGTAAGAAAAAGGGGCAAATATTGGGAGGAAGGTAGAAGTTTCGGATATAATTCATTTGAAATGCTGACAGTACATCTAGGTAGAGAGACTAAGTAAAAAGATGAAAATGAGGTACTGGGACTCAGAGAAGAAGTCAAGAGTAGAGATAGATTTGGGATCCATCTCCATAGAGGTTATAGTTGAAGCCATGTGCAACAGAACCGATGTTGGGAGCAATAAGAGGAATTCAGTAAAAGGAGATAGTAGCTGTCAGAGAGGTAGAAGAGGATGAGCTTTTAGGCAGCAAGGACAGCAGAAGCAAAGGCATAGGGAAATCTGTAGGGAATAGTGAAGAGACATACCCAATTACATATGATATTTCTTTTCTTCCTATAAATGCATCTTCCCAATGTTATGCCTTCAGGCTGAGTCTGAACATATCCTGGCTGATGGCAGTGGTATCCCATACATGTAGGGATAAAGTATAGGGGGAAGACAAACTGGGCCAATTCTTCTTAATTACCATAGATCATCCCTAAACTGGACAATAAGAATAAATGATAGCTTCAATATCAGTTTACAAGTGTTTTCATATACATCATCTTGTTTGAGCCTCATAACAGTTGTATAATGCTATCAGGGTAGTTTTTGTTACCTTACCTATTTTTTAGGTAAGAAAGCAGAAAAAGTATGACTTGCCCCAGTTTATACATGTAGTAAATGACAGGGCCAAGACTTGAATCCAATCAATTAATCAATAGGCATTTAGTAAGAATTGAGTCTGTGTCAGGTACTGTGGTAGGCACTGGAGATGTAAATACAAAATTTAAAGAGTTTCTGGCTTCATGGAGCTAACAACATTCTACTAAGTTAGATGTACTCACAGTTAAATAAACATAGGCTACATATAAACTATGGGGGAAGGATGGTACTAATAGCTGGGCAATCAGGAAAAGTTCTTTGAAGAAGTACTTGAATTGAGCCTTGAAGAGAGCTGGGAATTCAAAGAGACAGGTAAAGAGTGAGAGTGTTCTAGATACGGAACACAGTTTTTATAAAAGAACAGAGCCAAAAGACAGAATATCACGTATGGGGTCAGAAAGTTGGTCTGAAGCTTAGAGTTTAGGAGGAGAGGGTGGTATGTAATCACTCTCTAAGAATAGGCCAGATCCAATATGTGAAGAATTTTAAATGTAGACCAGAGGGACCTGTATTTTTCCTTAGACACAATGGGGAGTGATTGAAGGCTCTAGAGCAGATGAGAGATGTGGAATATCAATTTGGCAGCTATGTGGAGGATAGATTAAAGAGGAATCAAATGGAGAATAGGTTAAAGAGGAGAGACAATTTCAAGCATTGTTGTCCAGTTGAGAGGTAATGAGTTCTTAGATAAAAGCAGTTGCAATGTTAATGGAGGGAAACAGATCAGTGTGAGGGGACCCAGGTGTCCTAAGGTTAATGCCCATTTCCTAGGACACCTTGCTTCCTAGAGAATACAGAAATAGCCCATGACTAAAATGTCAGCTGACCGAGACTGTTGCCTATCCAGGACAATGGTTTGTGGCTCAAAAAAAAGTTAAAGTTAAGCTTTCCCAGAGGAGGCTACCTGTCTTCAACAAGGAAGTGAAGGTGCTGTTCAGAATGAAGAATGTTGTCCATGAATTGGGCCACATCATTAACCTTATTCTTGCTAACTCTATGGTGTTAAATAGTAATTAGAAAATCACACATTTGTTTTCTACTTGGGCCCCTGGACCCTTTGAAAAATCTCGTATTTTATTTCTAATGAGATACGATAATGGAGCCAAGAACTGCAGACCCACCAGTTTGCAGACTTGGAGAACTTTTGGGGGAAAGTCATGACAAGGACATGTTTTTGCCGCAGTAACTGACAATTATCCTCAGAGAGGTTTTAGGAAACTGCCTTGGAAATTCAACATACCAATCACATCTTGATTATTTAATGGAGAGATATGATCATTCAGTTGACAGAGCTGTCATCTCTAAGACTGTACATTCATCTGATTTGGGGTACCAAAGACACTGCCAGGAGGAAACACTCACCATGACACAGAGCAGGCTGGTCCAGGAGCCTTAACTCTCTCTCTCTCTCTCTCTCTCTCTCTCTCTCTCTCTCCTCTCTCTCTCTCTTCCTTTCTCTCCCTCTCTCTCCCCATATACATACATATATATACATACACATACATACATACATGCACATACATAAGGGTATGGATGTTTGTGTATGTATTGAGCACTTACAATGTACAAGACATCATACTTCCCTGCTTTCACACTTTCATTCAGGCTGAGTTCCTGCAGTATGGGACTTCCCAGTTCCCACCTATCCAAATCTTAATCTATCTTTCAAAGCTCAATTTAAAGCCAATCTCCTCCAGGGAAGCTATCCTGACTATTTCAGTTCATACTAACTTTTCTGACCTCCTACCATCTTTAGAATCTATAATGCAATGCTTACTTTAGCTATGCACTCTCGTCACATAACCTGACAGTATTGTAATTTTTAATATGCATTACATTATTTGCCATCATGTACACAAGTCTTATTTTCTTGACAATATATAATAGTGGAAAGATCCCTTAAGGAAGTGGGAATGGCAGACACTGTGACAAATAGGAAAATATTCCTGGGCAAGAGACCTTTGATGTATATCATACAAAAACAAAAGCACTAGTTCAGCTAGATGGCACAGTGCATAGAGCACCGGCCCTGGAGTCAGGAGGCCTGAGTTCAAATCCGGCCTCAGACAGATGATACTCACTAGCTGTGTGACTCTGGGTATGTCACTGCTTCACCAAAAAAGAAAAAAAGAAAAACAGAAAAAGCACTGTCCTTGATATTAGAAATTGTTGTTGCTCAATCATGTCTGGCTCTTTGTGACCCCATTTAGGTTTTTCTTGGCAGAGACACTGGAGTGGTTTGCCATTCCCTTTACCAACTCACTTTATAGATGATGAAAATGAGGCAAACGAGGTTAAATGATTTGCCCAGGATATTTGAATTCAGGAATATAAATCTTCCTGAATCCAGGCCCAGTGCTTTCTCCCATGTGCCACCTAGATGCTCCCCTGGTGTCAGAAGACCTGGCTCCAAATCCCAACTTTGCCCCTCGCTAAATCTGTAACCTTGAGCAAGTCACTTCATTATTCTGAGTTTTAGTTTTCTTCTCTATAAAATAAGGATAAGAATGTTTGCTTGATCAACATCACAGAGTCATGGTGAAAATTAAATAAGAAGATGCAGTAAAGTACTCTATGTACTTTAAAGCTACTTCAATAATAACAAGAAGATAGATGCAGAAATAGGTATGCAAATGCAAGTGGAAATGATGTGATGGTAGTAGTGGTGATGTAATGGTGGCAGCAATGGGGATGAAGATGGTGGAGCAGGTAATCACAGGATCCTAGATTCAGAACTACAAAGGATCTTAGAGGTTATCCAGTTCAATCCTTTCATTTTACTGATGAAGAAATGGGACGTGGAGCACAGAAAATTTAAGTGACCTGCCCCAGAGTCACATAATTAGTAAGGCATTACTTTTGTTACTAACCCAGTTTCACTTGCTAATCTCTATCCCTTTGAAGTTTCTCATGTGTGGATTCCTGAATCATACCCATCCTCTGGTAAGAATGAAAACAATAGACTGGATGCCAGGAGGCATTAGTCTGCAATGAATTTATTATATGCTTCTTCATAAATCCCATAATTCTCTGGACCTTGGTCTCTTCTCTATAATATGAAAACAATAATGCTCACCTGATTATAGAGTTATTTATAGTATCAACTAGGGGGAAACACCATGACACTAAAGGCTTCATGAGGGCAGGTTCCATAATATATTTATATAGTGTTCCAGACCCATTGGACTTATAATAAATGAGTCAGTTGAGTGACTGAATGAATTTCCATTGGAGTGGAAAGTGTGTTGTAAAGTTCTGTAAACATTAAGTAGTTGTTAATAGCTACATATGAACGTTATTTAAGATGTACAGATTTGATAGGGAAGTACAAGTTTTTATTAGCTAATTGGAAGAAGTTGAGAAGCTATCAGATGTCCAATTAGATTGACTGCTTAAGATTGCTCGCTAAGCCATGAGTTGGTTTGACAAATAGTAGACCTAGCCTAGTCAGGGGAAAAAATGACTGTTAGGCATGGCAAAAATAAGACAGAATGTTTTTTCTGCCTCTTTAGATCTGATTTTAGTATCTAGCCTAACACCTCTGACAAATGACCCAGTGTCCATTTCTTTTTCTTCCATTTAAAATAGGAAAACTCCTAGGGAGTGACCAAATTCTTTTTCCTTTCCCCCACTAGGATCTCAGGGAATCCAGCCATTCCCCTCTCTGGTTAGGTAAGGGTTAGGCTAGATGCTAAAATCATCGTTTTAGTACTAGAAGGGACCTTGGCGATCATCTAGTCCAACCCTCTTATGATACAGATAAGAAAAATGAGGCCTAGAAAGGTTAAGTGGCTTACCCAAAGTTACAGAGATGCTAAATGGCAGAGATGGGATTATGAAACCAGATCCTCTGGTCTTAAATCTATTCCCCTTTTCATTGTACCAGGCTGCCTCCAAAGACCTGATGATGCCTTCTGACTCTGTGATTCT
Source organism: Phascolarctos cinereus (assembly GCF_003287225.1). Classification (NCBI taxonomy): domain Eukaryota; kingdom Metazoa; phylum Chordata; class Mammalia; order Diprotodontia; family Phascolarctidae; genus Phascolarctos; species Phascolarctos cinereus. The sequence goes on along the minus strand of NW_027555847.1, from coordinate 389,299,700 downwards.
ATGATTTTGTAGTCTCCATTGACCAACAATTCACCTAGCCTGTTTATCATTTGTCTCCCTTTCCCTTCCTCACTGCTAAGCTTTTCATATGGTTAATTTCCCCCTCATTCTTGGGCCAGTTTCTGTTTTTTCTCCTCCATGCAGCACCACAGGTTTCAGAAAATGGGACCTTGCTTTATTAGAGAGCCAGCAAAGAAAATCAGTAGACCTGGTCAGGGCAAGTCACTTGAGTGGTGCTCCTTCCTTTTATGCCTAAGATTGTTTTAAAATAATATTGTTATTTTTTTAATTGAAGATTGATTGATTTCACTTTCTTTCCTCCCCCACAGTCCCACCTCTTTCTGTTTACTCGGGCTCAAACGGCCACATCTGGACGTTGCAAGTTTATTAGTATTGCAAAGGAAGAAAGAATCTACAACCTGAAGGCTATTATTATCTCCCCTACCAGCCTGCAATGGTTCCTGGAATCCACCACTAGGGTTATTCATTTGGAATAAGACATTATGTTTCCAGGAGGCCCCTATTACAATACAAATAAGTGTTATGTCTGGAACTCTCAAACATGCCCTGAGGTTGATGGTGCAAAATTTCAGACAGTTGCCATATCAGGAATTCAGCCTATGCTGTCCCAGAATGACTTTATCATCACAGACTCACCTGTACTGGCAGACTGATTCCTTCTCTACCTCTTCTCTCTCTCTCCCTTCCTCCTTTCTACAAATGGAGAAGTACCAGCACAGCCATAGAATTGGGATGCTGAATACAAAGCATAGAACTAGGAGAAAAAACAGGGAAACAGAACACAGCTTCCCAAGCCACCTTCCTACAAGTCAGGGCATCAAGAGAGACAAAGGCAAACCCTTTCCATACCCTGGAAAGTTACCGAGGTCTGAATCATTTTCTTTGAGGGGTGGGGGAGGATCAAAACTCCATAACAGTGGGCTTCAGTCTAATTACTGGGAACAGGTATCGTTTCTCTCACTCTCTGTCTCTCTCTTTCTGTCTGTCTTTGTCTTTGTTTCTCTCTTTCTCTATCTATCTGTGTCTATCTTTCTGTCTCTCTGTGTCTCTGCCTCTGTGCCTCTCTAGCTCTCAGTTTCTTAGCTTTCTCTGGCCATGGGGCTAAGTAAACTAGCTGATACTCATTCTCCCTGTCCTTGGGGCAATTAAAATGACAGATCTCCTATCCTAACTTTGCAGATGGCTGGTCTGAGATGTAGGAGATCTTTCTTCTCTTTGTAATGCATGACTGTCTCCTTACATGTTTCTAGATTTAACAATGAGATCCCCAAAGTGGGGGATCTCCAGACCACTTTCTTTCATAAGCCACTAACGGCCTGAGCACCTATGCTGTAAAATTATATTTTAAAGAAAGCAAACAACTAAGCTATATGTTCTATTTCCACCTCAACCCTATCTCCCTGGTTACAACTCTTTAATCTTTAACTAGTCTCTAAGTAAACCAAAATACCACTGTGGTACCACTGTTTAGCACAGGTCCTGTAGAACTCTTTTTAGAATACTTTTTTTTTAAATACACAACATAAAATACGTAGGATTTCAAAGGAATACAATTATCCCCAAGTACTATTGAAATACTTTGATAAAATTCAAATGCAAAAAAAAAATCAAAATACTTATTTTAAAAATTAAGTTCATAAATGCCAGGTTGGGTATCTTTGGAAGAGTCCCAGAATTACAATTTGAATAGAAATGGTTTTATGTTCTGTGTCAAAGAAAAAAAGATTAATACTAATAGTATACTCTGTGTTTAGGCACCATTCTTTTCCTTTCTTTTTTCTTTTTTCTTTTTTTACATTTTTATATAAAGTTTTGAGTTCCAAATTCTATCCTTCTCTCTCTTCTGCCCTCCCTGAGGTAGTAAGCAATCAGATATAGGTTATACATGTGCAATTATGTAAAAGATTTCCATATTAGTCATTTGGTATAAGAATTCTTGAATAAAAGAAAAAAATGAAAGAAAGTGAAAAATAGCCCACTTCAGTCTGTATTCAATCAATATCAGTTCTTTCTCTGGAGGCAGATAGTATGCTTCATCATTAGTCCTTTGGTATTATCTTGAATCATTGTATTGTTGAGAATAGCTAAGTCATTCACAGTTATTTATCGAACAATATTTCTGGTACTGTGATATTCTCCTGGTTCTGTTCACTTTACTATTTAGGCACCATTCTGCTAGAATATTTAATTTATCCTTAATCCAAAGATTTCTAGCTTGGAGAGAGAAAGGCTGAACTGGCATAATCTCCCTTGCCCTCTCACATCACTTTCTGCCCCCAGAAAATTAGGGTAACATTTATAGATATCTTGATTTAGACTGTTAGATTTCTAAGGTTCTTTGCAGTTATAACATTCTGTGAAATTAATTAGCAGATATGAGAGAAATATTATACATCTTTACTAAGAAATTGTTCTGTTGGGAAAAAAAATACAAATAACTGCTGTTGGTCTCAGTTTATACCTCAAGGAGATTTCTCCCATAGAACTGGTAACACCTACCAAAATGGCAGGCATAGACCCTAGGAGGAAGTCATGGAATCATATAAGTTTAAGGTTGTAAAGGACCTTAAACATCATGTAATTCACATTCTTTATTTTGCAGATCAGGAAAATGAGTCTCAGAGAAGTGAGGTGGATTTGCTTAAATTTTACAAAGCTAGTGAGTGGTAAAGCCTAGACTAGATTCCAGGGCTCCTGATATAGTCCAGTACATTTTATTCTGGGCCATGCTATCTCCTTAAGCAATTTCTATAGGTTGGCCTTAAAAAGCCCTATGAAGTGATGGTAAATAACATGACAAGTAATTATGATTTTTAACAAATTGCCCACTGACACTAATAAAATGACAGCCCTGTTTGACAGCAACCCGATATCTTGAACAGCTAAGAGTAAATAAATAAATAAATGAACCAGGAATGCCTTTCATCAGACCTGAAGCTTTCTGTTGATGCCCATTTAACTCACTAATTCTGTCTGGCTGTTGATCTGACACCATCACCATAATACAATATGAAGTGCTAATTACGGCCCAACCTGATGATACAATTTACCGGGTGAGGAAAGGTTTCCTCTCCTTATTGGAAGCTGCTTGCTCTAAAATTTGATCAGCATTCACTGTGATAGGAGAGGAAATCACATTGCCACATTGGCCTTCAGCCCTAACTAATGGAAAGAGCAGTTCACTCTCAATCCATGTTATTTTTCAGATAATTCAGCACATCACTGGCTACTTAAGAGTTTCTCTTGGTAATCTAAGAAGACAAAACAAATCTGAGATTCAGTATCCCTTCAAATAGGTAGCTTGGCTGGCTGAGATGATGAATAATCAGAACCAAGGACTTTCACTTTTCCCTTTGTGCTCTGAATTCATTTGTCCATATAGAAGCTGGAGAGCATGTGTTAGGGGCCTTGAATGAAATGGAATGGTCAGTTTCAATATTCTCCCCTGCTCCAGATTTCCTGCAAAACCAACCACCATCCTCAAGAGACTGTCTCAGGTGAACGGTTGTGAATCAGATGAGCCAAGGGACATTGGCGCCCCACCCTCTAAGCAAAGCAGTGTGTGAAGGTCCCATAGTGGAGCTTGGTCAGCTTCACCTGAATACCCATGATGAAAGGCTATGTTTGATGTTGGTTGAAGATGGATATTATCTGTATAAACATATATGATATACAGTGTTACAGCCCTGAAAATAGGTATGTATTCAGGCAGTTGAAACTGAGGCAATATTGTATTCTTCTTGTACACAATATGAGAAAATGAAAGGGAACGAAATGCAGGACAATGTAATACAACAGATATTTGAGGTCCCATTGTACACAGGGCAGTAGGCTAGCCAACTGAGGAGAGATTAAGTTTCCCACAAGGAACTTTCAGTCCAGTAGGGGACAAGACAGCAGCCAGATGGTACAATGGATAGAGTGTTGGGTGGGCCTAGAGTCAGGAAGACTCATCTTTGTGAGTACAAATCTGGCCTCAGATACTTATTAGCTATGTGACCCTGGGTAAGTCATTTAACCCTGTTTGCCTCAGTTTCCTCATCTGTAAAATGAACAGGAGAAGGAAATGGCAAACCACTCCAGTATATTTGCCAAGAAAACGCCAAATGGGATCACAAAAAGTTAGACACAACTGAAAACAACCGAACAACAACAGGCTACAAGTCAGATACACACATCACATGGATTTCTGGGGGAGGAGAGAACAAATAAATGACCAATAGAATGCCCCAAACTGATTAATCAGAAAAAGAACTACTTATCATAATAGGTTATAGCAAATTCTAAGCCACAGAAACTATTATAGGATAGGCAAAAGCCTCATACAGTGTCCAAGGAAGAGGGAATTCTTTTGAGTTTGACAGCTAAGTGGGAGACAAAAGTACATCCATCGACTGTTAAATCAAGAATGAAGCCAGGCAAGATCCCTATCGTACGTACCCTGCTCTAATGTCATTCTCAGGTAAGAAGCAGAATGTCATGCAGTTATTAGCTTTCTGGCATAATAGAAAAAGTCCTGGATTTGGAGGCAGGAATCCAGCATTTGATCCCTGATCAAGCTGTGTGACCCCGGTTCAAAATTAATAATAATAATAATAAATAATAATAATATTGTCACTGCCTATTTTAGAGAGTGTTACAGGAAAAATGTACTTTGTAAAACTTAAGCATTAGTCTAAATATGAATTGTTGTTGTTGTTATTATTATTACTAGCCAGTTCAGTTGGTAGGGCTAGATAGAATTGTGTTACTTTTGTTAGCTAATTAGTGCTTTCTAACCTTATCATTTTGCATATGTTTGGAAATTTGCCACCCTTCTCCTTGTAAATAGATAAACCCTTATTAAACCTCTTTGTTGCCTTAGGGCTGAAAAAAAAAAGGCAAATGTGTGAATGGGGGCAGGGGAAGCAAATGCCCAAGGTCATTTGTGTGGCAGGTGTCATTAGGGACTGGGAAAGAGAGTAGCAAAACCAAGGTTGCTTTAGACTTCTCTGTCAACAAGAATTTGATCAGCCCTGTATCGTAAGATTAACTCACATTTCTATAGCTCTTTGTCTGAAAAGCACTTTCTTAACAACGTCCTTATGAGTTATGTACTTGCATGCATTCTTACTCCACTTTGCAGATGAGGAAACTGAGGTTCCTCGAGGTGAAGTGATTTCACTGGTATTATTCAGTTTGTCAATGCTAGAGTTGGAATTCAGACCCAGGTTTTTCATTATCAAATCCAGGGTGCTTTTAGTTGTATTCCTTTTCTGTAAAAGAAGGAACCTGGATGGGACCTCAACGTGTAAAATGAGGGTTTGCGATTTTCACAACTCTTCTGCTTCTAAGTTCTACCTACTACTATGTGGGACAGCTTGAATTTGGATCGGCTTCTTTGGAGTGACAAGAAATCAGATGTCCGTAGATAGCTTTTCTTCATGAATTCCAGGGCCTTCCCCCACATCTGTCCCAGTGTCTAGTGGCCACCATCAAATTCCTAAGTATTTTTTTATATCAAGATTAATCTTCCACACATATAAATGAGTTACATTTTTTTTTCTTTCTCCTAGCTTAGAAGAAAAGTATTTGTTCACATTCCATCAGATGTTGTCATAAGCATTAGCTTTCCTTCACCCTCCTAGCCAGGCCAAGTAGCCTTTCCCTTTTCTTGACCGACCTCTTTCTTTATTTAGTTCCAGCATAGGTGCCTCCCAGTGAGGACAGAGCCTGCTGGCATGGGTACGGACCCAGGCACTGGTAAGAGGAGAAGCTAGCTGCCCCCTCTGATGCCTCTGCTTATGCACCACCTGCTCCTCGACGGAGCCCTCTGTCTCTCAGGCTATCAATCTCCTTTCGAATTTCAGTAGCACTAAATTTACCTAAATCCATATTCCTGGAGGTCATAAAATGCAGCCACGGGAGAAGAAAGGAAAAGAAATTTTTGAGGGCGCAAGCCTCTTAAAAAGTTCACTTTAACGGTGTCCAATGAATGAAATATTGAACAGCAGGTATATTATTTTTAAAAGGGACATAAAACAATAGTGTGGCACTGTCTGGTTATATTACAGTATCTATCTTCTCATGTATCAGCAAAAAGTAAGGCTGAAGTAGGCCTAATTATCATATTTACAGTGGTACAGGTAGTAAAACAGTTATGTTTTGCATTGCTCAGGATGTTCAGAGCTGAAATAGATAAACTATGTAGGAGACTAGTAATAGGTAATTATTCTCTACTTACATATTCAGCCTCATAATTCTAAATTAAGGTAAGTGGAAAAAGCTTATAAAATATTCAGAGCTCCTTTATCTTTCCTCCTCCCTCTTATTAGAAACTGTGCATGAATTTGCATAGAATAAACTGAGCTCATAAATCAAAGCAGAAACTGCAGGAATGCTCTTTGTAAGTTATAATTTAAGGTTAACTGTAGCACATTTTGCTTACTGTATTATTAATGACTTTCGTTCACTCATGACAAGATTACATATTAAAAATTGTTGGTAGACAAAACTCAGTTCATAATCAATTTGCTTCTTAATGTGAGCAATCGGCGTGCATTCCTGTGGCGCGGGCAGGTTTAGAGAGGATAATGGAAGGAGTGTCTCGGGAAGGAAGGGGCTCCCGCGGTTGGGCTCTGGTGGGGGCGTGATTGACAGCGAACTCCAAACGGGAATTAAGTGAATAGTGAAGGGCAAACAGCCGAAAGCTCCAGCCTCCAGACTGCTTCCCCTGGTCCCTAAGCTTTCTCCGCCCTTAAAGCTTCCCATCCCTTTGTTCCTTCTCACTTGTATTTACGCAGCGCCTCTCACTTTTCAAAGTGCTTTCTTCTTTCTTATCTCATCTGCTCCTTTCCTCCCCATCATCAAACACATTTGCAAAGTATACATAGTTGCAGTTCTTTTCCCAACAGCAAACAATACTCTCCCTAACAAATTTCCATGCTTAAATCATGTCAATTTATTTTCAATTCAAGAAGCATTTATTCTTTCCCTTTTTGTTTCTCCTTCCTTTTCTTCCGTAATATGCTTTACTCTTCTGGCTAGTATCTCTGCTAACATTTTTATCCACCAATATCCTTCAACATTCCTTTTGCATGTGCCCATGATTATAATTTTGTTCCTTTTCTCTTTCCTTTCTAAAAAAAAAAAAAGACTATAAGCTACCCCCACCCCAACTTTCTCCATGGCTTATCCACTCTTTCATCCACTTGGCAATCTGGCTCTGAATGTATCTTATAAGTTGGCACCTTGGGGTCCAGATGTCCTGTGAGATATGTGGGACAGATGTTATTATCCCCGTGCACAAAGGAGGAAAAGGATACACAGGGGGTTTTAAGTGGCTTTCTCAAAGTCACACAACTGATTAGTGACAGAGCTGAGAAACCAATTCTACTTTCTTTCAAAGTATTATTTTGTATCAGGGAGTCCTCCATTTAGCCTCCTTAGTAACAGCTCTCAGAGTACAAAGGTTTCTAAACTTTTTTGTGTCATGTCCCCTTTGACAGTCTGGTGAATCTTATAGACCCCCTCTCAGAACAATGTTTTTAAATTCATAAAATAAATACAGAAGTTTACAAAGGAAACCAATTTATTGAAATGCAGTTAGTATTTTTTTTTAAGTTTGTAACTCTTGCAATTTAGACTATTGCTAAATAAATTAGTTTGACAGAAAGCACAATCGATCAGAGGTCAAGAAATCCCTGTTCACCATTATCTAGTTGTATAAACTTGGGTAACTTTCTTAACTTATTTCCTCTTCTGTAAAACAAAGGGGTTGGACTAGTTGCCATGGACTAAGATCCTTTCCAGCACAGAACCATGAGTCGAATGATGTGTTGACTTCAACGGGAATCTTCTTCCTAGCTGTTTCTAATTTTCCACTCAGATAGTGGAGGTAAAGGGGAGAAATTATCAGGAGAAACATGTCTCCTCGTTTTTCTGTGATCAAGTAGAATGGAGTTAGGTACCAGAGCACAGGTCTAAGGGCTGGGAACTATGGTTATCCAGGCTTTTCAAAGTGGTAGACTGAAGACCTATGGATAAGTATTTTCACCCCCTTTTAAGATGAAGTAAATGGGACTGAAACAAATTAGCTAACTACTCAAGGCTACATGGCTACTAAAGATTGAAAGTGAGATTCGTGTCTAGATCTTTTATAACTCATTGCCTCCCAGTCTTGCTCCTTGTGTCAGTGCTGTAAGTATACATTCCTCATGCATAAGGTAGGTGCTACAGTGGATAGACAGTTGGATTCTGAGTAAAGAAAACCTTTATTTGAATCCCACCCTAGGTACTTATCATCTTTGTGACCTTGGTCAAGTCACTTAACTTCTTTCAGTCTCAGTTTCCTCATCTGTAAAATGGGAATGTATATGTAAAAAAATATACTTATATATGCAATACATATATGTGTGTATATATAATATAAACATACATACATAAACACACACACATATATGTGTATATATACACATATGAGGTAGGTAGGAGTTAATTAATTTCAGGTTGAACCACCAAGTGTTATTTCCACAGACAGATTATTCTGTATGTTTAGGAATTTGTGATACTCTATATAACCACAAGGCATTTTTATTCTTTTTGATGCCATTAATATTATAAATTAATGTGAATTAGAATTAATTTCATTAGTAAATGTTTTGAGGATTTTTGAAAACTCTTGAATTAGCTGGATATGTTATGGGGTGTCAGTAAACCTGAGTTAGGAATCACTTTCATTTTATATGGGAAGAAATTGAGTCCCAGTAGGTTAAATGCATTGCCCAAAGTCACATAGGAAGTAAGCATCAACTGTGGGATTTGAACTAGATCCCCTGACTCCAGTGACAGTACCTTATCCACCTTGACTCCTACCTCACCCCCCTCCCCCAAGCATCACAAGTAAGAGATAAGTGCAACCTCTCTCTGCCTAGGACCAATCATTCCTTGTTTGACTCCAGTTCCCAGAGGATGGCTCCCCACCCCTCTTCACCTCATGCATCTTCTGCTCCTGATGAAAGATTACAGAGCTGTTCTGTAGGAAGGAACACAAAGCCAGGACAGGATAGAAGATGAGAGGGAGTGAAGTAATGGGCTTGAAGGGGTTGGAGTGAAAAGAGAAGAGAACAGAGAAACACAATCTGGGGCGAGACAGCACAAAGACTTGAAAGGAAAGGTGATGAAAATTCAGATGTGAAAAATTAGGAATTAATTAAACTTAAATTAAGTAAGAAAAAGAGGAAATTAAAAGTCTCAAGGGACTAGCCAAGCCTGTCACAGATATTACAAAAGGGTCTGCAATGCCTGAATTTTTAGCTGTTTCTCTTTGCATAGCTCTTTCATCAGAGGCAGCTTGCATATTTCTGCAATATTCTGATATTTTAATCAATAGACTCGTTCATTCAATAAATACTTAGGGATAAATATTTCTGGTTAATTGGATATTCTGGGTAGCAAAAGAGTAACCCACTAACTTTTCATATTTACTCTCTTGTTAATGGACATTTTGTTCAAATTCTCAGGTCTTCTTTCCTGTTTTAGTCTACCTGGTGACCATAATGGATTGTTACTTTGCCAAGTCACAGTCCTTTGGTGCCATGCATTATTTCTCTGTATTGTGGGCTATAAATCAAACTAGAGAAGCTGGAAAACTGCGATGAGCCTAGGACATGTTCCAGAACCAGAACTTGGACTTTTGAATAAATTAAGTGTTTTTATTTTATTTTAGTTTAGTTTTGCTAATGAGGGAGGGGCATTTGTTTTTCTTTCTTCCAAGCTGAATACAGGAAGGGAAACATAAATTTTGGTCATTAAAAGCTATTGTTAACCAGGTTCAGTAAACAGACATTGCTTTTATGTTGATTGTGTGGTAGAAAGATCATACAATTTAGACCAGTTTCTTTGGCTGCAAAATGGGAAAAGGAAGACATTAGATGGCCTCTGAAGTACCATTCAGCTTTAAGAATAGAATAGGATAGGATAGGATAGGATAGGATAGGATAGGATAGGATAGGATAGGATAGGATAGGATAGGATAGGATAGGATAGGATAGGATAGGATAGGATAGGATAGATAGATAGGCTAGGATAGAGGATAGGATAGTCTAGGAGAAAGGATAGCCTAGGTTAGGATAGGCTAGAGGATAGGCTAGGATAGAGGATAGGATAGGATAGGATAGGATTTACAAAATAGGTATGCTTATATTTGTATTACTTCATAAAGTTGTTTTGAGTAAAGAATTTTGTACACCATTATGAACTAATTCTGAATGTTTACCTTTCTTACAGGGTTGTGATGATGTGCTTAGAGTGTTTGCAAACCTTAAAGCTATATATAGTCAGCTATTATTAATCTAAAATTGAAATAAAAAAGTCAGTTTTAACAATTAACCATTAATCAATATTTATTGAGAAACTACTATGCTTTTTACTATGGAGAATGAGGTATGTAGTCTCAGGCTTTAAGGTTCTTAAAATCTTGTTGAAAAACTAGGACATATGAATGTGAAAAGATAACCAGATAAGCCAAGGACTAGGAGCAGTGAATGAAAGTTGCAGGGAGAGACATGTAGGATATAAGGAAAAAAACCCAAAAACTCCCTAACAATTAGAGCTAAACAAAAGTGTTACAGGTTAGCCCATCAAGTAGTGAGTTCTTCATCCCTGGAGGTTTTCAAGAAATGAGCACATATCCAGGATATTGTAGGGAGGATTTTTCATTCAGATGCAGGTTGGAGAGGATGATGTCTGAAATCCTTCCCCAAACAGATTTTGTAAGTAAATAATTAATTTTTAAAAAAAAATACAAGAAATCGCTTTCACGGGATGTGAGAAAATATATACTAACTAAGTAGAATGGACAATAGCTTCAAAGGCAGAAGAAGAGATCAATGTGTGCTGAGGTGGTCAGGGAAGAATGGATACTGGGAGGCAGAATAGGACTTCCACAAATGAGAGATACGAAAGATTGCAGAATGTAGAAAAAGCAGAAGATCACAGGATTTGGAGTCACAGAATCTGGGCACATCTACCCCCAAAAAACAAACAAAAAAACCCCCTTCTTTATCTTTACTTTGCATTTATCTTTACCTATCTGTGTATGTTACCTCTCCACCTGGGGTTGTACTAGGATAGCCCCCAAGTACAACTCCTCTGAGGCATCTACTGCGCCCATGAAAGCCACGTCTGCAGAGGCCAGCATTAAGCAAGCAAGGATTGCTTACTGGCTAGTGGCCTGACTTCAATGATGAGAAAGCCAGGGGCCAGAGCTTCTCTCTCTCCCCAGGTCTCTAATGATGCCAGAGCCCCCACACTCTCTGAATGGCAAGATGGGGACTTGCCCAGTTTCAGCCCCCAAAGCCTCATCAGTCTTTCCAGAGGCTCCATTGAAGCAATTACAATCTAAATCCAGAGTCAATTACTCACTGTGTAAATTGCCCCCAAAAGATTGCTTTTCCTTTTCCATTAGTATCGCACATAATTGCACTCTGTGTGGTTCCTGGACTCTCATTCCAGACTTCAACGTCCAAGAGGATCCAGATGGACTATTAAGTCCCTTCACCTCCCATCTCTGACCTCACCAATGTCTTCAATGAGATTCCTTTACTATTTTCTCCCACTACTCATTATGTAGCTCCTTGTGAGGGGGAGCCCTTGATATTTTCCCCTGCTGATTCTTCCAGAGACTCACTCTTTTTACCTTCCCAATCCCCCTTCCCTAATATATGTCCTTATTGAATTGGTGCATTTCAGCACTTATGTAACCTTGACAATTGCAAGCATGTCATTTAAAGGGCCCTTATACCTCTCCTCTTATAACTCTTCATACCATTTGGATAGTAGAGGTGCTGCTGCCTGATTGCACAGCATGCCCCATCTGGGTCTGCCCTACATGTCCATTGTTCCAAACTGCTGTGACTTTCCTCTTTTCTTAGCCACCAGCATCACAGGATACTTGCATCTGGCCCCATTTTCCTGGAGCCCTTCTAAATGTAATGCCAAAATTCTAGCCTTCTATTCTAGAAGATTCCATGTTCTATGCTGGGCAAAAGTGTTCAGTGGGTGATGATTCATTTTCAAATAACACATTTGTATTTTAACTGTGAGCTCCTAGAGGTATAACTCATTAACCAAAAGAAGTCCCTTAGTGGAGCCATTTCCTGCACATTGGCTGGCCAGTTCGGGAAATAAGTAAGGGAAAGGCAATTTTAATAATTCTTAAATTTCACTTGTAGGTGGCTATCTACTCTGCCTACACATAGAGTTGGCTTTCAGGGAATGGATTATTTCATGTGACTAGGCAGACTACGAATCATGGAATTTTAGAAGAAGGAGGGATCTCAGAGGTCATCTAGTCTAATCTGTGCCTGAACAGAATTCCTCTCTAATATATCCCAAACAACTAATCAGTTAATCTCTGCTTAAAGACCTCATAGAGCAATGATTATTCCCCAAAGTTGCCAAATCTACTTTTCAATGGTTCTGATGTTTAGAAAGATTCTTAATAATCTTGAGTCTAATCAGCCTCCCTACAAGAAACAGAATATACCAGGATTGTATTTCCCCATTTATACTATAGCTGGGACCAAAGCTTGCATTGGGTCAAATGAGTGGCCGCTAATTTTTTTTCTTGCAAGCTCACCCAGGATCAGAATTTGAGTGCTGTTTCAATTGATCTTATAGGATTTCTTTTTCTCACATATATACAAAATGTGACTATAAGGTAATGAGACAAACTTTCAATTTACTGCAAGGGATAGTCTTCTGATGCCTGTGTTATGCTAAGTACTACACACGGTTCTACTTGTTGGTAGAACTTGCCTTTTTCTTGGGGAAACAGGACATATATGTACATCTTAAAGGTAACAATAATAAGATATTGATAAATTGTAAATGATCCATAGGAAGACCACTGGGATGGTGAAATGTCATGTGAGAGATTATCCAAAGAACACACAATGTCTAAACCTTGGAAACCTCCATACCACTAGGGCTAAGCCACCAAGAGCATATCCTAATGATACTGAAGATAGATCATCCATACAAAAAGCATATCGTCCTATCATTTTTTTTCTTTTTCAAGAGTTATTAAGCAGCAGTAAAATCTGAAACTTTTTGGGCAGCAAGCACGATGTATAATGAACAAATAACATGTAATACAGACTTGGGGGTAAGGTAAGAATTTTAATGGGGATGAGGACATTTTAGTACATAACAATTAAATGGGAGAAAAAAAATAAGTAGGACGAAGACTAAGGTTGTTTAAAGGGAAATGTAATCTAGCCTCAGGAGACTGAGAACCAGAAGAGACCATCTCATTCTGCAGAGGAAGAAATGAGTCTCAGAGCTGAAGAGATTTTCCTAAGATCACACAGGTCACAAAGTATTGAGCCATAAACTGGAAGTGAGGTCCTCTGACTGCCAACACCAGGGTTCCTTTTTACCATACTGCATTTCCTTCACCAGCCTTGGAATATGAATGACTCCAGTGCAATAGGGTGCCATGAGACATAATGAAATTGAGCCTAGTTCCTGGCACTTGGGTGATAGGAAAACTTTATGTCAATCTTCTCCAAAGTAAGCTTAGTGCTCTGGCTCTCCTACCACCATAATGATAAGCTGAGTTCCTCTTACATTGATGTGACACTGAGCCCACTTAAGTGGTCTTGCTTGCACTTTCATTCGATAAAACCTCTGAGAATACACTATCCATAATTAGTGGGCCCTAGGAAGAGGATCCTACTCTCAAAGTGTGTTTATCATTTGGCCAACAGGCCAGGCACTGTGCTAATTGCTGGGAAAACAAAGAAAAAAATGAAACATCTCCTGCCCTCAAGAAACTTACCTTCTGTCAGGGAAGACAATATATTTATACATGTATCTAACATATCAATATACATGTATATAATATGAGAATACGGTATATATAAAAACCCATACACACAATGTATAAAACACACATGTAAATGTAATACATTTAAATGTACACATGTATTGTTTTTGTGTAAATATACATGCAAATATATGTGTGCACACATGTATTTACACACGAATACATACACATGTATATACACATATTTACATACATATTTATGTGTATTTATGAATATACACATACATGTATATGCATTTATACACACATATGTAAAGCAAATACACTTTAGATGGGAAAGCACCAGCAGCTGGAGGGGACCAGGAAAGACCTCCTGCAAAAGAAGCACTTGAGTTGAAATTTAAAGGAAGTCAAGGTCTCTCAAGAGACCAAAGTAAGAAAGGAGAGCATTCCAAGTACAATGATCAGCCAGTAAAAAGGGGAAGAGATGAGATATGGAGTATCGTGTCTGAGGGATGGAAAGTAGAACATTATAGCTGGATGGCTGAATGGTAGAGAATGAAGGGATATTGTGTGATCCAGGAGGACAGAGAGGAAGGGGCCAAGTGGTGAAGAGGTTTCCATGCCAGATAGAAGAGTTTGTACTCTAGCCTTGTTCCCCAAGGGGCATAGCTCCCATAGTTCACAATTACACACTGACACAAAGCAAGAGGGCAATGCAAATTAATCAGAATGGTAATGATGATAATAATAATAATACCCAGTCATTAAATCAACAAAAATTTGCTAAGTCCCTACTGTGAGTCAGGTACTTAACTAGGCACTGGGGATACAATTAAAACAATCAAACTTTTTTTTTTACTCAAAAGGAACTTACATTCTAGTGGGAGAGAAAAAAAGTATATCTAAAATATATGTAGCATAATTATAAAATCAATAAACATAAATATATACAAAATGGCTAAGTACAAGGTGGTTTTGGAGGGAGGGCATGTACAGTAGGGACAGCCAGGAAAGGCTTCGTGCAGAAGATGGTGTCTCAGCTACATCATGGAGAAGGGAAATAGAGTGAAGTACTTAGACGGATGACAAGAAGATTAAATAGGATTGAGAAAGACTTTTTGCCTTTGGAATTTTAACTGAGACTTGAAGGAAGTTGATGATGACAGGGTATGGAAATGAGGAAGGAGAGATTTCCCCATTGCAGGGGACAGCCAATGAAGATGCCTGGAGTTGGCAGACAGAGCGCCCTTTGTAAGAAGATCCAGGAAGCTGGTGTCACTTGACACAGAGTATGTGGAGGAGATAAGGAACCTGTAAGAAGATGGGAAAGGTTACGAAGAATTTTAAAAGTCTAACAGACCTTTTCATATTTTATTTTGGAGGAAATTGGGAGCCACTGAAGTTGATTGAATAGAGGGGTTGATACTGTCAGACTGGTGAATCCATAAAATTAGTTTGATAGCTGAATAGACAATGAACCTTCTAGGGAGAGACTTGTGGCAGGGAAATCAAGCAGCAGACTCTAGCAGTGTGCTAGGCATGAGGACTTGCACCTGGGTGGTAGTAGGGTCAAAGAAGAGAAAGGAGTATAGGTGAGAGATGCTATGTAGGTAAAATTGATGAGACTAGACAACTGATAGGATTTCAGGTCAAGATAGAACAAGCAGTCATGTATGACAAAAAAGTTGAGAGTCTTTCTTGATGGGAGGATGATGGTATTTTCAACAGTAAGAGGAAGTTGGGGTGGGGGGGAGTTTAGGGGAAAATGTAAAGAGTTCAGTTTTGGGCAGGTTGAATTTAAGATTTCTAAGGAACATTCAGTCCAAGATGCCTAATAGGCAGCTGAAAATGTGAGGCTAGAGTTAATGATTGAGGTTAGGACTGGACAAAGAGATCTAAGAATTATCTTCATAGAGATGATAATTTTATCCTTGGGAGTTGAGATGCCAAATGAAATAGTATATAGAGAGAAGTGAAGAGAGCCTGGGATGGTGACTTGAGGGACAGCCATGGTTAGTCTTTGTGGTCTAGATGAAGATTCAGCAAAGGAGACAAAGAATGGGAAGACAGGTAGCAAGAGGACTGAGAAAGACAGTGTCACAAATGCCTAGTTACAAGAGAATGTCAGGCAGAAGAGAGTAATCGACAGTGTCAATCCTGCAGAGAGACAAAGAAGGATTCAAATTGGGAAAAGGTCATTAGATCTGGTGAGTAAAAGATCATTGGCAACTTTGGAGAGAGCAATTAAATGATGAGGTTGGAAGCCAGACTGCAGAGACTTGAGAAGGGAATGAGAAGAAATGAAATGGGGTATATAGAAATCATAAAGGGGCTTTCTTGAACAAGGTGGTATTTAGTCCCTAGAAAAGTGTGTGTGTGCATGGGGTGGGGTATGATAGTAATGATAGCTAGCATTTATATAGCTTCTACTATGTGCCAGGCACTGCGTGAAGTACTTTGCAAATATCTCATTTGATTCTCACAACTGTGGGAGGTAGGTACTACATTTTACAGATGAGGAAATCGAGACAAACAGATTAAGTGACATGCCCAAGATCACATAGCTACTAAGGGCCTGGGGCAAGATTTAAACTCAGGTCTTCCTGACTCCAGTGCTCTATCTACTGCACCACCCAGCTGCCATGAAGGAATAAAGGGATTTCAACAAATAGAGAGGGGGTTATTTGCAGACATTGCATCTACAAAGGCTTGGAAATGCTAGAGGACAAGATAGGATTCAAGAAGGTAGGGCTCTCCAATTTGGCTAGAATGTAAAGTGTATGTGGAAGTGTCAAGCTAAGATTAAGAGGTAAGTGGGAACCAAATCGTGAAGGGCCTTGAATGTCATAGTCAGATGTTTATATAGACAAAGGGGAATCATTGAAGGAGAATTGTGAGTAGAGGAGGGATATAAATAGAATAGTGCGAGTCCTATACGAGATAGAGCTGATAATCAAGGTAAGGCTTAAAGATTTCCCAGGACAACTTGATAGAATGGAATTAGAACCCCTACACTTTATTCAGTCAGAAAATCTTGTCAGAGCCAATCTCTCTTTTAAGGGTACAATGACATGTAGACACGTAAGAGGGACAGGGTTCTTTAAAGGCTACATCATTGACTCTGTTCTCTGTCAGATCCTTTTAGTCATTTAAGAGGAAAAGGAAAGGGATCATGCATTTATCAAGCAGCTATGATATGCCAGGCACTGTGCTAAGCAGTTACTAAATATGCCTGTAATAATCTTCCTAATAATCCTACAAAATCATCAATCCAGCTAGATAGGGTCTGATCAAGAAAATCAATGAATTACTAAATCAACAAGAATTTATTTATTTTTGCTGAGGCAATTGGGGTTAAGTGACTTGCTCAGGGTCACACAGCTGGTGAAAATCATGTGTCTGAGGCTAGATTTGAACTCAGGTCCTCCTGACTCCAAGGCCAGAGCTCTATTCAGTATACCACTTAGCTGCCCCAAGAAGCATTTATTAAATGTCTACTATGGGCCTATCACTGTGCTGCAGTGTCCTTCATTCAAAATATGCTGAGCTATTATGGCCAGGCAGGACACTTCCTCTGCCTTGCCTCATAGAATTGTTCACTTCCTCTTCTACTCAAAGCTTTTGCTAATCTCACTAGCCACTAGGGTGGTCTTCCTAACTACCTTGTTTTAATTTTGCATTTATCCTTTCTAAATTATTTTATATACATATACATCTACATGCTCTTATTTGCTTCCCTCAATAAAATGTTAGCTCCTTGATCACAATTTCACTATTGTCTATTTCACTATTTCATTGTTGTCATTATGTCTCTAGAGCCTAGCTAGCATGCAGCGCCTGGGACATATTAGGCCCTTCATAAATGCTTGTTGATTGACTGATAGACTGATTGAGAAAACAGGCAGGACAGAGAAACATGACCTTCTCCTGGAAGTCCTGGGTCGGTTGGTAAAAGGTTTGAGGGTAAGATTAAGTTTAAGCTACTGGCAGGGCCAGAGAATAAGTCCCTCCAAACAATGTCAAGGGATGGGGATGGTGCAGAGAAAGGAGATGTTAGTAAGATTTTCTAAAGCTTCCGTAATGCTTTTTTTTTTGGGGGGGGTGTGCAGGAAAGGATGAGAAAATGTCTGTCTGGATTGGAATTGACAAAGCTAGGCAGCTCAGACAGAGCCATCTTAAGTGCAGCCTTTAGCCACAGAAGAGATATTGAAGGTGATACAATCGATGTCACCGGACAGGACACGAGAGGAAGATAACTAAACACATCAAATTTGATTATTAGTCAAGAATAGGTAGTCAGCTTCCTGTGATAGGTTGATTTGATGTGACCTTTATTCCTGGTGGTCACCTTACTTTGTTCACTGTTTAATTCAAAGAGTCATAAGACTCTGGGCTTGGGAAGGAGCTTTAGTAGATCACTAATTCAGCCTTTCTTTCACCTATGGATTACATATTCCAGAAACCCTGACAAATTTTTATAAAGTCTCTTTTTGAACAATTCTAATGAAAGGAGAACATTACCTTCTGAGACAACCTATTGCAACATACCAGACCCAGGGAATCACTAATTACAATGATCTCACATATACAGATTAAAGCATGCTGCTAACAATCACATTTCCCCAGGGACAGGGCCGTCTTCTTGTATTAAAATTCTACACCAATATTTCATCATAGAACCAAAGTGACCTGGTGTTCCTGGAGGGCTATATCACAGAGGACAAGCTCTTGAAGGTCTTGAAGAAAATGCCTTGATTCAAATCCTAACATACACACTTACTAGGTGTGTTGCTCTGGGCAAGCCACTTGACCTCTGTCAGCCTCAGTTCTGTAATCTATAAAATGGGGTTGATAACAGCACTTACTTTACAGGGTCATATATGTGAATCTCTTGGCAAATCTTAAAGCAATTTTCCTTTAAGGTAAAAATTATATCAATGTGAGGTTTTATTAGTAATTTAATTTAATTACATTTGCATATTTTTCAATATGCTCAGATAGAAATGGTTTGGGGACAAATTGTTATCCTACAATCGAAAAGAGTGAGAGAGACAGAGACCAGAAAAGAGGAAATCAGGGAAAAAGACACACAAAGCAAAGGAGTAAAGCAGGGTCAGGTAAGGCAGAAGGGAAGGAGAAAGTGAAAATGGAAAGAAGGGAACAGTGAAAGAGAAAAAGAAGAGAGGAATAGGGAGAGAAATAAAAAGAAAGAAAGAGCAGAGAGAGAAGAGAGAGGGAAGTAGAAGGAGTAAGGGAGAGAGGGGGAGAAATATTGCTTGTTTAAGATGGGGCCTGAATTGTCATGTTAGGCAAGGCACTGGACTAGGTGACTTATTAAACCTCTCCAGTACCTCAACTATTCCTTCTATGCTAATAATTTTACTAATTGGAGTAGTTTTTGCCCAGAGAATACAAGATTTGGGATGGAGAGTTGATAATCTTTGTTGTATACATATAATTTTTTACTGTATTCTAGGGGTTGGCAAACGCTCTAAGGTTTACAAAGTACTTTCTTCACAAAAAAACCAGTGAGTTCCG
Source organism: Phascolarctos cinereus (assembly GCF_003287225.1). Taxonomy (NCBI): domain Eukaryota; kingdom Metazoa; phylum Chordata; class Mammalia; order Diprotodontia; family Phascolarctidae; genus Phascolarctos; species Phascolarctos cinereus. The sequence goes on along the minus strand of NW_027555847.1, from coordinate 389,280,328 downwards.
TAGTGTGATACATGTTTTTCTTCTTGTTGTTCATTTCAGTCATGTTTGACTTTTTGTGACCCCATTTAGAGTTTTCTTGGAAAAGATACTGGAGTGGTGCGCCTTCTCCAGCTCAATTTACAGATGAAGAAACCGAGGCAAGCAGAGTTAAGTGACTTGTCTAGGTGTACACAGCTAGTAAGTGTTTGAGGTTGGATTTAAACTTGGGTCTTCCTGTCTCCATGCCCAGCACTTAATCCACTGCACCACCTGAGATGTCCTGTATTTTACATATGAGAAAAGTGAGGTTCAAGGATATTAACAGCTCCCACAGGGTAGTAGACAACAAAGCCAAGAGGTCTTCTGGCTGCAGGCTCAGTGCTCCTTCTCTATTTCTCTGATGCTTCAGACATGCAGGATGTCTTACGGACAGCAAATTCCCAAGTCATAAAAATCATAATGATAGCAAGCAACTCACATTTCTAGAATATGTTAAGGTTTCCAAATAGACCCAGTGATGGACGGTATGTTTTTTAACTGTGGACCAGCCTAGCTGTGCTTGGACAGGTTCATCACCAGGTTGGCCTCAGGGTGATGGATTTTTCAGCCACAGTAATTCTCAAAGACCATCTACTAAGTTATAACTGGGCCTCTATCAGGAGAGGAAAAGCTCCTGTGAACAAATTGCACATTCTTGAAGTAAGTTATGATTAACAAAGTGTTTTCCTCAAAACAACCTCATGAGGAAGGTAGGTTATAGGCTTATAAGGTCACAGGTTTAGAGGTGGCAGGAACCTTAGAAGCCTGTAAGTCTACCCCCTCATTTTTTTAAGTCCATCATTCTATCCACTACACCAGGGGTGTAATCAAACTCTGGGTGCAGGCTGCATTTCATCCATAAAACTCCAATAGTGCAGAACCAGATTGAAATGTAATTGAGAAATGTGTAACAAAATAAATAAAAATACAATGCAATATAGATAATGTTGATTTATGATATTCTAGGTCAATATATACTCTGCAGGAATCCATTTCTATGTGAGTTTGACACTACTGGATTATACCACACTGACTCCCCAGAGTAGTTCCCTGGCCTTAGAATCCATTCCCAGTAACTTGGAAAATAGGAAAAGTTCTCCCTTTCCCTCTCTTTCTAAGCCCATTATGCCCCAGACAACCAGTGCCCTTCTATCCCCCAATCTTACCTTCTCTTCTCCTTATAAAAGAAGCTGCTGATAAACTCCTTTGTGATTATGTTGCTGAGCAGCAAACTTGGAGACACAGAAGTTTCCTCTCCTTAGGGAAGAGGGTGGTATTCTGAAAGAGTACACTGGAGAGGGCTTTAACTAACAGAAAATAATGAAACTCTGATGAGGTATTTTGCTGGGCCTAAAGAAAGAATCACAAAAGACTATGAAGAGCCAGTCAATGCTGAAAACCCTTTTATTTGGTTCATTAAAGTAAAGTCCATGTGATAGTATGATGGTAATCCTGAAGACCGAGGTTCAAGTTGTTCCTATATTATTCACTATCTTTATGGACTTTGTAAGGTCAGTTAATCTTTCTGGACCTTACTTTACTCATTTGTTATCAACCTATCAACAATAATTTACTAAGTACATATTGCAGGCCAGACACTATTAAGGACTGGAGATACAAAGAAAAAGTTAAACAAAACAAAACAAACAAACCAAAAACTAGTACCTGCCTTCAAGAAATTTACATTCTAACAAGGGAGATAACATATACAGAAATAGGCATGTACAAAATATAAAAAGAGCATAAGGAAAACAAGATAAGAAAGGAAAGTTCTAACACCTGGGAGGACTGGGAAAGACTCCTGAAGATGGCACATAGGCCGAGTTTCAGAGGAGGCCAAGGATTCTAAGAGGCCTAGGAAAGGAGGAAAAACATTGCTTTAGGTATGAGGGACAGCCAATGCAAAGGCATGATGATGGTACATGGGGCATCGTATCTAAGGAAAAGCTTTTAGGCCAATATGACTTAACCACAAAATATGTGAAGAGAGGTGATATTTAAGTAGACTGGAAAGATCAGAAGGGAACAGATTGTGAAGTGCTTTAAATGCTAAATAGATGAGGCTATCATTGTTTCTCCAGTCAGTTAGAGGTTACTAGAGTTTATTAAGCAAGGGTGTGACATTGTCAGACCTGCACTTTAGGAAAATCACTTTGACAGCTATGTGGAGGACAGATTGTAAATAGATATTTGAAAAAGGGAGATTCATCAGAAGATTATTGCAGTAGTTCATATGAAAGGTGATGAGGATCTGAGTTAGAGTGCTACCCCCTGTAAGTGGAGAGAAGTAATGTACTCAAGAGTTGTGAAAGTAGAAACAAAAAGATTTGACGATGGATTGAATATGTAGGATGCTTGAAGATAGAAAAATACCAAAATATTAAACATGAGTGACTAAGGATAATGGTGTCATTGACAATACCAGGATGGTTTGAAAATCTATCAAGTGAGAGTAAAAAAAAAAAAGAAAGAAAATACAAAAGGGGACTACTAAATCCTACACCTGGCAGTTAGGTGGCATAGTGGCTTGGAATCAGGAAGATTCATCTTCATGAGTTCAAATCCAGCCTCAGACACTTACTAGCGGTATGACACTGGGCAAGTCATTTAACCTTGTTTTTCTTAGTTCCTCATCTGTAAAATGAGCTGGAGAAAGAAATGGCAAGAAAACCCCAAAATAGGGCCATGGAGAGTTAGACACAACTGAATAACAATAAAACAACATACTCGACATAAGGATCCCTGCACATGCATATCGACTCAGAAAACTATGTATTAACATTATTGATGTTCTATCATATTTTCAAAATTTATTTTGTTCAGTATTTCTCAATTACATTTCAATTTAGTTGAGACTGTACCTGGGAATGTTGCTGTCACAATTCAGCAGTTGTGTGTTCTAAGGCACCTTAGAAATGATGGTCTGCAGATCTGGGGAGGAGGAGAGAGAGTCTGTAATGGTCTAGTGTCAGGCTTTCCTAGGACCTGGTGAACGGCAAAAATGAAATTCTTGCTGGAACTTTTATTGTCCATCTTCACTTATTCCATTCATAAGGTCAGTATAGGCAGCTCTAGGATCAGGGTAGCTCAACAGTTTTAAAAGGAAGATGGGGGTCCTGCTCAGATAGGATTCATTGGTTTCCCACCTCTGAAGTCATGGAAAGGGAGATTATAATAATCTAGGAAAGTGGATGTTTCCAGCATTGAAGATTCAAAGCCTAGAAAATCCAGATGTGAGGAATTTCAGAGAAGGGGCCAGGAAGGAGAAAAGAATTACCACACAGTAGGAGAAGGATGGTTATGATAAGTATAACTCATTGGATGGAGAGAGACCACATTAGAAAATAATATGAAGTTGTTTTTCTTTTTGTTTTGTTTTCTTGAATTGCAACAAGTTCTAGTGGAAGAATTTCATGCATCAGCATGAATAACTAAAGGATAATTATTTCTGGGGAGATGGAGAAAAAGAGGTAAGAAAACCATAGTAGGCATGTAATAAGTTCTTGTTCAATGAAAGGATGAATGATTTGGGGCCCACTCAAATCACATCTTATAGGTGGCTTTTTGCTATCCGTAAGCTCTTTCTTTTAGTATTTTATCGCTCCTAAATATCATTGGTGTTTTATCAAGGTCTTTAATGCCTTAGTTCCAAAGGACAACTAATATAGAAATTGGGGCCACCATGGTAGGTCAGTTGGGTAGGAGGTATCTTTGGGCTAACCTGCTTTTTGGAGGTACCTAAACACAAGGGTGTTGTGAGGCTCAAATAAGATTATGGATGGAAAACACTTTGCAAACCTTAAAGTACTTTATAAATGCCTATTATTATTATCACTATTTGTTATCCTGTAGTCAAAAGGTCTCCAGTCTTACGATCACTTCATTCTCTGAGCCTTCTTTCTACTGCTTTTACTGCTTGAGGTCAGCAGAAGACTGATCTGAAGCAATGATTCTAGAGGAATGCAAGGGTGGGATGATTAATATTTAACAACCAGGCTCTTTAGGAGAAAAAATATGCATATACATTTCAAATTTTAATCTTCATTACTAACACTTTCTTAAGTCTAGACAATGAACAAAACAATAAATGGAACCCTAAGTTTAGTGATTGTTAATTTCTGAGGTGTAATTTCTCACATGGAAAATTCAACAAGGGTATCTGAAAACTGGTTAGGCCTGGCTCCAGCATATCCCTGTGCTTAAATTACATTTTGGGGGCAGCTAGGTGGCACAGTGGATAGAGCACCAGCCCTGAACTCAGGAGGACCTGAGTTCAAACCTGGTCTCAGACCCAACACTTGACACTTACTAGCTGTGTGACCCTGGGCAAGTCGCTTGACCCCAATTGCCTAAAAATAAATAAATAAATAAATTACATTTTGTCGGCATCTAACCAGTCCATTTATGCCTAAAGCCAATACAAGGCTACTAGGATGCTACACATCCCATTAGCTCTGACCATTAGCTCTGAAGAATCAGAATAGTTCAAGGGAAAGAACATATGACTAGGAGTGAGGGTTCTGTTCCAGGCTCAGTCACTGACTAGTACAGAGACTGGGAATATTGTAATCTCTCTGAAGTTCAGTTTTCCTCATTTTTCAAATGGGGCTGAAAGTTCTGCTTAAATCTCAAATGTTTTACAAATATAAAATGAGATGAATTAAGAAAGAGTTTTAAAAATGTATAAAGCCCAGAACCAAGATGGAGGAGTCCAGGTCAGGATCCAGATAAACTCTCCCAACATTCCCCTCCAAGCAACTTTAAAATAATGTCTCAATTTTTTTTTTGAGTGACAGAACCAACAAGAGGTCAGGGGGAGACATTTTTCCAGCCTAAGACAACTTAGGAGGTCTGTAGGAGAGGTTTGTAATTCCAGGGTGAGCTAGGCCCAGAGTACAGCAGGAACACCAATGGAACACCTTAGAGGTGGCCACAACAGCAGCTTTGGGAGCTCTCAGCCCAGAGACAGTAAGGGGTCAGACAACTGGTCAGATAGTAAGGGACCCTTTGCAGGCACTGGGTGCAGTCGGTGCTGTTTGGCAACTCTACGGCCTATAAGCAGTTCTGGGTTGTAGTCCCAGGGCAGAGAGGAGCACTAGTACTTGCATCTGCAGAGGAGCAGGGGCCCTTCCCGTGTAAAGAGCAGAGTACAGATCAGGAGATCAGTGACTACACCTTTCCCAGGATAACACAACTTGGAAGCACCAAAAACTTGCAGACTCTCTCCCCCTTTCCCCTCTTCCCACCCTAAACTAGCTCTGAAAACACCAGCACGAAAAAGCCTGAAGCTTGGCACAGCACCTCCCCCACCCTGAAATGAGCAGATTTTAACTTTAACATAAAGTTCAAAGTGAAGAAATAGTCTAGGAAAATGAGCAAACAACAACAACACAAAAGAACTTGACCATAAAAAGACAAAAATCAAAACCAAAACAAAACCCTACTATAGTAGCAAGGAAGACCAAGCCATAAACTTGGAAGAAGACAAGTAATGGTCAAAAATAGCTACGAGCACTATTCATTACACATCCCCTTATCTTCTTTGTTCTCTTCCATGGGCTGAAATATTCCTCCCACCCCTGTCCCATCTCCCCTTGCATTTGAGTAGGATCTGGGCCAACTATCCTGGAATGTTGAAATATCAAAAGGAAGCTTTTTCCCTCCAGCAAATAAAATATTAAGAGGGCTCAACGAAAGCCATTGGGAAGTGGCTTGGGGAAGAAGATGAAAAATTAATTTTAATGCATGGGAGACTAAGTAATTCACTTATTTCACAACCTCAATCAATTTTAATATTTTAGTATTTAACATGAGTGTAGTGATTCTCCAATAACATTTTAGAAGTTTTTCCTTTCTTTTTGGCTCATGACTTAAGAGACGTTGTTACTTTCTCTGTCACTCTCCTTGGTTACCAGGGATGATGGGGGAATATGAGTGTTCTGGTCTATGTGCTTCTATCAGGAGTTTATACCTTGGTGTTAGAAGGCAAGAATGTTACTGAAAAGGGAACAAAGAAGATAAAAGAAGACAATGTTGTGCTATATAAAGAGTGGCCAGTCTTGGAGTCACTTCTAATATTAAATGCTGTCTCCAGCACTTACTAGGTCTGTACCCATGGGCAAGTCATTAAAACTCCATGAGCCTTAATTCCTCATTTTTAAAATAGGCATAATAATATTTGGATTACCTACCTCACAGGATTTGCTGTTATGAAAATGCTTTCTCAATCTTTGAATTAATATCAAATGTGATGACAATAATGTTGACAGTGATGGAGAAAGATATCTGCTGACATTATGAATTGGTTGCTTACCATTCAGTTGGCATTTGACTTAAGCAGGGGCTCCTCATATTTGCTTATTTTGTGCAAGATTGATCCTTTGTACTTTGCTTTAAAAACCTCTAGGGATATATAATTCACTGATGTTAACCAATTATGTAAAACTCTTCTTACATTTAGACCCATTCACTTTATTTGCCTGGTATTCGGTTTGTACTGATCATTGCCCTTGCAGGATTGATTTTTACCATCCTCTTGCATTCCCTTGCTTTGGTGGTGCTGATTATGCTCTCCCAGTATATGGACGTGTGTCTTGTTTCTGGTCCTTTCCTGTGTTCTATTTGGTAACCTAATATCTGATTTCTTTCTTCCTACAATCCTCCATCTTCGCCTCCGTCCTTCACAAATTCAGAATATTTCAAAGTGGACTGATGCATACAGGAAATCATACCGGCTTTAGAGTCAGAGGAAGTGAATTCAAAGCCTCTCCTTGTCATTTGCTCCCTGTATGTCACTTAGTTTCTTTTACACTCAGTTTTCTTATCAATAATTTGAAGGGTTTAGGATAGATCTAACCAAGGTCCCCTCCAGCTCTAAATCTTTGATCTTATGCTTATATCAAAAGACTTGTGATCAATGCTAGACAATAAAAAGGGATTTCCAAGCTGGCTAAGAGGATATCAAGGAAAGTATAGGAACTTGGCTTAGGGGTAGATAGGAAGAATAGAATAAAAATATGATTTGAACTGCATGGCGAGTAAGAAGTGCTAGGAGAACGCTGAGAGAGATAGGTGGCACTATAGCGTACTGGGCCTGAAATCAGAAAGACTCATATTTGTGAGTTCAAATCTGGCCTCAGACACTTATTAACTATGTGATTCTAAGCAAGTCACTTAATCTCTCAGTGCCTCAGGTTCCTGCTCTGTAAAATGGGGAATAATAGCATCTATTTCTTAGGATTGTACAATGCTTGTCACATAGGAGGCACTTAATAAATGCTTGTTTCCTCCCTTCTTTCCACTAAGTTTCCATGACGGAATTAACATCTTGGGGCTCAAAAGAATGTGTAGATATGATTGCTGAGCTATTGTTGGTGATCCTCAATAAAGACCTGTCCTGGGCCAGACCCAATTATTTCTATCTCTTCCCCTCTCCTCTGACCCCAAATGAAGATTAGGAGCCAAAATATTTCTCCTGTGTTTTATCAAAGGATAAAGTAGAACAATTAGTCACAGTACATGATGGTTGAGTGCAGCTCCCTCTCTGGGTTATCTTTATTTCCCTCATGAAAACACACTCCTAGGTGCCAGCAGCCTTCAGGGAGCAGGAGCTATGTCAGGTCAGTGAAGCCACTTCTTGGGGTCATTGTCACTTTGGTCTTCTAGTCCTAGCCTTGATCATTAGTGTGAGGTGATACCACCCCAGAGCCCACCTACCTACCTTACTGGTCTTGTCTTCTCTTCCACAAGCTTCACTTAATTACACCTGTGACACAGTCCTGGAGGGTGCCAGTAGGCCCTGTGTGTTCCCCAGTAAGAGAGCTTTGAGCAATCACTGAGCTTTCTAGCTAGCAGCCTTTTCTAGCTATGCCCTTTAGCCTCCATAATGCATGAGGAAAGGGGAGCAACTCTGAGCTCTTCTTCCAAACTGCCATCACGGATAAGGACTCTTATGACCTTGTTATTCAAACGTGTGATTGGAGCAATGGAATGATCGCTTGTCTCTGTTTCAAGAGACTTCAGAGGCTATTTACACATGTCTCAGCCAGAAGGCAGAAAGGTGAAATTAGAGACCATTTGGTTCAACCTTCTCATTTCATAAATGAGGAAAATTGGGCCTGGGGAAGTTCAGTGACTTTTTTTCCACGGTATCATCGACTCGAACCTAGAGACAGCGCTCTTTCCACTGGATCCTATCGCCTCCTCCAAGCAGGAGTCTTTAAGCAGAGCTTGGACTACCCCTTCTCATGTATGTTGTGGAAAAGTTTCCTAATCATATTTGGGGCACTTACCCTGGACATCTGGACTCCTATAGTTTTGTGAGATTTGACTGTGAAAGCTTCGACCCCCTGAGAAAATTCACGTGAGTTAGGAGCACACACATTCTTCTAAGATGAGAAGGGATCAGCAGAGGTCATTTGTTTGATCCTCTGGCTAAAGAACAGTAGTTGCTGACCCATGGAAGATTATATTTTCCAATTGCTCAAAAAAATTGTGACTAGTCTTTCAATTACCTACTTTTTTCATCTCTACACATTTTCATATTTTCTTTACCCAAAATGCTCTCCTGTCTTTTCTCTGTCAATCCTAATCTTTCCTGTCCTTTTATAGAAATAGCTCAAGCTCTTTCTCCTTAAGGAACCCTTCACTGACCATTTTAACCCTCAGTGATTTCTCCCACGTTTGAACTTCTAGAGACTTACTCCACTTTGTATCTGATGCCCTGCCTGGTTTCAACTCCATGGAACAGGATAAACTTCTCATCTCTAAACTTATCACCATGCTGTTAACTCAAGAGTTAGTAACACCAACTCCCTCAGCCTCCTCTCCCCTTTGATTGGAGGATGGATTACCACACTCCTCCTAATGCCTTCCATCATAGAGGGCAGAAACTGGACTCAGCTCATTGCACTTTGCATCAACTGTCCTGTCTGGTTTCAACTCTGTGAACAAGATGCCCCCACAATGGGTAACCCCTCGTGTCCTCCCTCACCCACCTGTCCTCTCTTGTTTAGATTATAAGCTCCCTGAGGTCAGGGACTGTCTCTCTTTTTATTAATGGTATCCCCAACACTTAACACAAGGCCTGGCACATAGTAGGCACGTAATAAATTTTTATAAGATTGGATTGGATTGATCTGGGCCACTGACTGGGCACTTTTTATGTGTGGCCTTGAATTATTATTTCAGTTTCACATGATTTATCTCCACAACAAACTAAAACCTGAATGAAGACAGAGGCCATGCCTTAAAATTAATCTGTTTATACTAACACATTGTTGGTGGAGTTGTGAAATAATACAACCATTTTGGAGAGCAATTTGGAACTATGCCCAAAGGGCTATAAAAATGTGCATACACCTTGACCCAGCAATAGCTCTCCTAGGGCTGTATCTCAGAGACATCATACAAATAGGAAAAGGACCCACATGTACAAAAATATTCATAGCAGCTCTTTTTGTGGTGGCAAAGAATTGGAAATTGAGGGGATGCCCATCAATTGGGGAATGGCAGAACAAGTTGTAGTATATGAATGTAATGGAATAGTGGTATATGAATGTAATGGAATACTATTGTAATATAAGAAATGGTGAACAAGCTGACTTCAGAAAAACCTGGAAAGACTTGTACATTCTGATGCTGAGTGAAGTGAGCAGAACAAGGAGAAGTTTGTACAGAGTAACAGACACAGTGTGTGATGACTAATATTGATAGACTTAACCCTTCTCAGAAATACAAGCATCTAAGACATCTCCAAAGGCCTCATGATGGAAAATGCTATCCACAAAGAAGAAAGAACTATGGCATTTGAATGTAGATTGAAGCAAACTATTTGCTATTTTTTTTCTTCTGTTGTGTTTTGTTTCCTCTTTCTGGTGGTTCCTCCTATTGGTTTTAATTCTTACTTACAACATCACTAATGTGAAAATATGTTTACTAGGGTGCATATGTACAGCCTATATCAGATTGCACTTCTTGAGGGAGGTGGGAAGGGAGGGGGAGAAAAATTTAAAACTCAAAAGCTTACAGAAGTGATTGTTGATAATTCAAAATAAATTAATTTTTAAAAATTAATCTGTTTGTCCCTCATGGTTCTGAACACATAGTAGATGCCTAATAAAAATGCCTCATCTATCATGGTTTGGATTTTCAGTGGATAAAGTTTATTTTTCTAATTCCAGTTCTCTCATTTTCTGTCTTTTGTCCATGAAGACATATGACTTAATGAAAAGAGCAACATGCTTGAAGTTAGAAGACTTGGACTCACTTCCCAGCTACTCTATTTATTACCTGTGTGACCTTGGGTAAGTTACTCCCCCCACCCCCACTCTGGGCCTTGGCTTCATCAACTGAACAATGAAGAGGTTTGACTGAATTATCTCTAAGAAGACTTCTGGCTCCATAACCAACATATGATGGATAATATCCTCCTTCAATGTATGCTCTGGTCATGGATTGTCTTCTGAGCAATTTACCAATCAAAGGGTTTCTGTTTCTCAGTCCCACTTTGCCAGGCCTTTGTGTTTAGATGTGGGATCATAGGTATAGATTAAGAAAGGATCTCAAAGACCATTTAATTCAACTCATTCATTTTACAGTTGAAGAAATTGTGTCTTAAGCAGAGTAACTTGGCCAAAGTTATACAGATAGTGGATCTGGGTAGTATTCGGAGGATAAAGTGCTGGGTTTGGAGTCAGAAAGATTTGAGTTCAAATCTGACCTCAGGCATGTATTAGTTGTATGAACTTAGGCAAGTCACTTAACCTCTGTTTATCTTAAATGGTAAAATTGGGAATTATAATGACATCTACCTCACAAGGTTGTTGTGAAGATAAAATTAGACAATATTTATAAAGTGCTTAGCACCAATGCCTGGCACACAGCTGTTATTAAACATACAGTTCTTACTAAATGATTGTTTCCCTTTTTCCATCTTGGTATCAGAGGCAAGATTTGAACCCACGTCCTCTAATTCCAAAGGAAGCCTCTTTCCTAAGTAGCATGTTATCACACTTCAAATATCTGAATGTCATAATTCAACCCAGTATTTCCAGTTTTTCACAAAGCAGTGTGGTATAACACAAAGAACTCTGACCTTAATTAAAATGCATGTTCGAAATCTTAATTGCAACTCACTAGCTGGGTTGCCATGGGTAAGACAATTTAACCTCTCTGGGCTTCAGTTTCTTCATCTTTGAAATGGGGAATATGGCACATTATCAAGCTTTACAAAGTTGTGTGGTGAATGAATTTTTATAAATCTTACAGCTCTAAATGAATGTGAGTTATTGCAGAACAGATATATATCCCTTCAGACTGGATTGTAAGCTACACTTGCTGAAAATCCTGACATGGAGCAATGCATAGCGAGATGGTCATTGAACGGCAGGTCATGACTGCCTCCAACACCATTTAGGGACTCTTCATTCCATGGCCCCAGGATAACCTCAGTATCATTCAGTACTGTCCACATGGTCTGGCATGCTGCTTACAGTCATAATCAGATCCATTTGGAGAGGAGAATAGGGCTTGTCCCCAGCTGTTCTTTCTCTCTGAGTGCCTGAGAACAGAAATGGTACTTTGAAGCCTAACAGTTGGCTTGCAGTAAAAACATGGGGTAATGGTGGCTTGTCTGTGGAGGCTTTACCCAACTTCAGTATAATAGAATGGTCTGACCTTCTCTAAGCCATTAAACCAAAAGAAGGAAAAGAAAAAGAAAAGAAAAAAATCCTCTTTGCAGTAAAGCACCTACTGAAAATTATTTATAGGTAAAGTAAAAAGTATTGTCTGTTAGACTAAAAGGGCTCTTGAGAACAGGGATATGTCCCTTTCTTCCAAACTGAGGCAGGTTGCTGAAAAAGGTATACTCCTAAGTGTATACGAATAGTGGCATAAAATTGCCTCACATATCTAGTAATCACCTTTCTAGAAAACAGTGGACAGTATGCATGTGAACTAAAAAAGAAATCTGAGCAGTCAAAATAGATGTCACAAAAGTCCGTAGACTAAATAAAACTTAATGCACTTTGCTACTCATAGGAGACAGTCTCAGTCCCTCAGGGCCTATTTGGTGTTTGGTTTTGTTTCTTTTTAGAAAGAGTTGTAAAGGGCATGGATAGCTAGTTTCCAGGACACGGCAGGGTATATAAGTAAGAAATTATAAGGGGAAGAAGGACTGCTTTTTCCTGACCAAAACCAAAAAAAAACACCTCACCATTGAATCAAATAGATATGTTCAAGCAAAACAAATTCACATATTAGTTATGCCTGAAAATGCATACATCGTTTTGCTCCTGTTGTACCCTCTTCACGAAGAGGTAGGAAGCATATTCATCACCAGTGTTCTGGAGTTATAGCAGGTCACTACATTGATCGTAGTGTTCTTCCTGACTCTTTATGGCCCTGTCCATAGAGTTTTCTTACTGTGCAAAGTATCTTGACAAAGATACTAGCATAGTTTGCCATTTTCTTCTTCAGTGGATTAAAGCAAACAGAGGTTAAGTGACTTGCCCAGGGTCACACTTATTCCCTAGGCACACAGGATTAAGTGACTTGCCCAAATTCACACAGCTAGTAAGTGTTTGAGGCTGAATTTGAACTCGGGTCTTCCTGACTCCAGGCCCAGCAGTCTACCACTGACCCATCTAGCTGCCCTGCATTGATCATAGTCCTTAAAGACTCAAAGTTGTTTTCCTTTACAATTTTGTGGGCATTGTACATATTGTCCCATTCTGCTCATTTCATTCTGCATCAGTTTACACAAGTCTTTTTGGGTTCCTTGAATTCTATTCTTTTTGCTCTGACCCCTTTTCTCCATGCTGTTGAAAGAAAGGGTCACTGTGGAAGAAGAGGGTCACACAGGGCAATTTTCATGTTCATGGAGTTGACCTGGCCAAAAATAAAATAAAACAAAACAAAGAAACAAAAACACCCCATGACCTAGTGGATAACTGACCTCTCTGTTCCTGTTTAGGCTGGTTATTAGACAGAGTTCTGTCACAAGAACCATAGTCAAAACCATTCCAACTCTGTTTAAGCTGGCATTCCACTAGCATAGCCTTCAAGGATTCATGGCCAGTTCTATGCCTAGATGACACAGCAAAATAGGACTTTTGTCCCTTTGGAAAAAGGATATATGTGTATCTGTGTCTTTTTGGTTATATTTAAAGGACATATAATAAAAGATAAGATATGAAAGATAAGGAAAATAATATTCGTATGTGAGTTTGGACTAGAACTCAAATTTCATCATGTGGGCAACTGCCTGTGACATGGATTGGACTCAATTGTCTCTTAATTAGCTTCAACCTCATCATCTATGACCAAACATACATGTAGGGGCAAGGCCAATTGTCCTTCATGGTGTTCAGTAGATCCATTGCTTGACTTCTTTGATAACTGAGTCATGAGGTCTCAGACATAAGTTTACAATGGTGTTCACGGTGGTTTATTATTTTGTTTTCATTACTCCTAAGCCCTAGAATTGAAGGCAGGATCAGATGACCTTGAGGAACATATTTTTCTTTGTGATTGAGAAATGTACTATGACAGTAATTGGAAATGGATGATGTCACACTTTTTAGAAGAGAGAAAAAGGAATACAGAGCCATAAAATCCTAGACTCTTAGAAGGAGAGGTGTGTTGGAGAATATCTATTCACACTAGTTACCCCTTACTACAATCTTTATTTTTGCAGTTGCTGTGTCATGGGGTTAGGGACTGGTCATGTGATTTTATTGATATCAGGAACCCTTAGATGAGGGAATTCCTTTTACTAATGTCATTTGTTTTTTCTGTGAATTTATTGTCTTAGAGAGTTGCCTTGATCATTGAGAGGTTATGTGACCTTTCCAGGGTCACATAGCTGATATGAATCAGAGGTGGAATTTGAACCCAGTTTTTCTGGCTCTGAGGCTGGTTGCCTATCCATTTATGCCCCAGCTGTCTCTGTTGTTTTGTTCCTCAACCTGGCTTTCAGTGCCTTCTATAATCTGTTCCCATCTGACCTGTCTCTCACCACTGTTCTCTGATGCACATCTTTCATTCCAGTCAAAGAAACACTGATCAATGTCCACTGAAGAGCTTTTCTGAATTTAAAAGAAAGGCTCTGCCCAGTGTCTTTCCTGTGATTCCCCATTCATGGGAGCTGATTAGGTTGCTTCTGGAAGCTCTCCTGAGACCTCACAGCTTCCTATGTAGGAAGATAAGGAAGAAGCAGTACATCACAGAGCAACTGAAGTGGGCTAAGGAACCTCTGGGCCCATTTTTCCTTATCTGTAAACTAAAGGGTTTGGATGAGAATTTCTCCAAGCTTCCTTCTAGTTTTAACATTTCAGAGTTCTAAGATTCCAGGATTGTATCATTCTATTTTCCTGTTTCTTTCCTTGGTAAATCTTTGATCTTGTACTTTTTCAATTATTGCCACATAATTATACATAATTGAGTTACAGAAGAAAAAAAAATGATCCTCACAATCATCTGATTCACCCTCCCTGTGATGATTTCATCAAAATGCAAACTAAATAATATGCCATCAATGAAAATAATTATAAACTCATAACTGAGACCTCACTACTGGTATCTCAGAGATACCATGCAGTGGATCTGATGAGAACCATGAAGAATGACCAGCTTTACTCCTACGCATATATGTTCTAAGGAGATGCCTACATATTGGAATATTAGTAAAAATGTTTTAAAAAATGCTGTTTTCCTATCAGCCTTCTATGGAGTATGGAGTGTCTATGTCTCAAATATGAATTTTCTAGGTTAAGGTATACTCTCCAGAAGACCTCCTTCAATATGTACAGATATCACGCAGGAGAAGAAACATTAGCACATTAGTGATCATTAATACTCTTTATTTGTTTACGCCAAGGTTTCGTTGAGGCAACACTTCTTCTGAAAATCTTTCTGTGATGTCCATCCCACATAGTTCTTTACCATTCCTCAGCTTACCAAATTAGTTAGCTGTCACTTGGCAGTGAGCTAAGACTCGTGAGAAATGGCACAAGATCAGCTATGGGAGCAGGACACTGAGGAATTTGATTGTTTCACGTTGTGTAGGTGGTCTCCCAACCGGACTCTGCGTTTTTGAGGATAGAGACCATATCTCCCTATGCCACCTTTACAATAGAGTTATGCATTTAGTCTGGAGGATCCTATAGTGCATTCACTAACAAGAACAGGTATGCCCTGCTTAATGATGTTGACAGGTCTCATTAAAATATGACATTAGGTGAATCATTGCTAGAGGAAGATATTTTCCTAAGTACAGATCTGAAGTGAGGGAAACCAGAATTGCCTAGGCAAGAAAGAGGGCCTAAAGCCTTCTGGCAAAGGAATACATAGCAGGAAATAGCCAATTGATTGACTGGGGAGGCTTAGCGCAATAAATTATGGTGCAATGGGTTATTTCGCCATATCTTAAGGACAATATCACTAAATGTTAATTGTGGCCATGTCATGTAGGGTATTCCTTCAAGAAATATGTTTAACATGTGTCCATTTATACTTCTTTCTTTAAATCACCAATTACCTTAGAAAAATTAGACTACATATGGACAAAAAAATCTTCATAGTGGAGAAATGAGCTACTTGTTTTGTCCTTTGTAGCCTTTCCAACTTGTCCCTCAGATAGAATAGTCCAATTAGGGCTCACAAAAGAAAGTTTAAAAAAAAAACTAATGTCTTCTAATTATCCAATTATTAACTCCCACTCCCCACTCTCACCTTTTTGCCCATGGTTCACATGGGTAAAATATGGAATGGGGCATGAGCAAAAAGGTTTTCTGGAAACAGTCCAAGTGATTAACTTCTACTATTGCAGGTATGCAGTACAGTCCTCCAAGACAATTCCTGATCTTTATAAGGTTTGGGTTCTGTATTTGTGAAATGAACTCCATAAGACCATTTTGATATCCTCAAACACACAGGAACATTTATACTTTGTAATTATACTGGAATTTTTTAGAGAACCAAGAGGGTCCTCACTCACCAGTCTGGGTTCTTGAGGCCAGGATCTCATAATAACAGTAAGGAATCAATTAAGAGTGAAGCAAGATACATGAAATGAGTCTCCTTATATATTTTTAGGGTAGCATTCTTAAGCTAAACATTATTCAGAGTAACATTGTGTGAAATAAAGAAAAGAAAGATGGCTATTCATAAAACATATGTGGCTTTACAAAAACAATAGTATACTTATTGAGGAAAATATGTATTCTTAGCTACAAGAGAGAGAGAAGGGGTTTATCATCCGAATATTGTTAATCTCACTTAAATCTAAGAAATTTACCCATAGGATCAGACAGGGGAGAGAACTTTCCCAGGACTCTAGAATCCTGTAACTTTAGTAGCTAAGTCTTTTGGTTACAATAACAGGCAAGAATGAGACATTGGATGACACAGCTGTAGTAGCTGGATCCTTCAGATCACAACAAAAAAAGGGGGGGGGCATGGATCTTTTTCTACCTCTCCCACATTGTATGGAACCATTAAGAAATGGTTGGTTTTACAGGACATTATTTCACTGTGTAATGGATATACATAAGGCATACATTAGCCAGAGGGAATTACTATAAGGGGGGCAAGTGGGACTTGAGTAGACATTGCTAATACCTATCTATACTTATTACTTCCACAGATCTATAATTTTATCATTGTGCATTCACAATGCACTCTTCAGTGACACTAAAGTGTCATAGTTATATAGTCCTTTAAGGCTTGGAAGTGCTTTCTTGCATTGACCTGTGAGGTATACTATAGTATAGTATTATGATCCCCATTTGGTAAATGAGAAAACTGAGGCGCAAATAGGTTACATGATGTATAAAGCCACATAGTTGGTATCAGAGCCAGAATTCAAGTTCCCTTCCCATAATTCTAAGCCCAGCCATCCTTCTACTAGTGCATGCTGCTACACTGATTCAGAAAACTTCTCTGTGCCTTGATAACAATTTTATAATTTCCATGAAGTAAAAAAAAAATAGCTAGTGGTTATGCTTTTGATGATGAACCTCTTCAAATGTAGCTAGGCTGGATCTCAGCTAAGAGGCCCAAATTCTCTTGCAACCCTTTACCCAAAACCCCTTCATTTCAGTGAGACATCCCAGAACCTGGGCTCTGTAAACATAGGCTTTTAGAATCAAAGATCACCTGCACATCACTGTGTGGAATTTGGCATACAAATACAGTTGAAAAGAATTGCAGTATGAATGTATTAAATAAATTGAAACCTCTTTGGTTCTGGGGAACCCTGGAGGACAAGATATTGGTGTTGTCGGGCATGGTTGGAGTAGTGATGAAGAGAATTCTGGACCTGTGATTGATTTCATAATTGTAGATAACTCTCAAGGAAGTGAAGTGATTTGGTCAGAGTCACACAATCAATATGTGTCAGGGGAAGGACTTGAATCTAAGTATTTCTAACTTCATGGTCAGTTTTCTAAACATTTTACTAGGCTACTTTTTTTTTTTAGGCATAATGTCTATTTAAATGATAGTCCTCATTGAGTCATCAGCATACTTCTTGCCTGCTTCACCTTCTAATTTTTTCTTGCTCTTTATCTCCCCCCTCTTCCCCCCCACCCCCAGACTAGTCTGCTTCATCAATTTCCCCAGGGATCCTGCATGCATTCACTTCATGCTGCAGGAGGACTGCTCTTCTTTGGGGTCTTTATCTCAATCATATCAATTGCAGAGGATTCAAATGAAGACAGAAGCACATCCCTTAGGTCAGAGTCATGTTTTCCTATTATTTATTGTAGTTTCATTACTTTTATCATTAGAAGCCACCTTTGGTACATAGCAATGAAAATTTAGATCAAGTAACTTTTATCAATGTCAAAGTTAGATTACATGATAGATTGATAGAAGCAGCTTTTATAGTACTGAGACTGCTCTTAGAATACTGTATGGGTCTTGGTATCTCTGGACACACTCCAAGGATACAGATGAATTTAATGGAATTCTACCAAAGAGAAGGCAGGGGAGAGGGGTGTCATGGTTCTAGTTCTGAAGGAAATGGCTAATAGGGAAAGATTAAAGTGGAAAATATATAAACTTAACTCAGTAACAACCAATCAGACAATGAAAACTATGTGGGCAGATCAATGAAAGGTCTTGTGATGAAAGAAGACAAAGAAGGCACCAATTATCATTGACTTTGGTTCAGGGATTTAATTTGAAAAGAAAAGCTAAGTAAATTTATGGGGAAAATAAAGGTGCTATTTGTACTAAGGGTGGTAGTAAATACTCAAGCTTCATCACTCTGAGTTGCTACAGGATGAAAATATAAATAGCTTCAAAAAAGATTTAGTGAAATCCCTTGATGTCAAATTCAGAGGGGATTGTTAATTGAAAATTGGATGTTTGCAGCATGTCCCATTCTTGTGGGGGAGGGCAAATCTGGCCTTCCAAAATCTTCCCAAGATCAGCCCTCCCATCAGAGAGCTCTAGACTGTTTTGTGGCTACCCCAAGGTGGAAATTCTCAAAATAGCCCATATGTATACATATACATACATATATATATATGTATATGTATATATATAGATATAGATATATATATATATACACACACACATATATACACATATATATAATATGTATGTATATATTTGTTTATATATATATATATATATATATTATATTTCACTGTTAAATATCATTGTCCTGTTTTATAGATGAGAAAACAGGCACAAAGAGGTAAAGTAACTTGATAAGTGTTGGAATCAGAATTTGAACACGGCTCTTCTGATTCCAAATCTGTATATTTCTTCTTTTTCTTCTCCATTTTCCTTCACTGCAATTATTTGTATCATGTTAATGTGTCATGTTGGAAAGTTCAGTCAGGACACTGACCGAATATTGTGCAGAATTATTAACTAAGATTACTGCTAGGCAGAAAATATTAATAGTTATCTGAAGTCTGGTTAATATTGACTTTGGAAGAATAAATATGAAGCATTTACTAACTTCTGACTTCAAAGTAGTGTCACTCGTAGTCTTGAATATTTATTCATTATAATTATTTGTTAACATTTATAACAGTTCATTTTTAATTATTATAAGGCATATGATATGAGTATTGCAGTAGTGGTTTTTGTTCTTTCAAGATATAAAACTAATAATCCTCTGGTTTCAGTTAAGATTATTCAAAGGATTGGACATTAGCTCTACTTTCTAGCCAATCTTTATAACAAACCTACCTGTACCCTAAGTGGGCGTGCTAAGGAGATTTTGTGGTTGTTTGTGATGGCAGTGATGGTGGTTGTTGTTTGCCTTTGGAGACTCTCTTATGTATTTTTAATAATATCTATATCTATATCTATATCTATATCTATATCTATATCTATATCTATATCTATATCTATATCTATATCTATATCTATATCTATATCTATATCTATATCTATATCTATATCTATATCTATATCTATCATTTTATTTTTTCTCACATAGGAGAACTTGGAAGATTTTGGTGACTTTTTCCTTTTGGTTTTGTTTTCTTGGCTGTCAAACTCTTTTGAGGTCATTGGGTTGACAGTTCTGGGTCATATGGAGTTTAATCTTTTCTGTTCCAATCAAATTACGGAGAAAATGCTGCAGAAATAGCTCCCTAAAAACTGGCATTTTTCAGAAATAATCAAGGTCTGTAATTTTGTGAGATAAGTATCTAAGTGATGGTGTTATGGGAACAGCTTTGCCTCTTGGGCTGATCATTACAGAGCTAATAGCAAGATGACTTAAGGAGGCAGCATCATGCAGTGGAAAGAGAACTAAGTTTAGGTGTTAGTGGAACTAAGAGTGAATCCTGGCTCTGTCTTTTACTATCTGTGTCAATCTGGGCAGGCCAGCCTCAGTTTCATCATATGTGGAAAAAAAAAAAAGTATTGGGCTATATGATGCCTAAGGTACCTTCAAGTCCTAAGTTCATGCTCCAAGGACTTAATTGTCTTTTAGAGATAATAGTTGGACCCAAAAGAATCAAAAAGGATAAATACATTTGAATTTCTGTTTGAAATTTAGGCCACTTAAAAACTTTCTTAGGGCTCCTCTGTCCTTGTGATTGGCAGCAGAATCAGAAAATGATGGACTAGGAATCTTCTATTATGCTTGCGGAGGTCTAGAGAGACAGGGGAGTTTCAAGGGATCTAAGGGATTATCTATTCAGTAAAACAAACAAAGGAAAAAAAAACATTTATTAAATGTCTACTATGTGCCAGGCACTGTAATAATCACTGAGGTTACAAAGAAAGACAAAAGACAGTCCCTGCTTTCAAGGAGCTCACAGTCTAATGGAGGAGATAACATGGAAACAGCTATCTCTAATCAAGATATATATTAGATAAATTGGAAATTATCAACATAGGGAAGATGCTGGAGTTGAGGGGCATTAGGAAAGGCTTCTTGTAAAAAGAAAGATTTTAGTTGCGACATGAAAGAAGTCGAGGGACCCATCTGAAGCGTGGATCCCCCCTGCAATGTCTCTGAGAATAGTTCTCCAATCTCTGCTTTAACACTTTCAGGGGCAGAGAATTCATTTTATGCTTCTCGGACTTCTTTTTTTTTTAAATCTATGTACAAATAATAAGAAATGTTCTCAGATCAAGACAAAATCTGTAACTTCCACCTATTAACCATAATTCTATCTTTCTAGGCCAAAACAGAGCAAATCAAATTAGTCTTCCACATGGAAGCTCTTAACTTGATTTCTTCATCTGTAAAATCAGGGACTTAAACCAGATAAACTCTAGGGTCTTTTTCAGTTTTATGTATACAATTCTATAAGTCATTTGAAGCCAGCTATCTCCACCCATTGAATCTCTTCTTTTCTGAAAACACATGGTCCCTTCAATTTAGCCTCAGATCTTTTCCATTCTCGGACACCTTCCTTTGAGTACAATCCACTTTTTAAACAGCCCTTCTTAAAGTTAGGAAACAGAATTAGAGATACTATTCCATATTTTTTCTTTTACTATGTCAGAGACCAATAGAATAATCACTTTTTTCATTTTAGACATCTACTATTCCTATTTAAGCTTTAATTAGCTTTTGACAGCCCACATTACACTCCTAATTCACATGAGTTTACATTATACTAGAACTCTAGGTCTTTCCTCCCTAAACTGCTTCTTGGAGAAGTCCACCACATTCTGGACTTGTAAATATTTTTTTTCATCCAAAATGTATCTTCATTAAATTCCATCTCATTAGCTTCATCCCACAGAAGATTGGAATCTTTTTTTGGATCCTACCTTTCTCATCCAGGGTAAGACACCGTTCCCAGTTTCATATCATCTTCACTACAATAAGCACATAATCCATCCCTTTATCAAGATACTGGTAAAAATATTAATGTGAATAGTGTCAAGGACAGAGCCCTACAGAACTCTATTAAAGACCTCTCTCCTGGTTGGCAGCAATCTACTCTTTGTGTCCTTTCATTTAACTAGTTTCATATCCTTCCCTCTTTGTGCACAACTTTGTCATGAGACAACTTGTCAGATGTCTTGCTGAACGCTGGATATTTTGACTTTATTCAACTAATGTTTGACACAATGCAAAACATTTTAAATATCACAATGGATTTGACTGTAAAATTAAATGAGTGGCAATCTGCACAAGGCACATTTTAAGAAATTGTAAAATGATCAGAAGGGCATTAAGTCAACATCTGTTTTGCAATGCATTCAGGGAACACTATGTTCATAAAATTCCCCTTTTCTATAGATATCCTGGAGAGAGAGAGAGAGAGAGAGAGAGAGAGAGAGAAAAAGAGAGAGAGAAGAGAGAGAGAGAGAGAGAGAGAGAGAGAGAGAGAGAGAGAGAGGGAGGAGAGAGAGAGAGAGGGAGGGAGAGAGAGAGAGAGAGGGAGGGAGAGGGAGAGAGAGAGGGAGGGAGAGGGAGAGAGAGAGGGAGAGAGGAGGAGAGAGAGAGAGGGAGAGAGAGAGAGAGAGAGAGAGGGAGGGAGAGAGAGAGAGAGAGAGAGGGAGGGAGAGGGAGAGAGAGAGGGAGAGAGAGGATGAGAGAGAGAGAAGAAAAAAAGAGGTTAGTTTGGCATGTACTTACCTTATAAGGGTTTTAGCAATATAAAATTGTAAATTATATACAGTATCATGTAAATAGTGACTGTTGTTAAGTTGAATTAGAAACTTTCACAGCATGGCTAAAGGCTAACGATGTTATTCTTTTTTATCTTTTCCCCTTCCCCATTCAGTTTAGTTGTTTTTCTGTTGTATCTGACTCTTTGTGACCCCATTTGGTATTTTCTTGGCAAAGATACTGGAGTAGTTTGCCATATCTTTCTCCAGCTCATTTTACAGATGGGGAGACTGAGGCAAAACAGTGTCAAGTGACTTGCTCAATGTCACACAGCTAGTAAGTATCTGAGGCTAGATTTAAACTCAGATCCTCCTGACTCTAGAGCTGACACTCTATCCACTGTGCTACCTAGCAGCTCCAGTGCAGCTTTCCCTTCCCTATGCCCCAAATTGAGCATATTTTAATAGGGAAATTGACTAAAGATAAAGTATCAAGATGGGGCTAACTGGATATGTTCTGAGGTCTGAAAATACATGTCATTTTTGGAAGAGCTAAGGAAGATGACAATGTCTAGAATAGAAAAGAGAAGACAGAGTAGACATAGATATCTACAAAAATTTTAGGACTGACATATGGACTACGGGAAGATTTCTGTAATTCTAAATATCATTACTAGGATGGATCAGTGAAGGTTATAAAGAGGCAGATTTTAGTTCAATGTAAGAAAAATTTTCTAACAGTTAGTACTGTGCCGACAATTAAATGGACTGCCTCCTCATGTAGTGAGGTTTCTGTTACTATAAGTGTGTTAGCCAAGTTCAGATGAACATCTGGCAGAAATTTTGTAGAGAGACTTCCTACACTGTGGGAGAAGTTGGACTTGATTGAACTCTATAGTTCTTTTCAATGTTAACATTTATTACATCTTAGGTTGGCTAATTATAACATGTTATGGTTCAGAGTGTAAGGGTAAGAATTATATAATTTATTGCCTTCCTATCTCTATAACACTATATGTGACACTAAAATACTGATTGTTGACTGAACAATGACCCATAGCTCCAGCAATAGGACCTATCCTTAGGAATTCCTCTGCTTTTTAGGCATAGGATGAGTTCTATATAAAATGGGTGGGGGAAGGAAAGCCCATGCTTGAATTCAATTAAATCCTAACCCATTTTTCCCCTTTCTCTTAGAATCTAAGAATACTATCTCTCTTTTGTGACTTCTTAGTATTTTCATATAAGCTTTATCCTTCTCTGTAGTCTTAGCTTAGTTTCAGAAGTTATGTATACTAATATTCTGGGCCAGGCCTAACTCAGGACAGCACAGTGCTTCAGGCTCAGGATTGTAACTCAATGAGACCCTTGGGGATCATAAAATGCAATAAAAATAACTTGACTCATAAGAAAAGTTTAAAAGTTATAATTACTAAAAATTGACATTCCCTTTCTCAAATTCTAAATTCATCAAGTCAGTAATGTTGGGCAGCATTCCCCTGATGTAGTGGAAACTCTGCCAAACCTCAGGAACACCAATTCCACAGAGACTGTGGCCCCAGAATTTGTGTCCCCAGTATTTCAGTTGATCAAATCCTTAGGATGTCCTCCTTGCCTGCTGAAACAGGAGCCTTCCCAGATTAGGCCAAATCAGCACTGCTCCTACCTAAACCAGTCAGTTTAATTCAGTTCAATGCAACAACCATTTGTTAAATGTCTACATTTAACAAAGTGTTAAGTCTTGTAGACACTATTTTGGGTGTAGGGGATAGTGAAAGAAATAAATGATATGGCCCTGGCCTTCAAGGAGTTCATGGTCTCCTGGACAAACAGAATATGTGCACACATAGAGGGTGAGGGGAGGCCTAGATTCAGCATTTTAGGAAAATGTGAAGAGAAAGAATACTTTTATCTGGGGAGACAAGAGAAAGTCTTACAGAGAAGGTGATGCCTGAACTCGTCCTTAAAAGAATGGAGAAATTAAAAAGGCATGGATGAGGAAGAAATGTATGCATTCCAGACACAACAAATGGCCTACATGATTTCATGGAGTCAGACTTGGCAAGATAATATCAGGAAGTAGGAAGCAATCCAGTTTGGCTGGGATATAGAGTGTGTAATGTGGAAGAGGATAAAGCTGTAAAGGTAGGTGGGAAGCAGATTGTGGAGGGTCTTAGAAGGCCAGAACAAAGAATCGGTATTTTATCTCTATAAGCAATATGGACCAAAGATTTTTGTCCTGGGGAGTGACACAATCTGGTCTGTGCATTGAGATGATTATTCTATATCAGCTGTATAATGTGTAAATGAGAGAGAGGAAAGGAGATGTTTGGAGATCAGTTAGGATGCTATTATAATAGTTGGGGCACAAGGTGATGAGTATCTAAATTGGGGTGTTGTTTGTGTGAGTGGAGAGAAGGGAAGAGTTCAGGAAATAAACTGATAGGAATTAATAATTGATTAAATGGTGGAGCCTGAGAAGGTAAAAAGATAAAGGTGACTGAGGTTTTGTGCTAGAGTGTTATAAGAATGGTGATGCCATCAATGGAAATAGGTACATTGAGAGCAAAAACAGGATTAGGGGGGAAGATGACAAGCTCAGTTTTGGACATGTTGTCTTGAGATGACAAAGATTGCAATTCCAGTTCTTTAGGAGAGAGAGAAGTCCTGTGGCAAATTTGAATGTTCCATGCACCTAGGTAAATATCAAGTCATGGTGAGCATTAAGGGAAACTGCCAGGGAAAGGAGGTTGAAACAGGCAAATTTAGCATGTGTTTAGAAGGGGAATGAAAGTTCTACATACTAGGCTTTGTCATTGTGGGGCATCTATGGGCTGATAATAGATGTATGAATCCCCAAATCTTTGCTAGTGCCAGCTGATGGAGTAAGCACCTTCTCCTTTGCCAGATTAGTGACTGCAAACACTCATATGGAGTTAAGGTTTGTATGGGACTTTACATGTTGCTACGTCCCTTTATCATTGCCACAACACTGTGAGGTGGGTGTTATTTGTTCCTTTGTTTTACAGATGGGGAAAATTAGGCTGAAAAGGATTAAGTGACTTGCTCAGGGTTACACAGCTAGTAAATGTCTGAGGTGGGATCTGAATCTGGTTCTAGTCTAGTCTAGCTTTCCATACTGCCACTACACCGCTTGGGAGGACCTGAGAGATTTAACACTCTGCTCTCTATGTTGCTATATTCCAGGCCCTACCTTAAGCATGGGGGAAGCAAGAAAATTCTTGCCAACGTGGAGCTCATACTCTCTTTGGGAGAATGGCGGAAGAGGAGGTAGAAGGGATGGGGGTGGCAATAGTTTTGGAGACCTGACTCTGGAGAGGATAAGGGGAAAGCTTAGCTATCAGCACCCAGGGTCCATGGTTTCTATGGCTGAGAGATGAGAAGGTTGAGGATAATGCATAGAGAGTAGGTAGCATGCTTTGTTTTGAACGATATAGATGGAATTCTTATTCAGTTATAAGTTGGACTAGATGGTCTTTGGGAAACAGAGTAAACTGTCATAAGAAGTTGGGGACTAGAAATTTCATTTTCCATGTGTTCCATATCTAAGATCTGGCCAGTATGGTTATAGATTCTCTCTCCAATAGCTGACTAGGTAGGGAAGTTATTCTAAGCTGTGGTCCTGGTATAACCTCATGCTGTAATCTCCCCAAGCACAGGGACTACCCTCTCCGTTCCATAATTTAACCCACTCTGGTGTCTCCTAGAATCATTTATATTGTTGACTCTAAATAGGTCGAGTCATTTCTGTTCCTAAGAATCTACTACAGCTCCTCATGATTTAGGTTACATCTTAATTTATCCTAACATTTCAAATCTTCCCCATTTTGACTACAACTTTGCTACCTAACCCACTCTCCTATTCCTCTCTGAAATGGAGAATTCATTCTAGCCAACCCTGTCTCCTTATGGTTTCCTTTGTACCACAGGTCTCTTATTGCTTTCTTGCCTTTTTCCCCATTGTTCTCCCATGGGCAATATCCACTCCTTTCAACCTACCCAAATCTTACCTTTCCTTCAAGGCCCAACTCTTTTCCTGCCTCCTCCAGGAAGCCTACCCTAAAAAAGTCCAGCCCACATTATTCTTTATCTTTTGTGACTTCTCTGAGAGTTTATTTTTCTGCCCACTACATTTTAGCACTGAATTATATTCCATTTAAAGGCTTATTTTGTATTTTGTGTGATGTATGTTGTTGCTGCTATAAGATTAACAAGTAGTCTGTTTAATGGAAATCACACCCCTACTATATGATGTTGGACACAAACTTGACGAGCCTTAGCTTCCTCATTTGTAAAGTGGGCAGCAAACACTGGCACTGTGTACCTCGAAGTGTTGCTGAAAGTGGAGTGCTTTGTCAACTTCAAAGTGCCATAGAAATGAGTTATTCTCAAGACAGTGCACTCCTCACTCAAGGGCCAAGATCTTGCCATATGTCTTTAGTACCTCATCTACACCACCATCTGAACTGTATATTATGAGAGTAAGCAAAATGGTGAAGGGAGGTCAGGAAAGGTTTTTAGGCTTGATGTTGATCCAGTAGCTATTTTTTCTGAGTAGAAGAATGACATGACAGTTTTGAGTTTCCTATGTTCCCCCACCCTTCCCATGGGTGCTCAGGCTCCCTTCAGAATTCTCATCCATCAGCCAGCAAATGGACACATTTTAACGAGCACAATCTCAACCAAGCAAGTTCTGGCAACAAAATATGCCTCCACTAATGATATTCAATTGTTCTAAGAAGACAAAACGGTCTGAAGTATAATGAGATGCCAAACACACACACAAAAAACCCGGCTGCTCATATTTAAGCCCTTCTGTTTCTTGAAGTGAAAACTCATTTTAAGAAGATTATGGTGCATATATTATAAAATGGGATGATATTCCACATTCATTCCCCACTGGGGCCTTGACTGTATTAAAAAAAAATGAAAACAAAACCAACAACCACATTTTGTTCCCACACAAGTACTTTGCTAATAGGACATGTGACTCAATAGTCATTCATTTGGGTTATTTTTAATGCAGGCCTTCCTCATGCATCTCTGCTTCTCTTTGCAATATACATTCTGGGAATTCTGTAGCCAGGGCCCTTGAATAGAGGACCCTCTAGAGCTGAGGGGGAGTAGGGAGGGGTGGTGATAAAAGGTGATCAAATAGGGAATAGGGGAATTTGTGAGAAGACAAAGAGAAAAAAGAGTGTACTTAGGTGCTGAATACAGAGGAGCAGGGTGAGAATGACCCTGCCTGCACCAGGACAATTGAACATTCACCTGGGGTAACCAGAACTTAGTCCTATCTTGGTCCTTTCCTGATCAACATTTTATCAACAACTTGGATGAAGACATATAGAGCATGCTTGCCAAATCTGAGAATAACAGAGCTGTAAGAGAGAGATTTTTGGATAACAGAGTAAAAATTCAAAAAGATCTGAATATAGATGAACACTGGGCCGAAACAGATAACATCAAGTTTAAGTGGGATAAATGTAAAGTCCTATGTTTAACTTAAGGGGAAAAAAATCAACTTCTTGTATATAGGATGGGAATGGAGAGGGAGACAATTTTTTTTATATGAAAATAATTTTAGAGGTTACTAGACAGTGAGCTCTATAGGAATCAGCTGAATAGCATAGCAGAAAAAAGAGCTAATGTGACTTTAAGTTGAATTAAGAGAAGGACAGTGTCTATATTAGCAACTTTATCACAAAAGGAAATGATAGCTCTGTATACTCTGCCCTAATCAGAGCACATCTGGAGTATTGTATCCCCTTCTGGCCTCCACATTTTAATAGAGATGTTGATAAAGTAGATTGTCACCTGTGATTCCAAAGGACCCTGATGCCATGCAGTTTCATAACCTTTGACTCATTT
Organism: Phascolarctos cinereus; assembly: GCF_003287225.1. Taxonomy (NCBI): domain Eukaryota; kingdom Metazoa; phylum Chordata; class Mammalia; order Diprotodontia; family Phascolarctidae; genus Phascolarctos; species Phascolarctos cinereus. Next base: position 389,252,374 of record NW_027555847.1, on the reverse strand, counting down.
GCCTTGTAGGTGGGGGTGGCATGTACCCTTGCTGTCTCAAGAGCAGAAGGCTGTTCAAGTCATCAATCAACAAACTATTATGTTCAATGCATTGTAACAGGCACTGGAGACACAAACAGAAAACTACACCACTCTTGCCTTGAAGGAAATTTCATGGGGTGGGGGGATACCACATGTACCTATATAAATATGTAAAACAATATGTAAAACAAGTACACAGTACTTGGTAGGGGAGGGTGTTAGCAGCTGAGGGTGGTAGGGAAAGGCTTCATGATGTTCGAGCTGAGTTTTGAAGGAAGTAAGGGACTGTAAGAGGTGGAGGTGGTGAGGCAATGAGAGTTATAGGAACTGAGCATAGCAGGTGAATAGGCTGAGACAAGTGATAGGGAAGAGGAGTGTGGCACCTCTAGGCAAGGTCAGAACCTTCTTCTGGTGGCAGGACGTGAAAGAGCCATCAGATGGTTTATTTCACCACTAGTTATCATCTGTGTATTTCCAAATTGCTCAATTTACAGAATATGACCAATGCAGGAACACTGAAACATTACTCATTTGCTGGATCTCTGTTGTCATCAGACTACTAGAGAATCCTGCCACATGACAGTAATCCCCCTCACCCCCACCAACTTCTTTTCTTCCCCTTGGATGAGTTGCTTATATCTTGCCCCAGGTTCCAGCACTTCAGTCTCTGGTCCAGGACAGGGATGCCTTGCCAGCAAAGTTTGGAGGAGGTTCATTGTGGATCGCTGTTGGGCTCTGTGTGAAAGCAAACATAGGAAGGTCATCTGGGGGTAGCCTTTCCTCAGTAGAACCAATCAGCTCAGATTCTAAGCCTGCAATTGGAGAGAACCAGATCTGAGACCCTGCATATGAAAATAAGAAAAGGTGGTTGTATGTCTTTTGCAGGAAGGTGGAAAATCTAGTGTGGGATGCGGGTGGGGTGTAAATCAAGGCTGATGTAGAAAAAAGGGTGATCAGGAGAAAGAGGGGCCTAGAGTCCAGGTGATCTGAAGAACAGAGAATTCTGTTAGAGCTAAAAGGAATCTTAGAGATGATCTAGTTTGGAAGTGTCAAACATGGGGCTCCCCAGGCCAACACTCCCCATTGTGCCTAGAACCAGATCAAAATGTGAGTGGGAAATATTTAACAAAATAAATAAAAATACCATGAAACATAGATGATGTTAACATATCTAAGCCAATCTGTGGCCTACAGGGATCCTTATGTATGGTTTAGTGGCCCCCATTTCCATTTGAGTTTGATACCACTGATCTAGTCGATATATAGTTACATACCTGATCTAGTCTATATATAGCTATATAGTTAAATGTAACTAACTGATAGTTAAAGTGATAGCATTCCAATACAGTTACTTCAGCTAAGTGGTCTTAATGCCCATAGAACATTTTATGAAAGCCCATCTCATTTTATGGATGGAGAAACTGAAAACCAGGGTGGGTAAGTGACTCACCCAAGTCTACGTACCTAATAAATGCAGCAGTAGACCTCAAAGCCAACTCTTTGGCTCCTGGAGAAGTTAGGGAATCTTTATTTTGGGGAGAAAAGGAAAAACTTAAGGGAGAACTTTATTGCTGTCTTCTCATCTTTGAAAAGAGGTGATAATAAAGAAACACTAGATTTGCGATGTGTAGTGCCAGATAGGGGTCAGAACTGGGACCAATGGATAGGAGTTACAGTTTAACATTAAAAAATATTGTTCTCATAACAGAGCTGCCCCACAATGGAATGAGATGTCTTGTGTAGCATTGAACTTTCTGTCCCTGAAATTATTTAGAGATTGACAACATCCTAGACCAATTGCCAGAGAGGACTCTTCTTCTGAATAGGCAGTCCCTTCAACTGTATGTTTCTGTGATGCTAACATTTGGGTGGGTAGGGAATGAGTTGGGGAGATAGAAGCTGACCATTACACACAACTTCTCAGAATTGGAAGGAACTTTGGAGGCCATCTTGATCGATTAATAGATGAATAGGAGCTTTTCCAAGATATCTCCAAATAAGTAGTCACTCACAAGGGCTCCCACTAGCTGATAAGAACTGGTTTCAGTATATCCCTATTAGGGATTAAATTTACCATCTTGTAACTTCTAGCCATTGTTGCTGTTTCTGCCCTCTAGGGCTCTCTGGCTGGGAGTAGGCAGCGTAGTGCAGACCTTGCGTTGCCAGCCAAGGGTGCTCATGGTGGGAAGGGGGAGGTTCATAGTTTGTTCTACATGAGATGCATGTCCAGAGCAGTTGGCCTTCATGGCATCTAGACTAACACAGAGTTAATTTATCTGTAGGTTATTACTTTTTCCTTCCCTTCCCTTCTTTTTCCCTTTTCAAATATTTAAGCAGAGTACATACTCTGGCATCCATTACAGACACTGCTCTTTCCAGGCTAGAAAATGGGAGTTAAACATGTCTTGACAAAGGGTGTCCCATAGAAACAGCGAGGCCTAGTTGTCATGCTCATAGTTATAAGCACAGGATTATTTTTCTTTAAAGTTTTGATGGTTTCAAGTAAATCAAGCACTGTAGCTATCCCACTTCGATAATTTTTTTGGGGGAGGGAACCCATTACACATACACCAACCACACAAATTCTCAAACTATTTCATGTGATGAGTCATGGTTTGTGTTGTTGCTGTTAAAAAAAAGTACTAACCCTTCAAATTTTTTAGGGCAGCTTTTATGTTGTCCCCTCACTTCTTCAAATCTTCTCTTTTCAAGGCTAACTAATCCCATTTCCTCCTACTCATCCCACCCTAGGTTGTTGCCTGCTGGGAAAAGAACTTTTGGGAAAACTTCTGCACATGTCAGAGTATGTGTAGAACAGAATAACAAGACTGAAGACCATTGCATGGAAGGAACTTTCCATTGTCTATTTCCCTGGAAAAAGTAATGTTGCAATCATCCTCATTGACTTTAGTTCTACAAAGAACCTTATAATCAATATTATTTGCTCAAAACTGGAGCACCAAGACATTTGGAGTTGATCTTTTGGACTCACAACATTGAAGCAGCCCATGGCCAACTAGGTAGGCTACTCTCTAACAGAACTCATCAGAATCTCAAAAGGGTCATCTCCTCCAATGAAGATTCCTCACCCCTGGGGAATCCTGAGGATGTCTTTATCTTGAATTATTCTTGTGCTACTTGTATTTTGGTGTATATTATAACCACTTCCCCACCAGATATTTTACCCACCCCACTAGAACTTTAAATGTATTCTGGTCAGCAATTGCTTTGTTTTTGTCTCTGTATCCCATTTAAGCACCGACTAATATTCCTTGAATTGAATTAATTAGATTTCCTTTCACCTGAATCCATCCCAATTATATAGATGCTTAGCATGCGCCTACTATATACCAAACAAGGTATCAAGTACTGGGGATGTTATGTAGTCCTTGCTGTAAGAATTTCCACAAGGGAATTTAAGGCACATACCTCATAAGCTGCTAATGTTAAAATGTGATAAGTACATAGAAGAGGTCAAATAGAGGACAAGAAATCAAGAAGGGAGAGATTCTTTAGGCACAGGGATGTGATTATTATTATTTTTATATTGTTTGATGTTATGGTTAAAATGACAGTATTCCAATATGGAATCTCTTTGGTTACGTGGTCCTAAGGCCCGTAAAATATACATAAAAGCAATGATGGTTTTGTACTTTTCCACTATCCCAAACGATTGTAACCTTGTGTCAGGTAGTTAATACTTGCAGTTTCTGAACAGATAAAACTCCTGGTTGGCCGCAGGGGCCTATGGGCAACTCCTTTTTTCTTGCCTCAGATAGACAACTGAAGCTCTTACCTGATTTCTGGTCTGGATAAAGACACTATCGCTATCTGACTCTCACCTGAGCCTGGTATCCATAAGTGACCCCAAGAACTTCTCCACTACATCTTGGTCTAATTAAGAATGTCACCTCCCCCATCTGGTACTGATAACCTGTTCTTCACCAAGGACATTTTTAGGGTATAAAACTTCCCTTGCTGCCTATTGTGTCTGACTCTGAGGTTTTCTTGGCAAAGATACTGGAGTGGTTTGCCATTTCCTTCTTCAGTTCATTTTTATAAGTGAGGAACTGAGGCAAACAGGGTTAAGTGACTTCTCCAAGGTCACACAACCAGTAAGCGTCTGAGCTGGATTTGAACTCAGGTCTTCTTGACTCCAGGCCCAGCACTCTATTCACTGCACCGTCTACCTACCCATACAACTTCCCTACTTGAACTCTAATTTTGTGTATGTACTTTCCCTGATGTAACTCCCACCTTCTTGAGTTGGGTAAGTTTGTTCTTTTGTGGGGATGAACCTCAGTGTGTGTGTTTTTATCTTTGCCTGCTTGCTGCTCTGTATGATAAAATTTTTGTTTGTGCTAGCTTCCCAAAATACCAGTTTTCTATAAAACCCTGAACTCAGGGCTTTGCTTTAATTGGAGCTTAGAGGCCCCCCAAAACTAGGGACCTGAAAAGGCTTCATGGAAGAGGTAACACCTGAACTGAGCCTTGATGGAGGAGAGGATCCTAGCAGGCAGAGGTATGGATGGAGTCTCTTCTAGGCATGGGGGACACTCTGTATAAATTCATGAAAACCTCAGAATTCAGAACAATATTGAAAAATCACTAATATCTGGTTTAGCTGTAACATAAAACGTGCAAGAATAGTATGAAACCATGCCTATCAAATAATAAGATTGTTGGGGTATGAAAGGTCTTGAATGACAGGAAAAGGAGCTTGAATTATATCCTATAGGAAACTGGGAGCCAATGAAGATTTTTAAGGAGGAAAGTGACATAGTCAGACATGGAATTCAGAACGAACACTTTGGTAGCTATGCAAAGGTTAGACTGGAAAAAAGGAAACCTATTAGTAGGTTATTGATGGACTCTGAAAAGGTAGCAGCTGCATTCCAAAGTTGAAGATGGCTCACAGATGTCCATAGTTGTGAATTAACGTCTGGGCTATGGAAGGTCAGTAAAGATGTTCTGCAGACACTGGTAACAGTGGTAGTGTGTGGCACCCAAATTGACCCCTGGGGTTGTGGAATATGGATAGTGTTGTATAGTGTTGAGCTTAGAATGATCAGAAGTGTGTGTGTGTGTGTGTGTGTGTGTGTGTGTGTGTATGTGAGAGAGAGACAGAGAGGGAGACAGAGAGGGAGAGAGAGAGAGAGAGAGAGAGAGAGAGAGAGAGAGAGAGAGAGAGAGAGAGAGAGAGAGAGAGAGAGAGAGAGAGGGAAGGGGAGAGGAGAAGGGAAAGAGAAGGGAGAAATGAGATGGGGGGAAAGAATAGGACAGCAAATTTTGGGTGTGTCTAGGTTTATAACTTTGACAGTTTTGTGTATTTTTGGACAACGATTATTAAAAGCTTCAGGTTTTCTCCTTTAATACGCTTCAAATTCTTGCATCATTGAAAGAGTGAGAATTAAGGTATTACACATAAGCAGATATCAGTACAGTCTGGAGTCAGCAAGATCTAAGTTGAAATTTGCCCTAAGTCATTTAATAGCTATGTGACTCTGGATAAGTCACTTTACCTCTTTCTCAATTTCCTCAACTGTAAAATGAGGATAATAATAACAATTACTTCCAAGGGTTGCTGTATCAAATGTGATAACATGTTAAAAAGTACTTAGCATAGTGCTTGGCATTTAGTAGTTACTATGTAAATGTTTATTTCCTTCCTTCCCCCTTGCCCCATGGATATAATTTGTAAGATGAGATGGGTGTAGGTGCTAGGGTCAAACCCAAGGAGCAATTCCAAGTCAAAAGACATTGATGACATAGCCCTGTATGATGTCAGGTATCTGAATGGCTCTGTTCTAATACTCACATAGTCTCCACATGGAAAAGTGAAGATGGATGTGGTTCAAGTGGAATTGGACCTAGATTATTCAAGTGTGAACCTGGACAGGTCTGTGACTGCTGCTATGCTAGTCTAAACAAAAAGTAATGAGATGCTCCTTGGATTAGGGTCACGGTCATAGGAATGGAGAGGAAGGTACAGATGCATGAGATATTACCTATTTGGAATCAACAGGATTTAGAAACTGCTGAGATGTGAAAGGAAAAGAAGAGAGAAGTCAAATATTTCTGTGAAATTTCAGACCTACGTGACTAGAAATTTATTTAGTGCCTTCATCAAAGAGAAGTTAGTAAAAGGGGCAGATTTAAAGAAGGAATGATGATTTCAAACTTACGTCTAAGAGAAGGTGCTGGAAGAACCTCCAGGTAGTTTATGGGAGAGATCATAAATATGGGGCTGAGAGGCACCATAAAAAGTCACCTATAAATCAGTAAATAAGTATTAATTAAGCACTAAGTTTTAATTAATTAATTAAGCAAAGTAATCTTTGCTCTCAAGAAATCCAAACCCTTTATAGATGGAGCAAATGAAGTCCACCTTAGCGGTCAATCCTCTGACACATCTCATGGTTCCCCAGGGGCCAACCAGAGGCCTCTGTTCATTCATGCTCTTTAGCAAGAGATCAGAGCATGTGTGTTGCTGGAAATGCCCAACACACAGGTGCACCTCTGTAGAAAGTAGCCCTGTCAAATAGATCATGACGACTCCCCTTATTATCCTATTAAACCAAAGACTATTGGAGTCCAGCCAGCCTGGTTAGGGGTGATTTTTTTTTTGACTAGGCAATGGGGTTCAGTGACTTGCCCAGGGTCACACAGCTAGTGATCATTATATGTCTGAAGCTGGATTTGAACTCAGGTTCTCCTGAATCCAGGGCCAGTGTTTTATCTACCAAGCCACCTAGCTGTCCCAGAGGTGATTTTTATTCAGAGATATAGAATCTGGTCTGTTAAAACATCTTCCTTCCCATCCTCCTTCTCTGGATTCTAGGATACCTTGTCTAGTATTTCTGGTATATACCTCAGATTCCTAACCTAAGCTCATTGCTTGGAGCCGTAGCATATGACATCTAAGCCCCAGTCTCCACTTTTTGTTTCCTACCATCTCTGAGTTCCTGTTCTAGTCCCAAGGGATTCTCGTTCTGAGCTGTGAGGATTATCCAGGGATCATATGAAAGGAAAGTTGACCCTAAGAATGTCACCCACCATGCCCATCTGTTAGGTCCTATTTAATGTTCAATCCTTGTCCCAGGTTCAGTTCTTGAATCTTCTTCTATCCTGCCTTGGATTCCATCTTGACAAATCCTATATTTTTCCAGCTGTTACCCAATTTGGTAACTTAGAATTTCTATTTCCCTAGTCATATCATAGAAGTTCTTTGGCACCCTGGGCACCAAGCAGGCATGGGTACAATGATTTCTGGAATCTCCTAAAAGATCCATGCTGGCCTCAGTTTAGGCAAAGTAGGCCACTGTCTGTGTGGTATGATTTCAGGAATCCTGGGAAATTTCCTTGCCCTAAAAATTCCCATCATCTGTTCTCTAAAACCATTACTTCTGTTGTTGATGCCTTTCTCCTTTAATTTCCTGCCCCTAACTATTCTTCTGTGTACTGCAACCCCCTTCCCCCTTGGAACAAAATGACATATTTTCCTTTACATCTAAGTGGATGATGCTAGTGTCTTTCCTAACAGTAGCTATTTATAAGGTTATGGAGAGAGCAAATGGTGGCACAAGTCTGTTACAAATAGGTAGAGGGCACCTCCAAACTGAGGAGGCTGAGACTGCTGAAGATAAATTTTTGATTTCACCATTTTCCCAACCTTGATGTCCTATTAGTTTTGAAGTACACTTTACTGCTTCTGGGTTGCAGGATCTTGAGGGAATCATCACCACCATCAACCTCTTTGTTCTTAACCAAAAGACAGAGAATCAGGATCACTATCATCCCCATTCCCATTGTCTCAATTTGCATTTGTAAGGGCTTACAGCATTCAAAGTACTTTCCTATTCATTTTCCTGCTGGTTGAAAATTGTCTTTTCTTCCTGAGGTCTCAATGGCAATTTGTTCTCCTCTCCTTCATGCCATGGATTAAAGTTATGTTTTGTGGAAAAAACAAAAACAAACCAACAGCAGCAGCAGCAACAAGAAAAACTAACTTTCAAGTCAGAGAACCTGAATCTGAATTCCAACTTTGCCAGATCTACTGGCTGGGTGACAATTCAACATTTCACTTCAACTCTCTGTTCTCAGGTTCCTTGTCTATAAAATTAGGGCAATGGACTAATGACTTTTGATCAAGAGAACAGTCAAAATCCTGTATCTGAGAGGGGACCATGAAGAAGGCTGAGAACCTTCGTAAAATGAATTGTTCACCTCTTTCATTGGTTACCTTTCACTAAATTCCCCCTCTAGGGCTTCTTTGTAAGCTCCCTGAAAAAAAACTCGTTGTGTGTGTGTTTTTTTTGGGGGGGGATGACTATTATCATCAAAGAGAAATAGATGTGGTAAGATGAATGAAATCCCAAGATTTTCTCTCTACAGGGAATGGAAACCACCATGAACTGGGAGTAGTTTGAAACCTAAAGCGGATACCAGTAATCAGAGATCTGAATTTCCTGGTGGAGAAAAAAAAGCCAAGTTGTGGGATCTAAGAGGTGCTAACATCTAATGGACTAATATCATCTCAGTGAAGGCATTCATGGTGGGGGTAATAGTTGAGCACAGGGCTGGAGTCAGGAAAGTGCAGGAAATGTTAGAGAGACAGTGAGAGAGGCCTAAGAGGGGTTTCATTGTAGGAGGGGAATGGGTGATAAAGGTAGGGTGGAACTAGAAGATAAAGGATTTTGAAGCCAGGTCAAATTTTCCTAAAACATAACTGGAACACATAGGATAGGAATCCGGCAGCATCACCCTGCTATAGTGTCCTTGATAAAGTCATTCAGCTAATCTAGGCCTCAGTTTCTCTCATCTATCAAATGAATGGATTGGAATAGATGATTGTTAAGTTTTTTTCAGTTCTAACGTATGCTATGTTTCTCTCTTTTTATCCTGTAGGCAATGGGGAGCCACTGAAGGTTAAAAGAAATCACGTCTAATATGTATTTCTAGTGATGAAATAGCAATTTCACTAAGCTCTCACCAAATGATATGCTCCCTTTGTAACACCCTATATTTGAATATCATACAATCAGCAGAACATGATTATATTCTAGCTGTTTCTGAAAGTCATGCAATTACCTTGATATTTTTGCACCATTAAATGGGAAAAAATATCCTTGTTTTCTCTCCTTCTCTTTTTTGGGTTGCTTTTAGCAGTCTCAAAATCAGCTTTCATTTTGACTGCTGCTTAACAGAATTTGATTAAAAAAAGTAAACTAATTACAACGGAAATGCAGCCCTGCGAAGCTTTAAGAAAAACACATTATTTTGTTTTAGGGTTCAGTTACTATACATTCATTTATCATCTTTATAAGCGATATGCAGGCGATGATGAATAGGCCCTGGCTTTGAATCAGGAAATGTAAATTATCCTCTTTCTTTTTTTTGGGCGAATAATGAATACTAGTAAATTTGAAGCTAAAAGATGTGCCAGGAAATCAGGGATGATGTAATGCCATGTAAGCAATCCTATGGGCCGAGCATCTGGGAATCAAACCCAGGAAGGAACCCTGGGTGAGGGGATTCCCATTTTGAGTGTGGCTACATTGTCACCCATGAGTGTGGTTCAAGCCAACTGGAAGGAAGCTTGCAAGATTGAGGAAGAGTTGATTGGTTTTTGCAGAAGTAAATGAAAGTTTGATTTATTTTTATTTCATAATGAAATGTAGGTTGACTTTTATTGAGAAGAGAGGGAGTAGCGGGATTAACAATCCCTGTGGCCTTTTCTTTGCAAAGGACTTAAGAGTTTGGCACAAGGGAGAATGCATTGACTCAGGAGTCAGGGAACCTGGTTGCAAATCCTGCTTCAGAGGCATACTACTTGAGTGCACTAACTTGAGTCATGTAAACTCTTCAGGCCTCAGTTTCTCATCTATGAAATGAAAGAGTTGGGCTGGATGTCCTCTAAGGTCCCTTTGAGCGCTAGACCTATGAGCCTATGAACTTTGCTAAGCTAGAACTGGTAGTAGTTTAAAACCTGAAGAGAAAACTCAACGGTCAAGGTATGATGGGGGAAAATAGGGTGATGGGTTACCTTACCATTCATTGTTGTTCATCCTTAGTTCTCAGAGAGGACCATTGACATCAAGAGGGTGGCATCTTGACTTGCAAGGGAATTGGATTTAAGGGAGGCATGGCTGTATAAAGTCATCAGCCTCATTCTCTCCTTCAGAGTCACCAGATGCCAGATGCACGGCCTCACTTTGATTTCTTTACTCATTTGATTCCTCCAAACTAGAATGCTCTTCCCCTCAGATTGCCTGTCCACATCTTACATGGCTTTCAAGGCCCTATTCAAATACTTTGTACAACCATTCAGCCCACAGCAATCTCTTAATAAACTGTTTAGACTTTCTACTGTATCGGAGTGGGGGGAGAATAGCTTATATTTTACAACAATTAAGTAAGGCAAAGTATTGTGGATAGAACCTTTAAAATGTAGTGAGGATGACTTGGGTTCAAATACTACCTCAGACATTGTGTGACCCTGGGCAAGTTCTTTAACTTAATTGACCCTTTGTTATCTCATCTGTAGAATGGAAATAAAAATAGCACCACCTGCCAGGGATGCTGTGATGATCAATGAAATGAAAGATGCAAAGCAATTGGCAAACCTTAGCATGATTTATAAATGGGAGTTGTTAATATTTTAATATAATAATAATAATAATAATAATAAAAATAATAATAATAGCTAGCATTTACATAGTGCTTTAAGGTTTACAAAGCACTCACATCTTCCTGACTCCAGGTCCAATTCTTTATTTACTGTACCATCTAGCTTCCTTCTCCTTTGTCATCATGTAGTAGACCAAGACAGCCTGGAAAACACACTGCACTAGGATTTAGAACGTGGTTTCTAATCCTGACTCTACTGCTTATTTATGTTGTCGTGTATTGTCAATTGTCGAAATATTTTCAATATATTCATATTGAGAAGTAAATTCATTTCTCTGGACCTCATTTTCTCCCTCTAAAAAATTAGAGGATGTTTTATTGTATGAAGTGACCTACAGGACTCCTTCCAACAGTAATCTCTTGGCATCCTGTGCTTTCTAGGGTAGCTGGAATTCTTTACAGAAGTAGTACCACTTCAAATAAGCCTCAAGGGATAGCATTTAGGTAGGTGGGCAGACTGGAGGAAGCTACTTTTTTTTAATCTGGAGTGAATTGTATGACAAGAAATCTGACTGAAAGGCTGATCATGTTAAGGATGGATAGACATACCTGAATTTGACCAGCTGTCCACCTCTGGGCATTTGCCCATCTTGTTCTCTAGGATTGGAATGGACTCTTTGTTTATTTAATTCCTACCATTCTTTAACCCCAACCCAAATCTCACCTCTTTTATAAAAGCTCTCACATTATCAGTCAAGTCAAGTCCTCCTCCAACTTCACACAGCACTTATTATATGTCTCTAATATAATATTGTGCATTCTATTAGCTCTGCGTTTGTGCATCTTGTCTTCTTACTAGACCATAAAATCCATGATGGTATGGACTGTATCTTTCCTAAACTTTGTGCTCACTAAAAGTTGAATTAATAGACTTGGGGTATCTTATAAAAAGAAAAAGAAGATGTTCAGAGTTTTCTCACTAATCTAAATTGTCAGTTTGTAAGATATAAACTTCTTTGGGGCAAAAGTAACTTTAGACCTCACCTTAAAGAACAATATAACATTGATGTTGGTGCAGAAAGTTGTGCAAACTTATTTTCATTTTTAGGGCTTTTCCAGTCTATTTCACTAACACGCATATGGAAAGTTTAAGTTGTTTGTATGCATTCTGAGAATTAATTTTCAAATGGCAATTTACACCCATTTGGGTAGCATTTATGGATTAAGATATTAGCTGCATACAACACTCACGGAGAAAGTTATGTTTAAATCATTAGTTCCCATACACAGTATAAAGTATGTCAATTTGATTTCCATGAAATGATTTTTACACATATCCTGTTTCCCTTTTTGGAAATCAGACTCAAGTCTCTCAGCTTGCCAAACTATATCAAAGGTATTTTGCATATCACTTAAAAAAAACCAAAACAACACTTTTCATTAATTCTTACTTCTTCTCATTTCCTCTTTTGAGGGGATTGCTTTTATTATAGCTTCCATCATGGTAATGTCAGCCCACTGAAGCAAAGATTGGGCACACTGACCTTGGAAAAAATAAATAAAACAAGGCAAATTATGGTGTACTGTCGCTTTAAAATGTAGTCCATTTCCCCTAACATATTAAAAGTCTAAATATTTTATTGTTCAGGAACAATCTCATTTTTATTGCCCAAATCACAGTTCATTGGTTAGCATGTGCTGGGCAGAGAAGCTAGCTGGTCAGCTAATAGCCTCCCCACTGCTAAAATTAACTAATAGTTAAAGTAATAACCATGGACCCTCCTGGCCTGAGTTAATAGTCAGTGGTAATCTGGGAAATTATTTTGCTTCTTTCATTTCAATAAGTCTTCGCGTTGGCCATTTCTACCTCCTCTATATGCTCTTAAATGCCCTCTAGGTAGCAAAGACTTGCATGAGGGCCCACAGGAACTTGGGTAGCTATTCCAAATTTCAAACATGGAGCTGTGCTTCTCTTCTAATGATGTGGAGTGAATTAAGCTACTGTCATGTTTCTGACAATCTATAATCTGGTCCCACCCAACTTTTCCAAATTCATCTCTGTCTTTTCTCTATATGAATACTCTATTCCATAGAGGCCAAAATGCTTAATAGTCCCCCACTCCCACCTTCACGATAATTCCATTTGCCATATGCATTTCTTTTTTTTCCACATCTTTGCTTATGCACTGCCCCCCACCATATACACACCTCAAAGCCTCTTCCTTTCATTTCTCCTATCCAAAACATTATGCCTCAATGCCCATCTCATCTCATCTCTTTTCTGAAGCATCCCTTTAAAATTCCTTTCATCTGTGTTGGTTCATTCTTTTTCCTGACTTTCTCTAGCATTCATTGTCCTTATCACATATCTTGCCACTTATAACGGTAACATTCTGTTGTTGTTTATTGTTAGTTCTTGAAGAGGACCAATAACATCAGGAGATGATGCCATGACATGCAAATGAATTGGATTTAAGTGAGGGAAGGCTGTGCAAAGTCGCCAGACTCACTTTCTCCTCCAGAGCCATCTGGACCCAGTGGCAAGATATAGAGCAGAATGACTGGGGATGGCCCCAGATGCATTAAACTATAACTAGATACATACTCAAAATATAAAAGGTCATGTTATAAACAAATGAGAAACATAAGGAGGAAAATTCCTTTCAGAATTATGACTAGGGGAAGAATCTGGGATTAAACTAAAGATAAAGTGTACATTTTTGGTTACAAAATTTGGTTACAAAAATTGAAGGTTTTTATACAAACAAAATCAATGCAATTAAAATTATAAAGGAAACAGTTAACTGAGAAAAAAAAAATATTTGCAAGTTTCTCTGATAAAGGTTTGATAGCCAAGATCTATAAGGAAATGACTTTTAAATATACAGAATAACAAATATTTTCCAAATACATACGGTTAAAGGATATAAAAAAGAGAGCTCTGAAAGGAAGAGAGAAAGAACATCAGCCAAATGGGAAAAAAAAATTGCTCCAAATCACTATTATTATGGTTGTCCTTTGTACTTGAAGTGGACCAAAATGACATCACAATGTTGAAGTCAATGAATGGTATGTGTCCAACTTTAGCTAATTAAATCAACATGAACTCAAAAAGCTCTACCACAGGTAGGGCACAAATAATCAGTATGAATATTTAGGAAGGGGATGTCTCTACATTTGCTCTTCTCACATTTCTTGTTTTGAGTTACTGCAATTCTGCCTAGCTCACAGAGCACAGCATCTTCTTTTATGTGGGCATGCCACTCTGGATGGTCCCGTGCCAACATCTCTCATGTCTCACAATCAGTATCAATGTTCTTCAGAGAGACCTTGAGAGTATGCCTGTATCATTTCTTCCGAACTCTGTGTGAACACTTATTTTGTGTAGGTTTGCCTAAGAGACTATTTTCTGGTGAACTCAAAAAAGGCAAGTGTTCAACAGTAACATTCTAGAGGGACTTTGTAGGTCATAATATTTAGAGCTACAAGGAAACCTTTTTTCCCACTCATTTGATGGAACAGGATAAAGACCAGAAGTGGTAATGACTTGTCTTAAACTAATGTAGGAAATTAGTCACCAGTCTGGGATTAAAATCCAGGTTTGTCTTTCCAATACACCAGTTTAGCTTTATAACTTAATTAAGTGCTTTGTAGAATCCAGTGTTGTACAGTGGAAAATGGAATGCAAGGTGGTGCTACAGTGCATAGAGCACTGGGCTTGAAGTCAGGAACACTCCTCTTCCTGAATTCAAATCTGTCCTCAGACACTTTATAGCTGTGTGATCCTGGGCAAGCCATCTAACCCTGTTTGCCTCAGTTTCCTCATCTATACAATGAGTTGGAGAAAGAAATAACAAGCTACTCCAGCGTTTTTGCCAAGAAAACTCCAAATATGGTCATGGAGAGTAGAACACAAATGAAACAACTAAACATTAAAACAGTGGAAAATATGCTGAAACTGAAATCATAAGAACTGGCTTTGAATCTTTGTTCTGCCACTAGCCTGCCAAGTGACCTTTAACTTCTCAGATTATTCATCTATAAAATGAAATTAAATTAAATAATCTCTAAGGTATTTTTCAGCTCTAAATCTATGATGTATCATGTACATTATATGTACATATATATATATATACACACACACACATATGTATATGCATATGCATATATATGTATATATACATATTTTATATAATATGCAGATACATTCATTTTGTATAATGTATACATTTTATATCATATATTTATATTCCATAACAATAATCTCTACTTATTTCATAACTGCTAGTCTTATCCTAACGAGAATATGAACTCTTCAAAGATAAAGGTTTTCTTTGTCCCCTCAGTAGCAATTGGGACAGCACTAGGAGCACCAAAGGAAAATAGTAAGCATCTTTTCAGTTGAATGTGGAAAATTAAAATCTATGTCAGTTGGCTGCTGGGTGGTGCAGTAGTAGAGTAGTGGACCTGGGGTTAGGAAACCTGAGATCAAATCTAGCCTCAAATACTTCATAGCTCTGTGACCCAGGGCAAATTCCTTAACGTCTGTTCTGCCTCAGTTTTCCCAAGTGTAAATTGGGGATGATAATAGCATCTTTCTCCAGGATTCTTGTAAGGATTAAATGAGATAATATATGTGACGTGCTTTGTAAACCTTAAAGTTCTATAAATGCTTGCTACTACTACTACTACTACTGCTACTACTACTACTACTACTACCACCACCACCACCACCACCACTACCACTATCACTACCACTGCTGCTGCTGCTACTACTACTACCACTATTACTACTACTACTGCTGCTACTGCTGCTACTACCACCACCACCACTACAGTGTGGGAATATCTGATATCTAAGAAAAAATTGATTATTAAGTAATGGAATAATCTAGTCCTGGTCTTAGTGGTATTTTTTTTTTCTTACCACCGGCTGAAAAAGGTGGGCTTGTGATTGATAATTGTCGTTTAAACAAGATTACAAAATTATGGTTCAAAGTGGTATGAGGAGGAGGGTAAGGGAATTTCAGTCCCTCTTTGGCTGCTAACTATGTGACCTTAGCCAATATGTTTCTCTTTGGACTTCAGTTTCTTCACTAGAACTAGAGGACCTCTCCATTGGAGATAGATAGATGGATAGATAGATAGATAGATCAAATAGAGGTGGATAGAACATTTATTAAGTTATTATGTTCCATGCATTGTGCTAAGTACTGGAGACAGCTATTAAAAGCAAACAAGAGAGCCCCTCTCCTTGAGGAGCTTACGGTCTGTGGGAGAAGATAACAAATGAAGGGGTGTCAGAAAGGAGGAGACAGTACCTCAAAGAAGAATGTTAAGGAGATTACAGCAAGTGAAATGATGAACTGGTTTTATGCTAGATGAGGTAAAATGCTCACAAGTAGGGGTGGGCAGATTGGGGTCCAGGATTGAAATCTGAGGTTCTGGTGGGATGGAGGTGGACAGAGAGTGAGGCCATGCTGGAGAGATTTTCTGAAAAAGTCAATGACTTTTTTGATAGGCAGACAGTGACAACAGGATTAGTTCTCAGAAAAGCTTTGTTTGTGCTCCTGATCTGAAGTGGAAGACACCAGTCTAAAGGCTTTGGAAGAGCCTTTCTCAGATTTGTGACCCATTTCTCTGTTTGGTTAATGACCTGTATTGTGTCTTTTTGCTTAGTTATCTAGAAATTTGAAGTAAAAACATTCTTTTTACCTTATGTGCACACTTTTCCATTTATACACAAAGAGGAATTTCAAGCATTTCTGCCTAATGGTAGCAAACATTGATTGACTGATACATTCATGCCAGCTAGGTGCCACAGTGGATAGAGCAATGAACTTAGAGTCTGGAAGACTTGAGTTCAAATGTGGCCTCAGAAGCTTATTAGCTGTGTGACCCTGAGTAAGTCACTTAATGTCTGTCTACCTCTGTTGCTTTATCTGTAGAATGGGGTTCACAACAGTACCTACCTCTCAGAATTGTTGAAAGGATAAAATGAAATATTTGTGAAGAGATTAAACCTTAAATATTAATATAATTGCTTATTATTATTGTTATTATTACCATTAGTTTATTCTATACTTTGCCCTATCTGGGCAGTGGGAGGGATAATCAACCCAAAAAACAAACAGACAAACAAACAAAAAAGTAGGACAACAGATTTGGAGAAATTTCAAAGAACAGCCCTCACCAGCATGCCCAGGACACTAAAGCTTAGTTGATTCCAAGCAACACTGAGACCATAGTAGCTGGAGAAAGTTATGGAGAATGACAGATGTTCTGTAAATGATGATCAACCAAAGCAATGATGCAAATATTTGTAGATTTTGGACTATGGACCTTCTCATTCTTTCATTTTTTCTGCTTCCCAGCTTCCCTTGTTTTATGTTCTCATATAATGCTGCATAGTAAACCCATTTAGAATATTAAAGATTTGTTATTACCATGGAGAAAGGGAAAGAGTAAGGGGAAAGGAAATCATGTGGTTTTCTCCCCACAAAAAATTTGGGAAATCTGTTGTTCAGTCATTTTTCAATTGTGTCCAACTCTTTGTGACCCCATTTGGTGTTTTGTGTTTTGTTTTGTTTTGGACAAAGGTAGTGGAGTGGTTTGCCGTTTCTGTCTCCAGCTAATTTTACAGATGAGAAAATTGCGGCAAATAGGGTTAAGTGATTTGGCCAAGGTCACACAGCTAGTAAGTATCTGAGGTTGGCTCTCAGGTCTTCTTGACTTCAGGCCAGACCCTCTATGGACTATGGCACCACCTAGTTGCCTGTGAAGTTTGGGGACCCAATTAAGTAAGAAGTAAGGGTTGTAGCATAAAGCTATCAGGGGAACCAGTGATCTGGGCCTTGGTTGAAAATATTGAAGTTATGGAGTAGGCATAACTCATGACATCACAAGGAGCCACTATATGTTCTTGAAAGTTGTACAAAGTACTATTTTAGAAAAATTCACCTGGATATAATTTGCAGGGCTCTTAAAGGCAAGGAAACCAATGTTAATGAAGTGCAGACTTGAATATTAAGTCTACCTTTCTATAATTGAACTCAGATTAAAAAAAAATCCTACCTATCCTTCAAGGCTAAGTTTGCAAACTTTCTCCTCCATGTGTGTTTAGCAGACCCTTCCATCCCAAAGTGAGTTCCTGTGGCACTTCTGGTCCATTGCACATATTTGCAGTACAGGTGTGGTGTAATGGGTACAATCCTGCTGTTGTAATTAGGAAAACCTGGGTTCAGGTCTTGCCTTTGACACAGATTGTTTGTTTGTCTCTGGTCAAGTCTTTTAACTTCTCATTACTCTGGGCCAGAGGTGACACGCAGTGGACAGGCTGGAACCAGATTAAAATGTAATTGGGAAATATTTAACAAAATAAGTAAAAATACAAGAGAACATATGTAATCTTAATATATTTGGTTTTCTAAGTAAATCTGTGACCCACAGGGATCCTTATATACTGTTTAGTGTCTTCTATTTCTATCTGATTTTGACCAAACTCAAATCAAGACAGATCCCTAGAAACAGGCTGCATAATGACTTAGAAATCCACAAATTCAGGTTATCTATGTTCTATTATATTTTTATTTATTATGTCAAATATATCCCAATTACATTTTAATCTGGTTGAGCCTGACTCAGGAGTTTTGTCAGCCTGTGAGTCTGACACCTCTGCCCTAGGCAACTCTCTAAGACTAGGGGTTATAAAGAAAGAACAGACTTGTATTGGTAGAGGAAATTTCTCCCTAGTAGGTCTCTACACCTGTGGAATCAGAATACCTCTCATGTACCTATCTTGTGTTAGATGGAATTCCAACCTACCACTAAATGATCAAAAGACAGTGATTAATGGCCAGCTCTAACAGCTTCAAGACCTTATTGATGGTGAAAAGCAAGAAAAGAAAAGAAGGAACCAAACATTTGTAAAGGACCAGTACATGCCAGGCTCTGGGCTAAGTAAGTGCTTTACAAAAAGAAAATCTCATTTGATTCACACAACAGCCCTGGGGGGGGGGGGTAGGTGTTAATATCATCTCCATTTTTGTACTTGAGGAAACTGAGGCCAGCAGAGGTGATATGATTTGCCCAGGGATACCCAGCTCATGTTTAAGGAAAGATTTGAACTCACACTCCAATCCCAGTGTGGCACCTGGCTACCAGGTAAAATGGTAAAATCTCAATCTGATGCCAAAGAATAACAAGGCTAAAATATTGATTTAGAATAAAAACCAGTAATTGTGGAAACACCAAAGTCACCAAAGAGTTAGAGAATCTAGGGATATAGATGAAAAAAGATGAAGAGACAGAAGAACTTTAATTCATGAACTGTAAGACAAGAATACACACATATATACACATATATGCCTGTATATATGTATATATATGTATACACATATGTAATGTATATATATACACATATATACATTATGTATACACATATGTAATGTATATATATACACATATATACATACACACACATCTCTCTATCTCTCTATCTCTCTATCTATCTATCTATCTATCTATCTATCTATCTACACACAAAAACTAAACTCAAGAAGAGATGGGAGCATAAGACCCATTGCCTCTTAAAGGCACACATCTATGCATGGCTTCCTTTTAATAGTGAGTGAATGGACCAGTGCTACCCATGCTTCCTTGCCCTTTGCAAGAAACAGATAGGCTCTGAGGCAGCTTTAATAAATATAGAAGGTGCATGGTTGTAGATTTAGAGGAGCATGTAACCAGTTACTCTAGTATGTAGACTGCATGAAAGGGAGTAACATGTAATAATAAGGCTAAAAGGGTAGATGGGTGCCAGATTAAGAAGCCCTTTAAATGTCTAAGAGAGGAGCTTTTCTTGTTTTGTTTTTCATTTTACCCTAGAAGCAAGAAGGAGTTAGGACTGGTGTTTGAGCATTGGACTTGACTGGACATGGTAAGAAATGTGCTTTCAGAACATGAGAAGGGGGAGCCTCAAGATAGGGAGGTAGTCCAGCTGAGGAATGATGAGCACTGCCCTTCACCAGGGTGATGACACTGAGAATGAGGAAAGGGGCTAAAACATCAGAACTGTTATGGAGGTAGAAACTACAAGACTTGGCAACTGGCTGGATAAGTCGAGTGAGAGATAGTGAAGAAGTGGGAATGATTCCATGGTTGTGAACTCTGGATACTATTGTGTTCTTTATTTCTTGTAATATTGTTTCACTTTACAAGCGTTCATCTTGTGTTCCCAAAGACATAGTAAGTTGCTTTAGAACGGGCACTGCCTCTTGTGCTTCTTGTCTCCCCCACAGGGTGTACTATACAAAAAACCAAAACAAACAAACAAACAAAAAATGACAACTTCAATACATTTTTGCTTGTATTGGCAGAAGAAAAAAAAGATTTACAATTGTCTATTTTTTTCTAGATCTTCAAAAGATATTTCCCACGATCATGCTAGAATTCCAAGGAAATCTTTATTTTGCATGAAAATCATGGATCCATATAATAAAGTCAAAGAATATTCTCTGAGACATCTAAAAAAATCATTTGAAAGAGGTAATGAGCCTTAATCAAAGATGGGGTTATTCTATGCTCACTAAGGCAGATTTTTCTCTAAACACATCTGCCACATGGGGATTTAAATCAAGCACTCTCATTTTTTTTAAAGAAAATATTTATTTCACTACAGGATGTAATCGTTGTGAGAGCATATCTTTGGAATTTGCCTTTAAGATATACTTCAGTTGGCAAGAGCATTGGACAGTAGATGTGGGCAGGTGTTGTATAGAAAAAAAATCTTCCCCAGCAGATACATTATTTTAAAATAAAAAGACAACTCCCTGAGGCTTTGGGCTTTAATGATTCTCTCTGCAAGTTTTCAGAACAATGGCCCAAAAACCCCTCTAGAAAAAAATTTCCTCTTGCAGGTCAGCACTTTTCCCTCTTAGCCTTACCTTGGCCAATGGCATTAGTGGGTATTTGTCAATACTGAATTTCGTTTGCTGCATAACAGCTCTGGGAGCGAGCACATCTTGTTGAATTTTCCTTGCCTCTTAAACCAGAGTTCCTACTTCTCTCTAGCTTTGTGTTGTCAGCAAAACGTAACGTGTTTACAATCGGTCTCTTGATCTGGGGTAATTACCTGTAGGAGAAAGAAAGAGGGTAGGAGCCTTAACAAGAGGAGCGTTGTGTTGTCTCCTGGTGGGCTCCCGTCCTGAAAGTGTATCAGACTTGTCAAATTGGTTCAAATTAAATTGACACAGTGCTCTACAAGGTATCACCATGTTATTATATCTCTCTGAGCCCTTTTGGGCAGGAAATGCCTTTGGAGTTAAAGAGGAGTGATGCAAAGGAAACAGACTTAAATAAAATAAGTAACAAGGTCATTACATGAAGGACTGAAACATTGGACAGAACATTGTCATGCAACTGAAATTTACATCACATCCCTGAGGCTGCTTGCTTGGTATTAATCACTGTGGATAAAGCCTACATTTAGGAGCTCTTTTCTTGAGAAGTTCACCACCAGACCCAGGCTTAGGCACTGGTGAAGTAGCTAGATGCCTACATAATATGATGAGGAAGATGCCTAAATTACCATCCCACCCTCATATATCATGTATGCCCGTGTACACACACACATACACACACACACACACACACACACACACACACACATACATATACAGTATTCCAAAAGTCTTAGTGCAGTTTTAGGCTCTGATAGTTTAAAATTGCATTAATTGCCCAGTATATAGGCAATATTCAAAGCGACTAATACTTGGTACCGACCCAGTAGGCTCATATATCTGATGCTACTTTTAGTTTCGCAACCATGTATGTTATACATGCCTACATATGTAGGTATAAGACTATATAGGTGGACCATACATGTGTACATATACATGCATATGTATACATGTGTGTATATACATATACACACCTGAATATGGATGTATGTATATTTGTATGTATATACACGTGCACATATATTCTTTCATCTACCATTCATGGGGACTGCAATTACAATGTTAGAGCTCCAGTCCTTGAGGATTAAGAGCTTTTCCATTTTTATGATTCCCTTGTTAATGTCAAGATATCCTTGGGATGGCTCACACTTTAATCCCTTATCAGCGAACACCTTCAGGAGAATAAGTTTATCAGTTGTTTTCTAACTGAAACAGATGAGAAGAAGCCCCTATAGGAATGTGATGTAGGCTAGCTGTGTGTGAAAGTGAGGGGAAGCTACAGATGTTCAAATAGAAGGGTGAAAAGGATGAAGGCTGAGAGAGAAGAGAAATTCATAAAGCTCAAAATGAGCTGAAGCTTGCAAGGAATGGAAATAGACATGTTATTATTTTTTCAAATTATATTCTATATAAAAGTGTGGAGTCAAAGAGGAACTGGCTTAGTGGTCGAGGGGGATGGCACAATGACAATGCATAGGGAGAAGGCAGAACTATTCAACTCATTTTGCTTCTATTTTCTTTAGTGAGAAGAATACTCTTTGAATTAGAAAGAACAGAATTAAAATGGCTAATAGAGAGTTGATACCCCAAATGCAGAAAAATATAAGAGAAGACCCAGCTCCTGGTTACTCAAACAATAAACAGTCACTTCCTTAAATGCTCACTATGTGCTTTGATGCTGGGTATACAAAGAAAAATAAAATAAAGCATTTCCTGTCTTCAAGGGGCTTCTAGTCTTCCCAAGGAGACATATGCATATTAATATATATAAATACACACACACACACACTTGTGTGTGTGTGCTTGTGTGTGTGTGCTTGTGTGTGTGTGTATGTATATACATATACATATATATAAACACAAGGTAATCTGTGGATGGGACATCACTAGTTTCTGGGGAAATTAGGGGAAAGTACATGTTGTAAAGGAAACAAAGGATTCCAAGAATTAGAAAGGAAGAGTTTGTGCTATATTCTAAGCACATTTTAAACAGAGAGATATACACAGGGTAAGGGTAAGGGACTAGAGCAGAATCTATTATGCTTTGGCTGAAGCAAAGGAAGCAAGGGTAGCAATCATGATCTCAGACAAAGAAAAAGCAAAAATAGATCTAATTAAAAGAGATAAGGGAGGAAACTATATCTTGCTGAAAGTTACCATAGACAATGAAGTCATATCTATACTAAGTATATATGTACCAAATCATGTAGCATCTAAATTTTGAAGAAGTTGGATGAGTTACAGGAGGAAATAAATAACAAAACTATACTGGGGGGGAAACCTCAACTTTTCCCTATCAGGATGAGATAAATCCAACCAACAAATAAACAAGAAAGAAGTTAAGGAGGTGAATAGAGTTCTAAAAAAGTTAGATATCATAGATCTCTAGAGAAAATTGAATGGGAACAGAGAGGAATATACTATTTTCTCAGCAGTACGTGACACCTACACAAAAAGTAACAATGCATTGGAACCTAAAAACCAAATGCAGAAAAGCAGAAATAGCAAAGCATTCTTCTCAGATCATAATGCATTAAACATTCCATTCCATAATGGACAATGAAAAGAGAGGTTAAAAATTAATTGGAAATTAAATAATCTAATCCTAAAAACAAGCGGGTCAAAGAACAAATCATAGAAACACTGGATGATTTCATGTAAGAAAATGTCAACAATGAGAAAACATAACAAAATTTATGGGATGCAGTCAAAGTGGTACTTAGGGGAAAATTTATATCTCTAATTGTTTACATCAATAAAATAAAGAAAAAGCAGATCAATGAATTGGAGAGATTAATAAAATTGAATTAATAAATAAAACTAGAAGCTGACTTTATGCAGAAAAAACCAAAAAATTAGATAAACCATTGGTTAATTTGATTTAAAAAAGGAAAGAAGAAAACCAAATTACTAGTATCAAAATGAGAGGGGTGAATTCAACACAGATGAAGAGGAAATTAAGACAATTGTTAGGAACTATTTTGCCCAATTATATGCAATAAATTTGGCAATCTAAATGAAATACATTAATATCTACAAAAATGTAAATTGCCCAGATTAACAGAAGAAGAAATAAAACACTGAAATAACCCAATCTTAAAAAAAAGAAATCAATTAAACCATCAATGAACCTCTGAAGAAAAAAATCTCCAGGACTAGATGGATTCACAAGTGAATTCTACTAAATATTTAAAGAACAATTAATCCCAATGTTATATAAATGATTTGGAAAAAAAATAGGTAAAGGAGTCCTACTGAATTATTTTTACTACACAAATGTGGTGCTGATA
The DNA here is from genome assembly GCF_003287225.1 of Phascolarctos cinereus. Classification (NCBI taxonomy): domain Eukaryota; kingdom Metazoa; phylum Chordata; class Mammalia; order Diprotodontia; family Phascolarctidae; genus Phascolarctos; species Phascolarctos cinereus. The sequence continues at coordinate 389,228,475 of NW_027555847.1, read as the reverse complement.
TCTAAACCAGGAAGAGCCAACACAAAGAAAGAATATTATAGACCAATTTCCCTAATGAATATTGATGTAAACCTTTCAAATAGCAAAGAAATTACAGCAATATATCACAAGTATCATACACTATGACCAGGTAGGATTTATACCAGGAATGCAGGGCTGGTTCAATATAAGGAAAACTATTAACAATAATTGACCATTTCAATAACAAAACCAACAGAAGTAATATGATTACCTCACTAGACGCAGAAAAAGCTTTTGACAAAATATACACCCATTCCTATTAAAAAAAAAACTAGAGAGTATAGGAATAAATGGATCTTACCTTAAAATGATAAGTAATCTTTATCAGAAACCATCAGTAAGCATTATCTATGATGGGGACAAGCTTGAAACCTTCCCAATACAATCAGGGGTAAATTAAAGATGCCCATTATTGCTTCTATTAGTTAATAATGTACTAGAAATGTTAGCTATAGGAGAGGATTCTGGGAAGATGGCAGAGTAAATTAAAAAAAAATCCAAGCTCTCAAGATTTCTACCCCCAAAAGAGATGAAATAGCTCCTCAGGGTGAATATAGAGTGCTAAAAATAAAGAAGAGTAGGGCTAGAGCAAGGGTCATCCTGGGACAATCAGAGAAGATCTGAACAAAAATACCAGGACTAGCTTTTGTCTCTGTGAAGAGTGAACACCTCCAGGCTAGGTCCTAAATCTGTTTAAATAACTAAGGGAAAGCCCTGGGGTTAGCTAAATTTGAAGACTGCCTCAGCCCCAGCCACAGGAAGTTTTCCCCCCAGGACAGTGAGAGGAGTTGGGCTTCTGAGTCAGAGAAGATGGAGGGAACCATACCAGACCCAGCCATGCTGTGGAGACTTGGCAGGGGCAAGAAGGAATATAATACTTAGGCTCATTTTATTAAGCCTTAATCACTGAATGGGCCCGGCCTCAGTCTAACTGAGTCCTGTTAAAGACCTCAGCTTGAAAAGTCCAAGGTCTCCCACTGCAACCTGGAACATATCCAGTTGTCCTGATTCATAACTGGCCCCTGGACCCAGATGACGCTGGAAGTGAAAGTGAGGCTAGTGACTTTGCAAGCCCTCCCTCATTTAAATCCAATTCATGTGATTTACACATGAACAATGATACCATAAAGCAAATTAAGAGAGCATGGTATAGTTTATCTGTCAGATTTATGGATAAGGGAAGAATTGAGGACCCAAGAAGATATAGAGAACACAACAAAATGTAAAATAGCTAATTTTTATTATATAAAATTAAAAATGTTTCATACAAACAAAACCAATGCAGCCAAAATTATAAGAAAAGCAGAAAACTGGGATTTTTTTAAACAAATATCTCTGATAAAGGCTTAATTTCTCAAATATTTAGAGAACTGAGTCAAATCTATAAAAATACAAGTCATACTCCAATTCATAAATGGCCAAAGGATATGAACAGGCAGCTTTTAGACAAAGAAATCAAAGCTCTCTGTAGTCATATGAAAAAATGCTCTAAATTGTTATTGATTAGGGAAATGCAAATTAAAACATCTCTGAGGAACCACCTCATACCTATCAGATTGGCTAAAATGACAAAAAAGGAAAATGTTGGATGTTGGAGGCAATATGGGAAAACTGGGACACTAATGCATTGTTGGTGCAGTTGTGAACTGATCCAACCATTCTGGAGAGCAATTTGGAACTATGCTCAAAGAACTATAAATCTGTGTACATCCTTTGTTCCAGCAATACCACTGCTAGGTCTATATTCCAAAGACATCCAAAAAAAGGGAAAAAGAACCTATTTGTACAAAAATATTTATGGCAGCTCTTTTTCTGATGGCTAAGCATTAACAATTGAAGGGATGTCCATCAATTGGGGAATGGCTAAATAAGCTGTGGTATATGATTGTAATGGAATATTATTTTGGTGTAAGAAATAACAAGCAGGATGATTTCAGAAAAACCTGGAAAGACTTGCATGAACTGATGCATAGAGAAGTGAACAGAACCAGGAGAACTGTACACAGTAACATTAGTATATATACAATGATCCAAGACAATTCCAAGGGACTAATGATGAAGCACACTATCTGCCTCCAGAAAAAGAACTGGTATTGTTTCAATACAGACTGAAGTGTGCTATTTTTCACTTTCTTTCAATTTTTTCTTTTATTTGAGTCTTCTTATACCAAATGACTAATATGTAAATGTTTCACACAATTGCATATGTATAACTTATGTCTGATTGCTTATCATCTTGGGGGGGTAGGAAGGGAGGGAGGGATAAATTTGGAGCTCATTAAATAAAAATGTTAAAAAAAAACCTTATTATGTGCCATGCATGCAGAGGTGGGGATATAAATGGAAGCAAAAAGAAAGATAGTCCCTGCCCTTGAGAAGATTACATTCCAATGAGGGAAGACAACACACAAAAGAACCCTGAAAAGTAGGGGACAGGAAAAATATGCATATAGGTGCAAGGCAGAGAAAGAAGTTTGGATATGTTGCTTCTAGGGCGAGAGGTCTGCTGGATCATGGTGGAGAAAGAAATGGAGTAGGACTCAGAGAAGAATGGAGTGAGACTGATTCTGACCCTTTCTATAGATTTCAACAATAGGATGCTATTAAATGCTTTTTGTACATGATGCTCATAGAAGGCAATGCAGTGGTAATGTAAGGGACATTGGACTAGAAGGAAGAAGGCCTGAGCTGTTGCAGGCTAACTCATCTATTTGGCTTTGGGTCAGTCATATTGCCCATGGGCACCTTCAGTCTCTTCATCAGTCAAACATGGATAATGATATCTGCATGACCTATTTCACAAGGATATGGTAAAGATGCAATGAGATATAATACAGGCTATTTGAAGCATGTAAAGTACAATTTAAATATAAGTGATTATTATTGTTGCTGAATCTTTTGGTTCCCTTGTTGTCTGCCCTTCCTCTCTATATAACCAGGTTGTCTTGGGTGTTTTGCTGGGGCATTTAAACAAAGCCTTTATTTTACTTTTCATTTCGGTTTATTTATTTTTTGCAACATTTATAAGCCATGTTGAAGGAAACCTCTGAGTTCTGTAGCCTCTGCCCCAGCCAGGGAAGGAGGCTTAGGGAATTCTAATCTGAGCCATCTGCTGACAGGTTGGGTGACCTTGGCCAAGTCACTTAACCTTGGCACACTGATGTTCTCATTTGTAACAAAGCAGTGGGAATGAGACCTGGATTACCTCGCCAGGGTGTCTTGAGGAATAACTAATTAATGATTGTAAAGCACTTTGCAAAAAGAAAGTGCTGTACAAAATGCTTAATATTAATAATAAAATGCACTTGCTGCAAGCCTTCAGGCATATATACAGAAATAATGACAGCAATTAAAATAACATGCTAACAAAACTCATTAACCCCCAAACCTCCTCCTGACTTCTCTTCATTATTTTAGCCTCAGTGCTTTCTTAAAACTCTTCAGATGGGTTCATGGGGAAGGAGACTAATGTGATATCTCATTCATCCTCCCCATCTCCTGAAAGAGTATCACCTAACTTCCCAGGACCTCCGCATCCTTCAAGACCCAGCTCACATCCTAGATCTTCCATAAAGCCTCCCTTGATCACTGCTATCCACAATGAGCTTTGCCTTCGTAAATTCCTGTATCTATACCACCCACTTAGCAGGTATTACTTAATTATAGAATCATAGCATGTTTGATATTCAAGGGAACTTAGAAAAGAAATAATACAATCTCTTCCTTTTATACAAATGAGGAAATTATGGCTGAGAGAGGTTAAATGATTCACCCAAAGTAGTAACAGAATTACTTATGGTTGAGTTGGGACTTGAAACCTATGGCTATCCCTTAGCTTTCGTACACCTAAAGGGAAAATGCCTATTGGGCCATGGGACAGAGGAAGGATAGAGGACTAGGGCACAGGGACAGCAGGACCCCCAACCTTTGTTTTGTTAATTTATCATCTATTCATATATATATATATATATATATATATATATATGTATATGTATATATATATATATTATATATAATATATAATATATATATAATATATATGTATATATATTATATATAATATATATATTATATATAATATATATTATATATAATATATATTATATATAATATATATATATAATATATATAATGTATATAATATATCATAAAAGCATATAGTATAGACAAATATATATGTGTATATATGTGTATACACACATATACACATGGATAGTAATAATGCATGTATATATACACATGTAAATATACACATGTGTGTATATGTGTATACATGTATGTATGTATGCACGTTTCCTGTTTCCACAGTCAGAAGTAAATTCTGTTAGGATAGATTCTGTGTCTCTTTCATCTTTCCTGTATCCATGATGCCTAGCATAGGCAAAGGGGCCTAGTAAGATTCAAAACTGTTTCTTGATTGATTCTAACAATATACCTTAGGGAACTAGAATACATGCTTATTCTTTTTCATGCTCCCCTTATCTATTTCAATATACTGAATGTAGAGGCAATGTATAGAGGTAGATTCCAGAGATGAGTTAATGGAATTTTAGCTATCCAGCAAAAAGACTTCTTGGGGCATGAGGGGCTAGGTAGAGAGAAGATATGGGGTCTTTTTATATGGCAAATGATATTGATATGACCTCATAACCTGTCATTCTAAAACTGGGAGGGAATAGCAACAGGGGAGCCCAACAAATCAACACTAGGCATTGAAAGAGAAGGGGAAAAGAGTAAATTGCTCCTGTTGCCCCTTGAAGGAGTTCAAGAACAGTCAGGAACTGATGTAGGTGATAATTAATAAAATATTCTGGTAGGAATGAAAGACAATAAGAAAATCACTATAAGCTGAAGTGGAAAAATCTCTTGGAAACAAGCTAGAAGCCATTTATATCCTCACTAAAATTTTGTTTTTCATTCTTTCCTCTAACAAACAGATGGTTGTTTCCAAAAGGCTTATCTCTTTTTTTTCTTGTTCTACCCCTCTTTCTCAATCTCTGATTCCTTGTGCTTTTTGTTTGCTTTCACTCTGTAAAGGCAGCCCCAAACCATGGGACCCCGACAACATTCATAGGAGTAAGCCAGAGGCTAACAGATAATAGGAGTGCCTCACATATTGTAGGTGCTTGATACAGTCTTCTGTTTGTTTGTTTGTTTGCTTGCTTGCTTTTAGCATTGGAGCTCACATGTTACCAGGGGAACCTGGTCCCTTTGGTCCTTTATTTTTATGGGTCAAAGACTTCAACCTGAACTGAAAATACTTCTCATACCCTTTAACCTTCATAACACCTTATTTTTGCTGCTACTATAAGGATGTTTCTACTGCTGTCATAGATCCCATCTTTACAGAATCTCCTTTCCTCAAACCAAAGTCCTAACAAGTCTAGAAAAGTTTTATTTACAAGGGAACAGTAAGTTTTAGAAGTCTTTGGTTGGGAGAAGAAATCACATTACTAAAAAGTGATCTGACAAATGAAATAACTAGCTAGCACTGGACTTTTCAATTTTAGAATCAATCTATGTAGTATTACTTGATGTTTAGACATGTGGTCAAAATATGTCTCTCAGGACAGAGAACCTTGATCATAAAGATTCAGATAGCAAAAACACTCCTGGAGAGTTTTTTTCCCCTCTAGAATGTTTATCTCAGTCCTTTGCAAAGCATGGTCTCCCAATTTTGGGTGTTTCTACCTTTACTCATTGGTGGGTTTCCAATGAGTGCTATAGTGTCAGCAATATTAATACTCAACTAGACTCTGGTTCTTCCTACACCCCAGTAAGTGACCAATACCACATAATAAAACCAGACATCACACATACTTTGTTTTTTTAAAAAAATAATTAAATTAATTTATTTTTAGTTTTCAACATTCACTTCCACAAGATTTTGATTTCCAAATTTCCTCCCTATCTCTCCCTTCCCACCATTCCAAGACAGTATGCATTCTGATTACCCCTTCCTCCAATCTAATCTCCCTTCTATCTCTCCCCACCCCCCACCCCTTACCCCTTCCCCTTTTATTTTCCTGTATGGCAAGATAAATTTCTATACCCCATTGCCTGTATATCTTATTTTTCAGTTGCATGTAAAAACAATTTTTAACATTAATTTTTAAAGATTCCCAAGATCTCTCCCTTCCTCTCTGCCCACCTACCCTCATTGAGAAGGCAAACAAATTGATATAGGTCAAACATCTGTAGTCATACAAAACACTTCTGTAACAGTGATTTTGTGAAAGACTATATTTCCCTCTATCCTATCTTGCCACCCATTTATTCTGTTCTCTCCTTTGACCCTGTCCCTCCTCAAAAGTGTTTGCTTCTGTGTACCCCCTCCCCCAGTTTGCCCTCCCTTTTATCATCCCTCCCTCTTAATCCCATTCCACCCTACTTTCCTGTAGGGTAAGATAGATTTCCATACCTAATTGAGTGTGTTTCTTATTCCCTCCTTAAGCCAAATCCAATGAGAATAAGGTTTACTCATTCCCTCTTGTATCCCCCCTCTTCCCTTCAAATGTAAAAGCTTTTTCTTGCCTCTTTTACGTGAGATACTTTATCTCATTCTGCCTCTACCTTTCTTCTTCTCCCAGTACATTCCTCTCTCACTCCTTAATTTTACTTTTTAGATATCATCCCTTCATATTCAGCTCACCCTGTGACCTATCGCTCTCTCTCACACACATATATACACATGTATATACATACATACATATATATGTGTGTACACATACATACATACATATATATGTGTGTACACACACACACACGCACACACACGCACACACACACACACACACACACACATATATATATACATACATACATACATACATACATACATACATATATATATTCCCTCCAACTACCCTAATACTGAGAAAGGTCTCAAGAGTTACAAATATTGTCTTTCCATGTAGAAATGTAAATAGTTCAGCTTTAATAAATCCCTTATAATTTCTCTTTCCTGTTTACCCTTTCATGCTTCTCTTGAGTCTTGTACTTAAAACTCAAATTTTCTATTCATCTCTTATCTTTTAATCAAGAATGCTTGAAAGTCCTCTGGGTAAGTGATTCTTGGTTTTAATCCCAACTTCTTTGACCTCGGGAATATCATATTCCAAGCTCTCTGACCCCTTAGTGTAGAAGCCGCTAAATCTTCTGTAATGCTGATTGTGTTTCCACAATGCTTGAATTGTTTCTTTCTGTCTGCTTGCAATATTATCTCCTTTAACTGGGAACTCTGGAATTTGGCTATAATATTCTTAAGAGGCTTCCTTTTGGGATCTCTTTCAGGAGGTAGTTGGTGGATTCCCTCAATTTCTATTTTACCTTCTGGTTGTAGAATATCTGGGCAGTTTTCCTTGATAATTTCTTTAAAGATGAAGTCTAGGATTTTTTTTGATCATGGCTTTCAGGTAGTCCAATAATTTTTAAATTAAAGCTGTTTTTTTCCAATGAGATATTTCATGTTGTCTTCATTTTTTTAATTCTTTTCATTTTGTTTTATTATTTTTTGGTTTCCTTATACAATAATTAGCTTCCATTTTTTCCATTCTATTTTTTAAGGAACGATTTTCTTCAATGAGCTTTTGGACCTCCTTTTCCATTTGGCCAATTCTGCTTTTTAAGGCATTCTTCTCCTAATTGGCTTTTTGGACCTCTTTTGCCATTTGGATTAGTCTATTTTTTAAGGTGTTATTTTCTTCAGCATTTTTTTTTTTTGGCAAGTATTCAGTATCTCCTTTGGCAAGCTGTTGACTTGTTTTTCATTATTTTCTTGCATCATTCTCATTTCTCTTCCCAGTTTTTCCTCTACTTCTCTTACTTGATTTTCAAAATCCTTTTTGAGCTCTTCCATGGCCTAAGACCAGTTCATATTTTTCTTGGAGGCTTTGGATGTACGAGCTTTGACTTTGTTGTCTTCTTCTGGTTGTATGTTTTGATCTTCTTTGTTACCGAGGTAAGATTCTATAGTCTGAGTATTTTTCTGCTGTTTGCTTGTTTTTTTGTTTTTCCCAGCCAATTATGTGACTTTTAAACTCTTCATTAAGGTAGGGCTCTGTTTCCAGTGTGGAGGGTATACTGTCTCAAGCTTTAGGTGTTTTGTGCAGCTGTTTTCAGAGATACTTCTAGGTACCTGTAAGTTTTCAATTCTAAGGTGGTATGATCAAAAGAGAGGTGTTTATTTCTTTCCTGGCCTGTGGTCTGATCTATGAGCAACCATGACACTCTTTTCTGCCTTGGAACTGTCAGGAGGATTCCTACTCCACTGCTGCCACAAACTCTGCCATGCCAGAGCTCCTCCTTGCCCCAGGATTGCTACCAAGGACTGTCACCCAGATCCAAGCACAGGCAAAGCAAGAGAATCCTGCCTCAATGCCAGAAAAGAGATCCTTGCAATCCTGCTCTGATCAGCCACTTGATTCCCCTACTATCTGTGGGCCAAGAGCTCCAGAACCAATGGCTGTCACAGCTGACAGACCTTTCCTACTGACCTTCTAAGTTATATTTGGTGTTTGTGGGTTGAGAAGTCTGGAAACTGCCACAGGTGCCAGTGATTCCATCCCCTGAGGCCAGCTCTGGGTTGTGGGGGCCCAGTGTGTGCTGGCACACTGTTCACTTGACTGTGCTCCTATCTCAGACTGGTGTAACAGACCTTTCCTGTCAACCTTCCAGGTTGTCTTGGGCTGGAAATTTTTTTCACTCCTGTACTTTGTGTATTCTGCTGCTCTAGAATTTGTTTAGAGTCATTTTTACAGGTGTTTGGAGGGGTTTTGGGGAGAGCTCAAGTAAGTCTCTGCTTTTCTTCCACTATCTTGGCTCTGCCAACCACCCTCCCCTGCCCATCACACATATAACATCAGATGCCCATCATGAATTTCACCCTAAAGCTCACTGAGAAATTGCATTTATGCATGTCTCTATCTCTGTTTCTCTTCCTGGGAGAAATTTTTCTGCCTTTATGTCTCCTCCCTACTCCTTTTCACTCCTTTATACCATGCTTATATTGTCTCTCACAATCTCTTTCATATGGCCCCTTTCCTCGGTATTTACATATCAATTCTTCCATGAATCTCTTTATCCTTTTTTCGGTAACTATGTGTCCCCCTTTCTCATTTTCATATTTGATCCTTTCAGTATGTCTCTCTGTCAAAAACATGTCTGACTATTGTCCAAAATGAAGGAGGTGATAATTGTACTGACCTATGCCTTGGTTAGAGTGCAGCTGGAATGCTGTGTTCATTTTTGGATACCACATAACAGGAAGGACAGTGATAATCTCAGTGTATCCAGAGATCAACCATAGTGGTAAGATGAGTGGGCATCCTGCCTTAAGAGGATCACTGAAAGGAATCAGTGAAGATTTAGCCTGAAGAAATAAAGACTTAGCAGGAATGTGACAGTTGTCTTCAAATACATATTTTTTTTTTTAATTTTTAGGCAAGTTGAGGTTAAGTCACTTGCCCAGGTCCCACAGCTAGTAAGTGTCAAGTGTTTGGTCTTAGGCCTGATTTGAACTCAGGTCCTCCTGACTCCACAGCCAATGCTTTATCCACTGCACCACCTAGCTGCCCCTGTCTTCAAATATTTGAAAGGTTCTGATGTGAAAGATGTGTTAGATTCATTCTGCTTGTCAAGAGATCATGGATGGAAGTTACAGAGAGGCATATGTTTGGGCAAAAGTAAGAGAAACTACTTTCAATCAATTAAAATATTCCAAGAGTGGATAAATTGCTTTTGGTGTTCATGTGGGCTACCTCCCTAAAGGTCTTGGGGTTCTCTTTATCAGGAATGATGTAGAAGGCATTATTGATCAGGGATTGTTTGTACTAGAGGACCCCCAGGGTCCCTTTCAACTCTGAGATTCCATGAAAAAAAAAAGATTCAACTCCAATACTTAAATGGATACATGTCCTCATTGATTTGGGTGACAGCAGGATTTTAATATTCCTTTCAACAATGCTTATTGCAGCCCATCTGTGCTTGCCCATCCTGCATGGCTTTTGTCTACACTCTTTCTTAAGTTCCCCATAGGCCGGATCAGGCACACAATACCTACCTTCTGATGTGCTGAGAAACATCTTCACTTTCTCCTGGCATCATAAAGATATCAGCAGAACACTCAGGCTTCTTTAGAAAGAAGCTTTTGCCTGGCTTCAAAGACAATCATTTTCACATTGAAAGTTAGTGTGACAACATTACATGTTATGAAAAATTATTTTAATTGATGTTATTTATTAAACATCCATTTCTGATTACATGAAGCCTCTTGTAAATTAAAACGGATTTTTCAATTAAAAAAAAAACAAAACAAAACAAGCAGCATGTTACTACAGAAGTTTATGTTCCTCTCCAAGGACCTGATGTACAACTTTTTATAGAGAAGACCACAAATACCACAATTAGTTTGCTGTAAGTGATGTATATTTGCCTGTGTACTGTAAAACACTTTCTAAAGTATACAGAAATCAATTAAATAGGACAATGTAGTAACCGATCATAGTGCATTTTCTTTAAGCAATTTGCAGGAGGAGAGTTGGAGGAGGGAAGTTAGAGAATTGTAGAAGAATAACCAGATGACCTCAAGGAAATAGCCAGTCATTTAATCATTGCTAAGCGCCTACTATGTCCCAGGTGCTGTGCTAAGTGCTAGGGATACAAAGAAAGGCAAAAATAGCTCCAGATCTTAGGAATCCACATTCTAGTGGGGAGACATCCTATAAACCTCTACATATAATCAAGCTGTGCTATAGAGGATAAATTAGAGATGACGAACGAGGGAAGGCACTAGAAGTAAAAGGTATCTGGAACAGCTTCCTGTAGAAGGTGGAATTTTAGCTGAGACTTGAATAAAGGTGGGGAAGCCAGGAGGTAGAGATGACAAGGGAGAGAATTCCAGACATAGGGGACCACTGGTAAAAGTGCACAGAGTCAGGAGATGTTTTGTGCATGGAAAAGCAAGGAGGCCAGTGTTACTGGATTGCAAAGTACAAGGAGGGCCAGTGGGATGAGTGCAAGAAGACTGAAAGGGTAGGTGGGGAGGGGGCATGTTATATAGGGCTTGGAACACCAAGGTGATAGGGAGTCATCAAGTTTATTGTGTAAGGGAGTGATATGGTCAGAACTACATTTAAGATGATTTTGATAGCTGGGTGGAAGATGTACTGCAGTAGAAGACAAACCAGAGACTTTTACAATAATCTAGGCCTGAGGTAATGAAGGCCTGCACCATGGTAGTGGTGGTAGTGGTGGTGGTAGTGTCAAAGGAGAGAAGTAGGCATATTCTAGTGATATTATGAAGGTTAAAATTGGCAGGACTTGGAAAAGGATTGGCTATGAGAAATGAGAGAATGAGGAGCTTAGAATAACATCTTGGTTGCAAGCCTGGTTGAGTGAGAAGATGATGATACTCTCAATAGTAATAAAGAACTTAGAAAAAGGGGATGGTTGTGGGCAATAGATAGTGAGTGTAGTTTTGGAGATATTGAATTTCAGATGTCTATGGAACATCCAATTTGAGATGAGCAACAAGTAGGTTGTGATGGTAGACTAGAGATTAACAGAGAGGTTAGGGCTGGAGAAGTAAATTTGAGAATCATAAGAATAGAGATGATAATTGAATTCCTTGGAGCTGATGAGATCACCAAGCAAAATAGGATGGAGGGAGAAGAGAAGGAGGCCCAGGACAGAACATAAGGCGACACTTGTAGTTAGTAGGCACAAACCAGATCTAGGATTTAGTATTATCAGATACCCTAGTGGTCATATAATAATTTAATAGATAAGGAAACTGAGGCCCACTGAGATGAAGTGACTTGTTTGAGGTCATGTATGTCATAGGTAGCACAGCAAAAATAAAAAATTCAGTAATAATATCTTCTCTACTATACCATACTGTTTATGGGAGAAATGGTTTCCTTCTCTCCTGCTGTAGGTTATAATAACATGAGTATCTTTATCAACATGCTCTTAATGTATCACTGCGTCATAGAATTTCATGTACTGAAACAGTATAGAGCCTATATGTAAGAGGAATGAAGACAAAATCAGTAGGACTTGGCAACGGATTGCATATGGGGGATAGAAAGAGAGTTAGTAATAAAGGGACCATCCAAGGTTGTGAGTATGGATAGAACAGTACAATTAGCAACACCCACAGGAAAATTTAGGGGATGAATGGATTTAGTAGGAAAGATGACTTTATGTCAATTTGAGATGCCTATGTAACATCTAGCTGGAGACACCCATTATTTGTATATATTTTTTGTCCCATACTAGATTGTAAGTTTCATGATAGCATCTGATATAACACTTTCCACATGGTAGGTGTTTAATGAATATTTTTGGATTAATTAATTTTATAAATGAAGTAATACAGAATGGGCTGGAGAAGGAAATGGCAAACACTCCAGTATTTTTGCCAAGAGAGCCCAAGATGGGGTCACAGAGTTGGGCATGGCTGAAACAACTAAACAACAGACATAAAGCTTAAGAGAGTTTAAATGATTTTCCCAAGGCTCATAAGATCATAAGATTTGGAAATAAAAAAGATCAGACAGGTCTTTTTGTCCAATCCTCTTATTTCACATAGCTAGTTTAAAGGCAAAGGTAAGGACTCTAACCCAGATCTCTTAATTCCCAGTCCACTGCTTTTTTGATACGCTACATTGATTGACTATAAATAGGCCAAAGTCTTAGGACAAGCTAACCACAAATTAATTTCTCCTTGGAGTCTTTCTATATAGAAAAAAAATATTTCACACATAGCAGGTGCTCAATATTTGTTGAATGAATGAATGAAGTTGGGATTTGAGTGTTACTTCCTTTTGCTGTTTAGATCTGCATATGGAAAGTGGAGACAAAGGTATTTGTGAATGTGGGGCTGAAATATATGGGAGGCCCAGAGATGGCTTCTGACTAAAATCCTAATTTTATAGCTGCAGCAAAAAGTGTTAAGTATATTCTCTTGGGATGGGAGGATAGATTTCCCTTGGGGCCCCAGACACAGGTGAAGTACCCCTTGATTTAAAAAAAACAAAAATAAAAACAAGCAGCCAATGGTTATTGTTAGAAGATGGAGGGGAAACTTATTCTTGGTGCCACCACATTCCTTTTTGATCCAGTGTCATAAAACATACTCCCACAGAAACTTTGTTATCAAAAATTCTTAGCCTACCAGACAAGTCCACATGACACTATGTATAAAGCAGCTACTACATTATGATTTAAATAGGTTTCTGCAGATTGGCCTGTGAATCTTCCCTCCCTTTGTGACATTTTTCTATTGGGAAAACATTTTCTGAATTGCAATCAACTGACTTATGAACAACTTTGGGACACTAAGTTGTAGGGTGCTTATATTCCCATCACAAAAATATTCCTCATGTTTCAAAAGGCCAAAACATACACAGAGATCTTTTTGAATAGTAACTTCCTTTCACACATTCAGACTGTAACTTTTATACTTTTACAGGTATATTTTCAGTAACACCTGTATTTTAGGAAACCAGGATTACTTGTCTATAGCACCTTGCAAATTAGTAAGCACTTGATGAATGCTCATTGATTGAATGAGTTCAAAGTAACTTCTTAGGAGGGAAGGCAGGAATAAAGAAAAGCCCTGCACAGAATCCTTCCCTCATTGTTGAGAAGGACCATCAAGTTGGCCCTCTGATGTTGAGATAAAGGACTATCTTTTTGAATGCTAGCAAAATAAAATTCATTATAGCTCCCTTCTAGTCTCAGATGGCTTGCCACCCAAATCTCAAGTGACTCTTTTGATAGAATTGGATGCTCATCTATTTAGTCCAAAAGTGGCCAAATTTCTTGTTAGATTGAATTACTAAATTATAACGAATATTCTTGAACAGGAAATGGCTCAATTAGTGACTGGGTAGGTACAACCCTCTGTCTTCAGGCAGGTGGACTTAATTTCATTAGATAAATATTTCTTAAGCACCCACTATGCTATGCTGGACGCACTCACAGACTATGACAAAAACATATATTACTATAATATTCAATAATATATATATTGTATTGGTACCAGGGAGTGGTATATAAGGTTAATAGGCAGGAGGAGGTCATTATGGGCTGTGACAGAAATAAGAAGTGACATTTCATTTGGGTTTGAAAGGCTAAATAGAAATTCAACAGGTAAAGAAGGAGAAGGAGGACCATCCAAGTATAGGAGGAAAGACTAAGGAATGTTTGATGGAACAGAGAATAATCTAGTTTGGCTAGGGAATGGTATCTATGACAGAAATTTACATGAGATAAAGAGAAAGATAGGGTATCACCTGATTTTGGGGGGCCTTGAATGCCAAGTAAAGAAACTAAAACTTTATTTCCTAGGTAGTAGGGAACCAATAAGAATTTTTTAGCAGAGCAGTAACATGGACAAATCTACGAATAAGTACCTTTAGTCTGACAAGAGAATGAAGGGTATTTTGAGAAGAGGAGGAATAAAGCTATGAAGTTCTATCTAAAAACATTTCAACAATTCATGTGGGTTGGTAATAAGGGTCTGTTTTGGAGTAGTGGCAGTGGGAATAGAGTGGCGGAGGTGGAGTAGGATGTAAAAAAGATATTAGAGGTAGAATTGACAGGACTTGCCAATTGATTGGACATGAAAGGGAAAAGAGAGGGAAGAGTCAATTTTAACTCCATGTTTTTGACTCTAGGAGACTATGAGTGAATAATGGAGTCATTGATTAAAATAGCAAAGTCAAAAGAATAAATAAGTTTGGTAAGAATCTTCAACAACTCTGTTTGAAAGTGTCAAATTCAAGGTGCCAATGGAACCTCCAGGTAGAGATGTCATATTTCTCTATGTGATAAAAAAAAATGTCCTGGTAGTTCCATTATCTATCAACAAATGGAGTAAATTAATGTATCCGTTATGATGTCAGTGCCATTGAAAGGTCCTTTCTCTGATTAGCTCCTTTTGGCTTGCAAAGGTGCTTGAAATTCTTCCCATTCAAGTCCTTCTTTTAGGTTAATGTATTATTTTTTATTATTATCTATTATCCCTTAGGTTAATGTATTATACAGACATACATTGGAGATGTTGTGGGTTTGGTTCCAGACCACCACAATAAAGCAAATATCACAAAAAAGAGAGGCATATGAATTCTTTTTTTGGTTTCCTAGTCCATATAAAAGTTATGTTTGCACTATGCTGTAGACTTTTAAGTGTGCAATAGCATTAAATCTAAAAGGTACATACCTTAATTTAAAAATACATCATTGCTAAAAAATGTTAGCCATCATCTGAGTCTTAAGTGAGTAGTATTTTTTTGTTGTTGTTGGTAGAAGGTCTTGTTTCAATGTTGATGGTTGCTAACTGATCAGTATGGTGGTTGCTGAAGGCTGGGGAGGCTGTGGCAATTTCTTAAAAAAAAGATAGCAATGAAATTTTCCCCATCAATTGATTCTTCTTTTACTTGAATACTTAGAGGTCATTGTAGAGTTATTAATTGGCCTAATTTCAATATTATTTTGTGTCTCAGGGAATAGGGAGGCCCAAAGAGAGATAGTGAGATGGGAACCGCCTGTTGGTGGTGCAGAATAAACACAACATTTATCAGTTAAGTTGCCACCTTATACGGGTTCAGTTTATGTAGCCCCAAAACAATTACAATAGTAACATCAAAGACCACTGATCACAGGTCACCATAACAAATATAATATTAATGAAAAGGTTTAAAATATTGTGGAAATTACTAAAATGTAACACAGAGACACAATGTGAACACATGCTGTTGGAAAAATGGACTAATAGAATTGTTCAATACAGGATTCCCACAAACCTTTATTTTGTAAAAAATGCAATATCTGTGAAGCACAGTAAAGCAAAGCGCAATATAATGAGGTATGCTGTATAAGGTCTCTATTAAAATATACAGATATTTTCTAGAAAGGGTAAAATAAGGGCACATTTGTAGCTATTGATGCATCAGAACTTATTAATTTATTTGTATTGGCTGACTGTCACCTGGCAGAGAGGAGGAATCTGAAAGGAAGCTAAAATTTGATGGAGTTTTGTCCAGGGCATGACAGAAGGGGACTCGGGGACCACCATTAGTGGTTGATGCCAAAGAAAGGAGACAGAAAGTTTCCACAGAAGAGAACAGATCTAATGGCAGAGCCAGGTTTTGCAGTACTCCCAGTTTTGTCTCAGGCCAATGATTCTGCCCTATGTGGAAAGCCATTGCCTCTATTTCCTCAGGAAATGCAACTATAGAGAGGCTGTCTTTTCCTTTTTTCCCTATTGCTTCTTTCCTTTCTTGTAATCCTAAGGAGCTCGCCTGGCCATCTGTGTGCTGCATTTCTATCCAGATGTACTCATCAGACATTATAAGTTCTGTCATAGGAAGAATGCAAGGACCCCTGGAATATATCAAAGGGAAGCCAAATACCAGAGCACTGAAGCAAAAATGCTTTTTCTGACCCTGGGAGCCATGACAGAAATGGAAGGGGAGGACTTTGTGTGAGTGTACTCCTGCCATGGGCTAGTGCTGGCAGGTGAGGATGATTTGGTCTAGGAACCTGGGGTGGGGAGAAGAATGTTGATTGGGAGGGGTGAAGACGGGAGATAGGATGCATTTGTAATTTAAAATTACAACCCCACAAATGCAAAACAGGAAGGGAACAGCATTTTAAAGAGGTGGGCAGATAGCATCAGCTCATTAGTGGTTCCATTACAGCCTACATTGGTTTGCTTTCTTTCCTAGCGCGCGCGCACACACACACACACACACACACACACACACACACACGAAGTGATATATGTGCATTGGCTATGGAGGAAGTAAATTAAATAAACATAGCTCAAGTTATTTTAGGGAAGTCTGAGCACTAACTCTCAGTCTTGAACACAGTGGGGAGGATTATGAAAAGTTTCATCTTTTGAAATTAGCCACTACTCTTCAAATGCAGTCAGGTATCTTTTCAAAAAGCAAAGGATTGCTAGATGGGAGGAGGGGAGAACAGGAGGGCTAAAATGAAGAGGAAGTGAAGTCTTCCCTGGTAGGCGTGGAAAGTAGAAAAGTCTACACCTGACATGCAGAAGGAAACTGCTGACACTGCATGGCTGTCAAAGGGCTGAGAACTCTGTTTCCATTTGGAAATGATTAAGGTCTTATTGCTCCCATCTCTGATATGAAAGAGTTGAAATGCATCAAGCCAATAATACTAAGGTTGAATGACAACTCTATGCACGTGTTTAGCTAAGTTCATCGGGAAAGAGAGGAGAGTGCAGAATCCCCTGGAAAGCTGCTCCATGAGCATTGGCTCCCTTGATTGGATTTGATAGCTTTTAATGGGAAACTGAGCTGAACTGGCAATGAGATTCAGAGAATAGCATCAAACTTAGCTTTAGTTTAAAAGATCCTCCAAAATTAATCTTGTTCGGCCTATGCAGTTGCTTAAGTAGAAGTTATTGTTCCTGGGGCAATGTCCAAACAAGGAGTGCTCCTGTGATGGAAACAAACTAGAGTATTTGGAGTCAGCTTCCTATGTGAAGGAGTTAGATGCCATGTGATTTAAGGAGGGCTAGGCAAAGAATTGCTCTCTCCCAAATATTTGACCTACTAGTCCTGAGAGTCTTAAAATTCTACCATTAGAACTTAATTTTAATTATTTGGGTTAATGGGCCAGGGAAGAGTTTCCTGAATAATGTTGTTCAGCCTTCATAATTGAAGAGGACCAATGGCATCATGATATTGGGGTAAAGGTACAGTGTATTTGACTGTGGCTGATCAGTCCAATACAATCCGGGAAGGCTCCACCACAGGTTGGAAACAAATAGTATATTTGAACATTTGGGCTAGAGATGTCTTTCGATTTGTGCACCCTTTTTGCTACTGCAATTCTGCTTTGCTCATAGAGCACAGTGCCTTCTTTGATGTGGACACTCCACCCTACCAGTGTCTCTCATGACTCATAATCAATACTGAAGTTCTTTAGAAAGACCTTGAATGTATACTTGTATTGCTTCTTCTGACCTCCATGTGAGGGCTTGCCTTGTTCAAGTTCTCCATAAAGTAGTCTTTCAGGAAAACATGCATTTGGTGTTTAAATATGGCCAGCTCATTGGAGCTGCATTCTTTGCAGTAGAGTTTGAATGCTTGGCAGTTCAGCTTAAGAGAGGACCTCAGTGTCTGGTAACTTACCTTGTCAAGAGATCTTCAGAATCTTCCTAAGACAATTCAAATGGAAGCAATTTAATTTTCTGGTGCTGACAGAATGTCCATATTTCACAGGCATGCAACAATGAAGTCAACACAATGGTTTTACAAACCTTCAGTTTGGTATGCAGCCTAATACCTCTTTTCTCCCACACTTTCTTTCAGAGCCTCCCAAATGCTGAGCTCACTCTAGCAATATATGCACCAACCTCATAATCTATGTGGACATCCCTGGAAAGTATACTGCCAAGGTATGTGAGCTTATCCACAGCATTCAAAATTTGTCCATTTGCTGCAACCAATTATTCTATGTATGGATGGTGTGATGCTGGCTGATAGAAAATCCCTGCTTTCTTAGTGTTCATTATCAGGCCAAAATTAGCATAAGCAGAAGATAATCTATCCATACTGTGCTACATCTCAGCCTCAGAGGCTACACTGAGTGCACAGTCATGTGAGAAGAAAAAGTTCTGCACCAGCTCTCCTTCCACTTTAGTCTGGGCTTGTAGCCATTTCAAGTTAAATTACAATCAGTGCTTTAGTGGACCGTGATATATTTTTATTCCTGTTGAAAGTGTCTGAGAGAAGGTGTGTCTGTGGATTTCTGTTATATGCGTATGTTTATGTGTATGTGTATGTGTATGTGTATGTGTATGTGTACGTGTATGTGTATGTGTATGTGTATGTGTGTGACAGGAATAGTTGGAAAGCAGAAATGGAGATAATTATTTCACAAGGCAAACAATCAGCAGATAAGCTTAGGTTATGAATAAGTTTGATATTCTTCTCAGCTGGAGGCTACCTGAGAACCAGTTCAAATGGAAGAAAGTTTGGGAGATAGGTAAAAGAGATAAAAAGCCAGGAGGAAGGATGAAAGGATCCTATATCATAAGTTGGTGAGACCTCAAAGTGGTTCCAAGTGGTCCCAAGTGGCAAATGAGGCCATTTGCCTTGATTAATCAGGGAAAGCATTCCTAAAATAAAGGAAGCAAGAAAACAAACTTTTTTTTCCTGTCTTTAACAGTTTTATCAGGGTCTTGTCATAGTGGACACACATAGGGTGAGAGAAGGAAAACTATTTCTGGTTTCTAGCTTGAATCCCCTAGTTGTCCTCCTGACACCTCATCTGCAATGTATCCTATGCTGCTGGAACACTTGTCCCAAACCAGATCTAGGCTACTGATGTAAAAAAAAAAATTATTTTCCTGAGCACTCTTCAACAAATTTCATTCAATATAATTTCCTATGGAATGGAGAAGGGTAAAGGCCCCCGAAGCAGGCAGAGCGTACATGTGGTGTTCATTCTACAGAGAACAAAGATGGTCCAGGAGGAATAGTGACAGCCATGCCATTTGCATTTCATATGTAAATTCAAGATACATATTGATTCACATGTATAATTTAGTAACCACAAAAAAGAGAGCTGAGTAAACACGTACATCTACCGCAAGCTAAACACTGTGCTTGCCTTAGTGTTTGTAAATGGCACTGCGTTTTAGCGAATCTCATGATGCAAATGTGCACAAACCTGAAACTGTTGCTAATTTAAATAACACCTTTCCCTGGGAAAACCAAGTCCAATGTGGCTGCTTGTATGTTTCTTAAGTTCTAGAAATGAAGCTTATGAAGCCTCATGATAGCCTGTCTTTGCAAACTGCTATTCCCCTTCAGGTAAGTGTACTGCTCTCCTTCCTAAAGCCCAGACCTAGTTCTGTCATTCAGTTGGGGGACTTGCAATCAATCATCAAGCATTTATTAAGTGCCTACTGTGTACTAGATACTGTGCTAGATTCTGGAATGGTCTCCCATTGTCCAACCTCCATGCCCCAACATTTGAAGCTTCCCATACTTTGTCTTCACTCGAATTAGCCAAATTTATCTGCCTTTCTTCCTTAAAATAAACCTTATATCCTCTCACATGTGATATTCCTATTACTGTCTGTGTTTTTGCTCTTTAAGTCACCCTGTTTCCTCTCTCTCTCTCTCTCTCTCTCTCTCTCTCTCTCTCTCTCTCTCTCTCTCCTCTCTCTCTCTCTCTCTCTCTCTCTCTCTCTCTCTCTCTGTTATTATTTTCATTAAAGAAAAAAAATCTATTGTTGAGGCAAAAAAGTTTTAAAATGTATCTTAGAAAACTATAACATGAAATTTGAAAGACCTTTCAACAAGGATCCCCTTTGTGGATGCATCCTACCAAATATTCTTGGGCAAAGGCCCTGATAATTGCACCATGGTGCTATCCAGTATTTAATCAATAGATTCAGCATATTTAAGTCTTTCAGTGATCCACTAGATAGGGGAGCTTCCTGGATTTTATATATATATAAATACATATATTTGATATATATTATATATAAATATACATTTATATAATATATATTTCCATAACATAGTAGAATGGGAAAATGATTATACATAGAATTGCAAATATATTACGTACAACTTTATATTCCTTTTAAATATATAATTAAGTTATCATGCAATTTTCATGTTTTCCCTTTCCACCCCCCCTATATAATAGAAATGATACAAATGATGGAATCTCAGAGTTGGAGGGAACTTCAGAGCTCAGAAACATAGATGATATTATGGATAGAGTGCTGAACCTGGAGTGAGAAATATCTGGGTTCAAATACAAGCTTAGACACTTACCAGCAGGGTGTTCCTGGACAAATCACTTAGCCTCTGCCTCAGTTTCCTCATCTGTAAAATGAGGATACTAGTAGCTTATATGTCCCAAGGTTGTGAGGATAAGATAAAATATTTGTAAAACATTTAGAAAAGCCTGTCTTCATCAGTATTACTTCAGTTGACTCTGGGCTGAATTTTCTTGAATTCTGCACAAAGGGTGCCCAAACCAAAGAAGCTTTTCTGGATTCTCTGTTATTCTGGAGCTGATTGTCTGGATCAGCGGTTCTGGAAGTGAGGGTCTCTAAAGTGCTATATTTATTATTATTATTTTGATACTTACTATCTAAGTGACCTTGAGTCTTTTAACCTGTCTGGGCCTCTATTCCCTTCTCTACAAAATCAGGGGATGAGTCTAGATGAACTCTAGGGTACTTTCCAATTTTGTATCTGTGATCCTATGTGATCTAGTCCAATGTATCTCTGAGCTTCTGCAACATTACCAATTAGCATCCTCTTGAACATCTCCAGTGAAATCTACCTCCAGGTAGCTCATTCCACTTCTATCTGATTGATAGAAAGTTTAACCTTACATTGCACTGACATCTTCATCTCCCCAACTTGCTCCTATTGTCCATTTTCTAGGCTCAAGATTTGCCTCTCTCCAATCTATCCTCCACTTAGCTACCAAGGTGATTTTTCTAAAGTATAGGTTTGACCATGTCACTCTCAAGCCCTTTAGTATTCTTACGCTGTAGTATTCTCCACATATTTCACATTGTAGCAATCTGGCTGATTTGTAGTCCCTAGAAAATTCCAGCTCCCATCTCTGTATTTTTATACTGTCTCCCATACCTAGAAAGCTAATATTCTCCCTTCTCAGATTGACTTCTATTTTCATTATGTGTGTGTGTGTTCTATCTATGTGTATGTGTATGTGTTCTATCTATCTTTGTATATTGTGTGTGTATGTGTTGCTATGTTATGTCTGGTAGATTTTAAATATACTAGATATGTACTATCTTAGTTATTTATATGTTGGGGCAGCTTCTCCTGAATTCCAATAGCACCTTAATAGCTGTTAGGTATTAAGTAAATACTGATTATGAGTGGAGGAAATAGAATGGATCATTATTATTATTATTTAATTTACTGCATCTTTATGGAAAAGGTAGGGTGAGAAGAGATTATATCAGTAAATATTGTATCCTGCCCTATATTGGGTTGAAAGATGAAGTATTTGAAAAGAAAGTCCTGGCTCTGCAAGAGTTAATGAATATCCATTTCCTGACAACTGAATCAGAGAGCAGCCTGCAGCCTCTCAGTCTTTTTGCCCCCACTACTGTCTACTTTAATTCAAAGAGAAGTCTCCTTTATAATTAGCATCATTTGCATACCTCAATTAATGAGCTAAAGTCCTTAAAAACAGTTGGTTCTCTTAAGTAGGTTAAACCAGTCCATGAAATACTTTATACTCTTAGTTTACTTAGAAAAGCCTGTCTTCATCAGTATTACTTCAGTTGACTCTGGGCTGAATTTTCTTAAATTCCAAATGAAGGGAGCCCAAACTAAAGAAGCATTTCTGGATTCTCTGTTATTCTGAAGCTGATTGTCTGGATCAGTGGTTCAGCAAGTGAGGGTCTCTAAGACCTTTTCGGGTGGGGGGGATCCAAGGTAAAAAATGTTTTCATAATAATAGCAAGATATTATAATTTCTATGATAAATTTCAGTAGATATAACCCACATAAGCAAAAGCACTTTGGGGAGGGGGTCTTTAATTTTAAGAGTCAGAGAGGGGTCCTGAGATAAAAAAAATTTGAGATTTGTCAGTTTAGATTTTGACTCATCCATAATTCTTGCCCTTTACTTTCATCATTTCTCAACAACCTATTGCCAAAGACTTCTTGAAGTCAGAGAAGGTTTCATTTTTTCCCCCCTTTGTACCCTCAGCTCCTGGCACAGTCCTGTGCAGGTAGCCACATAATAAATGTTTATTGGTTGTTGTTTTCTAAAGTGTTTAGCCCCAGATGGTGGAGAAAAGGCAGTGACTTGCCTGAGCTCTCCCCAAAACTTCTCTGATCACTTTTAAATAATGCCATAAAACAGCAGAATCCACAAAAAGAAGGGATGAAATTATTTTCCAGCCAAAGACAACTTAGAAGGTCAGCAGAAAAAGTCTGTTGCACCTGGGTGGATCAGAATCCAGTGCAGGCCACACCAGCACAGACCTAGTCCCAGCAAACCAGGAACAGGCCTTGGGAGCTGCTGAATCAGCAATGGTAAGCAATGCTTTCAGGGCTCTCAGCCCACAGATGGTAAGGGAGTGTGTGTGTGTCAAACAACTGGTCAGAAGGAAATTATAGGGGTCTCTTTGCTAGCACTGACGCAGGACTCTGTTGCATTGCCCATACTGGGATCTGAGCTTAGTAAAAGAGACACAAAGAATATGAAGAAAATAACACCTTAAAAAACAGAGTAGGCCAAATGGTAAAAGAGGTAAAAAAAAAAAGAGGTAAAAAAGCCAATAAGGAGAAGAATGCCTTAGAAAGCAGAATTGGGGGCAGCTAGGTGGAACAGTGGATAGAGCATTGGCCCTGGATTCAGGAGGACCTGAGTTCAAATCTGGCCTCAGACACATAGCACTTACTAGCTGTGTGACCCTGGGCAAGTGACTTAACCCCATTGCCTAGTCAAAAAAAAAATCAATAAAAAGCAGAATTTGCCAAATGGAAAAGAAGGTCGAAAAGCTCACTGAAGAAAATAATTCCTTAAAAATTAGAATTGAACAAATGGAAGCTAATGACCTTATGAGAAATGAAGAAATAGTAAAACAAAATCAAAAAAAAAAAGAAAAAAAATAGAAGACATTGTGAAACATCTCACTGGAAAAATAACTGACCTGGAAAATAGATCCAGGAGAGATAATTTAAAAATTATTGGACTACCTGAAAGCCATGATCAAAAAAAGAGCCTAGACATCATCTTTCAAGAAATTATCAAGGAAAACTGCTCTGATATTCTAGAACCAGAGGGTAAAATAGAAGTCAAAAGAATCCACCAATCACCTCATGAAAGAAATCCCAACATGAAAACTCCCAGAAATATTATAGCCAAATTCCAGAGATTGAAGGTCAAGGAGAAAATATTGCAAGCAGCCAGAAAGAAACAATTCAATGTTCATGGAGCCACTGTCAGGATAGCACAAGATTTAGCAGCTTCTACAATAAAGTATCAGAAGGCCTGTAATATGATATTCTGGAAGGCAAAGGAGTTAAGATTACAACCAAGAGTCACCTACCCAACAAAATGTAACATAATCCTTCAGGGGAAAAATGGATATTCAATGAAACAGAGGACTTTCTAGCATTCTTGTTGAAAAGACCAAAGCTAAATAAAAAATTTGGCTTTCAAATATAAACTTAAGAGAAGCATAGAAAGGTAAACAGGAAAGGGAAATGACAAGGAACTTAATAAGGTTAAACTGTTTGCATTCTTACATGAGAAGATGATACTTGTAACTCATAAGAACTTTCTCATTCTGAAGTAGGTTAGAAGGAGTATATATAGACAGAGGGCATAAGTACGAGTTGAATGTAAAGGGATGATATAAAAAATTAAATTGAGGGGTGACAGAAGAATGTGCTTGGAGAAAGGGAAAGGGAAAGGTAGAATGTGGTAAATTAGCTCACATAAAAGAGGCAAGAAAAAACTTTTATAGTGGAGAGGGAGGGGAAGGGTGAGGGAGGTGAGGAGGAATGAGTGAACCCTACTCTCATCAAAACTGGCTTAAAGAGGGAATAACATACACACTCAGCTGGTTATAAAAATCTATCTTGCCCTACAGGAAAGTCAGAGGGAAAAGGGATAAGAGAAGTGTGTGTGGGGGGAGGTGATAGAAGGGAGGGTAAATTGGGGAAAGGGGTAGTCAGAAGCAAAACACTTTTAAGTAGGGGCAGAGTGAAAGGAGAGAAAGAATAGAATAAACCAGATTGGATGGGGGAGTAGGATGGAGGGAAATAGCAAAAGTAATTATGGGGGGGATGGAGCCAAGATGGCAGCATGAATGCAGTGACTTGCTTGAGTTCTCCCCCAAACCCCTCCAAATACCTGTAAAAAATGGCTCTAAACAAATTCTAAAGCAGCAGAACCCACAAAAAGACAGAGTAAAACAAATTTCCAGCCCAAGACAGCCTGGATGGTCGGTCGGATAGGCATATTGCGCCATGCAGTAAGAGGAGCGCAGTTCGGCATAGGAGCGCAGTTCGGCACGGGCATGCAGGCAGCAGCAAAACTGGAGCAGGCCTCAGAAGAATGAATCCCAGGCAGCTGTGGTGGTTTCCAGACTCCTCATTCCACACATGCCAAAGACAACTTAGAAGGTCAGTAGGACAAGTCTGGTTTTTTTGGTGAGAGAAGAGCTAGGTCAGAGCCAGTTCCAGCTCCAGAGCACAGAGCTGAGGCTGTGGCTGTGTCCTGAGCTTCTGGCCCACAGACTGTGGAGAAATCAAGTGGCTGATCAGAGGGGGACTGCAGGGTTCTCGTTGCTAGTGCTGAGGCAGGAATCTCTTGCTTTGCCCATGCTTGCATCTGGGTCACAGTTCTGGGTGGCAGTCCTGGGGGGAGGAGGAGCGCTGGCACGGTGGAGCATGTAGTGGCGGTGGAGAGGAAACCCACATCACAGTTTCAAGAGAAAAAAGACTGCTTGTGGCCGGTCACTCAAAGACCAGAGCACAGGCCAGGAAAAGAGTAAACACCTTGACCCTTATCATACCACCTTGGAAGAACTGAAAATTTACAGGTCCCTACAAGTATCTCTGAAAACAGCTATACAAACCCCCAAAGCTTGGGACATTACATTCTCCACATTGGAAGGAGACTTTTACCTTAACAAAGAGTTTAAAACTCACATAGTTGTCTGGGATCACGAGCAAACCTTGAAAAAAGAGTCAGACTATATTATCTTATGTTGATGAAAAAGAAGATCAAAACATACAACCAGAAGAAGACAAAAAAGTCAAAGCTCTCACATCCAAAGCCTCCCAGGAAAATATGAATCTGTTCCAGGCCTTGGAAGAGCTCAAAAGGGATTTTGAGAAGCAAGTAAGAGAAGTAGAGGAAAAACTGGGAAGAGAAATGAAAGTGATGCAAGAAAATCATGAAAAACAACTCAACAGCTTGCTAAAGGAGACCTAAAAAAATACTGAAGAAAATAATACCTTAAAAAATAGCCTAACCCAAATGGCACAAAAGTTCCAAAAAACCAATGAGGAGAAGACTGCCCTAAAAAGCAAAATTGGCCAAATGAAAAAGGAAGTCCAAAAGCTTACTGAAGAAAATACTTAAAAATTAGAATAGAGCAATTGGAAGATAGTGACTTTATGAGAAATCAACACAGTAGAACAAATCCAAAAGAATGAAAAATTAGAAAACAATGTGAAATATCTCATTGGAAAAACAACTGACCTGGAAAATAGATCCAGGAGAGAGAATTTAAAAATTATTGGACTATCTGAAAGCCATGATCAAAAAAAGAGCCTAGACATCATCTTTCAAGAAATTATCAAGGAAAACTGCCCTGATATTTTAGAACCAGAGGGCAAAATAGAAATTGAAAGAATCCGCTGATCCTCCCCTGAAAGAGCTCCAAAAAGGAAAACTCTTAGGAATATTGTAGCCAAATTCCAGAGTTCCCAGGTCAAGGAGAAAATATTACAAGCTGCCAGAAGGAAACAATTCAAGTACTGTAGAAACACAACCAGGATAACACAAGATTTAGCAGCTTCTACATTAAAGGACCGCAGGGCACAGAATATAATATTCTTGAGGGCAAAGGAGATAGGATTACAACCAAGCATCATCTACCCAGTAAAACTGAGTATAGTTCTTCAGGGGAAAAAGTGGTCATTCAGTGAAATAGAGGACTTTCAAGCATTCTTGATGAAAAGACCAGAGCTGAATAGAAAATTTGACTTTCAAATACAAGACTCAAGTGGAACATGAAGAGGTAAACAGGAAAGAGAAATCATAAGAGACTTATTAAGGCTGAACTGTTTACATTCCTGCATGGAAAGATGATATTTATAACTCATGAGACCTTTGTCAGTATTAGGGTAGTAGGAGGGGAAAAAAATTATATGGCTATATAGATAGATAGATAGATAGATAGATAGATAGATAGGTAGATAGATAAAGGGCACAGGGTGAGTTGAAGATGAAGGGGTGATATCTGGAGAATAAAATTAAGGGGTGAGAGAGATTATACTAGGAGAAGGAGAAAGGGAGAGGTAGAATGGGGTACATTATCTTGCACAAAACAGACAAGAAAAGGTTCTTACAGTGGAGGGGAAACAGGGGAAGGTGAGAGGAAATGAGGGAATCTTATTCTCATAGGATTTGGCTTAAGGAGGGAATAACATACACACTCAATTGGGTATGGAAATCTGTCTTACCCTACAGGAAAATAGGGGAGGAAGGGGACAAGAGAGCAGGGGATGATAGAAAGAAGGGCAGATTGGGAAAGGGTAATCAGAAGGAAGTACTAGGAGGGACAGGGTCAAAAGAAAGAAAAGAATAAATGGGGGGTCAGGATAGGATTAAGGGAAATAGAGTTAGTTTGTCACAACATGTCCACTATGGAAGTGTTTTGCATAACTGCACATGTATGGCCTGTATAGACTTGCTTGCCTTTTCAATGAGGGGGGGGGGGGAGGAAGGGAGAAAATTTGGAACCCAAAGTTTTAAAAACACATGTTTAAAAAAAATGTTTCCACATGCAACTGGGAAATAAGAAATACAGAAATGAGGTACAGAAATCTATCCTGCCCTACAGGAAAATAGAAGGGGAAGGGGATAAGAGAAGGGGGAAGAGAGAAAGAAGGGAGGGCAGACTAGGGGAAGGGGTATTCAGAATGCATGTCATCTTGGAGTGGGGGGAGGGGCAAGATGAGGTGAAAATTTGGAATTCAAAATCTTGTGGAAGTAAATGTTGAAAAGTAAAAATAAATAAATTATATTTAAAAAATAATTATGGGGGGAAAATGAAGCAAGTTTCTCTGATAAAGGCCTCATTTCTCAAACATATAGAGAACTGAGTCAAATTTATAAAAATTAGAGCCATTCCCCAATTGATAAATGATCAAAATATATGAAAAGTTTTCAGATGAAGTAATCACAACTATCTATAGCCATATGAAAAAAAAATGCTCTAACTCACCATTGATTTGAGAAATGCAAATTAAAACAATTCTGAAGTACTACCTCATACCTATTGGATTGGCTAATAGGACATTCTTACATGGGAAGATGTTACTTGTAACTCATAAGAACTTTCTCATTCTTAAGGAAGTTAGAAGGAGCATATAGAGACAGATTGGCTAATAGAAAAGCAAAATGAGAAATGTTGGAGGTGACAAGGGAAAAATGAGACTTTAATGCATTGTTGATGGAGTTATGAACTGATTCAACCATTCTGTAGAGTGGTGTGGAGCAATGACCAAAGAGCTAGAAAACCAGGTATACTATTTGACCTAGCAATACCACTACTAGGTCTGTATCCCAAAAGAGAAAAAAAAGGAAAAGGATCTATATCTACAAAATATTTATAGCAGCTCTTTTCTGGTGGCAAAGAATTGGGAATTGAGGGGATGCCCATCAATTGGGGAATGGCCGAACAAATTGTGGTATGTAATTATGCTGGAATGCTATTGTACTATGAGAAAAGATGAGCATGATGCTCTCATAAAAAACAGGAAAGACTTTTTTGAGCTGATGCAAAGCAAAATGTACAAAGTAACAGGAACATTGTAAGATGATTAGCTATGAATGACTTTGCTATTCTCAGCAATAAAATGATCAAAGACAAATCTGAAGGACTTACAATGAAAAATGCTGTCCATCCCCAGAGAAAGAACTGATGGTGTCTGAATACAGATTGAAGCATACTTTTTTCAAACTATTTTTCTTGAGGGTTTTTTTGTCTATGTCTTTCTTTCACAAAATGACTAATATTTAAATGTTTTGCATGACTACGCATGTATAACCTATCTCGAATTGCTTGCCTTCTCAATGAAGGGTGGGGGTGCGGAGGGAGGAAGAGAGAAAATTTGGAATTTAAAGTTTTAAAAATGAATGTTAAAAATTGTTTTTACATGTAACTGGGGGAAAATAAAATACAAATAAATTCAAAAAGAATAAAATGTTTAGCCCATTTCCAGACATAAACGGATGTAAACAAAAATTGCATACATTC
The DNA here is from genome assembly GCF_003287225.1 of Phascolarctos cinereus. Taxonomy (NCBI): domain Eukaryota; kingdom Metazoa; phylum Chordata; class Mammalia; order Diprotodontia; family Phascolarctidae; genus Phascolarctos; species Phascolarctos cinereus. The sequence goes on along the minus strand of NW_027555847.1, from coordinate 389,199,389 downwards.
TAAAACACTGTAATAGTGTACTAAAACTAAGTGTCTTTGAAGAGATCACTGCAGGCTAGGTTGAATTAAGATTTGTGGAAGGTGGGTGGAGGCTCAAGTGAAGCCTTCTATCATATGGGAAACCGAAGTGAAGGAAAAGGTAGAGAGAATTTCAGGAGGAGAAATTATTTCAATAGAGGTAAAGAGGGAGGAATGACTATGATGTTTGGGGGAAGTAACAATAAATACAGAAGAACGTAGAGGAAAGAGGCATTTGAATTAGAACCTAAAGAAACTACATTTTTTAAATTCAAATTTAATGATTTTTTTTTACCACCATAGACATTGCATCTTAATCCCCAGCCCTACTCCCCTTCTTTTGAAACAGGGGTAAATTTAACAGAGGTAAATTTCTTAGAAAAAGATAAAAATTTAAAAAACACAAATGTTGATACATTGAATCTGTGGGAAATATGGGGTTAGGTTTCCATGAGCAGCAAAAACTGCAATCTTTTGCTAGAGAATGCTGAAAATACATTTTTCTGCATACAATTTTTATAACAAAACAACAATTCTGATAATTTGCACTTTTCCCAACACAGAAATGATGAAATAACCCATAAATATATGGGAGAAAAGAGGAAATACAGGAATGGATGGGGAGGGGAGGAGTGGTGATATCAGAAAAACTCTGAAGTAGAAAAGGGAAAAGGCCAGCCTGACATCTCTAATTTCCCTTTTGGCTCCATGGTCACATTGTTCCCAGATGAAAAGCACATAAGTTGTGGGGAGTCCCCAGCCTGGTCTAGTCAGGGATGTGCTCAGAACTCCCCTCCCTGAGTGGCTTGGACTAGACCTAGACACCCAGATTGGCTGCATAAGCAACAAGGGAGCCAGCATGTACCCTCAGCAGGGAGAGAGGGGTGGCAAACATCATCTCATTTACTCACAAACTTAGAGGCTTTTCCATTTTTTTAATCTTCTCATCCTGCACTTGAAAGGTTATGTTAGCAGTTTCTGGAGCAGATTCATGAACAGTTTTTAGAAATATTTTCCTCTTTTTTTGTGGATATATCTAATAGAATGGTATATTTGTTAACACCATTTTACTGATAGTGGCAGTAGAAATTCTGAAACAAAATTTGTCTAGCATTTTTATTTTATAATTAAGTCATGTTACTGTCTTTGTAGACTTGGGCTTAGAGCCCAGAGGACTTGCACTATGCTTTGGGGGCATTATTGCAACACAAAACTTGAGTTTTAAAGGTAAATAATGAAAATATGCAATTAATGCATGGGGAACTCTTTACTGTAAATTGCTAGAGTCTTTATTGGAGCAATTTGCTGTAAAAATGTCTCCCCAGTTTTCTGTTTTCCTTTAATTCTGGCTGCATCTGTTTTATTTTTATGGAAGTCTGTTAATTTTATATAATCAAAATGATCAATTTTATTTTTAGTGATTCGCTCTATCTCTTCTTTTGGTTATAAACACTTCCTTTATCCAGAGATCTTACAGGCATGTTTCTCCATTCTCCCCTAATTTGCTTAAGACATTATCCTTTATGTCTAAAGCATTTATACATTTTGACTTTACCTTGGTATATGGTGTGAGATGTTGTTCTATGCCGAGTTTCTGCCAAACTGCTTTCCAGTTTTCCCAGCAATTTTTGTCAGATGTTGTGTTCTTATCCCAAAAGCTTGAATCTTTGGGTTTGTCAAACATTAGATCACTATGGTCATTTAATATTGTGATTGTGTACCTAATCTATTCCACTGATCCACTACTCTATTCCTTTACCAGTATCAGATTTTTAAAAAAATGATTACCACTTTGTACTATAGTTTGGAACATGGAACTGCTAGGCCACCTTACTTCACATTTCTTTTTCCATTGATTCCCTTGACATTCTTGGCATTTTATTCTTTCAGATGAATTCTGTCATTATTTTTTTGTCTAACTTTATAAAATAATTCTTTGTTAGTTTATAAATACAAAATAAATAAATCATGACACTGAATAAGTAAATTCACAGGTAGAATTTTCATTTTTATTATATTGACTTAGCCTACCCATGAGCAATTAATATTTCTCCAATTGTTTAGATCTGTCTTTATTTGTGTCAAAAGTCATTTTTAATTGTGTTCATATAGTTTCTGGGTTTGTCCGGACAAGTAGAATCCCAAGTATTTTATATTATCTGCAGTTATTTTAAATAGAATTTCTCTTTCTATTTCTACCTGCTGAACTTTGTTGGTAATATATATATAAATGCTGATGACTTATGCTTCTCTTGAGTTTTATACTTGAAAGTCAGTTTTTTTTATTAAGCTCTGCTGTTTTCATCAGAAATGCTTAAAAGTCCTTTATTTCATCAAATATCCATTTTTTCCCTTTTGAAGAACTATACTCAGTTTTGCTGTGTAGGATATTCTTGGTTGTAATGCTAACTCTTTTGCTTTCTGTAATGTCATATTCCAAGCCTACTATTCATTTAACATGATACCTGCTAAATCTTTTGTGATCCTCACTGTGGCTTTATGGTATTTAAATGGTTTCTTTCTGAATGCTTGAAGTATTTTTTCTTTGATGGGTAGCTCTGGAATTTGACTATAACATTCCTAGGAGTTTTCATTTTGGAATCTTTTCAGGCCCTGATCAACAGCTGTTTTCAATTTCTATATTGCCTTCTCATTCTAGAATATCAGTGCAGTTTTCCTTGATAATTTCTTGAAATACAGTGTGTAGGGCTCTAAGCTCTTTCTTTGCTCATGGTTTTCAGTTAGTCCAGTAATTCTTAAATTATCTCCCTTTGATCATCTATTTTTCAAGTCAGTTGATTTTCTGATGAAATATTTCTTATTTTATTTCTTTTTTCCATTCTTTTGAAGTACTTTTACTGTTTTTTTATTATCTCATGGAATCATTAGTTTCCAGTTGTCCAATTTTAATTTTTCGGGTTTTTTTTTTCAGTAAGCTTTTCACATCTTTTTTTTTTTTCCATTTGGCCAAATCTATTTTTTTTCTTCAGTATTTTTTTTTGTGCATCTTTTACCAAGCTGATAATTGCTCTTTCACAATTTTTTCCTTTGCTTTCATTTCCTCTACAACTCTTATTTGACTTTGAAAATGATTTTTAGTTCTTCCAGGGATTCTTGTTGGGTTTGCGTCCAATTCATTTTTTTTTCCTTTGAAGCTTTGCTTGTAATTATTTTGACTTCATTATCATCTGAGTTTGTGTCTCATTCTTCCCTGCCAATACACTTGCTTTTTTATGGTCAGAGTCTTTGTTGCTATTTTTTGCTCATTTCCACCCTATTTCTTGCTCTTTAAATTTTACATGAAACTTGGGCTATTTTCCTTTGTGGGGGCGCGGGGGTGGGGTACTATCTTAACCTTCAGGCTCTTTTTGCACTGCTATTTTCAGAGCTAGTTCTTAGGGATGTAGAAGATGTTGGTGCTTTGAAGGTGGTATGTTTTGGGGAATGGTTTGTTCACTGGTCTCATGGTCTACATCCTGGTCCTTACCCAGGAATGACCTCTGTTCCCTTGCAATTGGAAAAGTTACTGTTTTTCACGGGCCCTGATGCCTTGGGACTGGAAGTGATACTGTTCCTCAGGTCTCTAATCCCTCATAAACAAAAGCAAAACTTCTTTTCAGGGTTTCTGCTCTCTTAGGACCAAAAGTGTTCCTCTCTGTCCTTGGAATAGGATCCAGAAATGAGTATAGGAAATAGGGTTGCCAAACCTCATCTGGTGCTGCATCCAGTGCTAGCAGAGGAGACTTCTGCAATCTCCTTCTGACCAGTTACCAGGTCCCCTTGCCGTCTTTGGTTTGAGAGATCCCAAAGCTGCTGCTGCTTCTGTTGCCACCACCTAGTCCTATCATTGGTGTTTCATCCTCATGGACTCTAGGCTAGCCTCCACCGCTGTGTCCTAGATCTTTCTTTCCATTTCCTAAGTTGCCTTAGGCTAGAAGAATGTCTCTCTGAACTGTTTTTTGTTTTGTCTCTTCCACTCTAGATTTCAATTTGAGGCATTATTTTAAATTTGATTAGAGGAGAATATTGGGAGAGCTCAGCTGAGTGGTTTCTGTGCTCTGCCATCCACCCCCAGAAGTCTTTTTTCTACCTGTTTAGCACTTTAGAAAGGGTGTTTTTGTTTTCACTCACAAATACTAATGTTCCTCATTGCTTCTATTATGATGTGACATGTCCATTCCTTTTTACTCTTGACCCAATTCCACTTCTCAGTCCCTACCCATGTCCTCAAAAGGTAGCTGAGTCATGGTGGAGAAGATGACAGTAGAACATTGAGGCTTTTTTTCTTGTGATTCTTTATTTTTCCATATGACCAGCTCATCTTTTTCTTTATAATAACATCCCTTGAATGAATAAATAAAAACATTTATTAAGTTCTTATTATGTGTCAAGCACTGTAGTAAGTGTGGATGATACAGATACAAAAACAAAGCCAGCCTTGACCTTAATGAAGTTAGTTTCTAAAAGAGAGAGACAAAATAAATGGGAGTGGAGGCTAGAAAGTTGCACAACTGAGAAGTACAATGAGTACACTGAGAATTCAGAGCATTGGTAGAATTGATCCAATAATGGGTCTAGGGTAGCAATTAAGGACAGGGAGGAAGGCATGAAGGCACAGTTGATATGGTAACAGATGAAGTGAAGAAGGGCTGGGGCCTTCAGGAAATATGAAGACAGGCGAGGCAGTCATCACATTAGTTAGTGAGGCTATAGGGTGGGAGTTACGGATATGAAAGAGATTAGTCTGTATTCTCTGGTTTGTGTGGCAAGGGGGCTGATTTTAAGATGGTCAGGAAGTATGTACTTAAGCGAAACATTGTTGTAGACTATCTGCAAGTAGTGACTCATGTAATATATAGCAATTCTACACCAATTCTTCAAAGTTTCATATTCCTTATATGTTACATCCTGCTCATACCTACTGCATGATCCTCCATTTCTTTCTGCTTGAAACTCATTTTGGATCCCTTGGACATGGTAGTGTTCATACAACTACATAGACATAGAGTAACTCCAATGGAACTTTGATATTAGATAGATGAGCCATCATTTCTTTGGTAAGTTTTAGGGTCTTTAAAGGAATTTTGTAGCTTCCTGAAGGCAATTCACTCTCCTCTTCTTTTTCCTGTGTAATTCTTGGCACTTGTAGCCTATTTGTGCTCCCTGCCCTGAGATACATATACCAAGAAAAAAAGTTCTAAAGGTATTCCATCTGATTGCACATTCATCTTGGCACTACACATTCTTCATCCACTTTGTTTTCCATGTATGAATCCTTAGGCTTTGATCTTTTTTATTTTCTGGAATCAATTCAGTGTTCAGGGGCTTGATGTAAACAGTTCAATGTTATCTGCAATCAAGAGCCTCCAGAGGACCTAACTGTATATAGAGACTACTTCTTCAACCTAAATAGTGCTTTAGATGTCTTCTATCAGAATGGTGCATAACTTTGGTGAGCATATATCACAGTTTTATGCCTTGCTTGATATTTATGATCAAATGTTGAAAATTACCTGTTATTTTATATTTTAAGGAATCTTGAATATTTTTGATGTGTTTATATGAGAGATATTTTGATAGAAGACAGCTCTCAAGACATTGTTTTGCTCCATAAAATGAAATGCTTTTAAAGTTATCGACCAATAATAAACACAATGGAATCTCATATTCTCTGCATCTTTAAGTCAACAGTGTGATAGTAAGATTGTGATCTACTGTAGAATGCTGCTTATGAAGACTTGCCTGTTTCTAACTAATACAAATATTGACAATGCCCTCAATGCATATGGACATGATTTTCATAAAACTTTCACATAGATGGGGAGGTAGGCATGGAGTTTAATATATTGATATATTTACGACTACATTTTTTCAGTATTTACATGATCTGAGATTTTTTTTCTCCCTAGTTAGGTCAGTGGATAAAGTACTAAGCCTAGAGTCAAGAAAATTTTAGTTCAACTTCATCAGACACTGTCTAGGTGAGTGACCCTGGGCAAGTCACTTAACCTTGGTCTGACTCAGTTTGGTCATCTGTAAAAAAAAATAATAATAGCACCTCTATCCTGGGCTATTGTGAGGATCAAATTATATGATATTTTGCAAAATGCTTTGCAAATCTTAAAGCACTTCATAAAATATACCTATTATACAAATCCTAGCAATTTTGGTATCTTTTCCTCCTTTCTATATCTTGTTAATTGATTCTTCAATACCTTTGTGATTGTGGCACCTCCAAGATACATCTTTTTTTTATGGACACTTGAATTAATCTATTTGCTTTTCCCATTTTTTTTTCATCTTTGCTGTCATTTCTACCTCCTCTATAAGAAAACAAAATCTTTGCAAAGCTTTTCCATTTTTCTTCTGTTTATTTCCTTACATTTTAATCCTTAACTGTCCCTGGGATGACTAATTATTTGACATATCTCACCAAGCTTTCTATTAACTTGTGTTATACTTTAGCATTTCTTGGTTTTATAAAGAAGTACTGTTTATAATCTCTCACCATCCTTCTCTATCAGATTATAAATGAGTTATATTCTAAATTGGTATTGCCTTTGGCTACTATTTTTCTGTGATTAAGATATATGTTAAATGTTTGATGACTAACATGCTTTTTAGGCTCTATTAGTCTCCTTGTTATATTACACTGCCTAAATTTCTTATGAAATCGATATAGTCCATTCTTATGTCCTTTCTTTAGTTCCTTATCCATTTAAAAAATTTTCAACCACTTGTTGTAAGTCCCGACTGAATTGTTTCAGTGGCATGTCATATCTTCCCCTTATTTTTCTTCTTTCTTTTAGCTTTGTGCTAATAAGGATCATTGTTCTCACAAATTCTGAAGCTTTTGTATTGTCTATATATCTTTATCTCTTCCATTCATTTTTCCTGGTCCATATTTTCCAACACGGTTCTTTCCGTCATCAACTATTCCTACATTTTCATTGAAGTCTTCAAGTACCAAAGTCTATGTTGATTAAATCTGAAGGGTCTAGCTGAACTTTTAATAGAATTTTAACCTCTTTAATCCTCTATGAAAGATGTAGGCTTGAAAGTTTCAATGTTTGTTTGTTTCAACCAGTACTATCATGAGCACAGCAGTATGATGTAGTCAAGTGTTCCACAGAATGTTTTTCATGTTAATTTTTGGGTACACAATAAAACCAACTCTTCCAATCTTGCTTTTTGCCTCTCTGAGGAGAACCTGTAAGTGATCTTTACATTTAGTTGTGACTCCTATCTTTCTTCTGCTTTCATTTATATCAAGTACTGATACTATCTCCTTCAATAACACATCCAATTACTGACATTGACAAGGATCCCACAATTTCAGTACCAGAATAGTCAAATGAAAGTTTATAGATGGTCCAAAAGCTGTGTGATTCTTAGACTCTTCTGTCCTTTTTTTCTAATAATCTCCTACTTTCACAGAAGTGGAAGAGGAGCAGGTGGGACTGAGGGTCAGTTTGTATTTTATTTTTTTTCCCCTGGGTTGCCAAGGTTAAATAATTCATCATTGAAGGGCCAACCTGCTACTGATGAACCCCTCTGTATTTATCTAGATTGGTCCACAGAAAACAAGCACATTGCAGGACTTAAACTTATGCCAGCACAATAAAAACTGCCAGAGTCTGTTCAGGTGGCATAGCCTTCATTAATTCAAGGTCTAAACTCAGAGTCATTATGAAGCATTGTAGTAGAACTTAGTTGAGGATGCATATTGCCTAGAGAGAAAAAAATGTGAGCTCACAATCTTCTCCCTGTCCCCCAGAAAAATCATCCAAACAATAACCAAATATTTATTGAGCACCTATTATGTACTAGGCCCTTTGCCAGACAATGGGAGGGAAATCATTTTTGAGCTCCCTCTTGCCATTCTCAGTAGCTATATGTTTACAGTATACATTCTAAGGTTATTATCAGCAAAGAAAAAGATAATTTTGCTGAAGACAAAACACATTCAACATTATTCTTCCCAAGACTGAATCAAAGTTTTTCTTTGGATTATTTGTTTGTATTATCTGTACCAGTTTCCCCTTATATAACAGTTGCGTGAATAATCTAAAACTGACTGACCATTCTAAATTCTTTGTGCCTTACAAAACAATTGTAACATAATAAAGATCCATACTTGGCTAATGTAGATAGGTAAATAAAGGATAATTTGAAGAGAGAGGGAACAGTAAAACTGGAGTATAAGGAAATGAAGTAAAAGGTGGTAACTGGGCTAAGTAAGGTAGCTCTAAGGCCTGAATTTGCAGAGACAGAAAAGAGAGAACATTCTTAGGAATAGAGGCCACCAGACATGTGTGAAGAGACAGACATAGAATATGGAATGTGGATTTCAGACAATTTCAGTTTTTTCTTCTCTCTCTCTCTCTCTTTCTCATCTCCCCCCCCCCCCACTGAAGTACAGCATTCATAGGGATAATGTAAAATAAGTCTAGAAAGGCAGGTAGGAGTCAAATTGTGGAGGGCTTTAAATGACAGTTTGAGTAGTTTTTATTATATCTTACAGGCAAAAGAAATCCACTGAGGATTTTTGATTAGAGGAGGGATATGCTGAAACATTTAACCTCTCAGAACCTCAGTTCTATATCCCAGTCCACTGGGATAGGGACTAGACCTGTGAATTTATAAGCATAGGGAACTTTGATTAAAAAAAAAAGAAAAACTATGACTCCCAATGAAAGTTGGCACCTTCCTGTATAAAATAAAGAACTAAGATACAGAGATTCCTGGCAGAGGAGAAGGAATGGGAGATCCTGCGCCCAATTAGAAAGAACTGGCAGTCCAAGGATAATGAGTTAAGGGGGAAAACAAGATGGGAGTGAGGTGTGGCAGAGAAAGGACATCCTTGGGATCCATAGACATTTCATAACAAAAGACTGTGATATGGCCTGCTGTACCTACCTTCTCTAACATTGAAGGAAAAGTTCTCCTTTTCTACCAAAGTGATTTCTGATGCTTGTCTATCAAACAGGCCCCATAATATTATGTATTGCTTTATTACTCAATTTTTTCCAGTAACCTGAATTTTTCTCAACCACAAAGAGATCAATAGTTAAGTAGAGATAGACACAAATATAAATTAAATCAGAGAACCAAGACACTATCTAAATGTTAGGGATTTTCCTACCGGGGGCTCATAACAATGGTATTTATACTTTTAAATCCCTAACAGCAAAGTTAGGAACTGCACAGACATGAGGATGTATTATATTGTCTGTAGACTTAAAACTAATTATCAAAATAGGAAGTTTCAGTATTAACTCTTGTCTATTAGAGATGGATGATATACCTGAATTTTATAAATATGTCATAATTTTTCATTTCTTGCAGGAATCCAGCTCAGTATTTTCATAACGACAACTTTCACCAAGTTATAGAATCAATTAATCAACAAATATTTATTAAATGCCTGCAATATATCAGGGACTATTCTAAGTAATAAGGACACAGAGAGAAATGTTCAGCAATCTCTGCACTCAATGAGCTTACTTTCTAAAGGGAGAGATAAGGTATAGTCATGTAATTTTAAAATGAATACATGGTAGTTTTGGGAGAAATTACAATAGCAGTTGAGGAGGGGTTGTCATCAAAGGCTCTATATAGCAGGTTCTGCCTGTGCTGAGTTTGAAGAAAACTAGGAATTCCAAAGAGGCGAAGGTGAGGAGGAATGCATTTTCATTTGAGGGGACAGCCTATAGAAAGGCAAAGATAAGATATGGAGTGTTGTGAATGAGAAACAGCAAGTAGGCCATTTTGGCTGGGCCATATAGTGAGCAGAAGGAAGCAATGCATGAGAACAATGTTGTTGTTCTGCCATTTCAGTTGTATCTGATTCTTTATGACCCCATTTTGGGTTTTCTTGGCAAAGATACTAGAGTGATTTGTCATTTCCTTCTCCAGCTCATTTTACAGATAAGGAAACTGAGGCAAAGAGGGTTAAGTGACTTGCCCAGAGTTACATGGCTAGTATCTGAGACTAGATTTGAACTCAGGTCTTCCTGACTCCAGGCCTGGCACTCTATCCACTTGCCACCTAGATGCCCATAAAAATAATAGAAAGGTAGAAAGGGGACATACTTTAAATAACTTTAAATACCAAACAGAGAAGTTTTTATTAGATTCTAGAGGTAGTAGGAAGACATGGGAGTTTATCGAGAGGTAGATGTTATGGTCAGAGCTTCACTTATGGAAAACCACTTTGATGTCTGTGGAGGGTAGATTGAAGTGGGACAGCCTTAAAGCAGGAAGACCAAATAGGAGATTTTTTCATAGTCCAGGCAAGAGAAGATGAGGATCAGAACTTAAGTGGTCATTTAGTGACTTGAGACCAGAGCATATTTGAGAGATGTTGTGGAGATAGGAACAACAAATCTTAGCAAATGATCAAATATTTGAGGTGTCTAAGAATGAGGAGGATGATGTTAACATCGTAAATACTGATGACTAGAAGGGTGGTGCTCTTATCAGTAATAGGGAAATTCAGAAGAGGGGTAGGTTTTTTGGAGGAAAGATTTTTTTTTTTTAGTGTGGCAATTGGGGTTAAGTGAATTGCCCAGAATCATGCACCTAGGAAGTATTATGTGTCTGAGGCAGGATTTGAACTTAGGTCCTTCTGACTCCAGGTGCTCTATCTACTGCGCCACGTAGCTGCCGCCTTGCAGGAAAGATCGTAAGGATTTTACATACTGTAAATTAAAAATTGACTCACCTCAGCAGTAGATTATAGATAAGTCTCTGATCAATGTATTTTAAAGGAATCTCTGGGTAGTTCTAAGACCTATGTGCCTTTATGTTTTATGACACACCTGTAACTTTAGGGCTTCTCATATTCATTAGGATGGAAAAAAATATGAAGGTGAAAATAGCTTTTGCCTTAGGGTTGGCCCTAACTTTTTAAAGCGTTTCTTGCCATTAGGAATTCATTGATAAAGAGGAACATTATGCCCTAATTACCTGAACTTGGTCTGTTGTTTTCCCTGACTTCCAAAGTCTTGTAACTAATGTTGTCATTATGTTTTTGTTTGTTTGTTTGTTTGTTTGTTGGAGAGGCAATCGGGGTGAAGTGATTTGCCAAAGATAACACAGCTAGGTCAACATATTGTTAATAGTTGTTGTTAATAATGAGCTCCATCTTTATAATGTTTTAAATACTTTCTCCTTAACAAAACAGTAATTGCTGTTTTGTAGATAAAGAAACTGAGGCACAAAGAAGTAATGGTTTTGCCTATAATTACACCTGACAATACTTTGATTCAAACCCATGTTTTTTGGTTCTAAGGTAGCTGTCTTTCTATTCCACCATGGCTCAATACCTTTCCAATCCCTACATGATCTCATCTGCATTGGCTTCCTGATCTCCTTAATCCCACCCTTCTCTTAGCCCACAAGGGCTGGGACTGTTGGCTGGGATTCCATGGCTGGGGCCCCTAGAGGGTGAATGGTGACCAGCTGATTCTTTCAAAAGGTTAGACCTACTGTTTACATAGGCCCAGTTGCCCTGTATCTTTGAATTTCTCACCATAATCCTACTTGATCACTCTAAACTAATTGCTCTCCATCTACCCTCTTTTGGGAGACATCTGCTAATAGTCACTCCCTGTCTATACATACTGGTTCAATTTTATGTTTTTAATCTGAGCAGATATACCACATATCAGACACAAAATTATTTTGGGATAGGCAACAAATTCTTGACCTTCCTGAACCCCAAATTATCTGTACTAGGAAGAAGTGAAGAACTTTGGACATTACTGGGTGAGACTGGCCTGTTTCTAATAGGCAGGATTTGGAGACCCCACTGCCACATGCTGGGAACTTTATTATTATTATTTTTTTATGTAATGCCTGGGGAATGTATCTTCTGAAAATAGGGACTGGAGAGATGCAATTTTTCTTTGCTTTTGGGTTAAAAAAAGCATCTATTTAATAGAGCCTGACACTCTTAACAGCCAAAGTAAACTGCCTTCACTCTGATTATGTGCACTCTGGACAATTTTCTCACAGGAAGAACTTTATGGGAGGAAAAAAAAAGAAGAAAGATGCTTTATGTTGGCTCTGACTGTGATTGCATTACTTCCCGAAGGGTCTCAGCTCCCAACTCCCCATCACAACAGATTGGGCTACTGTGACAGGCATGAAGTTAGAGTGGAAAGAGAAACACAGCATCCACTGACTCATTGTGACTTGACAGAGTTGGCCTCCAGGCATTATCTGGCTTAATTTACCAGCTACTATATATCCTTAATAAAAATTCAGGGACAAGGAAGAAGAAAGACATATTATGTTCTCACATAGTAGGTATCCTCTCCTTAAACATTTGTTGAGTGAAGAAATGAATGAATAACCAGTGCCTTCTTCTATCTGGAAGAAAAGGATAATAGAAAGCTGCACAGTGGATATGAGGTTTCATTGTGTAAACCAATGAAGATCTCCAAAGAACAACAGGAATAAAGGATGTGATCAAGGAATTATATACAACAGGAAGAGAAAAGGAACTTTAAAAAATTATTTATTTTAGTCTGAACTTAGGAAATGAAATAAGCATTTCCATAGCATAACAGAAGAGAAGAGAAGAGAAGAGAAGAGAAGAGAAGAGAAGAGAAGAGAAGAGAAGAGAAGAGAAGAGAAGAGAAGAGAAGAGAATAAAAAGATGAACTTTTTAGGGCCAGACCATGGTATGACAGGTGGATTGCTAGATTACTCTATCGATACCCTAGTGATGTTGGGAGAAAATGAAGAATGCCCCCTGCACATCGAGTGAGGCCCCTGCAGTGAACTTTTGGGAAAATATGGACAAGAGTCATGGAAGATTGGCGGACATAGATAGATCACAATCTACATCTAGAAGGACTGCCTGCATGACTAAGAATTCAGATCCTTCTGAGTATCTTACTGTATAAAACAATATGGGGAAAGATTGAAATTGAATTAAATCCAGCAATCATTTATTAACACCTTGTGGGTATAAGATACCACACTAGAGATTGGAGATACCAGAAAAAAGGCAAAAAAGGGTCTCTTCCTGTTGTAGACTACATTCTACTGGGGGACTTGACAGGCAAATAGAGAAAGAAACACAAGGCATTTCAAAGTACTAACATCCTTGGGGATGAGAGAAGCCTCAAGAGGCAGCTGAGCTGAGCCTTAAAGGAAGTTAAAGATTGTAAGAGCCAGAATTGATGAGGGAGAGCATTTCAAACATTGGGGGCACGCTGTGCAATGCCAAAAGGCAATACATGAAGAGCCATATTTGAAGGGAAAGAAAGTAGGCTGGTTTGGCTTGAATATAAAATAATATTTTTTTCTTGGCTTATTGGATAAGATCAAATTTGTAGTCTGGAATGCAGTTTATGTGAACAGGAATCATGTGAAAGATCTGCACCAGATTTTGGAAGGTTGGGAGTTCATAGTTGATCCTTGATATACTAGAGAGCTGCTAGGATATTTTTAGCAGAAGAGTGTCACAGTCAAGCCTATTCTTTAAGAAGAATATTTTGGGAAAGATGTTGGAAGGATAGTTTGCAGAGGAAAGAGACTGGAAGCAGGAAGAACTTATTAGAACACTAGTTCAATAATTTCCATAAGAGATAATAAAGGTTTAAAGTAGGCTTGTGGAGAAAAGAGGGTGGATTCAAGAGATTTTGTAGAAGACTCAATAAGACTTGGCAACTAATTGGATATGAGATGTGAGGAAGAGAAGAAACTCCAGAGAAGCTGAGGTTGCAAACCAATGTGAAAGTAAGGTCAATGGAGGCTTCAACAGGAACAGGGCAGTTGGGAGGAGGCATAGATCATGTCCCTATTAAGCTTACCTTTTATACACTACATCTTCTCAGTTATTTCAATTACTTCTTGAGTTGTATGGTTTCCAGTCACCTCACCATCCTGGTTGTGCTCCTCTGACTTTGCTTCTGCTTGTTAAATGTCCTTCCTAATGTGAGGGATGGCTTACAGTGAAGTTCCCTCATTAGTATCTCTTTGCTACACTCTTACCTCCCTTCTATGCTCCTGTCTCTCTCCTGCACTCTGCCTGAGTGTGAGAGATGGCCTGCAGTGCTTAAGTTTTGTTCCTCTGGAAAGACTTGAGTTAAGTTTCCATTTCCCCCGATAAGCTTCTATTTCTCCAGCACCACGTCAGAATGAGTGGGGGAGATTGAGCCTGGTCACTCCTACTTCCTACTATACATATGCATCTAGTCCAAACATGGGCATGTTTACTTCTATTGGGTATTAGCTACTGCATTTAGAATGTATGCCCTGAGTACCCAGTCAAAGAAGAAAGGGGTAAGAGAGTGGGAGGGGGCATTGAGTTAGGGGATAAAAAGCCAAGGTTGTGGCTCCCCACTAGTACTCTCCTGGCTGACAATGGCAATTGGGGCAGTACCCTTTTCCATGAGAAAGCAATAAACTCCTTTCTGCTTTCAAGGTATCTAAGTCTTTGTTTTTATTTTGAGTGGGTGGTCTCTGTCCCACACACTAATATATGGCTCAAAGAATGAAACGCAATAAGAATAACTCCAGTTTGACTTGGACAGAGTTAAATAGAACTACAATCTTATACATCTGATAGAAATGCAGACAGAAAGGGTCAGATATGAAGAAGGAAAAAAGACAAAGATATAGAGTAGGGAGAGGCAGAGACAGAGACAGACAGAGACAGACAGAGACAGAGAGAGAGAGAGAGAGAGAGAGAGAGAAGACAGACAGAGACAGAGAGACAGACAATGATTAAAAGGCAAACTCCTGGAAGAGAAGGAAAGGGATGGTCTTGGGAAGTAAAGGAAGCTGATGATCTATGGCCTTGATTTTCTCAATGAAGTCCAGGGAGAAGAGAAACTTGAAGAAAGGATATAAGGTTTGTAATAGCTGCTTTGGAAAGTGTCAGAAAGAGACAACGTGGGAGAAATAAATGAGTTGCTATGCAATAATAATGACTATGTTAATATTAGACAATGGACTTAAATTTGTAGCTCCATCAACATTTAGCAGCATGCAAATAAGAGGGAAAATATTTTCTGGTGAATTGTAATTTGATAAAGTGTAGAAGATGGTAGGGTAGGAAGGCGAGGGACTCCAGGGTAGAGGAGAATATTTAGTTAAACTGATTATCTTTGGGTTATGTTTCTGAAGGGAAGAAAGAATAGACATGGTTTTCTGGGACAACAGGGAAGGGTACAATGTCTGGATATTACAGTTTGAGGATGAAGAATGGGTTTCATTGGACTGAGACAGAGGAAGAGGTGAAAGGATGGGAGGTTATGATTACAAATAAGAATTCCAAAATTCAATGTCATGGAAGTTAAACATTTGTGAGTGATGGTGAGATTGAGGGTACATAATCATCCTTGTGGATAGATGAAATAGAATGAAAGTGTAAGTCTTGGGAATTGAGGAGGCTTATTTTGAATTGGGAGTCTGGTTGACCTCTCTATTTGTAGTCAAATGACTTAAGGTTTAAATTTTACCTCTGCTTTATTACCTGCATGACTCTGATCAAGATTTTTGACCTCTTTGAATGTCAGTTTCCTCATCTGTACAATCAAAAAATTAGACTTGATTATCTCTAAGATATGTTCAAATATTAAAGCTATTATTCTGTGATTGAAGGAGTGCGCATTTCCAGTCCTCAAGGAATTTAGAAGCTAGAAAAAGAGACAAGGAATCTAATGCCAGTGATTATAATGCTCATAATATTACAGTCATGAAGTTAGATTTAGGAACCATTAGGGTTACATCAGAGACCAGAGCCTAGGTATGGCCAGAAAGGGCATGACTCTCCCTGTGCTCTGCATTTCTTTATTACACTTGCTCGGGACCATTTTCAGAACTGAGAGGTAAGGGGAGCTCCTTGGCTCTTGGACAAGTGCTGCAGGCTGAACCAGGGCACAGAACATAGGGCACAGGGACCAGGGCTGGGATTTGGAACAGAGTCTAACATGAGAGCTAGAACTTGAATCTCGTAACTTTAACAGCTAGGAAACATGTAATATGATAATAATACATTAGTGTTTATATACTGTATTAGAATCATGAAACTTATCATTTACATTGTGATCACCCTGTAAAGTAGGTAGTGCAAGTATTGTCCATTTCATTTCCGTTTTACAGAAGAAGAAACTGAGTCTCACAGAGGTTGACACTTAACTAAGTCAGAGTTCTCTCATGAACCCAGGTATCTTGACTCCTTATCCAAAATTTATTCCCCTCCCTGCTATGTCTATGCTAGTGTGTTTCAGTCCCTGAATTTTTCTTCTGTGCTTTTTTTCTTCCTCTCCTCTTTTTCTCCCTTCAGACACATGTGGCTAAATGCAATTATAATCATTTGGTCTACAAGGTTAATTATTGGTGCGTTATTCATTGTACAGTAATTTTGTTTGTAGCAAAATATTTTGTACAAGTGTCTATGGCTATTGAACCACTTTATAACATTAACAGGTCAGCTCTCAAATACCTATTCAAATCAACTACCTTGTGAAAAGTTAAAAATAACCAGTCCAATATCAGGACCCTCTGCTGGCCTTCCATAGTGCTATACTCTTTCGATGCTATCAGCATGAACAGGGGAACCTGTTGGGCAGGTGAGTGAGAAAGGAGAGGGCCAATGTTCTTCAGAAAATGCTTGATGCTAACATTTATACATATATTTATTACCTACTGAATCCAACTTCTGGGGAAACTGGCTTTTTTTTTTTATTATAACTAGTAGTGGGTATTGATTAACACTCTGAGTAAATTTGGTTTAAAGATTCATTTTGTTTTCTTATCTCACATTTTTCTTCTTCTACCTGGCTTTGTTTCTTGTTGAAGGACTGTCACCCCATCATTTCTTTTTTTGTGAGGCAAGTGGGGTTAAGTAACTTGCCCAGGGTCACACAGCTAGTAAGTGTCAAG
The DNA here is from genome assembly GCF_003287225.1 of Phascolarctos cinereus. Lineage (NCBI taxonomy): Eukaryota > Metazoa > Chordata > Mammalia > Diprotodontia > Phascolarctidae > Phascolarctos > Phascolarctos cinereus. The sequence continues at coordinate 389,182,463 of NW_027555847.1, read as the reverse complement.
TGTCTGGTCAGAGACCGGATTTGAACTCACGTCCTCCTGACTCCAGGGCCAGTGCTCCCTAGCTGCCCCAACACCTTATCATTTCTGAGATTACTAGAGTGTAAGCTCTCTGAGAGCAGGGGCTGTGTCTTAAGAAAACTTTGCATCTCCCTCAGCATGTAGCATCTAACCTAGGGCACTAAGAATTTAATGTATATTTATTTGCTTCCTTCAAGTCCTAGCTAAGATGTTACCTCCTACAAGAAGCCTTTCCCAATTCTCCTTAACACTAATCCGTTCTCTTATTTGATTATCTTTAATTTATACTGCATTTATCTTATTTTTACATAATTTTTTTTTCATTTTGTCTCCCTAATTAGACTGTGACCTGCGATTCTTGACTAATAGATTGATGAAATGAGGTTACTGGATTGAATTGGAGCTTAGAGCTGAAAGGATCATTAGAGATAATCTAGTCCAATCCATCCTGTTCCATAGATGAGACAACTGAGGTCCTAAGACCTAAGACTAAGGCATTGATATGCCCGAGGATATTCATCTAGTAAGAAAGTCTGGGATTTGAATTCAATACCTCTTGACTCCAATTTAATTTCCTTTTTTTCATCATACTAGGCTGCATCTCAATTGATTTACCATACTAGAAATCTTCATTAAGCGTTTACTGTGGTGAGGCCTATTAAGAAGTAGTAGAAATAGTAAGCAAATGAGATAAATTCACTCAAATCACAAAATCATATTAAGTATTACGCTATATCCTTGGCCTTTGGGACATTACAATGTACACTGTAGAGCCGACCAGTAATTGAGAGACCTGCCCTTCTAACCTACTTACCTTCTCTTTCTTTCCAGCCAGATAAACCTGATAAACTTATTTGTAACACTTGCTATGCTCACTCCTATGATGATGGCTTTATTTGTATGATTTTATCTGTAATATTCTCCCTTTTCCCTTCTACTTATGCAAATTCTTTTGTCCTTCAAAGTCCAATTCTAGCCCCAAATCTTCCATGAATCCTTTCCTTCCCTCAGCAACCCATGATGGTTTTCTCCTTTTCTGACTTTCAGTAACATAGATGTAGACATAGACATGACATAGCTACATTTATGAAGTGGATAGAAGGCTGGGAATGGAGTCAGGAAGACCTGGGTTCAAATGTGGTGTAAGACACTAAATAGCTCTGTGACTCTGGACAAATCACTTAACTTTGTTTGCTTTGGTTTCCTCATCTGTAAAATGAGCTGGAGATGGAAATGGCAAACCACTCCAGTGACCCCAAATGGGGTCACAAAGAGTCAGACATGACTGAAACAATTGAACAACAATAACACCAACACCAACATACAGTACAGTTTGATTAGAACAGTCAATCCTTAGATGACATTCTGTTTGCAGCTTTCTCTATGGTCTCTTTTGTGTGTGTGTGTGTGTGTGTGTGTGTGTGTGTGTGGTGTGTGTGTGTGTGTTGTGTGTCTACAGCATGGTATCAAGAGATAGGATGGTATTGTAGAAGTAATGCTGGACTTGGAGTCAGGAAGACCTGGAAGTCAAAGCCCATTGGGTGAAGAGCAAGTTTCTTAACCTCTATCAACTTGTTTCCTTATCTATAAAATGGAGATTATAATAGAGTTTCTGTGAAGATTAAATGAGATTATATATAAACACATTATTTTATACACACACATACACATACATCCTTGCAGTCCTTAAAATGCAATATAAATTAATTATGTTGTGATGATTATAATACTGATGTTGATAATATCTTTAAATAGACTCTAAGATTTGCTTGCAAACCAGTACCTAGCATAGTGTTTGCCCTGAATTAGGTTCTCAGTAGATACTTGGGTCTTATTTTTACTTAATAGATATCTCTTGCTTACATTAGGCTGCTGGTTCTGGAACAGAATGGAAAGAATTTTCCATCTCACCACCACCACCAATAGCAACAAGATGGAATGGTACTTTAGAAACATTGATAAAGGTGGGATGCAGTTAATGATACCAGAGATGGAGATCTGCCCTACTAATACCTCCAGTCTTACATCCTCTCTTTTCCTCATCAAAATAAATGATTTAAATGTCTGCAATTGAGCATAGGTAGAGAGCTCACTTAGGTGACTAGAACTTAGTCTCCCTTGTGTTGTTCAATCATTTTCTTCAGTATTATCTGACTTTTCATGATTCCATTTGGGGTTTTCTTGACAGAGATACTAGAGTGGTTTGCCATTTCCTTCTCTCCCTCATTTTTCAGATAAAATAACTGTGGCAAACAGAGTTAAGTGACTTTCCCAGGATCACACAACTAATAAATCTCTGAGGCCAGATTCAAACTCAGGGAGATGAGTCTTGTTGACTCCAGACACAGCACTCTATCCACTGTGCCACTAAGTTGCCCCAATCTTCCTTATGGCCTTGTCCTATACTCCATTTTCTATTCTCCTTTATCTTTTGCATTTGTACTGTAAATTACCTCCCCCCCCAATATAACCTCTGTCTTTTTACTAAAAGTCTTTTATAATATGAGGTATAGCTAGGTGACATGGCATGCTCAATAGATTTACACATGTGCTGCCTAAATTATCTGAATGGGGGAAGGTAATAGCATTTTTAGCCATTCGTTGTCAAGACTGGTTTTATGCTTTTGTGAAAGAATACAAAAGGTATGCAAATATTTCCTTAGTGAAAAGCAGGCCCAAAAACCATCCTGTAATTTCCGGGAGCCAAGTCTCCATTTTTTTTCTCTTCTTTTTGGAAAATTGTGATATCTTAAGTATTCACAGCAAATTTGTCTGACAGCTCAGGATAGGGGTGGTGGTGGATATATCTATCTATCTCCCAATTGATCAATTGGTAGATAGTTGAAACTCTGACTTTTGAAATGGGCACATCCTTAACAAAGGGGAATGGAATGGTCTTGGTAGGAAACTTTAAGCAAACAGTTAATAACTGAGCCTAAGGAATTTATTTTATATTCTTCTGATTCCCCTTTGGTGTATGCATTACCTCCATCGCCACAGGGAGATGATATGTGCTCAGTGGGAAACTACTTAGGACCATCCTATGAACTCTGCAGAGATGCATAGAGAGATAAGATGGGGTGGGGGTGGGGGGAGGAGAAACCCTAGATGTCTGTAATCTAGATTTTTTCAGAACCACACTGTCTTTAATTCTGTCATTAGCACAATAATGGAAGCCTGTTTAGCTAACACCAATCCAAAGTTTGTTCCTTTGTTTGTTTGTTTGTTTTTTGGATTTACTAGGGCAAGACAGCATGCTTGGCTCTAGGAAGAGACACAAGGGAAAACAATAACGACAACAATCCCTGCCCTCAAGGACCATACATTCTATTGAAAATATTGTCAATTTGCTCCATAACATGGGATTCCCTCATAATACTCCCATGAACATCCTATTACTCTTCTCACTGTCCTCGATATGGTAGCTATTTTTTTTTGACATTGTTAAACAAAGGGAAGAAATCACAAGCTTAACCAGAGCTGTATAATAGCCATAGCTATGGTAGACCATGACCAGGGCTAGACTTTGGCAGTCTTGAAATCTGGGGAAGTGTGCCCCCAACTTTTCTGTTCTCCCCTTTGCCAGTGTGTTCTCTCTTTCTGTTTTGTGTGTCATTTGCCTAGTACATTCAATTTCTCTTCTTGCTTCTTCCTGTCTCCCCCATCTTGTCCCCATCACACACAGCTCTAGATCCATCTTTCACATTGAGAAAGACGTAAATGACAACAGCTTTAAGGTTCATTTTTTCCAGGGTAATTGCCAAGTTAACAGGTATTACGTTTTTAGCCAAAGGGGAAAACCTCAACTAGTGAATTTCTGACCTCACTCAAACTATCAGGAAGGATTTGCATGGAGGTATTGGGATACTTTCTGGTACTATGAACATGAAATAACAAAGCCATGGTGACCAGACTCAATTGTCTGTTTGATACCTGACCCCAAAAAGAGGAGGTGCTTTAGAAACAGTAACAAGAAAAAAAAAAACATTTGATTTCTTTCATCTTGGATGTCACTACATGACAGGACAGAGAGCTAGAAAAAAATAATTAATGAAGATAATAAAGTCTCTATTTAAAAGCCTCTACCTTCAACAGATTAACTTCTCCCTTCCTTTCATGATGCCACTCAGATCTCCCTTGTGCTGACAGTACCCTACACTCTAAAATTATTTTGTCTTCATTTCCCATATGGCTGCTTTCCTAGACTTCATGATCCCTAGAAACTCATCATTCCACAAGATGCAATTCACCCTGAAACTCACACCTCCTCAGGTCATTTCCTACCCCAGCTGCAGGACTTCATCATCCTCTGTAAAGGAAAAAATCTGGAAAGCATCCTTCTACTTTTCAGCTTTTTATGAGTTGTCCCCATAATTGGATCATGAGCATCTTGGGGGCAGGACCTGTCTTCTGCCTTTCTTTGTGCCTCCAGCACTTAGCATATTCCCTAGCCATAGCAGGTGTTTCATAAATGTTTATTAACTACTGACTATTCCAACTCCTAATAAAATGTCCCATCCCTTTGGCCCCTGTTCCTAGTTGGCCATCTTTGAGAAAAGGAATCTGATAGCTCAGAGTCTCAACTTTTTTTTTGTTATAACTTATAGGCTAAAAGACAGAAGGGAATTCAGAGGTTATCTGGTCCAATCTGTATCTGAACAGTAAATGTTTCATAGGACTTCTTAACCTGGAGTCTGTGAGCTTTAAAAAGAATGTTAATTATATTTCTTTTTTAAAAATAATTTCTCTTGATCTCTATTTTTATATTGCCTTTATTTCCCCAGTATCCATCCCAATTATCTTCCTAGATGTTCATCTCATGTAACAATAGGTATTTTTTAAAGATAGCAAAGAAAGAAAAAAAATAACATAATTGATCAGCACATCAAAAAAAAATCTTGAAAATATCTGCAATGTACAACACTTGCAAACCTTAGTATGATGGTATCTTCTCATATCTCTCTTTGACCCTTGCTTGTTCTTTATAATTTAGATTCACTAACGTTATTTTTTTTTTGCAAATATTCTTTTCTTTTACACTGATGTAGTCATTTTCTTGGCTCTGCAACAGCTCACTCTGCATCTGTTCATGTAGACCTTTCTATGCTTCTCTGTACTCATCCCTTTCATTACTTCTCATAGCACAGTAATATTCTACTACATTCATGTACCACAATTTGTTCAGTCATTCCTCAGATGTTGGGCATCCACTCTGTTCCCAACTCTTTGCTGTTGCAAAAAAAAATGTTGCTAAAATATTTTGGTACTGTGAGGACCTTTTTATCAACGCAATACTTGTATTTCAATGTAATTGCTTTCTATCTCAATCCTATGTATCATATTTTATGCATTTAAAAACCTTCTTCTGGGAAGGGTCTTTTGACTTTGTAGAACTGCCAAAGAGATCCAAGACATCAAAAAAAGTAAGAACTCCTGCTATAGAACTTCCCTGAGAGTGATCATCAAGTCTTTGCCTTAAGACCTCCCTCTATTAGTTACAATTCATCAGCTTATTTCATTTGTGAAAGGTTTTCATATTTATGTATTTCTTTTTCTCAAGGTTTCATAAACAATGTTATATTTCAGAATGAGTAATCAATAAAATGGTGTTACCCTTAGCAGAAAGATTTACATTCTAAAGGCAGACCCCTGGAAAAGTAATGCTATATCCAAAGGAGTGAATCTTCTAATACATAGTAGCATTTCCAGTTATTGTGGCATATCGTGTTGGAAAAAATGTTTTGGGTGGGGAATTAGGTCTTTCCAGTCCTCCTTAATTCAACTCAATAGGTATTTATTAATTCCTTACTATGTGGCAGGTATTACCTTAGGAGATGAGAGTAATAAGCCAAAAAGTATAGCAGTCCCCTGCCCTCAATGAGTTTATAGTCCTCTAAGATCTTAGCAGCAATGCTATTTGATATAGATACATTTAATGTTGTGATTTTTAATGGTTTATGGTTCCTTTAACATAATTTAGTTTCCATGTAACTAAAAAAAAAATTTCTTGCTCTTGACTTCATCGGTTTTTCTTATTGCCCTGTCTGTGATTGTGAGTACAGCTATAATATTAATCCAGTTGATATTGCCATTACTTCTGCAAAGTGTGTTTCTGTTGACTACCCTAAAGATCTAGTCATTCCTGTGATTATGCAGAACAAAATTCTCTTTTCATGTCACCATTCTCCTATATGTGTTGTTTCCTCTAATTAGAATATAAACTCATTGAGAATTGGTACTGTCTAGCTTTTTTTGCATTTGTATCCCCAGAGAATAGCACATAGTAAGAACTATGCTGGCATATTGTAAAGGCTTAATATATGCTTTGTCACTCATTCATTCATTCACCCATTTAAAGATCAATAATTTTGTCAATTGTAGAGAACTTTTCCACCAATGCACATGTCAACCAAAGTATTGACAATTTTTTCTAGTCTCCTGATGTGTAATAGATTGTATTTCTCCTCACCATTTTCACTTTCGATGTGTCCAACTGTTTCAAATCTGTTTCTTATATGTAGAAAACATTGTTTTTCCCCCCTCTTACTTGCTCTTATTTTAAAAATATAGAAAATTTAATATATTCTTATTTAAACATACTTTTTCACATTGTATTTTCTTCCATAAGCATCTATAGACATACAATACATTCTTAGAAGTATTTGTATATATAAAATTATGTATTTACACATGTTACATATGTAAATATATATGCATACATACAGATATATATGTAGTTATATTCTTCTGGGGGATAACAACATGCTTCAGCTGAGTACATACAAAATATAAAGAGAGTAAATACAAAGAAATTGGGAGGGGAGGGAAAGCTATCATAACTGGAGAATCAATAAGTCTTTGTGTATATTTTAGCTTCTGAACAGTGTTTGGAAGAAAGCTAGGTGTTCTGTGTGAGGGAGAACATTTGAGGGACAGCCTATGCAAAGCTACAGAGATGGGAGAAGGAATGTTGAACAGATAATCAGGTAAACCAGTTTATCAGGAAAATAGAATATTTAAAAGGAAGTAATACAAGATCATTCTGGAAAAATAGGTTGGAGTCACATTGTAAAATGACTTTGCATGTGTTTTCTTTCAGGTGGTAGAGAGCAGCTGAAGGGTCTTGAGCAGAAAAGCAATTTAGGAATATCAATCCATTAGGTAGCTGCAGAATGGGGGAAATAGGAAAAAAGGAGAGACTTGAAGCAGGAAGAACGACAAAGAGGGGGTTGCAATGGTCGTGGCAAGAGGTGATGAAAATCTTAACTAGAGGGATGCATGTGAGTAGGGAGAAGATAAGAGATGCAAGATCCACTATGTAGATTACTTACTCCACCTATTTTAAAGGCTGGCTTATTTAGGGGAGGAATATACAAAATGAGAAAATAATTTGACATCTCTTATGTGGAAGATTAGAGTCTGAGAAAGATACCAGGGAAACCTGAAGAGTTTGTGGATTCAATGACCCAATATTGATGGATATCTTTGTTTCCTGCTTAATTCAATCTGAAAACTAATACATTGAATTCATTTCAGGTTTTGGATACACCTTTGTCTTAGGGCTCACTGGTAGTCACTGCAGAGAGAAAAAGGAAATGAAGATTTAGCAATTATTAGATGAATGGGGCTATGATTGTACCAAGCCCAAAAAGCCTCGGGGTGACTTTATTTTTGGAACCAAAAATTTGGTTTATCTCATGCATCTTATTAGCCAATAACTCCTAAACCTCCAATTTATTTGACTGTATCTGTCAATCATGTTATCTCATTGATGAAGCAAATTAATTGATTGTTCCTGTGTTCATACTTCTGCTTTTAACATAGTGAGAAATACATTTATATAACTCATGTGCATCTCTTTATGACAGAGGTTCATAGCCTGTCAAAATAGCTATTATCTATGCAACCTTGGGTAAGTCATTTAATCTAAGCCCCTATTTCTTTATCTATAAAATGTGAATAATAATACTAATCATTACCTGGCTTATGAGATTATTATGAGCAAAGTGCTGTGTAAGCCTAAAAGAGGTATATAAACAAGAGATATATAAATGGGAGATAGCATGGTGTAATAGAGGGCTAATTGGACTTGCAGTCAGGAGATTTAATTTTGAATCCTGTTGCTAGTTGTGTGATCATGGATGTGTAAGTCACTTCATTTATCTAAATCTCAGCCATAATCTATATTCTGGAAATAATCATTCTTGTGCTAGCTATTTTGTCTAACTTTAAAGAACAATGCAGATGTGAATAATAATTGTTTTTGAAGCTGGTGAAATAATTATTATACATTTTACTTTTGTTCCTAAATCTTATTACCTTAAGAAAAAACCCAAAACACACACACACAATATCATTTGAGGTGCTGAGTCTCTAAAGAACATAAATATACTTCTCATCCCATCAAGCTCCACCCAAGCCATCTCAGCATGTTTCTGTAGCTACATATACTCTCTATTCCCATCTTCCCATACCATGTTTCTCTGGATATAGCAATCCAATCAATACTGCCATTACTTCTGTTTCGATTCACTATCCTGTGGATTGAGTAATCATACCTGTGGTTTTGCAACACAAAACTTGCTTTCTTTGCCATCATTTCCTTAAATGTGTCTTTTGTTCCTGTTAGAGTGTAAGCTTTTTCAGACTGTCTTGCTTTCTGTATTTGTATTCCCAGAGGATAGTACATTAATAAACACTATGCTGTAACATAGTAGTGCTTAACAAATGCTTTTTTTCTTTCATTCATTTATCAATTTATATGAAGGATCTATAATTTTATCAGCTGTGGGCAACTCCCTCTATCAATACATATTTCCACCTAACTATGACTTGTCAAATAAACCCTAAAATGTTGCTTGAGGGATAAAGCTTTAAGTGATGTGGCCAGGATCTCAAAAACTAATGAATGCACTAAAGGATCATAGATATAGAGATGAAAGGACCTATGAAGCCACCTAAACCAACCTCTGATTTTACAGAAAAGGAAACTGAGGCTGAGGGAATTGAAGAGACTTGCCTGAGGTCCCACAGGTAGAATCATAACAGGCAGTTTAGTGTAATAAAGACATACAGTCAGGAAGACCTGAGTTTCAATTCTTCCTCTGACACTTATCAGTTGTGGTAAACTAAATAAATCATTTAACATTCTCAACTTCAGTTCTTTACTCTATAAAATAAGAATAATCTAGCACCTACAACTTAGGGTTATTATGAGGATAAAATGGTATAATATATATATGTATATATATATATATATATATATACATATATATGTATATATATATACCACTTTTAAACTCTTAAAACACTTTATAAATATTATCTATTATCTACCTACCTACATACCTATCTTTCTATCTACCTATCTTTCTATCATCATCATCATCCTCATCATCCTCCTCCTCCTCCTCCTCCTCCTCCTCCTCCCTCCTCCTCCTCCTTCTCCTCCTCTTTTTCTTACTCCTCATTATCAGATAGCTTTAGAGGGGGAAGGGACCTAAGAGACCAGTAAGTACAACCTCATCATTTTACAAATGAGAAAATTGACACCCAGAGGAATGAGGTGACTTGCCCAATTTCCTTTCAGCATTAAATTCAGAAGATTTGAACCTTCTCCTCACACCTGAGTGAACTCCTCTGGGCTTTTCCATCATTCTCCAGGTATCTTATCATCCTTCAAGAGAACTTCAACCCTGGCACTCATACCTCATCAGTATTCTTTTCCTTCAAGGACTCTCCCTCTGAGAGAATTGAGAAACTCCCTTTAAGGGTGCATGGGCCAGCCATCTCTTCATTTACCACCTGGCTAGGTTCCTTTGGACTTTGCTATCATTCACTCCTAGTACCCCCCACTTACTTTTAAGCTTCCTTTTGTGTTGTCTTTCCTTATTAGATTGTAAACTCCTTGAGGGCAGGGACTGTCTTCATCACTTCTTCTTCTCCTCCTCCTCCTCCTTCTCCTTCTCCTTCTCCTTCTCCTTCTCCTTCTTCCTTCCTTCTCCTTCTCCTTCTCCTTCTCCTTCTCCTTCTCCTCCTCCTCCTTTTCTTCTTCCTCTTCTTCCTCTTCTTCTTCTTCTTCTTCCTCTTCTTCTCCTTCTTCCTCTTCTTCTTCTTCTTCTTCTTCTTCTTCTTCTCCTTCTTCTTCTCTTCTTCTTCTTCTTCTTCTTCTTCTTCTTCTTCTCTCTTCTTCTTCTTCTTCTTCTCCTTCTTCTTCTCCTTCTTCTTCTTCTTCTTCTTCTTCTTCTTCTTCTTCTTCTTCTTCTTCTTCTTCTTCTTCTTCTTCTTTTCATTCCCAGTGCTTTGCATTATTCCTGGTATATGTTAGGTGCTTAATAAACGCTTATTGACTTGCTGACTGATTAAGCCCAACTATGTATCCACTTCGCTACAGTGACAAAATTAAAAATAAAAGTCAAACATCGAACAATAAAGCAATCCCTAGTTTGAAAGCTGATATGTAAACATACGTTCAGTCTGCTAATGGACAAATTAACAATGGATGTTAGCCAGTTGATGGACATAAGACATGGCAAATGGATATATTCTAGCACTCTGTAGATGAGTTCTCTCTTATCTGAAAGCTATTCTTCTTGGTCCTAGAGCCCTTGAACTGGTATCCAGACACATTCTAATTCTAGAGAGAGCCAGGAGGAGGGCAAACTATGCCAATGCAATGGAATGAATTACATCTTGTCATTAACAGATGGCTCAGTCAGAGACCTGGGATTTCCAAGAGTACAACCAAAAGTAACATTTTGTCTGAGTTCAAATGTCTAAAGTATGTTATAAAGAATGCTATTCAATAGGCAGTTTCAACATTGACACAGAATAGGAATGGCTGAGACTATTTGGAATGCCTGATATTGGGGAAAATAGCATGTAAAATGGCCCTTTGGGGGAGAAGGCTCCCAGCATAAGGCAGACAAAGGTAAAGGAATGTGTCCAAATAAATCTATGTATTGCTCTGACCACCAAGTTAAGACCGATCTCTCATTCTTCAAATTTCTCTTAGCTATTTGCCTGAGCCTCTCCTTTGCACATATCTCATTCTCTTTTGTGTCATCATTCATAGAATCATTACAGCATTGAGGGCTGGAAGGTATCTTAAAGGTCTTCAAGTCTAATGACTTCATTTTACTGGTGAGGAGAGTGATGCCCTGACAGGGGGAAGTGGCAGGCCTGAGGTCACATGGGTAAATAATAGAGCTAGGATTCAAACCCATATCTCCATGTCTCCATTCAAACCCACGTCTACACATGTAATCAATCCCTCCCTCTCAAATTCTCTCTGTCTCTCTGTGTCTCTGTCTCTTCTGCCTCTCTGTCTCTTTCTATCTTTCTTTCTAGCTCTCTGTCTCTGTCTGTCTCTGTTATAATTGCTCTCTAGTTTTATTATGAGCCATTTGACAGCAGAGGTTTGTATCATATCTATCTTTGTATCCCTAGGGCCTTGGATATAGCAGGTGCTTAATACATTTTTTTAATTGAGTTAAATTTGTTTTGCTAGGCACCTAACCAACCACAAGCACGAGGATAGATTTTATGGATGACTTAATGGTTCATTGTTTACCACCTTCCTATGAGGTGCAGATGTGTTATTATTTCACTTATCTAACTAGACCAATAGTAGATCAGAGAGGTTAAGGCTCATGCCCTTGATCACACAATGCATTCATTCCCTTTAAACTTTTGGATTCGTATTACAGATTATTTATTCAGCATTTCACATTTTTTAACCTCTGCCTCTTTCCTTATACTACGTCCCTTGACTTAGAGTGCCTTCTTCTTACCTCCCCATTCTTTTCCATCTAACCATATCCTACCCATTCTTCAAGATCAATTTTAAATTTTGCCTTCATTTTTAAAGCAGATAACAATTTCATCATTATAAGTTCCTTGTGAGTAACTGTCCCAACCAATAAAGACCCTCACCTCTCTTTTTCCTGCACTATAGTCTGTTGGCACTAAGCAGTTAACTGGCTTACTCAGGGCCACATAGACAACATGTATCAAAAGTGGGACTTGAACCTAGACCTTGTTGACTCTTAAATCCAAATTTAATGTATCAGTCTTCCCTCAGCTACTAGTGCTTTCTTCCTGGTTATTTATATATTGTCTCTTGTTAGAATATAAGCTCCCTTAGGGCAGAGACTGTTTTTGGTTTTGCAGTCCCAGTACTTAGCACAGTACTTTGTAAAAGCTTAATAAATGCTTTGACAAATTGTTCCATTGCTTCCTCCATCATGCTAGCCTCAAGGGAGTTCTCAAGATTTTTCATTTTTTTAATTTGTTGTCTGAACCATTTAATTAGCACATATAAGTCCCAGCCTGGTATTGTTATTTACCTATCATATATGTACATGCTTTATCTATCCAACTAGGTTAAATATCCTTGAGGGAAAGAACCATGGGTTTTATACAGTTATCCCTTCCAGATTGCAACTTTCCCCATCGTGGTTTTGCTATATCACGGAAGGGCATAAGAAATTAAATGGGAACTTTTTTGGAGTTTTGCCAAAGCTGCAGATGACATTCAAAGGTCAGCAAACAACACAGAAAAAGGTTTAGAAGCTCAGAAATGAATAACATATATGTACAGTATTGTATAATATCAATATACTTTATTTTTAATATCATAATAATTCAGACTTCTCTGGTACAAAGGAAAGGCCAAAAAATTTTACATGGATTTTCCAGATCATGGAGGGCAGAGCAGGACATGGGAGTCATGTCACTCACCCCTGCAATGTGGAGGGGATAACTGTACTTCTTTGTGTAATTTCCTCCTCACTCCCTACACACAGCATGGTTTCTAATAAATACCAGGCACTAAGTATAATCGTGTAGACATTGTAGGCAGTGAGATTTTGGATCAATATATAGGATATTTTTTAAAGCTGGGTTTGGGAAACAAAGATGTAGAGGGCCTCATCAGACAGTGAACTCCTTAGCATATATTCAAGCAGATGGTTGATTGACGATTTGTTAGGAATGCTACAGAAAGAATTCCTTTATGGGGCAAGAGTCAATGCTGAAAGGACCTCTACAGTCTCTTCTCATGATGATTGTATCACCTATAATTCTGCCACTGAACAAAAACAATGAGCATTTTGGGGAGAAAGTATGTCCATAATTCTTGGGGGAAATGGTGTGAATGGTTTCTCATCTCTAATAGAAAATTTGTAGTTTCTCATCCTTGTTTATTTGAAATCTATGTCAGTGTTCTTCATTATATGGAAGCATTGTTCCCTGGCAATAGCAAATTTCACTCAAACTTACACACTGTGAGTCACTGAAACTTACCCAACGTGACTGTATAACCACAGAACTTTCCAGTGGGCCTGATTGCATGTACTTAGCTGGCCATTTGGACAACTTAACAGACTCAGACACTCTCCAGAAAGTTTTAGTAAATGCCTCTAATTTGATGTCGTTAGTTGTGGGCTAATTTTTTCTCTTGTATCAACCGTCGTAGCTAATTAGATGGCAGATTCAAATGTTCATGAATTTTTCAGGCTGATACTTGTTCCTTCTCAGCACTAATTTGCTGTTATCAGCAGAATGACTCTGGTGTTGATTGCTGGTCTGGTTTGACCTGTGTTCTTTTATTCAGATTGAAATTAGTTGAGGGACTCTAGCCATGGGTCACTTGGTAAATCTTTTCTTCAAAAATAGCTTTACTGTGGAGGACTTTCTGTTCTTGTTCTCCACTAACTCCCACTCTAGCCCTTGTTGCTGGGGCTTCTTGTCGCAGGCAAAGGCAGTTTGGTTGAATTTTACATTGGGGCTTTGGAAAATAAATATTGAAAAAAAACCCCACATACTCTCATAATCCCCAATATAATACTGGATTCTGGGGCAAATACAGAACCAGGAATGTTACTATGTATAGATAGGTCAGAATTTGACTCATGCTGCAGCTAATTGGATTGATTTTGACAGTGAAGTACATCCCACTATGACGCATAATGGGATTTTTGTTCTAATTCTGTGTAGGATATTGGGAAATTTCCCTGGCATTAGTAGTTAACATTTGCTTTTTTAAGGTTTATAATACACTTCCTTTACTGTAGCTATATGACATAGGTAATTCAATTTGTACCATATCCATTTTACAGGTGAGGAATCTGAGACTCAGAGAGGTTAAGTGATTCACCCAGAGTCACAATATAATGTCAGAACTGAAACTCATACTCATTTTTCCTCACATCAAGACCAGTGTTCTTTTCACTATACCATGGTGATCAAACAAGGCCATGCCAATTCACTTGTATCTTCTTTGGATGCACAATAGATGGATAGGTGGGAGGTAGCTAGGGTCCCTCAAATGGATAAAATTTAATTATAAGCAATCAGAAATTGTAGCTATGAATGAGAATCACAATAATATGTCTATCATCTTTATTAATTCTTATTCATTTATAGTGATTTCTAGTTAGTAAATAACAAGTGTGTCATTGGGTAGGTGATGCATTTGGTTTACCAAATGGGTAGAATATGGAATAATAATTAAATGAAAGAGTGAACTTTAGGACTACTAGGTTCTGGCTGAGTCTTCATTGGCCCAGATGTAAGCTCTAGTCCCCTGGACAGAATTTCTGTATTTGAACCTTAGAAGAAGAGAAGAAGGCTATTTACTAAGGCCATCTCCCAAGCTTCTCCTTCCAGTTGTTTCTGTTTTCCACTGGGGAAGGACTGTACTGTATAATATTTCTTTACTATCTGCCCATTTTCCACTCTCTATTCCATTTTGTACATCATCAGGGGCCCAGGGCTATTCTCTAACTATAAAGGAAACAGCTATATTGGAATACAAAGGGTCATTTTACTCATAGGCATACATACTTTTTAATTAAAAAGTGTTTTATTGTTTTGTTAAGTAATTAAAATTTACAAAGTAATTTCCCACAAATATTTATTAATATTAAGTTGTTCTCAGCGTACACAAGTAAATAGCAAGCAATTGTTTTACTCTGCATCTGTAATTAAAATGAGTAAGTAATTATTTTTTTCTTTGAGTGCGGTTGACACTATCACATTTTTCTAACTTTTGGTTCAGACTCATTTCCATTACTGAGTGCTTTAAAGAAGCAAAGATAACGGGTGTCTGCTAGCATAGAGGAAGGCTGTTTCTCTTTCTAACCTTATTAAAAATATAAACAAATAAAACCCCTTGTGATTTATTTCCAGGTTTCCATTGTTTTGTTCTCTCAATCCTCTTGATTTTCCCTACCTTCTCCATCTTCTTGGTCTTCGTTTTACCATCAGCCACCCTATGGTCATTTGAACTTTTCTAGTAATTATACCTGCACTGCCAGAACCACAATTGATTCTATACTGTTCTATCTTTCTCCAATTCTTTTTCTGTGAATCTTATTTCCCAAGCTAAGACATAAGCTTGTGGAGGGCAGGGATGATGCCATCTTTCATCTTCCCCATAGGGCTGTGTAATAAACACTGACCATGGAAACAGAGGAGATGAGTTCAAATTTCAGTGTGTACCTTTGTGCAAATCATTCCCTTTTCCTAATTTGTGAAATGAGAAGGATGAAACAAAATATTTTTTTAACATCCTTTCCACTTCTAATCCCTATGGGAAGCTACAATTTATAGGAATAATTATGTAATGACCTATAATACCCTAGTCAAAGTATACACTCACATACATGTTGTATGCAAAATATTTAACAGACTTTCCATCATTTTATTCTCACAAGATCCTTGGGATGATAGGACTATTATTATCCCTGTTTTTCAGAGGAGGAAACTGAGGCTGAGAAAAGTTTAATGATTTGCCCAGAACCACACATCTAGGAAATGTTTGAGGTAGGATTTCAACTCAGGTCTTCCTCACTCCATGTCCATTGTTGTATTCATTGTGCCAACCAGTGCAGATGTCTTGAATTTATGTAACACTTTGTTATTATTTTAAAGCATTTTCCATCTCAGAGCTGTCTTATTTTCACATCATCTACTTCTTCCAAACATTAGAATTTCTCTTGATTTATTTGACCTAAGTTCCAGAAGTTCCCCAAAATAATCTTACTGTACTATTTTCCCAGTCAGGTTACATCAATCAACTTATAAACATTTATTAATTGCCCAGTATATGTTAGGCACTGGAGATACAAAGAAACCAATGAAATATTCTCTGCCTTTAATGGTATTCTATCAGGGGAGACAACATTTCCACCAATAATTCAGAACAGATAGTCTTATCTTCATTCTGTAGATGAGAAAAATGACTTTTAGTCTAAGAAACATTGCACCAGCCCAAGTAGCCAGATATCATAGCAAACTCCATAGCAATTCACAGAAAAGTAACAAGATGACAACAGATACATGGCAGCATTGGCTCCTTTAACCCCCTGACACTTAAAAAGGGCTAAGAAAATGGCTGCAGCAATACAATACCCCTCAACTGTAGTAAACAAAATAAAACCAAAAACAATAAGAATAAATCAATACAGAACCAAAACATTTTTAACACTACCCCATTCCACCTGCCTATCTTTTTTTTTTTCTGATACAGATTGGATGAGAAAATAAGACATCTCTTGGGAAGGACTGGGCCTTATAAGGAGGCAATGTTTCTATCCAGGCTCAGAGTGTGATTTTTGAGGCAATGGAAAACATTCCACTAGAATTTAGTGGAAAATGGCTGCCTGAAAGGGATCTCCCAGCTCGAATTCCAAATGCCTGCTCCAGCAAAAACCTAAAAACCATACAAGCCAAAATAATGATTAAGAAATCCAATGAGATACTATAGCAAATGACCATCCACTTAAGAACCGACTGTACAAAAAGTCAGCCAGATGCCCATCAGCAATAAGAAAAGGGTTTTACCAGCAAAACCAGAATGAGTGCAGTCCATCAGGCAGTATGTCTCTCAGTGAAACCAGAAACAGGCCAGTGAAACTTAAAGACTTAAATACTCTGTGGAGGCAGTCAGGGTGGAGGGCTCTCTTGAAAAGACCCAAAGTGATCAGAAACCTATGACAGGGACTTTGGAAACTAGAAGATAATGTGACAGGCAAGGGCCAGTTTGGTCCCAGCAACACTCAGTAGATCCCTTCAGGTCCAAGCTCCCTAAAACCCAATCTAGAAACGCCATAGATAGCCTTGTTAATCCAACGCCATGGACCTCAGCAGCCCTAATCTCAGGAAGGAGAGTTCATTGAAGTGCTGATCATCCTACCCAAAAGGAAAGCAGGAGGATGAGCCTAGACCTGCCACAAAGATCCAATTTAAGAACTAAGGCTAGAGAGATGAATAAATCAAAGATAGAGCGATGTAGACACTAACATTGTAACAGGAGGAGAGAAGAGGCAATTATTCTTTCAGAATAATCCCCTTCAAAAGGGATTTTAAGGAAGTTAAATAATTAAAAAAAGAAAGAAGGGTGGAGTGGTTATGTTTTGAGTGTTTTAAGAAAGAAAAGAGAAGGGAGTATTAAAGGATTACATTACATAGTGTAGAAAAGAGGAAGGAAGAAGGGAATTGAAATTACTGTTTCTCATAATTGAGATATATGATAATAAGTGTACACGTACAAAGAGTAGGGAAAGAGGGCAACAATCACCAGATTACCCTCACTTTTATCTGAATTGGGCAAAAAAGGGTTGGAGACACACACACACACACACATGGAGATACACACACAGACACACACACACACATACACACACACACACACACACACACACACACCCCTCAAGAGTTTAGTGGAGGAGTATATTAAGCTTAATAAGCAAACATGTAGGGATAGGGAGAGGGTGGGTTAAAAGGGAAGATAACACCAGAGAGGGAATAGTCATAAGCAAAGCAAAGTCCTGATTCTGAATAAGGTATAGACAGAAAAAGGAAAGAAGAAGAAAGGAAAGAAGAAAGGTAACTAAAGGCCTTTAAAAAAGCCAATTGGGAAATGGCTGAACAAATAGTTATATATGAATGTAATGGATTGTACAATAAGAAATGAGGAAAGAGATAATTCCAAGATTCCTGGGAAGTATGAATTGATTATGTCTAGTAAAGTGAGCAGAACCATATGAATAGTTTATACAAGCACAACATTCTAAAGAAAAATGACTTTGAGAGACTTGAGAATTCTAATGAAAGCAATGACAAGCCACATCTCCAGAATACCTATGATGAAACATATTACCCACCTCCTGACAGAGAAGTAATGGAACCAAGTCACAGATATCTATATAAATCTATCTATCTATCTATCTATCTATCTATCTATCTATCTATCTATCTATCTATCTATCTATCTATCTGTATGTTTGTATACATGTATGTATGTGTGAATCTATCCATCTATCTATCGGTGGACAGAGGGAAGAGAAAGATGTCATGGTCCTCTTTCAGAACGAAGGACAAATAACAACCTTTGTGGCCAGTTGGGCAACACAACTCCTTCTTCCTTAATTCCTTCCTTCCTTCCTTCCTTCCTTCCTTCCTTCCTTCCTTCCTTTCTTTCTTCTCTTTTCTCTTTCTTTCTTTCTTTCTTTCTTTCTTTCTTTCTTTCTTTCTTTCTTTCTTTTCTTTCTTTCTTTCTTTCTTTCTTTCCTTACCTGTCGGTCCTCTGCCCAAAGGAATGTAAATTTTGATCACTGAAACCTCTCAAGATATGGGGTTTACAGGCTAGATTTTTTTTTCTCAAGGAACGGGTCTTAAACACAAATCACTGTGGCTCTCATCAATTACTCAACAATAGGCTTCAAGTCCAGCCCCACTTGGTCATTGTTTGGGACCTGATTGGAACAGAGTGAATGTAAATAGCAATTGTTTCTATTTTGGCCAGAAACCCAAAGGATCTTCCCCTCCCAGTTGACTATTTTTTTTTACTAGGTAAAAAAGGCCATTCTCTACCTCATTTCTTACCTAGCCTTAATCACTGAAAAGTTATTGGATGGGTTAAACTTAGACTTGTTAAATGCCTTAGCTTAAAAAGGCCAAGGTCTCCCACTGCATCCAGGGCCATCTCTAGTTTTCTATATAGTTGATCTATGTCTTGCCACTGGACTCAGATGGCTCCAGAGAACAAAGTGTGGTTGGTGAGGTTTACACAGCCTCACTTAAACCCAATCCACTTGCACGCCATGTCATCACCTCCCTGATGTCATGGTCCTCTTTGAGAACAAAAGACCAACAACAACAACAACATATCATCCATCATTACAAATTCACCCAATGGCCACATCCCACATAGATTGGATATGGCTATTGCTTGGATATGTATCATTTAATTATGTTTACTATTTTTCTCTATTTTTAAATGTAATACAATATGATAAATACTTATTCAGTGTCTACCATGTGCTGAACATTGTACTAAGCTCGGGGATACAAGTAAATAAAAGAAAGATCATCTCTCCTCTCAAGGAGCTTCCAATCTAATAGAGGAAGATAGCACATGAAGGGAAACTAAAAAGGGGGCGTGTGCCAGAGGGTACCCAGTCAGGGGAAATAACGAAGTTGATGATGGAGCTACAACTAAACAGTGTGGCTGTTTAGTGGAAAATGGAATAGTTGGCATCTTGAACTCTTTATGAAAGGCAGCTATGGGAAGAGTTTTTTGCTCCTCTCCAGCCCTCCTAACAGAGAGGTAGAAGCTATTGAGGGTGATGATGATGTGTGAGTAGGAAAGCTAAAGCAATCTCCGTAACTGGGGGGGAGTTGAGGCAGAGTGGCAGCCGGGGAGGAGTTCACAATAGTACTGCTAAAAAGGAGATTGAGAGAAGTCCATGAAACATTTTTAAAAATTCAAGGCAGAGAACAGAAGGAAGTACAAAAGGATGCACATAGAAACTAGATGATTTTGAAAATGATGTGTTGAATTCATTAAATAACTTTTTTTTAAGTAGGAGATATGAAATGGAAATCTATTTGTATTCTATTGTTATATGGGAATAATGATCTTTTTTTTTCTTTTAAGTACAGAATAGTGTTTTTAAAATGTCCCCACTCCCTCCAAAATACATCTCTAATCCATTTGTTTTATGAAGCTTCATTATTACAAGAAGTGTGCTGTAGAAGAGAAAACATAGGAATCAATAAATGCTTGAGTTAGGGTTGGGATGACCATTAAAGTTAATTGAGTTTAATCTTATTACTTTACAAATGAGGAAATTGAGGCCCAGAGAGGTTAAGTGATTTGACAAGGTCACTCCAATCATAAGCAAATGAGCTGGGATTAGAATTCCATCAATTCAGCATTTTTTCCCCCACTGTGTGACCTAACTTTCCCAAAATCTGGGTTCAAGTTCAAACTGTGCTCCTTAACAGTTTTTCAAACTTGGATATCTTAGTGAACCTGTCTGAGAATGGAACTCCTATCTGTAAAATGGGAATAATAAAGCTTATATTACCTGTCTCATCAAATAGTGAGTATGAATTAAGACAAAAGTTGTAAAGTGTTGTAAAGTAGTCCTAAAGTGATACACTCATTATAAGCAATTATCATCAGAGACTTATTCCTTTGAATGAAAGACTCCTTAGTTTGGAAGGGACCTTGAAGGATAACCTATTCAACCCTTAATCCATGTATTTCTTCTCACAACACTCCATTGGATGGTCAACTGGCCTCTGCGTGAACAACTTGGGTGAAAGGGAGGGATTCTTTACCTCAAAAGGCAATTTATTCTGTTGTTCTATATCTCTAGCAGTAAGAATTTTCTTTTTTCTCTCTTTTTTTTTTTGTGAGGCAATTGGGGTTAAATGACTTGCCTAGGGTCACACAACTAGTAAGGGTTATGTGTCTGAGGCCAGATTTGAACTCAGGTCCTCCCGACTCCAGGGCAGGTGCTCTATCCACTGCACCACCTCGTTGCCCCTAATAAGAATTTTCTTAATTATATTTAGCTAAAATCTGCCTCCCTGCAATTTCCACCAATTGGTCCTGGTTCAGCCCTTGGTGGTGGTAATGAGGCCAGGCATACATATTAAATCATTAATACCTTATTAAGAGTCAATATAATATAAGAAAAATAGAAATGGACCTGGAGTTAGGGGATCAGGGTTTAAAGGCCCCTAAAACACCTGCTATTTGTATAACTTACCTCTCAACTTTGATCTCCTCATCTATTAAAAAAAAAAAGATGATAACATCTGTACTACCCTCCTCAGAGAGTAGTAAAAGTACATTTAACCTTTCTGGGATTCAGTTGTCTCTCTAGTAAATAAGGAGGCAGGATTAAATAAATTTTAAGTTCTCTTCTAGTTTTAAATTCTCTGAATACTGTGGGATTGGTGATATAATTATTTTTAATACAGTATCATAAAATTATAACTGGAAGACACTTAAAAAGATATCCAGTCCAACCTTCCCATTTAAGGAAATGGCGAAAATGGAGGCCCAAAGAAGTGATGTAAATTTAACTTGCCTAAGATCATGTAGACAATAAAGGAATATTGTGGCACAGAGATGTGAAACGATTTGCTTGTGTTAAACATGGGAACTATATAATCCATGACTTCAATCCATTTCTTTTAACTCTTAGTTCAAGATATTGAAGTGATTATTGGATGGTGGAAGAAAGGTGTAAAGGGAAAAAAAAAATGACTCAGTGGTGGGGGGAGGTTTTGAGGAGGAAATCTTCATCAAACTTAAATTTTTACAACAAGCTGATCCTATATAACAACAAAGAGATGGTAAAGGAAAGGAGAGTGAAAAGTTAGAAGATGACAGAGGTAAGGGGCAAGTTATTGGGAGGAGAAAGTTAAGGGAGACAGAGACAGAGATAGAGATAGAGAGACAGAGACAGAGAGACAGAGACAGACACACACACACACAAAGACAGAGACAGAAACAGAGTAACACAGAGAGAGAGAGACAGAGACAAACAGGCAGGCACACACACACACACACACACAACAAGCCTACTTACTTCAGCTATTAGGATATTGTTTGGGGGCAAGCTGTATTTTCATTTTACAAACATCCACAACAGTCAATATGCTTTCAGAATTATGAAGTTTTCCTTTTGTCTCAAGAGACAAATTCCCATTCTTTAAATGGAACCAACCTTGCTACTTACGCACTATGTAATTTAACAAGAGATACTAGCCATCATTAACTAGAAGTATCAGCTGTCATTATTTCCTTTCTACTGGTCTCTTTTCATTATTATCCATACTTTCTGAACTTGCAGGATTAGCAGTGTGGTTCTCTCATGTTCTAACTTAAGAATCAACAAATCTGCCCAACAAATAAGCACCCCAGTGTAGAAGAAACAGCACTGAATGAAGAGTCAGGATCTGTAGGTTCTAGACCTTGCTTGGTGACTAGCTAGCTGTGTGATCTCAGATCTGTTCACCTCTAGTAGATGATCTCTATGTGCCTTCCAGATCTGATATATTATGATTTGTTGAATGCCTATTACATGTAGAGCACTATTTTCTTTCCCCCCCTTTTTAAATAACTTAACTATGTGGTTGAAGAGTTTCATTTCTCTTTCAAGGCCTCTATTCTTCGCTACTTTAAATACTAAAGGCCAGACAGTTCCATTTTAACCATGGAATAATAGCTGAACAAGAATTGCTTATTGTTCCTAGATGTTCTCATATGCCAAGATGATTGAATTCAGGAGTAGCTGGAGCCAATTGGTAAATTTTCAGTGTGAATATTTATACCTCAAAAATTGGTAAATGCTATAAATCAGGGTTTGATTTATTGTTCTGTTGATTGCCTAGATTTAAGAAAGTTATGGAACATGTTAACAATGCATATTAAACTTAAAAGTATACTGTGTACACATTCAGTAAACTGATAACACAAAGAGCAAGGTCATTTAAATGAAAGTCTTTGGCCATCTACCAGAGAGTTTTTCTGTGTAGGGAGTATGGGAGGCATCACGGGAAGTGTGGACGCCTCCTTTCCTTTAGTGGATGGTACTTGAGTCAGGCCTTTATGAATGAGGGTAAGCAAACAAAATCGAGAAAAGCATTCAGGATAAGGAGGAACACCAGAATTTAAAGGGTGGGTGGGGAAATGAAAATGAATTGATTGATTGGATGAGTGAGTAAACAAATGAAAAAGTACTTATTAAGTTCTATGCTCAGCACTGATGATACAAGGAGAAAAGAAAAGTAGTTCCTGTTCTCATGGAGGTCATATTCTTATGGGGGAGACAAGATATATAGGAGATTTCAGTAGCAAGTTAGATGGAAGGGCACCATGGCCCTTAGGGTGGAGCAACAAAGAAACAGATGGTAATGCATTCTGTTTAATGCCACTTCAACTGATGAAAGCATATCTATCTCTAATGTTGAAACACATGACATTCCCAAGTAGTTTGGATAATCACAGTAGTGTCACCAAAGCCTAGATGATGCAAATATCAAAGAGGGTCATAGACAGTGCCCAAGGCTTTGAAGATGGATGGAAGGCTGACTATTGAAATAAGGCTCTTTGATTTGGCAATCAAGAAATCACTGGTAACATTAGAAAGAGAAGTGCATTTAGATTAAAAGACCAGAAGCCAGACTGTAGAGAGTTAAAAAGAGAATGGGAAGAAAAGTGAAGGCATCACTCATAGATGGCCTTCTCAAGAAATTTAGCCAGAAGAGGGAGAAAAGATGTGGGATGATAGTTAGTGGGGATGGATGGATTAAAGTGAGGGTTTTTTAAACATGAGTTTGATATGGATATGTTTGTAGGCAATAGGAAAGTAGCAAGTAGATGGGGAGAAGCTAAAGAAAAGTGAGAAAGTAGGGATGATTGTGAGGGAAATCTACTGATGAAGGATAGAACGGGATCATGTGTGTGGAAAGAAGTTTGTCTTGGCAAAAAGAAAGACCTCTTCATGTGAGATAGGGATAAAAGTGGAAATAGTATCAGAAGATATCTGGGTTATATGAGATAAAGAATGGGGGGAAAAAAGCTCTCAGTGAATTTCTCTTCTGGATCTTTGTTAATCATGGCTACTGAGGCTATTGGGGTATATGGAATTAAAAAAAAAAAAAACAGTTGCTTGGTCCCATACCCAGAAGGATTGCTTTCCAAAACAGTAGCTGGTGGGCTAGGCTGGAAGCATGGTGGGTAGCATGGGGAAGGGTGTGCCATTTCTATGTGCCTTGTATTTACCTGTCCATGATGTATTAGTAGCCAAGAACAGCCTAACTGAAGTAGAAGCATAGCATACAGGTTTAACTAGGAAAATTTGCATGTTAAAATTAGGTTTAAACTACATGAGGACTTTTAGAATACCCTGTATAATTAGTATAAAAAGTGTGCTTATAATTTTGTTTGATGGAATTTAGCTAGAAATATTCCTGGGACAAATGACTATCCTGTTATTATTCTTTTATATTTAATGTTCTGCAGACTATTGCACAAGTGGATGAGATCATTGCTTTTATAGCCCTTATTCTAGTAGAAAACATAACTAAGGGAGTAATAAGTGTTCTGGCTAGAAAGATAAGATCCTGGGATCATAGATATGGACCTGGAAGGGATCTGGGTCCAAGACCTTTATTTTACAGATGAGGAAATGAAGTTGAAAGAAGTTCAATGACTTGTCCAAGCTCAAATAGCAGTTGGACAGAGACTATGAATGGCTTTAAATGCATGGCAGAAAAGTTTGCATTTTATTCTAGAAACCATAAGGAGAAAATAAAACTTGAACAAAGGAGTTTCATGGTTAGTGACATGTCCTTTAGAAATATCAGTTTGGCAGCTGTATGGAGGATGAATTAGAGAAGGGAGACAATGAAAGCAAAACTTGGACCAGGGCAATGGTTGTACTAGTGGAAAGAAGAAAAAAATTCAAGAGACTTAATGGAAGTAGAATTGAAGAGACTTGGCAACTAATTGGATATAGGGGTTGAGAGATAGTAAAAAAAAAAAAAAGGCAACTTAGGTGACCAGAAGGAGATCAGAATAGAAAAGTTAGGAAGAGGGGTGTGTTTTAGGAAGAAGATAATGGATTGTATTGAATTTGAGAAGCTTCAAATTGGAGATTCCAGAGGAAGCAGTCATTGGTACGGGCTCAGGAGGGCTTGGGAGAGCAATCAGGGCTGAGCATTTAGAGCTAGGTGTCATTTGAATGAAATGTGGTAATTGGAGAGAAAGAGGAAAGGAGAGCAGAGGAGAGGAGAGAAGAGGAGTGGAAGGGAGGGGAGGGGAGGAGAGGACAGGGGAGGGGAGGGGAGGAGACAGAACTTTGGAGTATACTCACAATTAGGGTTTAGGACCTAGAAGTCACTTAGCAAAAGAAAGTGAGAAAGGTAAGCTAGACAGGTAAGAAGAAGAATGGAAGACAGAGTATCCAGGAGAAGGTCATTAACAGTGTGGAAAGTGGCAGAGAAAAAAAGAATGAAGAATAAGAAAAGGCCAGCATTTTTAGCAATTGAAAGAGTCTTATTAATCTTTCATGGGGCATTTTCAGTTTTGTGATGAGATCTGAAGCCAAATTGGAACAGGTTTAAAAGTGAATGAGTGGAAGTGAAGTGAAGATTATGAGTGAAGAAGATGGCTTTTTCTCAGAATTTTGACTTGGCCAGGGAGAGAGGTCACATGATAACTTGAGAGAATAGTGGGGTCAAGTGAATTTTTTTGATATGCTTATATTAAACATGCCTCCTTAGGAGCAGAGACTGGCTTTTACATTTTAATTACATAATCATTTCTCAGTAAATATTTGTTGATTTATGAAAAAACATTACCATCTTTATATAGGAATGATAGTGTTGCAAAGCCAAGTCAGAACACAAAAAGAACACTGGATTTGGAGGCTAAGGGACAACATTCAGATCCTGGCTCTGATACTTCATTTATCACCTGTATGAGTTCAGGCAATTTATTTCACTTTTCTGGACCTTAGTTTCCTCATCTGTAAAATGAAAAGAATTGGACTAGGTGTTCTTTACTATTGTTTTCTGTTCTAACATTCTTTGATTCTTTTCACATTTTTTTCCTGTCACTTGCTTTAATATCCAACTTTATTTACATTTCCTTTACTAATTGCTCTAAAATGGTTACTCTTAATAATAATAATGTTAATAAAATAATAATAGTGCTGAATTTATATAGTGATTTAAGATTTGTAAAAGGAACTTTTTACAAATATTTTCTTTATCTTCATAACAACCCTGGAAGTAGGTACTGTTTTTATCCCTATTTTACTGATGAGGAATCTGAGCTAGGCTGAGGTTAAGTGACTTGACCAGTGTCACACAGCTAGTAAGTGTCTATGACAGGATTTGAATTTAGGCCTTCCTAACTTAGCTTCCAGCACTCCAGTATCTGTGACTCCTGGCTGTCTTAATTTGTGTTACTTCAATTCATTCTGGCCTTCACTACCATGAACTTTTTGATTCTCTTTTTGGAGTTAGATGTTAAAGGAAGAAGGAACCTGAGATCGTACTTGTTGTTATTTAGTCTCTTCAGCTGTGTCTGACTCTTTGTGACCCCATTTGGGATTTTGTTGGCAAAGACGCTGGAGTGGTTTGCCATTTCCTTCTCCAGTTCACTGAGGCAAACGGGTTAGGTGGCTTCCCCAGGGTCATAGAGCTGGTAAATGACTGAGGCTGAATTTGAAGTCAGGAAGATGGATCTTCCTGACTCTAGGCCCAGCTCTGTGGTGCCACCTAGAACTCCCTGGGCCTTGTTAGACAGAAGCCCAACTTGAGTACCCAAAAGGTTAAGTGACTTGGCCTGGGTGACATGGCCAGTCAGTGGCAGAACTGGAAATAGAACTCAGGTCTTCTGATTTAGTTGAGTATCTTATTTTCATATATTGTTTTAAAGTTTACAAAACACTTTCCTTGTTTAAAAAACAAACAAACCTTGGTTATGGTATTTTAGGTATTATCTTTGTTTTCCAGATGAAGAATCAAGGCTCAGAAGAGTAAGATCACAGATACTAGCTTACACACCCAGTCAGTGACAGAGCTGTAATTCATACCAGGTCTCCCAATATCACATGAAGATGCCTCAATGACATTGTGCTTCCTTATGTGTTAGTCTTTTTTTCCTCTAATAGATTATAAGATCCCCAAAGTTAGGCACTTCATCTTCTCCTCCTTTTGCATCCTTTACAGTATCTCATAACATGCTCTGTCTATGTAGCGGTGTTCAGGGAATGGGTGCAGTGAATGACACCAAGAAGTGTCATGGTGTGATGGAAAAAAGTATTGGACTTGGATTACAGAATTATAGTTGGAAGGGGCCTCATCTTCTAACTCATTTTAAAGATGAAGAACTGAGGCCCAGAAATTGAGTGTCTTGCCCAAAGTTACGCAGGAAGTAGTAGCAGATGTAAGATTAAAGCCCAGGTTCTCCGACTCCTTACAGCATACTTTTCACTGTAGCAGACCTCTAGGTTTAGATCCCAACTGCTTACTCTCCTGCTTTCCTAGGTGCACTAGGTCAATTCAAATCCTCTCTGGGCCTCAGTTTCCTCATCTACCCAATGAGAGGGTTGTACTCAATTATCCCCTCTATCTCTAAATACTTTAGATAGTCGATCTCAGCTTATTCAGTGCTAGGATTGCTCAGTTAACAGTGGACTTCTGGTGCTGTGACTAAATTGCTTGCTAGTCCTTGGATGTTAATCTCTGACTCATTCCTTATAAGAACATCTATAAGTAGGAATACATTGAGAATCTGAATCCAATCTTTCCTAACCAAGAAACACTTTCTTTCTTCCTGTGGGGTAGTGGAACAAGGACTCAGCTATGAGCCAGGAGACCTGGGGTCCATGAACAAATGACCCTTTCCTGGCTAGTGTCAGGAATTCAACAGGATTATTATTGTATATTCAATATATATAGGGCATTGTGAGGTCTAAAGGCCTTTAGTTGAACATTTCCCTGTTTCGGGCTGTATTGAGCTGTGGCTCATCAATCTGAACCTGGAGAAGTGAGTTGAGCCAGGTGTGAGACACATGTAAAATGTTCAACTGGACCCATCTGGGTGAGTCTGTCACAGCTATGCAAATAGAGAACAGAATATGTACCAGCTTTGGAGAATTGAAAGGACCATGTGAGTTGGTTGGAGGCAGCCAGGGAATGGTACCCACTGGGTCTTTTGCTGAGGTGGCATCTCCCATAGAGGGGCCAAATCTAGCACCTCCTCAAATGGGTACCAGACTAGTTGGTGGGGGAAGGTGTGCAGGCCTGATTAAGCATAAGTTTCCTATACTCTGTACTTTTTTTCTTAATTTTCCCTTTTGTCTCTTAATACCCAGCAGAGCCCTGCTCCTCACCCCCCCCCAAAAAAAACCCAACAACCTCTTTCTGAAGTAAACTAAGAAAAAGCATCCTCACTCAGGCTAGGCCAGGACTGGTAGCAATGGCAGAGAGGGAGAGGGGATACTTTGGGGATAAAGTTTGGAAAGATACTGAAAGGGGAAATCCCAGGTGCTACTGAGACTAGAATATGGCTTTGGTAGTTTATCCTCCTTCTTCTGGGGGACATTTCCTTACTGGTTCTAGGTCCAGTTCTTCCATTAACTGGATAGTCTTGGATATATCACTTCTCCTCTTTTGGCTACAGTCTCTTCATCTATAAAACAAATGGGTTGCACTAGTTTTTCTCTTAGGTCCCTTCAAACTGTAACATTTCATAAGCTCAGTACCTTCCCCAGCTCTGGTTTTGTAAGCATTTTTGCGGTGTATTTCCCAGCTCCAGGGGCTCCACAAATATGGCTGTTTTTAGTGTGGATTTATCTGTCCTCACATGGGCCATTTCCACATTCCATGAAGCTGTTAATGTCCATCCTCCCACGTACAACTTTCGAGAACAGCCTGAGACGAAGTCCAGAGGGCACACAGAAGGATTCTTACAAGGAGCTTATAGCTCATCTCCCTCGGCTAATTTGCAAAAGCATTTTTTTGATTTAAAACAGAAGGAAGGCAAATCCCTGAGAGAAAACTCACATTCACTAATGTTCCTCCTAGAGTGAGTTATGAGAGGAAGCCCCAGATGGATTACAGGCGAAGGTTAAATTGTGAGACACTAATTTGTAGAAAAGGTAAAGGTAGGGAAAGAGAAAAAGAAAAGACTATATACATGTATGTGTATGTGTATGCATGCATGTACATATATTTATGTTCAAATACATGTAAATTTTGAATACTATATCTTGATATGATTCTGCCCGCACCCCATTCCCACCCTCAAAAAACCCATCAATTTAAGGCTGTGTACAATGGGTAGCCAGAAGAGCCCTGGATTTAGCATCTAAAGGCCTGGGTTCTAATCTCTGTCTGCTGCTTATAACCTATGTGACCTTGTGGAAGTCATTAACTCATTCTGAGTCTCAGTTTCTACATTTCCAAAAAGAGGATCTTGTTTTAGAGGATGTTTAAATGTCTTTTTGAGTCTCAATTCCTGTGCTTTTTTTGTGGAGACAATGTGAGCATGGTTTCTGGAAGAAACTAGCAGAAGAATGACCAATTTTGATTCCAGAGGTATGTTGATGAACTATGCTTTCCTCTCACTAGAGAGTAAAGGGAGTGTGGAATGAAGCACATGTACACTCTTCAACATGGGCATTCTCTCAGTTAGGTTTTTTTTTTAAAATCATATCTCCTTGTTGTAAAAGAGGATTCTATTTTTTGGGAGGGGGAGGTAAAATTGGATAGCTTTAAGGACTTAGAAGATTTTCTTTTTCTCAAGCTTGAACTTATTTCTTTCAAATTTCTACCTGTTGTTTCTAGTTCTGTCCTCCAGTACCAAGCAAAACAAATCAGATCCTTCCTCCTATGGCAATCCTTTGGGCAAAATTGCCCTTCCCAAGTGTTCTCCAGGCTACATGTACTGATTTCCTTTAAACTCTCCTGGTATGGTATGACATTGAGGCTCTTTACCATCCTGGTTGTTCTCCTGGATAAACTCCAGCTTTCCAAAACCCTTCCTAAAATGTAACCCCTAAAACTGAATGCAGTGTTTCATATGTGACCTGCATGAAACAGAGGACACCAGGATGATCACTTTCCCTGGCCTCCATACTATAGACACAGTCCATTGACAAATCATATTTGAAAGTTTTATAGCCTAGTAAAATCTCCTAGGGTTTATTCTTTGTTGACATAGACTTCAACAGTTGAGGAGACACCTCTACTCCATGATATAGCATTGAAGAAAGGTCTTACTAGAAGGCATTTTATTTATTTATTTTTTGTTTTGTTTTTTAGGCAATTGAGGTTAAGTGACTTGCCCAGGGTCACATGGCTTGTAAGTGTCAAGTGTTTGGTCTGAGGTCAGATTTGAATTCAGGTCTTCCTGATTTCAGGGCCAGTGCTTTATCCACCATGCCAACAGCTGCCCCCTCTAGAAGGCATTTTAACTAGAGATTAAAGTATTTGGGGACCATTGAGTCCATGAAAAGGGGCCACTGGATAATTACTGAGAAAAATATTTACTAGGTTGCTATGAAAAGTTTCACTAAAAAAATGAATGAACAAAAACAAAACACTTCTTTTAAATCTGTTTAGAAAATGAAAGTGGAAGGTAAATCCCCCTTCCTTTTATTCTTTTTTTTTTTCAATGTAGTATTTACTAAGCAATGGCTAAAATACCTGGCCCCATGTTAGTCAATGTAGAGAGATTGAGAATAAAGCATGGATTCTGCCCTAGGAGAACATACAATCTAGTAGACAGACAAAACAGACTACATAATCATCAACAAATATTTATTGATCAACTACTTTACAGCAGGCACCATGTTAGGTACTGGGGATATATGTTCAGAAAATGAAACACTCCCTACTCTTTAGTAAACTAAACAGTTAAATAAGCCATATGAGACGGAGAGTGATTCAAGGGATAAATGGAATCATTATGTCTATCTCTGGTTTATTTGTATAATAGTAGAAGTAGTTCTATGATAATGAAAAGTCCATCAGAAGACTGTATCATTCATGTGATATCTATTTCATGAATAATTGGATTTTTCAATTTATAAAAGAACATATGGACTTTTTCCAGATAGAGATGATGTTTCTGACTCACAATCTAATGTAGGACAACTGAAGATCTATCACTGAAACTTAGAGTTGGGAGGGACCTTGGAGGTCATTTGTTTGAGACTGTGATGAAATATGAATACTTTCTAAAAACGCTGATAATGAAGACAGATGTGCCTCATTGATCTATCTATACTCTCTCCTGCTTAATCATGGGACCCATGGAATGTCATTTGCCCAGTAGCTGGAACTGCTATTTATGAAATAGCTAGAACCATTACTCCACATAGCTGTTATGCAAAAGATTGATATTCTGGAACCCCTGATTATTCCCGAGAGAGCTTGAAATTTTGTAGCTTTGTCAGAAAGGAGGAAGAATGGTGAAGGAAAAGATCACTAGACTAGGAGTGAAAAGATTTAGGATCTAGTGGCACAGTGG
The DNA here is from genome assembly GCF_003287225.1 of Phascolarctos cinereus. Taxonomy (NCBI): domain Eukaryota; kingdom Metazoa; phylum Chordata; class Mammalia; order Diprotodontia; family Phascolarctidae; genus Phascolarctos; species Phascolarctos cinereus. The sequence goes on along the minus strand of NW_027555847.1, from coordinate 389,151,085 downwards.
ATAGAGAACTACATCTGGAGTCAGGAAGACTCATCTTCTTGAGTTCAAATCGAGGTTCAGATACTTATTAGTTGTGTGACCTTGTGCAAGTCACTTAGACCAGTTTGCCTCAATTTCCTCATCTATAAAATGAGCTGGAGAAGGAAACGGCAAACCACTCCAGTATCTCTGCCAAGAAAACCCCAAATGGGTCACAAAGTGTTAGACGTGACTGAAATGACTCAACAGCAGCCTAACTCTGCCACTCATAAGCCATGTCATCCTGAGCAAGTCACAAACTCTCTGAGCCTCAATCTCATCATTTGTCAAATGGGAATTGTACAGTTTGCTGTGATGGTTCAATATGATCATTTAAATGAAATGTTTTTGAAAAATACAAAGTTCTTTGGAAATATGAGATCATTGTTATTATTACTATTATTAGAGAGTAGTACAGTTATTGCCCTCCAGAAATTCCAGGTAAAGATATTTGGCAAGTTATTTAAACTTAACCAAAAGTGAGTAAATAATTAAAAATAAGGGTGGTAGGAAGCTATGCTGAGAAAGGCTTAAATCACAATCCTTTCCCATGTGTGTTCAGTATATCTAATTTTATAATTGGCCCTCCATAGCAGGGGCTACACATTTCCTTTACAAAGCTTTAGTGTTCCCTGAAACATTCATAGTAGAGCTCTGTAGAGGATACTCAGTTGTGTTGACTGATAGCCTCCCTAGAGGCAGGGGATGGGACCAAATGGCCTTTGTATTTTTGGCTCTGATTTTTCATACCTAATAGATCCACATGAAATATCTCACCTTCACAATGAAGGACAGAATAGATCTTTCATATGAAATCAGACCTGCCTGAAGTTCTCATCAAAATGCTTTTTTTCTTTTTCCTGAAGGGACTTTGAATTTCCCCTTCCTCCCCCATCTATTTCTGCACTTCCTGGGAGCTGAAATACTAAAATTCTATATGACAGGCTGCTCTTGAGATATTTCCAACTTAGCTGGAATCAGGATTTACCAGAAATGTTGTGAGACAGCTTGTTTAAGTGAGATTTCCTACTTGGTGTCTTTTAAAAAGAGAGAGAAAGGAAGAAAAAATAGTGATTTTGGATGAAGTTCAACCGTCCAGGACACATTTGGACATGTAACTGAGGCAAACCAAAATGCCAGTCGTCTTCCAGTCCTCCCACTGTCCTTCTTCAGGAACATTTGGCAAAGTTGTAAGCTTCCAGAGGACTTTGAAGACACAGACTTAGAATAAATGGATGTACACTTGACATGACTATAAAGTAATGAGATGGATTCCTTTAAATCAGGGGCAAAGCCAGTTTTGTTGCTTGATACTTGCATCTCATATATACAGTTTGTCTTCATTTATTCCAGGATCATTTTTTCCTTCATTGTGCTCATTTATTAAAGGAAAACTGGCTCCATTTCCTTCCAAGACTTACATTGGAGTATATTGTTTTTAATTTTAACTATCTTATTAATAGTTAATATTTTAACTTTCACCCTTCCCATCTAAACCAGGGAATAGAGAGAGGTGCATGAATAAAACTTAAGATATAGGTATGCATTTAGAGGAAGATTGAGCAAGGGATGAATATGTATGAAAGCTTATTTAAATGCCATATTTATGAGGAAAGGAAAAATATTGGAACCTCACTTTCCCTTTACATATTTTCAAAACACCACATGGGACTGAGTTGGACCCAGCAAAAAAGTATGAAAAGTTGTGGAGTGTTTTAGGTTGTGTTGGACATACCAGGGATATAGAAAATCATTGAGCTCAGTGGTGTAGGATTTTTGTGTTGTGTTCCATATAAAGGTAATGTAATCAGAAGAAATGTGAATTTAGTGTCTGAATTGCTGTATGATATCTAACACAGTTCATGAACTTTTTGAACCTTGTTTTCTTCTTTTGAAGTTTGATTTAATTTGATTTTTAAAATTATTAAATATTTTCCCTTCCTCTCTGGAAAAAGAAAAGAAAAAAAGAAAATTGTTGTAAAAATATGCAAAGTCAAGCAAAACAAATTCCCAAAATTGTCCATGTAGAAATATATGTATTTCATTCTTCATATTTAGTCTATTATGCCTCTGTCAGGAGAAAGGTAGCACTGTTCAACATCAATCCTCTGGCATCATGATTAATCATTGAACTGATCAGAGATCTTGTCTTTCAAAATTGTTCATTTTTTCAATGTTCCCATTATTGAATAAATTATTCTCCTCATTCTGTTCACTTCACTCTGAATCAGTTCATATAGGCTTTCCAGGTTTTTCTGAAAATATCTGTTTCTTCATTTCTCATGGCACAGTCATGGTTCATTACATTCACGTATTATAGTTTATTCAGCTATTCCCAAAATGAAAAGCATTTCTTTAATCTCAAGTTCTTTGCCACTGTTATAAATTTGATTATATATAAAGGAGATTTTTCTTTTTTTCTTTTATGTCTTTGGGATTGTGCCTCATTTCCTTCTACCTTTTTCTCTCATTGTAGAGACAGGAATGACATGGGACAAGACACAAGTTGTTGATGCAGGCCTATGAATTTACCTCTGCAGAACTAAGGGTGTTCCCACATTTGGAGTCCTTGTTTGTCCCGCTCTAGCTATGATTTGGGTCCCAGTGATTAGTGACATAAATTCCACCCTCTAAACTACAGATTAAAGGGGATGACAGATTAAGTGAGAGAAGCTAGGTGGCACAGTGGATAGAACACTGAGCTCAGAATTAAGAAGACCATCTTCCCGAATTCAAATCCAGCCTCCAACACTTACTAGCCATGCGACTCTGGGCAAATCACTAAACCCTATTTGAGTTAGCTCCTCATATGTAAAATAAGCTGGAGAAGGAAATGGCAAACCACTCCAGTATCTTTGCCAAGAAAACCCCAAATAGGATGAAATGGCTAAAGAGCAACAACAAAATAGATTAAATGAGGTGTTTGATCCCAATATGAAGTTAGGTGGAGTAAAAAGGTACACTCCACCTGCATGATAGGAGAGGAGTAGTCAAGTACTCCACACAGAAAAAGAAAAAATGCCATCAAACACTTGCCCTTCTATCCTGGCACAAAATCTGTTAGCCTTAGTCAAGGGCTTAAAATGCATACTAATCATTCATATATTATATTTTATAAATTTACAAAATTTATTCACAAAATATAAACTAACTCATTCATCTTTCCTCCTTCTAATTGTAGTTTTCTCTAGGAAAATCTCCAAATGTAGTTTGGTATTTCTTTGTCTCACAAGGTATTTTGACACAATTTTTGAGTCATTTTTCAGTCACGTCTGACTCTTCTTGACCCCATTTGTGATTTCCTTGGCAAAGATAATGGAGTGGTTTGTCATTTCCTTCTCCATACATTTTACAAATGAGGAAACTGAGGCAAACAGGATTGAGTGACTTGCCTTGGGTCACACAACTAGTAAGTATGCAAGCCTGGATTTGAACTGAGGAAGATGAGTCTTCCTGACTTCAGATCCAGCGCTCTAGCTATTGTACCACTTAATTGGTCCTTTGACATAGTATCCACAAGGATATGATCATGGATTGATTTAATGTTCACTGACTCCATCCCTCTCATTTTAGAGATGAATTTGAAGCCCAGAATGACTTGCCCAGAGTCACACACACAATTAGTGATTCAAGTAGAATTCATATCCAGGTCTTTCTGATTTTAGGATTGGCATTCTTGGCATAATAGATGGAGAGGTTGTCTACAAGCCAGAGCAATCTGAGTTCAAGTTCTGGGAAAGTCACCTACTCTTTCAGAATTAGACTGGGCAATTCTTTAAGACTGTAAATTTCAAAGAAGTGACAACCTATATTGGTGTAAAGGGTTTTCTCACCTGAGAATTCCCTATGCTGATGAAATCACAAGTCCCCATCTCTACACCTATAGCTGGTGCTTCACTTTCCATTAAGATTCTTATCCTCCTCCACCTTCCCTCTCAAACATATACTTCATGTGTCGCAAAAAGAAACCTTCATTTCACATTATAGTTTAAAATAAATTTGCTGAAAGAAATAGAAAGATAATAAAATGCAGTATTAAGAATCTTCATGACTTGGATAAATGAATCATTCACAAATTTACTCTTTCCAAGGGAATGAAACTTCCCAGAAGCCATCGGTAGAGAAAAGCTATCACTCATTCCTACTCTGAATAACATAGTCATAGAAAGTGAGAAAGAGATTGCATAAATGGCCACCTGGTTCTGTCCTTGGTAGAAGTAACTATTATTTCTTAGCCTATTGGCAGGTTAACTCTTTAGTATGAAGCTCTTCTCCCAAAAATTCCAGTTCAGCTACTAATCACATCTCCAATATTCCTTTGGTAGGGCTCTGAAGGCCCCTTTTTTTTATCACTAACATCTTAAGTGCATGTTGCTTCTTCAAAATATGGAAGAGACAGATAGTCTTCTACTAACCCATGTGACCCCTATCATGGTATGTTGTGTGTCTCTCTAGCTCCATGTGAAATCTGGTGAGTCTCCTTCCTGTTATGGCATCGAAGTTGTCACTTTAATACACTATCAACCTAACAATTCATGACATTCCTATCACTTCCAGATCCCAGTATTTTTCAACCTACTGATACTGCTCCTAGAATATATCGGTCCAGGCAGAAGCCATGGGGGATAAACATAAAGGGAAGCTCCATCCATGTAAACACAGATATTACAAGTGAATGATGGAATTTGGGGGACATGCAGAGAGACAAAACATCACTCAATTTAAGAAACATCAATCAGCCAGTCTTTGTTGGGCACCTGCTATAACAAGCCAATCCAGTGTTGGGCTCTGTAGGGAACAAAAAAGAAGCTGAAGACATTACTATACATGGTCCTAGGCCTGTAGAACATCATAGGGAAAAGGCTTGTATGCAAGAAACATGTTTTCACAAAATATAACTATTCTTTCTTGGTTTCAGTAACAGTATACTCTTTTGATTTTTCCCACATTTCTCCCACTCTTGTCATTTTTCATTCTTTTCCCACATTTAGCCATAGGTACTCCCAAGGTTTTATCTGTCCTTCATTTTTTTTTTTTGCTCTTCTCTCAACACTATCTCCCCCAGAGAATTCATCTACTACTCATTTGCTTCCACAATTTCATCTACATCAATGACACTTGAACTTCCTCTGAAGGCTCTCTCTTTGGAGTTTCAGTATTGTGTCTCCATGTACTTAATGGATATCACTGAGTTGTCCTAACAGCACCTCAAATTCAATATGCACGAAACTCAACTTATCACCTTCCTTTCTTCCCTGTGAGATCCAGCTCCTCTTTCTAGATTTTCTATTTGAATGGCCCCGACATCCTCACAGTCACTTATGTTCACCAATCTTAGAGTCATCTTTGCCATGTCCCTTTTTCTCAGTCTTTACATCTACTCAATCAATCCATTGCCTAACACTTATCAAGAACTCACTATGTGCCAAGGACTGAGCTAAGCTTTTGGATACACAGAAAAAGCAAAAACAATCCTCATCCTGGAAGAGCTAATATTTTAATGAGGAGATGTGCAAAAATAGCTGCAGGTAAAATGCATGCAGATTAGATAGAAGATAGCCCCAGAAAGGAAGCACTGGAAGCAGAGAGTACCAGGAAAGGCTTACCCCCCCCAAAAAAAAAAGGTATATGAGCTGAGTCTGGAAGAAAACCAGGAAATCTGAGATGAGATGGAGGTTGGAACATTTTAGACAGGGGAGACAGCTAGTACAATGGCAAAAAGAAGAAGGATTATGTGTGAGGAAAAGCAAGTGGGCCAGTACAATGGTAGTATAAAGTGCATGGAGGGAAATAGTGTGTAAGAAAATTCAAAAGGTAGGAAGAAACCAGGTTAAGAGCTTAAAATGCCAACCAGAGCTTATGTTTAATCCTCTGGGTCAAAGGTTTTTTTTTTTAATCTTGTAGGCGTAAGGGTGGAGTTTGTGAACTTGTATGTGCATATACACAGTACACATACATATATGTATCTACACATGTGTAGATACATATATGTATTGTATATTATAAACATATTAGGTATGTATACATGTATGTATATATGTATATACATGTGTAACATTATATATAATTATTTCAATATAATTGGTTTCTTTTGAATTCTAAAATATTTTATTTTATACATTTAAAAACATCTTTCTGAGGAGTCCATAGGCTTCACCAACTTGCCAGAGGAGTCTATACCTCAACAAAGGTTAAGAATCCATGCTGCAGGTAAGAGAGAATCACTGGAATGTACTGAGTAGAAGGGTGTCATGGTCAAATCTGGACTTTAGAAAATTCCTTTGGCAGTTGTATGGAGGACAGACTGGAGAGGAGAAAGAATAAAAGCAGGGAGATAAGTTAGGAAAGTTTGAAACAGTACAGGCAAGAGCAATCACCTAAACTAGGGCAGTGGTTATGTGAGTGCAGACAAAAGTACAGATCGACAAAACTTGAGCAACGACTGAATATGTGCATTAAGAAAAATATAATTGGGGTTGTAGACAGCTCCAACATTAAGAACCTGGGTAGGGGCAGCTAGGTGGTGCAGTGGATAGAGCACTGGCCCTGAAGGCAGGAGGACCTGAGTTCAAATGCGGCCTCAGACCAAACACTTGACACTTACTAGCTGTGTGATCCTGGGCAAGTCACTTAACCCCAACTGCCTAATTAAAGAAAAAAAAAAGAATCTGGGTAACCAGGATGGTTATAGTGCCCTCATCAGCTATAAAGAAGAGAGGAGGCAGGGAGGGTTTAAGGGGAAAGATAATGAGTTTTATTATGGCCATGTTGAGTTTGAGATGCGAATAAGACAACCCTGTAGATATGGTAAAAAGGAAGTTGGTGGTACAGGTCTAGAGTTCAGAAGAGAGATGAAGACTTGATTTGTAGATTTGGAAGAAATTCATGAAGAGATGATTACTGAACCCATGGAAGCTACTGAGATCACCTAAAAAAGATAGCGAATAGAAAGAAAAGGGCTCAGGACAGAATCCATGAATATCAGGAGGAATAGCAAGGATGAAGGAGACTAAGAAATCATAAAGGAAAGAATGGTACAATGAAAATCCAGGAAATCAAGAATCTCTGAGAGAATGGGGTGGCCAGTGATGTCAAACCCTGCTAAATGGTTGAGAAGAAGGAAAATTGAAAAACTTTTGAATATAGCAATTGAGAGATAATTAGTAACCTTGGAAAGAGCTTTTTTATTAAGAGAAAACAGATTGGGCAAGGTGAGATTAAAGAATAGAGACAGAAGTAGGATGGTGTCAGGGATGGATGTTTGAAAAGACAAGTTCCTGGAGGAGGCAGAAAAGGTTGGAATCAAAGGCACAAATACCGGGGCTGGCCTTGGTGAGGACAAAGGGCAACTTCAGCTGAGAGTAGAACCCCTTTCAAAGCATTCAAAGCTCAAGTTAGGTCTTTCCTGATTGGTCCAGTTGTTAGTGCCCCTTAAAATTACTTCATATATATTTTGTATATACCTTGAATTTATTAAATTGTCAGCATGTTGTATTACCCTAATAAAATGCAAGCTCTTTGAGGGCAGGAGCTGTTGATTTTGGATTTATAACTACTTCCTAGCATAGTGCCTCATCTCTAGTAGTTATTAACAAATGCATATTACTTGTGTGCTTGGTTGGCTGAAAGAAAGAAAGAAAGAAGTGGAAATGATACTAAGAGGTTTTAAAATTTAGAATGCAGGAACAGAGAAAGCTCCCAACAGTATGGTCTACATGTTCTCTGAAAGTTCTAAGTGAGGTTCTCTCAACAACCATATATTATGCTTATTATGTGTCTAGTACCAACCACCATCCACCAAGCTACTGATAAAAACGTACAAAAAAATCCTCTGCCCTTAAAAAGCTTACATTCTAATGGGGAAAACTGCATGTAAACACTTGCACACACATGATATATGCAGAGTGTATAAAAGGTATACTGAAAAAGGAAGATATCAGCAGCAGGGTAACCCAGAAAGGTCTCCTGGAATAGGTGAGATTTGAGCTGAGTCTTGAAGGAAGTCATAGAAACTAAGAAACAGAAGTGAGGGGGCAGAACTTTCTGGGTAGGGGAGATAGCTCATGCAAAGACACAGAGCTGGAATTTTCAAGAAACTGCAAATGATCCAGTGCTGCTGAAATGTATAGTGTGTAAACAAGAATAAAGCATAAGAAAATTGGAAATGTAGGAAGGAATCAGGTTATGAAGAGTTGTAAATGTCAACCACAAGAGATTCTATTTGATCCCAGAAAAAAAAAAAAAAAGAACCACTGCTGCCTTCTGAGGCAGGGAAGGTTTGAGAGGGTTGAGGAGGGCAATGGATAGTAATATGACATAATCAGATCTGTGCTTTAGAAATATTGCCTTGGCAGTTGACTGGAGGTTGGTTTGGAGTGAGGAGATACTTTAGGCAAGGAGACTAGTAAGAAGGGAGTAGTACAAGAGGAGAGGTGATGAGGAACTGAATTAGGATTGTGGTTTTGTGAATAGAGAGAAGGATATATACATACCTACGTATATATGTACATATATTTGCATATATATGTGTGTATGTGTACATCTATATCCATATATCCATCTGTGTATCTACACACACACACACACATATATACATATATATATATATATATATATATATATATATATATATATATATATATATATATATATGTTATATATGAGGGATTTTGTGAAGGTAGAATTAACAATGCTTAGCAACAAATTGGTTAGTTGGGTGGTGGGGTGGTAAGTGATATTAGGGAGAAGAGCATGATACTGAGATTGCAGGCCTGTGTACTTGGCAGGAGGATGGTATCCTTCATAGTAAACAGAAAGTTGGGAAGAGGAGTGGATTTTGAGGGAAAGATAATGAGCTCAGTTTTGGATATTTTTGTCTGCAAGACATTCAGTTCTAGATGTCCAGTAGACATAGATGTTGTATTAGAGTTCATCAAGCAAAAGACATCTCTTATGCCCAATAAAGGATAAGGTAGAAATGGATATGTTCTGTTCTAGGGAAGCTGGTTGGGGAGGAAATATACACTTATGTGCATGTGCAAACACCACATACACAGAGCAGCTTGATTATTATATAGTCACAATCAATATATATAAAACATATACAAAATAAAGTCAAGATAAAATCTTTATAATATGTCAAGGGGGTGGAGAATAAGGGAAACATTTGGAGAAAGGATGCTTTCAATGACAGTTTCCCAGAGGACTTAAATGTTGAGTAGAGTCTTTCAAAAGAAATAGTGGTATGAATTGATGGAGACTATCCTGTCCTGATTGGGGAAAGGGACCCTTTACAGAGGTCAGCAGCTGACTTAGAAACCTCTGACTAACCTCTTAGAATAAAGTGTAGTTCGACATTCAGATTGGGATAATCTTTTTGGTTGACTGGACTTTTCTAGGCTATGAAGGGAGGGAGAGAAGAGGGAAAGGAAGCTGCTAGGGAAGGGATGAACTAAGTGAATCAGTAATACTTCCCTAATCAGTTTTCTGAGGTACTTTAGGTAAAACTCAGGCAAAAATGAGATGTTTGATACTCTTGTTGAGTAAGTTCTTGATTCCAGGTCATCAATTATGATAATGGAACAAATAGAAAAGTTTCCTACAAACAGAAACTCTCCATTTCTAGGTTCCTTCTCAACTTTCTTGATCAGACTAGGGTGAAAAGCCTTTTTTATTTTTTAAAGTTTAGGCCTGTGTTTTAATTGATGTGGGGAACTTCCTGGTATGAAATACTCTTCTCCTAAGCATATTGGTAATTTTTCTATAATGTGTAGTCTTAAATATCTAGGGGCCCTGAGAGTTTCCTTAACTTTTCTGGAGTCACACAACCACTACGTGTTAGAAGCAAGATTTTAACGGACATATTTCTCTAATCCAAAGGTTCTTAACCTTTTTTGGTATCATGGACATTTTTGCAGGCTGGTAAAGTCTTTGGGTTCTTTTTCAGAAGGATGTTCTTAAATTAATAAAATAAAATACATGGAATTACAGAAAAAAACTATGAAATACAATTGCTAAAATATATTTAAAATTTAACAGATCCCAGCAGTAACCATTGTATTACCACAAAGTCATAATAATAATTCCCCATGGTTATATCACACTTTAAGGTTTTAAAAGGTACTCTGAGATTGTTATCACAATACTGTGAATGAAAGTAGTATCCAGTTTTATAGATCATGAGACTGAGAGACTGGAAAAGGAAAATTATTTGTCTAGGATCACACAGTGAATAAGTGTATTCAAAACCAGGTATCTCCTTGCTAAAGGCCTGCCATTCCTACAATATCCTATGTGTTCCATCAATCAATCAATCAGTCAACAAGCATTGATTAAGCCTTAACTTTATTTAGGCCCTGTGCTAAGTCTCCCCTGCCTTCTAGGAGCTTGTATTTTAATGAAGAACAATATGCAAACAACTGTTTACAAACCAGGTTACATATAAAGAGCTTCAGTTCCCACGGATTCAATTGCTATCTCTATGCAGATGATTCTGAGGATTTATTTATCCAGCTCTAACCTCTCTTTTTGATCTCCAGTTTCATATCCCTTATTGGCTAATGGGCAACCCAAAGTGGATGTGCCATAGGCATCTTAAACTCAACATGTTAAAACTGAACTAATCCCCCCCACCAAAGGAAAAAAAAATCTCCCCTTTACCTATTATTATGCTCTAGACTACTACCATTATCTTATTCAGTCAGGCTCACAAACTAACGGTCATCCTTAACCATCACTATTTCTTGCCCTCCCCTTACAATGTATTACCATCCCCCTCTCCTAATCCTCCCTTTTCTGCCCTCCAGAAGCTGGCTACACTGTTTAACTCTGTTCTTCTGAAACTAACTGCTCCAGGTAATGTTGTTTCACTCAATCATTTTTTAATGGAACCAGTTAATTACATTAGCCAAGATATGTCTATATCCTTTACAACACCTAGCACAGTGAATTCACATAATATTAAAATACCTATCAGTTAAAGAATTGGCTAAGAAGAAATACCATGGAAAGGAAGCAAAATATATAAAAAATTTCTTTGGCCTGCTGCCTATTTTCTTTTAATCATGGGAACAGGCTGGGGTCATCTGCTGGGATTGGAATAACAAAATAACTTTCTGACATTCAAGTTGCATTGCCAGGGTCCCCGGAGAGCTTTAATAGCATAACATTTACCTTATATGGCTTGAGTGCAGATATTCCTGAAGGCAGCAGACTGGACCAGATGACCTTCTTTCTCCTTAATCCTTTGATGTGAGGGTTAGCTCTAAGTCTTCATCTCTCCTGAAAATACGATTGCTGACAAGTTTTCACATAGTGAAATGCATCCTATAATTGATCTTTCCTACCTTTGAACACTGAAGTCAAGTATTGTCTATTTGCTCATTCTAATACTCATATAAAATATTACCTTCTAGTTTAAATATGTGAGTTTTACTTCCCACAATTAGACTATAAACTCTTCAAAAAGAGGAGACCTTCTAGATGTCTATCCAAATACTATTCATGCTTTATTCACAATTCAATTTAGTCTTATCCCACTTCTAGATTGTAAACTTCCTGACAGCACTCATTCTCTCTCTAATCTCATTTAAAAAAAAAGTTTTCTTCTTTAAATGTCACCTGGTACTTAAGAGTGCTCTACATGCAATAATGCTGAACAATTATTTGTTATTATATGATGGGGAGGAGCGGGAAGCACTTGATTCTGAGTCAGGAAATCTGGTTTCTAAACCCAGACAATCCACCATTAGGTATGTGACTTTGGCTATGTCTCATTCCCTCTCTGGACCTTGAATTTCCTCTTTGTAAAATGTGAGAAAATTGGATTTGATAATCCATGTGCCCCCCTCAAGCTCTAAAAGTTTATGATTCTATGAACGAATAAACAAATAAATATATCCTGCTAGGATTTAAAATATCTTATTATTCACCTTGACATTTCAATTGGCATCAAGATTACTTCCTCAGTTAATTATTGTTTTGCAAGAATGAGCTTAGTAAAAGGGAAAGGAAAGGAGAAGAAGGAAGGAATGAGAAGACGGCAGAATAAGAAGGGGAGAAAGAGAAGGAAAGGAATGGAAGGAGGAAAGGAAAGACATTAGGAGAGAAAGAAGGTAGATACTATGGTTCACAGTAGCTGTTCATGATACCTGAAGGAAGGAACTACAGAGTCGTTGGGACTTTTAATAGACCAGGAAGGGGACATAGGCCAAAAAGAATTTCCTTTTGTGTTTCTTGCCCATTCTTTCCTTTGTTTCTGTCTTATTAAAGGGTAAGAGTTTATGCTAAAAAATATTATCCATTATTTTGATTGTTTATTTGATTTAGATTTATTTATATTTATCCTATAAGTGGATAAGTGAATAAGTATTTTAAACAAATTTTGCATCTACCAGATGAAGAGGACCTACAACTAAAATAACTTAAGGGAGTATGTTGCCTACCTCTATGCAGAAATTTCTCTCATCCTCGACTAGGCTCAGGCTCCCTTGGCTTCCTCCACCTCTGCTTGAGAATCTACACTCTCTTGCTTCATAATAAAAATGATTGAAAAGCACCTTGAAAATACAAAGTGCTATATAAATGCTAACTGAGGTAATAATAAAACAGTAATAATAACTATTTGCTGATAAACATCACCCAGAAGCCCTGGGGAGACATTTCACAGGGGGAAAGTGAAATGGGGTCTGTTCCTGTCTTTGCTGTGCCTCTCCCCTGAATCACATTGTTCTCTCTCCAGTCAAACACCATCATTCACAATGGTCATGAAATAATACTGGAATGTAAAGTTATTGTCATCATCCATGTTGTTAGGAACAATATATTCCTAAGTAATCCATTTCTTGACAGTCTCCAGGGTTATGCATGAATCTTAGTGACCTCACTCCAGTCGATCATTTGGAAAATAAATAGGTTGTAGGAGAGAGCACACAAGGACGGCTTTGCTCTTTTGCCAGTTACCTTACTTATGGCCTGGACAATTTAGCAGCTGAGAGCTCAAACCTTACTCCTGCACTTGGGAGCCATATACTGAAGGCTGGTCCTACATATAGTTGGAGTACAAGGTTGCCTATACAATATGATCTGAGGAATAGTGAGAAGGTTCCCCTGCCCAAAAGTATGTTTCATAGTAGCTGTCCATGTGTACTCGAATTTCCTCTGTTAGTTCTTCCTCCCACCTATTTTACCTAAGATGTTATTTCTAGAAATATGCTCATGGTCTTATGGGAAAAAGAATGCAGGATCTGTAGGAAAGAGGTACAAAATGAACATGTTTTTGATTTGGGGTGGGGAGGCAGGAAAGAGAAAGGTCCAGAGAGTGGGTTTCTGTCTATAGATGAAAGGCCCAGAATTGGACTAGGGGGTTTGCATGGGTTGCCAGCAATTAGCTATTATCCAGGAATCTAGATGCAGAGGAAGAATAAGGAAAGGGTAAGAAGTCTAAAAAGAAAGAAGTGACTGAGCAAATGACAAATTTTGACAAATTAACAATTGTTTTAAGTTGTTAATCTCAAATTCTCTTTGCCAATAAGTACATCCAAGAAACATTCATAAAGGCACAAATATACAATCTCAAGCCATCAGAGGATAGTTTTAATGAGCCCACCTGGGTATACATAGACTCATTCAACCTGAAGTGAATGAGGAATCTCATCCAAGGAATGTAGTGTACTTTCAGTGGCAGTATGGTGTGATGGAAAGAGCCCTCAAGTTGGAGTCACGTAGACTTGGCACTTACTAGGGTAAGTATCCTGGGTAAGGTATTTAAAGATCATAGGATCATAGATATATAGGTGTAAGGTACTCCACTGTGTCATTTTACACAATCAGAGGCCCAGAGATGGGGAAATAACTTGCCCCAAGTCACAAAAGAAATATTAGCAGAGGCAGGATTTTAGAGTACAAGTTCTTTGAGTACCAACCTAGCATTTTTCCATTGTACCACAAGTGATCTACAAACCTTAAGATTCTATATTAATGAGAATTACTACTATTAACTTAGTCCCCAGAGACAAAGCCCATGTTACAGATAAACAGAGCATATAAATACATATCAAACATAATCACAGAGGTACTAAGAAGTACTCCTAAATGTGCACCCAGTCCCTAGGATTTTACGCTAATCCTTAAAAATCTGCCTCCTTGGTTGCATCCCTTTCAGTTAAACGTTACACTCTCTTCAGGGACCACGCCATGGATTAATATCTCAATGTGAATGAGTCAATAAAATACTTTCCTGGGTACCAGGAGTACAAGAATATCGTTTAAAAGAGGGGAGATGCCTCCTTCCAACAATAACAACAAAAGACACTCTTTGGACCAGTCTATACAAAGAGGCTAGTGTTGCGCATTTTCCTCATTTTCTTGTTTTATAAGCCTGTTTCATCAATGAACCCTGAGGAGAGAATAAACCTTTCTCCTCTTTACATGGAAACTTGGTAGTTTATAAAGAGTCTGGGCTAGGGGACTACAGGAAAAAAAGGTGCCCTACAGGGCCCTTAGGCTGAGGTTTGGCAATGAGTAGTATGGACTAAGGTTCAGAGTCATAGTTTAAGAGGCTGCAGAAGCATATTTCCCCTCATACAAGCTTGGGCAATCTGTGTGGAAAGAGATAGATTATTCCATATACATTTGGAATAAAATATATGATGAAACTAAATTTTAGTTACGGATATTGATTTTATTGACCAAAACCTCCTCTTTACAAACTCCTTAATTTGTCTAACCAGAAGTGTTAGCATTTGGCAAGGGTAAAGGGAAGCAAAGCCCTGGATCTGGGCTTCAATAGAGGAGCAGGCTCTGACAGGATGAAAGTGAGCTTGGCTAGCTCATGATATAATTAAGAAACTGATTAAGTGATTTTTTTAGCCCTGGCCTCTACCTTGTATATTCTTCCTTCCATCCCAGGATGTCCACCTATTCATAACTATATCTCAGGGGATACCTGCCCTCATACTTGAGGCAGCATGGTATGAGAGAAAGAATATAGACTTTACGTCTGTGTTCTTATCCTGGCTCCACAATTTACCAACTATCAAATCATTTAATTTCTACGACCCTTATGAGGGTCATTTACAAAGCACGAATGATAGTACTGGTACTGCTTTCGATTAGTGGCTGTCAGAAAAGTTTTTGATAAACTTTAAGGTATTATTCAAATGTGAGTTATTTTATGAGCTATTATAAAAACTTTCTGATTCTTAGTATTATTCCTAATAATAATCATAAGATATTATATTTGCACATCACATTACAATTTTCAAAAATATTGTAATTGACTTAATCTTATTTGCTTTTTTCCATAATCTTGTAAGGTAGGCAGGGAAGGAATTATGCCCATTTTAGAGATGAGGAAACTAAGTCCCACAAAGGTTATATGACTGCTATACATGTTATTCTAAAAAAAAAAAAGACCTGAGGGGGTTTAACAACCTGCAAGTACAAAGTCAGTCACCAGTGGGATACAACAATAAAAAAAGTGAATGTGGTCTAGGTTCTGTATGAATAGAAGTGCTAGAATCACAACTAGGGAACTGTTAGTCTTGTTTTGCTCCAGTATGGTTAGATGACGCCTGGGGAATTCTGCCCAGTTTTGGGCACACATTTTAGGAAATATCTTGATACACTAGAGAGTGTCCAGAGAAGAGCAATCAAGAAGACAGAAAGTCTCAAGTTTCTTCCACACAAGGATTGCTTGGATGAACTGAAGAGTCTAGCTCAGACAATAGGATGTTTGGTGAGGCCATGCCAGTCGTCTTCAGGGTTCCGGAAGACTGTAACAGAAAGTGAGATTAGTCTGATTTTGCTTGGAAGCAGAAGACAGAACCCAGCGCAATGGCCAGAAGTAACAAAGAGGCAATGAAGGATTAATGTAAGAGGTGGTGATGGGGTGAATCTTACAGTTAGAATTCTCCCAAAGTGAAGTGCATAATTAGAAGTCTTTGTGAAAAGCCTTAATCCTAGGTTGTTATGGTATCTTGTATAAGGGACTCTTGTTCAGGTATGGGTGGGATGACATGGCTTCTGAGTTTTCTTTCCAATCTGATTATGACTTCTACGACTTCCTCCTTTTATGCCACCTACTTAAAAGTAGTAAATGACTGAGAAAGTCTAACCTTTTCTAGTGGATTTTTATTTTAAAGCATTTAACATCTTATGTTAAAAAATTATATTTTGATTATGGCATATTAGACATCCATGAACAGGTGGAAACTTTTTTCTTTTGAATTTCATTTTTTTTGTTATTTTGTATGTAACAATGATCAAATGCCTTCATTCTCATATTCACAGAGCAGAAACCATGAAACTTAAAATCACATATAGCTTTCATTTTTAAAAGAAAAGTTTTCATTTATAAATTCAACATGTTAGCTTTATGATTGCCCTCACTATGTTCTCATGAATCTTTCTATTCTCTCCTGTGCTTTAAAAAAAAAAATGATACAATGACGTTCTCTGTGTCTCTCTCTCTGTGTTTCTGTCTCTGTCCCTCTGTCTGTCTCTAGCTCTGTCTCTCTCTGCCTTTGTCTCTTCCTCTTTTTCTAGCATTTCTATCACTAGTTCTCTACCTTCCAAATCCCTCTACCTTTCTTACTTAAGAAAAAGAAAACAAAACAAAATAATACCCTTGTAACACATAAGTATAATCAATAAAACAAATCCATACATTGACCAAATCTGAAAATGTATATCTCATTCTCTCACTTGAGTTCCCCACCTCTTTGTGATACATTGGGTAACTTACTTCGTCACTGGTCCTGGATTGGAATTTAGTGAAGGTGGAGAGAAGAAATTTCCCATGGCTTTTGAAATTACTCCATGTATCCACTCCTTTATTCTATTTATGAACAAGACCTTAGACTTGAAGAGGTCAAATTATACTAGAAAAAAAGTATTTCACCTGAAATTCATGATTTATGACTTAAAGAAATAACAAACCAAAGCTGTTGTGGTATTGTGAACCTGGGGCTGTAGATGTGCTGGAGAGAAGGGCTGAATTGCTTTGGATGGTCCTAAAGGGGAAGAGGTGAAACTATAAACAGCATTAGGCCTTGCCTAAGATACAGGTATTACAACTGTAATAAAAAACCCAAAGAAACAAACAAAATCTAATCTTTTTAGTATGAGATGCAATCTTGCATAGTGGATAGAGAACGACGAGCATCAGATTAAGGAAGACCTAGTTTCAAGTCCTTCCTCTGATATGTGCTAATTGTGTGACCTTCAGCAAGTCCCTTAATCTCTGTTTTAGTTTTCTCATCTATAAAATGAGGTGTTTAGAATCTATGGCCTCCAAGATCTTATTGAGCTCAATCTATGACCTATACTATTTTGTGGATGAGTGTATATATTTATGTACATATAGATAGAAACATATATGTTTATCTATTTGCCTATATATGCTTATATATATGCACATGCAAGTCCTCTTAGTTTTGTAAGAACACACAATATAAAATTACCTTTGAGATTTGATACCATTTATATTATGACATGCCAGAATCTTGTTGCAGAAGCTGAATGTGTGACTGACAGTCATTTCCATGTGGTGAATAACACACAAAAAATGGTCCTTTCATTATAGCTGTTCTTGCCTTGGGTAGGGCCTGATACTGTTGGTAGTATCACCTTTTCCCCTTTAAGACCAGCAAAAAAAGTTAGCCTGCCTCTATATCCTAGTCCCCAGGATTCAATTATGTTTTTGTTTGTTCATTGGCCATGAATCTTGAACTGAGAACCAAGGAGATGCAATATTTTTCTACTCTAATTCTACATACGTGTATGTGTACGTATCTATATATGTGTGTGTATGTGTATATACATATATAGCTTCCTAGTTCAGTGATAAGGGCCAAGCATAAAGTCACAAAGACCTGGATTCAAGCACTACCTCTAATGCATACTTTCTGTGTGACTGTGAGCAAGTCAGTTAAACTTTTTATGATCTAGGAATTAAGACTATAAGCTATGAGTTGCTAACTCATATTTATAGAGGGAATTTTCACTCTGGAAGGTCTTAGCACTAATGAAATCATTATGCTGTCCCAACATGCATCTGTCTGTCTCTCTGTGCCTAAGCATATATATGCATACATACATGTACGTACACACACACACACACACACACACACACACACACACACACACACATATATATGTATGGACATATAGGTATAGATACAGATATATTATTGTCATTTGTGTCTGATTTTTTGTGACTCCATTTGCAGTTTTTTTAATTCCACTTTCTTTTTATTTTATTTCTAATTATTTATTTTTAGTTTTCAACATTCACTTCCTAAGATTTTGATTTTTAAATTTTCTCTCCCTCCCTCTCTTCCCCCCTCCCCAAGATGGCATGTAATCTGATATAGGCTCTACTTATACATTCATATTAAATATGTTTTCACATTAGTCATGACATACAGAAGAATTAAAACTAATGGGAAGAACCATGAGAAAGAAGAAATAAAATAAAACAAAAGGAGAGCAAATAGTATGCTTCCATCTGCATTCAGACTCCATGGTTCTTTTTCTGGATGTGGATAGCATTTTCCATCATGAGTCTTTTGGAGTTGTCTTAGATCCTTGCATTGCTGAGAAGACCTAAGTCTATCAAAGCCAATCATTGCACAATGTGGCTGTCACTGTGTATAATGTTCTCCTGGTTCTGCTCATTTCACTCAGCATCAGATCATACAAGTCTTTCCAGGTTTTTCTGAAGTCCACTTGCTCATCATTTCTTATAGTACAATGGTATTCCATTGCATTCATGTACCACAACTTGTTCAGCCATTTCCCAAATGATGAGCATCCCCTCAATTTACAATACTTTGCCACAATGAAAAAGGCTGCTATAAATATTTTTGTACATGTGTGTCTTTTCCCCATTTTTATGATCTCATTGAGATATAGACCTAGAAGGTGTATGCACACTTTTATAGCCCTTTGGGCATAGTTTCAAATTGTTCTCCAGAACGGCTGCATTATTTCACAACTCCACCAACAACACATTAGTGTTCCAAATTTCCCACATCTTCTCCAATATTTATCATTCTTCTCTTTTGTCATGTTAGCCAATCTAATGGGTGTGATATGGTACCTCAGAGTCATTTTGATTTTCATTTCTTTAATCAATAGTGATTGAGAGAATTTTTTCATTTGATTATAATAGATAGCTTCAATTTCTTCCTCTGAAAACTGTTTGTTTGTATCCTTTGACCATTTATGAATTGGGGAATGACATGTATTCTTATAAATTCAATGCAGTTCTCTATATATTTTAGGAATGAGACCTTCATCAGAGACACTGATTGTAAAAATTGTTTCCCAACTTTCTACTTCCCTTCTAATCTTGGTTGTATTGGCTTTGTTTGTGCAGAACCTTTTTAATTCAATGTAATCTATCTCTTTGGTCATTAATTCTTTCCTTTTCCACAGATCTGATAGGTAAGCTATTCCTTGTTCTCCTAGTTTGCTTATAATATCAGTCTTTATATGTAAATCATGTATCCATTTTGACTTTATCTTCATATACTACATATGCTACACTGTTTTCTAGTTTTCTCAGCAGTTTTTGTTAAATAGTGAATTCTTATCCCAGAATCCAGAGTCTTTGGATTTATCAAGTAGTGCATTTCTATAGTTATTAAATGTTGTATCTTGCATACCTCACCTATTCCACTGATCCACCACTCTATTTCTTAGCCAGTACCAAGTAGTTTTGAGCTGCTTTATAATACAATTTAAGATCTGGTATAGCTAGGCCACCTTCCCTTCATTTGCAGTTTTCTTGGCAAAGATACTAGAATGTTTTGTCATTTTCTCCTCCAGGTCATTTTACAGGCAAGGAAACAAACAAATAGATTAAATACTGGCCCAGGGACACACAGCTAGTAAGTGTCTGAGGTCAGATTTGAACTCAGGAAGATAAGTCTTCCTGATTCCAAGCCCAGAATTCTATCCATTGTGCCACCTAGCTCGATCTCTACCCCCCCTCATCTATTTGCCTCAATTTATTCATCTATAAAATGAGAATAATAATAATGTCTACCTCCTAGGGTTTTTGTGAGAATTAAATGGAATAATAATTACAAAGAGCTTAGCACAGGGCCTGACATACAGTAAGCATTATATAAATGCTGCTGCTCTTTTTGTTGTTATCATTATTATTGAGAGTTCAATGACCTTTAAGTCAGAGACTTGGCTTTGATGCATAGTTCCACCATTTATGAACCGTGTGATCATGGGCAAGTCACTTAACCTTTAAGAGCCTCAGTTTCCCCTTAGATAAGACAGACTTATAATAGTATTATTGTTTTACTAACCAATGTAATTATGGGGAAAACACTTCACAAGCCCTAAGTAGTAAGTACTTATTCCAGTCTTCATAAGTGAATAAATGATGAATGTATAAAGGGAATTCAATTAAACTCTAAGCAGAGAGAAATGTCTACATCTAAATATTTTTGGCAATTGACCCAGTCTAACACTTTAACTAGAGGTGAGCAAACCCAAATCTTGGATGCCTGGAGCCATACTCATCACAATAGAGGGGAACCAAAAGGGAGGATAGCTAGGATACTACAAGGAAAAAGAAACACTTCTTGGGTAGGGATGCGGCAAACCATCATGTTAGAAATTCCCATTGTTCTCTTTTGAGATGTTTTTCCTGACTCCACGATCTATCCTTAGACCGGTGTTATGAATGCCTTTCTTATCTCTTAATGGAATCCTTACATTTGGTTATTGGGGGAATGCCATCATGACTCAGCATTGAATTTGGTATGTTCTTTTAGACTGAGTTGGCCTTTGTCCTTTTTTCTCTGTGAAGGTTCATTCCCTTACTTCTGGTTCATTGTCCCCTAATTTCCAGCACTTATAAGTCTTCTTTCTCCTTATAGCAGGAATATGAAAGAAACTGAATAAAGATCTTGCTGTACAATCCTGTTGCCATCTTCTATCCCAATCTCTTTATCTTGACTCCCCTTGCAATTCTAAATATTACTCCTTTTGAAGGTTCTTATGAAGGCATCAATTGGTTCTGCAATAAAGGACCAGGTCTAGGAAGAATTATGACCCTCACTACCCCTAGACTTTTGCCACTTCCTAAGATGCCTATATCAAGCTTCATGACAGTCAATCTTTCCTGGGTAGTTCTTTCTACAGTGTGCCTTTCCTATTCTCTTCTCCCATTAAAAAATTATGCTTATAGTGATTCATCCTCATAAAATTTTCTTTATTACCAAAGAATTTATTCTTATAAATTAACAAACATGGACATGTTAGTGGCTGATAATAGTTTAATGTAGTACCTTTCCTAGGGAGAGTCACATCTTAGTGGGGAGCTCTTAGAGGAGTATCTTCCATTGAAAAGGGTTAAACTCCAATGGTGGTATTTCAAGCATTGTGGCAGCTCAAGAAGAGAGAGATTTCGGGAGCAAATGAGCTCTTGAGTGGTCCTCCAAATCATGCTACTTAAGCAGCATGCTACTCTACCTAAAAGGAGGCTAAATCTAGCTGCTGTGCCCACTACTATGCTTATGACAATATGCCTATATGTCCCTTCACAGAAGCTTTTCGTAAGTAGCCTGAAATGTAAAAACCATTCCCTTGATCACAGGGTTTTCTTTTTTTTTTCTTTTTCTTTCTTTTTCAAGAAGGTTTTTATTTAAAAAACGACAACAACAACAACAACAATGGTTTGGAGTAATGGCAGCACTTGTAATGTACTCATAATTAGACACTCAATGTTCTTTACTTTATCTGCAAACGTCATACTTGGTAAGTAATTTAAATGTAATTTGTAATCTGATTAAATAAGTCTGATATATTTGTATTTTCTTTTAATGTATTAAGCAGCTATTGATCTCTAGGTTTGGTCAATATCAGCATTTATTAACTTGAAGTTATTGTACATCCGTCAACAGTGACCTTCCAAATTAAGGCATTTTAAAAATATTAATTAAAGGATGTGTCCACACATACATTCTTGAGCTGCATTCTATTAACCACATACAGAGGCAGAATGCATGTTTAATCTGGTGAACTGAAAACATTCATTCAGCCAGTATGTCAAGCTCATATATTACCCTACTCGATAGGAACAATTTCTCCTTGCAAAATCCTTTTTGTCATGATATCCCAGTGTACTTTTCTAATTGCCTTATACATCTCTGAAAACAGAGCTGGCATTATCCTGAAGTAATGATAATAATAATGAACATTTATTTAGAACTTAAAAGTTTACAAAATGCTTTATCAGCCTTTCACTTCAGTTTCTCGGCAACACTATGAGGGAGGCACTATTAATATTATTAACTCCATTTTCAAGATGAGGAAACTGAGGCTTAGAGAGGTTAATTGATATCCTTATGCTGATACAGCTAGTAAGTGATTGAGGTGGGATTTGATACCTGGTCACCCTGATTCAGGATCCTCAAACTCTCTATCCTATATACCACCCCATAAATATCTATGTAGTGCAATTTGAAAAATAACTCCAAATATCTCCCAATCATCCCTCCCCAAAGAAGTAAAATGACCATAGAATTATAGAGCTGGGAAGGCTTCTTAGGAACAATTTAGTACAACCTCCCTCCTTTATAACACCCTCCACAAATGATCACCCAGATTAGCCACACTTCTTGTCATAGGGAGCTCATTACTTCATTAAACAGCCTATTCTATTTTGGGAAAGTTCTAATTTTTAGAAACTGCTGTGTACTTTCAGGTAAATTCCTCCTCACTGTACCTTCTACAATGGTCCCAGCTCTGCCTCTGGAGATAGATGGAACAATCTTATTTCCCTTTAGTTTGATAGCCTTCAATATTTTAAGGGAACTATCATATCTCCCCTTAGCTCCACCCATGGGGTTTCATTTCTTTGAATTATTTTCCCTACAGTGCTCCTTGAAAATGCACATTAAGTGAATTCACAGATATGTGTGACTTTTAAGACCCTCTTTCTGAGTATCATGCAAGTATTGGGTATCTGTGCATTGGGAGCTGGAGAATAGAACAGTGAAAGGAGACTCCAAAATTAAGGAAAAGAGTTTAAGAAGGTTGGGCAAAAATAAACTTCCTTATCATAGTTTTGCTGAGTACTGACCCTGCCATTTGCTCTCCATGTACCTGGACAGGAAAGAACAATTGTTAGCCCTTGGCTCACATATGTTCTTCTCTTTGGTTCTATTTCTCCCTGCCTGGAAGAGAGGTTCAATCAGCAATATAGCCAGCCTCAATCAGTGCTGTTGGGAAAATACTTGGAAAAGGAGCAAATCTCAAATATGCAATATTATCACTAGGAATAACATGTTATCAGAGGATTAAATCCTTCTCTGATGTCTCATGGTAGCATGGAAGTGACTTTAGGTTCTCAAAGGCCATATCAGTAGACCCCAACAAGCTGAAGATGATTTAAGGATAGATGTGGAGATAGACCTTGGGGAAAGACTGTATATGTTTTATCTAAAACCCAGAGTCGTTAGGTTCAGGAAAGCTTTTACATTTATAAATCAACAAGCATTTATTAAGCACTATAGGTGTTGAGCATATGAAGGCAAAAATGAAGTACTTCCTACCTTCAGTGAACTTACCTTCTTCCAAGAGAAATAACATAAGTATATAACTAGACACAAAATAAACAAAGGCAATTTTTTGAGGGAGGGCAGAAGTAAGCAGGGAAAAGGCCTCCTGGAGACAGTGAAGTTTTGAATGAAACATGGGATTCTAAGAAGTGGAGGAAAGGAGGGAATACATTCTCAATATGGGCAATGGCCAGTGCAAAGGGAGAAAGAGAAGCTAGCATCACTAGCTTCAAGATAATGAATTTTATTTTTTGTGCATAACAACTCTTGAAAACCATCAATGTAGTTGTAGAGAAAAAAAAAAACTATGTCATTGCAAGGAGTGTCTACACTACCAAAGTCACAAATATTTAAAGTATTTGTCATTGTTATTATTATACTTTACAATTTACAAAACACCTTCTATCGAGTTTTATTTTGCTTTACTGGACCTGTGTAGGGACGTCAATGCAGGGTTCTCCTAGAAAGGAACTTTCTTCCTATTTGTGGATTATATAGCAGGTGTCTGTTCTAATGCTTACCTTCTTAGAGAGTCCCCAGGGAAACTGAGTGGTTAAAGAACTTACTGAGGGTAGGACAACTAGTATGTATTAAAGGTGGGTATATCTAAACAAAGATATATCTGACTCTGAGGTCAGTTTTCTATGCACTGTGTCTTTCATTTCCACATATTACCTTGCTTAGTTTTTACAATGACCAGTTAAAACACCGTTATTCCCAGTTTATAAAAGGAGATGAAAACCGAGTAAGATTGAGTCATTTACCCAAAATCTTATATTTAAGCTAAGTCATACACATTTATGAAGCCTTAAGATGTGCCAGGAACTGTGTTAATTGCTGAGGATAGAAATGCCAGCAAAATGAATGACAATTCCTGCCCTCAAGAAGCATATATTCTAATTAGTGAAAACAAAACATTAAAGTGAATTCAAAAGTTGAGAGTAGGGGACTGGTGGTCAAGTCCAGAGAGTTAGAAGCAGAACCAGGGAAGGAATGAAAGATGGCTGGCCTGAGCCCTTCCAAAAATGTAGGTTCTAGGAAGTGGAAGAGGCTGCACATGTAGAGGGATGTTCCAGGGTGAATGGCCAAAGGCACTGAGAGAATTTCGAGGGTGAAAAGGCAGCTAATGCATGACAATTTAGAAACAGATCTAGGAGAAAAACAAGAAATGAATAACCAGAAATTGGATTCAAACCAAGATTTTTCTGACTTTAATTTCAGTGCCTTTTCCATTATGCCATGTTGTTTTTCTCATGAAAAAAAATTAGTTTCCTTGGTTTAGACATGGTTTAGGTATATCTACCTGCAGGTTTCAAAGCAAAAGCTCTGTTTACAATATTTAGCTACTTTACTGAAACAAACTCCATTAAAATAGACCATCTATGATCACGCTCAAGCAGGTCCTGGAAAATACAATATGAAAAATAAAAACTTACAAATCTGAATAGTCTAGGGCTGATTAATCTTATCACAAAATATTTCCCTTTTATAAAGTATTAAGTTTATTTAAATAGAAACCCTTGTAATATATTCAAAACAGGATTCAATTGAGTAAAAGTAAATTCATCCATACATCAAGAATACTTACTGCATTGACATATATATTTGGTTTTTTTAATTGGTAACTACATTTCAATATAAATTATTTCCTTTGTCATCTTTGAATTTTATTTTGTGCATTTAAAAATATTTATTCTGAAAAGAGATCTACATGTTTCATCAACTGTCCAAATGAGTCCATAACATACACAAAAACAGTGCTTTATAAAAATCTGTACTTTACGTCATCATTCAGTCTATCTTTGTGATCTCTTAATGAAATGCTTGACATTAGACCTGGGCTAGCCAGGTCACCCATTACCCAGCTGCCAAGGAAGTATGCAGCTAGTTGTTGTTCTGGTACTTTGAGTATTATTCTCATTTTAAAGATGAAGAAACTGAGGCCCAGAGTATTTGGGTGATTGTCATGGGTTTAAATTCTCTTAGGTTAACTTTGTACTAAACCAAACAAAACAGCTGTTCTGCTGGCACAAATTGCATTCTTCAATGGTAGATCCAGGACTCACATGCCTTGTCCATTTCTTTTCCCTATCTGATACAATCAAGATGAATTTCTTAATTCCATAGGAGCATACTCTAGAGTGTACTTTGTTTTCAATAAAGCACTGGACAAATTTCTTATACTTTCTTAGTGGTAAACATGGAGAAATATGAAGCAGATGAAAATTTAGTTTAGTGGATTTGAAACTAGTTGAATGACAAGAACCAAAAAATAGTCATTAATGACAATGTCAGCTTGGAGGGAAATCTCTA
Source organism: Phascolarctos cinereus (assembly GCF_003287225.1). Lineage (NCBI taxonomy): Eukaryota > Metazoa > Chordata > Mammalia > Diprotodontia > Phascolarctidae > Phascolarctos > Phascolarctos cinereus. The sequence goes on along the minus strand of NW_027555847.1, from coordinate 389,125,166 downwards.
ATGTAGCATCCCATTCATCTATACTTTTCCCTGTGTTGTTAAGCTTTTTTTTTTTAATCAGTGAGAGGCAGAAAGGGAATACTTATCAAGTTTATAGATTACCAGAAGGTGGTAGGGATAACTCCCTTTGGATGTCAGAATTAGAATCCAAAGAAATCTTGAAAAGCGGGAACAAAGCATTAAATCCAATCTAGCAAGATAGCTAGAAGTATATATTCCTACCTTTAGATTCATAAGATCGTCTGTATAAATAGAAGATAAAGGAAGTGTGGCTAGACAACATGGCAAAGGACAAAAAACATCTACATCTTTTAGTGGGCTGCAAACCCCATATGAAACAGCATTGTGACATGAACCCAAAAGTCTTAAAGTCAATTTAAACTGTATCAGGAAAGGCACAGGGTCTAGAACTACATGGAAGTTTCTCCTTTCTTACTTCCTCCTCTTAAAATGTCTCATTTTCTTTAAGACTCACCTCAAGTGTGGTATTCTGCATAAAACCTGTCCTGCTGCCTACAATTGCCAATGATTCCCTCCACCCCAATCACCTCTTGTATAATTTGTATATACCTCTAGATCAAGGGTTCTTAACCTTTTTAATATTCTGGACCCTCTTTGGCAGTCTGGTAAGATCTATGAACTCCTGTTCAGAATAACGCTTTTAAACACATAAAATAAAATACACAGAGTTACAGAGGAAGCCAATAATATTGAAATACAGTTATTGAGATATTAACAACAACAAAGAGTTCATGGATTCCAGGTTCAGAATCTCTGAGGTGTATATATGTGGTTATGCATATACATATATATATATATGTGTGTGTTTATGTGTGTACATGTATGTATACACAGAGAGAGAGAGAGAAAGAGACAGAGAGAGAGAGACAGAGAGAGAGAAAGAGAATGGATATGTAGAGATTGATATATATATATATATATATATATATATATATTCAGAGAGAGAACATAGCTATATATAGAATATATGTATGTATGTATATATATACATATATACAATACACATATACACACATGCATATATGCACACACAGATATACATATACACATGTATGTACATATGTATCTGTACATATATACAAATATACACATATACACACATGCATTTTCTGCCTCAATAGAATGTTAGTTCCTTGAGGGCAGAGACTGTTATACTCTTTCCTTTGTATCTCCAGCACCCAGCACAGTGTCTTGAACATACTAAGCTCTTTTTTTCCCTCAGTGTTCTTTTTTCTTTTTTTTTATCAATTAATTTATTTTGAGTTATCAACAATCAGTTCCATAAGGTTTTGAATTTTAAATTTTTCTCCCCTTCCCTCCTGCCCCTCCCCAAGATGGCATGCAATCTGATATAGGCTATACATATACATTCCTATTAAACATATTTTCACATTAATGATGTTGTAAGTAGGAATTAGAACCAATATGAGGAATCACCAGAAAGAGGAAACAAAACACAACGGAAGGAAAAAAAAAAGCAAATAGTGTGTTCTGATCTGCATTCAAACTGCACAGTTCTTTCTACTTTGTGGATAGCATTTTCCATCATGAGGCCTTTGGAGATGTCTTAGATCCTTGTATTGCTGAGAAGGGTTAAGTCTATCAATATTAGCCATCACACAATGTGGCTGATCTTGTGTACAATGTTCTCCTGGTTCTGCTCACTTCACTCAGCATCAGACCATACATGTCTTTCCAGGTTTTTCTGAAGTCAGCCTGTTCATCATTTCTTATAGCACAATAGTATTTCATTACATTCATACACCGCAACTTGTTCAGCCATTCCCCAATTGATTGGCATCCTCTCAATTACCAATTCTTTGCCACCACAAAAAAAGCTTCTATAAATATTTTTGTACATGTGGGTCCTTTTCCCATTTGTATGATCTCTGGGATATAGCCCTAGAAGTGCTATTACTGGGATCAAAGGGTATGCACATTTTTATAGCCCTTTGGGCATAATTCCAAATTGCTCTCCAAAATGATTGGATCATTTCACAACTTCACCAACAATGCATTAGTGTTCCAATTTTCCCATAAGTTCTCCAACATTTATCATTTTCCTGTTTTGTCATATTGGCCAATCTGATAGGTGTGATGTGGTACCTCAGAGTTGTTTTGATTTGCATTTCTCTAATCAATAGTGATTTAGAGCATTTTTTCATATGACTATAGATGGCTTTAATTTCTTCATCTGAGAACTGTCTGTTCATATCCTTTGACCATTTATCAATTGGGGAATGGCTTGTATTCTTATAAATTTCTTAATTCTCTATATATTTTAGAAATGAGGCCTTATCAGAGACTGGTTGTAAAAATTTTTCCCAATTTTCTACCTTCCTTCTAATCTTAGTTGCATTGGCTTTGTTTGTGCAAAAACTTTTCAATTTAATGTAATCAAAATTATCCATTTTGCTTTTTAATGTTCTCTATCTCCTGTTTGGTCATGAATTCTTCTGTTCTCCATAGATCTGATAGGTAAACTATTCCTTGTTCTCCAGTTTGCATAGTATCAGCCTTTATATCTAATCATGAACCCATTTTGACTTTATTTTGGTATATGGTGTGAGATTTGGGTCTATGCCTAGTTTCTGCCATACTCTTTTCCAGTTTTCCCAGCAGTTTTTTTCAAAGAGTGGGTTCTTATCCCAGAAGCTGGGGTCTTTGGGTTTATAAAAATATATTACTATAGTCATTGACTACTGTGTCTTGCATATATAACCTATTCCACTGATCCATTCTATTTCTTAGCCAGTAGCAAGTAGTTTTGATGATTGACGCTTTATAATACAATTTAAGATCTGGAATTGCTAGGCCACCTTCCCCTGCATTTCTTTTCATTATTTCCCTTGATATTCTGGACCTTTTGTTATTCCAAATGACTCTTGTTATTATTTTTTCTAACTCTAAAATAATTTTTTGGTAGTTTGATTGGCATGGCACTGAATAAGTAAATTAGCTTAGGTAGAATTGTCTTTTTTTTATATTAATTCAGCCTACCCATGAGCAACTGATTTTTTCCAATTATTTAGATCTGATTTTATTTGTGTGAAAAGTGTTTTGTAATTGTGTTCATAGAGTTCCTGGGTTTGTTTCGGAGGTAGACTCCTAAATATTTTATAATGTCTACAGTAACTTTACATGGAATTTCTCTTTCTATCTCTTGCTGTTGGTCTTTGTTGGTAATATATAGAACTGCTGATGATTTATGTAGATTTATTTTATAGCCTACAACTTTGCTAAAGTCATTTTTTACTTGATTCTCTAGGATTCTCTAAGTATATCAACATATCATCTGCAAAGAGTGATAGCTTTGTTTCTTCTTTGCCTATTCTAATACCTTCAATTTCTTTTTCTTCTCTTATTGCTAAAGCTAAGTTTCCAGTAATATTGAATAACAGTGGTGATAATGGACATCCTTGTTTCACCCCGATCTTATTGGAAATGCTTCTAGCTGTCCCCATTACATATAATGCTTGCTGAAGGTTTTAGTAGATGCTATTTATTATTTTAAGGAAGACTCCATTTATTCCTATGCTCTCTAGTGTTTTTAATAGCAATGGGTGTTGTATTTTGTCAAAAGCTTTTTCTGCATCTATTGAGATGATCGTGTGGTTTCTGTTAGTTTTGGTGTTGATATGATCAATCATGCTAATAGTTTTCCTAATATTGAACCAGCCCTGCATTCCTGGTATAAATCCTACCTGGTCATAGTGTATTATTCTTGTGATAAGTTGCTTTAATCTATTTGCTAATATTTTGTTTAAAATTTTTGCATCTATATTCATTAGAGAAATTGGTCTATAATTTTCTTTCTCTGTTTTGACTCTTCCTGGTTTAGGTATCAGCACCATATTTGTATCATAAAAAGAATTTGGTAAGACTCCTTCTTCACCTATTTTCCCAAATAGTCTATATAGTATTGGAATTAATTGTTCTTTAAATGTTTGATAGAATTCATGTAAATCCATCTGGCCCTGGAGATTTTTTCCTAGGGAGTTCATCAATGGCTTGTTCAATTTCTTTTTCTGAGATGGGTTATTTAAGTATTTTACTTCCTTTTGTTAATCTGGGCAATTTATATTTTTGTAAATATGTATCCATTTCACTAAGATTGTCAAATTTGTTGGCATATAGTTGGGCAAAATAATTCCTAATTATTGTTTTAATTTCCTCTTCCTTGGTGGTAGCTTCACCTTTTCATTCTTGATACTAGTAATTTGGTTTTCTTCTTTCTTTTTTTAAATTAAATTAACCAAAGGTTTATCTATTTTATTGGTTTTTTCATAAAACCAGCTCTTAGTTTTATTTATTAGTTCAATAGTTTTCTTAATTTCAATTTTCTTAATTTTTCCTTTGGTTTTCAATATTTCTAATTTGGTGTTTAATTGAGGATTTTTAATTTGTTCTTTTTCTAGTTTTTTTAGTTGTATGCCCAATTCATTGATCTCCTCTTTTTCTATTTTATTTATGTAAGCATTTAGAGATATAAAACTTCCCCTAAGAACTGCTTTGCTGCATCCCATAAGTTTTGGTATGTTGTCTCATTATTGTCATTCTCTTGAATGAAATTATTGATTGTTTCTATGATTTGTTGTTTGACCCAATCATTTTTTAGGATTAGATTATTTAGTTTCCAATTATTTTTTAGTCTATCTTTCCATGGCCCTTTATTACATATAATTTTTATTGCATCATGATCTGAAAAGGATGCATTTAATATTTCTGCCTTTCTGCATTGGATTGTGAGGTTTTTATGCCCTAGTACATGGTCAATTTTTGTGTATGTGCCATGTACCACTGAGAAAAAAGTATATTCCTTTCTATCCCCATTCAGTTTTCTCCAGAGGTCTATCATACCTAACTTTTCTAATGTTCTATTCACCTCCTTAACTTTTTCTTGTTTATTTTGTGGTTAGATTTATCTAGTTCAGAGAGGGGAGGTTGAGGTCCCCCACTAGTATAGTTTTGCTGTCTATTTCTTCCTGTAACTCCCTGAACTTCTCTAAGAATTTGGATGCTATACCATTTGGTGCATATATGTTTAGTAATGATATTACTTCATTGTCTATGGTGCCTTTTAGCAGGATGTATTCCTTCCTTATCTCTTTTGATAGTATTTTTGCTTTTGCTTTGTCTGAGATCAGGATTGCTCCCCTTTTTTTTACTTCAGCTGAAGCATAATATATTCTGCTCCAGCCTTTTACCTTTACCCTGTGTGTGTCTTTTTTCAAATGTGTTTCCTGTAAACAACATATTGTAGGATTATGTTTTTAATCCATTCTGCAATCCATTTCCGTTTTATGGGAGAGTTCATCCCATTCACATTCACAGTTATGATTACTATCTGTGTCTTTCTCCATCCTTCCCCCCCCATTTATGCTTTTCTTTCTCCTTTCTCCTCCCCTTCACTAGTGTTTTGCTTTTGACCACCACTCCTTCAGTCCCTCCCCCTTTATTACCCTTTCCCTTTTCTTCCCCTTTCCCTTACTTTTTTCCCTCCCTTCTTCCCCCTCCCTTTTCTTTCCCCTTTTCCCTCCTACTGCCTATAGGGCAAGTTAGATTTCTATACCTAACTGATTATGTTATCCCTTCTTGAGCCAAATCTGATGAGAGTAAGGTTCAAACAATGCTCATCCCTCCCTTCTTTCCCTCTGCTGTAATAGGATTTTGTGCTTTTCCTGTATAATTAATTTCCCTTGTCTGCTCCTCCTTTCCTTTCTCAGTACATTTTCTAAGATCAGATTAATCCACTTATTTGGATCCATTTAACCCACTTGATTAGATTTTTTTTATCATTACATCAAAGTCAACTATATCCACCCCTTTATGTATACTCCTTTAAATGGTGTAATAACAATACAGTTCTCAAGAGTTGCAAGTGTCATTCCCTTGTAGGGATTAAACAGTTTGCCCTTATTAACAACATATTGTATCTTTCTGTCCATTTACCTTTTTATGTCTCTCTTGAGTCTGTACTTGAAGATCAAATTTTTGTTGAGCTCTGGTCTTTTTATCAAAAAGTCTCCTATTTCATTGAATATCCATCTCCTCCCTTGAAAATCATGCTCATTTTTTGCTAGTTGATCCTTGGCTGAATCCAAGCTCCTTTGCCTTACAGAATATCATGTTCCATGCCCTGGTCTTTTAATGTAGAAGCTGCAAGGTCCTGTGTAATCCTGACTGTGGTTCCATGATATTTAAATTTTTCTTTCTGGCTGCTTGCAGCATTTTCTCTTTCATCTGGTAATTTTGGAATTTGCTATTATATTCCTTGGTGTTTTCAATTTGGGATCTCTTTCAGGAGGTGATGGTGGATTCTTTCTATGGTTATTTTACCCTTCTGGTTCTAGGACTTCAGGGCAGTTTTCCTTTATGATTTCCTGAAAGATACTGTCCAGGCTCTTTTTTCATCATGATTTTCAGGTAGTCCAATAATTTTTAAATTGTCTCTCCTGATCGATTTTCCAGGTCAGTTGTTTTACCAATGAGGTATTTTATGTTTTCATCTATTTTTTCATTTTTTTGTTTCTGTTTGACTGATTCTTGCTCTCTCATAGAGTCATTAGTTTCCATTTGTCCAATTCTATTTTTAACAATTGTTTTCTTCTATTAGTTTTTGTACTCCTTCCCATTGGCCAAATTTTTTAGGGACTTGTTTTCTTCAGTGTACTTTTTTTCCCATTGACCAATTGTATTTTTTAAGGACTCTTCTACCTCTCTCATTTTATTTTTAAAATCCTTCTTGAGCTCTTCTAAGAAGGCTTTTTGGGCTTCAGACCAGTTCATATTCCCTTTTGAGGTTCCAGATGTGGGTTTGTTGACAATGTTGTCTTCTTCAGAATTTCTGCCTTTATCTACACTGTTCTCATTATATGAATCTATGGTATGTTTCTTTTTGCTTATTTCCTGGCCTTTAAAGAGATTGAGCTGTCCTGCTGGGGAGCAGAGGGCACTGACCCAAGCTTCTTGTGTTGGGTTCCTAGGGCCTGGTCCCTGGCTTTGTGTGCTGGGGCCTCTGATGTTGGCAACTGGAGACTTTAGGGTTCTAGCAGTTGGGCTGGAATCAGTAACACTGGAACTCTAGGGGTAGAATTGGGTAGTCTGGCCCCTGCAAGTTGCCTGCTTTTCCTTTCCTTTCACTTTCTTCAGCTCCTTTCAGATGGATATTGCAGGATGTTTATCCACTTGGGGCCCCTTGGAGTGCCTCACACAGTTTTGCTGAGGCACTGGGAGACTGCTGTAGAATGCTCAGGCACCTGGTGGTTTTCTGAGCTCACTAAGCTCTTAATAAATGTTTATTAAGTAATTTATTTTTATGAAATTTCATACTGTGGCCTGTGAACCTTCTTTGCCTTTACCCAATCTTCTCTCTCTCTCTGGTTAGTCTACAATAAGTAAAATTACTCTAGGTAGAATTATAGCGTTAGACACACAGAGTCTTTTTGGCTGTGCACCTGGGGTTAACCCTTCTTGGCTCTTCATCTTAGAAATGACTTGCCCCCAGATACACCAAAAGGGAGTAACACAGCAGAGATCCCAGACACTGTGATTTGGCAGGGAAGGTAGATCAGAATTGGATCTGGAGGGGCTTGGAGATAAACCTGGTTTCAAACCTAGATTTTTTCCATGTTGCTTTGTAAGTGAAAGTTCTCTCCTAGACTATGTAATTAATTTTCTTGTCCTGACTCCCTGTCGTCATTCTATTGGCTTCAACTACTTAGTTGTTCTTAGCTGACTACAAATAGCCTAGGAGAGGGGTTGGGAACCTTTGGCCTCGAGGACACATGTGGCCCTCTAAGTCCTCAAGTGTGGTCCTTTGACTGAATCCAAACTTCATAAAAACAATTCTCAATTGTTTCCACGTATGGCCTTGAGGCCACAGTTTCCTCACCCCTAGGACATCTCTCCAGATGAGTCCCTGGAAATCAAAGTTAAATGAAATTCTCTGTCTGTTTATTGGTCTCTGTCTGCCTTTGGGTGTCTATCTCTCTGCCTGTTTCTCTCTTTGTTACTGTCTGTTTTTCATAAATAAAACATTAATGGAACATTATTCCTACCATTGAATCAGGAACTGATAGAAAAAAATGGAGACACTTTGATTTCCCTTTGCATCCTTAGGATTAATACTTAGAATCAAAAGAACCATGTTCTTCTAGCTCTTGCCTTACCACTAACTTGTGAAAACATAAGCAAGTAGCTTTACCTATCTGAACCTCAGTGTCTTTGTCTTCATTTGTAAAATAGTGATAATAAGACCCAAACTACCTGCCTTTTACAGTTAAGAAAGCATTGTGTAAAATCATTACTTTTTAAATTAAATTTTATTTTTTAATGAACATAAATCTATTCACTCTCCCTTATACCCTCCATTCTATTGGGGGGGGAGATAAAAAAAAAAAAGAAATTCCTCCTAACAAATATGCATAGCAAAGAAAAATAAATTCCTTTTTAAAAAAATGTGTTTTGGGGGCAGCTAGGTGGTGCAGTGGATAGAGCATCAGCCCTGGAGTCAGGAGGACCTGAGTTCAAATCCGGCCTCGGACACATAACATTCACTAGCTGTGTGACTCTGGGCAAGTCACTTAACCCCAATTGCTTTCACCAAAAAAAAAAAAGTTTTGTTTTTAGGTAAGTGTTTCATTTTGCACTTAAGTCCATCACTTCTCTGTTGGGAGGAGGATATGATACTTCATTATCAGTACTTTGGAGTCATGATTAGTCATTGTTTTGATCAGTGTTCTAAGAGCTTTCAAAGTGATTTGTCTATAATGTCACTATCATGTAATTTGTTCTCCTGACTCTCATTTCATTCTTTATGTATTTATTCAAGTCTTCAAAATTGATCTTTTCTTCACAAAGTGTTGCTGCTGCTACTATAGAATCATAGATTTTGAACTGGGAGGCGCCTTAAAGGTCATTGAGTCTAATCTTCTCATTTGACAGATGAAGAAACTGAGGCATGGGGTGGTTAAATAACTTTCTCAAGATCACAATCTGACATGAGAAGTAGAATTTGAATGCAGGTCTTTCCAATTCCAATTCCAGTGCTCCATCTACTGCGCTCTGCTGCCACTAGTTCTACTGCTCATGTCACCATCATCCTTTACACATATCCTATACTCAAGCCAAATAAATCTATTTGCCATTCCCAGAACTTGGCCTGCTATTTCCACTTAATTTTCTTTACTCATATATCATTGTACTTCCTTTCAATATCCTGCTTTGTCATCTTCATCTAGGCTACCAACCCTTCAGGTTCCAACTCAAATGTCCCCTCTGAGAGCATAGTATATAGCTAGCTTTGGAGTGTTAGAAGACATGGGCTCAAATGCCACTTCTCTCTCTCTCTCACACACACACACACACACACACAAACACACACATGCACACGCACACGCACACAAACTCACGCACACACATATGCACACACACACACATGCACTGGTTGTATGATACTGGGCAAGGGATTTGACCTCTTAGCGCAAAGTCTAACTTAAAGATAAGATGTCTACCTGAATTGATTGAGAGACTTTCTCTTTTGAGAATTCTTTATATAATGACAAAAAAAGAAAGAGAAAGAAAGAGAGAAAGAAAGAGAAAGAAAGAAAGAGAGAGAGAGAGAAAAGAGAGAGAAAAAGAGGGAAAGAAAGAAAAAAGAGGGAAAGAAAAAGAAAGAGAGAGAAAGAAAGAGAGAAAGAGAAAGCAAGCAAGCAAGCAATATATGCTTTAGAATCCATAAACTCTCTCAGGATTCATCATAACTCTCTTTCTCTGTCTCTGTTTCTCTATCTCTCTGTCTCTGTCTCTCTCTCTCTGTCTCTCTCTCTCTCTCTCTGTCTCTGTCTCTGTCTCTGTCTCTGTCTCTCTCTCTGAGAAGACTCGTTAATGGAGCATTCTATCTACCCATAGACTGATAAGAAAGGAGATGGAGACAGTTTGGTCTACCTTTGCATCCTTAGGATTAGCATTTAGAATCAAAAGAACTGTGTTCTAATCTCTGCCTTACCACTAACTTGTGAGACCCCCCTTCCCTACCTAGTGTGACATCCTGTACATTATCAGTAATTATTCAATCATACATATGAGGATTCAGAACTAGGATGTCATGTTTAGTGAGAAACACAATGGCTGGAAGATCAGGAGACCTAGATTCAAATCCCAGCTGTGATACTGCCTTTGTGATCATGGATAAGATACTTAACCTACCTGAATCTCAGTTTCCTCATTGATAAAATGAGAGGGTTCAAGTAGATGGCCTTTAGAGTCCTTTTCAGCCCTCTGTGATCTGGTTTGTTCTACTTTTTCATTTGACAGATGAGGAATTTGAAGCTCACAGAGGTGAAGTTTTGTGCCCAAGGTTGCATGCGCGCACACACACACACACAAACACACACACACACACACACACACACACACACATACAATAAGTGGCAGAGCTGTGATTCATATTTGTGGATTGGGTTTTAGAATTTCTCTCCCCATCCAATGCTCTTTCTACTACATCAATATTTATCAACAGCCTAAGATTTGTAAAAGGAGAGTGAAGACTTTGGCCGAATGCATCATGCCTATGTTAGGACATTACATTTCATCAGTCAGACTAGTTCCATTTTGGAGTCTTTTGTTTTTGTGAAATTCTTGTGTGTCCCGTCCCCCCCCCAATTACCTTAAGCAGCTTTCATAAAGAAAAATAGCTTTTTAATACTAGGTAGGTTTTTTTCAGAGGGAAACGTACAGGTTCTTGTTTATTAACAGGATTAGCCTAGGACCCTAGCCACCATCACTCTGTGTCGGGAAAAAGCTTATTTGAGTGTACATTATTCAAGTCTCATCATGGGAGCAAAATTCTTATTATGCAACATTTAAAAGTAATAATTTCTGGAGACTTAACCTCATGGATTTTCTAACACAATAAAATTAAATAAAAAAATCCAAATGCAGCTGATATAGCCCCTTCATGTGCAATTAGCAAATATTAAATAGAAACTTTAATATTAACATTATTCTTTATGCCCCAGTGAGTGGGATATTATTTAAATTGATATGACATAAGAGGATATAAATAATTCCTAAGTGTAGATCTAAACTCAAATTTCAGTCAGTGTTTGAAATCACTAAGTATTATCAATTCCCTATTTCCCAGCATATCATTTATTACCAGCCTGATGAATTTTTTTTCAAAGAGATTAAATTAGCATTAGGGCGATGATAAACATTATAAATAAATACGAAAATCGCTATTCTGAAAATCCAGTGGAACAGAAAGTAAATGAATCGGGGTTGTATCAAATTCCATCTTCCCTCGAAGAGCTCAGAAACAGTTTCAAGCATAAGTAATCCTCCACAACTTCTTCTGCAATCAAAAATGAAATATATTAAAACCGGAAAGTATAATTTCATTATCTACTATTCTAGATACGCAAACTAAGGTTCAGAAATAGCTGTGGCATGAGGCGAATTCTGATTAACCTCACACAATTAACTGGCCAAAGAAGGATGGAAGCTCCTGTTACAGAAGTGTTTGGGACTTATGGGGACTTATGTCCTCTTTGGGCCTCTGGTTCATCTCTCAAAGCAATCAACCTGAAGTTCAGTGCTGAGGGGCCCCACATCATCCCAGACTTCTTTCTTGTCGGTTATGTGATCTGAGTAGGATGCAGTCCAGGAAAGGCTGCAACAGAAAGGAATCAGCTTTTGAAATATGACATTCTTTGCACGGTTCTGACCTAGAGTGACATATCATTATCAATCAATCAATAAGCATCTATTAAGCATAAACTGTGGGCCAGGCACTACGCTAGGCACTAGGGATACATATAAAGAAAGAAATAATCCTTACTTACAAGAAGCTTAATTTCCAAGACGCAAGTGTATAGGAACCAAAGAGGAAGAAGAGGCAGATGGGGGTTTGCTTCACTTTGCTCTTTTAAGAAACCTGAGGGACAGCTAAGTGGCGCAGTGCATAGAGCTCTGGCCTTGGAGTCAGGAGGACCTGAGCTCAAATCCAGCCTCAGACACTTAACATTTACTAGCTGTGTGACCCTGGGCAAGTTACTTAACCCCGATTGCCTCACCAAAAATAAATAAATACTTAAAAAAAAAAAGAAAGAAAGAAACCTGAAAGATCTCTATGAAGAGGCAAAACAGAGGGATAATCAAACTGAACTCCATTTTGTTACATGCATGTAGGAAAACAATGTTTTCCCCTATTTTTATATGGGATATTGGCAACAAGAGAAAATGAAATGGTATACCATTGAAACAGGGACTGCTTCATGTGCAGACAGAATGGATCACCTACATGGAGTGATGTGAAGGCTACCCCAAATCTCATTTGTCTTCAAATACCTCCTTCACACAAGTGCCAAACGAAATACTCTCTCTCTCTCTCTCTCTCTCTCTCTCTCTCTCTCTCTCTCTCTCTCTCTCTCTTAAACTCCCATTACAACTTCATTGTTTCATCTTCTTAAAGCTGCCACTTATTATCTTTGTGAACCTGGACCTTTTAAGTGACAAGTTCCTCATCAGTAAAAGCAGGGTGAGGTACTAGATGATCTACAAGGTCCCTTAAATTTCTAAATGTATCATGATGTAGTAGCAGCGTATACTGGAGTATGCCTCATAACCTGTATTTGAATTCAGAGGTTGGATCCCCTGGGTGACTTGTCTCAGCAACCCAGGGGTATGTGTGGCTACTCCTAGTATCATAGTTCACAATGTCCCATCTGAATGCTTCCCAACAACAATTAGCCAGTGATTTAATTAACTTTTTAGGGGTGGAAACTTTTATTAAGATGGTATGGTAAGGACAGTTGGCACAAAATATTTCTCCAAAAATCCTAGGTCACACTCTTCCACAAATATGTACAGTGCCAATGGTAAGAATGGGCTCGAACATAACCATAGTGAGGCATATGTGTAGAAGCCTGTGTAGGAAAGAATATCTAACAACTTACATTGAAAGTCCTCTTTTGAGCCCAAAGTTAGCATTCCTCTCCGCCATGAGGGATCATGTTCTTTGAGGCTGACTCCTCCCTAATTGTCTCTTGCATCTGTGTGTATCCTCTGTCTGCTTCTATGCTCCCATATGGATGTATTGTCTCCTAATAGGCTAAACAGGGGTGGGGAACCTGTGGCTTAGAGGACACAGGAGGCTTTCTTGGTCCTTGGGTGTAGCCTTTTGACTGAGTCCAAGTTTTACAGAACAAATACTTTGATTAAGGAGATTTGTTCTGTGAAGTTTATATTCAGTCAAAGGGCCGCACTTGAGGACCTAGAAGGCTGCAGTTTCCCTACCCCTGGAAAAGCTCTGATGACACAGATGATATGGCAGAAATATGGCAGATATGGCACCACACTACAATCCCTTTGCTAGCTTCTGTTTCAGGTGAATCGATCTGCCCCCACAAAGCCTCCAGAAATTGGAATGTCAATTGCTGAATGGCTTACTGTGTTTCTTATAAAGGCCCAAGGGCCTAACTAGTTTAGCCAATCAAAAAGATTTTCCTGTGTGGTTTCAGTGACTTTCATACCATGGCCAAAGCCTTATAATCCTCTCAAGTTGATTAAGGATTTATTCATACACTGTGGTGGCATTGTCAGAAAATTCTTTAATTCCTACCTTTTACTTTGTGATTAGATTTTGGGCCTTCTGTGATTATATTAACTGAGGCATGTATGTGTGTGGGTGGAACCTCCTACCTTTCTTGATGATTCTCTTTTCAAATCTAAATATCTTTGGTAAGGAACAGGATCATGGAACTGCTTCCTTCACGTGAATGAGTTTATTAGATCTAATTCTTTTCTTCCTCTATTCTGTTTTTGTGTGTGAAATTCCATGGTTGGGCCTTCGTTCCTTTTGATTTATCATTGTCCTTCACTCTTTTAATATACACTCTTTGCCTCAAAGACAAGAAAACCCCATTCATCCTATCTGGGTGAGTTTATTAGATAACTTTTTTTGTGTTTAATGGGATCTTAAGCATTCTGAGTTCATTGATTTGAATGATATGGGTATGGTATGAGAATGGAGTGGACAGTGAAAGAGTGGGAAGGGAGAGACTGTGGTCAGAGCCAAGGGAGATTATTGAAGGCAGTTTCCTAATTTCACAATTTTATCTAAGGATCACTTTGAATTTTAGGATTGGAAAACTTCCTGTTTTTTCTTTCACTTAGCATACATGTTGGAATGCTATCATAGACGTTGGTCCTCCCATTTAACCAGGGAAATAAAGCCAGAGCATTTCAGTATGTGGTTAAGAATATGTCGTAGGCATAAACACAGCTTAAGGCATTACAAATTTTGCTGAAGAAAATGAATTTATTCATACTTCTCTAAGTCAGGATGGTTGAAATAAGTTATTTCAAAAAAACATTTTGGGAGAAATCCCCTTTGGGATGAACAGAGTATGCAAAACATTTCCTTAAAAATAAAACTTTTGTAGGAAGTTAGGGGACAGTTGAAAATGATACAGTACTGTTTATGATTATGATTGTCAAAGCATTTTCTGAGCCTTCTAGATGGAAAGGGGGAATATACAGCAAATGGGTGATATTATCCTAATTATTATTATATAGAGTAGCACAACTCGATCTATTTCTGTGGAAATAATAGAGCTAAGACGAGATTCGGCAACATCTGTCACAATAAATGCAAATATATAGAGAATTGACAATGAGCCATGATCTCATAAGTGATTCTCTTTTCCATATGAATAATGAAAAGGCTACATTTCAAACTCATGTGACATTTTAGGAGACTTTCCGGAGCCCACACTTGAATCCCCTCCCCATTGAAACAAAGGGGTTTCAGCTAGGGTGAAATTCATTAGGATTTAGTCCTTTTTTTTTTTTATAGCTCTTTGCATTTCCGGAGAATTTTCTGTCACCTCTTAGCTAAACCCTCAAAACCTCCAATCCCACAAGCACTTATTCAGTGATAAACCTGATGTTGGGTACTCTATGTGATGCAAGAGAAAAATATATGGTGGCCGTGTTATAGTCCAGTTTGAGAGAAAAGACTATAGCACATTATGAAATCAGATAATGAAATAAGACGGGGTAAAACGAAGTCTTGAGAGTGTGAGATAGTATAGGATGCAATTAAAGGCCCAAGGATGGAGATTGTTATGGTCTGGGGTCATCAGGGACATCTTCCTAGATCGCCAAGATTTGAATAAGCAAAGAGAAAAGAGAAAATATCCATGTGAAGGGCAATACTAGAACCTGCATGAGTTAGATACTACACTCTCTTAGAGAGGTCCATGGGTCCATGGGAACAAGGAGGGTGGTTTTTCATGCACCCCCTTATTTGTCTCCCAACACACTTCAACCCAAATGTATTGCCAGAGTCATACTATTCTATATCCTTATTCATATTTTAAAGGCCCTAGTCCCCATTTTCTTGCCTATTTTATGACTAGTGAGTGGGAGGTGTGAGTAGGGCTGGTTTTATCTGTAACGGATATAATTATGTGTATTTATGACAATGTTTGGTATAGAATTGAAGAGAATGAACAAAGGGGACCCACATCTGCCTAGTAACTTTTCCTACCTTATAAAATGCAAAAAGATTTGAAACAAGGGTAAAACATTTTCTTCAATAGCCTCCTGCGCATTGTCCAGGCATTCATCTTGAGCAAGAAGACTAGATAATTACTGGTTTGTTCTCCTAGAAAAGACAATGTTGAGAGAGTAATGACTTAGTAGTGATAGCTAAAGCTATGCAATGGAGATAAGAAAAGAACACTTTCCAGGTAGAGGCATTATGGAGCAGTGCTGAGAGAACTAGGGTGAGCAAGGTCTGGGTTCTAGTCTAACCTCTGACAAACACTGACTATGGGACTTTGGATAATGCACTTCCAGCATCCCAGGCAACCTTCCCCAATCATAAGTTTCAGGTACATACGTGCAAATATGAAAGTACCATGGGCAATGTCCTGTATTAATCAGTGGTGTAACGGAAACTACCTTAACTGAAGGTAGAGAGGCCTAGTCCCAGCCCTGCCACTATCTTGCTGCCACTATCTTCTCACTACAATGAAAAGAATGCCATTTCACTCCTCTGTGGCCTCAGTTTCTTTATCTGTAGAATGAGAATAGTGGAAACACTTTCTTTACAAGACTGCAGTCAAGATCAAGTGAGATAATGTGGAAGTATATGAAAATGTACTAAATTCTCTATGTTAGGGCAAGAGGTATTTTTTTTAAATTAAGGTGATCAGAGAAGACATAAATTTTGATACTTTTAAACAATAATCACTGCATGAGGGAGGGTACCTGGATTACTAAAAGATGTTATACAGCTCAGTGAAAGACCTTTCTGGGGTCCCTCAAAAGTTGCACAAACATTTTGGTGAGAAGACTCTGCTAGAATCCTGCAGTACAACCTGCATCTTAGGAATAAAACAATAACACATTTATATAGTACTTTAAAGTTTGCTGTGTGCCCTTCATAACAATCCCATGAAGCAGATTATGTAAGCTTTGTTATGCCCATTTTACAAATGAGAAAACTGAGTCTCAGAGAATTGAAATGATTTTTCTAGTGTCACATAGTCATTAGATGATCAGAACAGAGACTCAAACCCAGGAGACCTGAGGTCACTTCTAACACTCTTCTGGGTAAATCAACCTTCTTTTCTCTGTGTCCTGAGGCTGGGTTGTTGCTTTCAAAATTGGATTCAGAGCAAAAGCAGCTTAAAGTCACACACTGACTAAATAAATCAATAACCAACCCCATCCACATTTGCCTACTACAGCTGATCTCTGTCCCTACCATGAAGCCTGCCACCAGGAATGCTGAATCAGATAGAAAGTGGTAGTAGTTTGAGGGCCAGAATTGGGGGGGGCAGGAGCTATCTGTTTATACCCTTCCACTCCTAGTCTCATTTCACATCCCACCCCAACAGCTGCCAGGCAGTAATGTAATAACCTTCAGTCAGGAGGTGTTGGGAATCTGTCAGAGGCCAATTAGGGTTGGCTAAAGGCCCCTCTTTCCTTTTGGAAAGCTTCCATTGAGTCATCAGCATGACTGAACTCATCATTTAAGTCTAACATGGGGTGGAAGAAGGGCATTCCCCAGATGGGCATGATTACCCCAAAGCTATCAGGCCTTCTCCATCGGCCCTGGGCCTGATACACCAAAGGAGTTTTGAGGTGAAGAGCAAAGACTGCCTTCTCTTTAAGTTGAATTCAACCAGGATTTGTCGAGCACCAGATACATGTCCGGTCTTGTAGTTCTAAGGTGCTGTAGGGGGAGGGGAAGGACACAGGAAAAGAGAAGAGCTCACAGACTTGTTAGAAGTCAAGACGCACACACATGAAACAAACAGAAAACAAGATTACTCAGCCATGTCAGCGTCCAACATTTAATAGGCTATGAATGGGAACTTGAGAAGAGGGGGAGATCTCTTGAGCTGGTGGCATCAGGAAAAGCTACAGGGAAGAAGTGAGATTTGAACTGGCCCTGGAGAAACGGTGTGATGTGAATAGGTGGAAAGGAGAGAGGGGGGATGGCCTACTTATCCATTGTCAGAGAAGTGAAAGCAACTCAAAAGACAAGTCTAGACCTGGGGTCAGAGCCAGGCATATACATCTGAGTACTCAGGACCAGAAATGAAAATTGCACATTCCAAGTCTGTTACTGTCAACCTAAGGCCATGAACCTTCACTGTAGCATATGTATGTGGCTTGGCACTACAAAATAGAAATCTGTGTCCTGTGAAGAATGGACATTTTTGGCATTAGGTAAATATACATTTTTAAACAGGAATATTAAAAAGTATTACTTGTCCTCTGCTTCTTCCCTCCCACCGGATATGCCTTATGATGCAGCCTGTGTGGTATATCTCCAATCTAAGGTTGGCTTAGATCTCTATCCAATCCTCTCTCCATATCTCAGACTGCATGGATCAGACTTCTCTATAAATCTCATTTGCCATGAATTAGAAAATGATCGTTCTATTTAGGCATGAATTTTGTTAGTTCTTTATCCAAATGAGAAATATTTGTAAAGTACTTGGAATAGTACTGGCAAACCGTAGGTGCTACATAAATTCTTTTCCCCTTCTTCTTCCCTATCCCCATTCCCCCCCCCCATCCCACATTGTGTTGTGTCCATTTATTTATTTGTTTATTTTTAATTTATGGAGTCAAGATAGGTTCCAGTCTGTACGAGACAAAGAAACTATTTGTGCGGTTGGGATCCTTGTGGATAAGCAGACCATCATATCTTCACAGTCTAGCAGTTCCCAAGGGAAAAGGACATTGCTTGCACTATCTTACTTATTCATGATTTCTCCTCCTCTTTGGGCTTGGGTTTTGGGAAGGGTTAGTGTTTTCCCTAAGCCTACCACTCTTTTTCCACTGCCACATTCCTTTCTTTGTTAAAATCTCCTAAATATGCACTCTTCTGTTTGGGTTGTGAACTCTTTGTACTTTCATAGGGTTCCATGCATGTTCATTTCTCTTGTAAGAAACTCAGTTTTTCACATACGTTGCGTGAAGTTGTGATTTTCTGTTGACATTCATAATAATAGCTAAGCATCTTCCCCAGCCAATTCAGAAAACATTTAATAGTGCCCTCTAATCAGAAAAATAATAAGAAATTATGATATATAAGGTGGTGACAAGAAATGACAATGGTGAAGAGTATAACCCAAACATAGGTGAAGTCAGGTTAGGTCTGAGCAGCATGACTTGGTTTTCCTATTTGTTGGGATGGGAAGGGCTGGAAGCAGGACTTGGGAAAGGGAGAGTAATAGGACCTTGCAGGTGGCTACCTATGGCTACTTGAAAAGTCATGCAGGTTAGCAGAGGAATATAAACTGAGGTGTGGAGCTGGTGCTCACTGTGGAGATGAAACATGCCCTTCCCAGACATGTCACTTAGTACTAAAGACCTGTTCCCCATGTGATAGTTATGGCTCTGACTTCAATGTTTTATAGAAAAGGTACAACTAATATGGCATTGTGATTTCAGGCAGTGATAGGCAGAGAGAGAGGCAGGGAAAGGGCCTTAAATTCTTATGGCCAGAATTTGGGTATAAGTCAGTTCCTAACATGAGTGGACCATCTGTTTGTTCTACCTACATAGGAGTGAGTCATGATATATTTTCTCCATCAGGCTATCCTTTGCATTATCCCACATTTTAGCTTTCAGGCTGGCCCACAGTAGACTTTTTTATTTTCCTCAAACGTCTCTATTTTTCTTTCATCATCCCCTGAGCTTGCATGATCCACTGATATGAGCACTCTCTCCAGAATGAGAGGACCTGGGTTCAAATCTTACCTCAGACAATGACTACATGTGTGAGCTTGGGCAAATTACATCACCCCTTTGGCTCTCAGTTTCCTTATCTATTAAAACCAGAGGTTTGGATTACATGATCTTTGAGTTCTCTTTCAATTCTAGATTTGTGATCCTAGAAACCTTATTAAAATTGAAGTGTGGGAATTAGATACTGCAAAGCAAAACATTATCATCCTTTGAGCTACTGAAATCATAAAAGATCAGCTAAGCTACTGAGCCTCTTGGATTAGAATAATGTGAACAATGGACTATCCCATTATAGATCACAAGAAATTGGAATTGGCCTTCTCAATTTTCTTATCTTTAAAATGAGATATGTGCGAAGGACCTAGCCTCAGGTTTAAGATCTCAGCAAAACTGCGTCAGCTGGGGGAGGCAGCTAGGTGGCACAGTGGATAGAGCCGTGGCACAGTGGATAGAGCCGTGGCCCTGGAGTCAGGAGGACCTGAATTCAAATTCATCCTCAGACATTTGACACTTACTAGCTGTGCAACCTTGGGCAAGTCACTTAACCCCATTGCCTACCAAAAACAAAATAAAACAAAAAGCAAACAAACAAACAAAAAACCCCCCAAAAAACCTTCATCAGCTACCCAGTGATTCCAGCTGTCTCTTGGAACCAACCCTTTGTCTTTGGCTTTCATCTTACACTGTTTTTTAAACTTTCTTTGAAGACTGAATTTCACTTCTACCACCAGGCACTGAGCTTTCTGACTTTCCTTGGTCCCTGAACCTTCTTGGCTGCCTGGGCTCAAAGATGGCATCTATTTTCTCCCTAATTACCCCCACCCTTTTTTCCTATTATTAGTACTGTAATTGGCTGCCCTAGCCTAATATTTCTTCCACTCTCATTCTCACCTTTGTCTGTTACATACTTACACCTTAGGTTGTAGGAATTCTGGGGATTATTTACAAGGGAAAAAGTGAAGAGAATCTAAAAATTCAGAAACAATACACAAAGGTAAGGTAAATTGAAGTGTAAAGAAGTGAAAATAATCTAATCTGAGACTGGAGAATTTATGCTTCCTTTACTGTTCTACCTAGCTATCGTTACCCAGTTCTAGCTTGGCTCCTGACCCTATTCAGTCTGGAAATTCTCATGTGACCTCATTTGACTCTCACATGATCACCAAATAGGATTTTATCTGTCACCACAGTACACAAATCAAATTGAGATTGACCTTCTTGGGCACACTTCTGGGAGCTTTTTGGACCATTCTGTAATCCCAATATCACTTTCAGCCAATCAGGATGCTTTCTGATGTCTGTAAGACTTTTGGCATTCCATCCATTTTACTATATAATTACATAGCTTTAGTCCAAAGGGGATGAGGCATAAAAAGAATCACCACATAAAATTAAAGTTTATCTTACCATATGAAAAATAAAAGACCACCTTCGTCCAAAAGGACCAAACTTTTCTTTATGGTGGGTTAATATTTAAAGCATAAACTCCTTATCATTTTGTGGCATTTATAGAGGCCTTTTTGCCTCAGGAATTTTGCATTTCTTAGCCAGCCATAAGCACCTCACTATGCAAGTAAAGTGAAAACAAAGACACACAGGTCTGGACTGTCAGAGACAACATAGCATAGGATTTATAGAGAATCATTCCATAACACCACAACATACTTTGCAGGGAGAGGGGTCAAAATAGGAGGAGCATAGAATCTTCTCTCTGACTTGTCCTGTGATGTAATTCCTATGGCATAGAGAGGGCATGCTGGTAGTGAAAAATCATGGAATTCAGAGTACAGGATTATTTTAAAAAACTCACACTGATTGATATAAATTATGACTTCTAAGCCCTTCATTTCTACAATACACAATTTGAGTTGGTGGTGGGGAGGAGCACAGGGGAAAAGTTTTATTTTGAGTGATAGCATTTTGAAAATACGAACCATTCAGTAACAGATGGAGACTGTGTCCATGAAGCCAAAGCGGTTGGTATTTTTGGATGATTCATTCAACCAAGTATAATTTTTCTTTAAAATTTCATTGATTGATAAATAGACAAAGATGACCTATTTCAATTTACTGACCAATCAGTTAACGTAGAAGCTTCCATTAAGTGCCTATTATATCCCAGAGACTATATTAAGTTCTAGGAATTCAAAGACAAAAATTAAATGGTTCCTGCCCTCAAGGAACTTATACACATGAGAGTCAAGATAGTGCCCTGTTCATTCTGAGAACACAAAGAATTTTTGTGGTCATAACTTAACTTCTGGAAGTCCTAAATCTTAATGTACAGAATGGGGATAGTAGCACCTTCCCAATCCCTCACTAGGTTGTTGTAAAGGAATGGTTCTTAACTGTTTTTATGCACAGAACTCTTTGGAACTCTGGTGAAATCAATGGATCCCTTCTCACAGTATTTTTAAAAAATTTTCTTAATTGGACGAAATGCTAAATTTCAGTTAGAGATTAGTGAAAATAATAGTTTTTTCTATCCAAGGTCATAGATTCCCTGAAACCTATCCATAGATTATATGCACCCCAGTTTAAAAAAAATAAGGTTCAGAGTAGATAATAGACAAAAAAAATTGGAAAATATAAAATATCACAAAAAAGTGAGGCATCAGGGCAGCTAGGTGGCGCAGTGGATAGAGCTCCAGCCCCACATTCAGAAGGACCTGAGTTCAAATTCGACCTCAGACACATAACACTTAATAGCTGTGTGACCCTGGGCAAGTCACTTAACCCCATTGCCTGGGTGGGGGGAAGTGAGGCATCAAGGGATCAGGATAGCAATTATAACCCTTCATTATACCACTCCTTGTTTTTGCAGGCCATCACTAATACTTTGGCTTCATATTCTTCCTTTTCAAATCTTGATCGTGTAATCAATTGAACTTTACCCTGTTTTCATTACCTTTGTCCTATCACTGTACATTTCCTACCTCCAACTTTGGATTATTCCCACCACCTGCCTTTTCTGCCTCTACTCACTCACTAATAATGCTACTGGAAGAAGTCACACAGCTATACTGTCTGAGTCCACTACAAATTTGTGTAATCTAATCTCATCTGGGCCCTCACTGCTGAATGCCAATCATTTTTACTTTTCCCTGATTGATTCTGTATCACACTCCCCCCACAACAGCTGTTCCATCTCTTCCCTTCAAGTCTTAATGCCACTTCCTCCCTCTCAGCAGATTGTCTCCAGCTTTACTGAGTAAATACAATTCATCAGCTGTGAAATTCCTTTTCTCCCTTACTCTGTACCATTTAACCCCTCTACATTGCCCTCCATTACATCCTTTTTGTTCTGGTGTCTGAAGAAGTGGCCTTCCTTCCTGACATGGCCACTCTCCATATTTGTGCCTTCAATTCCACTCCCTTCCCCCTTCAAGAGCTTGCTCTTTTCATTGTTTGTCCTTTCCTTCTCATCTTCAGTCTCTTTCCCTTACTCAAGAAGTTTCAGCCGCTTTTTGTTGAAGGTAAAATTAGTCTTTCGAAATCTGACTCCATCTTATCTTTTTTTGTTTGTTTGTTTTGTTTTTTGGTGAGGCAATTAAGGTTAAATGACTTGCCCAGAGGCACACAGCTAGTAAGTGTCAAGTGTCTGAAGCCTGATTTGAACTCAGGTCCTCCTGACTCCAGTGACAGTGCTCTATTCACTGTGCCACCTACCTGTCCTCCATTTTATCTTTTGAGGCTGATTACACATCACTTCCCTAAGTGAATTTTAAGCAACCCAGACTTTTTAGTATTCTCTAACTATGGCATTTGATCTCTTGCCTCCAAGCCTTTGCACTAGCTATACTCCATGCCTGGAATCCTTTTCTGTCTCTTCTATCTCTTAGTATCCCTAGCTCTCTTTAAAACAGAGCTCAAATGCATATTCTTATAAGAATCCTTTTCTGCCTCTCTTCATTCTTTATGTTCTGTAGCATCTACTCCTGAAAAAAAAAACTTTGTCTTTACTTTGTATATATTTGTATATGTTTTACATATGCTTGTCTCTGAACAGGTCATTAGAATATAAACTCCTTGAGGGCTGGGGTTGTGACTTTCCAGCCTTTAGCAGAGTGCCTGGCATCTAGCCAGGGCTTATGAATTGCTTATTGATTTGAATTGAATTGAATAAGGATTATTTTCACATTGGATATTGGGATTAGGTCCATTTTTATGGTTCACTGAAGCAAAAATTATCAAGAGATAAGTAATAATTATAAAATAATAATTATATAATTATAATTATTTAAAAAAAATTTAATGGATTTAGCAGTATTGATGGAATGCACACTAACAGAATAATAGAAGTGGGATCAAATAAATTCAGGAAGGTTCTCAGGAAAATGTTAGTTTTGAGCTCTCTTAAAGTTAAGGATAGACATAGATGGGCAAAGAACAAATGGAAGCACATTTTAACAAGGATCAGCTCTCGGCAGTTGGACTTGAGATGATCCTAAGTGATAGATAGCGTGAATGTTATTATTTCCATTTTGTAGATAAGGAAACTGAAGCTCAGGAAGACTAAGGGACTTGTTCATGGTCAAATATCTGGTACCCTATGGAGCCAAGATATAAATGCAGACTTTAGCTTTTCACTGTAAGTGCAGTGTTCTTTCAACTGCATCACACTTACATCTGCTTTATCACTTGTATTCATCATTTGGCACTTATGTGATACTGTGCATTGTGAGTGATATTTTCATTGTTCCATCAGGTAGATTGTAAGCTATTTGAGGGGACTGATGATGCTGAATACTCCTTTATATCTAAAACACCTAGAATAATGACTCAAACATAGTAAGTACACAGTAAATGTTTCTTGATGATAATCACAAGTTTCTTCTTCTTCTTCTTCTTCTTCTTTCTTCTTCTTCCTCCTCCTCCTCCTCTTCCTCCTCTTTCTCCTCTTCCTCCTCCTCCTCCTTGTCCTCCTCTTCATCTTCTCTTTCCTCTTCTTCCTCTTCCTTCTCCTTCTCTCTCCCAGACTGCTGTGACCCCACTATGATCAGCATGAGAGCTTTCACCTACTCCATTCCTGACCTGGACCTTTTTGCTTTTCCTTAGACAACTGCTCCCAGGGATTCACCATATTATTACCTCACTTAGGTAATATTATTTGGCTTAGATCAGAACTCCTATGCCTAAGAAATCCATAGCCCTCAGCCTCTCTGATAGCTGGGGTTACATGTATGCATCACCATGCCTAGCATCATAAGATCTTATAAGAAAGGGTTTTTAGAGCTGGAAGGGACCTTAGTGGTTATATAGATGAATATTTTCATTTTATAAATAAAAAAAAAACCTGAGGTCTAGTTAGGGGAGGTAACTTGCTTGATGCTGGTGCTAATAATGGAGATCACAGAGCTGGTATACATTCTGAAATCTTGAACACCTGTAATAATGTAAATTGGATGACAGTTTAACATTAGCATGTAGGCACAGATGGAATCTTCAAGTGGCTGAGGTTGGGTGTGGAAATCGAGTAAGTAAATGGTATGAGAATATTACCAGAGCCTATACCCTTAACCCTGCTGTGAGTCTCCCTGTTTCATGATCTAACTTCCTGTCATCCTGCTCCAGATTCCCTTGTCTGGACGTCCTGCTCCAGCTCCTTGATTCTTATTTTGATTGCCTCCCCTTTATATGGATTTCATTCATCTCTATTGCTAGCTACTGCTTTCAGGATCTCCCTTACTAAACCTATTCCCTACTCCCCTAATGTTTCTCTTCAGGACAGAATTCCTTCTATGAATAAATAAAAAAAAACCTTCCAAAGACTGTATCATTTCTTCTTTTTTCATCATCCAAAGACCTGTATTTCGGTAGCAGCACTGCCCCTGTCAATTTGCAGCACACATTAATTCAGATACTACTATTTAGCATTGGCAAGAATTTGGACAGCATTGGTGCTGAAGTTCACCTTTTTACTATTTAAAACAGGGGTCTGCTGACTAAATCAATAATATAAAGTAGGATGAAAACTATTCAAGACAAAAAAAATTCTTTTCATATACTTTAAAAGCTAGTCTCTGTACCTATAAACTATCAATGTACTAATCACAATTGATTCTTATCTTTTCATTAAAACAGGTCCCTTGATTTCTACTAAGCAATACATTGTTAGCCTTGTTTGAGTTACTGTGTGAGTCCTTAAAAGTAATAAAACTTCATTCCTTTCAGAAGATCCTATAATTCAAATGCTTTTCTAATTCCAACTGGTTTGCCCCCAAATTATTCTGAATCAGGGCACTATATTAGTGTGTTACTTTGAGTTCTCGTTCTGCCAGCATACTCACCAATATTTAACTCCCCTTTAGGGAAGCAATTCAGAATCTTTTGAGTGTGAAAGGTATAACAAAAAATAAATAAATGACTTTCTTTTCCATAGTTTTCCTTATGGCCTATATGCTAATCACCCCAAAATGTCCAAATACATATAGAAAAAAACAAGTACTTATTTAAAATCAAAACTGCTTGGCTTCCAGATGGCACAAAGTATATCTTAATCTATCTTGAGAAAGTCCCCTAATTCTACAGGAACAAATGGTGGAATGTTATTAAAATGTTAATTAGTTAAATTTAGTCCTAAATGTATAAAGAAAAACAATATTGCACCTACATGATTTTATTTTTACTAATGGGGATATATAAAGAAATGAGGTATTTTTTGTTTATTTGCTTTTTTAGTGGAAGAAGAAATGCAAGACTGGATGTTAGATTAAAATATCCAGGGGGTGAAAAACAAATCAGAACAAAATTATTGGGGTTTATGTCCAACCTCTCATAGATGGGACAGTTTTAACACCTACCTACTTGTTTTCTTGCCTTATGAATTCTTTGTCTTCAATGGAAATTGAATATCCCTATATGCTTATAAGAAACATGGATATTTGTGACTGAGAGAGGCATGTCAATTACAAAGCAATTTCAGTTTCTGTATTTGTCTCCATTTCATGCTATTCTAGACTTTTGGGGATGGAAAGGGCATGAGTAAAGACAGAGAGACAAGGTTACAGAGGGAATGATTCAGGAGGAATGGGGAGGTCAGTTTGGTAGAACCCTAGGTACGTATATAGGAGTTATAGGAGAAAAGCCTGGAAAAATTCATGAGGATTAGCTCAGGGAGGATTTTGAATGCAAGGCTAGACTTTATTTAGTAGATACTGAAGATAATGATATTTAATGCTGCAAGGGACCTTAAGTATCATATAGTCCAACCCTGTCATTTTACAGGTAAGTAAACTTAGTTCCAGTGAAGGTCAGTGACTAGATAAAGGTCCTACAGGTAGTAAGAAGCAGAATAAGTATGTAAACCTGGGTGTCTTGACTTTAGGTACTACATTCTTATTAGTTTGTATCATTCCTTAGTTCTGTGTTTCACTTTTTTTTTTTAACAGGGCAATGACATGATCAGAAACATGCAACGGAAGAATTACACTTATCTCTTCTACGTTGTGACTTTCCCTATAGTGGTTTTGATATATTGCAGGTCAGCAGAAGAAATTAAATTGGAATTGGGACAGGGAGGGAGTTTTGTGAAAGCCACAGATAACACACACAAAGGCCAACAGATGACATAGAGCCTATGACCAAATACTTCATCCAAATTTTACAGTAAGGTACTATAAACACCCCATAAAAGAAAAAGAAAAAAAAATCTGACTTCTCTGGTAGGAAAGGAGGGCCAAAAATATTTTATGTGGATTTTCCAGATCATGGGGCCACCTCATCCCTAACCCCTGTGATGTGGAAGAGATAACTATGCTCTGGAAGCAATGTACAGAATAGGTCAAAGGTCCTAGTCTTTGTTTACTAATTTACTCATAACTCTGCTGGTAAGAAATTCAAGTAAGGCTAAAGAAGTCGTATTTGTGGGGCAGGTCATCTTGGTACCTCCTGGTCTCTCAAATGACACCACAAATAAATACAGTGATGATTCAGGTTCTAGCACATGACAGATATTTAGGAAATAATTGTTGAATGAATGGATTGATGGATGTCTCGAAAGCCACTTAGGCATTGTCTCTGCAATTTATGTAGCTTTTACTAGGTAAACCATGAGTTTAAACAACTATACTGGCCCAAGTCTTTTCCTGTTGAGTCACAACTTAATGAAATCCTGAAAATATCCTGGGTTCTGGCTGCCTTCACACCAAGTCTGCCCCATGAAACACAGAACTAGGGACCAATACAAAGCTGTGTTTACTGGGCTGCAGATTGTGCAAGGCAACATGATGTAGGGGAAAAGATGTAAGTTTTGGGCTCAGGGGATGAGATAGCCCTGGTTCAAATCTTGGCCCAGTCATTGACCTCGAAAAAGTCATGTCAGCTCTCTGGAACTCAGTGTCCTCATCTATCAAACAAGATCATTGAGCTATACTGTCTCAAAGGTCTCTTCCAGTTCTAAATTTATAATCCTATAGTTGAGAAAATAGTACCGCATCTGCCTATTCACATTTCATCAATTACAGACTCAGCCAAGTAGGTATTGCTGAGACTATGACTGACAGATGGAATTGTCCATAGGGAAGTCTCCATAATGTATGGAGCAAGGAGCCATACAAGTCCCCACATCTTCGTTGATTATAAGTTTTGTGAGTTTCTGAGCACCATGCGCCTAATTCCCTGCCCTTGGGTATCAATTGAATGATCATGTCTAGAGTTTCTTTTTATTCTATTTCTTATTATGTTCAGAAGCATTGACTGGCAGGCAGGGATGTTGCTCCGGAAAATAGTTTGGGGGTTTAGATTTCACCGAGACCAGTCAGCCTTGCTCTTGAGGGGGAGAGGGGTGGCAAGGAGCAAGGGGGAGGAAGAAGGAGAAAGAGAACAACTGGAAAATAATAATTATTCATTTTTAGCCCAGCTCATGCCAACATGAATTCCAGCAATTTCCCATAAGTTCTCAGTTAATTGGCAGGGTGTCCCTGGGCATCTCTGTGTAGGGCCTCCCACAGTCCATTGAAAAAGGGGGTTTGTTTATTTAGCCCAGAACAACAGACTGCTTTGGAGGGTTTGTATTATTCATTAAGAAAACCAAGGAGGGGGAGCATGATGCTTAACAAAATAAGGAGAGACATAGCTTCTCTCTGCCCCTAGGAAACACAGCCCTCGGCCAGTCAGAAACATGCACAGAAAATGCTAGAAAACTGAGAAAACAGGAAAGGGAGCTTCAAGGATCGAAGAGACATCCTTGTAAGGATGGACATAAGGGAGTTTTAAGAAACTGTTTAAAGGGGAACAATAGGTTGAATAGGTGGAACAGACCTGTGTGGTGAGATTTAGGTCAGCTGCTCCTGCTACCAGATATCTACCCCAAAGATCCATCACAAGTTCTTAAAAGCCCCAACATTAGGCAATCCTTTGGATTAAGACAACAAAGACTACTATTAAATTTAAACAAATATTATATGGAAATACTGCAGACATTTTAATCAGATTGCTTCATCAGTTTAGTTTGAACAAGGAATAGGGCAATCTGGGTAGATGTGTTGGAGGAATAAGCAGTGCACTGAGCAGCCAGAAGACTTGGATTCAAATCATGCCTCTACCACTTATTTCCTTGATGAACTGAGCAGACAAATAATTTACATTTGTCCAGTCATATCCCACTTTCCTCACATGTAAATTGAAAGGATCCAATCTCTAAGGTCACTTCCAACTCCAGGACTTCATGCTGCTATTTGTGTCTTTTCCATTCTTTTCAAGATTCTTGAAGGTTAGGAACATAATAAGCCATCGGTCCCTAATAATTGGATGTTGAAATGAAAGTAAATGGATACATGCATGAATTCACTTCAGTCCAGTTCTATTAAACAAATATTTATTAAATCCCTCATTTCATCAATAGGCATTTATTAAGCATTTATTAGGCACTGTTCTTAGCACTGGGTACATAAAGACAAAAACAAGAAGGAAATAAATTTTGTTCTGAAGAAGTTTATATTCTATTGGGGGGCAGACAATATATAGACATATAAATATATCAACATTAATATATATAGAATAAATATAAGGTAATTTGGGAAGAAGGACATTGCAGTTGGAGGTGGGGAAGGATCAAGAAAAGATTTATGCAGAAGATAATGTTTGAGTTTTGTCCTAGAAGACATGGGGGTTTGTATGATGCAGAGGTGGGGACTGAGTACATACCAAGCATGGCAGAGGGTGAATGCAAATAGCAGAGAACAAGGAGATGAGGTGCCATGTGTGAGAAACAGAAGTCCAGTTTGGCTGAATTATCAAATAAGAGAAGGGTAGTGATATATAACGAGGCGGGAAAAACAGTTTGTATTCAGGAGAATTTTCAAAGCCAAATAGAGGAGTTTGTATTTTTTCCTAGAGGTCATACAGAATCATTAGAGTTTACTGAATAAGGGAGTTACATGGTCAGACCATTGCTTAAGGAGACTTAATTGTTGCATGCAAGTCAGTGTTCTAGGACCTTGAATACAAAGAAGAAAAAAAAAGGTTTCTGTCCTGTCCTCAAGGTTCTTAGAATTACTAAAGGGGAGAGACATATAAACCTATAACTATAAAACATGTTAGCATGTGGTTGAGTGTATGGGAGAGATCTGACAGAAAAATATGAGAGCTTTGAAGAGGAAAGGAATGTTAATGGAGAGATCAGGAAAGCTTTGTGAAGGGGTAAGATTGGGAAAAAGTGGGAGATTAAGGTGCTGATGCTGAGTGGCCTCAGAGAGAAAGCAGGCCTGAGGATGAAATGTAAGGAGAAAATCCAGGTTGTGATAGAGGAACATTGGCTCTGTAGAGAGTGCCTTGGTGAAGGAAACATAAGTGAGGAAGGGACTGCAGAGAATAGAAGAACATCAAAGTTCAAAGACATCCAACTTCACTGTTTTTCCAAGGCCTTGCCCTAAAGGAAGAGGGCAAAAAAAGACTCTGTAAAGAGGGAAGCTGCATGCAAAAGTGAAAGGAGAGCACTGAGTATTTGTGCAAAGGAAATGACCCCAATGCCTGAGATAAAGCTTTATTTTACTCGTGCACATTGAAGGAAGAGTTTAGTAGATGTTTTCAGTCAACTGGTCCCTCCCCCAGCCACACCCCCCCACCAAGGAAGCAAACATTTTGTATGTATTTCAACAGCAACTATCTTGCGAACAACCTTCTTCTTATAAGATTCAAACATATGACCTCAATTGGGACAAGCTTCCTGATACAGGTTCAACAAAATGCAGAGCCTTTGTTTCCAGGCACATTTTTATAGCTCAAGCCCACCCACGCCTGTTCCGTTAGAGGGTCACAGAATCTTCCATGTGTGAGGGGCTTCCTCCTGCTGCAGCAGCAAACCACACACACACACACACACACACACACACACACACACACACACACACACACAGAGCTGAGCCAGAGCTTGTCATGAACAATGGAAAATGTAGTCCCAAGTGATACATTTAATTTCCCTTTAAACTCATCAACTGTTACTCATCTCTCCTCCCTATCAGCTTAGGGTTGTTTGTGCGACTTCCCTGGGACTCTCCTTCTCGGACTTTCTTTCCAAAATATAGCCTTCCGGATTCTGCCTTCTTCCAGCTCTAAACTTTGACAAGTTGGCAATGGTTGAATTCTGTGAATCCGAAAATCAAATGACAGCCTGTTCTTTGGCTGAGGGACGACTGCATGTTTCAGAGAGCAGTCAGTTTTTTAACTTAGGGGACCCTAAGTCACAAAAGCTAGGGCTGATCCACTTTATGATACTGCCTCTGAGACCCAACAAAATATTATACTGTGGCCCAAATGATTGTACTGTGCATAGGGCACCAGTAATTAACCTTGTAAACTTACTTTGTGAACAGTCCTCCTGGTGTATTACCACATGGATTAATCCCTTGCCAGGGAAGATCTGATTAATATAGCAGAGACCAAGTATATGCCTTTCAAACTTAAAAATAATAAAGGGCAAACTTCTAGTGCTCTTTGTCCCCTGCCCCATTTCTTTGTCTTTCCTGTCCCAGAGCAAATGTCCCTATATAATGAAACTCCAGCCTTATATGTTTTCTTCTGCCTGCTTTCTACAACATGACTTAGTTCATTTTTTTCCCCTTTAAAACTGACATTAGCTGGGACTGGCTCAGTTTTGTATCTTTACTGACAAATCTATATTAATAACAACATCAATACTGTATTAAACCTGAACTATGGGAATAATTTGTAATCACACCAAAATTAATAACACCGTGCATCACCCGGAGAGCCATTCGGCAAGGAGAGGGGAATGGCTATTAACTTCGGTTATTATTACAGTATTATGGCCATTTAAATAGGCTATAATTCTGGAAATTTAAAGGTCAGTTTGATTTATTCAATTTAGTTTGTCATGTGTTTGGAAAACTAATTAAAAGCACAAACAATATGGTTGTAACATTGTTTGATGGTAAGTGGGGGCCCTATCCTTCGGCACATGAGGAAACATCATTTCAATCTGCAGGATTGGCCCTCCTATAGGGGTGAGAAGGACAATTCTTGTCATTCCTGGGGATCTAGACATTAAGGCCTGTGGTGAGAGAGTCTTTCTGATACTGTCTCCAAGGCTATGTGTTTATCTTCTTACCTTCTGGCTTTCTGACCCTAAAGAGAGAGCCATAATAACCTACTTATAGTATTCTGAATAATCATTCTACCCCAAGTAAGTGACTGGCCTTCCAGGCACTCCTGTTCCCACAGGGAAGGCTGAGTAGGACGCCATCTTTTTATGATTTGAAGAGTCACAGCAAGGTTACCTTAACCAATCAAACTACCTGCCCCAAAGTAGCTCATTAATGTGGGTACTTTTTTTTTTGCCTGAAATCACTTTAGAGATAGATTTCTTGGGTCTTGTACATTAAAAAAAAAAGCTTTCAAGGCTGTGTAATTCTTATGTTCTGATATTCAAGAATTCTTAGTGAGAGACGATAGTTTGGTGAGTATAGGAAACCAAAATATCTGGAGACTCAGGGCTCCTACTGCCCATATAGATAATTGTGGGTAAGTCAGTTCACATCTGTAGACCTCAGTTTACCCACCTGAAAAATGAGGAAATGGGATTAGTAAATCTCAAAGACAACAACTCTTATAGAGAATGGGTCAGCATTTTCCTCAACTGTTGATGAAGTGATACCTAGGAGACAGACAAGCAGCCTGGCTGAAACAGCAAAGAATCCTGAGGGAGAAACCACAGTGTGTTATGTGCCAGAATGACTCTCGCTACCTTGACCGTCACCTTCTCTCACACACTAGTAGAGATGGTCAAGGACCCTGAACCTGAGAACCATGAAAGTGTCAGTGTCCTTCAGTAGAGCAATCCCCATGGACAGGGTGCCTATTTTTCTTGCTGACCAACTGCTATCTGAGTTAATAAACCAATCCTATCCACATTTATTAAGGACTTACTATGTGCCAGGCATTGTACCAAGTGCTAGGGACACAATTAATACAAAGAAAAACAGCCTTTGCTTTCAAGAAGCTTATAATCTAATGGAGAGAGACAATAATGGAGGGAGGAAAACAAGAGTGGAGGGCACCAGATGGTACCCAGCAAGGGGGCATCTTGTTCTGTGAACTTGAAACCAGGCAGAGCAGCAGATGCAAAGTTGAATAACAGTTATTAAGAGTCTACTATGTACCAGGCACTACACTAAGCACTGTGCTACCTTCTAGTACATAAGCTAATAAGCATGATCCCCCAAATCACTGGTCTTGCTCTTATCCCAGTCCCCACAGTCATCATCCTGGGAAGCCATCCCCTGGAGATGAAATTGGGCAGCTGCTTCCACATGTGCTTTGGCCACAGCTATTGAAAAGTTCTCTTCCCCAAAGTCCA
This sequence comes from Phascolarctos cinereus, assembly GCF_003287225.1. NCBI lineage: Eukaryota > Metazoa > Chordata > Mammalia > Diprotodontia > Phascolarctidae > Phascolarctos > Phascolarctos cinereus. Next base: position 389,092,048 of record NW_027555847.1, on the reverse strand, counting down.
TGGAACAAATGGTTCAAGTTCAGACAATTACATGATTTTATCAGAAGAAATGACATTAAAGAGCTATTATTATCTCTTTTGCCAATGAACATTAAGGTCCATGGACTATTCCTTCTGACTTGCAAATGAAATCTTCCATATGTGTTGTCTCTCCACCAGAAAGTGAACTTCTTGAGAGCAGAGATTATCTCACTTTTCTGCTTGTATTTTGAGCACTTAGCACAGTGTACTTAATAAATGCTTTTTTTTGTTCATTCATGTATTGTTAATCCCCACTCTATATTTTATGCACGTATGATCTGTACTCCATACCTGATAACAATGAGCAACACTGTAAGCCAATAATATCATTTAAGATACCATCTATTTGGGATCAATTTATTCAATAAATAACAAGTTTTTTTTTTTTTTTGTTGTTGTTTTTTAGGAAGGGGAAAAGAAAGAATAAGAATCCTGGGGTAAAAGAGGACCTTAAGCAAAGTGGGTGATTGACAAAGACAAACTTTGCCAATTTCATGATTTTTCTAAGTATTGGCTAATTCTGCACACCTGCATGTGCTCAGTGCCTTTGTGGCTGTGCGTATATATGTCAGCTTAGCATACAAAGTCAAGATCATAAATGATGACAAGATTCAGGGAAGCACTTTCTCCTCCCTTCTGCAACAACAGTGCAATGGACTGTTCTTTAATTACTTCCACCCCCCCCCAAAAAAAAATTAACATTTACGTTTCTGTGACTTCTTTTCTCCTTCAGAGTATTCTTATTGCTCATCTGCCATATACTATCAATGTGACTTTGAACAAGTCACTTCTTTTTGGGGGCTCAGTTTCCTCTTCTATAAAAAGAATGGGTTGAACTAAATGACCTCTTCAATTCTTTCCAGTTCTAAATCTATGATCCAACTGAAGATTCCCCTCCTGGATCACTGCCTTGTCATGGCAATGGAGCTTATGTAGCTCAGTGAAACAAGCTATGCTGTGCAGGGTTACCCAAGATGGACAAGTCATAGTAGAAAGTTCTGACAAATGGTGATCCACTATAGAAGGAAATGGCAAACCACTCCAGTATCTTTGCCAAGTAAACCCCATGGACAGCATCAAAAAGATAAAAGATATAACACCAGAAGATAAGCCCCTCAGGTTGGAAGGTGTCTAACACACTACTAGAGAAGAGCGGAAGACAACTGCAAATAGCCCCAGTACTAATCAATTGGCTGATTCAGAGCTGAAAGGAAACTCCAACTATGGATATGTCTGGTGATGAAAGTCTAATATTGTAAAGATCAATATTACATAGGAATATAGAATATAAAATCTATGAATCAAGGTAATCTAGATGTGATCAAACAGGACATGGATGTGAACTTATATGAATGGGAATGGGTGAATTTAATTCAGGTTATCATTACATATACTACAGTGGGCAAGAATTCCTTAGAAGAAATGGAGTAGCTCTTATAGTCAATAAGAGTGAGAAAAGCAGTACTGGGGTATAACCCCCCAAATGACAGAAATATATCTGTTCAAATCCCAGGCAAATCAGTCAACATCACAGTAATACAAGTCTATGTTCCAACCGTTGTTGTTAGTTCTATGAAGACCTACAATATCTTCTATAACTAACATCCCTTAAAATGTCACATTCGTCACTGGGGATTGGAATGGTAAAGCAGAAAATCAAAAGATAATTGGAATAACAGGTAAGTTTGGCCTTGGAGTACAAGATGAACCAGCGCAGAGACCAATAGAACTTTGTTAAGGTAACCTACTGGTCATAGCAAGCACACTTTTTCAACCAGATGGTCAATGTTGAAATCAGAAAGATTATGTACTTTGCAGCTGAAGGTGGAGAAGCTCTATACAGTCAGGAGAAACAAGAGTTGGAGTCGACTGTAGCTCAGATCATAGCTTTTTCTTGCAAAATTCAGACAAGTAGAAGAAAATAGAAAAAGCCATCAGACCACATAGGTATGACCTAAATAACATTGCTTATGAACACGAAGTGGAAGTGATATATGCTTTTTTGCTCTTTTTAAATATTTGTTGTTGTTGATGCTTCCTATACAGTATTACAAACCTCTGTCCATAGTTCTTCAGGAATTCTATTTAAAAGTCTTAACAACAACAAAAATTAAAAAAAAAAGATCAAGAAAGCAAAATGGCTGTCTGATGAGGCTTTATAAATAGACTGAAAGCAAAAGGTAATGAAGGAATGGAAAGATATACCCAACTGAATGCAGAATTCCAGAGAATAGAAAGGAACAACAAAAAGGCTTTCTTAAATGAAAAAATGAAAAGAAATAGAAGAAAAGAATAGGATGGGAAAGATAAGAATTATCTTAAGAAAATGAGATATCAAAAGAATGTTTCATATAAAATTGTTCATGATAAAAGACAAAAAATGGTAGGGACTTAACTGAAGCAGAAGAAATTAAGAAAAGGTAGCAAAAATGTACAGAACTATACAAGAAAGATCCTAATACTGCTGATAACCACAATGGTGTGGTTACTGATCTAGAGCAAGACATCCTAGAAAATGAAGTCAAGTGGGCCTTAGGAAGTATTGCTAACAATAAGGCTAGTGGAAGTGATGGAATTCCAGCTGAACTATTTAAAATCCTAAAAGAAGATGCTTTTAAAGTGCTACACAAAAGCAACAAACTTCAGCAAATTAGGAAAACTCCACAGTGGCCACTGGATTGAAAAAGATCAGTTTTTGTCCCAATCCTAAAAAAAGGGCAATGCCAGGGAATGTTTAATACATTCAACAATTGTGCTCATTTCATGTCAGCAAGGTTATGCTTAAGATTCTATAAGCTAGGCTTCAGAATATGTGAACCTAGAATTATCAGAAGAACAGGCTGGTTTTCAAAGAAGTAGAGAAACCAGAGACCAAACTGCCAACACTCACCGGATTATGGACAAAGCAAGGGAGATCCAGAAACAAACAAACAAACAAATAAACAAAAAACCCAGCTACTTCTGCTTTAATGACTACACTGAAGTCTTTGACTGTGTATTACAATAAAATGTGGCAAGTCCTCAAAGAGATGGGAGTACCAGATTATTTTACTTGTCTCCTGAGAAATCTGTATGAGTCAAGAAGCAACAGTTAGAACTGAACATCGGACAATTGATTGGTTTAAGATAGGAAAAGGTGTACAACAAGGCTGTATATGGTAACCTTGTTTAACTTGTATGCAGAATATATCACGCAAAATGCCACAGTGGAGAAATCAAAAGCTGGAATTAAAGTTGATGGGAGAAATATCAACAATCTCAGATATGCAGATGATATCACTCTGATGGTAGCAATATGAAGAAAAGATTGGGATGGGAAGAGTGGAGGCAGTCAGAATTATGAGAAGACTATTACAGTGTTATAGAGGGATGGGATTTAGGAATGGTACTTGGGTAGTTGCAGTAGGAAAAGAGAAGGAATGGATGTAATAGGCATTGCCAGAGGGAGAATCAACATGATTTGCTAATTGATTAAATATCAATAAGAGATGAGGAAAGGAAGAGAGTAAAAAAAACAAACAAAAAGAAGTAATCCCAAGGTTAAGAACATTAGAGACTAGTATAATGTAATAAATGTAATGATATCAAAGGCAGAACTTACAATACCAGATTTAGTGAGCAAGATAATTCACCTAACTTTGGATGTTAGAGGGAAGCTAAAAAGGTATAATGGATGGGGCACTGGACTTTGGAGTCAAGAAGGCCTGAGTTTGAATTCTGCTTCAGACACTTTCTAGATGTGTGACCCTTGGACAATGACTTTTAACCTCTCTCAGCCTGTTTCCTCATCTGTAAAATGAGAGAATAATATCTCCCATTTTCCATAATTGCTGGAAAGATAGAATAAGCTAATAAGCAAAGTGATTTGCAAATTTTAAAGGATTATATAAATACTAGCTATTGTTGTTGCCCTCTTCCTCCTCCTACACTTCCTTTTCCTACTCAGTATTATTCTGAACTCTCAGTTTTATATAGCAAGTGAAAATGCTGCAATACCTAAAGCTCACATAATATATGGATGGCAGTGGAATGCCAGAGGCCATGAAGGCTCATGTCTGGCACTGCCCCAGTGAGAAAATTTTATTTTCACCACTTGGGGTCATCAACAGTACTTTTCATGTAAATACAATGAGGCCAGTAACTTGAGGAAGGGCTCAGCACTTCCCACCTCACCCCAAAATCCACTACCATATCTTTGCTATTACACACAAATTCTCAAGGCTGATTCAGTGATAACTTCCCTGGTTTGGGGCTTAACAGATATTTTTTTTACAAAATCTTTGATGAAGGTGTTCCCACAAACATAACAGAGCTTGGCCTAGAGAAGATTTCTCTTGTTTAGGAAAATTCAAAGGAAGAGTCATAAGTTGTTTAAGATTAATGTCCTTCTTCTCGGGTCCCTTGAGACCTGAATACTTTGCTTTATAGGCAGATCTGCCTATAATTAGAGGTCTGTTTGCAGAACCTACCTCTTACTCTCTTTCTTTCAGGTATTACATCTGGCCTGGTTTCTTTTCTATATCCCCTTAGAAGTACAGAAGCAGTGATTAGGAATGAAGGCTTGGCCAGGGATTCTCTGTGGAACGCCTACAATATATTATGTAGGTCATCATCCAGTTTTTGTTGTTGTTGAGTTGTTTTTCAGTTTGATCTGATTCTTCCTGACCCTATTTTGGATTTTCTTGGCAAAGATTCGGGAGTGGTTTGTCATCTCCTTCTCTGGCTCATTTAGATGTGGAACTGAGGCAAATAGGGTTAAATGACTTGCTCAGGATCACACAGCTAGTAAGAGAGGCCACATTTGAACTCATGAATATAAGTCTTCCTGACTCCAGGCCTAACACCCAGCTATGGATCACCTAGCTGCTACTTCACCACCTACTATGTCTACATATAAAGTGGTCAATTTTTTTCCTGCAATGGCACTGTATAAGCCTCTGACTACTGAGCACTGGGAGGTGTAGGGAGCCTGATTAATACTGTCCTGTCATAGATTATGATCTTGCTCATCCTTTAAGGTCAAGTTGGTGTCCCACCTTCCCCATGAAGCCTTCCAAGACTATTCCATTTTATACTGATCTTAACTTTTTCTGAATCTACAACCTTAGCTTTCAAGCATGCATTGACCTCTATTCTTATCTGTTCAATGTACCAGTCAGAGGATACTAGATTTGGAAATGGAAGACACCTTAGAGACCACATAGTTTAATCCTTTCATGTTACAGATGACAAACTGAGTCCTAAAGAGCTTAAATGATTCGCCCAAGGTCATTCAGCTAGAATGTAGCAAAACTGGGATTCTAATTCAGTGTAACATGCTGTTAGTCTTGTCTTTGTGACCTTCCCAAGAACAAAGTTTATGGAGATTCTTCTGGTAGCCTCTGTAGTTCCCAGCCTAGGACTGGGCACATAGAAAGAGATGCATAAAGTTTAGCTGAAATGACTTGCCTTGAATGTAGATGAAGTTGTCAGTGTTGCGAGCAGGCTTCCCGTAGGCTCAGGCTCTCGCCAGCCCCTAAGCTGAAAGGGCATGGGCTCCTGAGGAAAAATGTGGCTTCTGTTGCGATGGGCACAGGAGGAGCTGGGGAGTAATAGTCAGAGACAGAACTGTTCTTTTGTTATTTTGTTATAAATAAACTCCCGCGGTGGAAACTTGTTAACCCCGGTCCCTGCCTTCGCGTCTACTTATATGCAAGACCTCCTTCGGCAAATCAATCTTTACACTGCAATGGCACTCTCTTGACAAGATATGTTTGGCTTAGCCCACTGTTGATATTTGTTCTTGAAATCTCGGATGTGTGGTATGGTACACTCTGAAAGCAGAAATGGAGACACTTCTTTTATATGCACAGAGGACCCACGAGATGCAAACAAAAAGAGAGGGTCCGCAGCAGGGCAGTTGGGGGGGGGGCGCGGGGCGGTACTGAGCTGCACTTAATATATTGTGATGTATTGAATCTATGAAACGCCTGTTCAATATCCAGTCAAAGTAAATTTAGAAGGACACAGGCAAGGGATTTATTTTTTCATCATTGTAAAAATGTTCATTTATTCCTTACGCTGTTGGTCACGGTCTGTGTGTGTCCTTTTGAAGTCTCGGTGCCCTTGGACTTCCATATCGCTCCATCAGCAGGGTTGCTAGGGCTAGTAACCAGTGTGGCCTCATTTCCAGAGCTTGCAAGGAATGGGTATCCAGAATGATGGGCTCTTTCTTCTACTATGATGCAAGCATTGGGTCCTAGAGATAGTGGGCGCCCAGTGAAGTGTTGTCCCAAAGGAACAGAAGATTTTCTTGTTGCCCATGAAAGTTGTTGTAGCAAGGAAGGAAACCAAAAGATGGACAAGTTGTGAGAGACACAATTTCTGTCTAAGGCAGAAGCAAATGCATGTGGTTTGGAATTTTATTAATTGATTTGGCTTTTAATGTCCTGAATGGAGACTCCAAGAGAACAATTTCATTTCTGCAAAATGTGTACCCTAGCCTGGGCTTCCTTTAAAAGTGCCCCCCGCCCCGGGAGATCTAGTCTTCAATTCAGTTCAATTCAATTCAACAAGTATTTGCCTAGCAGACTGCTTTGTGCCTAGTTCCCAAATCTGCACTGTGAGGAATTCAGGAGAGGATACAGTTCCTGCTTCAAAGGAGTTTAAAGTCTACCTGGGGAGACAAGATACACAAATGAAACAGAGAAAAACACAAAGAGGCATATGATTGAATATCAAAATGAAAGGTGCAGACAAAATGAGCCATAGAAGGTAGAAAAGCATCAGAGTGGGTTGGAGTAATCAGAGAAAGCCTCATGGAGGAGGTGAGAATGAGGCACTAACTGAAAACCAAAGGATGTGCAATAGAGGCACAAACTACAAAATACAAAATATGAAAGGACTCTTTTTTTCCCCATGGAGAAAAAGCTATTAGCTCCAGTGGTTATAGTTAATGTCCAACAAAGTTAGATTCTTGCATTCGTGTGTGTGTGTGTGTGTGTGTGTGTGTGTGTGTGTGTGTGTTTTCAAATGGACATACTGTAACAGTAGATAGGCAACGAAAGGCAAAGTGATACAATAAATGATTCACTTGGGCTCAAGATCGTGATGCTAGAGTCCTTGTTCTGGCTCAACAATTACCTAGTTTTGTGACCTTGATATAATTATTTAAACTCTTTATGTCTTATTTACTCATCTATATAATCAGGGGGGTGAATTGGATGCTGTCTAAATCCCTTCCATCTTTGCAATTATGTAGTCCGGGGTCTAGATTTGTGTAACCTTAGGTCTGTGATTGAAGTTAGAGCTCCAGACAATGTCAATACCTATCAGCCAAAGTGAACCATAGCCAGAAATGTGTGGCTAATGTTAAATCTTGCCAAGGATAAACAGAAGGGTTTGCTTATTAACTGAGCTTAGAGAGAAATGTCTGACTTCTCCAGAAGTAGCCCCAAACTGGGCTCTTTCATGGGACAATCCTAGTGATAATAATGATGAAAAACATCTGATTGTCCAAGATTTCTCATTAGCTTGACCATCTGCTTAATATTAACACTAGCTGGCTCTACTTGACACTAATTCATCAATTAATAGACAATAGTGGTCAGCCCTGCAAAACCTGGCCAGAATTTTGGTGTTTAGCCTTAACAGGTGGATCATAATTTTTGCTTCTTATATTTAATGAATGGGAAAAAAATACCAAAATACTTCATCATCAAGGTCCAGCCCTGCAGTCACCTAGGGGACCAGATCTGACTATTGATCTTCTAGCTTCTGTTTCAGTGTTTAAGGCTTTCCTCAAGCATCCCACCCTTAGACAAGATACTGCCATATACCTCGTAGCTTGTGCCTTACCTCTTGGCAGACTTTAAATGGTCTTTTTGCTTGCCTCCCCATCAAGAGTCCTCTATCCAGTGAGTGATTCCCTGCCTGAACTCATTCTCCATTGGTTAGCATACTGCCACTCTCCAGGTCTCTTCTATCTCTGTTATCAGTGATTATGAACACCTAGCTAACCATTGTACAAAACCCAGTCCCCATACTCAGCTGTTTTCCCCCTTATCCTTTTCCCCTCAACTCTAACCGTGCTCCTGCAATATCTTGCTCCAGGTTTGTCCATCCCTTCCACTCTGCCCTCTGGACTCCTGCCTCCTTTCCTCAAAGAGTCCAGTGCCTGGCTTACAGTGTTTCTCTTCACCAGAATTCTTGCCCTTATACTAGGGAACTTCAAGAAGCATACTGATGTTTGCTCAAATACTGAAACTTCATTTTTTCTTAATCAACTCAATTCCCATGACCTCCACCTATGTTTTACCTCAACTGTACACAGAGATGTCATACTCTTGAATTTGCCATTGTGTTTATGAACTTTAAAATTCTTTACCTGATCAAAATATTTTATCATTCCATCTTTCCTAATGACTTAAAATCTATAACCTTGTTTTTTTTTTGTTTTTTGTTTTTCCTTAGCATGACAATTTCCATTCCTTCTGGCCCTGTTTCCTAGACCATTACTCTTATATAGGTTATACTCTCTTCCTTGCTGTATCTTAACCCCATAGAGAATAAGTTTAAGTTCACACTATTCCCTCAAATCCCTTGTCTCTTTGTCTCAAATCCCTTGTCCTATTGCCAATCATACCTTCTAATCCTCAATTTTGGATTTCTCTCATTTTACCTGCTTTCCTGCTATTCAATGGCTGCTGAATGGAGCTGGGGGAAAAAAATCCATAAAACTATGCTGAGTGGGTTGACTACAAATTTATGTTATCTAATCTCATTTGGGCTCTCACTGCAGCAAGGTAATCATTTTACACTTCCCTAATTGATTCTCTGTTTATCTCTTCAGGATGCTGTTTCAAACCTTCTTCTCTCTATGACCCTCCCATGACACTCCCTTACCTAGAGACTTTGCTGAAAAAAAAAAAAAGGTCATTTGTTAAGAGATTTCTTTTTTATTTTCCCTTCCCCAGCTCACAATTCTCATCCATCTTCCTCCATTGTCTCCTTAATTCCAATATCAGATGATTCTTTTTCTTGCAAGAGCTAGTCCTTCTACCTGCACCTTTGATCTCATCCCCTCCATTGTTTTTACAGTAGGTTGCATGACTGTCATCTTTCCTTGTCCTCTCCTCTCCTCTCTTCTCCTCCCCTCTCCTTTCCTTTTCTCTCCTGCCCTCTTCTCCTCTCCTCTCTTTAATCACTGAATGAGTGATGAATGGTATATACATCCTTTCCTTTCTCAGCTAGACTTCTTGAGAGAGCTCCCTGCATTAGCTATATCAACTTCTTTTCCTCTTACTCTCTTCTTAAATCTGTCTAATCAGATTTCTGGTTTCTTCCTTCAAATAAAACTGAACTTTCTAAAGTTATCAATGATCTCTTAATTGCCAAATCTAATGGCCTTTCCCCAGTCCTGTTTCTTCTTAACTTCTCTGCAGAATGTCTTAATAACTTTTTTTTTCCTGGATAATCTCTCCTTTCTACATTTTCATGACATTGAACTTCTTAGTTCTCTTCCCACCTATGTGGCCTTTCTAAGTGTCTTTTGCTGAATCTTCATCCAGGTGATACCTATTAAATGCAAATGTTCCTCAAGGCTTTATCTTGGACCCCTTTCTCTCTTCTGTCTTTCATATCTGATTTGATTATCTTATCAGCCCTCACGGACTTATTCTCTCTATGTAGATGATTCTCGGATGTATCTATCCAGCCCTCGTCTCTTTCTATGTCACTGTCTTTTGTGCATCTGGAGCTCCACAGGTGTGTGAACTTCAAAATGTCCAAAACATGACTCATCTTTTCACTAAACCCTCCCTTCTTGTGAGCTTCCTTTTTAAATTGTTCCTTTCACATCTTCAGAATTTCATTCTTGAGTGTTTTCCATCCTTCTTGAGCTAAGTACCCTAATAGAATCTTAAGCCATAGGATCCTACTCATCTCTTTTTTTTCCTGAATTCTTTTACATCTTTGCTTCACCTATCTAGTGTTCATGCCAAATTTTGTTGGCCTTTTATTTCTTTCTTCATCACAAATTTTAAGAGAGAGTGGTTATTCCCTCTAAAAATTTCCATTTTTCCCCCTCTGTCACAGCAACATTTGCTATAGTGGAGACAGGAGAAGAAAAAGGCATGATCTCTGTTTTCAGGAAATTTTGAAATGGCAAGGTTAATGTGAATTATTGGAAGTGGGTTTTGTATGAACTGGTAATGATAAAGGCTAGGTGGTACAGTGAATAGAATTATGGACCTGGAGCTCAAATCCTGCCTCAGATACTTAGTAGTTAGGTGACCTTGGACTTTTTTAAGCTAAGATCTTTCCCAAGTATCAGTTTGTCTGAGGCAATATCCATTCAGTGATTTAAAGGCTAGCTAAGAATTGGAGCAAAAGCTGTCCTAGTTTGACTTTTCAAAAGAATCAGCCTGGGAAAAGAAGAGTTTTGGGCCAGAACAGAAACAATTGCTATTTACGCTCACTCTGAGCCATCAAAATCCAAATAATGAGCAAGTGAGGCTTGGACTGGGACTATTATGGGCCAATCAGTGAAAGCCAGAGTGATTTGTGTTAAAAGACATAATCAAGTATCTTCATTTGAATCCCAGTAGGCTTTACCAGAGTTGTATCTCAAGAAATCATGAATGAAAACCACATGAGACAAAAGATTTAATTGTCCCTGTTTTTTGAAGAAAACAAAACCAAAACCAAAACCAAAAAAAAAATGATAGAATAATTAAAGAAAAAAAGAAAGAAAAAAATCTAGCCTCCAATCCAAAACTATCTTGTGAAATATAAGTGAAATGCACATGGTAGGTACTTAAAAGATTCCATTTTCCTTCCTTACTCTAGTTTTCATCTTATGTTTTCATCATCATCTCTGTTTCTTTTTTAATGGGATTCAGGTAGTTCTGAGACAAATCATAATTTTATTATTTTTATTTTTAGGCAATTGGGGTTAAGTGACTTGCCCAGAGTCACACAGCTAGTAAGTGTCAAGTGTTTTCATCTAAGGCAGGGCTTGAATTCAGGTTCTTCTGACTTCAGGGCCAGTGCACTATCTACTTCGCCACCTAGCTGCCCTGACAAATCACAATTTTACCATCATTCTTTGATATTGAATATTCTGTGGACTTTGTATAAGAGGGCAATCTAAGTCCTTTTAGTAGTTGAATGAAAGTGCTAGAGTGTCTTCTCATTCTTTCACTCTTGAATTTTGAAATCTTTCTTTGAACAACTCCAGTACCATCAAGGTAACAAGAATGGTGTTTGCTTCATCCTCTTCCTACATGTTCTTGATCACCTTTGCTAAGTCTATGTTTTGTGTCCATGTAGTTTGTAGATTATAAGTATTTGGTATGGAAAGAAGTATTTAAAAATGTTATTCTTCACATTATGGATCAACATTATATTTGAGTGATTATAATTAATTTTTTTGTCTGTGTTAATGGTCTCATACCATAGCAGTTTAGTAATTTGGTTCACAAAAATATTTTGAGGTCTATAATTGTTGTATAGTGATTTGTTTTCTGTTATTCCATTAAGTACTGAACTTGTGATATGTCCTGCTAACTGGTAAATACTTAATTTTTTTAAACAACCTATAGTGGTGTTTTGCACACTTTCCATCAGTTCTTTGCAAAAAAAAATTACATTCGTCATCAAGGAAAATCCTTTCAAAATTCCTGGTGGCAATCACCTGATCCTGCATTGAGACCATAAACTCCTACCTTCCAACAAATCCTTATAATTCGGCCACTTATTCAACACTACTGTGTTGATGTGTTGTTGGGTGAGTGTGTGTGTGTATGTCTCTCATGGAGGTCCTTTTTAACCTACTCTTGGGTCTTAGTCATTTCTTAGTCTCTATCAAGAAGTAAATGACTATTGGTCTATATCTGATAAATATGATGGTATGTACACATTATCAAACTTTATTATTGCTCAGTGATGTGATACACGCTTATACCAAAAGTATTTTTGTAAGATTATGACTTACTTTATCATGCACTCTAAGAATGTCTGTCAATTCTTTTCCTCCTTTTTGAGCAGGAACTGTTTATCATTTTATCGCTGTCTTCCAGTCATGGATCCTGTATTTTGTTACTATTGTAGAGGTTTTTGTTAGAATGTTTTACAAATCTTGCATAGTCTATTTTATAGTTCTGAAAGCATATATTAAAACTAGAATCCTATGGATCTTAATCAGTTCAATGTATTTCTCCCTATCAATTTTGATTTCAGAGTGCTAGTAAGTCTTTTAGCTATGTGCTTTTTCCTTGATCTTTTTGCTTGACTTGTCTTGCCTAGAGAAAACCAAGGTATTTGTAGCATAGCCTTCAATGTGACCAATATAGTTCAACGTGACCTCTGGATCCAAGAGCAAAGCCTTCATTTTCTATATTTCCCTGACATACATTAAGAATATTATGCCTATGGAGTCCAAATGACATTTCTATATATTTGGAGTAATACTCCACAGGAAGAAGGTTCTATTTAATTTATTTTCCAATGAAACTATGTAACTTAAAGCCACAAAGCATCTTGGTCTGACTCTCTCTTTAATTTGGAAAACATATTTACTCCTGTTTAAGAAAAATAATAATTGATTGGATGATAAGTTGAACCATAATAGATTTAAACCGTCTCCTTGAATAATACCTCATTTTATCTCGATTCTTCTTAACATTATTGTATCCTTGACACTTTAAAAAATAGAAAATATAAAAAAGAAAAAAAAATAGAAAATGTGGGCCACTAGATGGTCTAGTGCTCTTACTATTGGTATGTCTGTGTTATATATATTTCAATATAATATGCTATGAGTATTGAGCTAAACCCACAGAATTGTGAGCTTCAATAAATACAGTAGAGATACTATGACGCTTTGGGGCAACTTGTTCAATAATTATCCTACCTATAATAAATTGCTTTTCACATGCCTGGGACTTTCTTATTCACACCTTTTGTATTTCAGGCAATACGTAGTTTTTCTTGCATTTCTAGATTTTCAAAAAAAATAATATTAGCTTCTAATATTTTATATGAAGTATATAAATATGTGATTGTAGTATTGTGATGTCTTGGTAATAAATATATGATGTCTTCTATTCAGAATGTTAGGATCAGGCTTCTATCTGAGAGGAAGCTCACTAAAGTGTTTTGCAAGTACTAATTCATTCAATATTGTGAAGTTTGACCCCCAAAATATGAATCTTGTTTAACTCTGCCTATTTCCAGTTTTTCAGAGAAACTAGACTTCCAGTCACCTCCTTTTATGTAACTGTTTTGTCATTCATTATATTAAAAGTGTGTACGCTTTCTCTCTTGTGAGTGATGCAACTTGTATTTTTCCTATGTTGGACTAATGGGCCCCAAATAGATGAATAGAAACTTCCTACATCTTCCTTCTTAAATAATTCCTTCTTGCCTCTGATTTTTATTACTTTTCAAGGCACTTTGTTAATTGATTTATGCTGAATTGTTTATTTTGTTCTTTGAACTGTTTTGGCTTCTTGTATTGCCTTAACTTTTTGACTTTTGCTTTAAACTTCCAATTAAGGAAACCAAAAATTGGTGGGGTTTTTCCTACATTCCTTTCTATATGTTTCTTTTTTGTTGCCTTTAGTTGGGCAATGTGATGGTCATTTTTTCTATATATACCAAATAAAAATTAATGTAATCTTCCAGTGTGTTTCCAGAGAAAATTAGCTTCTCTCAAGTTACTTCTACTATAGTGGTGTTTGATGCCTATACGCCTATACTTGGTGGTATTCCTCAATATCCCACTTTTCCTTTCCAATTATCATAGTTCTTACTATGACAATTGTAGCCTATATATAGCTGCTGTGCATAGGTCCTGAATTGTTTTTGCACTCTGAATCAAATACTGTGGGAGAATGAATTTATTCGTGACTTATAACAGATAACAGCTTTTAAAAAAAATTTTGTGTTTTGTCATTGTTATGAAAAGAAAAACCTATGTTATTACAATTTATTATATGAGTCAGTGATAGCTTTATTCTATTCATACATTACAAAGCAAGGGAAGGAGATGCATCATTTGGCACAAATAAATGTTTCTCTATAGGCAGGCTTCTCAATATGAGTCATTTCTCATGGGTGTTTATAATATAAAGAAAAGACATAGTCATGCCAGATTTACAACTAGTCATTCACTGACCTTGAGAATTATTTGTTGTGTTTCAGAGATAGGGATTATCTAATCTGCAATTATGTTATTGTTCTTGGGGTTTTCAAAATCTTGTGGTAGTTACTAAACAAAAATGGATATGAAGGAAGGAAAAATATAAGAATTAGATGTGGCTGCCTCTTCACACTTGATATGGAAACGTATTCTAAAATGTTTTTTCTAATATCAAAAAAGAGAAAATACAGTGACCTCCTTTCTCAGCCATCACAATATAACTGTCTGCTGATAAAATTGGTGCCTGCAACCTAAAAAAAAGTATTATTGTTATTATTGTTATAGTGACAATATTTATTGATATATATGCATTATATATTATTATTAATTGTTATATTAATAACAATAATTTTATCCCCTTTCTATTTGATGAAGTTTATATAGAAACAGTCCTGAGACAGGTCATGCTACTTTTATACTGAATATTCCATGAACTATGGCAAAGGCTAAAATAACTGCTTTGCTATATCATTATTATTATTGTTATAGTTTGTGCATTTGTATACCACTTCACATTTTTCAAAATGCTTTTACGTTGGTCATCTTATTTGATTCGCACAATAATTTTCAGGAACTGGCATAGTGTCAACCATATAAAGGAACTTAACAAATGCTTATCGAATCATATTGAATTAAATTGAATACCATGATTTAGGTAAAATTTCCTGAATAAGCTTATGTCCTGAAAAACAGAAAGACACAAGAGGGAGCATGATGAATTATATGTAATGGAATATTTGCATATGAAGAATCTGAGACCAACAGAGATGAAATTTATGTTCACAAAATTATTGAGTTAGTCAATGGTAGAGCTGAGACTAGAACTCAGGTCTTCTAGTGTCTGTGAATCTATGAATTTATTTATTTTTTAAATTTCATATATCTTTCATTTTTACATTTTACCTCTATTTCCCAATCTATTCCTCACTCTAGAGAGCCATCAGTTTTTAAAAAGAATAAAAAAGGAAGAGAAAAAATAGTTCAGCAAAACTAACCAACATATCAATCAACTATAACAGTATATACCATGATCCACACCCATAGTCTCCCATTTCTACAAAGCTTCTTACATCTCTTTTTTTTGGAATTAAACTTGATCATTCTAATTATGTAATATCCATATTTTATTTTTTTCCCCCTAAATTTATTCTTGAACACTACTTTCTTTTGCCATCCTTTCTCCTCCATCCTGAAGAGGTAGCTCTTGACTTTAGGGCTTCAATACAGTTTCTTTCTTTGAAAAGCTTTCATTTGAAACTAATAAATAGAGATTAGAGAAGACAAATAGATGGTCCATAGACCAGACACAACAGCTTAAAATGACAACAACAATGATCATTCTGGGCTCTCTAAGTATCAAACTCCCAATTCACTGGCACAGACTACTATCGTTATACTGCTCTGCTGGGTCCACATAGGTTACTGTCTAGTCAAAGTAAGTGAGGGTGGGCATCTGGTTAAGGGATAAAGACAGAGGTGGAATTAGAAGAATGTCAGAATAAAACCAGGTACTGGAGTGAATGGAGAGGTTCAACATACACTATGACCTTCCCCCATTTGTTAGTGCCTTATGTTTATCTATCTGAGTCTAATAATAGATTGGTACTGTTCAAAGGGCAAAGCCTCATCATTTTCTACTAAATAGCCCTGATTCTGGGTTCCCATTCATGCCTGGGGTGTCTGGCCTCTAAAGAAAAGGGTCAGGCTCCTCACATTCTCTGGATCTTGAGAGCTCAGACTATGTAGGAGCACACTCCATGGAATATCCATGGGGATGGGGATGAGCTGGGTTAAAGCATCCCAGGGACCATCTGTCACAGGGTATTTACTATTCCCATCTCCACTACATATGTACATGTTATATCACCAGAGAAGACTGTAAGGTCCTTGAGAGAAAAGATGTTTTCTTTTGATCTTTGTATTCCTACCACTACCTTGCACAGAGCTGAGAATTATAATTTGTTGAATTAAATGATCAAATAGATTCAGTGAGCAAACAATTGGATTGGGGGTTCTCTATATATTGATACCAATTCAAAATGTAGTACTTCAAGATATCTGACATGTCACCTGGTTATTTTTGTCCCCCAAATCCCAAATAATTAAGATCAAAAGCCTCTACCTTATTGGGTGTGTACTTCCATAATATATTGAGACTACATTCATCCAAGTCAAAATTCTTAAGGCATTCTATTTCCCTACCCTTGTCTGGATCTCAGGTTGTCCATGAACTTTGATGTAAAAAAGAATACACTTTTATTTCGATATAATTGGTTTCCTTTATAATCCTCTGTATTTTAATTCATAAATTTACAAACATTATTCTGAGGAGTCCATGCATTTCATTAGACTATAAAAGTATCCATCTCTCTCTCTCTCTCTCTCTCTCTCTCTCTCTCTCTCTCTCTCTCTCTCTCTCTCTCTCTCTCTGTCACACACACACAGACACACACACATTATTAACCACTGCTAGAGGCATTAGGAAAAGGGACTGGGTGGTGATGGTGGCGGTAATAATAATAGCATCATGGACAAACAGATTTACCCAGATAGAAGGGGCAAGTCCAATGGAAGGATGGGGATGAAAAATCAAGACATACAGACAAGAAAAAAAAGAAAAAAAGAAAATGAGTGTTTCAGGTCAAAGGGAATGAGAAGTGACCATGACAAGAGAAAGAGACAGAAGAGGAGAGAGGCAGAAAGAAAGAGTCGAGGAAAGAAACAGAATAGACAAAATAGAGAGAGAGGAACACAGAAAGAAAGCAAACCTGCTGAAAGCATTTCCTAGGAAATGGAGACCTCAACAAAAAGCAACTCTCAAGGTTCTCATCAGCCTCTGCTTTTCCCACACCCAGTCCTTAAAAGTGCCCCCCCCTCCATTGCAAAGGTGTTTAATAATCAGTCCTCAAATGAAATAACAGTTCAGCAAAATGTCAGGCTCCCTGCAGAGCCACCACCATTCTGCAGGGAGGATTGAGGGGCTGAAGGAGGGGTAATGGGGAGGAGAGCCAGGAGGCAAGGGAGGACCGCCAACAGCTTTCAGAATGAATTTTCAGTTGTGGTGCTTGACGCTGATGGAAGGTGAAGGCTGTGGAACATGACTTAGGGTGTCTGAACCAATCTACACCCTTTCATGCCTTCCCCCCCTCCACCTTCATTTTCAGGAGAAGGAGGAGGGAGAGAGACTGCTGGAGGCTGAGAGCAGAGATAAGAGCAGGAATGAGGAAAGAGTGAGGTAGTTTCAGAATAGGCAGACAGACAGATAGCACAATGTAAGCCTTAGAGGATGGAGAAGTGGGGAGCCATTACCTGCGGCGGCTTGAGTGTGTGTCTATGGGCCCCCGTGGGTCTCTGTATAGGTGTGAGCTTGGATAATGTGGGGATGCAATCACCTATGTGTGTGAGAGAGAGTATGTGAAAAGGGAATGAATGGGGGGGGTGAGAGAGAGAGGTGCAAGGAGAGCCTGAGAAAGCATATTTGTGTGACAGGGAGACAGATGTATAACAAAAATTCCTAGAAACTGTGGCTGGGTCTGCAGGAGCCACATTAGCACTGCTCTGACAGGACAAGTTATTAAATGTTCCCTCGTTTGGTGACAGCATCATACTTTGACGTGGATCTCTGCTTGCCTGCCGATGTATCCCTGCAGTGAGGGGGAGGGGGGATAAGAGATTTACCTTGTTAATGGAAGTTTCATTATTTGGAAAAGGGTGGCTGCCTATTCTCTGCTAACTCTGACCGCCTTTTGAATAAGAACACCCATAAAGACATCAAGAGAAAGGGGCTCCTTTAAAGGGTCATGTACCTTTAAATCACATGGGTCAGTAGAATCCCCTGGTGCAGTTGCTCCCCTTACATGGAGGTGACACTTGTGTTTTTAATTGAATCTGTAGCAGTGGGGTTAGTCTGCTTTGTGTATAGTAATGCACTTTTGTGAAACAGTTACCTGGAATTAGGTGTCAGGCCTTTGCTAGAGTAGGGTCAGAGTGTGGATAGGGCTTCTGACCAAGGCTAAGATTAGTGTATGGCCAGCCAAGTTGAAAGGTCAGTCTATGGCTAGGATTAGAGATTCAAGTGTGGCCAGGGTTAGGGGTCAGTCTATGACCAGAGAATGGTGTGGACTACATTAAATTAATTTAACAAAAATTTTTTTTTTAAAAGGAATATACTTTGTGCAGAATGTTTTGCTAGGTTGAGCTCTTTAAACTCTTGGTTAGGGAGCTACAAATTTTAGACTTGCAGGTCATGGAACAGTGGACAGAGTGCTGAGTTTGAAGTGAGAGGATCTTGGTGGGAATCTCAGTCCAGTCACCTTCCAGTTTTAATTCTATAATCCTGTGATCTACATCTTGCCCCCATGGATCTGAATCATCTGTCATGGAGGGGGGGCTGATACATAAATAACAACAAAAATAAAAGAATGTGGGATCAATTCATTTCAGAAGCAGAGAAAAGGTGTTGTACAAAGTCTGTGGGGAAGAAATCACAATGAACTAGAGAAGCAGAAAAGGCCTACCTGAATCTCAAACTCATGAGCTTGGCCCCATTTAGCTTCTTTGGGTAAGGTCTGAAGAGACTATAGACCAGAGTCAGGGCTTAGGAAATTCTGTGAATGACAGACTCAAGACCTATTGAGAAGTCATGAATGAAAGAATGGAGGGAAAATGTAGTAAGTGTTTATGATGTGCCAAAGACCATGCTAATGGCTGATGATACAAACACAAAAAAGTAAGACAGCCCTTTTCCTTAAGGAGATCACATAGAGACAACATATATAATGGAGTCAGAGGGTTAGAAGTAATGGTTTGAGTGGGATGGTGAGTGGAGACATAAGGCATTTTACTGACTGTCTTTTCCAGGAATTACAGTGTTGATTTGATTACTGTTACCATAACTAGAAGTAGAATGGGGAACCTGGGGATGAGTATTTTATGAGCAGCATGGAAAGAAGACATCTAGAGAGCCACATCATGTATCTTGGTCTGGGATGTGTGTGTGTGTGTGTGTGTGTGTGTGTGTGTGTGTGTGTGTGTGTTCAGTAATTTTTCAATCATGTCAGACTATTCTTGACCACATTTGGAGTTTTCTTGGCAGAGGTGCTAGAGTAGTTTGTCATTTCCTTCTCTAGCTCATTTTACAGATGAGGAAACTGAGGCAAATAGAGTTAAGTGATTTACCCAGGGTCACACAGCTAGTAAGTGTTTGAGGCCAGATTTGAACTCAGGAAGCTGTCTCCTTGGTTCCAAGCCCAGTGCTCCATCCACTGTACTACCTACCCACACCTAAAGGCTGAGCTAGATATGGAGAAGTGGCACCTATCAGAAACTAGAGGAGGGAGCTGCAGCATCTTTTTGGATGTGAAGGCAGAACAGAAGAGGCAGAGGTTGGAAATACTCAGAGACCACTTATTTCTCTTTCCATGTTAGGGAAGAAAAAAAAAAAACATCATTACCATTCACATGGAGAAAAAATTCCAAACTAAAGTGAAATTCATTCATTCAATATTTAATGATCATCTACTCTGGGCAAGCAATATGTGGCAAAATATTGTGTTTTATTTGCTGTATTAGTATTTCATTTCCTTCCAAGATTGGAGAAGGGTATTGAGTGTTTGGTTTTTAAAAGGAGTTAAAATATTTATTTTGGTCTAAATAAGCCTTCCACAGGGTTGTAACCTTAGCTTGTGAAAACAAACAGGAAATTGTGAGTCCCTGTCAACACATTTCTTTAGGGTAATTGGTTTGTGCAGTGATAAGAACTTGAAAGCAAGCTCCTCCCAGATAATCTACAAATTGGATAATCCTCTATGGACAATATCCTAGGGCAACTCTCACCCAGCCTCTCACAGCCTCAGAGCTGGTTGTACTAAACCAGCAAATCCTGACTTTCCAAACTTGAAGAAAAGCTACAATAAACAGGTGCCACTAAGGACAATATTTCACTAGGAAGCATTACCAACATCCTACCAGATCTCTGAATCTGGTTAATGTAAAAATATACAAAAGAAGATATGAGTGATTTGAACAATTTCCCAAATATTGAAATGTATTCAAAGCCCAACACAAATGCCTTTACCTCTTTGTAGTCTCATTGGCCCATTCTTGCCCATAGTGAGGTGTCCCTTCTATAAATTCATGGTATTTGTTTTTCATACCCATCCTTTGTGATCTATTTTTGTATTGTCTTCTTTTGTCACTTAACTTTTCATGAGTGCTAGATAATAAACTAGATTAGTAGTACTAGATTATAAACTCCTTGAAGATAGGTTCAAAAATGTTAGTCGAGTTAAATAGCATTAGCCCAGTCCCTCTACTTGTAATCTTGCCTGGCAATTAACAAATGTTTGTTTATTGATTGATGCTATTCTTCTTCTAGAGCTTTCCCCATCAAACTTCTCAGGCACACCATTCCATTGTCTCTCTTTCTCTGTCTCTGTCTTTCTGTCTTTCTGTGTGTCTGTCTCTGTCTCTCCTTTTCCTAGGGACTCACTACTTCCATGTGTTGGCAAACATTCTAAGAACTCACCTAGCATTAGAAAACATTCACTTAAACTCACTGACCCTATTGTCCTATAGTTCCTGTCTTTCATTGACAAACTTTTAGAAAGAAAAAAAAAACAGTCCTCAGTGACTGCTTTTGGTTTCTTACCACTTCTCTTCCCTTTGTAATATGTTTTCAGATCTCACTCTCCAGTCACACAGGTTTGTAGCAGAGGAATCATCCTGAATTCTTCACTCTTTCACCTCCCATATGGTATTTGCTACCAAGTCTTGTTGATTCCATCTTAGCCACATCTTTCTTCTGTTCTCTCCATTCACTTTTCAACTAACACAATGGCTTTTAATTCCATTCCATATAATTTCTCACCGGGACAATTCCAGGAGCCTTTTAATTTGTCTGTCTGCATCCTTTTTTCCCCCTCTCTCACATAGCTGCCAAATTGATATCCCTAAAGCACAGGTAAGATCATATGAAATTCATGTTATAGAAGGTCTAGTAGTTCCCCATTATCCTTAAGTTAAAAACCAAACACCTTTGCTTCACATTTAAGTCCCTTTACAATCAGGTTCCAAATTGTCTTACTGGTTGACAACACATTACTCCCCTTGCACATGCTATGTTCCATTCCAGCCAAAACGGCAACTTGCTCTTTCTTATATTTAACATTACCTCTCCCATTTCAATTAATTTCTTTTCTCTCCCTCTTCATCTCTGCCTCTTGGCTCTCCTAGTTCTTTTAAGACAGCTTAAATATTGCCTTTGTGGATTTCCTCAGGTATTAATTCTGTTTCTATCACTGTGTACTTATTTTGTGTATATTCTAAATTTATGTACCTGTGAATGGATTGTACCCCAACCCTCAGTTTAGAATGTGAGCTCCTTCAGGGCAGAAACTTTCTCACCTGTGTGCTTTTTATCTCTTCACCTGCCTGGCATATGAATGGATGAGGGAACTAAAGTTAGTTTTTGAATGAATGAATAAAGGATGTGATAAAACATTTATTAAGTGTTTATCATGTGCAAAACACTGGGAATATCAACAGAAAAGTAAGAGTCCCTGTTCTCAAGGAGCTCACATTCTAATGGGGGTCATAGCACATAGAGAAGGTTTCAGCTGCAAATCCAATGGAAAAGTCTCATGAGCCTTAGGGTGCAATAGCAAAGTAGATGGTAATGTCTCTTCTTGAATAATTACTTCCACTGACAAAATCATATCATTTTCTGACATTGAACTATGTAACAGTATCAAAGGCATTGGTGATTTAAAAAAAAAAACAGCTTTCTTTTCTGGACCTTCAGTAAAAATAGTTGCATCTGCAGGAACAATTGCCTGGTTGCTTCTCTGAGGGGATGTTTCCCAGGATGATGTTTGACATCATTGGAAGGGAAGCACTGTTATTCTAAATGCCCTTGGGTTCAGGCACCCGGGCTCTCTCCATTGTGGTTTGAGGGAAGACAGTGGTCAAGGTGGTAGTGGTGACCTGATCCACGTGGCACATGCAACCGCCTTTCCTCCTCCAGGATACCTTACAACTTCAGTTCATCTGGTTTACCCATCCTGTAAGTGTTAACTGGTTGAAAGTCGGTGTGGATGTCTTGCCCCTTCTTTACAGGAGTTTCTTCCCTGGATGATGGCTGTGAGGACTGGTCCAGGAAAGAGGATTGGGGCAGCGGGATAAGGTGCAGCCATCTACATGGCTCCTATTCCTAGTCCTGTGACGGCAATCGGTCAGTATTAATTACTGATGGTGATGAGGAAGGTGAGTCCTCTCTCCACAATGATATTGCCACTTAGGATGGCTGTTGGGGCTGGGCTTGAAACAAATCCGTGGTTTGGGGGATACTGCTATTTCTGAGGACTCAGGGTCCTAGGCTGCCTCCATCAGGGTCTGATGGTGGTCAATAATTTGGTGGTGGTTGGGCTTGCCTGGCACGTACTGCTTCCTGTCTCTCCCTCATGATGCCCTGCTGCCTTGGTAAGCTGACTGGCTTCCCCTCTTTATGGCACTTATTTAGCATTTGATTGGAATGACTGGTCTCCTCTTTGCAGAAGCCTCTTCACCAGATGATGCCAAGGAGGGCTTTAGCAGATCCAGGTTTTTCTGTCATAAGTCTGGGAACTGAAAATCTAAAATTTCAGTGACATAGGCCAGAAAGTTGAGCACATATAGACACAAATCAAAACAATACCTGTGTCTTAACCTTAGTATATTGCAGATGTAGTACAAAGGGATTCAGTGCGCTGCCTTTAGGGGGCAATCAGGTGGCACAGTGGATACAGCACCAGGCTAGGGTTGGGAAGACCTGAGTTCAAATCTGGTATCAGGCATTTGCTAACTGTATGATCCGGGGCAAGTCACTTCACCTCTATTTGCTTCTGTTTCTTTATTTATAAAATAGGACTAATCATAGCACCTGCCTCTCAGAGTCGTTGTGATGATCAAACGAGATAATAATTGTAAAGTGATTAGCACAGTGCCAGGCACATAGTAAGCACTACCTAAATGTTAGCCACCATTATAATTATAATTATTAATCATTACTGCCTATCCTCCTATATGTCTCAACTCTTTTGTGGCTAAACTCTCCAAAAGACCCATCTAAAATGAATGTCCCACTTCATTTCTTCTCACCTTCATCTTAACTTTCTGCCATCAGGCTTCCAACTTCATCATTGAAATGAAACCGCTTTGTCTAAAAGTACCCTTGGTCTCGCAGTCAGCCAAGTTGACTGGCCTTTTCTCAATCCTCATCCTTGTTGGCCTTTCTGAAGCCATCAGAACTGTTGATCACCCTCTTCTCCATCATACCCTCATCTGTCTTATGTTTTCAAAACACTGCTCTCTCTTGGGTCCCCTACCTTTCTAACCAGTCCCAGATCTCCTTGTTTGGATATCGATCCCCATCACAAGTGCTGACTGAGCGTGTCCTTTAAGGCTTCTTCTGGATACCTCTTCTCTTCCCCCTCTATATTATTGCACTTGGTGACCTCATCAGCTCCTGTGCACTCTATTACCATCTCTATAACGATGATTCTCAGTGCTAACCTTTTTCTTAACCTCTAGTCTCATATGTCCAACTGACTATTGAACATTTTGAATGGGATATTCTGTAGACACCTTAAACTCAGCATGAGAGAATTCACTATTTCTTTCCCCAAGTTTAACTTGCTTATAGTTATTATGGATGCTGCCATCCTCCCACTCACATAACTTCACAACCTAAGTGTTATCATTGACTCCTCATTCTCTCTCATCCCCTTATCCAATTATCTTTTTTTCTGTGTAAAAATCATATTCTCTTTATTCTGCATACATCGATTTCAGAAAAACATAAACAGACCACAGTATGCAGTATCCTACTCCCCAGATCAGGAGAGGGGGAATAGGGACCCTGTAAGCACTAGAAAACAGAAGGAAAAAAAAAAACTAGACATTGGCAGATGGAGCCGGGCAGAACAGGGCCTCTACTGCTGCTGCAGAAAACACAAGGAATTATACAGAGGGTGGAGTCTGATACAAAGCTTTGTCTAATGTACCTCCTGCATGCAGGATGCGTCTTCATCTCCTTCAAGTGGGGGGATCACATCAGGAACAGCAGCATTGGGTTTTTCTGCTGCACCTCATTCTCATCAATGCCAAGACTAGCTTAATCATGAGGTAAATTAGCTCTGAGAGAGTCTGGGGATCTTCAAGTGAGAAGCCCAAGGACAGCAGAGTTATTTCAAAAAGCAGCAACCCCAGGTCTTTCAAAGCTTTTCATTCTTGTCAGCCTCAGTCTTCTGCCTGAAGGTCTCCACAGTGGTGTGATCTGGATTTATCTCTGGGGGCTTCTCAGCCATCATATAACACATTATGAAGTTGCCTCTCAATGCCTGTCCCTTCACGGTGTTGCCTGTTGCAATGCAACAGGGTGACAACACCAGCTGGTTGGGGATTGTCACTCTCAACCTTCTCATCTAGAATTTCCTTCAATAAATTGCTCAAGTCCTCAAATTTTGCCTTGTTCTCTTTCATTTTTTTCTTTTTTTCTTTATCCCTCAGCAGTTTTAATCCTGCCTCAGTGAAAAAGACAAAGGTCTTCCTATTGAATTCATTTAACTGCTGAAGCTACCTTCAAAACATCTACACTATATGGCCCCTTCTTACCTCATTTTTTGGTTCCTCATAAGGCCTCCATTTTGGAGAAGAGCCCAGGCCAGTCAACCTTCACTCCTCTCTCAGTTCTTCTCACTTTGCAGACTTTGCCATTGTGCCTTAGCTATAAACTCATTCTGGAACTTCCCTCAGGGTTTGGGTTTCCTCACTCTGGAAGGCCTTCCAAATGATGGCCCTCTTCTCCCACTGGTGAATTCTTCCTGGGGCCTACATTTAGGAGAAGAGCTCAGGCCAGTGAACAATCATTGCTTTCCTGGCTCTTATTCTGACTTTTCAGACTTTGACACCACCTTCCCATGTGGGTACCTTCATCTTCTCCCCATCCCTTTTTAGTATTGCTTGTTGACTTGACTCCAGAAATCAGAACTTGGCCAAATCAGATCTCTTCTTCTGATTAATACAACAAGTTGTTGTGGAGATGGTAGGATTTAAATACAGGATATTAGATGAATATCATTCATCTTGTCTGATCCCTCTGTTTAACAGATAAGGAAACAAAAGCCCAGAGATTAAAAGTAAATTGTTCAGTTGCACAAGCTGTTTAAAGAATGATTCATCTTTCAATAAACATATACTAAGCTCCATGAGAGGAAGGAAAGGGGAAGGAGAAGAGAATGAGCACTTACATAGTGGCTCCCATGTGCCAAGCACTGTGCTAAGCTCTTTTAGAAATGTCTCATTTAATTCTCACAACAACCCTGTGAGATAGGTGGTATTATCATTACCATTTTACAATTGAGGAAATTGAGGCAGTTAGCATTAAGTGACTTGCCCAGAGTCACACAGCAAGAGAGTGTCTGAGGCCAGATTTGAAGTCAGGTCTTCCTGATTCCAGGCTCAATATTCTGTCCACTGTGCCACCAGCTGCTTTAAAGAAATTCAGGAGTTTCAGGCATTTGATATGCCTAGGGAGAAGATGTGTGGGAAAAAGCAGGAAAATCATTCTTCCAGGTTTATGCAGTTCCTTCCATTACTTCCATTTCCTTCTATTCTTAAGAGTTAAGAAAGTTCCAAATGCATCATACTCTTTGTGTTGATATACCCACCTAATATGTTCTTTGGAGTGACCCTGTACAAAGGTAGCATGTCTGCAGGCTCATTTACAACTCGGATGAATTTTGGGCTTTGAGAGATACCACTTAGAAATTTGTTCCTTGGTCTCCTCCTTCCCTCCAGTTGTTCCTCCCTTTTACAAGCAAATGGACCAAGTACAGCTTGCCCTGCTTATCTACTTTCTGCCTCTTAGATCATAAAAGTGATAGACACATTATTTAAGACCTGCTGGGAAGCTGTCTGTCTGTTCATGAAAGAAAGCTTGATGGTCAAAGTTTCCCATGGGTAGGAAGAAGCTGGGTTCCTTGAAATTTGGTTTGAAATCTGGCATTCTCATTCACCTCCAGCCATGTCCCAGTGGCAAGGAGGAAACATTCTCTGCACATTTCCCTTCTGTATTGCTCCTTGAGTTGCAATCATATTTCACCCACGTATAACTTGTTATCATGTCTGTTGACAGTTCTACCAACAACTGAATGAGGAGTCCAAAACATACCCTCTCTGACTGCGAGTTCAAAGTAGGGAGACTGCTGGCTTATCAGTTAGAAGATTTGAGTTGGACTCTGGGATTTTTCTAGTTACTAGCTGTGTGACCTTGAATAAGTCATACCTCTGGGTCTCAAGCCAGTTCTTTATCTATAAAATGACAGGTTTGGGCTAAATGATCTTTTAAGGTCCTTTTCTGTTTTAGCATTCTGTGTGGTTCCACATAATTATATATTCTATGCTTCACCTAACCACATTATCTGAAATATTGTATGGAAGAGTAGAACAAGGACTGGACTGGAATTAGGGAGGGAGGGAACAAACATTTATTAAGTACCTACTATATGCTAGATATAGTAGTGCTAAGCACATTATAAATATTATATCATTTGCTTCTCTTTAATAACCCTGAAAGGTAGGCACTATTTTTATTTGCCTTTACATAGGAAGATGTCATTTAAGTGACTTACTCAGGGTCACACAGCTATAAGTGCCCGAGGTCAGATTTGAGCTCAGGTCTTTCTAACTGCAAGCCTAGCACTATATCCACTGTACCACATTGCTGCTGTTGTATTTTGTTCTGAAGTCAGCCAGTGAATAGTTGTTTCAAGTTATATAAAATCACTCAGTAATTATATATTAAGTCTCTAATATGTGACAGGCACAATACAAGGTGATTTCTTAATTTCAAACCTGTAAAATGGGGCTGCCTACCTCACAGGGCTGTTGTGGACACTATATGAATATTTTCTCTTAGAAATCTAGCATTTTACAAATATAAGGTATTTTTTCTTAAGTTCTGTATTGCACACTTTGTTGTTATTCACTTATTATTTAATGGTACTCAGCCTGCTTCTTTCATCATTGTCCTCATCTGCCTCATCATCACTGTTAACAAGTCCTTAGGGACCTAATTGCAGGAGATATTGTGGCAGGTGGTGACTAAAAGAAATTCTTCAACCTTCTTATGGCCTTAAGTAACATACTTAAAGAATAGTCACTGGTTTTACAAATGGATAATATAGTAGGCTTGGGATCAAGGGCAGAGAAGGTAAGTAATTTGTCCAAAGTCAATCAGTAGCACAATTTGTCCTAGATGTCCTGTATGTCCTAGATGCCTCAATCTCCTGTTTTGTTTTGTTTTGTTTTTCCACATTCTTACAGAGCATGACTTTTTTCTTTATTCATCTTCTCTCTCCTTCCCTCCTCCTAACCAGCCAGAGAATTTAGGTGTTTAATAAATGCCTGTTGAAAGAATAATATTAGCCTTCTCAGTGGGTTGGGGGAGAGGGGTGGTGGGAAGTAAAGAATTTGGAATTGAAAATAAAGTTAAAAATAAACCTTAAAACAACAATATTATACTCTCATTTTAATAATACTTCATAAAATGCTTTCTATATCCTCTTTTCCTTGCTCTTCACAACAATCTTATGAGGTAGGTAGTGTGATTGTTATTATCTGTGGCATTAAATGCAAGGAAAAATGGAGACATTAGAGAATTTAAATGACTTGGCCAAATTCAAATGACTAGTAAGGTTCAGAAATAGAACTCAAACCCACGTCTTGTCTGATTCCAATCACAGAGCCTCCAGCTGAATGGGAGGTTACAGGCCATCTCAGTCAATCAATACCTGCATAAAAATGTCCTCTGCAGCAGACTCAACAAGTAATTACTCACTCTGTGCTTGAAGACCCCCAGTGAGGAGAAACATCCCTCTTTTGCCTGGTTCTAATTGTTAGGAAGTTGTATATTTTCCCTTTAAATGGAGCTAAAATCTTGCTCTTTGCAACACCCCCAATTGTTTCTTAATCTGCCTTCTAGGGCCAAGTCTAACAGATCTAATCCTTTTTAGACCTGACAGCCTTCTAATACTTGTAGACAGCTATCCGGGCTCTTTGTATTACACAGGCTTGCCTCCCATGGTGTGGTAGAGCCCATGAATATTGATACTTGATTAGAATCATAGTAACAATTGACATTTATTTGGCATTTCCTAGTTCATGAAAGGCTCTGCATATCTCTCCTTGGCCCCCTCACAGACATCCTGTGGGGTTCTAAGTATGATGCTCCATTTTAAATGAGGAAGCTGAAGATTGATAAGTGAAGGGATTTAGCTGGCCACATAGATAGCTAGTAAGTGTGAGAACCAAGATTTGTCCTCCAGGTCCACTGATCTTGTTTTATCTATGTGTGTTCTAACTAAAAGGTGAATTCTTTCCAGACATGGACTCTATCTTCTCCTACTCATCTATTGCCTGAGCTATTTAGCACAGTGCTTTTGAATTAAACTTAATTAGAGAGGCAGAAGGAGAGGGGAATTAGAATTGGGATGGGGAATTGAAATTTCTAAGTTGTTCTTTCAATGCTCGCTGAACCTTGATCTCCCATGGGGACATGGTAAGGCCTTGGTGTAATCTCATGGGCAAGTGGCTTGGTGGTGAGTCAAATAAGAGAGAGACTGGATGGAGAGAATGCTGAGTCTGGGGCCTGGCTGATTTTAGAGAGGTGCAATAGGGTTGAATTGTTTACCCTACACTCATCAGCCGTGGCTGCTTTGTAGCTTTAGGATCAGCTCGAATGCTGAACTGGTTATTTCTTCCTTGTTGGGGAAGCAATTGAATTCAACAAATATTTATTAAATATTTACTCTTTATTTAGAAGGCACTGCACTAGGCACAGGGTATATACAGAGAAAAAAAAACAAAAATATGACCCTGACGTCAATAAGCAGGATATATTCCACAGGGTGAAGTTCAGTTAGAACCTAACCTCTTTGGGCTCTAGCTCAACAAATAACCTCTTTGGGTCCTAGATTCCCTATCTATAAAATTATCTATTTGGAATTGATTAATTTCAAAATTCCTTAGCTGTGAAGCCCTAGGCCTTTTCTTTGATCACTCTTTCCAGTGGTTAATAGCCCCTAACTTTGGGTCCCTAAGCCCTGGCCACAGACTCATCTCCTAAACGCCAATAACACAAACAAACTTGCCCTCAGACAGACTAACCTCTAGCCCTTACTACAGAATACCCTTCTACCCAACCCTCAGTCCCTTACCCTAGCTACAAATTGAACTTTGACCCTGGACATAGGCATAATCCTAATCCCATTCTATGACGAATTCTCTAACTGACCACAGATTGGCCGCCAGTCTGTGATCAAAGATTGACTCTTTTTTTTTTCTTGACAAGGCAATTGGGGTTAAGTAACTTGCCCAGGGTCACAAAGCTTGTGTCAAGTGTCTGAGGTCAGATTTGAACTCAGGTCCTCCTGACTCCAGGGCCAGTGCTCTATCCACCAAAGAATAACTCTTAACCTCAGCCACTAAGGAGTCCTAAACTTTGATATGGTCCCCTAGCTCTGGCTACAGATGAACTCTCTAAACTTGGCTACAACCTGGTCTGAATCTAGGGCACAACCTGACTCCTAACTCAGTTACCTATCTTTCAAAGGTAAGTCTTTGGTCATTAAAGGTAGCAAGTAAGAGCATTTGGATAAGTTTTTGTCATATGTGGTAGGATTTGGGGATAGGATGGAAGTTGGGCAAGATGTGAATGATTAAACATATAATGCAAGGAGATGATAATTAGCAAAATATTTCTTCCCAATAGAGACTTTTCACTCACAGACTACTTACTATTTGAATATGCATAAGGTGACTATACAAACCTTATCCCTCTGCAGAGACCTGGCTAAAATCTGACCTCTTCAATGAAAGTTATCTTTAGCTACTCTAGAGCTTCTTGCTTTCTCAGACATCCTATAACCCTTAAATCAGAGGTTTTCAATTTTTTTTTATCTTTGATTTGAAGAAGTATACACACATTGAACATTTATATTAGCAATGAAAAAGAGTTGAGCCTCCAGATCCAGTTCCCAGATCTTGGGATTCCTCCAATACTCCTCCACTTCACCCTTTTTCTTTACTTTCCTAAGACTCCTAGTGAAGGATAAAATCTTGGATAAAGCTGCTGTTGTAACACAAGCAAAGTTAAGATTACTGGCAACAAACTGAACCTAAGTGTAGGGAGACTGGTTGAGGCCCATCTGGATCATGTGCAGCCTCAAGGTGGAGTCTTGTGCTACACCTTGGAAACTTTGTGGTCCACCACTTTAACTTAAACTATAAACACACACACACACACACACACATACACACACATGTATGTATATATGTATGTATGTATGTGTATATGCACACACATGTATGTGTATGTATACAAGTATATATGTATATGTATAATTTATTTTGAACATTCTTTTCTTTTTAAATTTTGAGTTCCAGACTCTCTTCCTCTTTCCCATCCATCACCTACCCATTGGGAAGGCAAACAATATGATATCAATTATACATGTGAAATCATACAAAGCATATTTGCATATTAGCCATATCACCAAAAAAGGTGAAAAAAATATGCAAGAAAATTATACTTCAATACATCAATTCTCTCTCTGGAAATGGATAGTATTTTTTCAATATTAGTACTTTGAATTCTTAGATCATTATAGTGATTAGAGAAGCCAAGTCTTTCACAGCTGATCATCATTACAAAGTTGCTGTTACTATGCACAATGATCTCCTGGTTCTTCTCGCTTCACTTTGCATCAGTTCATACAGGTTTTGCCACATTCCATATGGACTCTGTGAGAATCATTACTTTGGATTCCAAACTCCATGGTTCTGTATTGTTCTCTAACAGTTCAACTTAGGAGATTGCTGTCTTCACAAGTATGTATGCTTTCTGAAAGCCAGGTTCATTGCTCTCTGCCAATAGGACCTGGCACAGGGCTAGGCACCCAGTCTGTACTCTCAGTAAGTAGTTACTGATTGGTTGTTTAATGAACACCATTTGAGTTTTGTTGTAGCTCCTGATTTGTTTCCACTGAGGCAGTCCCATCTCCTGGACTAGCAAAGGACATTCTGCACATCTCCCCGTGTCATTTCATAACACTGGATGTCTGCAACAGCCAATGTTAATTGCTTGGATATTTCCAGAGTTAATTAGTTGAGCAGCAGGATTCAAAGGCTTTTTAAAGGCAATCCACTGACTTTGAGTACCTGAAGGGTTTAAATCTCAGTGTAGGCAGGAGGGAACTCAGGGTGGAGCCAGGGAGAGATGGATGGAAAGTAATTAGAAGGGTATTGAGCCCAGTGAGCAAAGGGAAGAAGTGGTTGGATATTGTCTATGTGTGTATGTATGTATGTATGTATGTGTATATGTGTGTGTGTGTGTGTGTGTGTGTGTGTATGCTTAAATGTATATACATATATCTAGGTATGTACATAAATATGTAGTGATACCTCATATATCTGCTATGACAAGGAATAAACTAATCTACATGAGGGAGCTTTCCATTTAACTGAAGCTCACTGTATTAAGCACAAATAATTCTTTGAATTCTGTGTGAAAATCTTCTTTTTTAATATAGTGTGAACTTTCCTGTGCACTTCCTGTAAACATTGTCTTGACCCTCAGAATGATCATGATGAGCATCAGTTATTGTACTTTGATGCAATGCAATGCAGTCAATTCATTAACCAATCAATCAGCATGTATTAAGTGTCCACTGTGTGCTGGGCACTAAGGATACAAGTACAAAAAATGAAACAATCCCAACTCTCAAACATAATACATTGCAATGGTGTGACAACAAGTACATATAAACACACATATGGCATAAATAAAAAGTTGATGAATAAAATATATTCAAAGTAGTTAAATCTAAGGCAGTTTGAGAGGAAGTGCATCAATATTAGGGAGAACCCAGGAAAGGCTTCATTCAAAAAAATGATGTCTGAGTTATGACTTAAAAGAAGAGAGGGATTCTGTGAGACAGAGGTAAGGTGGAGGGAGTGCATTCTCAGCATGGGGACTTCCAGTACAAAGGCACAGAAATGGGAGCTAGAGCTTTGTGTGTGAGGAACAGAGAAATGCTCAGTTTGGCTGGATTGCAGGGTGTGAGAGAGGGAGTGATGTACAAAGAGGCTAGAAATAAGAGTCAGGGCCAGGTTGTGCATGGCTTCAAAGCTAAACATAGATGCTTATATTTTGTCCTAGAGACAATTAGGGGTTAATGAGGTTTTTAGGGCCGTTAATTGAGAGTAGGAACTTTTACCTTTTTTTTTTGTATACCCACCTTTTTGTATGCCTGGCAAATAGTAGGTGCTTAATAATATTTATTAATTGACTGTCTGACTCTAAATGGCCTCATATCATTGTACTTTGGAGTCTCATCTTTACTTCTGATTTTTCTTCATCTCCTTCTCTGGGAAGCTGTAAGAAGTCCTTTCTACTATCAATGAATCTTTATGTGGCAGCTAAGTCATGTCTAAGAAACAACAAACCAGTCAAGTCTACAAACATGTATTAAGTGCCTATTATTTGCAAGACATACTAGGCAAAAGGGGATACTTAGGGAAAAATGCAACAGTCTTTGTCTGAAGATGTTTGATTTCTATATAGGCTATCTAACAGGGTGAACTCAGATAAATATAAAATAAAATAACTTGAAGAAGCAGAGAATAGTAGCAACTGTAGGGGTTAGAGGGAGGGCACTGGGAGTAAAGATCAGGGACCATGAAGAAAACTCTTCAGTTGAGTGGAAGAAAAATAAGGATTCTATGAGGAAAAGATAGAAGGGAATGCATTCTAGAGAATGCAGCCTGGATTGTACAAATATATGGAATCTGCAAAACTCTTAAGTGCAGCCTGAACCCGATTAAAACATAATTGGAAAATGTTTTACAAAATAAGTAAGGATACAATATTATATATGCAATGTTAATTTGTGGTTTTCTAGGTTAATATGCAGACCCACAGGGATTCATTTGTATTGGAGTTTGGCACCACTACTGTAGACTTCTGACCTAAATATGTCATATATGTGACCATATTCAATGGTAGGGTCTCTACTCTTGCTTCTCTGCTTCCCTTTGAGTCAGTGCAAAGTAGTATCATTTATATTCCAAATCCTAAATCAGATTATCAGTGGATATGCCTTCCTTTATTCAGGGGACAAATCCAAATTTTGAATCAGATGTCTATCCCTTTAAACAACAAAAAAGATACCTCCTCAATTCAGTCAGTATTACAGCCCACTTTCCATAACCTATTGTTATGTCTGGAACCAAGAGAGAGAAAAAGGGGTTATGATGCAGACCATAATTACAAGGTGTCAATTGATAATAATGATATTGAACAGGATAAAACTGATAGGATTCTCCCAAGATTCCATACTCCTAATTTTCTGCTAATAGTTTGCTGTGGTTTCTAAACTGAAAACAAATTTGTTCTATCAATCAAAACAATGAACAATTTTTAGGTACCTACTGTGCACCAGGCACTTTGTTGGGTGTTGGGGATACAAGTATAATCAACGAAATAATTTCTGCTCATAAGGAATTTGTAATCTAATGGTGGAGACAAAAAGACAGACATATGTAAGTAGAGAATGCATATAAATAAAATAAATATAAACAAATGCAAGACAGTTTGAGAGGAAGGATATTGGAAGTTGAGGGGATCAGAAAAAAAAAACCACATAAAACAGGCCTGCACAGCATATGGCCTGTGGGCTATGGCCTGCCAAAAGATTTTGGGTGGCCAGTAAGAAATGTAGGGTTGCTGCTGCACACTTTGCTGTTTGTCACATGACCCACAGAAACCAACCATGGTCAGTCTGTTTCTAGTCTAACTTCTCTGCAGCCCAAAGTAGTTTACCCTATTTTAATTTTGACCCCTATCTACTGCCAAGATGTGCAGGTTTGATTTAGAAGGTGGTTCTTGTGGTGGGTTGAAAGAAATCAGGGAGCCTCTATGGAAGGAATTAAAGAGGGAGTACATTCTATGGACAGGGGACAGCCATTGAAAAGGCTTGGAGAGGGGAGGTGGAATGTCCAAAACAGGTGGAAATATAGGTTCAGACAAGATTGTGAAGGGTTTTTAAAGCTTACAAGAGGGGTTTTTGTTTTATTCTAGATGAATAGAAAGCCATTATGGTTTATTGAGTAGGAGAGTGACACAGTCAAATAAATCTACATTTAAGGAAAATCACTTCAGCAATAGTGTGAGGAATGGACTGAATTGGAGAGAAATGAGGCAGGGAGAGGAAGCCATTGCAGTAATCTAGGTGTAAAATGATAAGAGTCTGAACTCAGGTGGTAGCTTTGTGAATAGAGAGAATGGGTAAAATGACGAAATGTCATGGAGGTAGAAATGTCAAGATTAACCCAGAATTGTTAATAAAATGAGTAAATACAGCCTGAATCAACCATCCACAAATGAAGTGCACTGATTTTAGTGCATGGGCTTTGTGACAGCTATTCGGCCCTTTCAGTGGTTGTATCCTCAGCGCTTAGCACAGTATAGGAACTAAAAATGAGTGCTAAGTGCACTCATTATTTCCCAGTTATTCTCCAGATGTTTGAGGTTGCTGGAAGTTGGAGCCAGTGCCTAGCACATAGTAAGCCCTTAATACCTGATTATTGACTATTATTGAATTACTTGGTTGCTAATATAAATGTGTAAGTCACTACATGCTATACTCCACCCACAGAACATGTATAGAGATTCCCTGCTTCTGGCCAATTGCTTGTTTTAGTTGCTAATCCTAGACAGAGGATGGAGGCCCATTGGGTGGAATGGCAACAGCAGAATGGAGGATGTCTGGAACAAACACTGACTGAACATCCAACCCATACCTCAGCTAAAAATAGCTCATAGGATCATAGGTCTGGAATGGACTAAAAAGGTCATCTATTTCAACCCCTTAATTTTTCAGATATAGAAACTGAGGCCTAGGGAGATTAAGTGCTCAAATTTACACAGGTGGAACCAGGATTTGAACTCCGTTGCATTGAATCCATAATAATTATCTTTCCCCTTGGACTAGGCTGGCTATTGCAAGTCTCTATAAGGCACTGTGCTAAGTTTTGAGGATCAAATACAATGAATCTTTATTCAAGAAACATACAATTTGCTGGCTTGCTCACCCCAGCTCAAAGCAGGTACCCTGTAGCCTTTTCTTAATATCTGTAATAGCCAGTGCCTGGCACTGGAAAAGGCTTAACCACAGAGTATTTCCTCAGGAAATACTGGGTCGTGAGTTAAGCCTCACTCTGGCAAATATCTCCCTCCTGATCCTGCCTCACAAGAAATAAAACTCTTCTCAGAAGACAACTCTAATATGCAGGAAGAAAAGGAAGAATGAGTGAACTTTATCCGGCCCCTGCCTCAGATCTTTTCTACTGGATTCAGAATCTTATGAACTAGATTGGTTTTTCAGGGTCAAGATTCATAATTTTAATAAGTTTTTCACTTCTAATGGGAGCTCTTCTCGGTGATCATGGGTCTCCTTCAGAAAAATCTACATTTGGAATTAATTTATTGACTTAAAGGGAAGTGTAGGCATGCCATTGCCCTTGAATTTTGACTATTCTCTTTCAATCTGTCTATGAACTAGTCTTCATTCGATTCCTACTGGATTTACAGTCCTATAAATCCTATTGGGAAGGCAAAAGCCGGAAAAAAATTTTATAGTCTACTCAAGGAATCTTATACCTGAAATAATGAGTGAAATCATAGTTACAGGTTTTGCTTTACACATAGACAGAGTAGACTCCTGTACTCTGTCATTCAGTCATCAGGTCTTGATTACTCTATGAAAGGTAACTGCATGAAATGCTACCTGACCATTCTAGTTGAATTTTGGCTTTGCTCCAAGCATCCTTGGACTGTGTTGATGAGCATTAATGTCAGTGAAGAAGGTCTGAGGAAGGCCAGAGAGATTCTTCCTTAAGCATTTAACCCACAGTGATCTTTTTCTCCTTTCAACTCCTAAATGCCCTTCATATCTATGATCTTTCACAGTGTTTTTCACATAGTGCCTTACTTTGTAGTTATTAATAGAATAACTCCATTAATATTAATGATCTCCCCAACCAGTTTATAAACTCCTTACTGTTTATGTTTTAATGATTTCCTCAACTAGTTTATAAACACCTTAATTTTAGATTCAATTAAATTGACATTTATTAAGTACCTACTATGTGTCAGGCACTGTGCTAAGTGCTAGGGATGCAAATAAGAAAAAGAAGAATGATCCCTGCCACAAAGGAAGTTACACTCTAATGAGAGAAGATGATGAACAAAAGGAAGCTGAAAAGGAGGGGAAAGGGCTCCAGGGAGTACCCAGAGCGGGATCATGTTGTATCATGGAGTTCAAACCAACAGCTGCTAATAGAAAGTGAGAAATCAGCTGGAAGTTCTGAAAGTTCAGAGCCCTTTATGAACCAAAGCTTTGGAAGGAATTTAGTGCTCTACTCTCTAGCTCTCTAATCAGAGGAGGGAGGCCACTGAAGAGCTGAGAATGTGTTGAATAACAAAAACAAAACAAAACAAAATTAGTCCATTAGCATGATGATGAGATTTCAGGCAATCAGTTTATCCTGGGTGGGGCATCATGTTCCCCAGAATTCAAACCTATCAAATCTGCTGATGGATCAGAGACTCTGTTTTATGGCTTCCCCCCCCCCTTTTAGTAAGTACTCCACAAATAGTTGATGAATGAACAAATGAATGAGAGGATGGATGAATTCTGACTTCCTTTGTTCATTCTTTTCACTGCTTTCTAGGAGTGGAGACTGTTCTGAGACTTGTCCTTGCTAGTTGAATATGTGGTGATGGACTGCTGTTTGTTTTTCTTAGGTACCACTTATTTTCCAGTAGAGAAGTAGGGAAATTCTTTAGTTGTTATTAATGGTGCTTGGGGAATGTGTAATTTTGAATTAAGGGAATAGTAGGGAGCACTCTTCAAACTACAGAGATTTCTCAGTTAACCAGAACATAATAAACAGAACCTCCAATGAACAATTTCCCCTTTCTACAGCCTACTATAAAGAGGAGGAAAACAGTACATAGCAAAGCTCACATAAGGGATTTAAAGGAGAGAAAAAGGCACCAGCATCAACTTCCAAGTCATGTCTTGGGTCACTTCAGTTGCTCTCCCATCCCCCAAATATCCTGCATAGCCATCTCCTGTCTTAGGAAACGAAATGGCGAAAGTGATCCTCATTAACACAGAAAACAGAGAACATACACATGCTTTTAAGGCTGAAATGCCTTAGACCTGAGGGACTTAAACCCAGACAGTGATGATTTGAGAGTCTCCCAGCTTCATAAAGTACAATGTCCTAAAGAGAAGAACAAAGCCCTAAGGAGGTAATGCAGGGACATCGATTATGGGATAAGCGTATTATGCTATGTTACAATAAAACCTCAATTAACCTTTTCAATTAACCAGATTTCATTTTTTTTTATCCAGCTTTTGGGAGAATGATAAAATGATAATCAAAATGGGGAAAATGAAAAAAAATTATCTCCCATGATTCAGTTTTCCTAAGCATTTGTAAACCTTTAAGTTCCACAGAAGTGTGAGTTATTATTATCATTTTTCTAACAACATTTATTTGGCATTCATGAAATGTTATGTTGTAGTTTATTTATTCATTTTTCCTCCCTGTCCATCAGCCACATCCTTTCTACTAAACTGACATTTTCATGAGGGCAGAGGGAGTGTCGTATACATCTTGGTGCCTTCCACTGTGCACATGTGATTTCAGGGTCAAAATAAGTGCTGAGCCCCTCCAAAACATATTGATTGGGTGATTAATAACTGTTTAGTTCCTAGTGCAACAGAAACGTGCATATAGTGGATAGAATGCTGGATTTGCAGTCAGGAAGACTTGGGTTTAAATCTCTGTTATTTGCTAGCTGAGTGACCTTGGACAATTCACTTAACTGCTCTAGGCCGCAGTTTCCTCATTTAGGGTGGATTCAGTAACCTTTAAGGTCCATTCCAGCTCTAAATTTAGGTCCCTATGATGTCCAGTCACAATATGGAAGTGATCCAAACTAAGCTAGGTAAATCTCTAGTACTGACCCATAAGCAGACTTCATGCTTGTGTTCACGTATTAGACTCTCTAGACGCTGAGAGACTTCGCACTAAAAAGGTTCCCTCTGCGTGATGGAGTCTTCACCACAGGAATACATGAAGACTGTCCCTCCACTAAGGTGCAAAATGTTTGCCATCTATTTTGTCAGAGATAGTGTTCATATCATTGAATTCACAGATCTACTGAAGAGTTGAAGTAGCTACCACCAAGATATGAATGTAAGCATTTTCAGAAGCAACTGCTTGTTTGCCTGAATCTGTTTCTTTTCAACTGGTTTTTATAGATAGACAGAATCAATTATAGGAAAAGAAAGAGAGAAAGAAGGAAGGAAGGAAGGAAGGAAGGAAGGAAGGAAGGAAGGAAGGAAGGAAGGAAGGAAAGAAGGAAGGAAGGAAGGAAGGAAGGAAGAGAGGATGAGTGAAATCTGACTTCCTTTCTTCATTCTCTTCTCTACTTTATAGAAGTAGAGACTTCTGAGACTGGTCCTTGCTGGTTGAATGTGGTGATAAGAAAGAAGAAAGAAAAAGGAAAGAAGAAAGAAAGAAGAAAGAAAGAAAAGAAAAAAGAAAAGAAAGAAAGAAAGAAAGAAAGAAAGAAAGAAAAGAGAAAGAAAAGAAAGAAAGAAAGAAAGAAGAAAGAAAGAAAGAAGAAGAAAGAAAGAAAGAAGGAAGGAAGGAAGGAGGAAGGAAGAAGGAAGGAAGAAGAAGAAAGAAAGAAAGAAGAAAGAAAGAAAGGAAGGAAGGAAGGAAGGAAGGAAGGAAGGAAGGAAGGAAGGAAGAGAAGGAAAGAAAGAAAGAAAGAAAGAAAGAAAGAAAGAAAGAAAGAAAAGAAAGAAAGAAGAAAGAGAGAGAGAGAGAGAGAGAGAGAGAGAGAGAGAGAGAGAGAGAGAAAGAAAGAAAGAAAGAAAGAAAGAAAGAAAGAAAGGAAGGAAGGAAGGAAGGAAGGAAGGAAGGAAGGAAGGAAGAAAGAAAGAAAGAAAGAAAGAAAGAGAAAGAAAGAAAGGAAGGAAGGAAGGAAGGAAGGAAGGAAGGAAGGAAGGAAGACCAGTTAATTGAATTAAAAAAAAAGAATACTAGATAGTTAGTAAGTACAAGATTTGAACTCAGATTCAGAGCCTACAAGTTCAGTACTTTTTTCTGTCTAGTATTGAATTCTTTCACCTTTTCAAAAAATATTGATAGCATGATGTAGAAACTTCTGAATGACTGGCTACTGCCTGTACAAGCTAAGGAGTGGGTTGGTAATGTTGAGGTCTGGTAAAGGCAAAATGGAGACCCAGCCCAAGGCAGTGACAGATACAAGTAAAGGCATAGCAAATGGATGGAGGGACACTGGCATCTAGGGATACCAGAGTGGGCTACCTGCTCATGCAGTATGGACTCTATGTTGGGTATCCTGACAAAGAAGAAATCTGGGGGGGGGGGCACTGAGAGTGAAAATGATGGAAATTGTAGCCAAGACACTCTGGGAGATAAATGAGCAGGAGAGATTTATTGATGAAGCATGTGTAGAGCTAAATGCAGAAGTTAAAACAGCAGAAAATGAGGTCCAGGAGAGGAAATTGAGGGAAGAGGCACATATCAGGAGAGGAGATGTGGTGCAAGAAATGTGAGATGAGGAAGACAGTCCTAGTAGGAGACTCAAAGAAAGGCCTAATCCTAGCAGTAGTGGGTAAAAGAAAAATGAAACCAACAACTCCTTCACCCCTGCAAACATTCCCTGTTTTTGTATCTGGCCTAGGAGATTGAAATACTGTTCTAGAATCTGTCATCCTGAAGTGACATATATCTATTGCATAGCACAATGCCTTATGCATAACAGTGGAGAGAGGCCTGGACTTGTACTCAGGAAGAACTGAATTAAAATAAAATCTCAGATACTTAACTGGCTGTGTGACCTTGGGCAATTTATTTAACTGCCTCAGTTTCTTTATTTCTTTTTTTTCTTTTCTTTTCTTTTTTTTTTGGTGAAGCAATCAGGGTTAAATGACTTGCCCAGAGTCACACAGCTAGTGAATATCATGTGTCTGAGGCCACATTTGAACTCAGGTCCTCCTGACTTCAGGACTGGTGCTCTATCCACTGCGCCACCTAGCTGACCCCAGTTACTTTATTTCTAAAATGAAATAATATTTACACTTTTCCCCTTTAACTTGGAGGATGCTTTAATTGATTTATAGAGATCCTCAGTAAGGAAAAATACAGGTTGGGACGT
Source organism: Phascolarctos cinereus (assembly GCF_003287225.1). Classification (NCBI taxonomy): domain Eukaryota; kingdom Metazoa; phylum Chordata; class Mammalia; order Diprotodontia; family Phascolarctidae; genus Phascolarctos; species Phascolarctos cinereus. The sequence goes on along the minus strand of NW_027555847.1, from coordinate 389,051,480 downwards.
GCTCTTCACCTTTGAGTTATAGAGATTTGCCTGAGTATTAATACGCTAGTGGACTTGCCCAGAATGTCCCAAAGTAGGCCCTAAACCCATAACTTTTTGACTGGGAAGTTGTACCTATCCATGTTGCCACATTGTCTCTCCAATAAGAGCTTTCATTTATATATAGCTATGCATTCTATTATTATCTTCATAGTCTGCAAGGTCTATACTTTTGTCTGCACTTTGTAAAAGAGGTAACTGAAACTGAGGCAAGTTAATAACTTATCCAAGTTTGCTTAGATATGTCAAGGATACATGGGTGTTTTAGTGCCAGCAATCCCATTACTGAGGGATTGTATAGTAATCTCTTTATTATTTAGTGACTGAACTTCCAGAGCTTCTGTGTCCAAAAATTCATCCTCCTATGGTCTACACCATGATGAGCCTCTCCCAATTTATCTCCACTGGTCCTCAGACAATAGTCATAAAGTCAGTGAATCACCAGACAGGGCTGTGCAGTCTTTCTGGCTTAGTAGGTAAGATCTATCAGAGTGCTCTGCTGGCATAACATTAGAAAATCCTGGATTACCTCTACAGCTTGATGAGGCATCAGAGATGGACTTTAGTAAGGGTGATGTCATTGATTCCTTGAAATTAGAACTGGAGCCTAGGCATCCTGATTGGTAGATTGATACCCTGCTTATTGCATACTCAGACTTTTGGCAGCTCATCCCATTGCACCAGATAAGGACAAGTTCCCTTAGGGACATCCCTGGGATGAGGAAGTGTCACCAGTGGAAAGCATCTGCTAGATATTCCTGTGTTACCTGTGGGATGTAGAGGAATAAGTGTAGTACAACCCCTCTCTGTCTTTACCATATGGGAAAGAAAACTGGGGAATTGCCCGCTGGACTTGGAAAGAAGATAAGAAGGAGATAGCAGCATTTGCACTGTTAAAAATCAGTGGCAGCAAAATGGAATCAATACAGGATAATGAAAAGTAAGTTGAACTTGGTGAACTTGACTTTTAGGCACAGTAGGTAACCTAGTGCTGGGTAGCAAGCATCCCTGGAGGGCAGGGAGGGAAGGAAGGTGAAAGAAGAAAAGGGAGACTGAAGTCACTAAAGTTAACTCCCCAACTTCAGAATTTTGCCATAAGCAAGACAAGAATTAAATTACCTAGATAGGTTATCTATTGAACTCAGTACCACAGCCATAGGGATTTTTTGCTTTGTTTGTTTTATTTTGTTTTTGTTTTTACCAGTATAGTGTCTTAAATGGATTAAAACATATGAGTAGAATTTAAATCACTGGATAGATTCATGCAGCATAGTAAACTTCTTGGCAAACCCAGTCCTAGTGTAAAGCCTTCTGAAGGGACCTCAACCATGACTGTGAGAAAATAGGTATGAATATTCATATCTGTCTCTCTCTTCCTCTCTACCACCATGCACATATGACTGATGACAGAATCTTAGAAATGGGAGGGACTTTAGAAGCCAACTCATATATGAAACATAAGTCTTCTCTATAAAACCACAAGAAGTAGTCATCTAGTTACAACTTGAATATTTATGATGAGGAAGAACTTGTTCTCTTCCATCCTATGATAGACCATTCCAGTTTTAGATAATTCGAGTAATTAAGAAAATTTGTTTACATATGTAACAACCATTGAAGGGTCATTCATCCAATTCGCACTAGCAGTGGGAGGTTAAATTCAAAGAAGAGGGATTACTACTACTTTCAGGTTTCTAGGGGGTGATTTTGAGGGTACCTATCCTTTGAAGTACTAGCCCATGAACCCCGACCAGTGTGCTTCTCCTTAACAATCAACTAGTAGACCCAGTTTTTTATCAAAGGCATTATTCAAATGACATAGCAAGAGCAATAGTTGTAGAGCATTTTCCCCAATACCAGGGGCATACAAATATACCCAGAATCTAGGATGATTGATGAGAAGGCACAAACTTACTATATAAAGTGGCAATGAGGCACAAATGTAGGGTATGGTACACACATGGCCAAGTCAACTAGTAACTCTGAAAATGAAGGGCCTCCAGATCTGCTGGCTAAGTAGTTCAGTAGGAGTTTGCTCCTCCCAAGATTCAGTGTCTCAGATGTATAGTTCAGTCTGCAATATCAGGTGGGTCAGTTGGTATTTGGACCAGTTCCTCAACAGGCTCTGGTTCTGCTGAATGGGCATCCACTGGACAGTGACTGCTGCAAGGGACCAGGCAGGCTACTCAGCTGCTGGGCAGCTGCAACCAGGCAGAGCCAGGTACGTCACTCAATCACTGGGCTCTTCTCAGAGCATGGTGTCTGTTGGGTGAGTCAACACACGAATCTCCTGAGTTTGATCTACCGTAGGCAGCTGAAGCCTTTTTCTATCTACAGCTGCTGGCTTGGCTGAATAGTACATGCTTCTTTCCAATGGGAGTACTTTTATGCTCTTTTCAGCTAGAGCTCTTTCAGCTAAGGCAATGATCCTGAGTTTGGGATCAGCAGACTCTTCTTCCCTTTTGTTCCCTTGGGGTCTCACCTGTGAAGCTGATTATCACCTCCAACTACTGAGCACTGAAAATGGGGTTATTTTTTTAACTGACGAAATGTATTTTTTCATTAAGGCTATGCCAAAACCATCACTAGACATAGTTCAATTGAGTCAATAAAACCTAGGCATCTTCACTAGACTGTAAAACATCCTCTCCAAAAAATTAGCTTCTGTAGAGCCTTCTGGGAAGATGGAGGAGCTTTCCAATCTTTGGAATAATAAGAATAAATCAGAATCAGAATCAGAATAAAACAACAACATCAACAACAAAAACCAAACAAACAAACAAACAAAACATGATCAGGTCTAGAGCTGGCTAAATATAATGGGCTCCTAGCTCCTTCCCTTGATCTCTCTGTCCATGTCTCTGTCTCTTGTCTCTGTTTCTCTATCCCTCTCTCTGTGTCTTGTCTCTGTGTCTATCTCTGTCTCCCTTCCTTTGTCTCCGTCCCCCTGGGACTGTTTGTGCGCCTGTGTCTGTCTGTCTCTGATTCTGTCTCTTCATTGCTGTTTGTCTCTCACGATAGCTCTTGCTTTCATTCTCACTTTCTCTGCCTCTCTGTCACAGTCTCCCCCAAAAAAGAAAAAAAAAAGTTCAGTGTTTCTAGATTTGGCAAGGTCTGAGTTAATCCAATATAATAATAAGGTCAGAAATTTGGAGATAGAAAGAACACTAATCTACTCCTCCAGTTTTACAGTGGGGAAACTAGGGCCTAGAAAAGTAAAGTAACCACCCCAAAATCATTTAGAGAGTCAGTGACACAGCAGGGATTTGAAGCCAGATCCTTTTACTCCCTATGTAGCCCACTTTTTTCATAGCATTGTCATGTGTATGAATTTTCAGAATTATCACTGGTCTGCCAGGAGAAAAAATTCCTCCTACCTAGCATATTGGAATCACTAGCATTCTAAACGACAAACGTGGGAGAATTTCAAGGATGGAGTCATGAAGTCAGGAGACCCAAATTAGAATGTTGCTTTTGATCACAATTATTAGCCATATAATCCTGAGCAATTCATTGAGCCTCTCAGTTTTCTCAACTGTGAAATGGGTGGGGTTATTTAGAGCACCTGATTTCTCAGAATCCTTCTTTTACAAACCTTTATAGTTTGTCTGGAATAATCATATATGTATCTGTTAAGCGAAATATAAAAAAGATCTCTCTTTATGCCTCCCTAGAATGCTATACCTTACATAGCCACTATCATGGCCTACACTTAGATCTAACTCTGCCGGAAATTTTCTGCATGGGGAGGGGGCACCCTCTTCTTGAGGTCTTTCTAAACGGATTTCCTTTCTGAGCCGAATACAGCATCAGCCTGTCAGAAAGAAGGGGATGGACTAAATGACTGGCTTAGGTGCCTTCTGCTCACAGACTGTTTGATTATTTGACCCTCAGACCTCTTGTCTGAATCAATGTATCCACTTCTTAGGAGGGTCAGGGCTTCTGCTGACTGCCAAGCCTCAGGACCTAGTGTCAAAGCTTGTTACCTACTGCAGGGTTCCTAATGCTATTAGCAAGGAAAGAAAGGAGCTTCCAAACAGCCTTTGCATCGATCCCACTGTCAGAACATCCAACTCCTCTTTCCTGCTTAGCTTTTCTTTTCTTTTCCTTCTACCCTCTGTTTCCTTTCTTGTATAAGTTCTTTGTCTTTATTTCAACTCAGTTTAATTCAGTTCAAGGAATATAACTTGAAGACCTACTCTGTGTTCATGTTTGTATTAAGTGCTGTGGAAGAGACAAAGGAAAGGAAAGATTCAGTCTTTTCCCTTGGGAACTCATGGTTTAGTTAGGAAGACACACACACACCCTCCCACACATAAAGTGGTCAGGGAACAATAGAAACAATGTGGTCAACACACAAAATATCGTGATTGTGAAATATAAGAATGTAATGATCTTGTATTTCAGGGAACAAGTAGATGAGTTAGCAAAAGGAATAGATCAAAGTGAAGACCAAATGCTTAGGGAAGGATTCGCAGAAAAGGTAGAATTTGAATCAAGCCTTGAAGGGTAAATAGAAATTAGACAGAAGGAACAGAGCGGTAAAGGCACTATGAGAAGATAGAGAATGTTGTAAGAGGCAACAAATTGCAATGGTTAAGAACTCAAGATTTGGAGTCAGAGAATCTGTTAGATTCTTGCCTTTATCACTCACTACCTATGTGACCTTAGACAAGTCAGCTAACAGTCCTGGGGGAGTCTCCTCACTTGTAAAAGGGAGTAGTTGAACAAGATAACCTCTAAGGTCCATTCCATCCCAAAATGTTATTAAATTCTATAAATGTAGGTAAGGACCAGATAGTTATAGTATTTTAGTATGATCCCAGAAGGCAAATTGATATGCATTTGGTAGAATTTCTCACTGATAGTGGACCTTTTTCAGTGGACCTTTTCACTTAGGGTGCTGAGGGGATAGGTTGGGTAATTATAAAAGCCCACGTAGTTGTTTCTCAGGTCACCGTAAAAGCAGGGAGATGAGGGGAATGTCACCCACTGTCCTCCAGGCTCATGGCATTCTGTAATGGAATCACAATCTCTTCAGCATTGATGTAAAAATCAATGAATAGATGTTTAACAGACCAGCAGTAATTTTTCATTGATGTCTCTGCTGGACTGACAACCTTGGCACTGCAAAAACTGAAGGATCAGAAAGAAACAAAAAAGTTTGGCCCTGGGGAGGAATATTGTACATAATGGAAGAGACTGTCTTTTGTGACCTCTGAAGCTGGGTGGTGAGTGATAAAGGCCTCAGGATTAATTATTCTATTTCTGAGGTGATGGACACATCTACCTTGTTTTAGTTGAATTCCCCTCCCCCTCTCCATGATTATGGAGATGAGAAGGACATAGTCCCCTAACTTGTTAGATAGTAAAATGGATGCAGTACCAACAACTCTACCAAGGCTTTCTCATTGTTTAAGGTTAAAGTGGGAATTGTAAAGCAATCTGGCAAGACCGGTGGTTGGAAATAATTTTCTTCTGGTATAGGGTCACATGAGAGTGGATGCTCTAAGAGAATCATGGTAGGCCAAGCTTGAGTGATTATAACAAGAAAGAAGGTCTAGTTCTGTGCAAAGAGGCCTGTATTTGGTTTGAATCCCAATCCAGCCACTTAGCTGTGTAACCTTGGAAAAAAATCTCTTAAATTCTAGTTTTCTCAGCTGTAAAATGAGGAGATTAGACTATATGGCCCTATAGAAGTGTCTAGTAAGGAGGCCAGCATTCTATCTTCTATGCCATCTTCTTCCTTCAACATTCATGGTATGTCTGACTGGGCATTTACCGCAATGACCTCGTCATATCTCTTGCAATCCTTCAACTGCCCATGTGTGTAATCTAGGTCATGTCTGGGAGACGCTTTGAAAGAGGAGACTCCTAGCTGTGTGACCCTGGGCAAGTCACTTAACCCCATTGCCTAACCAAAAAGCAAAACAAAAAAACAAAAAAAGAAAGAGGAAACTCCTTCCATTTTGAGGCAGCCTATTGTATTTTCAAAGAGCTATTATTATAAAAAATATCCCTTATATTGAACCAAAAATCTACCTCCCAAGAAATTCTACTTGTTACTTCTTGTTTTAGCATATTATGCTACATAGAGTAAGTCTGATTGCCCTCTCTTCTACTTGACTTCACTTCTATTTTACTCTCTTAGTCTTAGGATCTATGTCTAAGGGTGATTATGAGGATAAAATAAAAGAGTATTTGAAAAGCACTTTGCAGACCTTGTAGTTGTAGTAGTAATAATAGTAGTCATGGTGGTGGTGTAGAAATATTATTAAAGCAGTAATAATTACTATTGTTATTATTAATAATTATTATTGGGCAGTTAAGTGGCACAGTGACAGAATGTTCAGCCTGAGTCAGGAAGACTAATCTTGTTGAGTTTGAATCTGGCCTCAGAGACTTACCAACTGTGTGATCCTAGGCAAGTCACTTAAGCCTGTTTGCCTCTGTTTTCCTTATCTAAAAATGAGCTGGAGAAGGAAATGGCAAACCACTCTAGTATCATGGCCAAGAAAACCCAAATGAGAACAGGAAGAGTAGGACATAACTGAAAAATGACTGAACAGTAATTATCATTATCCCTTTTACAAGAATGTAAGGTGACAAGGGAAGGATCCTTGACATTATATTTTCTGGAATTACCCCACAGCACCAGCCTCATTGTAGAAGCTCAATAAAGGCATGTGGAATTGATTTGAACAGTGGTAGAAGGAAGTCAAAATTAGGAATGCTCCTTTAAAAGCTATAGAGAATAAAGAGCCTTCTCTCACTTTTGATTCACTGAGTCTTTTGTAGTATGAACATTTTTTTAGTGTGAATTTAATGATCATCAATAGTGCAAACATTTTAATATAAAAAGACTATTAAGAGGATTGTGTAATAAATGATAGGCTTCTCTTATATATGCATGTGTATATGTGTATATGTGTGTATACATATATATGTTAATATAATTGAACAAGGTCATAAGCAACTTCCTATATTCATGGTCCCTTCTTCATTTCTTTTTCTTTCTTGTCAATTTAAAAAATTATAATTGAAAAAAAAATTAAAAAATTTAAAAAATAAAATAAAAAAATTATAATTGATGCTTTTTTGCATATTTATCACTCTTCACTAACTCCTCATTTTCATCTTCCGAATAGAAGGCCTCCCTTGCAACAATATGTACCATTAAGAAAATGAATCATCACATTGGTCTATAGACCTCTACTCAAAGACATAACCAATTATGATTTGTGATTCTTAAGAAGGAACCTCAAGGGGGCAGCTAGGTGGTGCAGTGGTTAGAGCAATGGCCCTGGAGTCAGGAGGACCTGAGTTCAAATCTAGACTCAGACGCTTACCACTTACTAGTTGTGTGACCCTGGGCAAGTCACTTGACCCCATTGCCTAGCCAAAAAAAAAAAAAAAGAAGAAGGAACCTCAGAAGCCACCCACTTTATCTACCCACTGGAAGCTCTTTTAGCCTATAGCATCTCTGACTTATGGCCATTTAGAATCTTATGGCTGCTTTCAAAGACTGGGAACTCACCATGTTTTAAAGCAAACTATTACATTTTCAAATAATTCTAATTCTTGGAATATTTGTTTTTATATTAATCCAAAATCTCACTCCCTATTTCTAGTTCTACCCTAAAAAGTGACACAAACTATGTCTAATCCCTCTTCTATAAGAAATCAATTTTGTTTCACTCTCCTTTTATCTTTATTCAAATACTTTCCACCATCTTCCCACCTCTGAGTCTATGGATTTCCACTTCAGTGGATACCTTCTTGCTTAATAGTGCTAATTCTTTTCTTTTGTTGTTGTTCAGTCATTTTTTTTTTCAGTTGTACCCCACTCTACATGACACCTTTTAAGGTTTTCTTGGCAAAGATACTAGAGTGATTCAACATTTCCTTTTCCCGCCGAGGAAACTAAAGCAAACAGGGTTAAGTGACTTACCCAGGGTCATATGTCTAGTAAGTGTCTGAGGCCAGATTTGAACTCACAAAGATGAGTCTTCCTGACTCTAGTGCCTGCATTCTGTCCACTGGGCCACCTAGCTGCTTCTTCCCCAGTCGTTCTCATAGTCCTGTTTCTCTTGAACAAAGTTTTACCTTTCCTTTGTGTTCCAGTCATGACTCAAAAAAGTCTCCATAATGTGTTGTGTACTTAACAAAATAAAATGCAAGTTGAAAACAAGGTCAAAACTTTTTATCTTAATTGCCCCTTAATCTGAGAGAAATGACTTTTGGATTATCTCCTTTTTTTTTTTTTTTTGGCTAGGCAATGGGGTTGACTTGCCCAGGGTCACACAGCTAGTGTTATGTGTCTGAGGCTGGATTTGAACTCAGGTCCTTCTGACTCCAGGCCCAGTGCTCTATCCACAGGACCACGTAGCTGCCCTTGGATTATCTACTTTTGCGGATGAGCTAGGCTAGAGTACACCCACTGGGGTGGTTTCCATATGAATAAATCATCTTCATGGGGTCGTGGCTACTAGAGGTAAGATAAACTGTGCTTCTCTCTGCTCAGTAATAGAGCTCTAGATTTCAGAAAGTGGCCCTGGAGCCTGTTCCTCCTGTACTCTGCAGTGGCATTGATTTAATTATCCTTTAAACTTCCCTGACAAATGGGAGCCCAATCTTGACTTGAATACCCCTAAGTGAAGGTGATTCTGCCTCCTCCCTAGAAACATTGTTTTTAGGGCCCTAACTATTCTAACAATTCCAAAGTTTTTCCTAATAATTAACCTAAATTTTCCCTCTGTTGCCTCTGAAGCCCCATTAGCTCTTGCTCTGTCCTTGTTGACTAATGAGAATAATTGGTCTCTGTCCTTTTATAGCCTCACCCTCATGTATTTGTAGACAGTGACTGTGTCTCCCATCAGCTCTTGACCAAGGAATTGTGTCAGCAGGATGGCTATGTGGGGACCGGGCAAGCCCACAGCAGGGATAGCAGTGGAGTCTCTCTGACCTCTGGCCTTGGCACGACAGTGATGAAGAGATGTTCTGGGGCCTGAGCACCAAGCTTCTGAGAGCCATAGGGTCTCTGAACTAGGCTGGGAATCATGTGCTACATATATGTCAAATTTAAATGATAAGGAGGTTATTTAAGGAAACTGAGGGGTCTGACTGGAAAACTGTAGTCCAAATATCTTCTTGCTGTAGAGACTTTTTGTGAAGAGTTAAGAGTTTGTTAAGAGTACCTTTGAGATTATCTTGTACAATCACCTTGTTACAGATGAGGAACTTGAGATCCAGCAAAGTTAAATGAGTTGCCCAAGGTCACATTAACTTGGTGGCAGGCCGGGATAATTATCAGTCGTGAGGCCAAAAATACTTTCTCTTACACTCTGTCTTTCAAGTAGGAATCTCCAGTAGGGATCATCCTTTCTCAAAATTATTTTTTCCTCACCTAGGAAATGGCTTTTTAGTAGTTAAAGAGCAGATGGTCTATGGCAAAGTTTGCTGCTTTAATTAATTTATTTTTAACATTCTTTTTTAAAAAATTTTGAATTCCAAATTCTCTCCTTCCCACCCACACCCACCATCCATTGTGAAGGTGAGCAATATGATAGCAATTATACATGTGATATCACGCAAAACATATTTCCATATCAGCCATGTTGCCAATCAATGTACATTTTACCATACTAATATTTGCCTTCTAAGGGCCACTAAGTTTTTGCTGCCACAGGTGCTCCACAAGCATGTGTTTGCGTAAATACAAATATTTATATATACACAGATATAAACATATATGTATGTATCTCTCTTTATATATATATGCTATTTATATGGGTGTATATACACAAATACATATACTTATGCATATATATTTGTATATACATACACATGCACACACACAAACACACACCAAAATACATATGTACATACATAATACTTCTTTATGTATGTATGTAGGTATGTACGTATATAATACTTCCATAACTTCAGGAGGTTTAAAAGTCTCTTTCTCTGTAGAACCTATAGTTTTGGTCCTGGTATGTTATTTTAGGCACTTACTACAGGTGGTGGTGGTAAGTTTAGTAACCTAGATTAGATTGCATACTGGCCTTCAATACAGTGTTCATTTTAGGTTAAATAATAATAATAACAGCAATAGCAATAGACATCTATATAACAGAATTTTAAGGTCTATGAGGCATTTCACAAATATTATCTCATTTAATCTAATCATCTGACTTTTTGTCATTCTTTTAGATCGTTCTTTATTGCCTATGGAATCAAATCCGAATGTCTTAGTTAAGCATTCAAAATCCCCCTTAATTTGGCTTCAGACTTTCTATAAATTCTTCAATCATAGCTGTCCCAAACACACACACAGAGACACACACACACACACACACACACACACACACACACACACACACACACACACTACTCCAACTACACTGGAGTTGATAGCACAGGGATTTTATGGGATTGTGGGAACATATCTGATCACGGGGAGCTTTTGCTGTATTATTGTTAAGATCAGTCTGTAGGCAGTCACTTACTGTGTTTAGGTATAGGATTTGGGCCTGAGTCTTTGATTGGAAGCCCAGAAATGTCAAATTACACATTCTAAGAACAGGTCCTGTTCTTTGTGTCTTTCAAGCTAGCAACTAGCTAATCTAATAAATTAATCCATGCTTTTTTTTTTTTGAGTAGGTGGGACAGGGTTGGGGAAATACTCAAACCATTGCTTTCTCTACCAGGTAATGGTTCAACTGAGTTTGATGCCCTGTGTTGAAAGTTTTGGTCTTAAATTAGGCTACGAATCAGTAGCTGGTGTTTTGCCTCAGGGACAAGATTTCTTGGCCTGTCTGACATTTGTGACAGAGGGAAACTTTGGAGTTACAGCTGCTTATCATTCATGACCTGTCATCCAGGATTAAAACCACTGCTTAAGACTAAGCAAGTGACACGTTATAATAACTTATGATGGTCCTCACCATAAATCAGAAGTCAGAGCTGGTCACCAGCCCGAGGCCCCACTGTCTCCCGCTGTGACACATGTCCACATCACTTGGGGGAAGGTCAAGCTACCAGCCATGTCTGCCCAGTGAAAGTCAATTCACCCATCTCATTACCATGGATGTGGCCCAGACTGTGTGTGCATGAGGGAAGAGAGGAGGGGGGTGGTGAAAGTGGGCAAGGGCCTTGGTAATTGGCAACATAACAGGCAACCTTGTAGCTCAGCTCCAGAGTTCAAACCTAACGAGGATGTGTAATGAGTGAAGGTTGCTCCTCTCTGGCATCTAATTAGGAATGACTAGAATCATAAAATTGTAGAATAATAGAATGTCAGAATTGGAATGGACCTTAGAGGTCATCTGTTTCACCCTTCTCACTTAATTCAAAATCTTCTGTTTAGCATCCCTGATCATTCAGCTTCAGTATAAACATTGCCAATGGTAGGGAGCTCACTACCACAAAAGGCATGTGTTGTTACTGTTAGAAAGTCCATCATCTAATAGACCAGCAAACTGTTTATCATTTATGGCTCAGCCACACGGCTTACAAGAAAAATCTAGCCTGTCTCATCCTCCCATTCTATCTGGTCTGACATGTCTATCATTAAAAGCTCTTCTTCAGGTAGAAAAGTAGTCTCCTAGTTAAAATTAATCAATAAGTTCACAAATATTTATTATTGTTATTATTTTTACTATCTTTCAGACAAGAGACAGTGTGTAACAGTGAATAGAACTGTGGTCCTGGAGTTAGAATGATCTGTCTATCCTTTTTCTGATACTTACTAGATGTGTGACCTACCACAAGTCACTTAACCTGTCTTTTTTAATTTGAAAAGAACCCAAATAACATCATGATATCAGGGTCAATGTACAGTGTGTTCAAATTCTCTAGGACCATAAATTGCAGAGATGCTGCTGACCTGTACTGGTAGAAGAATGTCCTCACTGGAAGCTCCCTATATTACTTAAATAATCAGCCTAAAAAAAAAGGATCTGAAAAAAGGAATTTATAAAAACATTGAAAAAAGGATCTGCAGACTGTGTGAAGTGCTGTAGGATATTCAATTCAGTATGTGCAAGGCATTAGGCTAAACATGGGTTGGACACAAAGACAAGAACAGCAGTGCCTCCCTGCCCTCACTACACACTGTAAACATTGCATACATTGTATACAATGTTCAGGTTCCACTTCTGGAGCCAAGATGGCAGAGTAAGAAGTAAGTCACTCTCACCTTCCCGCATTGACCTCTTTAAGCCCAGGAAATATCAACCCATGAAAAACCTTGAGTCAGCAAAAAGACAGAGCGCAGCAGTCTTGTAACCCAGGAAGCTTGGAGAATTAACAAGGAAGGCCTTTCTTGCTCTGGGGGGAGGGGAAGCAGTACAGGATTGGAGCAAGCCAGTGCCAAGCCCCACCTCAGCATAGCAGGGAGAGCTCTTGAGACCCAGGTTGGTGGAACAGGCAAGTGCCAATGCCAGGATCCCTGAGAGCCTCAGTACAGGAAGGGAAACTGGTAGACACCAGCTTGGAAAACAACCATGGGCAACAGCGTCCTCCAGCAGTGAAATTGCCCAGTACCTCAGCACAACTCTGGGAAGCACAACTCTAGAAGGAAAGCTCCAGGCTAACAGAAATCTACCAGCAGTGAAATATCCCTGTGTAAGGCTCAGGTGATCAGTACCCAAACATTCAATTGCAAGGCCCCAGTGAGTAGGAAAAGAAGCTTGGGTAAGTGGCCCCTTTGCTCCAGCAGGAAAATTCAACAGTTTTGTTTTGTTTTGTTTTTATGTCAGAAAATAGGCAAACACAATAAACAAAAAGCAGAAATGGAAAATGATGACAGATTCCTATTTTGGGGAAAGAGAAGATCAAGGTACAAATTCAGAAGAGGACAACATTGTTAATATACCCACATACAAAACCTCAAAGGAGAATACGATTTGTTCTCAAGCCCAAAAAGCCTTCTTGGAAGAGCTCAAGAAGGATTTTAAAAGTCAAATAATAGAGATAGAAGAAAAATTGGGAAAACAAATGAAAGTTATGAAACAGAGAGTCAATAGTTAGAAAAGGGAAGGAAAAAATTAACTGTAAAAACCAAGTACTTAAAAAGTAGAATTGGCCAAATGGAAAAGAACATACAAAATCTAACAGAAAAAAACAACTTAAAAATTAGAATGCGGCAAGTGGAAGCTAATGACTCTATGAGAGAGCAAGAATCAGTCAAAAAGAAACAAATAATGAAAAAAAAAATACAAGGAACATAAAATACCTCATTGATAAAACAACTGACCTAGAAAATGGATCCAGGGGAGACAATTTAAAAATTATTGGTCTACCTGAAAACCATGATGAAAAAAAGAGCCTGGACAACATTCTTCAGAGAATCATCAAAGAAAACTGCCCAGAGGTCGTAGGACCAGAGGGTAAATTAGTCACTGAAAAAATCCCCGGATCACCTCCTGAAAGAGATCCCAAATTGAATATGCTAAGGAATATAGTAGCTAAATTCCAAAACTACCAGATCAAAGAGAAAATATTCTAAGCAGCCAGAAAGAAATAATTTAAATATCATGGAACCACACTCAGGATCATTGCAGCTTCTACATTAAAATTGGAGGGCATGGAACACAATATTCCATAAGGCAAAGGAGCTTGTATTACAACCAAGGATTAACTACTTGGTGAAATTGAGCATAATCTTTCAGGGGAAGAGATGAACATTCAACAAAATAGGGGACTTCCAAACCTTCCTGATGAAAAGACCAGAGCTCAACAGAAAATTTGGCCTTCAAATACAAGACTCAAGAGAAGAATAAAAAGCTAAACAGGAAAGAAAAAACAATAACAAAAAAAATATTAGTAATAAGGGCAAACAGTTTACATCCCTACAAGGGAAGATGACACTTGTAATGCTTAAGAGCTGTCATGTCATTATGACATTTAAAAAAGGGTATACTTAGTAGGCATGGGTTTAAGCTGACTTTGATGTGATGGTAAAAAATCTAATTAAGCAGTGAAAAGGGATGGTATTAGGAGAAGAAGAAAGGAGAAGGCAGACAGGATAAATTACATCATATGAAAAGGCACAGAAAGGGAATAACATAAGAAGTTAGGTATAGAAATCTAACTTACCCTATATGAAGTAGAAAGGTTAAAGGGAAAAGAAAAGGGAGGGAGCTAATAGAAGGGAGGGCAGACTGAGGGAGACAGCGGTCGAAAGAAAAACTCTACTGTGGAGGGAAAGGGAAAAAGGAGAGGATAAAGCATAAATAAGGGGGACATAGGATGGAAAGGAAGACACAGATAGTAATCATAACTGTGAATATGAATGGAATGAACTCTACCATAAAATAGAAATGGATAGCAGAGTGGATTAAGAACCATAAACCTACAATATGTTGTCTACAGGAAACATATTTGATGCAGAGGGATACACACAGAATAAAGGTAAAAGGCTGGAGCAGAATATATTATGCTTCAGCTGAAGTAAAAAAAAAAAAAAACAAAAAAAAAATCAGGGGTAGCAATCCTGATCTCAGACAAAGCAAAAAAATAGATCTAATGAGATAAGGAAGGAAACTATATCCTGCTAAAAGGTACCATACACAATGAAGTAATATAATTACTAAACATATATGCACCAAGTGTTATAGGAGCCAGATTCATAAAGGAGAAGCTAAGGGAGCTACAGGAAGAAATAGACAGCAAAACTATACTAGTGGGGGGGCCTCAACCTCCCCCTCTCTGAACTAGATAAATCTAACCACAAAATAAGCAAGAAAGAAGTTAAGGATATCGATGGAATCTTAGGAAAGTTAAATATGGTTGACCTCTGAAGAAAACTGAATTTTTCTTGGTGGTACATGGCACCTACACAAAATTGACCATGTACTAGGCATAAAAACCTCAGAATCCATTGCAGAAAGGCATAAGTATTAAATGCATCCTTTTCAGATCACGATGCAATATGAATTATATGTAATAAAGGGCCATGGAAAGATAGACTAAAAATTCATTGGAAACAATATACTCTCTCCTAAAGAATGAGTGGGTCAAACAACAAATCAAAGAAACAATAACTTCATCCAAGGGAATGACAATAGTGGGGGGGCGGAGCCAAGATGTCAGAGTAAAAGCAGTGACTTGTTTCAGCTCTTCCCCAAACCCCTCCAAATACCTGTAAAAATGGCTCTAAAAAAATTTTAGAGCGAAGAACCCACAAAAAGACAGAGTGAAACAAATTTCCAGCCCAAGACAACCTGGATGGTTGATTAGGAAGGTCTGTTGCACTGGGCTGGGAGAGGAGCACAAATTCCAGAGTTCTCAGGCCAAGGAGAAAATATTGCAAGCAACCAGAAAGAAACAATTTAAGTATTGTAGAAACACAATCAGGATAACACAAAATTTTTGCAGCTTAAGGACCAAAGGGCTTGGAATATAATACTCCAGAGGTCAAAGCAGATAGGATTACAGCCAGGAATCACTTATCCAGAAAAACTGAGTATAATCCTTCTGGGGGAAAAATGGATATTCAGTAAAATAGAGGACTTTTTAAGCATTCTTGATGAGAAGACCAGAGCTGAATAGAAAATTTGGCTTTTAAATACAAGACAGAAGACAAGCATGAAAAGGTAAACAGGAAAGAGAAATCATAAAGGACCTATTAAAGTTGAATTGTTTACATCCTACATGGAAAGATGATATTTGTAACTCATGAGACCTTTGTTAGTATTAGAGTAGTTGGAGGGAAAAATACATGGATAGATAGATAGATAGATGGCACAGGGTGAGCTGAAGATGAAGGGGTTATATCTGGAGAATAAAATTAAGGGGTGAGAGGATTATACTGGGAGAAAGAGAAAGGGAGAGGTAGAATGGGGTAAATTATCTCATATAAAACAGACAAGAGAATGGCAATAATGAGACAGCATACCAAAACTTATGGGACATAGTGAAAGCAGTCCTTAGGGGAAGTTTTATATCTCTAAATGTTTACATGAAAAAAAAAAAGAAAAGGAAGAAATCAATGAATTGGGCATGCAACCAAAAAAGCCGGAAAAAAGAACAAATTGAAAATCCATAATTAAATACCAAAGTAGAAATTCTGAAAACCAAAGGAGAGATAATAAAATTGAAATTAAGAAAACTATTGAATTAATAAATAAAACTAAGAGATGGTTTTATGAAAAAAATAGATAAAACTTTGGTTAATTTGATTTAAAAAAGAAGAAGAAAACCAAATTAGCAGCATCAAAAATGAAAAGGGTGAATTCACCACCAAGGAAGAGGAAATTAAAACAATAATTAGGAGTTATTTTGCCCCAATGTATGCCAATAAATTTGACAATCTTAGTGAAATGGATGAATATTTACAAAAATATAAATTGCCCAGATTAATAGATGAGAAAATCAAATACTTAACTCCATTTCAGAAAAAGAAATTTAACAAGCTATCGATGAACTCCCTAAGAAAAAATCTCCAGGACCAGATGGATTTACAAGTGAATTCTATCAAACATTTAAAGAACAACTAATTCCAATACTATATGAACTATTTTGGAAAATAAGTGAAGAAGAAAACCTACCAAATTCTTTTTATGACACAAATATGGTGCTAATACCTAAACCAGGAAGAGCCAAAATAGAGAAAGAAAATTATAGACCAATTTCCCTAATGACTATAGATGCAAATTTTTTTAAAATAAAATATTAGCAAAGAGATTACAACAACGTATCTTAAGGATAATACACTATGACTAGGTAGGATTTATACCAGAAATGCAGGGCTGCTTCTAAATTAGGAAAACTATCAACATAGTTGACCATATCAACAACAAAATTAACAAATCATGTGATTATCTCAATAGATGCAGAAAAAAATTGACAAACTACAATAACCATTCCTATTAAAAATACTAGAGATCATAGGAATAAATGGAGTCTTCTTTAAAATGTTAGATAGCATCTATCAAAAACATCAGCAAGCATTATATGGAATGGGGAAAAACTAGAGGCATTTCCAATAAGATCAGGTGTAAAACAAGGATGTCCGTTATCACCACTGTTATTCAATATTGTGCTAGAAATGTTAGCTGTAACAATTAGAGAAGAAAAAGAAATTGGAAGAATTAGAATAGGCAAAGAAGAAACAAAGCTATCATTCTTTGCAGATGATATGATATATCTAGAGAATCTTAGAGAATCAAGTAAAAAATTACTTGAAATAATAAACAAATTTAGTAAAGTTGCAAGATATAAAATAAAACCACACAAATCATTGGCATTTCTATATATTACTAATAAAGCCCAGCAACAAGAGATAGAAAGAGAAGTTCCATTTAAAATTACTGTAGACACTATAAAATATTTTAGAGTCTACCTGCCAAAACAAACCCAGGAATTATATGAGTCCAATTATGAAACACTTCTTACACAAATAAAGTCAGATCTAAATAAATGGAAAAATATCAATTGCTCATGGGTAGGCCGAGCTAATATAACAAAAATGACAAT
The DNA here is from genome assembly GCF_003287225.1 of Phascolarctos cinereus. Classification (NCBI taxonomy): domain Eukaryota; kingdom Metazoa; phylum Chordata; class Mammalia; order Diprotodontia; family Phascolarctidae; genus Phascolarctos; species Phascolarctos cinereus. Next base: position 389,033,957 of record NW_027555847.1, on the reverse strand, counting down.
TCTACCTAAATTAATTTACTTAATCAGTGCCATACCAATCAAACTGCCAAAATTATTTTATAGAACTAGAAAAAAATAGCAAAATTCATCTGGAAGAACAAAAATTCCAGAATATCAAAGGAACTGATGAAAAGAAATGCAAACAACGGTGGCCTAGCTGTACCTGATCTTAAATTGTATTACAAAGCAGCAATCATCAAAACTACTTGGGACTGACTAAGAAATAGAATGGTAGATCAGTGGAATGCCTTAGGTATGCAAGACACAATAGTCAATGACTATGCCAATCTACTATTTGGTAAATCCAAAGACTCCAGCTTCTAGGATAAGAAATCACCATTTATTGAAAAAAAAAACTGCTAGGGAAACTGGAAAAAATGTATGTCAGAAACCAGGCATAGGCCAAGATTTTACACCTTATACCAAGTACACAATTTAGATATAAAGACTTATACTATAGGCAAACTGGAAGGTCAAGAAATAGTTTACCTTTCAGATCTATGAAGAAGGGAAGAATTTATGACCAAACAAGATATAGAGAACAGTATTAAATGCAAAATAGAAAATTTTGATTACATTAAATTGAAAAGTTTTCACACAAATAAAGTTAATGCATCCAAGATTAGGAGGGAAACAGAAAATTGAGGAAAATAATACAGCCAGTGTCTCCTATAAAGTCCTTATTTCTCAAATATATAGAGAACTGAGTCAAATTTATAAGAATACAAGTCATTCCCCAATTGATAAATGGTCAAAGGATATGAACAGGCAGTTTTCAGAGTAAGAAGCTAAAGCTATCTATAGTCATATGAAAAGAATGTTCTAAATCACTATTGATTAGAGAAATGCAAATCAAAATGACTCTGAGGTACCACATCACATCTATCAGATTAGTTAACATGACAAAACAGAACAATGATAAATGTTGGAGAAGATGTGGGAAATTGGAACACTAATACATTGTTGTTAGAGTTGTGAAATGATCAAAACATTTTGGAGAGCAATTTAGAACTATGCCTAAAGGGCTATAAAATTGTGCATACCCTTTGACCCAGCAATAGCACTTCTAGGTCTGTATCCCAAAGAGACCATAAAAATGGGAAAAGGACCCACATGTGCAAAATATTTACAGCAGCTCTTTTTGTGGTGGCAAAGATTTGGAAATTGATAGGATGCCCATCAGTTGAGGAAAGGCTAAACAAGGTGTGGTATATGAATATAATGGAATAATATTGTGCTATATGAAATAATGAGCAAGCAGACTTAAAAAAAAAACAAAACTTGGAAAGATTTACATGAACTGATGCAGAGTGAAATGAGCAGAACCAGGAGACCATTGTACACAGTAACAGCCACAATACAGGATGACTGACTTTGATAGACTTGGCTCTTCACAGCAATGCAAGAATCTAAGACAACTCCAAAAGATCCATGATGGAAATTGCTATACACACCCAAAGAAAGAAATACAGAGTCTGAATGCAGATAGAAGCATATTATTTGCTCTCCTTTTCCCTTGTTGTTTTGCTTTATTGCTTCATTCTTGTTGTTCCTCCCATTAGTTCTAATTATTCTTTACATCATGACTAATGGGATAATTTGCTTAACATGAATGAATATGTAAGGCCTATGTTGAATTGTATGTCATCTCAGGGCCGGGGGGAAAAAGTGAGAGGGGGAGAAAATTTGAAACTCAAAATCTTATGAAAGATAATGTTGAAAACTAAAAATAAATAAATTAGAAACAACAACAAAAACAACAACAACGAAGTTCAATGAGACATAGTCTTTCCCCTTAAGGGCAGAATTCTGGATTGAAGAACATCCATTTTTTATTAAAAGCTTTCAGTAATCGTAAGTCTATTTGTAGAATAAGGCATATACACACAAAGCTATAACTGAAAAGGGGAACCTGCATTTTGTATGTCAAGTGCATGAGGCCAACAATAAGTATTCTATAAGATCAGAAAAAAGAGAGATTACTGGGCTGTGGAAGTCAAGGAAATCTTGACCAGATTTTCTGGAATAAGTGTTATTTAATGAGGCTCTGAAAAATATCGGAATTATCCTCCTTAAAGAAAGATCTGGTCGTTTCCTTACCTGTTTAAAAAAATCTCAGTGACTCCCTACTGCCTACTAAGTAAAATTCAAAGCACTTTGACTGATAGTATCCAAACTCTCCACAGTCTGGCAGTATCCTACCTTCCCAGACTAACATTATACTCTGTCTCTCCACATAATGTACACTCCATCCCACTTGGACTTCACCATTCCTTTCTAAACATCACTGAACTTTCCTCCACTTACACCTTTGCTTGTGCTACTTAACATGCCTATGATACCCTCCCTGCCCTCTTATTTGTCAGTGCAATTCCAATCTGTGCTTTACAGTCTTGATCCCTGATACCTTACCATATCCCCCTTTTATAGGCAGGCAGAGGTTAATGATTTGCCAAACACCAAGTGGCTGTTAAATGTCTGAAGTAGAAAATGTCTGAGGTCAAATTTAAACTCAGTTCTTCCAGATTTCATGTCCAAAATTATTTACTGAATCACTTCAGTCCATATGACCATCAACATGATAATGATCAACATTAATATCATCATCATCATCAACATCATCATCAACATCACTTCTTCAAAGTTAAAGCTACTTTCCTGTAGGAGGAAGGAGATGGGAATGTTACCCAGGGTGAGGTACTATAGGTTATGAGGCTATACACTCTAAGGCCATTATGGTAGCTGTAATGGCCTGGCAAAATCTTTCAAATGGTAGTGAATTTGACTATGGTAATACCATTGATTGGCTTAATATCCTCATAAATATGATGCAACTGCTTCCAAGTGTCAAAAATAGTGTGACAGAGTTCTAGGCTAATCTATAAAAATCATCATGGGGATCAAAATGACAAGGAATTTTGCAGAGGATGAGGTATTTCTATCTGTCCTGATATCAGAAAAAGGCAAAATAAGCCCAAATAAATCAGAAATATCAATACCTGATATGTTGTAAATGCTTCAATATAGATGGTACTGACAATTAAAGTGGCAAGCCCCAAATTCTCATGGACTGAAGGTGTGAAAACTTTCATTATGTGCCAGTACTGAAGAGATAAAGACTAAATGTCTTTTTATCAGTGTATGCTTATGGAAACTTCTTCAACCAATGCCATTTGGTACCGTTTCTGCATTTATGATCTCAGAAAGTTGCCTAGAGATTCGAAGGGTTAAGTGACTTGTTCACACAGCCAGTATATTTAAAAAGTGGGACCTTAACCCAATTATTTCTGGTTTCAAGGCCAGTCTTCTACCCATTATTCTATCCTCCACAAAACTGGAAACATATCTTATAGTTATAAGCAATGGTTTCATATTTCTTTTTGTTATTCTGATCTTCACATCCCATAAGCTATTCCTGACTGGTGCAAAATAACTGTAGGAAAAAAAAATTACTTTATTTCTAACCCAAGATTAGGGAAAATAAAAAAAAATTGGGAAGTTACTAAAATCTGAAGAGAAAAAAACCTGAAGCCCCAAGTAGTCATTAAAATCATCAGTTAATGGAAACTCTGGGAATTTAGTATAAAAACAAAAGAGACAACAAAAACAATACCTTTGTCAAATGGTTTTGAAAAGGAAATGGGTGTATTTAGACTGGGATTTTAAAAGGTACTTTTCAGAAATTGATGGCATAAATCCATCAGGCAAACCAATTATATAAAAATATGAGTAACCTCTAAAAACAGTTAAGTGTTCCCTATTACTATTATGGACAAATGCATTCTGCTTTAAAAGTTATGAAAAGTGGGAAAAACCTTTCAAGACTTGAATAATACAATGTACATGGTGGCTGTTACCAATGTAAGAACAATGAGAAGAAAGGTTGAACTATTAAGGAATACTCCTTAGCACACACCATTATGGCAGAAGTAACTCCAGAAAGTTTTTTTTTAATTTAAAAAAAAACATTAGATGAATATCTAGGTGTTACAGATAAATGAAATTTTGAATTTCACCTGTCCTAATGGAAGGAACAACAAAGAAACATTTGGAATGGAATCTGGTGAAAAAAGCTTATCAGAAATCCAAATTTTGGGGCAGCTAGGTGGTGCAGTGGATACAGCTCCGCCTTGGAGTCAGGAGGACCTGAGTTCAAATCCGGTCTCAGACACATAACACACAACACTTATTAGTGTGTGACCCTGGGCAAGTCACTTAACCCCAATTACCTAGCCAAAATATAAGCAAACAAACAAACAAAATCCACATTTGATTAATTAGCAGTAGGAAATAACATAAAAAGGTCCAGGCAAAGCAAAAATGTGAAGTAACTCAAAGAACAAAAGCATTTGATATCAATCAAAAACTGTACTGTGGAAGGTGAGAAGTAAAGGAAATAGAAGGTAAAAATAAAACACCCTATAATATGGAAGATATAGAAAATTCTTAGTCATCTCTATGGTTGTAAGAAGTCCAACACAACTAAAACACAAGTTATGTTAAATAAGAGATAGAAAACTTGAACATCATTAATGTATTAAACAATATAGTATTAACGTAAAGTGAGGTGACAAACTCTAGTTTCTCCTCAAACCAGAAAAATCACAAGGCCAAAAAAGATCCATAATTATTGCTTCAAACGCTCAAATTAGCACATGGATTGTGATTGTGTTTAAAACACTTCACCATCTTCTCTGATGCAAGTCTGATTTCATAATTTTAACAGAAATATATATATATATATATATATATATATGTATGTATATATATATATAAATGGCTAAAAGATATCACAAATGATTCCTTCAAATGTAATTTAATTCCATGTTTTTTGTATTTTTTTAAATATAAATTTATTTATTTGTAGTTTTCAACACTCATTTCCACAAGTTTTTGAGTTCCAAATTTTCACCCTGTCTCACCCCTCTCCCCACCCCAAGATGTCATGCATTCTGAATATCCCTTCCCCTAGTCTGTCCTCTTTTCTTTCTCTCCCCTCTTCTCTTATCCACTTCTCCTTCTATTTTCCTGTAGGGCAGGAGAGACTTCTGTACCCCATTTCTGTGTTTCTTATTTCCTGATAGCATATGAAAACATTTTTTTAAGCATATGTTTTTAAAACTTTAGGTTTCAAATTTTCTCTCTTCCTCCCTCACAACCCACCCTCATTGAAAAGGCAAGCAACTCAATATAGGTTGTACATGTGCAGTTATGCAAAACACTTCCACAGTAGACATGTTGTGAATAACTAACTCTATTTCCCTTAATCCTATCTGCCCTCCATTTATTCTGTTCTTTCTTTTGACCCTGTTCCTCCTCAGAAGTATTTACTTCTGATTACACCCTTTTCCAATCTGCCCTCCTCTCTATCATCCCCCTGCTCTCTTGTCCCCTTCTCCCCCTATTTTCTGTAGGGTAGGACAATTTCCATACCCAATTGAATGTGTATGTTATTCCCTCCTTAAGCCAAATCCTATGAGAATAAGATTAATTCATTCCCTCTCACCTTCCCCCATTTCCCCTCCACTGTAAGAAACTTTTCTATTTTTTTGTGAGATAATTTACCCCATTCTACCTCTCCCTTTCTTCTTCTCCAAGTATAATCCTCCCTCATCCCTTAATTTTATTCTCCAGATATGACCCCTTAATCTTCAACTCACCCTGTGCCTTCTATCTATCTATATATACATACATATAATTTTTTTCCTTCCAACTACCCTAATACTGACAAAGGTCTCATGAGTTATAAATATCATCTTTCCATGCAGGAATGTAAACAGTTCAATCTTAATAAGTCTCTTATGATTTCTCTTTCCTGTTTACCTCTTCATGTTCCACTTGAGTCCTGTATTTGAAAGTCAAATTTTCTATTCAGCTCTGGTCTTTTCATCAGCAATGCTTGAAAGTCCTCTATTTCACTGAATGACCATTTTTTTCCCCTGAAGGATTATACTCAATTTTGCTGGGTAGGTGATTCTTGGTTGTAATCCTATCTCCTTTGCCCTCTGGAATATTATATTCCATGCCCTGCGGTCCTTTAATGTAGAAGCTGCTAAATCTTGTGTTATCCTGATTGTGTTTCCACAGTACTTGAATTGTTTCCTTCTGGCAGCTTGTAATATTTTCTCCTTGACCTGGGAACTCTGGAATTTGGCTACAATATTCCTAGGAGTTTTCCTTTGGGGATCTCTTTCAGGAGAGATCTGGATTCTTTCAATTTCTATTTTGCCCTCTGGTTCTACTATATCAGGGCAGTTTTCCTTGATAATTTCTTGAAAGATGATGTCTAGGCTCTTTTTTTGATCATGGCTTTCAGATAGTCCAATAATTTTTAAATTCTCTCTCCTGGATCTATTTTCCAGGTCAGTTGTTTTTCCAATGAGATATTTCACATTGTTTTCTAATTTTTCATTCTTTTGGATTTGTTTTACAGTGTCTTGATTTCTCATAAAGTCACTAGCTTCCAATTGCTCTATTCTAATTTTTAAGAAGTATTTTCTTCAGTAGTCTTTTGGACTTCCTTTTCCATTTGGCCAATTTTTCTTTTTAGGGCATTTTCTCCTCATTGGCTTTTTGGACCTCTTTTGCCATTTGGGTTAGGCTATTTTTTAAGGTGTTAATTTCTTCAGTATTTTTTGGGTCTCCTTTAGCAAGCTGTTGACTTGTTTTTCATGATTTTCTTGCATCACTCTCATTTCTCTTTCCAGTTTTTCCTCTGCTTCCCTTACTTGCTTCTCAAAATCCCTTTTGAGCTCTTCCAAGGCCTGGGACTGATTCATATTTTTCTTGGAGGCTTTGGATGTAGGAGCTTTGACTTTTTTGTCTTCTTCTGGTTGTATATTTTGATCTTCTTTTTCACCAAAGTAAGATAATATAGTCTGACTCTTTTTGCTTTGCTTGCTCACGATCCCAGCCAATTACCTGAGTTTTAAACTCTTTGTTAAGGTAACAGTCTGCTTCCAATGCGGAGAATGTACTGTCCTAAGCTTCATGGGTTTGTACAGCTGTTTTCAGAGATACTTGTAGGGACCTGTAAATTTTCAGTTCTTCCAAGGTGGTATGATAAGGGGTGAGGTGTTTACCCCTTTCCTGGCCTGTGAGCACAGGTATTCCTTTCTGTCCTGAAACTGTGAGGAAGGGTTCCTCTCTACAGCCACTACAAGCACCACCATGCCAGTGCTCCTCCTCATCCCAGCACCGCCTTCCAGAACTGTGACCCAGATCCAAACAAGGGCAAAGCAAGAGATCCCTGCAATCTCTCTCTGATCAGCCACTGGATTCTCCCTCAGTCTGTGGGCCGGAAGCTCGGGAAGCAGCTGTTCCCCCCAGGGCCACGCTCTTGGGGAATGGAGCTGAGACCCCGCCTTCCTTTCTCAGCACCGACAGAAACAGACTTTTCCCACTGACCTCCTAAGTTGTCTTTGGTATTAGTGGATTGAGGAGTCTGGAAACCTCCACTTTTGCCCCTGATTCACTCCTCTGAGGCCTGCTCCAGGTTCCCTGAAGCCTGTGTACCCACACTGCGCTGTGCTCCCAGCCCGGCGCGATATACCTTTCTGATCAATCATCCAGGTTGTCTTAGGCTGGAAATTTGTTTCACTCTGTCTTTTTGTGGGTTCTGCTGCTTCAGAATTTGTTTAAAGCCATTTTTTATGAGTATTTGAAGGGGATTGGGGGAGAGCTTAAGCAAGTCACTGCTTTCAAGCCGCCATCTTGGCTCCGCCCCCCATGTTTTTGTATTTTATGCAAAATATTTGCAGCTTGTTTCACTAAAAATAATCTATGAACGCTTGTGAAGTAAACTACATTATTGAGGAGCCAAAAGATTATGCCAAAAATCTGAGATTTAAGATGAGAAACTTATTATTGATTTCATAATTATTGAACAACCTTTCTGGAAATACAATAAGATTATTGATTTCATAATTATTGAACAATCTTTTTGGAAGTACAGTAAGACTTATACTCTATTGTTTATCACAAATCTTTGACTCAGTTCTGTACTTATGGCTTATTCATGGACTAGAAATATGCACGATAGAACAAGGTAAAAAGAGAATGCTAGAGTATTTTATGTTCATATGGAAAGCTATTCACTAAACCATGGCATCAATCCAGTAAAGTAAAAAGCATAAAGTTTGATATGAAGTATGACCTTTTTCAGGGAGATAGATTAAGCTCATTAAAGTTCTGCCTAATCTTAAATCTACTGTTATCTCACCCAAATAAAATTAAGCATGGCTTACAAGTTAAAGGATGTACATCTCTTGATGTACGTGAATGACACAGACTAAATAAGTGCACTGAGAAAACACTACATGCACCTCTTTCATTCAATGGAATGAATCATTCTCCAACAATATCAAGTCATGTGGCCTTTTTAAAGGTAAAAATTTTAGCATAAGTCAAAGAAAGACAGTAACTGGAGGTTTCAAAGCTTGAATCTGGATGTGAAACTTAACTATTGGATGGAGTTGACATTTACAAATACCTTGTTCTCCTCCAGGCCAAAAAAAAAAAAAATCTAACATAAAAATATGAAGGGAAAGGCTGTGGTTTGACTGAATATGTTAAGACATTTTGCAGGATCTTGAAATCAAACCTGAAAGGGAAGAACATGTTCAAATCAATTAATGCCTTTGTAACATTATACAGATTCAGACCTACAAAATGGGCTATGACTGATATGAAAAATATCCCAACAAAAACCCAAAGAAATGAACAAAACTCAGGATTCATCACTCTAAGACAAAGTTAAATTCTTATTTCCCCGAAAGGAGGAAGGGAGTTCACTGACATTCTCAAAGAGTTTAAAAATAGGTAAAATACACATAAATGCATTTCAAGGGGCAGCTAGGTTGCACAGCGGATAGAACACTACACTTAGAATCAGAAGGACTCATCTTTATGAATTCAAATTGTTTCAGACAATTATTAGCTATGTGTGACCCTGGGAAGTTACTTAGCCCTATTTGCCTCAGTTTCTTCATCTGTAAAAATGAACTGGAGAAGGAAAGGCAAATCACTCTAGTGTCCTCGCCAAGAAAACCTCAAATGGGGTCATGAAGAGTTGGACACAACTCTTGACTGAAAAATTTTGAACAGGAAAATATCACCTTCCTGAATAGAATAAAGGCTGACAATGCCTTTATGCTTTTGGATTTTTTTTTTTTTTAGAGTCGTAGCGGCTTTACTGGGGGACAGACAGAAAGTACCAGGTGATTAGGATTTGGCATTGGGGCCCTTCTTCTTGCCAAAGGTGGATAGCGTCGGTTGTACTGCATCCTCCTCTTAGCACGCCCGGTCTTCTTCTTTTCCTGCTTGGCCACCTTGGGAGTCTGACCTCTCACTTTTCCAGCTTGGGCCAAAGAGCCATAGACTTTACCTCCCAGCATCCAAGCAGCCACTTCCAGAGTGGCCAGAGGCTCCACCCCGCACTGCCCTAAGATGGCTTCATCCTCCAGCAGGCAGCCACCTAGAAGCAGGACCTGGTCCTAGGGAGCGATGCCCTCCAGGGATGCCACATGGGCCTTGATCTGGGCGACGGTCTCCTGCCTGGTCACCTCGAGGGTGTGCAGAGCCTGCGCGGGGACAAACAGCTGCATGGTGGCGACTCGGCCACGCTAGGCCTGCTTCCGCGGCGGCGAAGATGGAGACCAGAAAGAGAGAGAGTGCTTTTGGATTTATTGAAAGAAACTGAAAATGGTTTCTTCTGGATAAAGACTGCAAAATGACTAAATTCCAAGACTGGAGTCAATAGGCTGTCCATAAGAAACATCTGCATGAACTCAGCCACTAATATGCCAACAAAATATCAAAGATATGGTTTTGTTTATGGAAATAGAATGATTTAAGATAGCAGTTCAGGACCAAATCAATGGCACCAGAAAATTCAGAAGAGGAGCTTTTAAGGAGAGCAAATTTGAAAATCACTGAAGACTGTGTAAATAAACAGTAAAAATTATGCAGCACATCATTACAAGCTGCAAAAAAATTAGCAACCATAGAATACCTAGCAAGACTTTATCTGGTAGTTATGCCAGAAACTTGTTCTGTCATGAGTTAGAAGACAACAAATGACCATGCTACAAATGCAGACCTCAAAATATCTTTGAGAACTCACCCAAGAAATTACTGGAATCTGACCATTATTCAATCTCTCCTCAGCCCCACCTCTTATTTAGAATCACTTAAGATGCCAGTCTCCTTCTTTCCCAATCGCCTTTGATTCTTCCTTATATACTATAATTGTGTGTGTATGTATGTTGCCTCGACTAATAGAATGTAAATTTCTTGAAGTCAAGTAGATTTTTATTTTTGTTTTTTATATCCCTAGTGCTTTACACTGTGCCTCACACATGGTAGATATTTAATATATGCCAGTTGATTATTGACTGATATTAGACTTTTATATTAAAAAAAATCAGTTGCAAAAATGGGGGTGAACAATTGCTCAAATGCTTTATAGTTTACAAAGTACTTTCCTCAAATATGTGAGGTAGGTGGTATGAACATTTTATCCCTTTTTTATAGAAAAGGAAGTGGACTCAGTGATATCAAGGGACTTTACCAAGGTCATTTGGCTAGTAAATGTAGAAGCATGACTTTTATGACTAATTTATTCCTAGTAAATGGTTCCCTTACATATCATACAGTTATACAAAAGAAAGAAATAGAGATGGCAGTGAGGTACAGGTCTTTGTATACTGTTTGTCCCTGACCCAAACCACCCACACCGAGGCACCAGGTGAGAAAAATTGCCAGTGAAGTCCTGTTATCTCCAATCTTACTGCCAATTCTCCTTTCTACTTACTAGCTGGATTCTCTCCACAGGTATTCTGGTAAATGTTTAACAGACAGCTCTCTGGGGAAAAATTATATATATACATACATATGTGTGTGTGTATATATCTATATATTCATATATGTGTACATGTAATTTATAAATTTATATATACATTTATAATTTATATATAATGCACCTTAAGTTTAATTTGTATTATTAACATTTTCCCCGTCACTTCTTAAGTCTAGACAATAACTAAAACAACACATCAAGCCTTGGTTTGTAGATTTTGCTTATTTCCTAGGTATAAATATTCATACTGAGAATTTAAAAATTGGCTTGTTCAAGCTGGCTCCAGCATGCTGCTCACTCCCTCCAGTCCTTATATTCTTCCACTCCTTCCCCTACAACATGACTTTTCCAACCCTGTGAAATGGAACCCATAAATTCTACATAACTTGGTCATATGTATATGTGTCATATCTATCATATTTCATAAAGATTAAAATAAATAATTTTTAAAACTATAAATAAGTACTGTAATATTATTAATTGTCTTATAACTGGATAGTGTATGGCCTCGCCTTCTATATTTGTTGTTGTTATTTCTTTCATATTTCTTTAGAAAGGTTTTCAATACCAAGAGGATGGTAAGTCAGGTCATATTCTACCACAGCTCTAGGCAGCTAGATGGTGCCATAATGCATAGAGCTCTGGGCTTACAGTCATGAAGACCAGTCACTTAACCTCTGATTGTCTCAGTTTCCTCAACTATAAAATGGAGATAATAACAGCACCTACCTCTCAGAGTTGGTGCAAAGATCAAATAGAATTATCTATTTGTAAAGTACTCAGCACAGTGCCTGGCAACCCAGGGATCCTTATGTAGGTTTTAGGGGTGCCCATTTTTATTTGAGTTTGACACCACTGCCCTGTAACAATGAAATCATAAGTCAAGCTAATCACAAGTCAAAGGAACAATAATCATTTATTAAGAGATTACCAGGTGTAATGTACCAGGTGCTGTGCTAAGTACTAATGATGCAAATGAAAAAAAGAAAAGAAAAAGAAAAGAAAAGAAATCTCAGGCATTGGTAGTTGGGAAGGAAAGTTTCTTGGGCAGGGAGACTTTTCAGGCCTTTGTGATCTCATCAATCACTCACTCTGTTTACATCTCAGGCTAGTCTTATCTGGAGAAAATCTATTATAATTTTTGGCTAGTTTCCTTGTTCAAATCTCCCAAGTCCAGAGATGCTTCTGTGTCATATCCCTGGACCTTCCTTTAGGATGGTTCTCAGCCAGCATGGACAATCTTACTTTGAAGTGCAGAAATTAAACACCGATCTTTCCCTTCCCTCCTGACTCCCCCCCCCAAAAAAAAAAAAAACTCTGCCTCAAAAAATTTCACTGCAAGAAATAAGTGATAATCTCTTTCTCTCCCCCACTGAAGTCCCTGCCCTCAGATTCAGTGTTTGAAGGCAGGAAGAAACATGAATCAAGTCACTGATTAGGTAGGCTCTTTCTACACTTTGTCTTGGTGGGATTCCCAAACTCCTTTATTTGTATCTGAATTACTAAAAGATGAATGCTGGCCATCACAAGACATAATGAGATTCAGAGAATAAAAATCAAATGCATCAAGTCAAAGGAAATCAGAGTCAGGCAGAAGGGTCCTCAGAGAGGAGAACAAAAGCGATAAGGACAAAGAAAAAGGAAAGCGAGAGTGAAGAAAAGGTAGGATAACAGAGTGGAAAAAAGAGAGAAAGGCATTAGATGAACATGAGCAATAAAGGAAATGTCACTCACTATGAGTCTCTCCTCAGCAAAGCCCCAGTTTTCAAGAAAGGTATGAGGGGATAATTCCTGCCAAAAGCTCTAACTGAATTCTCTGAGGAAGAAGATCTCAGGAGTCAAAAGGAAACAATTATTCTACTTCCCAAAGCCCCATTCACCATCTTTATATATGTATGGACACAAGTACTCTTTCCTGGACATCTCTCCCTTAACACATGTTGGTTCTTCCATTAGAATATAAGCTTCTTGAGGTCAGGTGCTGTCTTTGCTTTTGTATTTATATACATTCATTCATTCATTCATTCATTCAACCACCATTGACCTGAAGTTCTGCCACTAGCCAGATACCTATCCAACTTGGAAACCTTGAAGCACTATACATTTGGCAAAGTACTTGAAATACTTTTTTTTCAGGTGTATAAATCATGTTTCCCCATTTAGAATCTGCACTCACTGATGGCAGGAATGGCTCCTTTTGTTTTTTTTTTTTTTCCTACATCTTCTATTGTATCTAGCACAGGGTCAGAAACACAGTGGGCATAATCACTTGATTGTTAAGAGATATGATGGAATGGCTAACAATATATCATAGGATAGAATCATGCTTGTGATTTGTGGTGATGACTCTTACGGTTGAAAGAGGTCACTGGAGGATCAAGGAAGTAGTCATGGGAAGACTTTTTGGCAGTGGTAAAACATGAGTTCAACCGTTCAGAATATGTAGGATTCATACAGCAAGAAAAGGAGTAGAGTAGGCATTCTGAATGAAGCAGATGTCATTTATTCTGGGACAGGTAGAGGAGCAGCAAATTTTTGAACTTACCAGAGTAGAATGCTGAAATCATAGATGTTTTGCAGTTGGATAGTGAAGGTAGAAGTGTGGACCAATAAAGTGGATTGTAATGACCTTGTCTTCTTTGCTTAGAGCTTAGTTTCTGTTCTTGCTCAACTCATTTGCATATCAGTCAGAGAAGATCTTGGGAATAATGAGGGGTGGGGTTATAGCCCTAATTTTTACACAATTCTTATAGTATTTTTTTCAGTCTTTGAAATGTATTTGGGGAGTCACAGAATTCCCTTAAGGAGTCACAAGGAATTTTTAAACTCTAAATTAGTTAATTACTGGAACTGCAGACTTTGTTTTAGTACACGACATAGGTAGTTATTTGAGCAGAATGAATTTAACCTTGGAGGCACCTTGGTTTTCTTGGGTGTTGGCTTAACTAGATGTGATATACTCATTGTCTCAGTAGTTATGCATGAAGACAGTTCAGATTGCCCTTATTAGAGAGAGGCTTTCTAGTCACAACACCTTAGTAGAAAGGAAGAGAGAATCAATAGATGGCCTTAAAAATTTCAAGCCCAGTAAAAGGTAGCAGCAAATGTCTCATTGTCTAATGATTCTTGGTAAACACATTGCAATGCCCAGTTAGATAGAAAGATGACACCCATCACAAAGAATGACTATACAATAGAGATCATATACCCCCAAAAGGTAATACACCAAGAAGAGAGGAGAAACAGAGAACTTGTGTGCAAATCTCATCTGTGACCTTTATTACCTGAGGGGGTCCTGGACAATCACATAATTTTCTTGGACTTCAATGAGCTTAGCTGTAAAATGAGGGTATTAGATTCCATTCAGCAAAAAGTGGCAGGTATCTTCACAATGACAATACCAAAGGACATCAGTAGCCCTACAATGTAAAAATTTTGAGATCTGCCCTGTTCACATGTGGGGACATTTCATGTGCTTCACCCAAATGTTCCTGGAACGTGTTTGTTCACACATGACCCATAGCCATACCTGCTTCTTTATATATCTATGCACGTATGTTGGTCATATGTTCCCTGTGTATGTGCCCTTTTCCTCTGGTGGTACAAACATACGGGGACCTATACCCCATACATATATGGAGACATTTTTTATCATTTGATTTTCTGTACTGTTTTTCTCTGGATAGTGTTAAAAAGTAAACACATTTGTAATGAAACGTGACTTATGGTTCAGGGAATAAATTGAACCACAGAGTGCCCCCAGCATAGAATATTTGGGGGGCACATTTTATTGGGGTTTCAAAGGTGCTACACACAAGTAAAAGGAAATGGTTTATTATGATGGGTAACACATTTACATATTCCAGAAAGAGTTGAAACAAAGTAATGAATGACAGAACCATGGGTTTCTAATAATTTCTTCAAAGCAGCAATGAGGAATGCCAGGGGGCTCTGATGTTTGACTGTTGGTTAAGATGGGTAATTCAAGCAAAGATTGAATGAATTCAGTCTCTGTCTCTTCCGCCCTCCCTCTGTTCTTCTGTCTCCCCTGTTGAATGACTTGAGTTTCTCATTTTTGTTTCAATATCCATTGAAAATTCCAGGGGACAATCCTGAGTCAATACCAGACCAGAACAACCCCAATTAAAGCCCCACATTGGTCATTACTTCTGTGATATCAAGCAAGTCACTCTATGGGCCTCAGTTTATTCATCTGTAAAATGTACTAAATGTACCCTAAGCTTCATCCCATCTCTAAATCTCAGATCCTATGCCTCTCATGTGGGCAGATCCTTCGTTTAGAGATGACCAGTGCACCTAACATGGGATAGCTGTTTACTTAGATTTTCTTTCTAAAACAAAGATGTTTACAATGAGGTATCATATGAATAGTAGATACTAAATGTCCCCCTTCATAAATGTGGTGTGCATTCTCCCACAATTACATATAACATCAGGGCAAAGAGTGGGTAAAAACTTAGAATATACTGGTAGTGAGGCATGTGTTCCATATGCAACCAAGTCAGAACATGCCTCCAATATAGCAGTGCCTTGATATCCTTTCTGCTGCTCTTCCTTGGGTACAGTGTCTCTTCTGAGCTAAGGCAAAGCACAGCTATTCCTTTGTTCCTCTATTTGAGCATCAGCAAAGCTACAGAAGAGAATGAATATCTTTTGTTAAAGAAGCAGTGAAGAGAGCAGTGTATTAAGTCTAAACACACACACACACACACACACACACACACACACCACACACACACACAAAACCCTCCCTCCTACCCCACCTCCCATCCTGTATTTTTTTCTTGTAGTTCTTAGGATATCTTTCCTGGGGTACTACTAAAAACCCTCCTTTTGATCATCCTTTATTCAAAGGCACTGTCTCCTTCATTTTCCCTTTTATGGAAAAGATCCAACCAGTTAATAATTCACCAAGGGGCTCTACCTATAGTTATCAGTCCATCTGCAACATGTTCTGGAATCGATTTCCTCAGCTCAAGCCTGTGCTGTATTCCTTTAAATACACCACGATCTACAGCTTGATCTACTGATCTCTATCTGCCATATTAACAAATCCTCTGATTTCCACCTTTCTTTACCCAGTGGCAGTGTGAGGCCAGCAGGGGCAAATCAGCAATGTCATCTTAAGTCACTTTGGAGTCCCTCTGCGGGTTCAAGTCTCACAAGGTCAAGATGTAGCTCATCGTATTTGCTGTAAATGAGACTAGCTACTGCTAATACCCAGGGCTTGACCTTGTGAAAACTGTGAAACTCTCCCCAAATATTTTCTTGCTACTACTGCACCTATGCTACTGTCAGGCTACTTAGGGCACTGCATTCCATGCTACTTTGCCTCTAGGAAGGCCCAATCCACCTCTTTTTCTCTCCAAATATTTCTTATCATTCCTTCTTCCTCCCCTCACATGAAAACCAACATATCATCGTTTTAGGAGCTTCAGAAGTAACTAGCTAGCAAATCTATGATAAACTAGTTCTTGCTAAGCTGTTAATTACTTAGGTTGCTGCCCCATTTCATGGATGATGATACTTTGAAAGATGATTCTGAATCAAGTAATACCTTATGCCAAAAGAATGATTCTCAAAGGGAAGACATACCACCACTGTGTCAGGCCTGTGAAGAAATCACTAGGGACTGGCTAGAAGAGCAAATCATTCCATGTGGACAAGACCTACCTTGCAGGTACCTCTGGTCAGGGTTGGAAAGGAAATCCATATTGAGTTTCGTTTCTATTAGAAGGAGGAATTCTAGAAGTTGATGCAATATGGGCCTAGAGGAAAGTGTTCTGGTTTCAGATCAACATCTTCCAAACAGAGGGCAAACTTAGTCTCAACCAAAGGAAAACTAAATATACATTATGTATAGAGTATACTCTGTGTGCAGAGTGCCATGCTTGGAAACTGGGGGACATACAAAGCTTATAAGACATGGTTTCTGTCATCATCTTCATCATCATCATCATTTATATAGTGCTTGCTATGTTCCAGGCACCGTGCTTAGCACTTAATAATTTTTATCTTATTTGATCCTCACAACAACTTTGCAATGCAGGTGCTATTATTATCCCTGTTTTACAGATGAGAAAACTGAGTCAGACAAGGGTTAAGTGGCTTGACCAGGGTCACACAGCTTGTAAGTGTGTCAGAGGCTGGATTTGAACTCATTTCTCACTGACTTCTGGCACTTTGGGCACTAGGATGCCCCTTAACTGCTCCATCACATAGATAACAGTCTAGTGGGGGAAGAAACATATATAGGTCTAATACAAATGTTGTATGATGACTGAATTTTGACATCACAAAACAAAGTAATGTGGGAAAAGAACTCTAAAGGGTTATGAGTGTTAAGAATGTCTAGGAAATGTGACTGGATTCAGAAAGGATTTGGTTCAATTCATAATCTTTTATTATGTATCTATTATGGACAAGGTATTGTTCTGGGTTCTAGGCACAGAGAGACCCAAAATAATATGGTTCTTGCCCTTGAGGAGCTTGTATTCTATGAAAGGGGCATGCCTTAGGATTACAGATAAATATATGACAATTGAAAGTGTGACAAAGGTCAAAGAGAGATCTGGACAAAGTGCTCTGGGAATACTCAATGAGGGAGAGTACAAATTTTAGCTTGAGGGAATAAGAAGGCTTTAGGAATGAGACAGTAAACAAAAGATGGTGTTCCTGCATTTTGAAACAAGAATTTCTTATATGTGTCATATATTTACAGCTGAAAGGTACCCTAGAGACCAACTAGTCTACTTCATTTATTTTACACATAAGGAAACTAAGGCTCTGGCACCTGAGCTGAGTCTTGAAGGAAGAAAAGGACTCTGGGAGGTATGATGAAGATAAAGTGCATTCCAAGTGAGGGGAAACAGCCTGCATGCATAGACCAAAACAGAAGGCTAAAGTTATTGCTTGATTGAGAATCATCTTTCAAAGTATAAGCATCCCTGAGATGGGGTGGCACCCTAAGCCAAGTTTAAGAGATAGCTGGAATTTTCAAACTTTTTTGTAGTGCAAAACATGTGAAATAAAATAATAAGAAATATGGCTGGAAAGGTAGGTTACAGCAAGCCTATAGAGGACATTAAATACCAGGCTAAAGAATTTGTATTTTATACCATAAGCAATAAGGAACTATTGGACTTTTTTTTTAACATCAGGAAGATATGATCAGAATTGTGACTTAGGAAAATTGGGAGACGGTCATCACCTGTTTGGGGAGAACAGCAATAAGAATAGATGCCATTTATATATTATTTAAAGGTTGTCAGTGTTTTAAATATATATGTATATATCCATATATAAATATGTATATGTGTATATGCATATACACTCATGCTTATATTTACATACACACATATGCATATATGTATATACACACATACATACACATATGTGTGTATATATGTGTGTATATGTATATATATATTATATATATATATATAATATATATATATATATATATATATATATATATACACATACATACACACACACACAATCTCATCTGATCTCCACAATAACTCTGAAAAGTAAAGTTATTACCCCATCTTACAGATCAGTAAAATTTAGATTCAGAGAGACTGAATAATTTTCTCATGGTCACACAGCTAGAGTTGGGGCAAGATTTGACCTCATGTGTCCCGATGATGAATGACATGCTGATCAACACATTTGAGTTTTGGTTGTATGAAATGGTGATTTTCAACCTAGAAAGTTAGGGAAGTAGATCACAGCTGTCTTTAAATCTTTGAAGGGCTGGTGTGTGGTGTGTATGTGGTTCTTCTTGGCTCAGAAGGCAGAACTAGGAACATGCCATCTTTAATGACAACCTAAAGGTTCTGAACCTTTCCCCAAGTATCCTTAATTTCCCTAAATAGCAGACAGTCTATTATGCTCTTCTGATGGAACTGTTCATGTAAGTGAAGTGTAGCATATTTCATGTGAGTAACTGATGGTGTTATAGACTAAAGTTATTATATGGAGAACCAATATTCTCTTCATGTTGATTCAACAAGTAAATAGTCATCTATGAAGTTGCAAATATGCTCTAGGCCAGGGTTGGGGAACCTGTGGCCTTCTAGGTCCTTGGGTGTGGCCCTTTGACTGAGTCCAAGTTTTACAGAACAATTTGTTCTGTGATGTTTGGATTCAGTCGAAGGGATGCATTTGAGGACCTAGAGGGCCACATGTGGCCTTGAGTCTGCAGGTTCCCCACCCCTGGAAGAGTGCTCTAGGCACTCTTCTAGCCTCTAGAGATAGGGATAAACACTTTGATTTCATTGGTATAGAACAAGGATTCTAATCTTCAATTTCTTCTTCTCTACTGGTTTCTTCCCACAAAATCCTTACTTGATCCATTCCCCCTCCCCCACGCTATCCATACCTAACTATCATCCCATATCTCTCCTACTTCTCATGGCTAGACTACTTGGGGTCATCTCTACTTGGTGCCTCCACTTCCTTTGCTCTCAATCTCTAAACCCCTTTGCAGTCAATCTTCTGACCTCATCATTCAACTGAAACTGCTCTCCAACGTTACCAGTGATTGCCTAATCACCACATCTAATACATTTTTTTCTCATTCTTCTTCATCCTTCTTTTCTGTCTTTTCTGCAGTCTCTGACAGTTTTGTTCATTCTCTTCTCCTTGATACTCTTTTCTCTTTAGATTTTCATGATCCTTTTTCCTGGTTTTCCTCCTACCTGTTTGAATGTTCCTTCTGAGTCTTCTTTGCCGAGTCATACCAAGTATATCCAAAAACTCTGTCATAGGCTGTTTTTTGTACTATTTTGCTTAGTGATCTCAACAGCTATTTTCGATTCAATTATTAATTCTATGTTCATGTTTCTCAGATCTTCTTATCCAACCCTCACCTTTCTACTTATCTCCAGTCTTGCCTGTTGGGCATCTCAAACTAGATGTATTATAAATTCTTAAACTCAATACATCCAGAACTGAACTTATTATCATCCCTTCCAATCCAATATCTCCCTCTTTCTAACTCTCTCACAACTATTGAGAGCAACACCATCCTCTCAGTCACCTAGGCTCACAACTATTTGTCTTCCTTGACTCCTCACTCTCACTCCCGATATTCAATCTGGTGCCAAGAACTATTGATTATACTTTCGTAACACTTCCTACCTCTCCTCTGACACTGCTACCTCCCTAGTGTAGGGCCTCATTATCTCACAACTGGACTATTGTAATAGCCTGTTGATTAGTCTCTCTGACTCAAGTCTTTCCCCACTTCAGTCTATCCTCTACTCAGATATCAAAATGGTCTTCTTAAAGTATAAATCTTACCATGTCACAGACCCTCATCCTCCTTTAATAAACTCTAGTGCAAGGGTGGGGAACCTGTGGTCTCAAGGCCACATGTGACCCTCTGGGTCCTCAAGTGTGGCCCTTTGACTGAATCCAAACTTGAAGAAACAAGACAAAACAAAACAGTTAACACAACAGTAGTTCCCATTCTAATGCTTCTATTTCCTTCTTGTGAGCCAAGAACATTCTAACATCTCTTTGATTTAACAATCACTCAAATACTTAAAGACACCTATCATGTATTTTCCTAATTTTCTGGTTCCCAAGCTAAATGTCCAGTACATTCAATCAATACTCATATGTCTTGAACTGGAAGCCATCATTACACTGGTCAACTGGGCTCAAATCTGGCTCCTGGCAGTAGCTATTAGTCAGAGGCAGGACTTGAGCCCAGTGCTTCTTGGGTCATTTTCTCTCTGCTATGCCATGCCATGAGAGATATAGGATGTCCTTTAGATTAGAAATACTCAATGCCATGGCAAATGCATATATATCCATGATGCGCACAATAGTACAATTCAATGCATTAACCAAATATCTAGCCTAGCACTGTACCAGTCATGCAGGATCCCAAGAGAAATATGCAATGAGGTCTTTGCCCTTGAAGAGCTATAATCTCTAACTGAAGAAACAGAATTTTGCTGTTACTAGATACTTAAGAAAATGTTAGTGGACAATACATAACTGAGTGCTAGACTGTGTAGTTGAGGCTTTCCATGCTACAGGAGGTCAGACTGCAGGAAGACTAGTGGATATAGGTATAATGGAATAGATGAAACTTGAACTGTGCCTTGAAGGAAAAGGGAAATTTGGGTAGGCTTCATTACTCTATGTGAAGGGACATTCATTCCAAAATGGAAGAGTATATTTGTAGGATAGTGAAGGGACTGGGGATACTTGGGAGGTAGTGAGAGATAAACATATACAGGAAAATGGGTAAATTGTAGAGAACCTTGAATGCCAAGGTGACAAATTTGTGTTTTAATCTAGTAGGTGGGTAGCCTTTACAAGTAACTGATCACATCAGAATCATAATGATCATGTTGATAAAATACTGATTTCAGCTCTGCATTCTTTAATGGTATAAGACATTTTAGTTATCTATGTAGACAAAATAACCCAAAAAACTCAAGAAATTATCTGGATCATTTAGTTTGAGAAACTTATGTCTGAGTGGTTTATCCTGGCTATCTATATTGATCCTGTCCACTTGTTGATGGCTCTGCTTTCTTCCTTCCTTATATTTGCACAGACAAGGCTGTGGAAATCCCCCGAGAAGCAGCTCACTGTATTTCTCTGGTAACCCCTATATTTCATGTTTGGCTAATGACAAAGCTTATATCTGAGTCAGGATTCCACACACACACACACACACACACACACACGTAAACATACTCTTCTTCCCCCACTACACACCTTTCCCTTTTTTCTACAAATTCTTATAGAATTTAGTTTAAACCATACTAAACCAAACCTAGGAGTAAGTTGTTTAGTCTTTGGTTATTCTGCAGGTTTTTCACTTATGTGAGCCTCTCTACCTCTGCCAACCCCACCTCAGTTTTAAATTTGATGAGGGCAGAGAATATTTATTTTCTTATATCTTCCATAATATTTGGAACACAGCAGGCTCTCAGTAAAGATTTTTTGACTAAATAAGAAACCATACCTTTTCCCCCTGAGCCAAAAGTTCTGCAAACAGTGATCCTCCATTTTAGCACCAAGGATGTACGTAATAGCTGCTCATGTACTCAAGGTGAGGGGCCCGGGCATGGAGACATAGCACACAGCTAGAAATACAAAATGAACCTGGTGATGGTAGGGGGGAAACATAAAAGTGGATGAACCTAGAAGTCGGTATTTATAGTGAAGCCACACATCTGGAATGGGGTTAACAGCCCAGTGTGTGTATATGTGTTTGGGGTTGGGGAGGGACAGGGAGCAGGTAGGGATGCCAAGAAACACTGACAGCAAATACCAAGAAGAAAGACTGAAGTTCATGTTATCCAATACTATGTAAAGAGTTAGAAAGGTGGCAAATTTTAACAGACAGAATAGGCAAACAAAATAAGCGTAAGAAATAAGATGACAGGTTTAAGTGATATTGGTGTCACCCTGAATCTTTCCATATTCAGTTAGGACTTTGAATTTTTTTTTCTTTTAGATGATGAGGTTTCTGTTAAAGAAAAAGGTGGTGACCCATTGTTTAAAGGAAACTTATATGGCATCCATCTAAAATATATAGCTACTAAAATGTATCATTATAATTTAAATATCAAGTTGTTCTAAATACTGTTCGAAGTAGAATCAGTAGTGAATTTTCACTCTATGAAATTTTAATAGCAGTACTACCTTCTCAAAGTTTCCTAAGTTGACCTTAGAATCCCTCATCCATACCATGTTTCATTTTCAGCACTGCAGTTATTAGACTCACAGGGAAAATGTCTTCTTCTTTCCTTGCTTCCCCTATTATTAATTTCTTTAAAATCTGATTTTGATATGGAAAGTGGAGTGTGATTTTTTTTTTAATTCAATAAGCTACTTGCACTGCCATCACCTGGGTCCTGTGTATGCACTCCTTGGAGCACACATGTGTAGAAAGGAAGCATTAGCAATTAGAATTTCAAGTATGAAGGAGCGCTTAAATTGGGTCTCCCATCCTCCAAGCTGGAAACATTCTCCTGAGATTGCTGAACATCAGATCTGGAAGGCGGCCACTTGAAACTCCTCTAACAAAAACAGAATGAAAAGTGAATAGAAACAAAGGTGTAAAGATAAATGCAGATGTGAGTTATGAAAGTGTTATAAAAGGTCCCCAAGGAAAGACGCAGGACTTACGCTGAAGGAGGAAATCTTATCAAGTGTTCCAATGTATAAATATTGAAAAGCTTCCTAAAAGGTTAGCCCCTTTGCTAGATGTCAGCATGTTCTTTTCAAGATCCAACTCGAAGCAAATTGCCTGTGAAAGGGGAAAAAAGGAGAGCTCCCTGACAGAAGACCTTCAAACATTTTTTTTTGGCTTGCCAATACTGAATATCCGAGTAGATGCACTTAAACTTCTCCATAATGCCTTGCTTATACAACACCCACTTCTGCCTTCAGCTGTGATTTACTCTGAATCCTGCCTCACTTGCTATAAAATGCTCTCTCTGCCAATAACACCTCGGCAAAATCTCCTTTAAGTAAAGCATTCTTTGCACCTACACTGTTGCTTTGAAAGCTGCCATCTGGTCTAATTCGGCTCTATTTTAAGCTCCTGAATCACATGACTTAAATCCACATAAGTGTTGATTGTACATGATTGCCTTTATTGATTCCTGCTTGGACTCAACTTGTTTCAGAGCTCCTATCCAACTTTAGATTCAGCATTTTTCCATTTTTCTTCTCTCTCTCTCTCTCTCTCTCTCTCTCTCTCTCTCTCTCTCTCTCTCTCTCTCTTCTCTCTTCCTCTCTCTCTCTTTCTTCTTCTCCCTTTCTCTGTTCCTTTCCCTCTCCCACTCCCCCCCCCATCTCAGCTGGCCCTTTTGCATTCCTTATCTTATGGAAGGTCTACATATATATTGTGGAGCTTGAGTGGGTAATTAGCTTGAGATAAGGTTGCCCCAAACTCATCATCCCTAAAAACCAAATTCATATCCCCCAAATCTCAAATCAATGATCCCCTTGTTTATGTCAATAGTATTTTTCCAATCGCCAAAACTTAAAATATTATTCCTAATTCATTTCTCCATCTCCCAGCTTAACCTTTATTCAATTTGTAACATTTTAAAAAATTCCTCTTTCATAATCTTTTTCCCCTTCCTTCTTTCCTTCACATTCTTACTGCCACCACAATATTTCAAACCTTCATTACTACAGGCCTGGATAATTACAACAGCTTCCTAAGGTTTTGCTTCCTTTCAGTCTCTCCTGAAAAACACATCCAAGAGATTTATTTTTTTCAAACACCATGTTGCTCATGTCATTTCCTAACTCTAACCTAAGTCTGGATTGTCCACAAGATAAATTCCACTTTTCTTACCCTGTCATTCAAGGCCCTCTAGTATTTGGATTTAATATATCTTCCCAAGGTTTCCCCAGACTGTTCTTCAGTACAAAAACCAGGTCAGTCTCTTTGCTATTCACTGAACACACGTTGCATACCCCTGATTCTATGCCATTGTCCATACTATTCCCCCAACCTGGAATGTATGCGCTACTCCTTCAGTTTTAGAATGTGAAGTATAAAAGAGACCTTAGAAAGGCATGATATAGTCTAGCCTCTTCTAATTGCTCAAATAGATTTACATTTCTAGATTTTCCTTTGCATTTCAAAATTCTCATTCAGCTCTGGTCTTTTCTTCAGAATACTTGAATTTTCTAGAAACTAGTAGAGATAAGCCTCATTGGCTGTCTCATTTTTCTTTCATTAATACCTTATGTAACCTTTGTCTAGTGGCATATGTAACTTCCCTGGACTTCAGTTTCCTTATTTGTAAAATGAGGGGAATTGACAATGTAACAAAAGCATGATATCAATTTGTAGCCCTTCTCTCTTTGGAATGGGACCGGTTCTTGCACCCCAAATATTTCCATGCTGATAGGTTGTAATCATTTTTTAAAGGCATTGGATTAACCTAGTTGGGGGAAACTATAAGTCTATTACTCACCATTTTAGCTTCTGAGCACACACTGGCATACTTCCCACTTAAACAAATCATCCAAGATGATACCATTAACTTTTAATTACAAAGCACTAATAAAAGAAGACAGAAGCATGAATAATTAGAATAAAACTGTCCATTCATGTACCTGAGTATCACTCTTCTACCAACAGACATGGTGTTAAAAGGAAATTTGTCAAAAACAAAATACAAACAAACAAACAAAAAAACAAATTGCAGAAACCTAGCAGGGAAGAACATGAATATAGTAATATAGGTGTTCAGGATGACTTGAAGCACTGGACTATATAGGTCTTGATGTCATGGACCTCCTTTGAGAAAAGTCTCTACCAACTATCATCTACTGGGTAGGGTTGCCCCTCTCCTGTGCCTCTCCATTCTTGTATGGAATGAAGGTGATAAAGCAGTGTTAAACTCTTATAACAAAAACAGAGATCCTGAGCCAATAGTCATCAGATCCAAATTTAGTCCTTTAGTTGGTCTCTGATGTTGTATTAGCTCTCTGCAAAATGATTTCTGTAAGTTTGGAATATTGTTTTACTCACTATTATCTGAGGGGTTTCTTCTCAGGAACTGAAGGACAATGGGTTTTGCTTTTCATTGCTCCACTAGCTCTTCAAATAGTAGAGGTGTTTTGTTTTGTTTTCAACTAATCTCTTGAATAGTATAGTTTTCTTCCAGTCAGATCAGTTCCCAACAGTAGCTGAAAAGACTGTCTTCTACCACTCAACTGGTTTTGGCTGGACTTAACTGAAAGCAACTGATTCTTTTTTTTTCTTTGCTTTTTTCTTTTTCCTTATCCACTATGGTGTAAGTCACCCTGCTTCTGTGTTTTCCTTCTGTTTCTTCGCTATCTGTCTCTTCCATTGCTATTACAGATATTTTGGTCATTACCTTCCAAATGAGATAACATCCTAAATGGAGAAAGTCTGCCCAGCTCCCTAATACTATTCCAGAAAAAACCTGAAAGTTATGCCAAATCAAATAATGATGAAGAAATATAAGGAGAAAAAAATATTAAATTGCTTCTTCTACTCCAGAACTGCACCAAAGTCAACCAATATTCCATTATCAATAAGAAAAGGCTCTAAAAGCTAGCACTGTGTAGACAAGACTGTAGCCTCATAGTTCAACCAAAGGAGGACCAAAGACATATATAACCTACAGAACTCTCTTTGGGGGCAAGAAGAGTAGAAGAATCCTATGAGAAAACCCCAGATTAGTTGTCAACTCATGGTAGGGACCTAGGGAATAGTAATGACTAGTATGCATTCAGCAGCAAAAATAAACAAAAAACAAATGGATGAACAAACAAAAAACAACCGGGTATGACTAGGACCAAGGTATTCCACAGCTTTGAAATCGCTAGAACCCTGTTCTGAGACAGCATAAGGAGACCCGAAGATCAGTACTATGACCTCAAAGATCTCATGAGGTCTTACCATGGAAGGTAGAAGTCGGTACAGTTACCCAGATGACACATGATGAGACAAAGATGGGAGATCACCCCACCTAGAAGTGAAGAAGGGAATGGAGCCTGGCATTGGCATGGTGTCAAAGAAAAAAAAAAGATGAATTTTCAACATCAACTACACAAATATTTAGAAGAAATGAAATAGATAAAAATGAAATAAAACCTCTTGAGGGAAGAATTAGAAGAATAAAAAGGTTAGAATGATAATTAGTGAAACTTACTCAAGAAATGAGCTCCTTGAACACTATCCTAGATCAAAGAGAAATCAATGACTCCATGAGATAGTAGGAAAAAATCAAAAGACTGAAAACTTGGATTAAATATAAGATAATTGATATTAAAAACAACTGACCTGGAAAACAGGAGGAGAGAATTTAAGAATCACTAGATTCCCGAAAACCATGATTTAAAAAAATGTTGGACGGTATAGTTTAACAAATGTAAACAAAACAAAACAAAACAAACAACTACCCAAGTCTACCACAACCAGATGACAAAGTTAAGATAGAAAGAAGGCACCAATCACCACCTGAAAGGAAGCCCAAAAAGAAATATCCCAGGAATGTCACAGCCAGAATACAGAGATCTCACCTCAAAGACAGAATATTGTAACCATCCAGAAAGAAGCAGTTCATGTTTAGTTTCTACCATAAATGAGATAAAATTTTGGAATACAATTTTCCAAAAGGCAGAAGATATACCAAGAATAATTTACCCTGAAAAACTGAATTTAAGCTTACAGAGGAAAAAGTACCATTATGGAATAAAGGATATATGTGAATAGAGAATCTGAGCTTTCTGAAGAAAAGACCACAGTGAGTAGGAACTTTGAAATGCAAACAAAAAAGTCAAATTTTATCTAAGTGATAATCATAGGACAGATTATCCAAGTACTTTTTATATTAAAAAAAGAAACAAGACATTACAATAATTCCTAGCATCTTTCCTATCTAATTGCATATTGGCATCTAATAGTTATCTCTTCCCACAAAACACTCTTTTCTAAACCTTGCTTAAACTGTTAAAATTATAATAACAATAATAAGAAATTCCACAGGAGCTAGGAGAGCCTTGTAACATATCTTCCCACTTTCACCACAGTTGTATCATTAAAGTTTTTTTTTTTCATGTCTTCATCTTAGCATAAGAGACTTCTCTTTCCATACCATCAGGAGAGAGGGCCAACAAACATGGGAGGTATTTGCATTCAGATGTCCTAACATACAAGTGACTCACGCATCCCCTCTGATAAACATACCACATGGCATTTTCTACCCTCCTTCCATTGATGAAAGAGACCTGAGGGATAATGAATGACATCCAAATAGGTGTATATTATGCTTAGAAGCACTGAATTTGCTCATACTTATAATAAGTAATAGTATGCTAGATAGCAGTTTTGGGGGTCTGATTGCTCAACAACAACAGTAAAGCATCTCCTTTTTCCTGATGCCTGAAAAAGCCTGCAAAAGGGACTAAAATCTATCCTTCAATATTTGGACAGAAGACTCAAAATGCAAATGCTCTTGGTCAAAGAGATCACAATTTTTGAAATTCACACTGAATGACTGATCATTTTCCCTAAAGAATTAGATATGGGAGAGCAATAGGCATGTGAAATGAAGAATGTGTGTGTGTGTGTATGTGTGTGTGTGTGTGTGTGTGTGTATTCCTATTTTATCTTGTTCTATTTTAGTCATCTTAACCTACTTATCTTCTCTATTTTGTTCTGTCCTGCTCAACAGCTCCATATTCAGACTTCTATAATACTATCTTCCCCTAGCCCATCACTTCCACTAGTTACTACTCATTGCTTCCCGTCTTCCAGTTATCAGGGTGAGTCCTGAGACCCAGAGGTAGATAGGTAAAGGTCATAAGCATATACGTGACTTGACAGATATTAACTTAAATAGTGGTGGCCAGGCTATTGCCTATTGATGAATGTAATTTGACCTCAAATAAAAATTCAGTCCCAAATAAAACTAGTGACAATCCAATCATTAATTAAAGTTCCAGCAGCTTGATTTTTACAAGCAGCTAAATGCTTGTAAAAGCCACCATGGCCCTGTCTACATAGGCTACATAAAATGGGAGATGGAAGTGGGGGGGGGGGCAAGAGAGACAACACAATTATAAAGATTCAGCCATTGAACCAGTATTTCCCAGCATGCTTTAGGGCATTTGGGCACTGTAATTTTAAAGAATATTAAGAGTTATATGGGACCTTGGTATCTGTCAGTTCCAACCTCCATGGTTACGTGAAAATTGCTTCCATGTTAAAGGATTCATCATGATACCCAACTCATAGGTCATCATTTTCTAAAACCATCCCTTTAGGCAAACCAAGATTAGGTAGCATGCTAACTCAGATGTTAATTAATGCAGCTGGAAAACTGACTTGTTTGCCCTTCTGAATACAGTACCAATATTTCAGGATTCAGAGTTTCAATTTTCTTTAAGACAGAAAGTGTAATGACAACAGCAAAACCAAAGAATGAAAGTATTTGCAAACAATTATACATATACATATACATATGCATATGCATATACATATACATATACATATACATATACATATACATATACTATACATATACATATACATATACATATACATATATGCATTTGCATATGTGTATATATGTGTGTGTGTATATACATATACATACATATTGTGTATGTATGTTTGCATGTAGGTATGTATGTATAAACAAGAGGAAGGAATTGGGGAGGGAGTTTGACTTGGTAGTATTAGGAGGGAGAAAGTCTGTGTGCAGTGTGGGCATATACGTATGCGTGTGTGTATGTGTGTGTGTGTGTGTGTGTGTGTGTGTGTGTGTGTGTGTGTGTGTGTGTTAAGAAGAAGTAGCTTATCATATCCAAATCAATTCACAGTTCACCCAGCCTGAATGATTGCTCCAGTGTTTATTGGAAAAGAGCATTTCACAGAGCAGGGGGAAAAATACATCCCACCTCAGGTGACATGTGGATTGAACTCTAGCTAAAGAGACCAGGTTATGAGAGATGGCCCCTATAAGAGAATAGATAAAGAAGATGATTTCACGGACTTCTGAGCTCCACTTTTTTCATCATTCACTTTCTCATAGGTATGTGTCACCAGTGGACAACCTGCTGGATGGTTTTGTTTATAGACTCCAGTCTTCATCAGCATGAAAAATGTTAAGTTGTTCATTTTTCGGCTGTTCTGTGGCACTTTCTATGAGAAATCAATGGCCGGGGTATTAAAGCCACATTCTCCTTCTTTGTAATGCAGTGGATAAGTAATGGCCTGGATTTAAAAATCTACCCATTTTTACACAGAACAGCATGCTTGCCCCAATTCAGAAATCTATTCAGAGACTTTCAAAACCATTAGCCTATGAGCTCTAAATTGAGCTTAAATGAGTACTGGTTATATTCTCTTTCTACCCCTTTCAAAGTCATGAAAGATTAATTATCA
Source organism: Phascolarctos cinereus (assembly GCF_003287225.1). Lineage (NCBI taxonomy): Eukaryota > Metazoa > Chordata > Mammalia > Diprotodontia > Phascolarctidae > Phascolarctos > Phascolarctos cinereus. The sequence goes on along the minus strand of NW_027555847.1, from coordinate 389,004,153 downwards.
AGTAACAATATTTCGAATACACTTTCTAACAGGAACAGAGTTTTACTTGTTTCCTAGTTCACCATAGCCAAAAACTGTTTACCATTTATTGGTGATGAGTCTCTCCATACTTAACTAGGCTGGTCCTCAGACAGTAGACAGTCTATTGCTAGAATCTTAGTCAATGCCATGCCAGTTTGGCAGTATCTGCCCTGGTTACTGTAAAAATCCATCTTTTATACATTAATATTATCCCAGTGAGGCAATACTCCTGTGAATCATGGAACATGATGATCTCACAGGAACTGAAATCACAGATCACCTTATAAGCAATGGAAGGGCACTTGGTGGGTATAACTAGACTGCAATATATTTATTAGCAATGATGACTTGCATGTGAAAATCAATGAAAAAGACCCTATCAAGGACACATAGGATTAAAAAATGAATTAAGCTAGTTGTGTCATGAGAATTAGGTGCAAAGGGTATGCAATCTAATTCCTCACTAGGATCTACAAATTATTAAAAGAACCAAAGAAAGGTTTACAGTGGTTTGGGGAGCTCTTTGATGGAGATCTATGGATGAACATAGATAAAGATTACAACATGAAGAAAAGGCATGAATTGACTCAAACTAGTACAGAGGCAGTGCCCATATAGATGAGATCATGGATCCATTTGAATATTAAAGGACAATTCACTTGTATTTTGCACTGATGAGAGTTTATTTTCTATTTAAATTACTAATAGTACTTTTTTCAGAGTGCCAACATTTCAGTTTTTTAAAATTCTTTTAAATGATTCTATATATTCATACTATTCCCAGGGTGGTACAATACCTTCCTTATCATTAGTGTACTTGTGAGGTAGGGTGATGGAGAGGGTTTGGAATGCACACCTGAGAACAAATCTCTGGATTAAACTGAATTGTTTAACCAGTAGTGAGACCATTTCCGAGCAGCTGGATGGCTCAGAACCTACTTTGATTTCCTTTACTTCCACACAAATACATGCAGACCAATAGAGACCTGCAAAGATTTCTGCTTTCCTAGTGTTACAAAATCCTCATACATCTCTTGTAGAACAGAACCTGAAGTGACTGACCATGCAAGCAGTAAACAGACTTACAATCAAACAAACCAACAACAGCAACAACAAAAAGCAAACAAAACAGGAAAAAGAGCTAGCCACCAAATTCCAAAGGTTGCAATTTTGAGACGAATGAATCCAAGAGAGAAGTCTCAGCACTATATTTATCAGACACATAGCTATTCAATAATTGGAATGGATAAGGGGGTCTGCTTTCATTATTAGCACCAAAAGCTGTCTTGGTAATTCTTATGTCATAGCACCACTACTCCTGATTAGAAGGGGTTGTCTTCCTATCTTAGGAAAAGACCAGGAATAGGATAACAACCACTGAACTGGATTTTGCCTCAGTGTCAGTGGCTTAAGTTTTCTGTCATGACCAGTTTAACCATTTGAAAATAAGCCAGCCCATTTGTAAATGGGCTGGTTTCTACGTATGGGCTGCATTAGACTTCCCTGATAAAATGAGGTAGAATGTGAGACTGTGACCCATGGCAGATATATTCTAGACACTTTTAATGTGGGTACTTGCTGAAGCTTCTTGAAAGACAGTCTCTATATGAATTTAAGTTGTTACTTTTATCATGATTATTCCCATTGTTGTTATGATCCCACTGATAAGAGTATTTTAGGACTACTCTGTCTCACTAGCAGTGTCTCTGACACAGCATGATAAAAACGGATGCTGTGTCATATGTTATATGTTATGTATTCCTAATTGGGCATTTGTAGGATATTTAATAATGACTGAAGCTCTACTGTCTCTGATAAATTATGGAATAAAGGTGTCAAAAACCAGTGGCAGGCAATAACACTTTGTTTTAAAAAAGACAGATCATACAGCTGCATGCAGTTGTTTGTGTCTGACTCAGGCAGCCATGGGATCCAAGGAATTTGAGGATGAAAGCCACTTGGGCAGGAGCTTCAGCACCTGATATAAAATATTGTTGAGTAAGAATGGCCACTCCCACTCTCTGAATCAGGAAGGTTTTTTTTCACTTCATATATCACTTCATTTAAGGACATGCTACTGTCATTAATAATATAACTGGTCTCCCTTGATCTTGCTCATGATTCCACATTACTTGCTGCCAGGGGTTAAGCTGCCACCTAATGTTAATGATAGCTTGTGCTTACATAGTACTTTGTAGCTTACTATGTGTCTTCCTTATAATAGCTCTGTGAGTTCAGCAGTGTAAGGATTAGTAGCTCCATTTTACAACTAAGAAAATGGAGGCTCAGCATCATGCAGCTAGTAACTGTGGTTCTGAGACTCAAACTCGGGTCTTGTGACTCCCATGAGACTTCACTTATACCAGTGCCATTGAGTCTAAAAACCATTGATGGAAATATCCAAAAGGTAAATAGATTTCACTGATGTTCTGTGTTTTCTGTTTGAATTCAGTTCATTTAATGAAATTATAGATGGTTAGAACTGAAGGGGATTTTGGAGATCACCTAATCCAACTCTGAAGGGACAGATAAGGAAACAAGTGCTAAATAAATCAAATATGCATGTATGTATGTGTATAGGTACATACATGTATGTGTATATGCACACACACATATGTGCAGCAGGCAAATAATTATTCTCCCATTTGTAGCCTTGAATGATGGCCTAAGATACTGAGAGGTCATATGATTTTCCCAGGATCACACAGTCAGTCTGTAACAGTGGTGGATATGGGACCTGATCTTTTTCAGTCTTCCTGGCTCCAGGCCTAGTTCTTTATCTGCTACACGAGGCTGACTAATATAACTTAATATTTATATAGATATTTAACGTTTATGAGATTCTTTCCTCAAAGTTTTATAAAAAAAAATTAGTGCAAATATAATTATCCTTACTTTATAAATGAGGGAGTCGAGGACAAAGGGTCTTCAGCAATTATATGTCAGGGGCAAAATGTGAACCCAGATTTCCTTATTCTAATTCTTTGCCTCTTTCCACCTCTAACCACCATGCTGACTCTACTATATCACTATACTATTAGGCATTATCGGCGATACGATGTGAGATGAAATCTCTGTTATGAAAGAGAGCCAAGCTTAAGGACCTTACAGGTAAGTTGGGGAAACATGAATAATGTGAATAATAAGCAAACAAAAATATAATGTATGATAAGAACATCAAATGAATGATGTCAATAATAAGTTCTACAGGAGTTGAGAGAAGGGATAAATTGGAATGTTTGGGAGGGTGGGGAATTGTCAGCCTTAAGGACACATATGGCCCTATAGATCCTCAAGTATGGCCCTTTGACTGAATCCAAATTTCACAGAACTTCACAGATCTTTTTATTAAGGGGATTTGTTCTATGAAGTTTGGATTCAGTCAAAGGGCTACACTTGAAGATCTATAGGGCCACATGCAGCCTCAAGGCCACAGGTTCCCCACCCCGGTAGGCCTATGAAAGCATCAGGATTTAGGTTGAAATTAATGGTGGATAGGCTTTGTAGAATCAGTCAATAAGTATTAAGGACTTATGTGCCAGGTGTTGTGCTAAGAACTATGCACTGGACAAAGAAAGGCAAAAGACAGTCCTTGCTCATGGTCTACCGAAGGATACAGCATTTAAATAACTATGCGTGATGAGATACATACAGGATAAATTGGAGATGACCAACAGAAGGAGGATTGGGAAAGGTTTCTCAAGGAAGGTAGGCTTTTAGCTGGACCTTGAAGAAAAATAAGGAAGCCTCAGGTAGAAACGAGATTGTGAGATCCAGGCAATGGGAACAGTCAATAAAAGGGCCTGGAGTCAGAAGATAGAGTGTCTTGTGCTAGGAATAGCAAGGAAGCCAATGTCACTGGATTGCAGATTATGGAGAGGGGAGTAAGGTGTAAGAAGAGGTATATTTCAGGCATAAATTAGGTCCTAAAGGGCTTTGAATGCCAAACATAGGATTTTATAACTGACCTTGGTGATGATAGGGAGCAACTGAGGTTTTTGAATAGGAAGAGGAATGAATGGTCAGATTTGCACTTTGGGAAATTAATTTACCAGTGATGTGGAGGATGGAATAGAGTAGCGAGAGACTTGAAGTGGAGAGATCAACCAGTATGCAATTGCAATAGTCTAGGTGAGGTGACGAGGTCATGGACCAAACTGATGGCAATGTCAGAGTGGAGAAGGGAACGTACATGAGAGTATATGCAGATAGTTAGAATAAGTGTATTCTGGTTGAGAGGAGAAATTTAGAAGGCCACATTGCAAGGAAAGGAATAAACAATGTCACAGAGATTGTCTGGCTGCAGTGGGGCATTCATGCTTAATGAGGTGTAGTTAGGAGAAGAGGGAGAGATTAGGAAAGTAAATGTGGAAACAGGATTATCTGTCCAGGTTAAAAAAAAATAAGGTGATGAATGAAGCATGAAGAAGAATAGATTTTATACTGCAATCAAAAATTCTAGATGGAATCTGGGATGAAATTTGCTGAAGTTTGGGCCCATCACATAAGCCTCTGCAATCTAATCTTTAATACTTGGAAAACAAATTTGCCTCTTGCCTCCCTTTAAGTAAAAATTGAATGGCACCATTCACCATGCTGTCATGGTAGCCACCTCTATACTGTGTGGAGCCTGGATCTTTATCCCAAGGTGATCTTGATGAACAGGAAGTCGTGGTAGGAATAAACTTAACCAAAAGTCAATACCTGGGACATCTTAAGACACATAGGTTAGTCCAGTCCAGTGAGGAAAAGATGACTCCCCTTCTTAGTTCCTGCATCAGGCTGCAGGATTACTCTGTCTTGTATTGCCCACCCAGGAAATCAGTGGCAGCTCACAACTGCTCTCTCATAAACTTCTGCCTAGGAAAACAACACAGTAGCCGCAATTGCATATCACTCCAGAAAGCACTTTATACATCTTATCTTCTTTGATACTCAAAGTAACCCTTCAAGGTAGGTGGCACAAAGTATTTTATCTAACCCCAATTTATGCAGGAAGAAATTGAGAGTCACAAAGATTAAGTGATTTGTTCATCATCACACAGTACCATGTTAGAGCTTGTCCCTGTTAGAGTTCAGATTTTTCTAGTTGCTCTCACTCTAAATCTAGTCCTTCTTCCTCTGTAGGACAGCTGTCCCACTAACCAGATGATAGAATTACTAGTGGGAATTTTCCCTTACTGTCTCAATTGTAGTATCCTGCTAGCTTGTGTTTAGTCATGATTAACTTATGACCCTTGGCTTTGGTTATAATTTTCCAATTTCTGAACCTTTTCTCTGCATCTAAAATTTGAAAGTGGATAGCCCTTGAACATCTGATTTCAACAACCTGAACTTTTGACTGTTTGTTTATATTTTTACTTCAATGAATCTGTGGTCTCATTGATGTGGATGTTACTTTGAATGATATAGATTACTACCTGAATATGCCTGTCCATGCTGTGGAACTCCTGTCTGTGTGCTTTCCTGAGCTCACCACTAGATTTATATCACATCTACCAGAGATTTTGCTAGGGTTTTCTTGTCATTCAGAGAATATTAATGAAGCATGAGTGCTGTTACCTCTCATTCTTGCCATGTGACTTACCCATTTTTATTTTGTGAGCATGAATTTCTCTGATGATGTTTTTAAATCCCACTTCCTGGTTTTTGTTTCTGTTTCTGTTTTTGATTTTTTTTGGTGAGGCAATCGGGGTTAAGTGACTTCTCCAGGGTCACACAGCTAGTAAGTGTCAAGGGTCTGAGGCTTGATTTGAACTCAGGTTCTCCTGACCCCAAGGCCAGAGCTTTATCCACTGCACCATCTATCTGCCCCTCACTTCATGTTTTTAATAGTTATGATTGCATCCTACACATTCCCACCATTCCATTGTCCTTTCTTTGATCATCAACTTCAATTCTTTGTTCCTTATCTAGAGGATTGATATGGTTCAGAGTCATATATCATAACCATTCCTTGTATGGATTCAACCATATTATGTTTCCATATCACCCAGTTCTCCTATGACATCACTCATAATCTGTGTCTTCTGGTCCCTGCTCTCTAATCACCTCTGTCTTGTTGACAATATTCCTTTTGGAACAAGCATGGGCTAGAGGAGCTTATTTGGCACGATGACCTGAAGATGAACATCAGGTGACTTAGATTCAATAAGTATTTAAATATTGTTTTGAGTGCTGGTATGCACTTGCATAACCTATGGAATGTTTTATAGTGTGGCTTTATCTGATAGCCTGAGGAAATGCATCATAAGTAAGGCTTAGCAAGAAGCTTGCTATTGCTGGCTGTAATGGTCCAGGGTTTACCTCCTCCCTTTTTCCTGGTGTTACATGGGTCACTCACTGTTATATCTCTTAGAGGAAAAGTTATGCAGGAGCATATGCAACATATCTAAGTATCCTAGGAACTGAGGAGAGGCTTATATGGGCCATATTTGAGTCTTTTTCTTCTTATGAATGATGACACAGAGTACATTACAGAAGGCATTGAGCAGTAATGACATTTCCAGATAACTGAGCCTCAGAATTTCAGACATGATAATTCATGACTGAATATTCCAGCATGGGGAAATATTAGTAAGTAGTTGGCATCTTCATGACATCCTGTGCTATCCCAAAAGGGACATGATGAACCATTAAGTTTATAATCCTAAGCACTACTTTGACCATGTTACTACCCTATTCAAAAATCAATCAAACAAACAAACAAAAACAAAAACTTCAAAGGCTCCTCTTTCCAATAGGATAAAAGCCAGACTCCATATCCTGACATTCAACCCACTATAAAGTGACTACAACCAACCTTTACATTCTTATTTTCCACCAATCCCCTGAATCATCACTAAAATCATGCCAAACTGTTCTACTTGGTATTATATGAATAACTCCATGACTCTTGGCCCATTGTATTCCTTATTCCTACGCCATCTCCGCCTAGCCGAATCCTACCTATTCTTTAAGGTAGAAATTGAAGTTTATCTCTTCATCGAAGCTTTTTCTGATCACTACATAGAAGTCATTTCTCCTATAGCAATCTAAATTTAAACCTCCCCAAAATGTATCTTAAACCGTCTTGTTATTATTTTTTGTGTACGTACCCAAACTTGATTATAAACTCCTAGACATCAAAGGTGTTATTCATTGTGTCTCTTATAGCAGTAAGTTCAATGCCTTGCACAAAACAAGCAATCTATAAATATGTGTTCAATAAACATATGGGCAGCATGGTAATTATTTACACCCCAAAATAATGTCCAAAGTCGGAGCTGCTCTGAAAAATATAATAATCAAAGGGTCACTTCCCTTTGCTTCAACTCTCTCTGAGTTGTCACCAACACTGTGGATAGGAGGAAGCCCATAGTGACACTACTCCATGGTTTGATTTTTGGGTCATTCAATGCTCCATGACATTAAAATTCAAGACAAAAAAAAATGAAATGAAAAGGCGGAAGCAAATATACAGAATCTCATTTCACTTTGTTCCCTTTATCTATTGCATGCCACTTAAAGTTTACATAGACAGTGCATAGAAGACATGCCTAGGAATTAGGAAGACCTGGTACAAATCTGTGATGTATTCTACTTCTTGGTTCTCCTAGCAACTCCCTAAGACTACTTGATTCTGCTGAGCAATCAGTCAACAAGTCATGTACTAGCATTGTGCTAAGTGCCAAGAACACAAAGAAATATTAAAGATCATCCCTACTCTCAAGGAACAAGTACTTTTCACTGATTTGTGTTGGTAGAATTCCCTCACTGGGAGTTCTTTATACCAATAAAATTATGTGATTAGTTGAAAAAAAATGTTCCTCAAAGTAACACACAAAGACTTGGGTAAAAAGGAAGTAAGGTATATGAATATTTATCTTTTAATAATTTGAATTGTCCAGGATGGTGATACCTGTGCTTGACATCTAATCATTTCAACCTTAGTATTCCTTTATCCAACACAGTCAGACTACTCTGCCTTGAGTCTTGTAGTAATGTTTGTTCAATAAACTAGTTGCAACTAAGAAGTGCCAGGAACCAACTGGAAGGACATGGAACCATGATTGTGCTGATTAGGGACAGTATGATTTTGGTTAGTGGCAGAGCTAAGGCTATGGGCATATCTGATATAGAGAGGAATAATACATGATTTGACAGGCAAGCTAATGAAGAAAGGCAGGCTTTAACTGTTGAAAAGGCCAAAGTTCTGGTCACTATGGAAGGTTATAGAGGAAGTTTGTTGCTCTGGATGATGAACTGCTAAAAACAAGACTTTATTTTTGTTTTTGTTTTTTTCTGATGAAGTAACAAACTCTCTGAGCCTTAGTTTCCTTATCCAAAAATAGGGTTAGTAATATTTATGCTGTCTCATAGAGTTGTGCATCATGGTATATTGACCAGGATTTACTTGGGTCTTCTTGGCTGACAGTAAGAGACTGTTTGTTATTAAAGTGTTGTGTGTTAGCCATTGGTCAGGATTCCAAATATCCCTCCCTCAGTCTCCCAAGTCCATCATCATTTCTGTGCTCTCCAGATCAGCTTGTAATCTCTTCTCTACTTTGTGAGTTTACTACTATGGGTTTATTACACATCTCTTTGTTACACATCTTCCTCCTGTATATCTCCTTGGACATAGATGAGGTCAGACAGAAAGGCCTCTTGTTAGGGTCTTGACATTTTGCAATTTATCTTTTTGCTAAGTCTGGATTTTCATAAATAAGTCTTATTTAAGTTAAAGTGACATTTCTACAATATTTTTTTCTATACATTTGTTGAATCTTTTTTTTTCTTTCTTTCGTAAATGGGCATCATTTCTAAACAAGGGTATAGGGTTTCTCTAAACACATCTCCCACTACATCATTGCTAAATCTGCTGTCCTATTTCCAAGAATGCCAGTTAGTGTTTAGGGTTTTCTTTCAATACAAAAGTTCCCAAAACTCAATTAGATTCTCACCAAACCTTGTCTGAAGAAAGAAATGTATTAAACCCCAAGAAGCAGCCACAAATGTCTAATACATTGGATAACAAGGATTAGAAAGCTGGTTTGGGATCACATGTCTTTGGTTGGTTATTAAACGTTAAGAATGGGATTTTAGGAAGCTCTCTTGGATGCATTAGTCCCAGTAAAGTACTTACCAGATAATTCATTATAGTTTTTTTTTTTGGGGGGGTTGTAATTTAGAAGAATGCAATTAAAACTGAACTTGATAATTAATTCTGAACTGGTGAGAACCAGTTCCAGAGATTATGACTATAATGCTATGTAGTCATTGATATAAATATTCATGAGGTTTCATTGTTTTATGGTTTTCTCAAGCACACAGCTTATCTGAAGAAGTAAAATTAAAGTACCATTATTTAACATTACAATGCAAATAAGAACCAATGAAGAAAGAATAGTTAATTCGCTAGAGAATGTGCATGTGTATACGTGCATGGATGGACAGAACATGGCACATGCACATTCATATGCAGTTTCATCTGAACTCTAGGAAACTGGAGGAGGACCAGAAAAGAAAGAGTGATATGAGTAAACAATTTGGGATCTTAATCTGGTCAGCACTGGGTGACTGAAATTCATTGAAATCGACTTAACCTACCACCAAAAATCAATCAACATATAAAACTAATCTCGTGCAACAGAAGAGAGAATGAGAAAATAGCCTTTCTTATTCTATTTCCATCTTTTACCAGTCTATAATGTCATCATATCTGACCTTGCCACAGATTCATCTACAACACGAAATTTTCAAGTAAGGTGATAGAATAAACAGGGTACTATTGATAGATAGATGGATGGAGAGATGGAAAGACAGAGGCTGATCATAAATAAATGAATGGCCAACTAACTAGCTAAACTAAGGCAGAGAAGAAGGAAGGAAGGAAGGAAGGAAGGAAGGAAGGAAGGAAGGAAGGAAGGAAGGAAGGAAGGAAGGAAGGAAGGAAGGAAGGAAGGAGGGAGGGAAGGAAGGAAAAGTAATTTCAGACTTTCAGCTTTTTATTTGATTTAATTTAATTTTAAAATTCCAGCCTGAATGGGTTTCCCATAATTGCTGTTTGTTTATTTCCTCAGACTTGATGAAGAAAGAATCAGCTCAAACAGTACATTCATTGGAAATTTTATACAAATTTGAGGAAGATTTAAGCCTTCTGCACTGGTGTGCTCAGTTCATTTATTGTTAAGCACTGCGAAGTCAAATTCAGTATTATGTGATTAAGCTACATCTGTCTCTGTGCAAGCACTAACCATATTTCTTTAAGTTCAGCAGGTGTTTTGCAAAGAATCTAAAGGATTTTGCACAAAATTAGTGTCTATAATAAAGCAACACTGATGAAGAGACAGCTTTTTATATCACTGATATATTATAGTTTCTTTCTAATAAATGTCATTGCCAGATATTTCAAAACCTGAACCAGATTTGCTGACTGCACTGTTTGAAGCATATTTGCTGTGCCTTATTGCTGAGACGTTCCTTTATAGATATACAGTTTAGAAATTTTATTTGACACTGCTGACTACTAAATTAGCAGCTTTTCAACTTTGCGAGGTTCCTGCCACCCAATTGAGATGAAAAAGGAAGATGCTTCCCTCTCTTGTTAATTCTTTCTGGCACTGTCATAAGAATATTCAAGATGCACTAATTGAGCCCAAAATATGTGAAACAAATGACAACAAGATTTGGGGGTTTCATCTTTAACTTTTTTTCCTTCCTTATGCAGATCTCAGTATTAGCAATGCTTTCTGTCTGTGTCTCCCTTTCTGTGCCCCACACATAAACAGACAATTTCATAAAAAGTCCAGCTGCAAATCTGTAGATCTAATTTTAATTAACTGGATTTGAGACACTTGTTTGCTTTTTGGTCAGTTAAAAATAAAATCACCATTGAACTCCAAATTTCTCACAGAGCTCATTTGACCACCAACTGCTGGAAACACATTTAGGTTCTGTAGGTTAGCACTGAGGGAGGGGTTCCTGAGATCTGTCCTATAGTCATTACCCTCAGCTTAATGAGGCCAGTTTCATGAATGCAATCCTTAAGCTGATCAGTTAGCTTTGCCCTGCTTCATGGCACCAGGCTGAGCTTGTTAACACTGCAGTCCCCTAATCCTACATCAAACTCACCCATAATCCTGGCCACAGACTAACACTACTCCTGACCAAAGACTGACCTCCTGCCTTGGCAATAGCTAATTCTCAATTTCATGTGTGTGTGTGTGTGTGTGTGTGTGTGTGTGTGTGTGTGTGTGTGCGCACGCATGCGCGCACATGCGCACGCATGCACATGCACATGCATTGTAGTCATGAAGGGGAAGCCATGGAGAGTATAAATAGTTCAGAGTAGGTCACCCTGTTTCTGGAAACACATCTCCTCCAGACAGAGAGCAGGAGGTTCATTTTGATTCAACAAGTCTTTCCTAATTAACAGCAATGCCATAGGCCCTTTGACATGACCTTCCAAGGAATATAAAGAAACATAAATTCAATCTCATCTCTCAACAACTTTACAATTGCAGCAAGACCCCACAGACATGGGAACAAAGCATGTTGCTATACATAGCATGGGGGGTGTCATTGTGTTGGCAGAATGGAAATCTCTAGCCTCTTCTCTCCCAGCTCTTTTCCAAGGGAGACTTTAATTCCTGCAAAGAGGTAGGACAGGAAAATGATCCTCAAGCTGTTTTGCTCTTTTCAGAGAGAGAGGAATACCTGGCTAGATTACATCTATCTGCTCTCTTAAATATTGTTAGTCTAGGGATAAGATTTTCATGTTCAAGCTAACTTCCAATTGATATTCATTATTGGGGGGAGGAGCAGGACTCCAAAAGACTTGAACCCTTTCCCACCAAATGCCAGCTGCACAATGAATACAGTGAGCTTAATCAAGAAAATCTATTTATCAAAAAAAAAAAAATCCCAAAACAGAAATCAGAGAAGGTATACATGAGAAAATATAGACCAGATAATACAGAGAGAAAAAGGCCTTCCCCTTGGGAGCAAGGCAACTCAGCTCAACCAAGAGAGAAAGTACTAGATATCACCCAAGAGGAAACTCCCCACCAAAGTCTCTAGTGCAGCAAAGTGAGATAGATGATGGAAACTTCATGCTTCTCTAATGTTTTCCTAGTCTTTTTCTGCAGTAACCTGAAGTAGGGTTGACCTCATTCATCATCCTTCTCAAAGCTGGAAGCCAGAAGTGCCCAAGTATGAAGAGACTCAGTAACTAGAAAAGAACTTGAAGATGGGATAGGAAAACAGGATATATTTGTGAACAATTAAAACATACGTGCATGCAAGGAAATATAGCTGAGTATAACTAGTATATAGTATAACTATAGTACAAAAACTCTCAGGTTTGAAAACTGGGAGAGACCTTTTTGCTGAGTGAGGCTGATCCCTTCACTTTGTAGATGAGGAAACTAAAGACCAGAAAAGTGAAGTGGCCCATGGTTATACATTTAATAAATAGAAGTGTTGCAATTTAATAATAAATATTTATTAACAGTCTACTATGTGCCTGGCATTATGCTAAGCATTGGGGATACAAATAAGAAAAATAAAGACCATGTCTGACCTCAAGGTGCTTGCAATCTGATAGAGTAATGTAACACACAAAAGGAAGCTGGAAAGTGGTGGGGGTAGGGGTAACCAGGGACCATCTTGTTTCTTGTAGTTGAAACCAGGTAGAGCTACAGATAAAAAGTGGAGTGTGCTGGAGGTCCATTTTGTGTTCTCTACAAAGTTTGGGAAAAGGTTGGTACTCTATCCAATAGCCCTCCAATCAGAGAGGAGAGGAGACTGAGGGAGATGATATTCAGACTTGAGTTAGCAGCTTATTAGTTAGCTTATTTTGGGAAGGGGATCTTGTTCCTTGGAGTTAAAGCCAGGCACATCTGCAGATACAAAATGGACTGATTTGAAACTAACTCCTGGTGAGCCTCCTTCTATACCATGATGCATACTCAGAGGATTGGAAACAATGGATCTATTCTCTCATCAGTTTGGAAGTTCCACTCAATGAGGTAGATCACAAGTTCAATGTGTCAAACCATCCTGTATGACTCTTATGTCCTACCAAAAGTCTATTATATGGTGACCCTCCCGGAAACTTTCTCCAGGATTCATAGGTCATGGCTTATTAGAAAGCAAAAAAGGTCTGAGAACAGGGAGTTTGATTCCCCTACATAGAGGAAGGCTTCTCTAGTTCTGAGCCTGGGTTGGGATTAGAATTGTCTGGTTCTTTAATGACTCCGAAAACTTCTCCCCAAAACAAAGGTGCCCATCTTTTCAACACGAGCATCTATCTGGTCATGTCATAGGACTCCATATATCATAGAGCATCATCGTACTGAAGAATTGAAGTTGAGGGTCACCAAACTTATATTAATAATAGCTAATATTTATATAGCACTTACTTTGTGCCTGGTGCTGAATGTTTTACAATTATTATTCTCATTTGATCCTCACAACAACCCTGCAAGGTAGGTGCTATTATTACCTCCACTTTTACAGATGAGGAAACTGAAGCAAAGAGAGGTTAAGTGACTTGGCCAGGATAACACAGCTAGTAAGTGTCTGAGGCTGGATTTGAACTTTGGTGTTTCCACTTCCACTACTTTATCCAGTGCCACCAAGCTGCCTAATAGAGACGTGTGCAGTAGGAACACATGGGAAAGACTTCTTTCCAAAGTCATTGGGCTGAAAGAGAATGGGCTACTTTTTGTTATTTCCATGAGAAGATAAATACAGTTTCAATCATTCATGTAAAAAAAAAAACGTGCTTAGGAAGTAAAATTTTGCTTATGCCATCATGGGGATTGTAGGGACAGGGGAAGAATGGGATATAAAGCCTTAATGTAGGATCCAGAGATTCCATGTTGAGCCCTGGGCCTCACTCTCCCTATTCAATTTTACCATCTTTCTGATGTTTAACTCACAGGTTTTGCTCTAAGCTGGTCTTTTTAGTCTACCCCACCCTCCTCATCTTGCCATCATTTTCTTTCTCCATCTTCCATGTGCATGTGTGTGTGTGTGTGTGTGTGGTGTGTGTGTGTGTGTGTGTGATATTCATAGAGGAGGGAAATGGCATAAGCCAACCTTATAATCAAGTATTTGGAAAAATATAATTCATAATGAGCAAAGTGAATGATTTGTTTAAATCTTAAAAGAGTACTTAAAGTCATTCATTTGCTTTTCACTGAAGATAAAATGTAAAAGAATCTGCACCCCTCTGCCAAAATCACACACACACACACACACACACACACACACACACACACACACACACACATACATGCTCCCAGACAATAAAGCAACCATAATTCTAGTGTGAAAACAACATCTAATGAATGAGTTCAGTGTCACTTTATTTCATGCAAGGCTGTCTATGCACATAACCATTTTGATGGGATTCATAGATATGTAGATTGCCATAGGCTGAAGGGTCTTTGAAAGCCCCTTAATAATATGATGATCCTATTATATAATCCTATGATTTTAGAGAAGAGGAGATTGAAGTCTAAAGAGGTAAAGGCATTCACACAATTAAAAAAGGGTTTAGCCTAGGACACATCCTTCTCTGGATTATTACGCAGCTGAGTGACACAATGGGTCACAATCTGTGCCTGGAATCATGAAGACCTAAGTTCAAATATGGCCTCAGATACTTCCTAGCTATATATAGTTCCTCAGCCTCTATCTATCTCAGTCTTCTCAACTGTAAATTGGGAATAATAATAGCACCTTCCAGGGTTATTGTTAAGATCAAGTGAGGTATTTGCAAAGCATGTAGCACAGTGTTACAGAGTAAGCATTTAATAAATGCTTATTCCCTTATTCCATAGGGGTGTGCGTGTGTGTGTGTGTGTGTTGTGTGTGTGTGTGTGTGTGAATGTATGGTCAGCTTCCCTGCATTTCTCCTTGCTTCTTAATTATTCCATGGTAAAAAAGACAAGGTTGCTGAGTCACTGTTACCATCTGAAGAACAGTATTAGAGATAGGACAAAGACTGAGAAAAGGGCCTTCAAAGAAATTACTAGCCTTCAGTTCTGTGGCTATGTGAGCATGTAAGAACACAGGCCTGGGATTTAGTAGACCTAAGGTCTAAATAAACTGAGGGGATTAGCCCACAAGATCCTAAAGGTGCCTTCCAACACTAATAATAATAATAATCCATGCTCTTTGGACTTGTTTTTTCCTCTGTGAGAAGAACTAATAACATAAAACTTGCCTAGCTCAGGGATTGTTGTGAGAGTCACATAAGATTATAGCTATGGAAGTACTTTGAGAAGTTCAATATATGAAAGAAATATAAATAACATTTATGATTATTCTTCTCATGCATAAATAGGTTGTTTCACTTAAATATGGGTGTTGGTCTAGATGACCTCTTGGGTCTTGGACAGCTCTAAAATCTATAATCCTAAAATGATGTGCACAAAAATCTTTAGTAGCTCCCTGTTTTATACCCAATAGAGTTTGAACTCTCCTGACATCCAAGGTATTCCACAATCAGCCTTCATCCTATCCTCAGTGCTTTATTTCACATTTATTTCCTGCGCAGACATTCTACTTCAGAACTTACCCTATACTTTCCTACTCCCATATCTTTGCTCCAACATATTCCTTAGGCTAAATGTATCTTCTTTCTATAGTTTTGCTTTCAGATGATTGCCAGATGTGTATTTCTAGCCTCATCCTCTCTTCTGAGTTCCAATCTTTGATCACCAACTGCTTTTTGAACATATTGGACTGGATTTCCCATTGACATCTCATACCTGACATGTTTAAGAAAGAATTCATTCTCTTTCCCTCAAACCCAGCCCTCTTCTAAATTTCCTATTACTGTTTTCATTTTCTAAGTCACCCAGGCCCACAAATCTCCAGGTCATCCTGAGCTCTCTACTCTCACTCTCACTTATGCTACATATTCAATTTGTTGCCACGTATTATCTTTGTTACCCCCACAAATTTCTTGTATGCTTTTTCTTCTCTACTAGCACAGATGCCTCCATGGCACAGACTCCGATCAATTTGAATTAAGTAAAAGCCTTCTGGTTGGTCTCCCTGCCTCAAATCTCTCCCTACTTCAATCTATCCTCTACCCAGCTGCCAAAGTGATTTGCCTAAAGCATAGATCTGACCATGAACATCCTCTACCCAGTAAGTTCCATGAATTCCCTATCACCTACAGGATCAAATTTAAAATCTTCCATTTGACACTTAAAGCCCTTACAACCTGGTATTTTCTCATACTTTGCATCCTTTCACGTATATACAGATTCCAATAACACTGGTCTTGCACATGACATTGCAACTCTGTCATTTCATTGACTGCCTGTCCCTTGAGTCTTTAATGAGTTTCCCTACCTCTGTTTAACTGGCTCCTTAAAAATAATCAACTCAAATGATGCCTCTTGAAAGAGGTCTTTCCCAGTCTCCCTATCCTCCTCCCTGGATGTTTCTTCAGAGATTACTTTCCATTTACACTACCTATATCTTGTATGCTATCTCCTCCTTTAGAATGTGTGCTCCTTGACAGCAGACTGTGTTTTTGCCTTTCTTTGTATCCCTCGAACTTGGCATAGTTTCTGTCACATAATGAGGGCTTAATAGATGCTTGTTGACCAACTGAATTCCTACCTATCCTTTAAATCAAAACTTGAATGCCACGTCCTTTATGAAGTCTTCCCTGATTGTTCCTAATAGGTGACATCTTCTCCTCTGATTTCACATAGCACCTTTTTTCATGTCTTTAATATTCTTAAAATCAACTGTTTGTTATAGCTATCTCTGTGTAAGAGTTTGCTCCAGACCCTTACTAGTTGTGTGACTCTGGGGAAGTCACTTAACTCTGATTGCCTCGATTTCCTCATCCTGGAGAAGAAAATGGCAAATCACTCCAGGATCCTTGTCAAGAAAACTCCAAATGGGGTCATAAAAAGTCAAACACAACTCAACAGCAAGTGCTACCTCCTCTCTTCTAGACAGTAACCTCTCTGAGGGCAAGGTCACTGTCTTATCTGCACTTTTTTCCACTATTCTCCCTTAGTGCCCAGTACAGTGTGCAACATATAGTAGGAACGTTTAATAAAACATTCATCCAATGTTGAATGATTTATCTTATTTTCTACTTTTCAATCTGCCTGTGCTCTGCCTCTCTTGCCATTTGGGACCTGCCTCTGGGCCTCTTCTTTTCTATTTTGTTTTCAAAAATCCTTCTGGGGATTCTGTTTGGATTCATTCATTTTAGGCATCCAAATCATTTAAGCTATGACCTCTCAGTCAATTGCAACAGGCCTGCAGTACCTCTAAATTATTTCGTTTCTGATTTGATTTCATCTCGTATTTCCCAAGACGCCTGCAAGGAACTTTGTTTCCTTAGAATCACTGTCGTCATCAAATATATATTTATTTATTATGTGTCCAGGATAAGCAAGAATCACAGCAGTAGGAAGGACATTGAGATATATCATTTAGTCCATCCCCCTGCCCCTAGGCAGAATTACATTAAATTGTCCCAGATAAATAGGTTTCTGTCTTATTTTCAGGGCATCCTGTACCCTCCTTCAGAATCCTAGCTCAATCTTCCTTATCTTTGACCTAAACTCTCCCAACTGAATTTCATATAGTCATAGACTGTCAGAACTGGAAGGGGCCTCTGAGATTACTTAGTCCATCTCCCTCATTTTACAAAAGAAGAAATTGGGACTTAAAAAAGTTGTAATTTATTGAAGGTCACACAAAGGTTTAAAGGATAAGTAGAAACTCAATAGGCATATGAGTAGAGGGAGGACACTCTAAATATAAGAAATGGAAAGGGCATTTTTAGGTCAAGGTCAGAGAACAGACAGCAGTCCAATTTATCCAGTCTATTCATGTCACATCAGGAACTATAACCCAGTTCTCCTGGCTCATGAGCCAGTGGTCTTTTCACCCTGCTGCCCTTGACTGCTTAGAATTTGTAGAGGAAAGAAAGTAGAGAAGTCTAGGTTCTGTTTTTTTTTTTTTAATTATTCTTAAAAACAAAGCTGGGAAATGTAAGTTAGTATTTATATGGTGCTTTAAGGTTTATAAAATGTTTTATGAAAATTTTTTCAATTTATCCACACAACAACCCTGGAAGGTAGGTGCTATTATTATCCCCATCACATATAATAGGAAACTGAGGCAGAGAAGTTTACTTGACTTGTCCAGTTTTGCACAATTTATTATTGTCTGAGACTGAATTTTAACTCAGGTCTTCCTGACTATATCACATCCATGCCATAGCCATTGCACAACCTCTCTAGCTACTATAAGAAAGCTATAAGGCACTCAGTAAATACTTGATGAGTGATTGGTTGATTGGCTAATCTCTAGAGAATTAAAACCAATTATCATCCTTGATTTAGATTTTTCTAGTCATTGGGCCTGAGGTTTACCTTCCTTTTTGAGTACTCAATTTATAGAGAGCCAATTAAAAGTATATTAAAAAAAAATAAAAGGCTTAAAATAGTTTAGAAGGGGAAAACACATTTTAACCTGCCCCAGGCAAATGTAGTCATCATTCCTTAGGGGAACCCAAACACAGCATCAGATTCTCTGTGGTTCACTCCAAAAGGGAAGAATGAGCAGTGAAGAGTGTTGGAGTCTTCTACAACTCAACTGATAAACTAGCTACTCTGGGAGGCAGATAAAAGAAAAGATTAGAGAGAGCAGACAAAGACAGAGAAAAAAAAAGCTAGAGGAAGAATCAGGGTCCCAGATCCCAGTTTCCCTCAACTTATTAGACAATGCCCATCCAGAAGAACATTGGTGGAATAGACCTGAAGATTAGTTTCCATTCCTGGAATTCTCTCCCTCCTCATCTCCATTTCTTAGTTCCCTTGTTTTCTTTCAGGTTTCAGCTTAAGTACCACATTCTGAATTAAGTCCCCAGTTTGCCATAATCTTAGTACCATCTTTTGGATACTACCTCTGACTTGTCAATGTATATGTTTTGTTTTACATAGTTGTTTGCATGTTATCTTCTCTTTTAAGACTGTGAGCATCTTGAGAACAGGGTCTGGTGTGTGTGTGTGTGTGTGTGTGTGTGTGTGTGTGTGTGTGTGATTTTTTAAATCTCTGGTGATTAACACAGTGCCTGACACATAGTAGGCACTTAATAAAAGCTTGTTGATTGATCGATTGAATCACCTGAACTGTGTTTCTAGTTTTAGGTATGCATGTAGGCTGTTTAAAGTTTGCCTGGTGTTGGGAGGAACTTCAGATATGCCTCTCTGGTAGTAGTTATTTTATTTTATTCCCTTTGCCTCTAAGTTATTTAATGAGAACTATATTTTGTTAAGTGATGTTTATATATGATAAAATAAATTATGCTATGCTAGTGTGACTTCATTGAAATGTAGTATTGTAGGACATGGGCAGTTTTTTTCAGATGGGGGCTGAGCCAAGAGTACAATTTAAGATAAACTAGCACCTACTAAAGAAGCATATAGGTTCTTTTTATTTGAATCCTTTTACTTTGTTCTGTGAAGTTTGGATTTAGTCAAAGGGCCACACTTCAGGACCTAGAGGGCCACATGTGGTCTTAAGGCTTCAGGTTCCCTACCCCTGTATTAGGATTTTGGAGAATACCTATAAACTAATCATTACATTCCTCAGTAAAGAACAGATAGAAATCATATTAAGATTCTCCTACAAAGGAAGGGAATATCTAAGAATGATATGAAATGCATCTATGAGATCCAATTGACATCTGAAGGTGGACAGAAAACTATATACATGCCTGAGGGAAGTTATGCTCCTCAGGGGAGTTGCCATGTCTATTTGACAAGGCATCAATTGAGTCTTGGATAGGATATAGTATAGAGACATTTTAACCCAGGTGAAGAGAGAAAGGTGACCAATGAACAGTCTTAACAGATTGGCATATAATGTGGAATGCAGTCTAAAATAACAGGACCCTGGTGACAAGATACTGAAATGCTTGCAAATGCTTGGGAATCAACTTGGGAAGTAGTTAGACTACAGTGAGTTTAATCTCAAGTTTTCACCAGAAACCAGCATGATGGGAAGAATTTTTCTCTGTTGGTGCTTCATGTGGAAGAACTGCTTTGGAATGTAGTAGTCAAAAGAGCACTGAAGTCAGAAGAAGGAAAGCATTTAGGCTGTCAAAAATAAGCGCCAGACTGCTGCATAATGACATCTGATTGGGCCTAAAAGGGCAGAACAGCAGATTGGATCTAATGAGCTGCTGGATACAATAAGATTATCTGAGGGAAAAAAATCTGATTTCAAAGCAAGTCCTTAGAAAAATGCCTTCCAAAATATCTTTACACATAGGAGCTTCTTCTCTTATATTCCCCACAATGCCTAGGATGGGAATAGATTCATAGGAAGTGATTAGGGGGATAACTAATATACTGCATGGCAAAATAGTCATACAAAAATCTTGATAGATTAGAAGAATGTGCTGAACTTAAATAGGTATATATGAATATAATATAGTTATAGTAACAAATACTATGTATGCATATATTACACATACAATACACACATAGACATTACACACTGTGTATATATACATACATATATACATATATGTATACATATATACACACATATGTATACATATATATGTATATGTATACACACACACATACACACACACACACACACACACACACATATATATATATATATATGTACGTGTGTATGTGTGTGTGTATTTTTTCCTCCCCTTTGTTTGAACTAAAATAATTAATTGCTCATGTACAGGATGGCAAAATCAGGGAGACATGTCTGGGCAGAAATGCATAAGGAAAAGACTTGGTGGTTTTAGTGACTACACATTCAATATAAGTTAACAATGTGAAGACAGAGTTTGCTTTGCCTTTTTTGTCTTTAAATCTCCAATGCTTAGCAAAATGCCTTGCAATTGTATGTACTTAATAAATATTGGTTAAGGAAATAAATGAATGTGGCAGCCAAAAAAAATTGCAATCTTAGGTTATATCAGTGGAAGTGTAGGGTCCAGAGTGAGAGAGGTGATAGCCACTCTTGGTCACCAAGTTGGTGAAGAGATTAAAATCCATGTCCTAAGAGTATTAATTCAAAGAATTGAGACAATTTAGTTTGGAAAAGAGATGACTTCCAAGGGATATGTTCAATATTTGGAAATTCAGTATATGGAAGATATATTCAGCTTTGTTTGCTTGGCCGTGGAAGACAGACTGATGAGCCATGGGCAGAAGTTACAGAGAGGCAGATGTTAGCCCAATAGACAGAAAAGCATTTCTAACTGTTTGAGCTATCCAAAGGTAGAATGAGGTGCTTCTAAAAGTAGAAGATTCCTCCTATGGGAGATCTCTAAATAGAAACTGAGTGACCAATTGTCAGAAATTTTGTAGAGAGAATTCATGTTGAGGTGTAGAATGAGTTAGACAATCTCCAAGGTCTCCTCTTGATCCAACATTTTATAATGTTATAATCAATAAACTGGGGCAAATGACAATTCTATAATTCAGACATCACTAATTCAGATTGCCCAGTTCTCAATTCATCTGAATTACTCATTTTTTACCCCATCGGGTAGTCAATAGCTTTGCCTTCAGGGAGAATATTACAATTCATCTAATTGGAATAGTGTGATCGGAACAATATGGAACTCCATTGGCATCTCTTCTCTTGGCTTGGTAAGGAGAGTTCTGCAAACCAGGTCAATACTATCACACTCGAGTTTCTGATGTTTCAAAGGAGTGCTGTATTCTCCTAGCTAATTCTCCTGGAATTTTAAAGAGAAAAGTCCTGAAGAATTTTTGTACATGTCCTACAGTGTTATATTTTTTTCCAACCAAAGTTAAATTCTTGTGCTGTATTATTTTAAAAGAGATTTATTTCTTTTTCTAATTAATATAAAAATAAACAAACAGCAGTTTTCTATCTCAGATCTTGTACAGTAAATTTTTAGCCTCAGAAAGAGCTTTATACCCAAGGTCGGTACTGTTCACCTTTCTCAATTTTCACCTGCAATTAAGACTCATTAAGATTTTTCTCACTTCCATCTTTCAAGGACAAGAATCTAGGCTCTTACCATTTGTTTTATTTCAGCAGACAATATCATGGATCTTTTACTGAGAATTTCAGAATTTTTCAAATCAAAACACTGAGAGATAATGGGTTTTCAGCCAGGTAATGTTCCTTTAATGATATGAATGTATATATAGTGATTCTAGTGCTGATATTTTACATCCCTTGAGTGCAGCCATCTCTGGGGGAATCACAGTGTTGCCTCCTCCCCATCCCATAAATATTCCAGCTTTATGCTTTGGAATATCTTTTCCCATCCTGCTATGTATGCCAGTGACTCATAGAAGCAGCTGGTAGGTGGGGGAGAAGGAGTCAGCTCCCCTAGCTGGTGCTAAAAAGAAAGCCTGAGGCTCATAGAAAAACAGCCATTCTTCAACACCGGCTTTCCTCATTCACCTTCACCTCATCACAGGAAGGCAAAGCAGGTAGGGCTGCTAGCCTCTAGCCTAGTCTCTCTCTCTCTCTCTCTCTCTCACACACACACACACACACACACACACACACACACACACACACACACACACATACACAGACACTCACACACACTCTTAGACTATACTTGATGTTTATTTTAATGAAATATCAACTGAGTTTAAAATATGTATGTGTGTATATATATATATATATATCTGTTTAGGGGGTGGGAATAGGGAGGGGCCTACTATTTGACTTGAGCTGGGCCTTACCAGATTCTCCAAGGATGGCTCTAGGAAGGAAGGAAGGAAAGGAAAGAACAAAGCATTTATTAAATCCCGACTATGTGTCAGGCATCATACTAAGCACTTTACAAACAAGATATCATTTGATCCTCACAACAACCCTAGAAAATAGGTGCTATTATTAACTCCATTTTATACTTGAGAAAACTGAGACAGACAGAAGTTAAGAGACTTGCTCAGGGTCACACAGTAAGTAACTGAAGCTGAATTAGAACTCAGGTCTTCCTGTCTCAAGGCTGAGTACTCCATCCACTGTATTGGTTATATGGCTCTAAGCACCTACATCTCTCAGGTTGGACCTTCTCTTTTAGTCTGTGCTTGAAAGCACAACCTTTCTGGGCACCATCTACATTTGTGAGCTCATTAACAGGAACTCCTACCTTGAAAAGATCTTGTTATCAACTCTTAGGGCCAAGCTTTTGTACAAGCATTGTAAACTACAAATGATTTTACCTGTGTACCACCAAATATATCTATGGTCATCTTGACTGAAACAGTACCTTAGATTGTAACATCAAAGTCACTTCTTTAGGTTAAGACGTTGTCTCTAGAGGGCCTTTTTTAGAAAGCACTGTTAAATGCTGGGCATACATAAAGCACGACTGTCCCTGCTCTCCATGACCTCATCTACTCCTTGTGAAAGAAAATACAAATAGGAGGTTTGAGCTGCAAGTCAGATAAAAAGTTCCAATGGTCTTTAGGATGTAGCAGCAAAGAAGAGGGTAACGAAATTCCTTTGGTGTTATTTCCATTGGTAAATCATAACTGTTGAACCATTTGACAATGTCAAGGACAATTTTTGGCAAAAACAATTTTTTTTTTCAGTGACTAACAAATTAGTAAGAATTTGGCATAAAGGATGGACATCTGAGTGCTGCACAAGTATACATAAAATATATTTTTAAAAAAAAGGAAACCCTACAGTAATGTAGGTAGAACCTCTGTGAAGGATTTATGAGAAAAAATGGACATGACTGTTACAGGATGAGAAGCTATGGAAAGGCTGAGATCTACCACGGTTGAGGCAGTATCCACAGTGATGGAGTTCTAAGTCCACTGAAGTATTGAAGGAATTAAGTTATAATTCTGGTTCCTGACATCTAATGGAGAGTATGGTGGTTAGGGCACAGGGAAAGTACATTTTGATCTAGGGCTTAGAAATGATTGATTTAGAGGACTTTGCCTGAGGTGGGTAGAACCTCATTAAATCATCCTAAGCAACCAGAATACTTGAGAGTAGACAGAGGACATATCAGGTACCCTCACACATTAGAAGAGCTCTTCCCTGACATTACTCAGATGTCTTCTACCACTATCTCTTCCTTCACCCTATCTTACTTGAAGCAGTGATTCTTCTCCTTACTAAGTCTACCATGCACTCTTGACCCCAAGCCATCCTGTCTTTTCCAGCATATTGCCTCTTCTATCATCCTAACTCTCTCACCAACATCAGTATCCCTCTGTTGCTTCACTCTTGCCTACAAATACTCTTATGACTCCCTCATACAAAAACAAAACAAAACAAAAAACATAAACAAAACCCCTGATCCTTCCATCTTTGCTGGCTATCATCCTACAATTCTATGTATCTCCTCCCTTCCATGGCTAACATCCTTGAAAAACAGCCTACAATTTGTGCCATGGCTTTCTCTACTCTCACTTGCTTCTAAACTCTCTTCAGTCTGCCTTTTGACCTCATTGTCCAAGTGAAACTGTTTTCTTCACAGTTACCAACGATCTTTGAATTGACCAATCAAATACTCTTTTTTTCAGTCCTCCTCTTTAGTAAACTCTCTCTGACACTGTCCATCACTCTCTCCTTAATACTCTTTTCTCTTCAGATTTTGGTGACATTGTTCTCTCCAGCTTCTTCTACAACCTACCTAGGTGCTTAGTCAGGACCTGGCATATAATAAGCATTTAATGTTGACTTGTTGACTTGACTTGACTTAAAGACTTGGCTAACATACCCACATCTTTTATTCCTCACCTAAGTTGTAGGTCACTCAAGGACAAGAACTATGTCCATACATACTTATATTTTCTTCACTACTGAGCAAAATATCCTTTACACAGTAGATTATTACTAGATGTTTATTAAATGAATGTAAGAGATATTGCGGGTGCAGTAAAAACAAAACAACAACAACAAAAAACCACTGACTCTGTAATCGGAGGATTTAGGTTCAAGCCTCTCCTGTGATACTTAGCACACTTTTCAGTTAATTGATTCCCTTGGTCCCATTTTCCTATTCTGTACAGTGGGGAGACGTTTGATGAGGTAACACGAGGTTCCTTTTAACTCATAAAATTAATATGACTTTGCTATTAATTAGTGTAATGCAATTATTTAGATGTCATCTGACTCTTTTTGAGCTGGAGTCTCAATAGTACGATTCATGTGGCTTACGTCTTGTCTAAAAAACTCTTTGCTTTCCCCAGAAGAATTATTTGTATTACAAGTTAGTTTTAGCTGAGGTAGGATACAGTAGGAGGATACATCTAGTATAAAACAAGCTTTACCTTTCAGTAGAAAAAAAAAACAGCTATAGCCTAGGGTCTACTTTGGACCAGAGATATTAACTATCCTTCTTATTTGTGCGAGCATCTTTCAGTGTTCAAAACGAGCTCATTTTAGGTCTTTCATTTTATCCTAACAATTGCCCTTTGAGTACAGTGGGGTTGATACTGTTATCTCCCTGACACATGTAAGCAAACTGAGACTTTGGCAATTTGAGTAGCTTGCTTAAACGTGATGCAAAGAGCTGGAGGAAGAGGCCAGGGCTCCTGAATGTATTGCCAGGGCTCTCTCTACTCCATAACCTATTCCAGAACCAGAGCTTGATAGAATTAACATGAGTGGAGTTTCCCTTTTAGAACAAGGTATGATTTCACAACAGACAATTTTATGGAAAGAATATTTAAGAGGAATGGGGCTTACCTTACTGATCATCTCCCAAATACTTGTTACTGTTTTGAAAAATATAATCTTCAAAATGCCTAGAAAGCTTGAAAGCAATAATAACTAATACAAAAGACAAGAGGAATTAAAGGAAGTCTGCTGCAGAAATAGCCCTATTCTCTATACCTTTTCTTAAACTTGACCAATTCTCCTGCTTTTCCACTAGGAAATAGGGACAACCACAAAGTGAGTAATTGCTCTTATTTTTAGGCAAGAAGGAAATTGTCAATAGAGTATGGGTCAAAGGTAGTCAGTCTCTTTTGTATGGATTTTCCTTCTACCCCAGAAAAAGTCTCCCTGTTTCTCTCTGGCCTCTAGTAGGTTAGCACATCAGCAAATCTGTTACTTCTCAGTCAACAAAACAAACTCCTCTGTCTCAACACAGTCTTCAAATACCTTATAATCCATCTCATCTGCTCCTCATTTTTTCTTTGTATTTTATATATTCTGGTGAAAAGATGGCCTATAGGCAGAACCCATTAGCTTAATAGAGATTTTCTCTTTGAAATGATCTCTGTCGAAGTCATGGTTTGTAATATGTGTGTATACACACATATACATATACATATATACACATACATATATACATATATATTTAAGTTTTATTGATGCCTTTTGTTTTTATATTACAAAATCTATAGCTCACTCAGTTTATAAAAGGTCTCTATAAATTCAAACAATTAAATAAAACTAATAAAATAGTGACATCATCTAAAAGTATATGCAACTTTCCACATCTGTAGCACACTAGCTGTTAAAAAATTTCTAGTAATATATTGTCCCAACCTCTCATTCCTCCACCACATTGAAAAAGAAAAAAAAAAATAAAACAAATTTCTTATGACAAATACGTAGGGTCAAGCAAAACAAATCTCCTCTAGTTGTATACAAAAAACACATAGGTCTCATTCTGCACCTTAAATCTATTCCCTCTCTATTATGTATAGTATGTTTTATCACTGGTCCTCTGGCATCATGAATGGTCACTATGTTCATTATAGTTCTTACAGGTTCAAAATTGTTTTTACTCTGTTGCTGTTTTTGTATAAATGTTCTCCTGGTTCTCCTCATTTTGTCCTTAATCAGTTTATAAAAGGTCTCAAAACTGTTCATTTTCATAATATTGATGTTATAGTGTGAATTATTCTTCAGGTTTTGCTTACTCTACTTGTCATCAGTTCATATATGTCTTTCCATTTCATTTTAAAATCATCTATTTTCTCATTTCTTATAGCAAAATAGCTTATAATCTCAATAAAACTTCTACTTGACCTATGGCCTAAACTTTAAGCCAATGTTCCTTTTTATCATGAAAAAAATCATGCAGTTTTTCCATGCCAATAATTTTTCTTTTCTGAATGAACTTACCCCCAAAGCAAGAAAAAGACTGGGAGGAAAAATATGATTTTAATAATAAGATATTTTAAAAATAATAATAATGGCATTTTCATTTTTGTCATCTTTGACAATTCAATAGTTATAAGGTAGAACTTAGGTGATGTTTTAATTTGCATATCTCTTATTTATAAATAGCAATTGTTTAAATATAAATAAATAAATACTAAATTAATACATAAATATAGATATAAATAACGTGGAGGCAAGGAGAGTGGGACCCTCTCTTGACATGAATGACTTCAATTTATTTATACCTGTTTATAAATAGCAATTAATTTGCATATCTCCTATTTATAAATAACTATTGTAGGAGAAAAGGCACATAATGTATTGCATGGTGAAGGTGTGAACTGATTCAACCATTCTGGAAAACAATTTAAAAGTCACCAGACTGTGCATATTCTTTAGCCCATTGAAATTACTATTAGGCATATACCCCAAGAAGTCGAGTACTGAGAGAAAGGATCTATATGTATAAGAATTTTTATAGCACATTTTTCACTGCTATTGTAGCAATGAACCGGAAACAAAATCTGTCTCCATCAATTGGAGAATGGTTAAACAAATCGCGATGTATGAATGCAGTGTAGTCTTATGTGCCATAAGAAATGATGGATTCAGAGAAATATGGAGAGACTTGTATGAACTGATACAGAACAAAGAGCATAATTAGTAGGAAGAAAGCATGTTTTTTTTTTTTTACCATAATAATAATATGAGAGTAAAGAACTGGAAGATCTCAGGACTCTGACCGAAGTGTGGCTTCAAAGATTCATGATGTCCTATGAAGTTGTGGAAGGGTAGAGATGTCTTTTGGAGTAAGTGCTGATGAGATCAAAGACTGTTTGAAATTTGAAGCCTTTTTTCATTGGGTCATATCCTAGATTATCTGAGGTCCAGCTAGACATGCTTGGCAACATGTGCAGCCAACCCCAAAGCAGCACTATCTGTCTAGTTGTCATCGTTGTTCAGTTGTTTCAGTAGTGTCTAGCTCTTATGACTCCATTTGGGATTTTTTTGGCGAAGATACTGGAGTGGTTTGCCATTTCCTTCTCCAACTCATTTTCAGATGAGGAAACTAAGTCAAACAGAGTTAAGGGACTTTCCCTGGGTCATGCAGCTAGTTAGTGTCTGAGGCCAGAATTAAATTCAGGAAGATGGATCGTCCTGACTCCATGCCTGATGCTCTATCCACTGGGCCACTTATTGCAAGGAAGAGAAAGCAGCTTCTATAACAAGAACAACAACAATAAAAACAACAACCAACAATAATAGCTAGAATTTAAATAGTGCTTTAAGGTTTGTAAAATGTTTTACCTCTATTACCTAATTTGATCTTCATAAAAACCTTGTAGATGTCAATGATATTATCCTTATTTTAAAGATGAGGAAGTGTGCCCAGAGACACAAAGCTAGTCATTGTTTGAGGTAGAATTTGAACCTGGTTCTCCATAACTCCAAGTCCAGTGCTCTATCTACTACCTCTGTCTCATTATCATCATCATCATTATCATCAAAATCATCATCATTATCATCATCACCACTACCACCATCACCACCACTATCATCATCATCATCATCATATCAGAGAATCAGAGGACTAGAGCTAGAAGGGTCAGAAGACATCTAATCCAACCATCTCTTTTTCCAGATGAGAAAAATGAGGCTGAGAAAGGTAAAGCAAGTTACCTGCTCACACAGGTAATAAGAGGCAGAGAAGATTTGAACTTAAGTCAGCAACTCTCAGCTCAGTACTTCATTACTCCATAGTCATTATAAAATACTTATTGATGTAGCTGGCATATAAAGGGTTTACCATCATGTTCACTCTGAGGCCAAGCCAATAGATAACAATTTATTAAGCAAACCAAAATGACAGAGACCCACTGGAACTTAACATCATTTTCTTTAACATCAGGGAATAATGCATTTTCCCTAACTTGGAACAGTTTCAGTGTGATCCTATCTGAAGTGTCTAAGACAAGACTAGATTGCCGCTAAGACCTTAGCAAAGCACAGAGTAGCATGTTTTCTTGTATTTCACCCTGTGTTTCTAAGGCATTCCCTAAAGGCTGACTCACATGAGCTGCCTGTGTTTACCTTGGATGAAACTCATCCATTCTCACCCCCAGCTAATGAGGACCCAGTTTCTCCCAGATCCATATAACCAGAACAACACAGCAGTCTGCGACTGGACATGGTTTAATTAAAAGCCTTGACCAGTCTCTCCAAACCAACAGGTTTGCTAGTTTCATATAAGAGTGAAAGAAAGGGGGAAAGTAGGTTGATAGAAAGCTTTGTTCTGCAGAGAACAGTGCCTTCTTATTTCTGAGAGTCAGGGGCCATCTCATTGCAAATAGCCTGGGACAAGTGAGGGGGAGTTCTTGAATCCACTAGGACCCTTAGCTGGTAAGTTGGAAGATTTTAGTTCAAGGTGAATTAGGAATGACTCTACCTCAAAGAAGGGAATAGACTAGCTGGCTTCTCACAGTTCTTTCCATCACTCCATCATCTAGCACCTGCTTTTCCTGTAGGTTATAGTCAGCCAATCAAAAAAAAATATTTTGGAGTATGTCCTGGAAGACCAGTCCTTTGCTAAGTACTGTGGGTGACCTAATGGAATTAAAAGAAACTATCGTCAAAAACCTTACAAGGAATTTAAGAAGTATCTGTGGTATAGAAGTAAATTGACTCTGAACACAATGTAAGATAGCAAACACTTAAATATAATATGCTGGTCAGACAAGGTTTCAGCAGAGTCTAGAGGACAAATTGATTGTGTAGAAAGAGCACTGTATTTGGAGTCATGCAACCTAGTTTCAAGTTCTGGCTGTTTCACTTGTTACTTCTATGACCTTAGCCAAATCATTTAATTTTTCTGGGTCTCATTTTCCACATCCCTAATATGGGAGGGTTGAATCTGAGGATTTCTCAGGCCCCTTCTAGCTCATGATCCATGACTCTGAGTGCTTTAGGAATTCAGGGAAGGGAACAATCACTATAACCTCATCAGGGAAGGCTTCATAGCTTTTTCAGAAAGGCCTTTTAGAAATATAGAAAGATCACACCATCTCCATGCTGCCAAGAGTCAGAAGTACAGTTGATATCTGTGTCAGATAGAATACAGGACAGGTTAGTGTGAGGAAACATGCCTCTCCACATCTTGATGTAGTCTACTTGAGACAGCTGTGTTGGTGTGCACTTGTAATTTCAACTACCTGAGAGTATGAGGCTGAAGGATCTCTTGGGTTCTGGAGTTCTAAGCTATAGTGGGCCAAGCCAACTGGGTGTATATACTAAGTCCAACATCAATATACCGAACTCTAGGGAGCAGGGACCAGTAGAGGTTGTGTTGTAAAGACAGGACAACCTGCCAAGGTTAAAAATGGAGTGGGTCAAAACTCCCATGCCTATCAGCAATGAGATGAGGCTTATAAAGAGGCCTTGCACTTCTAGCCTGGGCAAGATGGTTGACTGAACCAGAACTGAAATAAAATAAAAGTTTAGATCTACTTGAAATAATATAACACATCTTGGCAAAATGTCACAAGATGTCAGACTAGGTGTTGCTTTTGAGGAAACTCCTATGCCTCTCCAACCTTAGTAACATGAAGTGGGACAAATTAGTGCTATGGGAAGGGTGAAATTTCTAATCAAATAATCATCTATTCATTCCCAGCATGATTAAAAGGACAACCCACTTCCCAAGAATCCCTGAGGGAAAAGAAAACTACATTTCAAATGGGATAGTATGCTAGCCATGACATTCAGAGTGTGTGTCTGGGTGGATATGGGGCATAGAAGACATTTCCTTCCCTGAAAGTTCTTAGCTGCTTTAGGGTAAGGGTGGGATTTTTTTCATGAGACTATAGCCTTCAGATTACATCTCTCTACCAAGCCTCTTGTCCCTTATGCCCTTCCTTGGGGTAAGTTGTCACTAAAGAAATAAAATGATTCAGGCCAGTCTGCTGGAATGCAAGAGTCACTTTGATCCAAGCAGTGAGGTGAATAGAATCATGGACTATTTATGAGTTAAGTAATCATAGATACACAGTACAGCCATGGAGTCCAGCTTCATAACAGGATCGCCTACTCTGCCTGGATTTCTGTTCCCAGCTTCTTAAGGCTAATCCCAAGCAGGAAAGGCAACATAAACAGGGGAAGGAATTCTGGACTTGGAATCAGCAGACTCAGGTCTGAGTCTGACACTTCCTAGTTATGAGAGCCTGAGTAAGCTAGCTATATCACCTCTTAGAGCCTCGGTTTTTTTCTGTTTCTGGAATGGGACTTACAAAGCTCTCACTACCTATCTTACAGGGTTTTGTGAAGAAAATCATAAAACTTTAAATATTACTTAATCACTATATGTTTCTCTTATCCTAGTATTCTTACTTGGTTGCTTGCTTGTCAATCAGTTAAAAAGCATTTATTTTGTGCCTACTATATGACAAGAACTGTGCTAGGCAATTGAAATATAGGGATAAGGAAAGGTTGCATGTCAAACATGGTGCTTGAACATCTTCAAGAAGTGAAATATTATTGGAGACAGAAGTGAGGAGGAAATGTATTCCAGGCTAATGCAAAGGAATGGAAATGGGAAATGGAGTGCCATTTGTGAGGAACAGAAAAGCTAGTTTGGATCCTAGAGTATGGGAAGCAGAATCATCTGTTGTTGTGGTGGTGGTTGTGACTGGAAAGATAGGGTGGGAACAGGTTGTGAAGGGCTTATAAAGCCATATTGAGGCATTTGCATTTTATCCTACAAGCAATAGGGAGCTGCCAGAGTTTATTGAGGAGGGAAGTGATGTGATCAGCTCTGTACTACAGGAAAATCACTTTAGAGGAGATGAAGGATGGATCAGAGAAGGAAGAGACCTGAGTCAGAGAAACCAATTATGATTATAATAGTACAGGTGAGAGTTGATGAGTACCTAAACTAGGATAGTGGCTGTGTGAGTGGAGAGAAGGGGATGAATGTGAGAGATGTTGTGGAAGTCAAAACAGCAAGATTTCATAACTAATTGGATGTATGGGATGAGTAAGGGTCAACCAATTCTAAGACACTGATGTCATTATCTGTGGGTGACTGAAGGACTGAATGTACACAGAATAGAAGCAGGGTAGTTAAGTACAATGATTGATTTTTAGGTTTCTCCATGGTAGACTCTTGTCTTCTCTCTCCCTTATATTCCCCATGGTCACAATTATTTTGGGGTGTAAGACCCTTGACTATGTCACTCTTGATTGAAAGAGAACCATCTTTATTTCTTATACATTCTCTCCACAAATTCTCCCATCCTGTAAACTAGTCCACATTTGCTGTTTCCAGTCAGTGCCATGGGCACTCCCTTCCCCTCTCTACAATGCCCTCTCACATTCTCCTCATTTGTATAAATCCCACCCCACCTCACCCCTAAGGAATAGATTAGTTTCTACCAAGCCTCTCCGTTCCACGTTGCATACTAAATGCACTACTGACTTAGGACTTAACTATATGCTACTTTGTATCTTTTGTGAATATAGCCTACTTCTACAACTAGACTGTAAGCTTCTTGAAGGAAGGTTCTGGGTCTTAACCTGCACTGTATTCCCATTTGCTCTGTTCTTACTTGGCCTTCGATAAATACGTTTTATCCTTATCATTTTCATCTCATCTAAAATCCTTTTCTTATCACCCTCAGCATCCTGGCTCTCTCCTTCTTTCCTCCAGTTCTAAACATTTAGTTTTCTTAAATTCTCTTTCTAAAAATTTTGTTTCAAGACACTTTTTTGACTGCTCTCTTGAATTTAGTCTCAATATATATTTTTGAGGGCAAGCACAGAGATATCCTCCATTGTGTGCCCAAGGTCTAGTCAGATATTTCATAGCACCCAAGATGTTATACATTCTGATATGGGAGACTATTGCCACCCTATAAATTGGAATGAAGAATTGATCTATTCCCTAAAGTCAAACTAGACAAAAATATCTCTTTTTCATTATCCTATTGACTTCTTATATTCCAAAGAAATATTTACTAGGGGCAGCTCGGTGGCACAGTGGATAAAGCTCTGGCTATGGTTTCAGGAGGACCTGAGTTCAAATCTGGCCTTAGACACTTGACACTTACTCACCCTGTGACCTTGGGCAAGTCACTTAACCACAATTCCCTCAACAAAAAGCAAAAAAAAAAATTATTTACTGTTTTTTCCCTTCTCTTTTGATTGTAGGATGAGGTAAGAATGTATGTGTGTCAGAAATAATAGATTTTTTATGAGGAATTCATAACAAGTTTTCAGATGAAGTTATTTATAATTTAAGGACATTACTATATTATCTTTTACTAAAAAGTGACCTTCAATGACAATGAACTGAGAGAACTCTGGGCTGGGTGAACCACTGAGCTGACTTGGATTGATAGAAGAGTGTAACAGAAACAATGCTGGCACCAAATCAAGATTTAGATTTTAATCCAAGTTCTTCAACTACTTTGCTGTGTGTATTGAAAACAAACCTCTGTAAAATGAGGATGACAAGATCTTTCCTACCTATTTCAAAATGGGTAATGTGAAGATCAAATATGCTAAGGAATGTGAAAGGACTTTGAAAGAGATTAGGATCATATAAAGGGGCAGCAGTGATCTTAGGAACAGAGATAGAGCTGGAAGGGGCATTAGAGGCCACTATACATACATGCATGCATGCATACATACACACATACATACATATGTGTGTGTGTGTGTGTATACCACACACACACACACACACACACACACACACATATATGGCCCTCCTTTTATAAACAAAAGTAGCTGTGTCTCAGAGACATTAAATAGTAGAGCTGTTATTTGAACCCAGGTCTCCTGATTCTAAACCCTGTATCTTTCCATTGTTTCCCGTGGTACTCTGAAACTTAATAATGATTACTAGCACTCTTTATATTCATTTTTGACAAATTTATTGAGATTGTAATTGAACCTCAAATCACATGCATTTCTGAAAACTTTCAGACTTGTTGGCCTAAAGAATCAGGGACTAGCTCCGAAGTAAAACATATACTGTTAAAGCATATGTTTCTTTCTCCAGCACTTCCTTTGTCCCTCTGTTCTTAGGCAAACTGAGTGAATAAGAGCAGAGGTACCTAAGTGGGCCAGAAACTCAGAAGTGGGAGCAGAAAAAAAAATCTTCATACTCTTGCTATTTTGGTAAATAACTCATTTTTTCTTTTATCACATGGATCTTCTGTTATTTTTGGAATAATGGCTGCATAAAGGGCATATGAAAGTTTAATGAAGAGGATTTCAAGAAGCAAGGAAAATACAAATGGAAACCCAGCTTGGCCCTTCGCAACACTCTGGCACAGAGAGCTGTATCCATTATTTAGCAGTAAATAATTTTCACTAGACATTGAGCCCTTGTGTAATTTTCTTTTTAGTTATGTAAATCTTTTATTGAAAACAACCCTTCTTTAATAGATTTATTATGGCAAATCCTAATGTCTCCAGCCTCAGCCACAGCTGCAGCCACAGAACCTTTCCCTTACTTGAATGCTGCTTACTCTAGTCTCGAGGTTGTTTACTTCATGAAAAACTCTCCCAAGATGATCCACTAAAAACACCACTTATCTTGCAAGGGATAGACTGATTTCCCCAAAGGGTTAAATAATTCTTTGCAGAAGAAACATACTTTAAAAAGTAATAATCTCTTCCATGTGATGTGAAAGTTGGTAGCAAAGGAAAGCTTTTAATCACACATTTACATTTGTGGTTAATGAAAACAAGATGGAAAGAATTCTAATAAGTATAATGCTTTAGAAATGTTAATTGGGGGTAACTAGGGTGGTGAAGAAACAGGAAACTATCAATCAATCAATAAGTACTTGTGTCTACTATGTACCAGGAACAGTGGTACACACTGAAGATGTAAAGACTAAAATAAGACTCACAGACTCTGGTAGTTTACTTTCTATCAAGTTGGGGACAACATATGTGTGTGTGTATATATATATATATGCATATATATATATATATATACATGTGTGTATAGTATGTATGTTCTACACATGTGCATTATATGTGTGCATGTGTTTATAAGTGTGTCTATATAAGTAAATATACAACACATATGTGTATCGATAGATTAATTAGTAAATACAAACTATATTCAAAATAAGTACAAAGTAATTATTTTTGCATGGAAAAGGTGGGCAATAAAGACTTTATTGAAGAGGTTGTGACTTCAGTAGAACTTTGAAGGAAACAAAGCATTCTAATAAGGGCAGATAAGATAGAAGTACTTTTTAAAAATAAGAAAATAACCAATATGAAAGCCAAAGACTTAGAGGTAGGAGATGAAGTATCATGTGTAAGAATCACAAGAAGGGCAGTTATAGAATGTGAGAAGAGGGGTAATGTATAATAAAGTTGAAATGGTGGGAAGAACTGTTTGGTGGAACTATGCTATGTGACAATTGTGTGAAATAAACTAGCGATGTTTAACCTGGATAAGAGAAGTCTTAGGAGAAGTAATAGCTGACTTCAAATATCTGAAGGCCTGGCATGTGGATGATTTGTTTTGTTTGAGGCCACTCTTCAGAACTAGGAGCAATAGATGGAAGCTACAGAAGGAAACATCTGGGCTCCATATGTAGGATAACCTTTTTAACAATTAGAGATGTCTCAAAGCCAAATGGACTGTTACAGGAGGTGGTGAATTGCCCATTACTGGGTATCTTTAAGCAGAGGGGGGGATGACTACTTGACTAAGATGCTGTGGAAGGGTCTTCTGTTTAGGTTTAGGGAAAGGTTCCATGATTCTAAATGCTCTTAAAATAAACCTACAAACATTAAGCTCAAATTCCATTTTGAGGAGTCCATGAAATAAGTGATTTGGAATACCTCAAATCTGGGGGCAAATTATGAGGCCTCTGAATTGTCTAAAGACTTGAGCCGAGACTAAGTGAAACACAGAGTTAATGCAGATCTTCTGAGCTAAGGTCAGATTATAGTGGCTGTTCTCTACCAGAACCCAGCTCATTCATCCCTTCAAAATCTCTGCCCTTTAACTAATTCAGTTCTACATTGTCCTCTACTCCTGAGTCCCTTACCTCATCAGTTCACCACCACTCATTATTTTATAGATCCACACCTTAGAACATCCCTACCATCTGGCTTATCTGTGCCTATTTCTGGAAAACCCAACACTATTGGAGGAAATCATACAGCCAAACTGACTGGGCCCATTACACATTGAGTTACTCAACATCAACAAGGCTCTTACCACTACAGGTACATCCTTTTACCTTTAACTACCTCTTCTGGCTACCATGTCTCTCCATATCACTTCTAGAGCTATCTAGCCCTCATCTTTCTACTATCTTCAATCCCACAAGCATATCTGTCTGCTGGAATCTCAAACTCAATGTATCCCAAACAGGACTTATTATTTTCCTTTCTAAATATAGCCTTCTTTTTATCTATCCTATTTCTGTTAAGAACACCTCCATTCTTCCCCTCCCCCAGGTTTATAATTAAGGAATTATCCTTGACTCCCCTTCACCCTCCATATCCTATTGGGTTGTCATGTCTTGTCAATTCCACTTGTTCAACATCTCATACCAGTTATCTCTATTTAGACCACAACCATCCTTTTCTAGTCCCTCATCATATCTCACCTGGCCTGTTGTCATTACTTTCTAAATGATCTCCCTGCTTTCATTCTCTGCTCCTTTCAGTTTATCCATACCTGCCTTTCTGACATGCAGGTCTGACCTTGTCACTCCCCTCTGTAAGAAACTTTAGGGGGGTGGAGCCAAGATGATGTAGTAAAAGCAGTGACTTGCTTGAGCTCTCCCCCAGACCCCTCCAAATACCTGTAAAAAATGGCTCTAAACAAATTCTGAAACAGCAGAACCCACAAAAAGACAGAGTAAAATAAATTTCCAGCCCATGACAACCTGGATGGTTGAACAGAAAGGTATATCGCGCAGGGCTGGGAAAAGAGTGCAATTCAGCATGGGAGCACAGGCCTCAGTGAACCTGGAGCAAGCATCAGAGGATGGAATCACAGGCAGCTGTGGCAGTTTCCAGACTTCTCAACATATGA
Organism: Phascolarctos cinereus; assembly: GCF_003287225.1. Lineage (NCBI taxonomy): Eukaryota > Metazoa > Chordata > Mammalia > Diprotodontia > Phascolarctidae > Phascolarctos > Phascolarctos cinereus. The sequence continues at coordinate 388,966,910 of NW_027555847.1, read as the reverse complement.
GTGCTAAAGACAACTTAGAAGGTCAGTAGGAAAAGTCTGTTTCTGCTGTGGTGAAAGAAAACTACAGAGTCCCAGCTCCTCTCCTCCAGCGTGGCCCCAGGGTGGTGGCTGCCTCTGGTGCTTCAGGCCCATGGACTAAGGGGGAATCCAGTGGCTGATCAGAGGGGGATTGCAGGGATCTCTCTGCTGGTGCAGGATTCTCTTGCTTTGCCTGTGCTTGGATCTGGGTCACAGTTCTGGGTGGCAGTTCTGGTGTGAGGAGGAGTGGTGGGGTGGTGGAGCTTGTAGTGGCTGTGAAGACAGAATCCTCCTCACAGTTCCAAGACAGAATAGAGTGCTTGTGGTCATTCATAGACCAGAGCACAGGCCAGGAAAGGAGTAAACAACTCACCCTTCCTTGATCATAGCACCTTGGAATAACTGAAAATTTTCAGGTCCCTAGAAGTATCTCTGAAAACAGCTGTACAAACCCCCAAAGCTTGGGTAAGTACATTCTCTGCTCTGGAAGCAGACTCCTACCTTAACAAAGAGTTTATAACTCAAGTAATTGGCTGGGATCATGAGTAAGCAGTGCAAAAAGAATCAGACCATAGAATCTTTCTTTGGTAACAAAAAAGATCAAAACATGCAACCAGAAGTAGACAACACAGTCAAAGCTCCTACATCCAAAGCCTCCAAGAAAAATATGAATTGGTCCCAGGCCATGGAAGAGTTCAAAAAGGATTTTGAGAAGTAAGTAAGAGAAGTAGAGGAAAAACTGAAAGTGATGAAAGAAAATCATGAAAGACAAGTCAACAGCTTGCTAAAGGAGACCCCAAGAAATACTGAAGAAAATAACACCTTAAAAATTAACCTAACCCAAATAGCAAAAGAGGTCCAAAAAGCCAATGAGGTGAAGAATTTACTTAAAAAGCAAAATTGGCCAAATGGAAAAGGAAGTACAAAAGCTGACTGAAGAAAATACTTCCTTAAAAATCAGAATGGAGCAATTGGAAGACAGTGACTTTATGAGAAATCAAGACACTGTAAAACAAATCCAAAAGAATGAAAAAAAAAATGAAAACAATGTGAAATATTTCATTGGAAAAACAACTGACTAGGAAAATAGATCCAGAAGAGAGAATTTAAAAATTATTGGACTATCAGAAAGCCATGATCCAAAAAAGAGCCTAGACATCATCTTTCAAGAAATTGTGAAGGAAAACTGCCCTGATATTTTAGAACCAGAGGGCAAAATAGAAATTGAAAGATTCCACAGCTCACCTCATGAAAAAGATCCCCAAGGGAAAATTCCTTGGAATATTATAGACAAATTCCAGAGTTTCCAGGTCAAGGAGAAAATATTGCTATCAGCCAGAAAGAAACAATTCAAGTATTGTGGAAACACAATCACAGTAACACAAGATTTAGCAGCTTCTACATTAAGGGACCACAGGGCTTGGAATATAATATTCTGGAGGGCAAAGGAGATAGGATTATAATCAAGAATCACTTACCCAGCAAAACTGAGCATAACCCTTCAGGGGAAATTTGGATATTTAATGAAATAGAGGACTTTCAAGCATTCTTAATGAAAAGACCAGAGCTGAATAGAAAATCTGACTTTCAGATACAAGACTCAGGAGAAGCATGAAGAGGTAACCAGGAAAGAGAAATCATAAGAGACTTATTAAAGTTGAACTGTTTAAATTCTTTATGGAAAGATGATATTTGTAACTCATGAGTGAATTGTCAGTATTAGAGTAGTTGGAGGGAAAAAATATATATATATATATATATATATATATATATATATATATATGTAGATAGATAGACAGATAGATAGATAGATAGAGGGCACAGGGTGATTTGAAGATGAAGGGGTGATATCTAGAGAATAAAATTAAGGGGTGAGAGAAGATTATGCTGGGAGAAGGAGCAAGGAAGAGGTAGAATGGGGTAAATTATCTCACATAAAACAGGCAAGAAAAGGCTTTTACACTGGAGGGGAAATGGGGTGGAAGGTAAGAAGGAATGAGTGAATCTTATTCTCATCAGATTTGACTTAAGGAGAGAATAACATACACACTCAATTGGGTATGGAAATCTATCTTACCCTACAGAAAATAGGGGGGAAGGGGACAAGAGAGTAGGGGGATGATAGAGGGGAGGGCAGACTGGTGGAGGGAGCAATCAGAAGCAAACAGTTCTAAGGAGGGACAGGGTCAAAAGAGAAAATAGAATAAATGGGGGTGGGATAGGATAAAGGGAAATATACTTAGTTTTCCACAACATGACTACTATGGAAGTGTTTTGCATGGCAACACATGTGTAACCTGTATTGAGTTGCTTTCCTTCTCAGTGAGGGTGGGTGGGGAGGCAGGAAAGTAGAAAATTTGGAAGCCTCAATTTTCAAAACAAAAGTTAAAAAAAAATGCTTTCACATGCAACTGGGAAATAAGATATACAGGAAATGGGGCATAGAAATCTATCCTGCCCTACAGGAAAATTGAAGGGGAAGGGGATAAGAGAAAGGAGGGAGAGATAGAAGGGAGGGCAGATTAGGGGTATTCAGAATGTGTGCCATCTTATGGTGGGGAGAGGGAAGAGATGGGGAGAAAACTTGGAACTCAAAATCTTGTGGCAGTGAATGTTGAAAACTAAAAATAAATTATTTTTTTAAAAAGTAACTTTATTGACTGTCCATCACTCCTAGGATAAAATGTAAAGTCCTCTGTTCCACCTTTATAGCCCTTCTGAATCTGCCTTAGGTCTATATTTCCAGGCTGATTATATATTACCATCAACTCTGCATTCTATGCCTCAGCCAAGCTAGCCTACTTGCTAGGCTCAATATACACCATTATTCCTCCCAGCTCTGTGCTTTTATTTAGGCTCTCCCCCATGGTGGAATACTCTCCCTTGTCCTCAGAACCTTTAGCTACCTTCAAAGCTCATCTTAATTTCTGTATCTTATAAAGGTATTGGCTGTGAGGCCTAGCCTCTCAAATCTTTGTAAATGTCTTCTGTATAAATCCTCTATTTATTTATCTATAAACGTATTATATCCCCTAATTAGGATATAACTCTTTCAGGTAGGGATTGTCTTGCTCTTATATTTGTATTCACAATACCTAGTACTGTCTCTGACATATACTAGGTGCTTAATAAATGTTTATTGATTGATTAATTCACTCAGGAAAGTTTTTGCTGTTTATGGAAAAGCAAAGCTATTTTTCACTTACATAGTCTAGTTGGACTGTCTACTTAGTTGCACGGTGGGCTCATTGAATGAAGACCTGCATATACATAGCCTGAGTGAAAGTTAAAAGGACTTTTTGAAGTTAGAGTGTAAAGCCAACAGTCTCCAAATGCAGTGCTTAGGCCACTTGGAAGAACATTAGAACAAGAGATTTGTTGACAGCAGTATAAGCTATACATCAGTCATCCTGGGACCCAGAGACTATACCTACTGGAACACAGTTTGAATATACCAAGACTAGCTAACAAAAAGTATTCTATCAGAGGTCCTGGAAGATAAGTAGAGCAACATATCAGGGCAATCTGAAAGCAGTCAATAGGTGCAAGTCCAAACAAGAAGCAGTTGGTGTCATAAAGGCATGACTACAGAGGAGAGTAGAGTTCATGGCCAGTATTTTAGTCTCCACAAGAACATTAGTTAAGAATTTAGGACCCAAAAGGAGCCAGAGTTCTAAGCATTGAACCATGATAAAGATTCAAACAAACACAGCATAACAACAAAATAAACCTAGTTGAGGTTGGAGATTGAGGTCTAGGAACAAGCTAAGTCTCTAGTTACTGGAACTAAGTAGGGTCAGATTGGGATCAATGGCAAGTATGCCTTGATGCAGAAACTCTGGCATGACAGTCCTTGCATTAAATCTATCTAGAATTTAGATTGGTTCTAGAGCCTGAGATGAAGCCCATAGATGGGAAATAAGTACAGATGTAGAATGCAGAAGAATCATAGAGTCATAGATCTGGAGTTTGAAGGAAATCAGATATCACACAACTACTTAATTGTATGAAGAGGAAAAAAATTGAAATATAAAAATTTAGTAACTTGCCTACTATAACAAAGGGAGAAGGTGACAGAGCTGAACCCAGATTCTCCTACTCCACATTCAATACTTTTTCCACTGCTCTGTAGCTGGTGCTGACAGAAGAAAATTTTGATGTCAAGTCTCCATTCTTTATAGACATACCTACATAACACTGACTGCCTACTTGTCTAGCCAGGGGTATCAAACTTATTACCCACAAAAAGCCCTTGTGCTGAACCAGATAAAAAAATATAATTGGGAAATATTTAACAAAATAAAAAAATACAATACAACATAGATAATGTTAATTTGTGGTTATCTAAGTCAATATGTCATAGGGCACAGATCTGTTTCTACTTGAGTGTGATATCACTAGTCTAGACTTACTCTTAGTATGTGCTTTTATATTCTTTGATGTGATGGTCCTTCTACTTGTCTGTTATTGTATCCTTTTGGATGTCTTTTGTCAAGATACTTTAAAGGAAATCATTTCAACAGCAATCACTAATTAAGGTGACACAGGGAACAAAATTACATGAAGGCAGAAAAATAATAATACTCTTTATAATAAATGGTTTGATATTTTTAGGCTTTTGACATTATTCCTCAGTTTTTTCTTAAAGGCCTCACTTTTGGCCTGGAGAGATGAGAGTCCCTGTTACCTTTGGTGAGTCTTGGGTTTAGGGAATAAGGTCCATCATCTACTATCATCCCTCAAACTGGAGGCTGGAAGTAGACCAAAGGGCACAGAATAGAGACATTTCAACGAGAAAGAGGGTTAGAGCTTTGTAACTCAAAATGTCATCCTTAAATCCCTTTAGAGAAAAAGGACTCCTTCCCCAGAGCACCAATTTCTCCTCCAACATGAAGAGTTCTGTGATTAGAACTGCCCTATTTTTTATACCTTTTTTTCAAAAAGTTTGGATGTGCCTCATAGTTAAGTGATATTTACGTTAGATAAGAAAGTAAATTCCTCAGATCTCACATAAGGTGGGGGCAAAGGAAGTTGAGGAGGGATGGATTTACCTACTGATGCTAAAGTGGAAAATGGATAATCTGACTTCTAGCTGCTCAGCCCTGTCTTAAACAAGACAACAAACCTTCTAACCAGCCACCACCAAGCACTTTTCACTCTGTTCCCATGGCAACACCTCTATCCTCTGGGGCCCACAGTGTCTCTAATGCCTCTGACTAGTTGGATTCATTGACACCTGCTCCCCTTGCCACCTCTTGTCAAAACTTATTAGACTGAGAATCTTTTCTGATGGCACTAGTAAACGAAGAAAGCAGACAAATTTAGTTCACCCAAGATCTCTTTAGACTCCCAGGCAATCCTGTGTCTCAGGTTTCCTAGGAAGAGGACTTGCTGTGGGCAGATATATACCATCCAAGGAAATGTCCATGCTCATGCCTTCACAAAAGGATCAGCAGTGGCCCAGCAGGGTGAATTCTTCTGAGAGACATAGGTACTGGGGAAAGCCCTCATCAGAGGGACACCTACAGTCCTTGCAGCAGTGATGAAGGAGGAAAGAGTCCTGGTAGCAAATGTTCTGGTCCTCCAGATTCCATCAGCCAATAAGAGCAAAAGCTGGTGATGTAATACTCTCAACTCTTCCAGTCAGAGAGCTTAAGGATGGGAGTTGGAAAGGTGGGGTGGCAAAGATGGAATTTCCCTGAACTTGAATTTTCTCTCCAGCTATTTATGTACTGTCACTTAAGTTCAGATTTTCTCAAGTTTGCAGGGACACTGCTTTCAAGACAGGATCTGATATAGACCCAGATTTTCCAGATAAAAATGCAAATGCTACAACACACTCCTGTCTCATCCAGTTGTTTGGAACTGGGAGGAATTCTCTCTGAGGGCATCTCCAGAGGTCCCTTCTCTATTTCAGCTCTTGGCTATAATACAACCAAATTTATTCACCAAAAAGCTCACCTACAACTTGAAGACTGATAGGCAAGAAGCATAATATAGTGGAGAGCTCATCTTAGATCCAGGATGAACTTAGTTCATCTTACTTCTAACATACGTGTGTTCTATGTCCCCAGGCAACACCTAACCTCTATAAATATTCTAGCAGCATTCTAAGAGTAAAACTTGAAGGGAAAGTGTTTTTTTTTAAATTTGATGCATATATATGTATACACACACACATATACACACACATTATACATATATATATATATATATATGTATGCATACATATGTATAGGTAGATAGATTATGTTCCTATTTATATACATACATATCTACATATCTATATCTATCTATCTATCAATAGAAAGGAGTCAGGGATGCCTGCTGACTTCCCTCCTTAATGGGGAAATGAATATATGCACACATACATACATATATGCTTATAGGTATGAATATACAAATATGTATATATTTTGCCCCATGTATAATCATGTGTGTGTGTGTGTGGTCATTTTTTTTGCAACTGTCCCAAATGGAAGTAGCCCAGGATACCTGACCCAAGAACTCCATGAATAATAGCAACTTTTCACCCCCAGCCCACAAATCTACTTTTAACCTTCCCTTGACAATTGTCTGTACTCATTTCAGCTTCCCACCATCTCAGCAGTAACTGAAAACCCAGGGGAAAAAGTTCTCATCACCAAAATCTTTGGCATGGTCGAAGTGCTCAATGTCAGAAACAGGTGTGGTTTTATATATCAATTGACACTAAAGAAGATGCATTTGTACAGCAGTGTTATCTCCCTTCCATTCTTCATTCAAACTGCGTTATTTTCTGTTCAGACTAGAGACCTACTATCTACCCTGAAGCTTAATCCCCCTGTATATGCTATCTCCTCTATTAAGATGTGAGTCTTTTGGAGAGCTGGGGTTATCTTTGTTTTTATACTTGTGTCCACAGTCCTTAGTATAGTCTTTCACCCATAGAAAATGCTTGGATTTTTTTTTATTCATTCATTTATTCATCCATGAAGCAGTAAGACCTATTAGCCTGAATGGAAGACAAGATTAGGAGATATTATGGTTAAATTTTGAAATTCACAGTACTTTCCTTTTTTTTAATCAAATCTTACTCATCCAAGTGACACCTCCTTCATGAATTCTTTTTCTGTTCCGCTCCATTATAATATTTACTTATATTATCCAATATTGATTTTTATCTCTTGAATTGTTTTATAATTGATTTCTTTCTTTTTTTTCTCACAACATGTAGAATTCCCAAATCAGTCTCCCATCTGGCCAATTTACAAGACAGGTAATTCAAAGAAGATGACCTTCTTTGCCTAACTTACCCAGAGATATGTCTCATATCTCGGTCCCTCTTGGTAAGGATTCAAATAATTCTTGTTCCTGTACTTATTGTCAGCCTTAGGGTTTGGGCCTTGCCCTACCACACCTTCTCCAATTCTTGTTGCCAACTAGCACCTTCTTGTTTATATCTAGAAAAAGTGTGATGAAGTGGAAAGAACATTAGGTTTGCAGTTGGAAACTCAAGCCTCAGATCCTATCTCTAATAGGATCTTATTCTTTATGTGACATAGGGCCACATGTTAGGATGGACAATGATAAGTTGAAGGATGTTCACAGGACAGCAACGAAATTGGTGAAAACCTTGAGATCTTACTATATGAAAAGCACTTGGAGGAACTAGGGATATTTCATCTGAAGAAAAAGAACCCTTGGGCAGGGGTCAGGAGATGATGACAGCTGTCTTCAAATATTAAAAGGTAAGGCAATGCGGAAGAAAGATAAGACTTCTTTTGCTTATCCCCAGAATACAGTACTTGGAGCAATGGATGGAAATTCCATAGAGGTAGATTGAGCCTTGATGTAAGGTAAGCTTTCTTAAAAATTTGATCTATCCAAAAGTGAAATGGGCTGCCTTGGGGAGCAGTAAGCCTTCCTGTACTGGAGGTCTTCAAGATGCATGATCATTTGTCATTAACATTACAGGGGAGGTTCTTAATCAGGTACAGTTTGGACTATATCATGGTTTCTTAAATTGATATTCCATGGAATTATGTTAAAATATTTTGATAACTGTTTTTCAATATGTCATTTCTTAAAAACATTGTTTTGAAAAAAGACCTGTAGATAAAACCAGAGTACCAAGGAGTCAATTATACAAAGAAGGTTTAAAACCTCTGAAATAGATGGCATCTGAGGTCTTTTCAGTGTCTGAGATACTGTGATCCTTCAGTGTTGGACAAGGAACTTAACTAAATGAGAATTCAGTCTCCTCAGCTGAAAAAATTAGAGTTTGTGAAGTGTGGATGGACTTGGTGACTAATAATGTATAGACCAGAGCCTTGGTCTGTATCACCAGGGCAGGAATTGCAACTCAAAAACACAAGGCCACCTACACAAGCTGCCTCACCTGAGCCAGCTGGATAAGGAGAAAATGCCTTCTGAGGAAGGAGGGAATATTCTTGAAAGGCCATTCTATCATGCTCCTTCCCAGTACCTGCTATGGCATCCTACAACTTTACCTCATTTAGTTGCCCTGCCCACTAGGGTACCCCATCCCTTTTTAGCAGAGACCAAAATTCCTAGGGATGATGATGACCTATTTAAAATCATTATACAATGATTTAAAAAAAAACCCAAACAAAAACCTTCTACCAATTTACCACACCATACTCTCTCCATTCCAGTATTCTTAACTCTGTCATTGTTCAAACTCTATTATCTATCTCTTAATTACCACTCTCTTATTCACATCACTCTTAACCCAATTCAGCTTATGTCCCACTCTAAAGCTACCCATCCCTTCAGTAGTAACCTTTGGAATACCTGCTCCACAAACAACAATCTTGATTTCATCTTATACTTTTTTTTCCCTTTCCCACACTTTTCATTTTTTTACCTTCACTGAGACCTGAATCCATCCAGATAACATAGTCCCATGGCTACCATTTCTAGTTCTGGCTCCCCACTGTCACTTCTAGACTTTCTCTCTATGATCATCACTCAATAACCTCTCATCTTTTGCCATTTACTCAATATGTATTCATCACCCATTTAAGATTCTAGTAGCTGTTGTCTACTGACTTCCAGAATACTCTTCATCTTTGTTCAATAAGTTCAATGCTTGGTTCAAAATCTTTTTCTCCTTCTCAACTTCTGCCATTTAAAAGGAGTAGTCTCTCAAACACTCTAAACTCCAGTTCTTCTTACTCATTTCCTATGATGTGCTCCTCTACCGAACCTCAGCTACACACAGCGGTGATCATACTATTGATCTCTCTGTCCCCACAAGAACTCTATTTCTATGCTCATGAACTCTCAAATTCATTAATCTGACTACAATCAGTTATCAATCCACTTCTCCTTCTGCTTCACAAGCCCTAATCCTGTTCTTTGTCCTCACTGAGACCTCCAGTCCCTCCACCCCTCTGTTCTTTCAGAGGCTCCGACCCTTGTGCTAACTACACTTACCTCTCTTCTATATCTTTATCTCTTATTAAGCCAGTTCAACTTTATAGTGTCTTCTTCTCTTGAGTCCCTTTCCCCCTTATTCTGTTATCAAACTTCAGTCTTAGATTATTACAACCTTCTTCTATCTTCACTCTTTCACGTGTGCTACTGAAAAAAAGCTAGACAAAATCATGAAACAATAATTTAAAAAGTATTGGACTACCTGAAAGCCATGATTAAAAAAAAGAGCCTGGACACCATCATTCAAGAAATTGTCAAGGACAACTTCCTGATATCTTAGAACCTGGGGAGGAATAGAAATTGAAAGAATACACCAGTCACCTCCTGAAAGACATCCCAAAATGAAAACTCCCAGGAATATTATAGTCAAATTCCAGAGATACCAGGTCAAGGAAAAAATACTGCAAGCAACACCCCACCACATACACACACACACAAATTTAAAATACCGTGCAGCCATAGTCAGTATAAGATTTAGCAATTTCTACCTTAAAGGATCAGAAAGCATGAAATATGGTATTCCAAAGGGTGAAAGAGTTAGGATCACAACCAAGAATCACCTACCTAGCAAATCTGAGTACAATACTTTAGGGTGGAAATGGATATTTAATTAAATAGAGGACTTTCAAATATTCCTGATGAAAAAAGCAGAACTGAATAGAAAATTTGACTTTCAAACACAATATTCAAGAGAAGCATAAAAAGGTAAACAGGAAAGAGAAATCATAAGGGATTCAATAAAGTTAAAATGTTTACATTACTACATTGCTACAAAAATGATACTTGTAACTCCTAAGAACTTTATTATTATTATGGCTGTTAGAAGGTTACTACATAGACAGAGGGCATGGGTGTAAGTTGAGTATGATGGGATAATATCTTTAAAAAAAATTATTAAATGTAGGAAAGACGAATGCATTAAGAAAAGGAGGAAGGAAGACGGTAGAATGGGATAAATTATTTCACCTAAAAGAGGCATAAAAGAGCTTGTACAGTAGAAAGAAAGATAGCGGAATGACAGACAGTTCTTGAATCTTACTCTTGTAAATGTTGTCTCAAAGAGAGAATAAAATACACGATCAGTTGGGTATAGAAATCTGTCTTACCCTCCTCTGAAGTAGAAGAGAAAGGGGATAAAATGAAGTGGGTTGTTGATAGAAAGGAGGTAAATTTGGAGAAGGTGGTGGTCAGAATCAAAACCCTTGTGAGAAGGAACAGGGTGAAAAGAGAGAAAGGGAGAGAGACAGACAGACAGACAGACAGACAGAATAAACAGGGTGAAATAGAAATTAATAATCTTAGTATTTAAAAATTTACAGCAAAACATTTAAATCAACTTTCTCTGATCAAGGCCTTATTTCTCAAATATGTAGAGAACTGAGTAAAATGTATAAGAATACCAGTCATTCCCCAATTGATAAATGGTCAAAAGAAATTAACAGGAAGTTTTCAGATAAAGAAATCAAAGCAATCCATAGTCAAATGAAAAAAAAATTGCTCTAAATTGCTATTGATTAAAAAGATGTAAATTAAAAGAACTCAGAGGTACTACTTCACATCTATAAGACTGGCTAATATTACAGGAAAAGAAAACAAAATATTTTAGAGGGGATTGGGAAAATTGGTACACTAAAGTGCCGTTGGTGGAGTTGTGAACTGATTAAACCATTCTGGAGAGCAATTTGGAATTATGTCCAAAGTATTATAAAACTGTGCATGCCCTCTGATTCAGCAATAGCACTACTAGGTCAGTATCCCAAAGAGATTAAAAAAAGGAAAATGACCTTTATGTACAAGAAATATTTATAGCAGTGTTTTTTGTAGGTGGTAGGTTTTGTTGTTTTTGTTTGTTTGTTTGTTTTGTTTTGTAGTGGCAAAGTGGAAATTAAAGATATGCCCATCAACTGGGGAATGGCTGGACAATTTGTGGTATATGATTGTGAATGAATATTAATGTGCTATAAGAAATGATGAGCAGGATGTTTTCAGAAAAACCTGTAATGACTTAAATGAACTGATGCAAAGTGAAGTGAGCAGAACCAGGAGAACATTCTAGATAGTAACAGCAATATTGTATGATTATCAACTACAAACAGCTTAGCAATTCTCAGCAATTCTGAGATCAAAGCATTATTTTAAAATTTTCTTTATTTTTCTTGTTTTTTAGTTTTCTTTTACAATATGACTAATATGGAAATATGTTTTGCATATGTGAATATAGGCAACCTATATCAAATTGCTTTCTTCTTTTTTTCCCTTTTTTTTTTTTGGTGAGGCAATTGGGGTTAAGTGACTTTCCCAGGGTCACACAGCTAGTAAAGCATTATGTGTCTGAGGCCAGATTTGAACTCAGGTCCCTAAATCCAGGGCCAGTGCTCTATCCATTAAGCCACCCAGCCACCCCATGATTGCCTTCTCAATGAAGTAGGGAAAAGGAGAGGGAAGGAGAGAGGGAAAAAATTTGGAACTTGAAATTGGAAAAAAAAGAGAATGTTAAAACTGTTTTTTCATGTAATTGGAAAAATAAAATATTTTACAAAATCCTATGCAGTGGATTTTAGCACAGAAATTTGAAGTTGTCTCCATGCTCTGACAATAGACTGTCCTCAACATTATGATCTAGCCTTTCCTTTGTTTTTATTATTTGCCAGAACTTGAGTTTCTGTGTCATCTACTTCAAGAAATATTGACAACTTTGATGTCACAATGAAGCTTTGGAGGAAATTTTTTTCTGGAAGCTATTTGTCAGACAATGATTGATTTGGAGCAACCTATTGTCTATAAGTCTATTTGCACATGAGTTTATTTGTCTATGATTTATATTGTCTATATCTATTTGTCATTTATTAATCATGTATCATCTAGCTAACTAGCATTTACAACACAAATACCCCTGTGCATTTCACCAATATTATAATAATCAGTCAGCAAGGTTTTATTAAGGCAGGCCAAACTGTGGAGATAGAAAGACTAAAGATAAATGTTCCTGTTCTCAAGGAGCTCACCATCTAAAGAAAGAAATAACATGGGCAGGATAAATTGGAAATAATCCCTGAGGGAAGGCACTGGCATTCAGGGGATCAGGAAAAGCTTCTTGAATGAAATAGGATTTTAGCTGGGATTTGAAGGAAGCCAGAGAAGCCAGGAGACAGAGAAGAGAAAGGAGAGAATTCCAAGCATGAGTGAGAGTGAGGAAAATTGCCCAGAGTCAAGAGATGGAGTATTCTGTTTGAGGAATATAAAGGAGACCAGTGTCACTGGATGACAGATTATGTGGAAGACAGTAATACATAAGAAGATGAGAAAAGTAGGAAGGGGCTAGGTTATGGAGGGCTTTAAAAGCCAAACAGATCATTCTATATTTGATGCTGGAGCTAACAGGGAGCTACTGGAGTTCACTGAATAGGGGGTAGGGATGGGGGAAACACGATCAGATCTGTGCTTTAGGAAGATCAGTTTGACAGAGGATGGGCAGGAGTAGGGAAAGACTTCAGGAAAGAAGACTATTGTTTATTGAAATAAGGAACTTCTTTTCTTTACATCTTTATTTATTTATGTTCTCTCATTCTACATCTCATCTGCTTAGTTAGTTACATTTAAAAATGTGCATATATTTGTTTGGTGCCAGCTCAATATTCTGTCCCTGGCAACACTGAAGAGCCAAGTGCTAAAGTAACACACCAGCCATAATGAAACTAGTATGAAATCTCATGCCTGCAGGACCCTCTGGGCTGATTTATCTTGTCTCATTTTAAAAGTAAGTTTCATTGAACCAGAAGGGTCCCCCCCTTTGCTTCAGGAAATACTTGACTATACATTTGAATTTCTTACTTGTATCTATCAGATATTAACATTTTACTATTTAACCTGCACTTGATTTGCTTACTTAGAGAATGAGCTCATGGGAATTACTTTCAAGAGAAGTTATTATTCTTAAATAATGTTAATTATAATAGAGTTTGTGGAGAAAGACAACTGAAAGCATTGTTTAATCATACTGTACCTCCTCATTCATGGATACATAACCCTGACATGTTAAGGTTACAGTATAATACCATGAAAAGATGGTTGAAAACACATATTCAAGAGGATATAGCACTGGCCCTGAAGTCAGGATGTCCTGAATTCAAATCCGATCTCAGACCAGACACTTGGCACTTACTAGCTCTGTGACCTTGGCAAGTCACTTAACCCCAATTCCCTAAAAAAAAAAAAAGAAAGAAAAAAGAAAGAAAATACATATTCAAAGGGGTTTTTTTTGGTAATCTTAGAAATAAGCAAAAAATTTTACCCATGCTGATGTAGTCAAGTAGTTCCTTGATAGCTGAGGTGACATTAAATGACTGAACAACCACAAGGAATATCACAAAGGCCCTTCACTAAAACTCTTGTATTTTACCAATAAGAGAATTTCTGAAGCTGTCCAACAAAGCTTATTTTTTCTTATTTCACAAACAGTTCTGTCAGTGTTCTTTATATGATTTCCTTGTCCACAAAAGATTAGAACATAAGAAATACATATGTTAAGTTCAATTTATAATATAAGTTCTTTGAAAGCAGAAATTGTTTCATTGTTTGTACTGTGTCCCCAGAACCTAGGACCTAATAGGTATTTAATCAATTCTTGTGGATTGAGCGATGTAAGACATTTATTACATACTTGCTAAATGAAAAAAAAATAATTAAGTATGCATGCTAGAGTATGATCACAAAGTATTTTCATCTATCTTATCTCCACATCCACAATCCTAACTTTGTATGTTCAAAAACTAGGATAGTAAAAAAGAAAAAAATACAATAAAACAAAAAATAAAACAACTGTAATCCATTTCACTTTTCAATTATTCTAGATTTCAAGACTTCACCCTCTTGAGGCCTTTGGTCCTCTTCAAGAATGGACAAACAATAGAATAGAATAGTTTATGAAAAGATCTTTACAGTCAAACTCTTTGTAACATCTACCCATAAGTTCTACTATAGCTCTGACATCTGGAGCTGCATAAAAGGAGTCAGATCATTAATAAACATGTGTGTTGCTCCTGCCAGCCCAGTTCCATTAGAGTCCAAAAGATAATTAGGTGACCTTGGATCTGAATTCATGTACTTTGACTGAAAAACTCTTAACAATTGAGAGATTAGGAAAAAGAGCCTACGAAAGAGAGTAACAAAAATGGCAGAAAGGATAAAGACAACATATCAGATTTATTTAGGGTTATCTTCACTAACATACAAAACCATAATAAATGCATCAAAAACACTGTTGAAACTGAGAAACTGCTCTGCTAGAACAGATTAATGGCTGACAGAGACTTCTTTTGTCCCTTACACACAATGGTATGGGTTCACATATGTACATACAATATCTTTGAACTATGAGCAGCTAACAAGCAAACTTTTACAAAGTTGTTTTTGTTTTGTTTTGTTCAAATAACAATCTATGTATCTGACTGGGAAATAAAGTCAATCTAAAATATTCCTATGTTTTTGTTTCTGATTTTTTAAAAGAATAATTTAACTGAGCAAAAAAAATAGCTTTGAAGTCTTTTTTTTGTACAAGAAGTGATATTGTTTGAGTAAAATGATATAATAGCTTGTAACCACTATAACTATAGAGATACTTCTGCTCAATGACCTTATTGGTTAATGAAATTGCTCTAACCATCCACACTAGAAAAACAAAATGGATACAAAACGGATATTGTCCAGACTATGATATGAATATGGACAAACACTTGGGGGGGGGGAATTTCACAGTATTTTAAATTACTCTAAACTGTTTTCTACTGTGAAGATTAATCTCTTTGGCATAAATTCTCCTAACACAGCTTATATGGTTATGACTCATGAAACACCATGATCTTGGAGAATTTCAGGATACCCAAAAGGCATTTAAAAGCTGGATGGTGGGTGGAAGTAGGCTGAAGCATGCTACCAACAGTAACTTAAGTGTGAGAAGTGTTGTAATTAGATGAGCTTGGATTTCAATTCATGTCCTTTGACTCTAGCACTCTGAAAAACTCTTAAAAATAGAGAGATTAGGAAAAAGAGCCTCAGAAAGAGAGTAACAAAAATGGTAGAGTATAAAGATCTTTCCAGAAACTGTTCGGTTCTGTTGCTCTTCCCTCATTCTCGAAGACAACCAATTGCCTCAGAAGGGTGATGTATTGGAATCCAGAACAATTCAAAAGTGGAATGGATCTAGTTGATATTTGATCATTGTTAGCTTATATTTCTTCCTCTGAATATTGTTGTAATTACTGTGTACATCATTTTCTTGACTCTGCTTACTTTACTTTGTGATGCAGAAGTATCCTTAGATCACCTTTGATGCAAAATGTAAAACTTTTGCTTCACAAAGTGAAGCAAAGACAAGAAAACAATAAAAACAATAATTACAACAATGTACATAGAAAGAACAATGACCCACCAAAAATCAAAAGTGAGTGAAAAAAAAAGATTAAGTGGTACTCAAAGAGACATGAGAAAACATCTCCCAACCTACCTGTTGATGGAGGTTAATGCTACACAGATGTTACACATTTAAAGTTTTCAGACTTTTTCAGTGTATCCATAAGTTGTGCTGACTTTTTTTTCCTCTCTAAAAAAGTATTATTTATCATATGGGATGGTTCTCAGGGGGGAGGGGGGCTAGGGATAAATGCAATACTATGGTGATATAAGAAACAGGAAATATAAATAAAATCTTGTATAAAAAAACCTTTTTATGAATTGATATTGGTTTTGTTATTTTTTTCCTCTACTCTTCTCTCCCTAGTTTAGATATCAAGGTCAAATTTGTTTCATAGAAAATGATTTAAAGGGAGTTTCCTTTTCTGATTATTGTAAAATGTTTAAGTAGTATTGCAATTAATTGTTCTTTTAATCTTTCATAGAATTCATCTGTAATTTAATCTGGTCCTTCCTTTCCCATTGTTTTGGAGTTATTTTTGGCTTCTTCCTTTAATTTTCTTTAACTTTGCATTTAAATAGTTTGGGGGTTTTGGTTTTTTTTAAATCTAAGAGTATATCTTCCATTGTTCTGAGTTCTTTTTTAGTTTTGTTTTGTTGTTGTTGCTGTTGATACATGAAATTTTGTATTCTCACTAAAAAAAATCAAATTAATTGTTAATCTACTTTATAAGGTTCCCCCAAAAAATCATCCCTATTTTTATTTATCAACCAAATGCCCTTTTTCCTTAATTTTTTAATCTATTCTTTATTTTACAGAATTTTTATGTTGTTACTTAATTGGAGGTTTTCGTTTCTTGTTCAAGCTTTTTTTTTATTGTATGCACAATTAATTAAATTATTCCTTCTCTCTTTTGCAAATGAAAGCGTTTAGAATGCCGTCACAACCACTTCAGCTATACCACACAAGTTTGGGTGTATTATCACATTATTACAGTTTTCTTTGAGAAAATTTTGTATTGTTTAATTATTTCATTTTATTATTCACCTGTTTTTAGAATTTATGCTAGACTCTAATTGATTTTCAATTCTTTAAGGGTTCTTTATAAAGTTATCTATCTATCTATCTATCTATCTATCTATCTATCTATCTTTGTAATCAATAAATGATGCATTTAGTCTTTTTGCCTTTCTTCATGTTTGCATGAAGGCTTTATACAACAACACATGGTCAATTTTTATGCCATGTACTGATAAGAGGTATGCAAATTTATTTCCATTCAATTTAGTAGTCTCAAGAGATCTATCATTTAAAAATTTTGATGTTCCATTTAGGTATTTAAGTTGTTTTCTTGTGCATCTTTTGCT
Organism: Phascolarctos cinereus; assembly: GCF_003287225.1. NCBI lineage: Eukaryota > Metazoa > Chordata > Mammalia > Diprotodontia > Phascolarctidae > Phascolarctos > Phascolarctos cinereus. Next base: position 388,949,675 of record NW_027555847.1, on the reverse strand, counting down.
TAGATTTGTCTAGGTAAGAAAGGGGTATGTTAGTATCCCCTCCTATCGCAGTTTTACTATCTATTTCTCACTCTATTTCAATTAAATCATAATTTAATTTCCAAGTTTATCTTTTTATCATGTTCATATATACATAGCCCTTCTGAAATCATGGTTCAAATTCTTTTTTTTTTTTTAGTTCAGCAGCATAATGTTTTTTTTTCCTAGCTCCTTATTTTAACTCTATGTACATCTTTGTGTTTTAAGTGTGTTTAAAAAACAACAATTATGTATTGTGTAATTCTGCTTCCTAATCTACTTTTCCATCTTTTTTTCCATTTTATGGGTGGAATAATCCATTCACAATCACTGTAATGTTTGTTACTTGTGCATTCCTCCTTTTGTACCTTTTCTTTTCTTTGCTCTCATTTCCCTCTTTGCAAATAATTAGAATGTGGTAGAAAAGAGATTTTCTATCTTATAAATGAAGCAAACTATTTTCTTTTTGTTGCAGCAGTTCCTTTGCCTTTACCACACTCTAATTCTGAAGTTGTTAAATTTTCTTCCTTCCTATTTATCCCCTCTTCATTGTTTTCTGCAACATCTGAGGTTTTTTGCCTTGCTTTGTTTATGCTATTCACTTACCTATCTTGCCCATCTTTTTATAGCTCTACTCCCTTTTTATCAATACCTCCTATTTACCTATTGAAATGTATGTATTTCTATTCAGAAATCTGTGTGTGTGCGTGTGTGTGTGTGTCTTGGTGTGTAATGATGTTTCATCTTCTTTCATTCAATTCAGATGAAAGTGAGGTTCAGGGAATGTGTATTCCACAGCCCCCCATGTCTTCTTTCATGGCCATATGTCTATTGTGCAATAGCAATATCCATCCCCTTATTTCTCCTTTCATTGTCAGAATAATCCTGTCCCTCCCAACAGAACAAAACCAACCCTATACCTTCTGTCATTTTAAACTTCATGGCCTTTCAAGATATTTAGAATCTGAGAAGACATTTATTCCTTTTCCTGCTAATAATATAAAAGCAATCATCTACATATGTTCACTTTCAATTAAACAAATATGTGTACCTTAATATGTTTTTCTTAGAGCCTACATTACCATTTCAAAATATACACATTATTTTGGTGTTTGCATAAGGAATGCTTGAAAATCTTTTATTCTTTTACAAGTCCATTTCCCACCACTTCCATACCCTGTCCACCACCCCATAGCATTGTATTTCATTTTCCTGGATAGGGTATATGATGCTGTGACCATTTTGATTTTGGCATTTGCAACATCATATTCTTAAATATTGTCTCTTTTATTGTTGCAGCTTCTAAATCTTCATGTGATTGTTATTGAAGTTCCTTGGTATTTGAACTACTTCTTTTTGTCTACTTGTAATTTTTTCTTTGGCCTGGAAGCTTTGTATTTTGCTCTGATGTTGCTGGGAGTTTTCGTTTTAAAGTTCATTTTTGGAAGTGACTAGTGGATTTTTTTTCCTATTTTCATTTTGCCTTCTGGTTTTAAGAGTTCTGTGTACTTTTCACATATAAGTTCCTGAAATATGATATCTAGACTTTTTTTATATTGTGGTTTTCAGAAATCCTGATAATTCTTGGATGATTTCTCTACCTGTTTGCTATGTAAGTTTTTAAAATTTTATATTTCTTACATTTTCTTCTATTTTATTCCGTCTTTCAAATTTTTTTTTTTGTTGAATTATTGAATCACTTTCAGTTTGTCCCTTTCTGATTTTCAGGACATTCAGTTCTCAAGTGATATTTTCTACCATTTCTCCTAAGATGTCAATTTTCCTTGACATTCTTTTCGCTCTACTCTTTTCATTTTGCTTTGTTATCTACATTGGGGGAATAGGGTAGTTCAGTGCTTTGATCAGACTCTAAAACTGAATCATATGAACAGGGCCTACTCTGCTCTAAAACTTTTGCCTCGGGCTTTTGGAATTTTCCCTTAAATTTAGTTTCTGTCTGGGATCCCTCCCCTAGATGTTGATGTGAGGAACTATTCCTATGCTGGTCCCTTGCCACAGATTTTAGTTTCTGCTTGAGGTGGATTTTTCCTATGGCCTTTCTCCCACAACTGCATGTAGGCCACAAATATCACATTCAACCTCTACCCCATCCCCACCCACTAAAATTACTCTTGCTAGCTGAGGTCCTGAACCCTGTGTTTTGGCTTTAGGTAAAATCCATAGTGGCCTTGGGTGCTATTTGGCTTAGCCAAGCTGTTCAGGCTGCACTCTCTTGGATTGCAGGCTGCTCACTCTAGATAGTATCCCAGAGTCAAAAGCTTAAGGGGAAAGCTTGGATTAGACTCCTATTCTCTGCTTTACTTAACTTGCCTGTAATTTCCTTTTGTCTAAACTCTTGTCCTTAGGGCTCTAGCATGTGGCCAGGATCAGGCTAGGCTTTCGTGATGATGCTGATGAGTTCAAAAAGAGGATTGCACTCACCCTAAACTTATATAGACTGCTTGTGTTCTAAGCTCTACCCTCTGCACTTGTCCCCTGTTTACCCTGACTTGCATATCTTGTAAGAATCCTTCTAGGTCCTTGGATACTCCTGGGTTGGGTAAGAGAAGCTAGAGGTAATTTAAAAAATATGTATTTCCAGCATTATGCATTTCTAAACATGCTCGGTATTTGGAGCTATCTGGACTCTTGTGTTTTAGAATACCACCATCTTCTCTTTCTCAGACTTATTACCTTTGCTTTCCAGTTTTCACAGTTCTTCTCAAATAGTGAGTCCCTCTACAAAAAGTTTATATTCCTGAGTTTATCAATTACTGGGCTAGAGAGTCCATTTTTTAAAAAAAATCTGCTTATCTAGTCAATTCCACTGATACACATTTCTATTTTTTAACTGGTACCAAATTGTTTGATCATTTTTACTTTATAATATAATTTGAGATGTGGAAGTGCTATTCCCATGTCTTTCCAACTTGCTTTATTATTTCCTTTGAGATTGTAGATCATTTGCTTCTGCAAATGAATTTTGTTATTAGTCTCCCTAACTTCATAAAGTAACTCCTTGGTTGTATTTTTGGTATAGTACTAAAATATCAAAATAACTTTATATCATGATTTTATTATATTGACATGGCCAACCATGAGAAGTTATTATGATTCCAGCTGTTAAAGTCTTCTATTATTTCTATAAAGAGTGATTTTGTAATTGTATTTATTTGAGTTCTTAGCAGACAGACTTCTAGGCACTTTTCAGATTTTGAAGTTAATGTGAATGAGATTTCCCTTTTTGTTGTTTCCTCCTTGACTTTGTTACTGCTATAAAACAATGCTGATTGTTTTTGTAGATTTATTTTGCATCCCACACTTACTAAATCTATTAGAAGTTTTGATTAGGCTCTTCATTGATTCTCTGGTGTTTTTTAAGTAAATCATTTTGTCACCTGCAAATAGGACTGTTCCCTCCCCTCTTTTATACTGACATCTATACCTTTTACTTCTTTTTTTCTATTAATTTTTTTTTAGTGGCTAACATTTCTAGGAATCTGTTAAAGGGCAGTAGATTTGTGATTTCACTGGCATGGAAAATTCCCTCGTGAGGAAACTCCCTCTATCATAAGAGGCCAATATCTTTCCTGCTACTTATATTCTTGGAGAATTGCATAGAGCACAAAGAAGTTAAGTTATTTACCAGGGATTACACAACCCATATGTGACTTAGGAAGGACTTGAACATAGATCTTTGTGGTATTAAGGTCAAGTCTTGATACATTTTGCCCCTGTGCCTCTCTAGAAGTCTTTCTAATACTTCCAGTATTGTCAAATAGTAGTGAGATGTGGGGACATCCTTGTTTTACTCTTGAATTCACTGGGAAAGCTTCTAGTGATTCCCCATAGCAAACATTGCTTAACTTTTGGTTTTAACGATACTGTATTTTCGTATATAAACTTAACCATACCTTTGTTTTTTAAGATTTGTCAAAATGTGCATTGTACTTACTGAGCAATTTTATGCCTATTGAAATAAATACTTAGCTTACAATTTTTTAAAGTATGAATTATGATGCTGATTTTCTTTCCCCTTAATGTTGATACATCCTTGAATCTCTGGCATAAATTCTGCTTCATCATCATGCATATCTTTTCCTAATATATTGTTGTATTCTTATTTCTAAGACTTTATTCTAAATTATAGAATCAATTTGTGAGGGATATTGGTCTAAAGTTATCTTTCTTTGTTTTTATGTCTCCAGGGATAAATCAGCAAAATAATTTTTATCACCAAAAAACAGCATGATAAAGTATTTTTTTCTAAGTTTTTGAGAATAATATATGTACCATAGTTATTAATTCTTTAACTATTTGATAGAAGTCACCTTAAATCTGTCTGGATCATGTACGTTTTAATTTAACACAACCTTTATGGAATTTCCAATTTCATGTGTCAGATTGGAAGGTTGCAATTTTTTAATTTCTTATTCTTTTAAATTGTTTCTAATCTTTTCCTATATAATACATTTTTTAATTTTCAATTTTAATAGCAAATAATTTTATAGATTAAGATGATTGTTTTCATTTATCTTTTATGATTTAATCTTTTTTTACTTTGTCAAAATAATTTTTATCAAGTTATCTAAAGATATGATATCAAGTTTTGCATCTTTTTCAAATAACTAGCTTTTAGTTTTGTTTGGCATTTCTAAAATTACATTTTTTTAAAAAGTATCTAATTCTCTCCTAATTTTCAAGATTTGCTCTTTGCAATTATTTGGTCTGATTATTTCTTTTACATCTTTTAAATTGTATGCTTAATTTACTATCTTCTTTTCAAATTTTGTTAATGCAAGTTTTCAGTGACATAATTTTTACTCTAAAAACTCTTTTACTTACATCACAGAAATGTTAGTATATTCTTTCATATTGTTTTTAATTATTTCTATTGTTTTTCTTTTACCCACCGAAAACCTGGAATGTCATTATTTAGTTGCATTATAGTCTCTATTTTCATTTGTGGGTCCATCTTTTTAAATTAGGTTCATCCATGAACACTGTTCTATCTGGAATGCATCTTGATTTCCTTTGATTTTTAGAATATCCTATTTCATTCTCTGATTTCTTCTGGAAATGGAAAAACTTAGCTTATTTCTATTGAGGTGCATAGATAGGTGGATAGGTAGACAGGTAGGTAGGTAGGTACATAAATATAGACATAGATATATTGATGTATGTTTGTGTCTGTATATATATATGTATACACACATATGGATAATATATTTCTATTTATTTATGTATTTATAGAAAGGTTTTTATTTTTGTCTGCTTCCAAAATTTTTCCACCATCCCCAGCTTTTTTCCATAATGGTACACTTTGATAGACATGCTTTCTACCACTTCTTTTGTAAAATTCTTCATTTTTAATGTTACTATAGTCTACTCATTTGCACTGTGAACCATTCTGCTGCCATTTGGATTATCCTCTACTTCAGTTCTTTAGAGAATACAAATAGGGAGAGATATGTTGCTTAAGATTTTCTCTAGTATCCTATATGCTCTCTAAATAGAAGAGAAATATGTGATGGAAGGTTTGCTATGCTTGGTCATTAAGACACTGATATTTGGTTGCAAAGTAGGGAAGACTTGTATATATAATTTGGAGTACTCCTTCTTAAAATCATAGGTGGCTCAGTGGATAGAGTAATAGGCCTAGAGTCAGAAAGACCTTAATTCAAATAGTGTTAGAAATTTACTAGCTCTGTATCTTTGGGCAAGTCACATAATCTATGTCTGCTTCAACTGTCTCAACTATAAAATGGAAATGATAACTACACTTACTTCCCAAAATTGTAGTGAGGATTTAATGAGAAAATATTTGTAAAACTTTTAGTACAATGCTTGGTTCACAGTAGACGATTAATAAATGCTCATTTGCTTCCTTCCTCATTAAAGAATAGCAATCTGAAAGCAGCTAAAATTATTTCCACTGGACAAACAATATTTAGCTAGCAGATAGATATAATTCTAACCTTGTACTCCCTTTCAGAAGAAAGCAGATTGGTCAGCCTCTGATATCAATCTTCTGCTTCCCCTCTTGGCACAAAACAATTCACAATGCTAAAACCAAGTGAATAAAACAAAAGCTTTCAGTTTACAGAATCACAGAATTTGAGAGTAGGCAGGAACTTTAATGGGGGGCAGCTGGGTGGAGCAGTAGATAGACTGTTGGGCCTGAAGTCAGAAGATCCATCTTCCTGAGTTCAAATCTGTTCTCAGACACTTACTAGCTGTGTGACCTTGGACAAGTCACTTAACCCTGTTTGCCTCAGTTCCTCATCTATAAAATGACCTGGAGAAGGAAATGCAAAACACTCCAGTATCTTTGCCAAGAAAACTTCAAATTGGATCATGAAAAGTCAGAACTGACTGAAATGACTGGACAATGATGATAACATGAATCCCAATAGCGTTCTACTCCATCATATATGTGAAACTAATTCCCACTATAACATGCCACCTGCTTGAAGACTTACAATGTTGGGGAACTTATTGTTTCTCTTAATTTAATTTATTATTTAATTTATTATTACAAGTTTATTAATTAATGGAATAATTTATTGATTTTTATTATCTCTATCCAGGTTCATTCAGAATCTCTCCTGGGTGTCCCGTCATTAGTCCGGTCCCCTTCATCCAACTTTTGACTTCAGTACTATTCTTTATGGCACTTTTTTTCCCTAAGAAGTGTTCATTTCTTTTATTTAAGTTTTCACAGCTCACACCCAGTTCTCCATTTCTTATTACTGTTGTTATTGCTGACATTTGATTGTGTAGTGGGGAATTGGTTTAAATAATTAATGGCCTTTTTCCAATGAGTCTTAATCCATGAAATCTCAATTTATAAAGATGGTGTAATGTGATGAAAGATATTTGTATCCTATGAATCAGTGTCTATTCTTGCTCTGTGCCTTCACATTCGGCACTTGTCCATCCTAAAAGCAATATACCTTGCCTCTAGACCTAAACCTATTTGTTTGCCCTGAATGGTAGGTGTTTTTGTTTGTTCATTTGTTTGTTTTGTTTTGTTTTTTGTGTAGCCTCTTACTTTCACTTCCCTTGAATGGTTTTCTTTGCTGGAGGACATGATCCTTGCTAAGAAAAGGAAGTTCCCTGAAGTGCCTACTGTCACTGAACAAAGTTCACTACCAGGTCCCTGCTCCTTCCTTCTGTAGCAATGTACTTTGAAATCTTATGGTCCTATTCACACTCCTATCTGCTTTCTGCTCTACCTTCATGGCTTCCTTACTTCCTCTCTACCTAATCAACTTTTAACAACTCCTGAAAGAGTTCCGTCTCTGGGAGGGGAAGACACCAAAACAGAAACAATTATTATTTACACCCAATCTGAACCACCAGAATTCAAACAATGACTGAGTGAGGACTGAGCTGAGATTCACTGCTGGCCAATCAATGACAGCCAGAGTGATTTGGGTTTAATGTATCTTCCATTAAAATAAAGAGATTTAGCCCATAATCCCTAAGACATCTTACTATGTTTCAGTGATCAAAATTTCTATTTCTTTGAGCAGAGCACCTGGAGTTAAGGGTATGATTCCCTATGTGGGCAGAGGGAGAGGAAGGAGAGGAGGGAAAGGAGGGAAGGAGAGAAGGAAGGAAAGAAAGAACTATGTTGCCCAACTGGAACTAGCCATTTAGGTCCCCAGTGGGGCAGCCACTACTACTCACAAAGTTGTTGTTCATACTTCATTCTCAAGGAGGAAGGACCCTGACATCAGAAAAGAGATGTCATGACAGAATAAAATATCTGTCTCATGTCAACTCAGCCAAAGTAGAAAGTTGTCTTCAGTTCTCCTTATCACTTGCTTCTCTTCTTACCTGTCCAACACTTCTTACAGTTCAGTGGGCACCCTCATCCACACCCACACCCCCCCACATCCCCACTCCCTCCACCCCTCTTCACACACAGGGTTATGAGGTTATGATGTTTCTTCTCTAATGTCATTACATTGAGCTGCTACTCTTGGAGTATTCCCTCCACTGTTGGTCATCAGTGACTAGTGCCCCAATTCCACTTTTTTAATTTTTAGAACGGTATATTTACTTTGATAACATAACAGCAGCTAAATCAAAAAATCTTCCCCCAGCACTTCAGTTGCAGACTCTATCCATGCTACCTTTGGTTTTTGGGAGGAGCTGGATCAGACGTAGTGAGTTTCAAGTAATTCCAAATTAATATTTGGATATGGCAGAGCTATTGGATAAATCTTTATGTCAGCTACAGTTGGGCTGAGTGCTAACGGTTATTCCTTGCTCCTTGGGAACTTTAATCCTGGGCTAGATACAAAACCATTGCAGATGCTAATGCATGAACTCCTGGATTGCTAGACTCCTTGACTCCTGGATTTTTGGATGCTAGCTCTTCTGACTTTTTGAAACTCGGGATCAGAAACTCTAGATTAATCTTCTTCACCTAAAATTTAAAAAAACACCACACAAAAATTAAATTGTAAGAAGTTCCAAGTTCTCTTCCATTATGGTATTTTTTTAAAATCAAAATAAGAGATCTAGGCCAGAACACTTGCAAATATCAGAATTGGTTTGATGAAAATGATGGAGAAATTCAGAGGCTACTAAATGGAAAATGAGAACTCCGCAGGGTTTACCAGCAGGTTAATTTTTTTTTTACCCATTTCTATGAAGGCAACATTTAACTCCATCTAAAGTAAAATGTAAACAAATATTAGAGAGATATAAGAGTCTTGGCTCAATAAGAAGACTGCTGAGATACAGTTTTATACTGATAGTAACAATCCAAAGCACTTCTACAATGTTTTGAAGGGTATTTATGGGCCAAAGACCTTTGGTGCATCTCATCTACTCATTGCTGATGGAGCCACAATGATCAGTGATAAGGACATGATCCTGGAAAGATAAGTAGAACACTTCCATAGTGTTCTCAACAGACTGTCATCAGCCAGTGTTGAATCTGTTGACCATATACTTCATGTTGAAATCAATCCCTCTCTAGCTGAACTTCCAAGTGAAGAAGTTTTGAATGCCATCAGGCTCATCTCAAGTGGCAAAGTGTCTAATACTGATTCCATTCCAGCAGACATCGACAAGGCAGGGGATCCACTGCCCATACAAAAACTGACTAAAATCTGGGTTATATGGCAAGAGGAGTTTACCTAGGAGTTCAAGGATGCCTCCATTATCCATCTCTATAAAGGAAATTGAAATAGGTTGTCCTTTAACAATCACAGCAGGGACTCTCTCCTCATCAACTGCCAGGAAGATTCTAGCCAGAGTCCTCTTTAACTGGCTGACCCATTGCCAGGAAGATAATCATCTACCTGAAAGCCAGTGTGACTTTACAAGGGGCTGAGGAATGGTTGACATGGTGTTTGCTGCCTAACAATTCCAGAGGTGCATAATAGAGGTCTGTACATAATGTTTGTCAATCTAAGCAATCTAACCAAAATCTTTGATACTATCAGTCATGAAGGCTTGTGAAACATCATGGCAAAATTTGGTGACCAGAGAGATCTTCTATATCATATACCAATTCCATGTGGCATACTTATATAGGTTCTGGATAATGAAAGATGCTCTCACACTTTCCCAGTCACTAATGGAGTGAAGTAGAACTGTGTGCTAAGTCTCATGCTTTTTTAAAAAATTATTATTTTAGACTCAAACACCCAAACTCAAATACAAAATAGAGAAAGGAAAAAGAAACATATCACAAACTTAATATCGAAACTTACATACAAAGAAAAGAAAAGCAAGTCATGTGCACAGCAGAAGATGATTCAAAATATATACCAATAAACTCACATTTCAAGAAAGCCTGTAAAAGTACTACATGTTGTGTTGAGAAGTGTCAATCTTTTCTTTGCTTCCTTGTAAGTTTTCTTTTGTTCTCTGCTGTGCACGTTTTACTTTGTCCCCCCTCCACACCCTCCCCAAAAGGCTACAATTAAGTATGGATATATTTATACATAGATATATACATACACATACATACATATATATATATATATATATATATATATATATATACATATATGCATATATACACATGTACATACAAATATATACATAGACATATATTTTCTCTAACAAATTCTATTCCTTACCTTTATTTTTTTATGTTTGTGCATATCTCTTATTTCCTATCCCTCATAACTCCTCTACTTTACTTCTACCTGCTACCTTGCCTTCCTATTACTTAACCTACCCACCCTCCAAGGATCCTCCCCTCAACCTCCCATTCCCATAAATCTCAACATCCTTCATATTCACCCTTAACCTATTCCCTCACCCTCCTCTCTAGAGATCCCTCCCTTATTCTCTCATTCCTCCCTATCTCCTTAACATTTTATTTCTTTCTGAATTTAGAAGACCTTTATACTCTTCTAGATATAAGTATTGCTCCCTCTTGAACTCATTATTGATGAAAGTAGCTTTCCAGCAGTAATAGACCTCCTCCCCCATCTAATTCCTGTGTCCATTCTTCCTCCTGCATCTCATTTGTATAAGATATACGCACACGTGCGCGTGTGCATGCACACACACACACACACACATATTTCATTCAGTATTATGTTTAGCTCTGCTGGATATGATATTTTTGGCTAGAATCCCAGTTGTTTTGCTCTTCAATATATAGTGTTTGAAGACGTGCAGTCCTTTAGTGTTACTGCTACTAGGTCTTGTGATTCTATTTGTTGCTTCACCATATTTAAATTGTTTTTTTTTCCTTGTTGCTCTTAATATTTTATCCTTGAGCTGGGAATTTCAGAATTTGACTATAATGTTCCTATGAGTTTTCCACATAGTATTTCTTTAAGGTGGTGATGAGTGGATTTTTTTCTATTCTTCTCTTTTTCTAATGCTTCAGGACAATTTTATTTAATTACTTCTTATATTATTGTATTGAGATTCTTTTGATCACAGAATTTAAGTAGCCCAATTATTCTTGTTTTCTCTTCTTGATCTGTTCTCTAGATCAGTTGTTTTTTTCTTGTAAGAGATTTCACTTAATCTTTTTTTTAATTTTTATTTTCTTTTATTATTTCTTGATCTCTTATAACTTTGCTGGCTTCCCCTTGCCCAATTCTAATTTTCAAGGTGTCATTTTCTCTCTTAAGATTCTGTATCTCCTTTTCTAATTGGTTGAGTTTTTTATAATCTTGTTTTTCTTGGATTGTTTTTATTTTAGTTTAATTTAATTTAGTTTTTCCTCAATCTCTCTCATTTGATTATTTTTTAAAGTTCTTTCATGAACACTTTTTGGACAGGTGATCATTTGACATTACTCTTTGGAGTAAAGAGGGTTTCTTTGGTTCAATGCCTCCTCTGAAGATGAACCACAGTTTTTTTCTATTCCCATAGTAATTTTGGATGATTGGATTCTTTGTCCTTTGATTGGGAAATTTGTAGTAGTAGTAGTAGTAGTAGTAGTAGTAGTAGTGGTGGTGGTAGTAGTAGTAGTAGTAGTAGTAGTAGTAGTAGTAGTAGTAGTAGCTTAATTTTTGCAATCACCTCTAGTTTTGTGTGATGGGGGATGATGCCTCTGGTCTTAGATCTTCAGTTCTCCCCTCTACCCTGGAACCTTGGCCTAACTTTTATCAAATGTAATATGTAATTATTGTATTATCATTGTCAGACCATCCATCTCTGCCATTTCATAATTCTACTTTGTTGGATCCTAAGGATGCCTACAAAAAGAACTCATATATGAATACATGGAAGAGCTGATGTCATCTGTGTGGACTTCTGGTGTGGGAAATTTCTTCACTAAGTTAAATTATTACTACTCTGAATTAGCAAATAATTTCTTGGTATTTTCTTGAGGTATATGGAAATTAAGCAACTTGTCCAGGTTCAAACAGCTAATAAATGTCAGATACTGCATTGGAACCTGGTTCCTTCTGACCTTTCACATAGAAACTATTAGTGAAATGTTCATTGATTTGATTTGATTTTAGGAAAGCATGGCCAATGTGGAAAGAAAAAAAAAATCAGGGGCTAGCTCACATTAGTCCATGAAAGCTGAGTGTTAAGTTTTCAGCGAGAATTTTTACATCAGAATTTGGCAATACTAAATTTGTTTGTTGATTTCTTTGTTGCTTTATTAATTGTCTATACTTAAGAAAGTGATAGAGAAAATATTACTAATGAAGACTAAACCTAAAAGTGTGTCAATGTACATTTTTCTTTGAAAATACATCTTAAACATTCACCAGCACACCTCTATGATGAGGGTATTGTAAACAAATGTGTCCTAAGATAACTTTGATATTTTATGACTGTACTTCACTGTAAACTTTTCCTAAGATACTAAGGAAGTATGTCCTGACTGGCATAGTGGAACATAAAGTGATACAAAAGCACATTGAATTGGAATGTAGACTGTGTCATACAACGTTAAGCTGGAAGAGACTTTAAAGATCATGAGATCTGAAAACTGAGGCCTGGAGAAAAGATCTTGTCAAAGGTCATACAACTAGTAAGGAGCAGAGCTGGAACTCAAACCTATGCTTTCTTGACTTTTATCAAATGTTCTTTCCATTATTTTTTCATACTAAGCTTACTCCTGAAACCTGGAATCTTTCTAAAAAAATAATTTATTTTATTCTGAACTTAAGATGTAAAACAAGCATTTCCATAACATAGTAGAATAGGAAAAAAAGGTGATAGCACATGAAATGGCACATCTATTATATACAACATGCTATTTCTTTTAAATATATAATAAAGTTATCATGTAACTTTCTTCTTTTTCCCTTTTTTCCTTCCTCTTCCCTTGCCTTAGAGTTGGCTACTATTAGACACAAATGTGTGTGTGTAAAATCATTCTATACATATTTTTATTTATGAGTTCTTTCTCTGGATACAGATCATGTCTTTCTTCATATACAGACAGTGTCTTTCTTCATAGGTTCTTTGTAGTTAATTGTGGTATTTATGGCAGTCAAAATGACTTACGTGCTCAAAGTTGTTCTTAAAACAACATTGCTGTTACTGTATTCTTTTGGTTCTGCTCATTTCACTCCATTATTTTGTGCCCACTTTATCCATGTTTTTCTAAGATCACCTTTTTTTTTTTTCAGTCAAAGATAAGGTTCATTAAAGATTCGCCATATTGTCCAGACTCTTAAGGAATCTGAACATTTGTGAAGCTTGTATTGACAAGCAGGCTAGAGTGAATCTCAGTCATTGGTTAGATTTTAAGACTCACAGCACTTTAATAGAGACAAGATGGATCTTATATATAGAAAGATTGTGGGAGGGATCTTGGAATGGCCAATTAGTCTGAGGCAACTATGAGGAGGGGTCTAGGGAGGATCTGTATGGGAGTGGGCAGTAAGCTGGGGTGACTGTGAGGTTAACAGAATGCCAGGGACCTGGACCACATGGTCAAGGGAGAATGGAATCCAAATAGGATTCAGAGTGAGAAGTGGCCAGGGGAGATAGGGAGGTAACAGAACAGAATTAGGAGATTGAGTATAGCCACAATGAAAGGCCAGTTGAGTGGATTATAGCCTTAGATCAGAAGACTGACCATGTGGAAAAGTCCAGAATTTTCCCTTTTCGGGGTCCAGATCCCAAACAAATGGTATTTTCCTTTTAGGGGTTCAGATCCCATCCCTATCATTACCCCCTCAAACAAATTGGACTCAAATTCTTTTTGGGTGATGGGTGAAGGTCTCAGCTTCTGAAACTGCTTCCTGCTGGCAAGGGACATAGAGCAGTCCCTGCCTCAATGAGATCCCAAAGAGGAGGTTGACTGGAACTAAGCACAGGCTGCATCCAGGAGATGCTGTATCTAAGAGACGATGTTGAGGGCCATTGGTTGGTACCCACTGTTTGCCACCAAGTGTAGGAGAATGGCCTGTGGTCTGGAAGACACAAACCTGACAATTTGCAGGGCCCAAATATTGTGGGATAAAATATCTTTATCTCTGCTTGAATTTAGATAATTCAGTTTTCCAATCATTCATTATGAAATCCACCTCATAGCCAGTTGCAGGAATAGCCAGGTGGGTAACATTCCTTTTCAAAGAAACACAATGGAGAAATTGAGCCAGGAGGATCTCATCTTAGACTGAGGCTAAAATTGTCTTCTCAGATTTTCTTGAAGCAGACTTCCAACCTGTATCACATTCTCTCTTGAGTAGCTTGTGGCATTTCTCTGATGGTGGATTATTGACTATTGATTATTGATGGATTATTATGATCCATCAGACATCTCAAAACAAAATCAGTTACTGTACCAGGAGCTTTTACCTCAAGCAGCAAGTTTTACTAATCACAGCTTAGGAAAATTTTTTTCCAAGATTTACATCTCAAATTTAAATTTGTCCTGCTGTAAAAGCCAATTGTTATAGAGATCATTTCTATATACTTACAAATTCTCAGCAAGCCATAACCCAAACAAGCTTTTTGGCAAGTTTACACATTAAAACAATAACCTTACAATTTTCATAAGTGATAGCCAAATTGTTTTAGCTGTAACCAGATTATGAAAAGTTGGTTGACATAACTGATACAAAAGTTTACCATTTTGCAACTTTAAACAAAACCATTACTAATCAGGTGACTTCAATTTTATTAAATGCATTTCCAAGTACTTTACACAGAGAATCAGCATCTCATCATTAACAAGTTAAAACTACGACTTTAAAAGAGTGGGCTTACCCATGTTCGGAGGCTGACTGGCTTCTTCACCTTGACCCATTCCCCCTTCTCTCTCTCGGTATGGCTGCTGGGGATTGTAATAGGCAATAATGTAATAGGCAAGTTTTTTTTTCCCCTTCTGAAACACAGTTTCTTCATCTATGAAATTAGGGGCTTGGACTAGATGACCCTAAGACCCTTCTACTTTTAAATCTTATAATCTCCATAATTCAATGCTGTCCCTTATATCACACATGTCTAAGTCACTTGCCCCTCTAGCTTAGTAATCTGAATTTTTTTAAGAACACTCCAAAGAATCCCTCAAGAAGGAATACCCTTTTTGAAGGGGAGACCTAGTGAGGGCCACAGAATAGGGAGAACTTGAAAAAATAGTGACTTCTAAGTAAAGTGAGCTCCCAGATAGTTAATCCTATTGTAGTCTGTGGTGTCTTTATCTTGGAAATGTCATCCCTCTTTAGTCTGTAAATATCATGCTACAGAACACTTAAACAGTGGCTTTAGGAAGGTGATGGGAGCCTTTGGAGGGAAGGCAATGTACTGTCAACTAAAGGACAATGCTCCTTTCTTGGATTGAATAAAAAGAAAAGGGAGACTCAGGGAGGGGAATGGGAGAGGAAACATAAGGGAAAGGATGGCTACAGTCTCCTTTCCACCACTATTACACTGTGGATTTTCTAATGAAGCTATTACAGAGCAGCTTTGCTCTTCAGAGCACTCTTTCTTGGTCACCTTTACCTTTTTTGCTTTCACCTATACAGACTCCTGTGAATAGGGCACTGCTTCCTCCCCACCCCCATATTAACATATACACAGGAGGAATCTACTCTTCACCTAAGTACTTTCTGCATAATATAAGGAAGCCATGGGAAGGGACCTCCTGACCTAAATATTAGTTTCACTGGGCCTGAAATTCTTCAAACATCATATAGCCTATAATTTTATCCAATTAGATGTGATTTCTGTCTTTTTTTTCTTTTAAGAATTCTGTTTTAAAACACCTAAGCTTTTAGGAGAATTAAGTTGAATAATTAGTCATCCACACTATAGTGTAAATTGTTTCACTAAATTTGTTGTTACCCTCATGCTTCACTCAGCCACTGAGCTTCTTGAGGAATAAGAATTTGATAGCTGGGAATTCCTATAGGAAGCCCCATTGGTGACTGTCAGAGTTAGCAGCAACTGAAGCTGAAAATCTGTGAGTGAATACCTCCTCACACTTCTTGACTATGATTACACTGAATTCTACCCTGTTCCTAGGATATCCCTGGAGACAGGATTTCCTCAGTTCTGAATCATCCTCTTTGAACTTTCCCCCTAAAGGATTGGGAAGTTGTGTGTTCTGATTCCTGATCATTGGTTTCTTTCTAATTTTCTCTGCCTCTTTCTTTCCTTTTGACTCTGATGTCTTGAGAAGATGGTAATTTCAGAAGATGATTGCTTCTTCTGAGGGCATGCCTAGATGGAATTTTGAAGGGGAAGGATTTGGGCAGCCAGAGAGTAGAATGATACCTGCAGGGAATAAGTGGTTTGTCTGAGGGACCACAGCAAAGTCTGAGGAGAAGCAGGGGCCTGCAGGAGCCAAGTCTACCAGGCTCAAGAGAACCAGTTGTTATATTTTCAATATGAAATTGACAAAGCTATAAATCAGGGTTTAACATATTCCTTTGTAGATTGTCTAGAATTTAAAAAAAATGGATAAAATGTTAATAATAAAGATTAAACAAAAAAGTGTATCATAGGCATATTCAGAGAACCTGTAGTTAAACATTTATCAGCATACCCCTGGAGAGAAAGCACCAAAGTGACCTTCTTTGATAATTTTCCAGTCATTCATATTCATGTGTTGAACCATACTAATAACTAGAGCTTATAGATATTTGTGATGTCTGTCTTTGGACTCTCTTTTCTGGTCTTCAGTCCCTCCTCTTTTAGGAAGCTTTTTCTTTCTTTTTGCTTACTACTCCAGGCCTTGTTTAGCTGCCGCTACTCTGGCCTCTTACAGTACTTAAAGTCTGAAGCTCACAGTCTAATTCTTGATCGTACACAGAATTATCTCTAAGAATTTGATGTGTAGGAGTGTTGCCTTCCATCCAAGTGAATAGATAGAGAGATACAGATAGATAAACATATAGACATATATATATGTATATATGTATATGTATATATATATAGTATATGTATATGTATATATATGTATGTGTATATATGCATATGTATATGTATGTATGTATATTCCTTGAAGGCAAGAATTGGTTTTCTTTCTTCTAGTACAGGGCTGGTTACACAATAGATCTTAATTAATACGTATTGCATTCCATCAGTATATTGGGAGATTGCCATAGGCCCAGTATACCTGGATTTGAGCAAATATTTGACAAAGTCTCTCTTTGTGGATAAGATGTAGAAATGTTGGCTAGATACTAACATGATATATACATGTGTATATTTGTGTGTATACATAGATATATACATGAAGTAAATAAATAATCAGTTTGATAGTAGTGGGAAATTAATAAGGGGTTCATCAGGTTATAACAGTCTATGTTTAAGTTAAAAATAATCAGCAGTACAAGGATAGGATACAGTAAGTGTACCTAGACCACATTTATTGTGCAAGTGCATAAGGGCTTCAATGGACTCAATGTGAGTCCACATCTTGATCTGGAAGCTACAACATTTACTGTCATCTTAGGCTGTATATAATAGAAACATAGTGCCCAGAATATGGAAGGTGAGTAGAGTCCTTGTTTTCTTCCTTGATCATATCAGATCTGAAGTTTATGTTCAGGTCTGGGCACAACATTTAGAAAGGGCATTTGCCAAACACTTGAGTGGTCCAGAGGAAGGTTACTGCAATGATCAGAGGATTATTAATGTTAGAAGAACTAGGGATATTCATTCCAGAGGGAAAAGATTTAAGGCTGTATTTGATGGGGGAGGGAGTAGAGAAATAATGGGATTACACTTGTACCACTTGTCCCCACAGGACAGAGATAGAAAAAATGGTAGAAGTTGGGGAGAAGCAGAGTTAGGCACAGACAGATAGAAATAACTAGTGTTGAGACTTCTGCTTCTGGGAGCCAAGATGGCGGAGTGAAAAGGTAGTCGCTCTCACTCTCCCCTATCAACCTCTGAAAACCCAGAAAAGATCACCCTAGAAAAAAAAAAACCCTGGAACACCTGAACTAGAAGAAAGACAAGGAGCAGCAGTGCAGTAGCCCAGCAAATAGGTCTCCCAGTGCCTCAGCAAAAACAAGGGGCCCCAGGCAGATGAGTACCCTGCAGCATTCATCTGAAAAGAGGTGAAGAAAACAACCTAAAGGCTTCCTAAAGCCCCAACCTTGCTGATTCCAACCCAACACCAGATGAGCTATAGGAGCCCTGAACTTCCCAATTGTGAAGAGCAGGCAAACACCAACACCTGGACTTCTGAGTACCTCAGATAGGGCTGGGGAACCGGTGGAAACCACCTTAGAAAACCACCAGGAATCTCAGGAATCCACCGCAAAGGAATCTCCTGGTGTATTAGCAGAAACGAGGGAGACAACACTGCAGGGGGTCCCAGGCAGATAAACACCCTGCAGCACCCATATAAAAGGAGCAGAAGAAAGCTAAAGGAAAGGAAAAGCAGGCAACCTAGAATTGCCTGAAAGTTCCAGCCTTGCTGATTCCAGCCCAACACAAGGTAAGCTGCCAGAAACCTACAGTCTCCAATTCCCAGCATAAGAGGCCCCAGAACACAAAGCCAGTGACCAAGACCTAGGCTCCCAACACAAGAAGCTTGGGTCAGTACCCTCTGTGCCCTGGCAAGAGAGCTCAATCTCTTTAAAGGCCAGGTAATAAAGAAACACCATGAGTAAAAAGAAATGTACCATAGATTCATATAATGAGAAGAGTGAAGATCAAGACAGAAATTCTGAAGAGGACAACATTGTCAACAAACCCACATCTGCAACAACAAAAGGGAATATGAACTGGTCTGAAGCCCAAAAAGCCTTCTTAGAAGAGCTCAAGAAGGATTTTAATAGTCAAATGAGAGAGGTAAAAGAGTCCTTCAAAAATACAATTGGCCAGTTGGAAAAAAAATACACTGAAGAAAACAAGTCCCTAAAAAACACAATTGGCCAATTGAAGAAGGAAGTACAAAACTAACAGAAGAGTTACACTGAAGAAAACAAGTCCCTAAAAAACACAATTGGCCAGTTGAAGAAGGAAGTACAAAAACTAACAGAAGAAAACAATCTGTTAAAAACTAGAATTGGACAAATGGAAACTAATGTCTCTATGAGAGAGCAAGAATCAGTCAAACAAACAAAAAAATGAAAAAATTGATGAAAATGTAAAATACCTCATCAGTAAAACAACTGACCTGGAAAATCGACTCAGGAGAGACAATTTAAAAATTATTGGACTACCTGAAAATCATGATGAAAAAAAGAGCCTGGACAGTTATCTTTCAGGAAATCATAAAGGAAAACTGCCCAGAAGTCCTAGAACCAGAAGGGAAAATAACCATAGAAAGAATCCACCGATCACCACCTGAAAGAGATCCCAAATTGACAACGCCAAGAAATATAATAGCAAAATTCCAAAATTACCAGATGAAAGAGAAGGTGCTGCAAGCAGCCAGAAAGAAAGAATTTAAATATCATGGAACCACAGTCAGGATTACACAGGACCTTGCAGCTTCTACATTAAAAGACCACAGGGCATGGAACATGATATTCCATAAGGCAAAGGAGCTTGGAATGCAGCCAAGGATCAATTACCCAGCAAAAATGAGCATCATTTTTCAAGGGAGGAGGTGGATATTCAATGAAATAGGAGACTTCCAAACTTTCCTGATAAAAAGACCAGAGCTCAACAAAAAATTTGATCTTCAAGTACAGGACTCAAGAAGGACTTAAAAAGGTAAATGGGACAGAAGGATACAATATGTTGTTAATAAGGGGGGGGCTGTTTAAACCCCTACAAGGGAATATGAGACTTGCAACCCTTGAGAACTGTATTGTTATTACACCTTGTTAAAGGAGTATACATAAAGAGGGTGGATATTAGTTGACTTTGATGTAATGATAAAAAAAAATCTAATCAAGTGGGTTAAATGGATCCAAATAAGTGGATCAATCTGATCTTAGAAAATGTACTGAGAAAGGAGGAGGCAGACAAGGGTAAATTACATTACAGGAAAAGACACAAAATCCTATTACAGCAGAGGGAAAGAAGGAGGGGGGAGCATTGTTTGAACCTTACTCTCATCAGATTGGCTCAAGAAGGGCATAATATAATCAGTTAGGTATAGAAATCTAACTTGCCCTATAGGCAGTAGGAGGGAAAAGGGGAAAGAAAAGGGAGGGGGAAGAAAAGGGGGGGGAAAGAAGGGAGGGAAGCAGCAGTAAGACTAAAGGGGAAGAAAAGGGAAAGGGATAATAAAAGGGGGAAGGGACTGAAGGAGGTGGTGGTCAAAAGCAAAACACTAGTGAAGGGGAGAAAGGAAAAAGGAGAAAGAAAAGCATAAAAGGGGGGGAAAGGATGGAGAAAAAGACACAGATAGTAATCATAACTGTGAATGTGAATGGGATGAACTCTCCCATAAAACGGAAATGGATTGCAGAATGGATTAAAAACCATAATCCTACAATATGTTGTTTACAGGAAACACATTTGAAAAAGAGTGACACATACAGGGTAAAGGTAAAAGGCTGGAGCAGAATATATTATGTCAGCTGAAGTAAAAAAAGCAGGGGTAGCAATCCTGATCTCAGACAAAGCAAAAGCAAAAATAGATCTAATCAAAAGAGATAAGGAAGGAAACTACATCCTGCTAAAAGGCACCATAGACAATGAAGTAATATCATTACTAAACATATATGCACCAAATGGTATAGCATCCAAATTCTTACAGGAGAAGTTCAGGGAGTTACAGGAAGAAATAGACAGCAAAACTATACTAGTGGGGGACCTGAACCTCCCCCTCTCGGCACTAGATAAGTCTAACCACAAAATAAACAAGAAAGAAGTTAAGGAGGTGAATAGAACATTAGAAAAGTTAGGTATGATAGACCTCTGGAGAAAACTGAATGGGGATAGAAAGGAATATACTTTTTTCTCTTCAGTACATGGCACATACACAAAAATTGACCACTAGGGCAAAAAACCTCACAATCCAATGCAGAAAGGCAAAATATTAAATGCCTTTCAGATCATGATGCAATAAAAATTACATGTAATAAAGGGCCATGGAAAGATAGACTAAAAAATAATTGGAAACTAAATAATCGAATTGGGTCAAACAACAAATCATAGAAACATTCAATAATTTCATTAATAAATAAAACTAAGAGCTGGTTTATGAAAAAACCAATAAAATAGATAAGCCTTTGGTTAATTTAATTAAAAAAAAAGAAAGAAGAAAACCAAATTACTAGTATCAAGAATGAAAACGGCTAAGCTACCACCAAGGAAGAGGAAATTAAAACAATAGTTAGGAATTATTTTGCCCAACTGTATGCCAACAAATTTGACAATCTTAGTGAAATGGATACATGTTTACAAAAATATAAATTACCCAGATTAACCAAAGAGGAAGTAAAATACTAAATAACCCCATCTCAGTAAAACAAATTGAACAAGCCATTGATGAATCTCCAGGGCCAGATGGATTTACATGTGAATTCTATCAAACATTTAAAGAACAATTAATTCCAATACTATATAGACTATTTGGGAAAATAGGTGAAGAAGGAGTCTTACCAAGTTCTTCTTATGATACAAATATGTTGCTTGATACCTAAACCAGGAAGAGTCAAAATATAGAAAGAAAATTATAGATGAATTTCTCTAATGAATATAGATACAAAAATTTTAAACAAAATATTAGCAAATAGATTACAGCAACTTATCACAAGAATAACACAGTATGATCAGGTAGGATTTATACCAGGAATGCAGGGTTGGCTCAATATTAGGAAAACTATCAGCATCATTGAGCATATCAACAACAAAACCAACAGAAACCACATGATCATCTCAATAGATGCAGAAAAGGCTTTTGATAAAATACAACACCCATTCCTATTAAAAACACTAGAAAGCATAGGTATAAATGGAGTCTTCCTTAAAATAATAAATAGCATTTATCTAAAACCTTCAGCAACCATTATATGTAATGGGGACAGGCTAGAAGCATTTCCAATAACATTGGGAGTGAAACAAGGATGTCCATTATCACCACTGTTATTCAATATTGTACTGGAAACGTTAGCTTTAGCAATAAAAGAAGAAAAAGAAATTGAAGGCATTAGAATAGGCAAAGAAGAAACAAAGCTATCACTCTTTGCAGATGACATGATGATATACTTAGAGAATCCTAGAGAATCAAGTAAAAAACTACTTGAAATAATAAACAACTTTAGCAAAGTTGCAGGCTATAAAATAAACCCACATAAATCATCAGCATTTCTATATATTACCAACAAAGCCCAACAGCAAGAGATAGAAAGAGAAATCCCATTTAAACTTACTGTAGACATTATAAAATATTTAGGAGTCTACCTCCAAAACAAACCCAGGAACTCACAATTACAAAACACTTTTCACACAAATAAAATCAGATCTAAATAATTGGAAAAACATCAGTTGCTCATGGGTAGGCCGAGCTAATATAATAAAAATGACAATCCTACCTAAGCTAATTTACTTATTCAGTGCCATACCAATCAAACTACCAAAAATTATTTTATAGAGTTAGAAAAAATAATAACAAGATTCATTTGGAAAAACAAAAGGTCCAGAATATCAAAGGAACTAATGAAAAGAAATGCAGGGGAAGGTGGCCTAGCAATTCCAGATCTTAAATTGTATTATAAAGCAGCAATCATCAAAACTGCTTGGTACTGGCTAAGAAATAGGGAGGTGGATCAGTGGAATAGGTTAAATATGCAAGACACAGTAGTCAATGACTATAGTAATCTATTATTTGATAAACCCAAAGACCCCAGCTTCTGGGATAAGAACCCACTCTTTGAAAAAAACTGCTGGGAAAACTGGAAAAGAGTATGGCAGAAACTAGGCATAGACCCAAATCTCACACCATATACCAAAATAAAGTCAAAATGGGTTCATGACTTAGATATAAAGGCTGATACCATAAGTAAACTGGGAGAACAAGGAATAGTTTACCTATCAGATCTATGGAGAACAGAAGAATTCATGACCAAACAGGAGATAGAGAACATTATGAAAAGCAAAATGGATAATTTTGATTACATTAAATTGAAAAGTTTTTGCACAAACAAAGCCAATGCAACTAAGATTAGAAGGAAGGTAGAAAATTGGGAAAGAATTTTTACAACCAGTCTTCCTGATAAAGGCCTCATTTCTAAAATATATAGAGAATTAAGACAAATTTATAAGAACACAAGCCATTCCCCAATTGATAAATGGTCAAAGGATATGAACAGACAGTTCTCAGATGAAGAAATTAAAGCCATCTATAGTCATATGAAAAAATGCTCTAAATCGTTATTGATTAGAGAAATGCAAATCAAAACAACTCTGAGGTACCACATCACACCTATCAGATTGGCCAACATGACAAAACAGGAAAATGATAAATGTTGGAGAGGATGTGGGAAAATTGGAACACTAATACATTGTTGGTGGAGTTGTGAAATGATCCAACCATTTTGGAGAACAATTTGGAACTATGCCCAAAGGGCTACAAAAATGTGCATACCCTTTGATCCAGCAATAGCACTTCTAGGGCTATATCCCAAAGAGATCAAACAAATGGGAAAAGGACCCACATGTACAAAAATATTCATAGCAGCTCTTTTTGTGGTGGCAAAGAATTGGAAATTGAGAGGATGCCCATCAATTGGGGAATGGCTGAGCAAGTTGTGGTATATGAATGTAATGGAATACTATTGTGCTATAAGAAATGATGAACAGGCTGACTTCAGAAAAACCTGGAAAGACTTATATGGTCTGATGCTGAATGAAGTGAGCAGAACCAAGAGGACTTTGTACACAATAGTAGCCAAGTTATGCAATGACTAAGAATGTTAAACTGAACCCTTCTCAGCATTTCGAGGATCTAAGACATCTCCAGAGGCCTCAGGATGGAAAATGCTGTCCACATCCAAAGAAAGAACTATGGAAGTCGAATGTCACTTATTTTTACTTTCTGTTGAGTTTTGTTTCATCTTTCTGATGGTTCCTCCTATTCGTTTTAATTTTTACTTACAACTTCACTAATGTGAAAATATGTTTAATGGGTATGTAAATGTAAAGCCTATGTCAGATTGGGCGCCATCTTGGGGAGGGTGGTGGGGAGAAAAAGGGAGAAAAATTTTCAACTCAAAAGCATATGGAAAAAAATTTAAAAAATAGAAATTAAAAAAAATAGCTAATGTAGTAATAGAGAATAGTTTTCTTTTGTTTTTTCTATCCTATCAAGACTGAATCTGGATGGCCACTTATCAATGATGTTGAAAAGATGATTCCTATTTCAGTACACGTTGCACTAGATGACTTAGTCTGTGGAATAAACCTATGGTGTAATCCGACTCTAGGCTTCTTTGATTAACATTTTATATTCCCAGTGTAAGAAAGGATATTTGAAATGTTTCAAATAGTTGTTTCTAAAAGGAATCCAGGTAAAACAGTAAAGCAAAATATGTTTCTGATCCTAAAATTCTAGCATTCTTATCTGTGGCTCTAGACCAGGGGTTAGATTAAGCTTTTGAAATCATTCAGCAATGTGAATTTTGATCAAAGACTATGTCTACACATTTGAGTTCATTTGAGAAAAAGAACACATTTGAATCCAAACAACCAGTTATGCACTGGGTTGTTTTTTCAGCTGAATAACTCATTATAATATATATAATAATACATCAAGTGTTTTAAAAATTTAAATCCCTGCTCAATCCCCACTTCCATACACACACACACACACACACACACACACACACACACACACACACAACACAGCATACCACACCAACCACACCACACCACACCACACAACTGCTTTTTCAATTGCTTCAATAAACCAGGAACTTATTGCTTCCTCCACCTTCCCTGGTGGCCTGAAGACAACACAGCTGTTAAGGTAGCCATGGCACTGGGATAAGCTGGCTTAATATATGCGTATTAATCCTCAATGTGTTTTTGAACTATTCTTCCCTAAGTTAGCAGTCTTCATCTCATTGCTCAAAAACAAGGTGAGTGTTTCTCACAGCATTTGGAAAGCTTGCTCCAAAAGAAGACATTGATAAATTGGAAAGAATCCAGAAATGATAAAAGGATTATAGGATATGACCTATGGAGAGAGATTATTAAAGGAACTTCATACATTCAGCCTGGAGAAATGATGACAAGGGGTGGGGAATGTGATCAGTTCATATAAATACTAGAAACAGAACACTATGGAAGAAGGGAAGGAATTATTTAAGGTGATTAAATGGGAAAACAAAGTGAGTGGGAAAACAAAGAGCAATGGCTTGAAACCAGAGAAAAGTAGATTTGAGTGAAAAATTCTTGGGGTAAAAATTTTCCAACAGAGAGGGCAATTAGCAAATACATTGATTTTTCTAAGGGGTAATTGGAGCACCTTCAGTCATTTGGCTCCTGAAAAAGTGCTATGCATTTGGGGTTTTAAATCAAGAAGCCCTATCTACTAAACAAGAATCAAAACAAATTAACCAATAGCATGAATCATTCTAGGCCTTCCCTGCCTATGTCTGGGCTGAAATCATCAAACCAAAGAATAAATCAATGAATAGTCAGATAGGATCCGTATTAACAACTCTCATTCTACTTTTTCTTCCCCTCATTTTTTTTTCCATTCTTTGCTCCTTTCTTACTTTTTTCCACTGTTCCCATCCCCTCCTCTTCCCTTCCCTTGTCTTCTTTTTCTCCCCTTTTCACTTACAAATATTTTTATTAACAGTAACACATGATATATAATTTTTTAAACAACTTGACAGTCAAGTGGAAAGAATATTGGGTTTTGAGCCCAGAAAAGTACTTGCTCTCCCATTAACAAGCAAGCATCTTGGCTGACCATAGATAGTTTATTCAATTTCCCCTTTTCTCTCATTGTAGAATACCAAAATCCCAGACTCAGAAAAAACCTCTTTGGCCATCTGACCCAAGCCATGACTGAATGGGGATTCCCATCTACATATAGCTAACAAGTGACTGGTAACCTCTTGCTTGTGATAGAGAATGTCAATCCCAGGTTTTGACAGCTTAAATTATAGGAAGTTTTCTTTTACAGCAAATGGAAATCTTTTCTTCAACTTCTAGCAATGGTTACTAGTTCTGTCCTCTATGACAAAGGAAAATACATGCAATTTTTCTTCTATATGAAAGCTTTTAAATAAATGAAAGTGGCTATCATGTACCCATCATGGCTACTTCCTATTTTTTTTTAATCTTCTCACATTCAACTCCCCTCCACACACTTGGTAATTCAGACATCCTGGCCTGTTTTTTGTTCCCTGAACATGCCACTCCTTCTCCTATCTCCTTGCCTTTCCATTAACTATTATTCCTGGGACCTCCGTTTTGAGGCCAGCCATGATCACTTTTTTACTCTTTTCCTGGCCCTTCTCCTGACCCTCTGGACTATGCCACTAGGTTTCCTTCTGTAAGTCCTTTATTCCTGATTTTCAGTTTCTATTTATGGGTTATCTTCCCTTATTAGAATGTAAATCCCTTGAGGGTAGGCACTGTTTTTCTTTGTCTTTTTATTTGTTTTACCACAGCTTAGCATAGTGCCTGGCATATAGTAAGTGCCTAATAAATGCTTGTTGATTAACTATTGACCATGCCTAGAATGTGCTTTCTTTCAATATCCAAGTCTTAGAATAAATAACTTCCTTTCAGACTCAACTCAAGACTCATTTCCTCCAAGAGGATTCTCCTGGTCTTTCTGTATTCTAGTGCCATTATCTCAGAGTATTTTCATGTGTTCTATATTTACCTTATATGTTCTTATTTATACATGCTGCCCCCACCATTAAATTGTAGGCTTTTTGAAGGCAGAGTGGTGGTTGCTTTGCTTAGCACAATTCTTCACACATAGCCAGAACTTAATAAATGGTTGTTGATTGATGGATGGATTAATTGCCTTCTGTCTTCTTTTCATCAGACTAAACATTTAGAGTTGTTTCAACTGATCATCCTGTGGGAGAGTTTCAAATCCTCTCATTATATCAGTCACCTTCCTCATAGAATGTATGTTATTAATGCTTTTTCTCACACTGACAATTTCAATTGTAGGTGATATTTCTAATGTAGTCTGATCAGGTCAGAATAAAGAAGAACTAAAACTTTCCTTTTCCTGGATTTATGTTAATGCAATTTAAGATCATATTAAGTTTTAAACATTAAATTAAATTCAACTTTTTTAAAACATGCCTTATATGTTAGGCCCTGCATAATCTGGAATGCAATGACAAGGCCTCCCTTCCATTCCTGGCACAGAACATTTCATAAACTTTCTCTGGACATTTTCTGTTCCCCATGCTTGGAATACTTTATTTTCTTATCACTACCTCCTGGTTTCTCTGGCTTCCTTCAATTCCCTTCTGAAATCCATTCTTCTACAGGGAACCTTTCTACACCCATCTTAATTCCAGTGCTTTCATTCTCTTGATTATCTCCAGTATGTCATGTATATATCTTGTTTTACACAGTTGTTTACATGGTGACTTTCCCATTAGACTGGGAGCTCCTTGAGAACAGTGATTAGTCTTTGCCTTTCTTGGTAGTCTCGGAACTCAGCGCTGAGTCTGGCCCATACTAGGTACTTAATAAATGATTGTTGGTGGATTAAGTGATTGGTCTCTGGGGTTGGGTGGGGAGGAATGAAAATGAAAAAATAACCAAGTCTCTGATATCAAGGAATTTACAATCCAAAATGAGGAATATGACTGGAATAGGTATGATACAGAAGAAAATATGATAAAGATAAAATAGAGTACCAGAAAAAGCATGACAACCATAACAACTTAGAGGAATGAGATCATTGTCATCTGAGTAGAGAAGTGAAGTATTTTAATAGCCTGAGATGAAGTGAGAATACTGTGTTTGTGAGAGTTGATTGCTTGCATTAGCATCCCCTGGGTCCCACATTGTCATTGACCATTTCTCACATGATCCATGCTCTATCCTTGGAGGACACTATGGGCAGGAAGATAGTGGTTTGAAATGTGCTGGACTAAGGATTGGCAAACTTGAACTTGTGGGCCAAATCTAACTCCTGTCTATTTTTGTATGTCTTCTGAGCTAAGAGCTAAGAATTTTAATACAATTATCTTTAAAATGTAAAAAAAAGGTAGGGGGAAGTATTTGTCCCTCAAATCCTTGTTTACCAACCCCTGTGCTGGATAATTAGATGATCCTTCCAGCATGTCCACAAGTACCTTCCAATCCATCATTTTATATTTCCCTAGATCCACTAACTTGCTGTGTTTCCTGAATTTTTGTGTCATTTAATTGCACAAAAGAAGTCCCATTATACGTCACCTTGACTTCAAGGAACTTAGAGTCTAGGTAGAGAAACAATAAAATAAGTAATTTGATATATGGAAAATTAATGTAAAAATAACAAGTGTTATATGTCATAGAAGGATATGATCAGTGCAGACCAAAGTCTGAAAAAGTTTCCTTGAGGCAGTTAAGTATGGAAATTTTCAATTTTTCCACCTATGAGGTATGAACCAAATTTCAACCTTTCTTTATATTAGTCATTTGGAGACAGAATGTGTAGATGTACTTTGTGGGTGGACATACCTTGCTTGGGGTCCAGATCAAATCAAGGTCTGTGACTGGTGGGAATGTGACCAGATTAGTTTCAGTATCATTAGAAAATGAATTAGCAACAATTCATTTAGCGAGGGGAGCCTGGGGCTTTCTTTGGTACTGACATAGTACTTGTAACAGAGTCAGAGAATGACAGGTCCTTACTTGTGCCAGTGCTGCTTCTATTGTGGATTCATTTAATGGGCAATGTTATAGATATAGTTCGATTTTATGCTAATTTATTGGTTAGTATTTGTATAGTGCCTGGAATAAGGGAAAACTGGTTCAGTAGGGATTGGAATTATTTATTCATTTATTCACCCATCCATCCATAAATTCAATTCAACAGACAATTATTAAGGGCCTCATGACATCGTGGATAGACACCTGGCAGGTATGGGAAGACCTTCGTGGCAGACACAAAGGCAGGAAGATCTGGAGTCACATCCTATATCTGACACGTACAGGTCATATGACTGGTCATTTGGATAGGTCCCTTCACTTCTCAGTGCTGTTCTAGCAACTGTTAAGACTTTAATGTATAGAGTTGTGGGATATATATTGGTAGAGGGAGGTTCCTTATCTAAGAGTTCCCTGTACCAATGAAAACATGGGTCCAATCTCTAATCTGAGGGCAAAATATTGTGTTAAGTACTAGGAAGTGGAGAAGGGAGACACTGCAAGAAGGGAAATTAATTAGGAGGCTATTACAATGAAAAGTCCAGTCAAGAGGTGATGAGCAGCAGCACTAGGGAAGTGGCCATGTAAATGGAAAGAAGAAAATGGATGACAGCCATACTGTGGAGGCATAATTGACAAGGTTTGGCAATTTATTTACTCTCTCTTGCCTTTCCCTCTCCAAATCTGTTGCTAAATCCTATTGTGTCTGTCATCATAACATCTCTTGTTCATGCTATCTTCTCTCCTCTGACATTGGCACAGTTCAGGTCCTTATCATCTCACAGCTGATTTATTAAAAGAGTCTTTTGGCTGGTCTCCCTGTGTTTTCTCTATTTATTATTATTTCTCTATGATATTTCTCCATTTATATATTATTTCTCTATAATATTTCTCTATTCTAGCCCATTCGCCTTTTAATTGTCAAACTCATTTTCCTGAATTGCAAATCTATGTCACCCTTCCACTCAATAAACTCCACTGGCTCCCTATTACCTCCAGGACTAAATATAAAATCCTTGATTTGGTTTTTAAAGCCTATCATAACCTGGCTCCCTCCTACCCTTCCAGACTTCCTGCACTTTACTTCTCTCGCATACTTTATAATCGAGTGATTATAGCTTCCTTCTTCTCTTAAAAAAAAAATCCCGTAGTATAACATGCAGCTTGGATTTTGGGAGAAAGGATTTATAAAGTTAAAGGAATGAACAAGGGGAAATTCTATTTTAGATTTGATTCTCAGTAGCAGAGAATATGTGTCGTTGGTATGGCAACGACAGGAATCTTGATTGGAAATGACCATTATTGCCTGAAGTTTGGAAAAGGGAAGAAAGGCATGCATAGTTGAACATCCAATCTAGACATATTTTGCTTCTAGTTTTTCAGCCAAGGAAAATGGCATTTGCATTTCTTTGTATCCCTGCACTTAGCACAGTGCCTGGCATATAGTAAGCATTTAATAACTGCTTATTAACTTGACTTATTGATCAGAAAGGAAAGAAAAAATTGTTAATAGGGAGCTGAAGGCCAATATAAATAAGTTGGTAAGAGGGCATTTCACTGCCCTAATGAAGTGAAGTCACCACACACAGATGAAGTATACCTGTGGGTAATGAAAAAACTGGTAGACGTAACTATAGATTCATTGTCAGTTATATTGGGAAGATTGTGGAGAACTGGAGAGGTGCCATAGAATTTAAGAAGAGCAAATGTCCCAATTTTTAAAAAAAAGGCAAAAGAATAGTCTGCCAAGAGCAGGCAGCAAACTTGACTTGAATTCTTGGCAAAATTCTTTAACATATTATGATAGAAATGATTAGTGAGCTTCAAGAAGAGGAAATTAAGATTGCAAAGAGTGAGCATGGCTTCAGTAAGAACAGGTCATGCCAGATGAACTTCATTTCCTTATTTGAAAGGTTTACTCAATTAGTAAGATGGGGAAATGCTACGGATATAGTTCACGTTGATTTTAGTAAGATCTTTGAAAAAGTATCTCATGTTATCCTTGTGGAAAATACAAAGAACTGTGAGCTAGACTATAGTACAATTAGGCAAATTCAAAATTGGTGGAATGTCAAAAATCAAGGAGGAGTCATTAGGAGTTCAATATCTATTTGGAAGGAGGTTATGAAGAGAGCACCCCAGGGATCTGTGTTTGGCCGTGTGCCTTTTAGGTTGTTCTAAAATAATAGAATGATAATGATAAGAGTAGCTAACATTTGTATGGCACTTTAAGATTTGCATACACTATACAAATATTATCTCATTTTCTTCCTCACATCCCTGTAAGATGAATGCTATTATTATCTCCATTTTACAGAATGAGGAATATGAGACAAGCAGAGGTGAAGTGCCAGTGTCACACAACTAGAAAATGTCTGCATTCAAATTTATACTCAGCTCTTCTTGACTCTAGGCCCAGCACTCTATCCATTGTGCCATTTAAATGCTTATAAGACACTGATAAGCTGGAGAACAACTGAAAGAGGAAGCTAGAATGGAGATGGGCCATGCCACAAGAGGAGAATCAATTGTCAGAACTAGAAAGTTTGAGTCTGAAGAAGAAAAGACTTGGGTTAGAGGAAAAATAATAGCCATCATCAAGTATTTGAAGAGCAGTAATGTGAAAGAGTAGTTTGACTTGCTTTATTTGGTTTTGGGGACAGAACAAAGAGTAGTAAGAGGCAGTTTCAGAAAGACAAACAAAGGAAGAATATTCTACAATTATAGTGGTCCAAATGTGGAATGGACTGCCCTGGGGAGGTAATGGGTTTGCCTTCATTGGAAGTCTTCAGGTACAGTCTGGGTGACCCCTTGCTGGGTAGGTTGTAGTGTGAATTTAATAAATATGTATGTGTATATGTTATATATATATATATATATATATATATATATATATATAGATATATATATATAGATATATATGTATATATATCTATATATATATATACACATCATGTACATATATGCATATATATATATTTATACATCATGTACATATATGCATATATATATATATTTATACATCATGTACATATATATATATTTATACATCATGTACATATATGCATATATATATATACTGAGAAATTTATATAATATATATATCTATATTTCTATATATCTACAGCTATCTATCATCTGGCTATCTATCATCTACCTACCATATATTTATCTATCTACTTATCTATTTATCTATCTGTCTATTTATCTATCTATCTATGTTGCATGTGGGTCAAGATTGGAATAAAAGGCTGTTGAGTTCCTCTGAAACATTGAGATTTTATGATTCTTTGACTGAACTCTGTTTGAGCTGAATTTCTATCTCTTGCCTCATTAGCACTATGATCTTACCAAAGATAAATGAACTATGCTTCACAAGGCAGAAGTAATGTGGTGAAAGAAAGAAGGCAACTTGGGGTCCAAAGATGTTGGTTTGAATCTGGGATCTACTGTTTACTGTCTGTGCGACCTTGGATAAGTCATTTCTCCTCTCTGACCCACTTTCTTCTGTGAAATGAAAAAAAAATTGGCTAAGAAGTGATCTCCGTGGTCACTTCCAGTGACACATTCCAGTCCACATGTAATCAATGAATGCTTGATTAACAAAGTTCTATGAATTCTTAGAATTCATGAAAACAAACAAACCTTACCTGATCTTTTGATCATTTTAATCTACTACAGCTCTTTTTAAATTTCCGTGTATGATTATAGAGGTTCTGGAACCTCTCCACAGCAGCTATTCCTTCAGCAATTACATCCTGGGTCCCTAAAAGCCACTTGGAAACCCCAGTGATTTCTTCTCTACATGCCCAGAACATTGCTAATCTCATTCTTTTGGCACATAGATTGCTTTCACACATTCATTGTCACTTCATGAGTGTATGTTATTTCTACTCTGCTGGACCAGGAGCTTTCTTCAGTCTCTTTTTTTCTGTATCAGCACCCAGTAAAGTCTGGAGCCCTTCATTCCAATGGCTCATGATCTACTTCATAGTGTCACTTCCTCTGGGAAGCTTTTCCTAATCCTTCCAGATAAAAATGAATCCTCTCTTACCTGATCTCTTAGTATTTTATATTCCTCTTATGTACTATCACATTCTAATCCATAATGAATAAATCTCTGTACATGTCTAATCAATGACCACCACAAAACTATGAAGTCCTTGAGAACAGGGATTCTCTCTCATTTTCTTTTTGCATCTTGCCTAACCCTAGCATAGCTCTTCGAGAGAACAGTAGGACCACCTAATAGATATTTGTTCAATGAATGAATGAACAACAGGTACCAATAAATATTTGCTGGTGGATGAATTCATATACCATAAAGGTGGGTCCATGACTTTACATTTTTGTTCTTATATCAAAACTGGAGGGGGCAGCTAGGAGGCACAGTCTATAGAGGACCAGCCCTGGAGTTAGGAGGACCTAAGTTCAAATCCGGTTTCAGACCAGACACTTGACACTACTATCTGTGTGATCCTGGGCTAGTCACTTAACACCAATTGCCTCACAAAAGGAAAGGAAAGGAAAGAAAGGAAAAGAAAAGAATAGAGAAGAGAAGAGAAGAGAAGAGAAGAGAAGAGAAGAGAAGAGAAGAGAAGAGAAGAGAAGAAAGAGAAGAAAGAAGAAAAGAAAAGAAAAGAAAAGAAAAGAAAAGAAAAGAAAAGAAAAGAAAAGAAAAGAAAAGAAAAGAAAAGAAAAGAAAAGAAAGGAAAAAGAAATATCAATACTGGAGTAGGAGTTAAAAGACTCAAGTCTGAATCCTAGCTTGGTCATGTATTAGATCAGGGGTAGGGAACCTGTGGCCTTCTAAGTCGTTGAGTGCAGCCTTTTCACTGAGTCCAAGTTTTACAGAAATCCTTTTATTAAGGTGATTTGTTCTGTGAAATTTGGATTTAGTCAAAGGGCTGCACTTGAGGACCTAGAGGGCCACATGTAGCCTTAAGGCTGCAGGTTCCCCACCCTTGTACTAGATGTTTGAGTTTGGATAAGTCACTTTATTTTTCTGAACCTCATTCTTCACCTGTAAAATGGGTACAATACTTGCCCACAAATGCTGACAAGATTATTATGAGGAGAGTGCAGTAGGAATGTAACCCTACATCATCCATCATATGATGATACAGTAGGATATTCTATCATCAAATATCATAGGATAAGGGGCAGCTAGGAAGTGCAGTGGATAGAGCTCCGGCCTTGGAGTCAAGAGGAACTGAGTTCAAATCTGGCCTCAGACACTTGACACTTGCTAGCTGTGTGACCCTGGGCAAGTCACTTAACCCAAATTGCCTCAACAACAACAACAGCAACAATATATATATATATATATATATATATATATATATATATATATATATATATATATATATATATATATATATATATATATATATATATATATATGTATGTATGTATATCATAGGATCACATCTTTACAACTATAAGGGACTTAAGATGTCGGAGAGTACAACTCACTCATTTTACAGAAGAGGCAATAGAGGTGTGAAGAAATAAAATGACTTACTCAGGGTCACAGAACTGGCAAAAGTTTGAGGCAGAATTCAAACTCAGGTTCTTCACTCCAAGTTCAACATTCTCTCTATCACACCATGCTGCTGTTTTCCCACAATTTAGAAGTGTATTACATGGCTTTCCTCCCTAAGACCCAGCATCCCTTCCAGACTCAAATGTTATAATTGTTTGGCTGCTTGGATGGGGAGAGAGCCTGTTTCTTTTCTTTCCCTGCAGCATTCCATTGCTGACAGGACAGCTGAGAAGGTAGCTGACATGGTGGCTATTACTTTGAGCAGTTTCTAAACAACATCATTTTGGTGCCCTTCCGCTTTCAGGGAAATTATAGGGTGCTTTCTTTTTTATGGAACAATGGCATTCAACTCCCACGCCAGGGGGGTCCTGAGCAGATTTCCTACCAAGCTGCAGAGCCTCAGTATTAATGCAATTATCATTGTTGACGTCAATTGAGGAACCAGCAGCCTGGCTATCTCACTTCATGCTGGCACTCGGGAGAATGGAGTTATAAACACTGGTCTGGCTGTTTAGTCTGCATATGTTAAAGGGAAAAAAATAACCTGCTAATTCAAAATGCATCCTGAGTAAATAAGAGCAATATTTATAGAAATGCATGGGTGACGGATCGGCTGTGAATCCGAACCGGGCGCTGATAAATTCTCATTACCTGCGTCTACCTGACAAATGAAATGACCCGCTAAGCAGCTGCTGAAAATTCAATCAGATACCTGCAAATAGCAGCAACCCATGTGAAAAATGGAAGGGTTTGGTTAACATTTCAGACTGGAATCACACTACATCAAGGAAAAGATATGAGATGGTCAGACTCAAGGTATTTGGGTAACTATTGGAGAGAAAGAAGTTTTGGATTCCTTGCTCCCATCCTTCCATCCATCAAACTGCTAACATTGTTGTCCTGTTTCCAATTCCGAGGTGACAGACTCCTCTTTACCTCCCTCACACATCTTCCCTTTCCCTTAGGCCTACCCTATGCCTAAGTGGAATAAGTCTATATGGTATAATTTGAGGGCTTTCGGTAATAGTTTTGTTCCTTGCTCCATAGTATCTTTCCCACTGGCCTGTCACCGGTGTCTGAAATGATGCACAAAAGCTTCATTTTATTGTTTGGAAGTTTAGAAAGGTAGGCAGGAGAGAGATTTTGAAAGGCTTTAAATGCCGAGCTAAGGAATTTTTATTTTATCCTGAAGGCAATGGAGGACCAACAAAGTCTCTTGAATTTTCCTTACTAAAACACAACATTCCACTGCCTAGATACCTCTGTCCCTATCTACAGGTCACACAGTAAAGAATCATTAGACATTTATACCTGAGTAGACATTAGCTTATGAAGTCCTTTTTCATCTGGACTACTAGATTTTGATAGGTGTAAAGGAGAGACAGAGAGATAGAGACAGAGACAGAGAGAGAGACAAAGAGACAAAGACACAGAGAAAAAGAGAGAGATAGGGAGAGACAGAGAAAGATAGAGACAGAAAGGCCTTTGAGGTCCTTTCCAATTTTAGATCTATAACCACTTTAATTCAGGAGCAGGCTGCTGAATCAGCTGGGAAAGAGCTAAAAACTTATTTTTCCAGAATTCCTCATTTTCCTCATAATTGGTTCTAACTTTCCTAATTCCCTCCCTTGAAAATTTCTTGACAACTCTCCCTCCCCCTCCACATGCTCTTACACACATATACAATATGCTGTCTTCTCACACTAGTGAGCTTGGATTTCTTCATAGGAATATTTATGGATATTCCACTAGAGTGAATAGCCACTCCTAGGGAAAGGAAGCAGGTAAGAAGTAAGGTTTAAAAAAAAATAGTGGTCCTGGCCTTTAAGCTCTGAGGGTTTGCTGTTCAATGATAAGTACTGTTCATTAATGGGCACCTAAGTGGTACAGTATATAGAGTGCCAAGCCTAGAATCAGGAAGACCTAAGTTCAAATCTGGTCTATATCATTCGCTAGCTATGTGACCCTGGGCAAGTCACTTAACCTTGATTGCCTCACTTTCCTTACCTGTAAAATAAACTGGAAAAGGAAATGTTTAACCACTCCAGTATCTTTCTCAAGAAAATCCTAGAAGTTATCTTGAATGGTCAAACATGACTGACAACAAATAGATGAACAACACAACAACAACAACAACAACAACTCATCATTTAACACTAAAAGGATTAACACTGGTCAAAAAAAGCCACAAGGTTAAAAAAAAATATGGAATCATAGAATCCCATATTGGGAAGGGTCATTGCAGATTTCCTAGTCCAACCTCACACATTTAAATTTTGATGGTACCCCCACCCTCCTTTCTCCCAGGTTCATGAACCTAGACCCATCCTTTGTTCTTCTCTTTCTTGCAACACTTACATATGGTTATTTGCTAAGTCTTTCTCATCCTGCTTTTCCAACATCTCATATCCTTTTTTTAAAAAAAAAAATTTCTACTCAATAGCCTCCACTATGTTTGAAGCCTACATCACCCCTCACAGGGAATGTTGTAATAGTCTTCTAATAAGTCTCCCTGCCTCTAGTCTCTCTTTTCTTTGCAATCTATACTTCACACAACTGCCAATTTGATCTTCCTAAAACTCAGACCAGATCAGGCCATAGCCTTGTTTAAGATGCTTTAGCGTGTTCCTGTTTCTCCAGGGATAAATACAAGCTCTTTTGTCTAGGTTTCAAAGGTCTTCACAATCTATATTTCACCTCCCTTTCCAGTCTCACATCATATTACTCTACTTCACACACTCTTTATTCCATTCAAATTGAGCTATCTGTTCCAATGACATTCCACTTTTTATTTCTATGCCTTTAAACAAGTATTCCCCTGTGGCTGCAATGTTTGTGGAAAACCTGGCCTCCTTCAAAGCATAGGTCAGAGGACTCCTTTTATTAAAGGCCTGTCTTGGTATCCCCAGCTTAGCATTCTCTTGCCCTTGACATTCCTTAGTATTATGTTGGTTATTACTCTGAAATTATCTGTAATTTTGTGAGTAGAGGGAACTTTTGGGTGATGAAACTCTCTCTACAATTCAGGTCAGCACGTTTTCTCCAACTTATAGTCTGATAGAGTTGTATAGAGGACTAAAATGTTAAGTTATTTGC
The DNA here is from genome assembly GCF_003287225.1 of Phascolarctos cinereus. NCBI lineage: Eukaryota > Metazoa > Chordata > Mammalia > Diprotodontia > Phascolarctidae > Phascolarctos > Phascolarctos cinereus. The sequence goes on along the minus strand of NW_027555847.1, from coordinate 388,912,342 downwards.
CTATGGTCACGGATATAGTATAAGACTCAAGCTCAAGTATTTCTGATTTGGAGGCCAACTGTCCATTCTGTAAGCCACATGACAGTACATTGTATTGATTTTATATAAATTTTGTATTTCCTTTTATATGTTTACATCATATCTCTCCACACATATCCCCATATTAGAATATAAGACACTTCAGAGAAGTGAGGATTTATTTTTGTCCTTGTATTTCCAGCAATTTGCATTTTGCCTAGAATACGGTGAGAACCTAACAAGAATCTATGGAATTGAATTGAATTGCATCTCCTCTGCAGTATCTCTGACATGTCATCATCCAGCTTCTGGAGAAAGAACTCCATTGATGTTACTACCTCTGAGATAGCCCACTTAAAACAAAACAAAACAAAACAAAAACCTAAAAAACAAACAAAAAAATGCTCTCCAAGTATTAGAAAGTCGGAAATATATAACTTCCACCCATCACTCCCTAGTACTTCCCTCTGGGTTCAAGCAAAACAAGTCTAATGACTCTTCCTCTTGATAATTTTCAAAGTATTTGAATACAGCTATTAGATAGATTATCTTCCAGGCCCTCACCACACTGGTTGGCCTCCTCTGGACATGCTCCAGTACATTAAAATACTTTCTAAAATGAAATGTCCCAAATCAAATGTAAGAACCCACTTGTGGTTTAATTAGGGTAGAGTTCACTGAAACAATCTCCTCCCTTGCTCCAGTCACTACCTCAGTTAATACAGCCTGTTAGCCACTTTGGATTGTCATGTTCACTGTCACTACAGGCTCCAGGTCTATGACATGAACTGTTATCTAGCCAGCTCTACTTTATACTAATGTGAGCAGTTGATTATTTAAACTCAAGTTTAGGACTTTACATTTATTCTTATTAAATATTTGTTTAGAAAGTAATGTTTGCATTGCTTCTTTTCATTGAAATATACTCACTGGGGTTATATGGGGTATTCAAGGAGGCCTGGCACCTAGGGCTTGCCAAAACCTTTTCAGGTCTGCTCATCTATCTTTGGTATCTACCTGACGCTCAGCTCTTATCAGTGGCTCCAAGAACTTGTAGTGTACACAGTGGCCACACCCCGATAAACCATGTCAGCAAATGGAATAAAACATTGAAGGTGACTGACAAGCCTGAAACCTGTCAGTGAATTAGAGCAATGTCTACCCCAAGCATGTGAAGACTTCCCCCGTCAGAATGGGCAGATGAGAACAAAATGTTCCAACAGCCATGAAGGCAGCTGAAGTAAGTGTTATAGAATCCACTGCATCCCTGGGCCAGTCATTTTGACTTTTGTCTTGCCACTGGACTTGATGACTCTGGAAGAGAGAGAGTAAGGCTGACAACTTCGTGCAACTCTGCCTTATTTAAATCCAATTCATGCAGGTATCAAGACATTACTCTGTGATGTCATTGGTGATCTTCCTCAAAAATGAAAATGATTGAGAGCAACAATAACTCACTAAATCCAGACCTAAAATGGAAAGAAAAATTATACAGAGACTACACATGCTCACATCTTGCTTATGTGATTTGTATGTACTCTCTTCCCTGTTATGCTAAAAATATGTACACAATGACCCTCACTTTTGCTCCCAAAACAAAATGCTTTTCTATCCTCGGTAACCTAACTTACTTGAATTAGAAAATGATAATTGGAACATTCAGGTTGTCCTTCTAGAATTCTAGATTTCCTGAGGCAAAATGAAGTTAGCAGAATAAGGAGAATAATTTATACAATAACGATATTTTAATGGCAAACAAGAGTGAAAGACTTAGGAACTCTGATCAACACAATGACTAACCACGATTCCAGAGACCTCATGATGAGATATGATACCTATCTTCAGACAGAATGAGTTGGAAACACATTTTCCTCTCTTTCTTTTTTCTTCCTTCCTTCCTTCCTTCCTTCCTTCCTTCCTTCCTTCCTTCCTTCCTTCCTTCCTTCCTTTCTTCCTTTCTTTTAGAAGGGAACATGGCTAATATGGGAAGCAATTTTTATAAATGACTATACACATTTTAATGGTTTTTGTTTTTCATGCCTTCTCAATGTTTAGGGCAAGGGGAAGGAGGAAGGAGAGAATTAAAATTGAAAACAAAATAAAATTGAATTTAAAAAATAGAATTCTGAGTTTCACTAACATATGGCAACTAGTAAGAGGCTTACTTACAGCATACAAATAGCGCTACTATTTAAAAAAAATAAGTATCTGAGATCTAGAACACCTTAACCAGAGGCAAATTATGCAATTTACAGTTATAGAGCAAAGCAAGTTATAGATCAATGATGATGATCAAAATGACAATTATAGGACATTCTTGACTATCCATGATATGAGGGTAATGAATCACTCAAGACTGATGAGTTTGTTGGATAACTAAAGATTGCCCCCCCAATCTACAGAGGATTTTAAATTTTATTTTAATAACTTTAGTTGGAAATATTTTAAAAATGCATTACTTTTTTCTCTATCTTTTAAAACAGAGGATACTGAACATAATTTAAGATGAATGAATGTCCATCATGAAGAATGATTAATTTAATTCATTCCAATTGACTTCAATTCATTTCAACATGAATTTATTAAAAATCTCTTCTTATGACATTGTCTTGTTAGATAAGGATACTTATAGGGGATAGTGAGATGTCTAAAGCTGTTTTACTTACACAAAATGACTCCAGGCTGCTGTGCTGTTGGATATCATGTGTCTCCTTTTCATGCTTGTGTGAGTTTGTGTGTGGGGGTGGAGGGGGTTGGTTTTTATCTCTGCCCTCACTGCACTGTTGTCAGCTGGTACCTTTACGTGCGATCTGCTATTTACTGGGAAACCAGGTAGCCAAAGATTTTAGAACTTGGTGTACAGTGAGAGTAAATAGGATCTTTATGAAGAACTGAATGTCTTGCTTATTAGTAAAATACATGAGTTTTGATCTGTGGATTTTTGGACAAAGGATTTGTCTGCTGAACAACCTTTTTTTTGCCTTATTTCTTAATTCTTGGCTGTGTCCCACATAGCTGTAGTTGCCAAATAGCTGAATCATAGACTCTGAGAATCAGTTCCAGATATTTGAGATATTATTTAATTATGTTCGGCTCTATCACTTTGTAGGAATCACAACTTCTCAGGGTCTCCATTTTTTCCTCCATAAAGGGGGGAGGACCTCCATCCTGACCCATAGCATCACAGTGAATGATCCTTAATAAGTTAAATGGCTGCTGAGGAGATCACTTCTGCTAAGATATCAGGGTTCAGTTTCTGAACAGAAGCTGGGTCTTTCTGCATGGCTCCCCTTGGATATATAACCCTGGAGTCTTTCTCTTTCAAGTGGCTGAGGTAAAGGGACAGGTCAAAGAAGAGAGAAAAAAGCCCGTGGGGGTGGGGTGTAGTGTGGGGAGGGGAGGAGGAGGCCAGTGAGGAGGAAAAGAGATAAAACAGTTCAAGGTTGTATTTTTCTGACTTCATTCTTGTGATGTCGACCTCGCCCTTTATGACAAGGTCTGGGGAAGATGTAGTTTATGAGGTGCTGCAAGTGTGATAAAGAAGCTATGAGGTGAGCACAGGAAGGGTTAGGTGTCCTTGAGGATTGGATGGGCTTGAGTACTCGGTAAGGATTGATGTTATTAAATTGAATTATTATTATTAGCACTTAGACAATGTGGAGAAAAAAAGAGGAGGAGAAAGGAAGGAGAGCTAAATTAAAACTGAGCATGGGCCGTACTAGGAAAGAATGTCTAGAGCTGCTGCTGACCTGTAAGATGGCATTGAATCTCTAGGGAATTTCCATGCAACTGGCTGGACTTTACACAGTCCTATATACTAGGTTGCATTAGGTAACCCATCCAGTAGATTACAGTACAATTTACATTACGTTTTGGGTCTAAGAGAAAATTAGAGGCATGGCTAACTATATTTCCTAAAACATGTTCATTGAGTAACCACCTCTTCAGACTTGTTGATTTACTCTGTCCTGTGGACATTCCTACCCCTGTACCTTTGTTCATTAAGTTTTCATACCCTCTCCCAACTTCTCTGCCTAGCCTAAGTTCCAGATGTTTAAAGTCCCACTTTTTCCCCCATATAACCCTCTGAGGATCTTTCCCTTTACTGACTTCATGAAGCTCATGAAGACACAATCAAAAACACTCACCCACCTGTCCAGATTCAACTGGGGGAAATGATAGTAAAGAGAAATGTGAACTACATGTCAGGATTTGAAGCTCTGCTTTGTATTGAAGTACTTCAAAGCATAGGCTTTCCATTTCTTCATCCAGGTGATGGTCGTAACTGGTCATCAACATGGCATATATGGTGGGCAAGGGAAGGCAGGTCCTATATAACAGCATGCCTTAAATGGGTGACTAAGGAATGGGAAAGAGGCAATGAAATTGGCATGCGGAGCAGCAATTTTCACAGTGTTGCCAAGGGCCAAGCATGTATAGAACATAAACATGAGGGGAGAAAAGATTAGTTTAGGTAGCATAAACAGGCATTTATTTCCTGAGCAAGCATTGCTAATCAAGTAAGCATTTATTTCTTGAGCTCCAGCTACATGTTTCATTCTGTGCTGAGCACTAGATGGGTGACAGAAGATATAAAATCCCCCTCCCCTCAGAAAGCTCCTACTGTATTTGGAAGGATAAGACATGCATGTGATATATGTAGGAAATGATGCATGACAGGGTATGACTAAGAACTATAGTATATGGTTGAGGCCACAAATTTTGTTGAAGGGGGTGAAGGAAATGAAGGTGAATGGAAATGAAGCGGTCAGAGAAAGCTTCCTAGGGCTTCGTTACAACTCACAGTCAATTAAAAAACAACCTTACACTTTAACTTGCAAATTTAGAATTTGATAACCACAGGAATTAGGTAGAGAAAGGATGTTAAAGGTCGTCTAGTCCAGCTTCTCTCATCCACTGAAGGAAACTTCTCCATGGCACTCTGTCCTTATAAGAACTGAAATCAACTGGTCATGATCCTGGCCTCTGGCTCACTTGGGCTCTGCAGATAGGGAACAGAAACACCTGTTTCATATTAACAGATGGAAACCCATGGAAGCCTCTCATTTCTGTTCATTTATCATAAACGATACATCTGGAGAATATTAAAAGGTAAAGTTAAACTAGTGATGGGGTGCTTGGGTGCTTGTGTTTGGGTGCTTGTGCTTGAACCCGAATTTCTCCCTAGCCTCAGAAACATTATCCCTGACAGTTTCTCCCCAGCCCAAGGACACTGTGCCTAGCAATTACTCATAAGCAGGCCCCAGAAAGACCCTTATCTCTTTTCCTGGTGCAGTTACAAACAGCACCTGAAGGAATTATTAGTTTGAACTGGCTTTGCACTGGGTCATAAAGATATTCTTACTCACTGGACTATCTACACTACCGCCCTACTTCAATATCTACATCCTGGACTCCTCATTATCTGTATTCTAGACTTAAGACATATGTATACTCCCTACATCTATCTTGTCAAACAAGACATTGACTGGTGGCAGACTGGACAACTCTCAGTTACCTCTGAACTCTAGTTAACTTAGTGATGTAGCAGCTAAAACCACACCTCCATATGGCCACCCTTGTGGGCTTTTCCTAGTGAACCTTGGGTAAAATGCCTGCATAGTAGTTACAAGAAGTGCATGTTCTTTTGAGAACTGACCACTCCTTAACCACTCCCTAATCCCACCCTGAATCACCTCGTTAGCATATTTGGCACATGTTTTGTAGTATTTATCCTATATAAACTTTAACTGTACCCCTCTAAGGTCACAGGTTCCTTAAGAATCCTTACCCACTGAAAAGCATAACAATGAACTTTTTGCCAACTTGACTTAAAGAATGCTTGAGTCTGTGAATTCATTCCAGACGACACCATCCTATACTCTAGTCTTTGAGGGGTCACAACCTCTTAGACCACAACACTAGGAAGAAACGTTAAGAATAATTCCAAACTAATCTAAATAATAAATATTACCTAGTCTACTGTCTTATAAAATACTCAACCTGACCTGTATATACCCTTTATCTCCACCCAAAACCTTCACATAGAAATGACTTGGCCTTATCATTTACATGCACATTTTTTTTTGAATCACAGAATGTCTGAGCCAGAAGAGACTTTGTTGTTGAGTCATTTTCAGTCCTGTTCAACTCTTTGTGAGCCTATTTGGGGTTTTCTTACCAAAGATACTGGAGTAGTGGGCTATTTCCTTCTCTAGCTCATTTTACAGGTGAAGAAACTGAGGCAAGAACAGTTAAGGAACTTGTTCAGGGTCACACAGCTAGTAAGAGCCCAGATTTTAATTCAAGTGTTCCTGACTCTAGGCCCAGCACTCTATCCATTGCACCACCTAGCTGCTCAGAAGAGACCTTAGAGAATACCTAATCCAATTTCCTCATTGTACCAATTAGAAAGTAGAAGATGAAAAGAACTTATCCAAGGTTACTTTACCAGTTAGGAGAAGAGGACTGGAACTGAGGTCTTCTGATTCCAAACAAAATGCTTTATCAATTATACTACCTTCCCTCCTCTTACAATAAATGATGTGACAGTGCAGTGTTTGTCCCTGGTTGGTTAGTGATTAGAACTATGTGCTGATGAAACCTACTTCATCAGCTCAATTCAGACAAGGATTGACAAAAAGTGAAAAGTCATTTGACCACAGATTGATCATGAATTTAGTCATAAACTGACTTCCAAACTCAGGCATAGACTGACTCTAATAACAGGCACAGATGAAAATCCAAACCTTACAGAACCCCAAGCCCAGCTAGACACTGATATCTAGCTCAAGTCACCAGTTGAACCCTAATCCATACTACTGACACTGTCTCATAAACATGTGCTGTGTTCTCAGGACGGGCTTTGCAAGACAATGGGGATGGTTAAACAAAAGCCCATTGCCATTGTTGACCACATAAACCTTGGTGGTTCTTTCTTACAAAGAATGTGGGCTTAGAGTATCATCTGCATAGGTGCATCTAGGTAAATACATTCATCTGTCTGAGCCTCAGTCTCCTTATCTGTAAAATGAGGTGAACAGCACTTCTATTACCTACCTCATGATGTTGCTTTATGGTAAATGTTTTGCAAATGCTAAAGCATTGCATCAATTGAAATTCTTATAGCTTTTATAATACAAAATATAGTTTATTAGCACTGTTTCGTTCCTTAACATCTCAGATAGTTAACTTTTGATGGCCTTGAAGAAAATACACAAAGAAGAAACTAGAATCCTTTCAAATGATGTAACAATTATGAGCTCATTGGGATTAGAACAGGAAGGGACCAAGGAGTTCATCTAATCCAACCAATTAGTAGCATGCCCAGGGCAAATCATCTCAACAAATATCATTAAGTATATACTGTGTGCCAGGTACTGTTCTAGGCAATGGCGATGCAAAAGCTACAAGGTGCCCTCAGGTGGGAGGTATAATCCAAACAAAGTCTTAGGAGGAGCTTCATAAGTAATGAAGTACCTTAGTAAGACCTGTGCTTTAGAGATCTCACCTCATCAGCTCTGGGGAGAATGGGTTGAGTAGTCATTCAATCAGTAAATATTTATTAATCACCACTATGTGCCAGGCATTGTGCTAAGCCCTGAAGATACAGATATGAAAAAGAAATATGGTCCCTGCCCTCAAGGAATTTAGGATTGAATGGGGAAGAACATACATAAAAGGAAAAGTATGGGGTGGGAGGGACAGGAACAGATCCCAGGGGATATCTGGGTCCATCTAGCTCCAAATCCTACCCTTTATGAAAGAAAGGTTCAGGAGGAATTGGGCATGAAGGAATTTATTGGAATTTCTTGCAAATTTATGATCTTTTACCTCTCTGAGCATTACCCTAATTTTATACCTTTCACATGTCTTCTGGAAAATGAAAGCTAATCATTCATTCCCGGCCCTATGTCCTGGGATCTTTCTTCTATCCTACCTAGTCTTCTGAAGTTTGCACAGTAAGTAGATGTGAACTGGGATGGTGTGACAATGTGGGAGGGAGCTGGGGGTAGAGGGAGAGGAGAAGGCCTGTCACACTGGACAGTGTTTAAATGATGTCACCAGGTGTTGAAATTGGCAACTAGGCTTTTCACCTCAGGGTCTATGTGTGCTGAATATAGAGTGAAGTCTTCAGAATTTATTGACAAGGCTTCAGGAAAAGATGAGTTGTTGACAAATTTAATAAAGGGTAGAACACTCTGTTTAAGAATATTGCATACTTAGGACCAAGAATCAACATATGTAGAAATGTAGACAGAGAGATAAGTTAAATGTTGGAAGACTATGTTAACATATATATATATATATATATGTGTGTGTGTGTGTGTATACATACACATATGTATGTATATATATGTATACATACACATATGTATGTATATATATATGTGTGTGTGTGTGTATACATACACATATGTATGTATATATATGTATACATACACATATGTATGTATATATATGTATATGAGTATGCATTGTATATATTTTTGTGTATCTATATCCATATCTATCTATCTATCTCTATCTATCTATCTATCTATCTATGTATATATCTATATCTATATATGAAATCTCCCAACAGCCAACTTATCCAAAATAACTCACCTCTAAATACCCAGTTCCCTTCTCTATTGGGGAATGAGAATTGAAAATATTTGAATATTGGCAAAGAGAGGGTATCTGGGCTTCAAACCAATATTCTCCATTAAAGTCCGAGATTTAAAGATCCATTTATCAAAACCTTTGGTGTGTGCCCAAGTCTTCATGAATTAATGCACGCATGCATATGAAAATCAATGTTTCCTGCCCATATAAACACTGCAGCTCAGAATCAATCTCTCAAAGCCGAAGAGGGTTAAATATTTAAACAAGCTCTGTATTGAAATGCATTTTTAATGCCGTGAAGTCATTCTGATGAAAGATTACTCAGGAGCCTTCATTATGGAGTTTAGAGAGTAATGTGGTATTATCTGAACAGATGGCCCAGCTGTCTGTGGGCTCCGGCCCCCCTCAGGGTAGATGGAGATACCACTCCTGGAAAGTCAGCTGTTGTTAGCCAGTGGCCTCAATGGATGACTGCATACACTCCACACATTCCTGCATGACAACCATAGGGGCTTCAGGTTCTGGAAATAACTTTTCCTTAAAAAGCCAAAAGCTTATTTTATTTGACTATACATTTGGGAGGATTCCATCTTTCTACCACCTAAAAGATTGCTGAAGAATCTACAGTGGAAGAGTCAACCAGTTCCACCATTTAGTAGAATTTGATGAAACAGTCTTCTTGGGTCATTCTCAAAAGCCTATGTGCTTCAAAATCACAAACCCTCAGCTCTCCATTTTCTCCCTATGCTTTCTTTAACAGCTGAGCAACAGCCTGGTGCTACAGGATTAATGCTGGACTTAGATCCAGGTAACTGTGTTTCCTGACCTGGCTATTGTTGTTTTGCTAGGTGACCTGGACAAAACATTTAACCTCACTAACACTCAGTTTCTTTCTTCGCAAAAATGAAGAGGGCAACTAGATAATAATAATGAAAATCGTAAGCACTTAATAAATATTAAGCCTTTTTTTCTCACAGTCCTGTGAGTTTTCCCCATTTTATAGAAGAGGAAACTGAGGCAGAGAAAGGTTAAGTGACTTGCTCACAAGCAAGTAAATTTTGGAGGTCAAATTTGAAGTCAGGTCTTCCTCACTCCAAGCGTAGCTCTCTTTCCATCTACCTAGATCACAGGCTAAAACCCTATTGATAAAATAAGATAAGATACATATATTACTTTGCAAGCTATAGAACTTTCTATAAATATGATTTGTTGTGATCATTATTATTTTCATTCAGACTGTTTATTCCATTGTCATAGGACAATTCTAGAGAAGAGCTGCCCTCTATTAGTGCAGATAAGTTTTGCTGTATTGCACTGAGTTTAGGTAATCTACGGATGCCATGTGCTACTATGTATCAGAGATAGACTTGAATCCAAAGTAACACTCTATCCATTCTCCAAGGCTGCTTTTCATCATCATCATCATCATCATCATCATCATCGCCATCATCGTCACTATCAACATTTTATTATTTTTTGGGCTGAGCCTGTGATTTCATTGGTATGGGCAATTTTGATGAGGAGACACCCTCAACTACTGTGGATCAGCACTTACTGTGCAATTCACCTTCTTAGAAGTTTGACTTAGAGGAACTTTTATCAAAGAGATGATTGAAGAGATCATTAGCATTAACTTCCATTTCTAAAAATGTATGATTTTCTAATATATGGCTTGGGAGATGTAGTGATTTGTGACTGGGTGAAGTGACAGTGGAAGGAGTATGTTTTTGTAGTAAAGAAACAGCCAAGACCAGTGGCATTCCTAGAATGTGGACACAACACTGACATAGGAATCAAATATGAGTCCTGATTCAGGCTTTCTCATAACTTACTATCTAACCTAGGTCTAGCCTCCTTTCTGAGCCTTAACATTTGCTGGGTTTTTATCTGTAAAATGAAGACAATAATGTCTATCCTATTATTTCATATATTCATATTTTGATAAATAAATGCTTTGAAAGGTGTGAAGCGTTACAAGAATGTGAGTGGTAGACTTTAATCGATAAATTTTGTTTGAGGGGATTGAACCCTTGGGCTATGAATAATAATCCTTGGGGACTTCTGAGATCCCCTCCAGCTCTGGGTTCTATAGCTGAGGAAGAGGTGGAAGTTTGGACAAAGCATGTGTAAGTGAAGTCAGAGGTGTGGCAGAGAAATGTTCAGACCACATTGGCTAAAACTTAATTAAAGGAGATAAGTTTGTGCTGTCACCATCTAGACCTGGGTTAGCTGGCTGAGTCCATTCTAACTGCTTGAGCTGGACTGTTGGGAGAAATCTGTTGTGGGAGGCAGCCATCTGAGTCCAAATCTATTTAAGTGCCAATTAGGTCAAAACCAGAGGCAACATGGAGTATATAGAAGCCTTGATCGATGGGCACATGTTGTGCTTTTGTATTTGGGTGATGAACAAAACTCAGAAGGTGAATGCAGTGATTGGTCAAAATAGCTACATTCTTAGAATAAATATTGACCCAATGAGTCAATTTTGAAGACTTTGTTTTCTTTTTTCTTTTTTTTTTCCTGCCAACATGTTGAGGCTTGTGTTAGGGGCCAAACTGTTCAATAAAGGATTTTGAATTACTTCTTTTCCACCCACCAACCCTCAAGCAAGACATAGAAACCAATCTTTGAACCAGTAATGCAATGTGGAAAGAAGGGCAAAAATCAAAGATGGAAGGAAAAGGATTTGAAAAAAACATTGTCAGACATCAGGTCTGAGTCTCCTCATCACAACTCCACAAATTCCACCAGGATCAAAGCATCAACTCCATGAGATACTGGAGCCAAAGCTGTTAAGTCACAAACTGACAGTTGTCATTTTCATTAGGTAATGCCTGTCATTTGCTCAGCTTGCTTATTAGCCATGGAAGCTGATGGCTATTTATGTACCACGAGGGCAAATCTGTGCCAAAACCCTGCAGCACTGCAATTGCTTGGCATGAAGATGGCCACTAGTTCTGTTATTTTTCCCCCTGGTGATTAACTACCTTCTAGATGCCACTTATTAATTTTCCCTCCCCTCAGCTGCATAAAAAATTCCCAGAACTAAGTCATATAGATGAAGTCAGCAGCTCTTTCCTAGCCCATACCGCTATCCAGCTAGCTGATCAGAACAGTTTCTCATCAAGTCGTTTGTTTCCTTCTCAGACACATAGTAGCCAAGCATGAACACATGAGTTTGGTTGCCAAATGCTTAATTTGATGTCATAGGGCCCCTGCATGCATCATCTGTTCCCAGCACTCTGATCCTTGAACATTCCTTTTATTTTCCCACCTCCACGTCTTTGTTCAGGCAATTTTCTTCATCTCATAGTCACTCTTTCCTAACCATCTATCCAAATTTTATCCATCCTTTAAGGCTTGTTTCAAAGTCTATCTTGTCCACAAAGCCTTCCTTTGACTGTAGCAATCTGAAATAATCTCTCTTTCTTAATGACTTATTTCTGTCACTTTATCAGCATGTATATACTGCCTTACAGCAGTGTATATCTTGTCTCTCCAAAGCAGACCATAAACTCTTTAAGATCAAGAAAAATATATTACACTTTTCTCTTGAATATAGTAAATGCTCAATAAACATATTGTTAGGCTATTATAGTGTGGTTGCTTTAGTCTTCTTCTAGCTGGCTGTGTGAACCTTGGGTTTCTGTTTCCTTATCTGCATACCTAGAAGGTTAAATTAGGTATTTTCTAAGGTTCCTACCAGGACAATGATTCTTATATACATCAGCTTGACTATTTGGTTAATTGATCGGTTGTTTAGTGATCATCTTGAAAATGGATAGTTTTATTAGATATATAAACTTAGCTTAAATTTCCACAAAAATAATTGAAAAAACATAGTGAATTAAAGGCAATATCTACAAAAGGGTCAGAGTCATTCATTCATAATACCTTCCAGGGTGGCACATTCTTCAGTTGCATGGCCCACATGGTGATAGCTCAATAAATTTGAGAATTACAAAGACTTGGGTAAGAAACTAAAGACCTTAAGGGCACAAGTGGTATTTCCATAACTGCTGACAAAAGAAGGAAAGTGTTTCAGAAGAGAAAGACAGATTGTGGGAAGTAAGCAGCTGAAAAAGAAGACAGGGATCTGATGATGAAATTTGGATTTCTAAAGCATATATAAAATATAAAAGTGATAGACCCTGGTCCATAGAGCTATTGAGAGCTTATAAATTACACACCTTTTTTGATTAATTTTCCAGTTTCTAGCAATAAACAGATAGATATACATGTATATGTATACATAAATATGTACATGTTTATATTATATACACACAAATATATGTATTTATATGTATATGTACATATGCACACCTAAATATGTTTGTATGCACACATATAGGGGTGTTGTATGTGTGTGTATATGTGTGTAATGTATACACACAAAATGGACAAGGGGTGGTGAACATTCAAGGTGAGCTAGAGATCCTAAATAAGGAAGACAAGGTCGACTTCTTAGATATAATCATACCCCATGAGAGCAAGTGGGATGGGAACCATGACAGGAAAACAACTCCAAATGGGATATATCTTATTAAAAAAGAAGAGAATAGGTAATAGTGTGAAGATTATGGGATGATGTGAATATAGCATAGTATATTGAAAAAGCATACTCTTGCCTTGGTTACAATGGTCAATCTATTAAGAGAATACAGGAAATAGAATATAGAAAGAGGGTAAAGACATGGATATAGAATGAAGGTAGAAACAGAAATGAGAATTTCACATTAAGATACTATAGACCCACTTGGACAGAAGGAGAAATACATGAATAATTCATTAAGTAAATCACAAGTCTGAGACAGAGGCATGATGTGATAAGGATAGGGGATTTCAATTATTGGGATGTCAGCATCATCAACATCATCATCATCATCACTAACATTTCTATAGCACTTTAAGGCTTATTTTGTGGATTATCTCATTTGATTCTCAACACAACCTAGTGAGGTGGATGCTAATGTCATCCCCATTTTACAGATGACAAAACTTGCTTAGGTAAGCTAAATGGCTTGCCAGTGTCATATGTTTGAAAATATCTAAAGTGGGATTTAGATCCAAGCCTTCTTGACTCCAAGTTCAACACTCTATCAACTAGAACTCTCTCTGTTAAATGTATAAAAATAAAGAATTTCTTATCTTGTTTTAACGATGAATTCATTCTTCAAAAAGTAAAGGAAGTCTTATGAACATGCTATTGATAGATCTGTAAATTATTCTAACCATTCTGGAAAGCATTTGTAATTTTGTGACTGGAGTAACTAAAATGTTCATACCCTTTGACTTAAAGTTTCCACTGCAAGGCATGTATTTCGAAAAGGTTAATTACTAAAAGAAAAGAATGTCCAAAATACACCAAAATACTTAGACATGAACTTTTTGTGGTTACAACTAATTAGAAACAAAGTCAGAAGTCAAGGTAGATACATTGGGAAATGGCTAAACAAATTATAGTACATAAATTCAGAGGAAGAATGTTATTGTACAAGAAGTGGTGAATATAGAGGAACATAGAAAGAGTACCAAGAACGGATAGAAAGTGAAATAAGCAGAACCAAGAAAGCAATATACATAAAGACTATGGCAATGTAAATAGAAATAAAACAACAACAGCAAAAACCACAGCAACAAAAACAGTCACAATCAAATCCTGAAAAAAGTATATAACTAAGTTTGGCCCAAAAACAGGAGATATAAGAAAACACTTCTCCCATTTTTTTCTCACAGATGTGTGTAGGGTGGGAGGGGGAGCTGTGGGTAAGGAAAACTAAATATAGCAATGTGTTTTTTTTTTCTGGTTATGCTGGTTAGTTTTGTTGATTTTTTTCTTCCCCTTTTATTCTTCATTATTATAAGGGATAATTATATGGGAGGATATAGGAGGAAGACTATAATGGGAAATGTAGATGATATAAAAATAAAACATGTAAATAGCAATTTTAATATAAAGAAAGCAACTAGAGGAACTGGAATTTTCATATAAGCTAAGTCTGACAACAAGAATGAACTTGAAATGATAGGAACTGTTAGGGGATGGGGCAGTCACTAAAAATTCCTTGTAGATTTTTTAATAGAAAAGAAAAGGAAAAAAAACTGGTATAGTCTCATTCATTTGAATAACATTTCAAAGGAAAAGTCATATTAAAAGGTATGGGAAACTTTCAAGAATGAAATACAGAAGACACAAAGAGAAGGATGATGAGAAAATGCAAGTGTTGTCTAATAAACCTGGAACTGGTGAATAAGGAAGTTATTGAGTTAATTTGAATTTTAAAACATATGAAGGAAAAATTTGAATAAAATATAATAGAAAATGAATATTCAAGTGTTACATAGTCCTTTAAGAATAATTTCTGGGACACAAAATCCTCATAGTGGACTGATGCTGTCAAAATTTTATAAATTTGTGAAAATGGATTTTAAAAGCTATTTTTAGGAAAATAGGATACTCAAAGCAATGTTAGAACTATCATGTTGGTGGATGGGATGAAGATAACTGACAAAGGGGAGAAGGCAGATTAAAATCAACTTCCTTAGTTATATTTCCAGTTCAAAACAAGAAGTAATCTTTGTACTGGAAAGGACAAAACAAAAAGGGCTAATGGACAGTCAACACACAAGATAAATAGAAAGGAAGAGAGCACCTAGCTGTTTCTGACAAATTCAAGTCATCTATTGTCAGCTGTTTCTGACAAATTCAAGTTCAGACGACTTATGCTCCAGGGTGCTGAAAAAAAAAGTGTTGGAAATGATTTCTGAGCCCCTGTCAGTGATTTTTGAGACTATAGAGAATGAGAGGTCTGGAGAAGGGGAAGCCTTATGTCAGTGAACTTGCCTTCTAATCCTGGAAAAATTGTTGAACACATTTTGAAAGAGCTATTTACCAAACATCCAGGAGAGGAAGCAATTTTCACAAAAACCATACAACTTCATCAAGAATAGGTTGTGTGAGTCTAACTTCATTTCCCTTTTTGACAGCGTTATTAGACTGGCAGATCACAGTATTGCTGTATTGTTCATTTTGATTTTAACAAAGTATTTGAAAACGTCTCTCAGCCATTCTCATCAGCAACATGAAGAGAGATGTGATAAATGATACATAGTTAGCTCTTTTCAGAACTGGTTTAATTTGAGACAATTCAATAACATAAAAGACTGGGCAAAAAGGACATTGAGGTCTTGCAGCTCCAAAGCTGTGAGTGAGTTGCCTTGGCTATGTGAGATCCCCACATGAGTGCCTCATTACCATCTTGCTTGGAAGGCATGCCTACTCTGTACTCTTTCTGGACTCTGGGTTTGTGAAAGTATGTGCCCCTAGCCTTGGAGAAATGCTCTGTAACTACTGCTCTACTTATGCTGTTTGAGTAAATGGCCTTGCTAAAACACTGAGCCCACTGGCTAATGGTTAAACGGAAACACTCTGATGGGGGCTTATGAACTAGTGTGTAGAATGAGAGCTACTCGCAGGCTTGCTCCTAGAACTGTGAGCAATGCAATAGCGCTCCTCTCTCTCTCTTTCTCTCTCTCTCTCTCTCTCTCTCTCTCTCTCTCTCTCTCTCTCTGTCTCTCTCTCTCTCTCTCTCTCTCTGCCTCTCTCTCGTTTTTTAGGCAATTAGGGTTAAGTGACTTGCCCAGGGTCACATAGCTGGTAAGTGTCAAGTCTTTGGCCTGAGGCAGGATTTGAATTCAGGTCCTCCTGACTTCAGGGCCGGTGCTCTATCCACTGCACCACCTAGCTGCCCCCAATAGCACTCCTCTTGATGTGCAAGGATGGTTTGAGTTGGACAAATAAGCAGCAAGAGGGCTTTATGTGTAAATTATGTTCTTGGTTCTGCTGCTTTATTCCATATTAGTTCATATATCTCCCTGACTTTTTCTGATTTCTTCACATTTTTTTTAATGAAGGTACAATTGTGCTTCCTCATCTGTAAATTAAAGAAGAAAGCCAATAATGTCTTTTCTAGATCTAAATCTATGTCAATATGATCCTTTTATCCCATATAATTTGTGTAGTCATTCCTCCATTTATTGGCACTTTCATCGATTCCAGTTTTTGATACTGTTAAAACATCCCAGTCTGCTTACTTTTACATCACTATTTCCCATTAATGCCTATTCATTCCATTATATGTTCCAGCCAAACTGGGCAGCTAGCTGTTTCTCAGTCATCACATTCCGTCTCCCACCACTATGCCTTTGTCAGTGTGCACCAGTTTTCATCTTCCTCAACCTTGTCTCTCAGAATCCTCACTCTGTTTCAAGGTTCAGCTCAGGCAACAGTTCCTTTGTTAAACATTCCCCCAGCTATTAGTGCACACTTTTTCCTTTAATTATCTCACATTTATTTGTGAATAGAGTATAATTATCCTGACCTCAGAAAGGAAGTTACTGGAAGGTAGGCACTCTCTTATTTCTGTCTTTGGATTCTCCCTACTCAAGACGGTGCCTAGAATATAGTAAATTCTTAATAAATGTTTGTTGAATTAAAATGACTAATCACTTGGTTCATTTTTGCCTTTTCATTTATGACACCATGCTTTGAAAGACACATAATTTTATTAGTGTGAATATTCCTCTCCCTGATACAAATTTGGACCTTCCCCTCCATACTTCAGCAGGTGGTTTTATGAGTTACTATATTCAATACTTGATGACCAACTGTCTCTGATCTTCCACATTGGTATGGCTGGTCTTAAGACAGCAAGAATTTATTAAATGCTCAGTATATGCTAAGTACTATACTAAGTACTGGGAATACAATGATAAAAGTGAAATGATCCTTGCTGTCAAGAAGCTTACATTCTATCAAGATGGAAAAAAAAATACAAAATTCTTAATAGGGCCTGTATTTTCAGTCTTTCTCCTTGCGGTGGTTGTTGCAGAGTCTTTTTCAGTCATGCCCAACTCTTCTTCACCCCAACTGTGATTTTGTTGACCAAAATACTGAAGTGGTTTGCCATTTCCTTCTCCAGCTCATTTTACAGATGAGGAAACTGAGGCAAACATGTTTAAGTAACTTGCCCAGGGTCATACAGCTAGTAAATGTCTGAGGGTGGATTTGAACTCATGAACATGAGTCTTCCTGACTCCAGGCCTGGCACTTTATCCACTATGCCATCTAGCTGCCCTTCATTCTTTCTAGTCTGATAGAAAGTAAGCATCAGATCTTGCATTTTTCTGGTATAGCCTTGATGAATTCAAGATGCCCTCCATGCCATATTACTTCATCACAGGAGGATTTTAGTAGAGATTACAGCCCCACAGATACTGACAGTTAATGACTTTAGCAATATTGTCTGAGCTCATGGACTTCCTTTCACTTAATGTTTTGTAATTATGTTTGGGATGGATTTCCTCTGAGAATAAAGTACAGCTGCCTTAGTATGGGAAATTGGGGTGGAGCAGAGAGGAGCTCAAAGTGGAGAAATGGGGGTGAGTTGTATTCACTAGAAAATCTTATTGAGCTTTCATCATAATTTCAGTTTCAGCTCCACACACCAGGCACCTCAACCAGCTGTTCTTCAACAATACAGTGTTTGAGCTTTGATTCAATTTCATTTATTTACTTTCCAAAACCAGTTGGCCTTTCCATAAAGTTGAAGTCTGGAAGAATATTCCATCCAATCCCCTGAGTGGCTACGTGAACAGAGGGGCTGCAGCTAGAATAACAATAGTGGTTACTCATGACAGTGAACACACTAAGGAAAACTTCACAACACCCCCACTAAGAAAAGCAACTACTACTAGCCTCATTTTACAGATAGGGAAATTGTGATACACACATGCAAATCAGCAACGCCCTATGATGTAAAGCACAGCTGCATTGTTGGCAAGATGGATTGCTAGGGCAAGAAATGGCAAAAAATAAGTTTACATCTGATTTTCCCAAAGTAGATCTGACTGAACAACAAAGCAATCATATGCAAAGCAACCAAGGGTAGTATTGTATAGCAGTAACAGCAATGTCTTGGACATCAGGAGACTGGGGTTCAAGTCCTTGGTTTTGTAGCTTTCTGGCTGTTAGGCTTGGGATGTCACTTCTCCTTGGGGGAGTGGAGGAGGGAAGAAAGAGTAGTCAAACTTGTTCAGCGATTTGGAAATTTTTGCAAAGGGGAGTAAATCACTTTTTGTCTTTCTATTTTCTAATTGCTAACACTTATATGATTACAGCTGACATTTATATAGTACTTTAAATTTTACAAAGCACTTTTCACAATTTCATTTGGTTCTCACAACAGTCCTGTGAGGAAGGGTTTTCTGAGGATAAAAATATAACTTTGAGTCCAAGTTCATCAATGAGCACACTTAGGCTCAGAGAAATCATTTGCCTAAAAGCCAGACAGGTAAAAAAGTGACAAAGTCAGGATTTGAATCCACATTGTCTGTGTTCACATCCAGTGTTCTTTACATCATACTATCTTATCTCACCATAAATATCGTGGGGAAACGAGAAGAAAGAGATCAGTATAAACCAGAATAGTCAGGGAAGTCCTCCTAGAAGAAAATGGGGCTTACTGTAATTCTTTACAACCTGAATATGTATATTTACCCTTGTTGTCATGACAAAGGAAAAAAAAACCTACCAGCATAAAACACTGACAAGAATTCAGGATTTGCAGTCACGGAACTTGAGTTCAAATGTGACTCCACTCCTTACAAGCTTTGTGTCTTTGATTGAGATTTTTTGCCTTGTGAGAGCTTGAATTTCCTCATCTCTGAAAGAGAAGGGTTAGCTAGATTCAGTGACACACCATGTAATGCGTGCTACTGGGGAGTCTGAGGCTGGTGGGTCTCTTGATCTCAATAGTTCTGAACTGCTAAAGTGGGCTAAAGCTGATTGGGTGTTAGTATTAATTCTGGTACTAACGTAATCAGTGCCCAATAGTGTGTGTGTGTGTGTGTGTGTGTGTGTGTGTGCTATGACTCACTACCTTGCTTACCTAAAGAGGAACAAACTCGGTTAGGTCAGAAATGTAACAAGTCTAAGCTCCGTGCTGATCAGTGGAAGGGTTGAGCCTCTGAGGATTAGTGCACTTCCAGTATGGCTAAGAATGGGAGGCCCACTGTGAAGAAGAAGAAGAAGAAGAAGAAAGAAGAAGAAGAAGAAGAAGAAGAAGAAGAAGAAGATGATGATGATGACGACGACTAAATGATCCTAGCTCCAAGAGTACCTCATATTACCATTAAACCTAATAATGGCTTGTAATAGCCTAAGTCATATTATTGTACACTATGTTCTCTTCTTTCCCTCTCCTCTATCCTTTTCCTAGTCTTTTCTCTCCTTTTCTGTTTATCCTTCTCCAACTATAATCCTGCTAGCTCTATCCCTCTCAGTTTCACTTTCATTTTCATCTTCATGGTTTTTTTCCTCCAATCCCCCATCTGGTTCTTTCTGCCTTTCTCTCCCCCTATTTCTCCTTCTATCCATCCATCCCCCTTTTCACATACACACACACACACACACACACACACACACACACACACACACACAGGCAGAGCCCCTATTTCTTCCTTCAACAACATCTCCTTCATGCAATTATTCCTTCTCTTACTCCTCTGCTGTGTAAAGGAAGTTGATGATTGAAGACTTTTCTTATCCAAACATCTTCCCCATTCTCATAGTCTATGCCTTATAGATTTAGAAAAGAGTTACCTTTCATTCTCAGCAATCAGATTGTTGGATGTCAGGTAACTTTCCCACGTTGTACTACACAGAAGAGAGAAGACTTCTGTAGAGCACGGGTATGCAGAGATACAAAGCATTCAGAAAGGAGCAGATAAAATAAAGTCTGAATAATTCTCTCCTTTCTTCCATTGCTGCCCATTTCTGTTTCATCAACACTATATACATATATATATATATGTATATATGTGTGTGTGTGTGTGTGTGTGTATCCCCTCACCCATTATCCTGAACAAATCTTATTTGAAATTCTAGTATCTTTCTTCCCCTTTGCCTGAAAAATTGTTCACAAGTCATTGCTGGGAAAGCATTAATCTTACTCTTTGCCACAATCTTACAGACAGTACCCTGTTCTGCACTTATTCTTCATGGAAGTGTTGACTCTAACTAGAAAGCTTAGTATTGTCAGGGACTGAGGCTTCAGTAGGACAGTGAAGGACATAAGAGCCAGGAATGGATGGGTTAAGCAGGATAGGGACATGAGATATAAGATAGGTTTAATAAGTCGAGGATAATAATAATATATAATAATAACAATAATAATAATAACAGGCATTTATCATCTCTTCTGATACTCTTTACCACCTTGCAATATAAGTAAGGGAAGCATTATTGTCCCCATTTTACTGATGAGGTAAGTGGGGCTCCAAGAGTAAGATTTATAACACATCTCACAGCTAATCAGTTACAAAGCCAATATTCAGAGAAAAGTCTTATGACGCCAAATTCCAGTTTTGTTTTGTTTTGTTTTTTAATTGTACCACAGCTCTCCTCAAGGCTAGAGATAAAGTCTGTTCAAGTTGGTCAGATACTATGAGCTCAAGTGGTCACTGAGTTAAAAATAATATTGCTGGTGAGCAGAAGACATCAAAGTACTTTATTTTCCTAAAACACAAAGTCTTTTCTTTCTTCCCCATTTTATTCTCACTCAATTTACTTCAACAACCACAAATTAAGATACTTTGTACTCATTCCTGTGGATACAAAACAAAACAAGATTCAAACTTTCCCCTCAAAAGTCTGCATTATAAAACACAAGTGAAAATAAATGGGATGCAAGGATGAATGTGAAAAGGACAAAGAAAAGGTTCAATGGAGTTACTTGGCTCTGAAAGGTGGGAGGTGGGTGTAGAGACCAGAGAAGGCTTCATGGAGGGAATGGTGCCTAAGTTGGACTTTGAAGAAGAAAATAATTTCAAAAGGCAGAGTTAACATGTCCCAAGAACATGGCGGAAAAAGGTAAGTTGAGATGAGATAATAGCTGGTAGTACTTTGACCTCTTACTTTCTTCTTCTCTACAATCTTGGTGCATGATCTCAGCAGCTACAATGGTTTTAGTTATCATCTCTATGTCCATAACTCCCAGAAGTTCATATCCAGCCTTCGTGCCTGTCCTGAGTTCTAGTCTCACATCTCCAACTGCCTTTAAGACATCTGGGCCCAGATATCTTCTAGACCTCTCTATCTCAACAAACACAAAACAAAATTCATTTTATTCACTCCCCAAAACTACCCTATTCCCAAACTTCCTTTTACTTTCAAGGATTTCACTTCCTTCCAGTTAATCAGACTTACAAATTCAGTGTCATTTTTAACTCCTCATTCACACTCACCCCACAGACACAATCTGTTTTAAAATCTTGTCATGTATACCTTCATAATATCTCTTGTATGTGTATTCTGCTCTCTACTCACAAAGCCACCACCCTAGGACAGTCCTCCATTACCTTTCTCTTGGATTATTATGATAGACTATTAATAAGTCTCTTTGCCTTAAGCCTCTCCCCACTCCAATCCACATTCCACTCAGCTGCCAAAATGATTTTCCTAAAGTGCAGGTCTGACCATGTCACCTTCATACTCTATAAACCTGCATGACTCCTTAGTCCCTTCAAGATTACACGTGGTTCAGGGGCAGCTACGTGGCACAATGTATACAGCACTGATCTGAAGTCAGGAGGACCTGAGTTCAAATCTGGTCTCAGATCAAACACTTGACACTTACTAGCTGTGTGACCATGGGTAAGTCACTTAACCCCAATTGCTTAAGAAAAAAAAAAGATTACATATGGTGTCTTTTGTTTCACATTTAAAGCTTTTAACAGCTAGGCCCATTCCTACCTTGTCAGTCTTATAGTACTTTAGTCCTCACCACATTCTCTACAATCCATCTAGGTGGGACTACTTGCTATTGCTCACACAGGATACTCCAGCTCCTGATTCTCAAACTTAACATGAATGTTTCTCCCTTCTTCTCCCCTTTAAGCTTCCTGGCCTTCCTTTAATACTCTGTTCAAGTTTCACTTTCTTCAGGAGGACTCTTCTGGTCACTTCAACTGTTACTTCGTTTTCTCTGAGTTTACTTTCCACCTTTTCTGCATGTGTCTTGTATGTACAAGGTTGTCTCTGCCATTACAATGTAAGTGATGGGTGTGCGATGCTTACAGGACATTATTGAAAGCATTTCCTAGGCTCTTTGTGTAAAATGAGGTGTACTTAATTCAAAACTGTTTAAAGGATGACACCACCGAAAGTGAGTGGCATTTAATAGGAATACAAAGAACAAAGCAAAGAGATGAAACTCTAAATTTCATAAATAGCTAGTGGGTGAAAGAGGAATTTGGAAGTCAGAGATCTTTTTGGACTTCCTGAAATTATATCAAGTGGACTGCTTAGTCTAGACTTCTACAAGTAGGCATAATGCATATTGGGGGTTTCTACCACTGACAGTGAAATTACTGTTCCATGGGAAGATTGGATTGTAAAGTGCAATGTTCAGGAAAAGTCAAATGATTGATAGTTTGTGCAGCTTATTAATGGGCTCCTTCTAGGTCTCTAGAGACCACTATGCTAATAACAGACAGGTCAGGAAGGAGGAAGGAAGGAAGGAAGGAAGGGAGGAAGGAAGGAAGGGAGGGAGGAAGGAAGGAAGGGAGGGAGGGAAGAAGGGAGGGAGGGAGGAAGGAAGGAAGAGGAAGGAAGGAAGGGAGGGAGGAAGGAAAATATGGAAGGAGAGAGGAAAGTGAGAGGGAGATATAAAGAAAGAGAGACAGAAATGAAGACAGGAAAATGGTAGCATGGTGTAATGGAAAGTACTGGAATTGGAGCTAAGAGGATTAGGGTTTAACTTCTGGCTCTGCAGACTTACTACTTATATCACCTTTAACAAGATGCTTAACTTTCTGAGTCCCAATTTACTCATCTGTAGAATAAGGATATTAGAATAAATCACCTCCAAGGCCCTTTTCAATTCTGAGATGCTATTTGTATATTTCCATGTTCTCTAGACTGACCTTTTATATTGTTGTTCAGTTGTATCCAACTCTTCATGACCTGATTTTGGGGTTTTCCTGGCAAAGATTCTGTACTGGTTTGCCATTTCCTTCTCCAGTTCATTTTACAGGTGAGGAAACTGAGGCAAACAGGTTTAAGTGATTGGCCTAGGGTCACACAGCTAATAAGTGTCTGAGATAAGATTTGAGTTCATGAAAGTGAGGCTTCCTGACTCCAGCCTTGGCACTCTATCCATTGTACCACCTAGCTGCCCCTTTTATACCCTGTTTTAAAACCTTGTTAAAAATAATTTTAATCATCTTTTATTGGTATTTCTACACCAAGGCTAAAATATATACATACATATCACATTTGTTTATTTGTACACATAGTTTTATATATGTATATGTTATACCTACATATAGATATTTACACATACACACATATACATAGATCCATTGACAATCTCCAGGCCACTTCTGTAGGATACTTTGCATGGTAGAAACAGTAAAAGACTTGTAATCAAAGATCTGTATTCTAGTCCCAGGTTGGTTACTTGTGCTCCTGGCTGTGTGATCTTGGCCATATCACTTTCCTATCTCTGGCCCTAGTTAATAATACCTATCCTGCTTACCCTATAGAATTATTTTGAGTATCAAATAAGGTAATGTATGAGAAAGGACTTAGAAAAACTATAAAGAAGTATACAAATAAGAGAGAATACAATTATTAATGAAGAATGCTAAACGGGGAGGCGGAAGACTTAACTGTAGACCTGGATCTAATAATCGTTACCTATGTGACCTTGTGCAACTTATTTTTCCTCTTTGACTTCATTTTAGCCATCTGTAAGAGGAAAAGATTAGACTAAGAGATTTCTAGAGCCCCTTCCAGAACCAGGATTCTTTGATTGTATTTGGGAAGTCGCTCTGCCTAGATGTAGGAGCAGCAGGGAAAGAGAGATGGCTACAAAAATAGAAAGTCTGGGAATCTTCACTTAATGGGAGCCATCAAATCTTAAGAGTCTAAGGGACCAAATAACCCAAGCTTAGATGTAAAAAGTTTCTAATCTTTGGTGATAACTCAAGCACAAAATCATAGGGTAACTTAAGAAACCATTGGTAGCAGTATCTTTCTAAGTATCAAATCATATAGCACCATTAACTGAGCCCACACATATTTAGGGGATGCAGAATAGAGGCACAATTATAGTTATATTCAAGGGGAGTTTCTACTCATCCATTAAACTTTCTTTGTTCTGATACTATAGCCTGGAATGGGGCTAGTGTGTCCTTTCTCCAACTGAGATAGGTGTGCCATCTCTTTAAATGTTACTTTCTTACTTTTCCCATACCTCCCCCCCAAAAAAAAAAATAATTGGCAGAGACCTTGGATCTGAGAAATTGTAATTTCCAGTCTGTGGCTGGCTCAGCCTGTGCCAACCTTACAGCAGAAACTGTCATCATACCAAAGGCTAAGACAAAATTAGATCCTGCAAAGAGCATTCAGGATCTTCCCCACTGGGGCCTCCTCCTCTGAGTTTTCAGTACCTTCCTGATACAGAGTGATGAGAGCCAAGTTGTCATTTCAAGAGGCTTTTGGAAGTGGACTACATTGGCCAGCTCTGTTAGAGGCATCGAGAAGTTTGTCCCTACTTGTGGAACTACAGATTCTGTGGGAACCAGATTTGAAGAGAAGGGAATTTTTTTTTAAAGTCACCTCAAAGGCCAGTGGCCAGAAATGCTATTTATTTACTCACATATGGATCAGTGTACTCCACACCATAGCTCAGAATCACAGAATCTCAGGAACCTTCTAGTCCTACTCAAACGTGATTTAAAAATCCCTCTACTTGAGGCAGCTAAATGGCACAGTGGATAGAGCACTGGCCCTGAAGTCAGGAGGACCTGAGTTCAAATCTAGCCTCAGACTAAACACTTGACAGTTACTAGCTGTGTGACCCTGGGCAAATCATTTAACTCCAATTGCCTAAAAAGAATAGCAATAAAATTTAAAAAAAATTCCATGTATAAAAATCCCTCTACCAACATACAGGGAAAATAGTCCTCTTCAAAACTACCAAAAAAAGGCAGTCCATTCCACTGTCAGTAGTTCTGATTGTTAGAAAGCTTCTGCTTACACTGAGGTAAGATTAGTTTCTTCATAACTTCTACCCATGTTTCTTCATTCAGGTATTCAATAAGTCAATAAGTATTTATTAAATGTCTATTATATACCAGTCATTGACCATACAATGGCAAAAAATGAATGAGTGTCTGTACACAAGGGTATTATGAAGGAAGGAAAGAAGGAAGGAGGGAGAAATGAAAGGAGAGAAGGAAGAAGGAAAGGAAAGAGGAAGGAAAGGAGGAAGAGCCCATATATTACATAAATACAGTGAAGCAATACATATTTTCATATTGTCATATCAAAAATGAATCTCATTCTATATTGTATATGTGTGGATACATGTGTAGTAATACATACATGCATGTGTATACTTGTATGTATATAAACATGAATGAGGCAGTTAGGTGTTATTGCAGACAGACCAGTGAACTTAGAATCAGGAAGACCTGATTTCAAATCCAGTCTCAGATACTAGCCATGTGACTGTGAACAAGTCACTAAATCATTTTTGGCCTCAGTTTCCTCAATTATAAAATGGAGAAAATACTAGCACCTAGCTACCAGGAATGCTGTGGGGATAAAATGACATAATATTTGAAAGTGTTATACAAGCCTTTAAGTGATATAGAAATATAAGTTGTTATTATTGTAATACACATATACATATTCATGTGTATATAAGGTTTTTCAAAGCAGACAGATAATTTTGGACAGGAAGACATTGACAGTGGACCAGGAACAGCCTTTGGCAGAAGGTAGCTCTTAACTGAGACTTGAAAAATGTCAGAGACTCTAAGAAGCACAGATAAGAAGAAAGAATTCCAGATGTCAGGTTCAACCAATGCAGAGAATTTGGAGATTTTAGAGAGAGAATAAAATATGTGTAAGACTTCAGGCATAGTTCGAATTTCTTAACCTTGAATTCAAGGCCCTACAATATCCTTTTCAAAGCTTCAGTGTATGTCCCCAAACATAGCCTTCAAGTCCCAAATGCACCTAAAGTAGGAGCAATATTTTACATGAAAATTATGCTAGTTTTTTTCCTGATAAGCTAGTGCATTGAAACCCTTTTTGATACTTAATAGGCCCAGCTATTTTTATAGCTTTTGGTTTCCTAAGTAAAAAATTGAAACCACATAGAGACTGGAGGTACTCCCCAACAGACCTGACCAGTTGGGCAGCATGACCAAAACAGAAGTGGATAAGCTTCACTCATTTGAATCATTGCTATATTCAAATGTTTTCCAGTAAATATTTAACTACTGGTTGTCAAATACACACACACACACACATACACACGCTCATACACACACATATATGTAGATGTGGATGTGTTTATATATATTATATATATATATATATATACATATATTATATATATAGATGGAGATGTGTGTATATGTATATATAGATATTATATATATGTAGATGTAGATGTAGATGTATACATATATACACATACATACATACATACATAGATACATACATATATATTTCATGGCATATTTTTAAGATTAATCTGTATTAATCACATTTTCTCTTTCATTTTCTTAAGTCTAGACAATCTTCAAAATACTCAATCAAGCCCTGATTTGTAGATTTGCTAATTTTCAAGGTATAATGCTCACACAGAAAATTTAACAATCAGCTCAGATTTTAGCTGGTTCAGTTACATCCTTGAATATAGCCTTTACCATACTAAATAGATCTTATTTCCTTAAGTGTCAGATGATTCTAAGGGTCTTCTTACATTCTAATTACAGACTTGCAAAGTCTACACTGGTCTGCAGCAATTAATGTAGCCAACAACATTGAATCAGCCTGGCCTCATTGAATTGTGTGAATATGAGCCCAGGGCAATTTCTGTGCTTCAAATTATGCTTTTGTTGGTAGTGAGCACACATTGCAAGGTATCATCCATTGCCTGAGGAGAATTTGTGGGTAAGTTTCTGTAGGCATTCAACAACTGGAGACAGATATGGTTGTGCTTAGTGGTTTTAAGAACCATGCCTTAAAAATGCTAAGATCTGTCTTTTGTTGAATTTGAAACTTTTTCTTTTATATGGTAGTCAACAATCCTCTACAGATCCACTGACTTTGGTGGGACAATCCCTCTCTAAAGACTGAAGTTTGGGGATTGCTGAAGAACTGTACTGCATTTTTTATATGGCATTTATTTGAAGGGACATTGGCAACTATACCCTGTAGGCTTTGTTGATATGCTTTTATGCAAAGCACAGGGGGAGTTAATTGAAAAGGCAATTTTTGATCCTCCCCAAAAATGCTTCTAAAATTGGAGGTATGGAAAAAATAGGCCAAATGAACACACCAGTTGATTTGCTAAGCAAGAGAGGAAGGTGCTATT
Source organism: Phascolarctos cinereus (assembly GCF_003287225.1). Lineage (NCBI taxonomy): Eukaryota > Metazoa > Chordata > Mammalia > Diprotodontia > Phascolarctidae > Phascolarctos > Phascolarctos cinereus. Next base: position 388,884,257 of record NW_027555847.1, on the reverse strand, counting down.
CTGTTGTTTTTCAGCCATGTCTGACTATCTGTGGCCCCATTTGAGGTTTTCTTGACAAATATACTAGAGTGGTCATTCATTTCTTCTCCAGCTCATTTTACAGATGACTAACTGAGGCAAACAGGGTTAAATGACTTACCACACATCTAGTAAGTGCCTGATGTGAGATTTGAATTCACAAAGATGACTCTTCCAAACTCCAGGCCCAACATTCTATTCACTGGGGCACCTAGTTATCTCTGAGGAAGGTGCTGCATCTATTAAAAATGTTTAAAAGGAGATAGTTTATGCTTTCCCTCTTGTGAACTGTAACTCTTCCTCTTTGAGAAATCCAGGACAAGCTAAAAAAGACCTCTTGAAAGTGAACCCCAGCTCAAGTCCCAATATAGCAGGTCAGCAACAACAGAAAGAGCAGCTGTAAAGTATTTGACAAAAAACAGGGGAGACATCTCCATGATGCATCATAGAGGGGAAATGCACAGGTCCCAGGAGGGACAAAACATGCAGAAATATATCACAGGAGAGGAGCCATGATAGCAGTGATGAGGATGGGATCTAGACCCCAAAAAGGAAAAACCCTGGACTTTCCCACATGGCCAAATCTCTGGCATTCCCCTGAGGCTATAATCCTATCAACTGGCCTTTCAATGTGGCTGTGCTCTATCTGTTACCCTTAACCTAGCCTAGACTTCCTATGGCCCCTTACCACATTCTCCCTTGGCCACACCTGGAGCTCTATTCTACTTGGCCACTCCTAGAACCCTCCCATAGTCTTTCTGTATATAAGGTCCATCTCATTTCCACTAAGATGCTCAGATTCCTAAAATCTTGCCACCACTCAGAGTCTTAGAATCCAACCAATACTTGCAGACTCCTAGATTCCTCAAAGGTCTGGCAATATGGCAGATCTTTAAAAACCCTTGTTTTTGGCAGAAAGAAGGCTTGGGTCAAATTCTTCGGGCAGGACCCACATGTCATGATCTTAACTTCTAGACCTAACTTCTAGACCTCATCAGCAGTATTAATAGTCACTGTCAAGGCCAAGCATGGGGAGGCAACAATCATAGATCAGTAGTAGCAGCTCCTAAAATCAGGGTAGAGGGACAGTGGCAGTGTGGACAGTGCTCAAGCCCCTGCATAGTTGGACAGCACCCATGACAGTGCTGGGCTCTCTATCCAAATAACATTGATAATCCTTGCCAGAGGAGAATGGAAACTAGCCCCAGTTGAGTGGGCAGTGGGAAGTATGTTGAACAGTAAAGGAAAAAAAGGAAGGCATCAGGCAGCAATGTGATCTCAGCAATAACAGGAAGTGGAGTGGGCCTCAGCAGGGTGGGCAGTGGTGCAGGCTTTAATAGCAGTGAGTGGTGGGATTGGCAGTGATGTATGCCTTGTTGTCACTGGGCAGTGAGCACTGGAACAGGCTCCAATAGCAGCAGAGTGAGCAGTTCCATAGGCCCTAGTGGATTGGACAATAGCATGTGCAATGGCAAAAGCAAGTCCATCCTACCCCTTTAATTACTGTAATCTATAACTCTTCTATAACCTGTAATGCTGCCAGCAGAGTACTTTGTAGTCACTGCATAATTCCATTTCATGTGAACTTGGAGGACCAAGGGGTAGTGCTATTATGAGTTGGTTTACCTTTTGGCAAGTGTAGATCAAAGCTATCCACCAGGCTCCCACGAAAGAAAGAGGACAGTCACTCAGCAGAGACCTCTAAAGGGGCAACATTTGGTATCTGCTTTGAAGGGACTCTCAGGTAGGTGGACAGCCTGACCTGTGAGTAAGGTAATGTTAAGTAGAAAGTGGTACTGGGCAATGTTTGATTTCAGACTTAGCACTGGGACAGGCTACATACAAGTGTGTAATGAATGACCTAGTAGCTATCTTACTAAATTTGACCCTGACCTGTGCTGAGTATCTATGTTTATACCAAAAAGTATCATCTGATACAGCCCTAATGTTCCTGGGGATGTTCTTCTTCCTTATTACTGCTTTTTATCAGAATCCCCACCATGAATTACAGAGATTCAGTATCCCTTAGATCAGATATTTTAAGTTCAGGGCTCATTCCTTCCAAAGGGGGAGTACATGAGGAGGGGACATGTAGGATTTCTGATTTTTGTTCTCCAGATTCTGTAACAGGGTTCTATTACATTATTATCATTATTTGTTGCTGCTATTGCCTCAGTAGGTGTGGGGCTGCTATCATTCCGTCACTCTTGCAGTGCTGTTTTTGCCAGATTTCTTGCATCCCTGGATTAGGAGTGTTCTCGTAATGGACCAAAAGCTTTTGGAGTGGTAGAAGGTTGTCAAGAGGACTTTTAGGACGTGACCACTAAAGGGTTTGGCATAGTATAGCTATGCAGGCCATGCAAACCAGATTGTTTGTTTTGTTTGTTTGCTTGTTTATTTTGTTTTGTTTTGTTCCTTACATTATATTGAAATAATCCTTGAGACTGAAAAGGCTCACCAGACTAAGGATCTTGCTGTTGTAATAGATTCATGGGCACCTAAGTACAAAATCCAGCCCCAAAAGAAGCAGAAATTGCTCTCCTTTGGGCTTGACTAATACCCTAGAACGACCAGAAAGGTCCAGAGAAGCTGTGCTCAACAGAATCAAAGTTGCTATCTTTGTTGAGTTTCCTTTCCATTTATGGCTAAATAACCCTTAATTATTAGATAGTATACATCAAATTTTTCATTCCATTCCAAATCCTGAACCTGAAGCATCGTACTGCCTTGAATCAATATCCTCACTGTTGCTTCAGACATTCCATGCTTATTCCAACCTCTCTATTACTTTTACCCATATTATTCATTTCACTTAAAGGGCATTTCTCCTTCTTCAATTATTTAAATTGTACTCACCCTTAAAGACTGGTTTCAAATCAGATCTCTTACATAGAGGCTCCACTAACTATTGTAGTCTATGCAGATCTCTTTCTTCTGACCTCCTCTATTTCACCATCAGTTCCATACATTTGTCTGTGCTTGGTGCATGTGTGTTATGCATGTGTGTGCATACATGTGTGTATGTGCATGCATGAGTACATCACCTCCCCCAACTAGGTTAAACTTTTCAAAGTCAGAGACTGTATCTTCTTTTCGTATATTTAAATTCACACCTAACACCAGAGAGGACACACAGTAAGAACTTAAAATATGCTGGTCAAGTTTGTTTGAATTAAATTTATTTGTATCGAATTGATTAAATATATATTAGGGATATTAGGACATTAATTTTATGAATGAGAGGTGATTAAAGACCTCTCCACTGTCTCCCCTAATTTAACTTGCTCAAGGAAAAAAGATTAAAAAAAAGTATCATTGAAATGATCATTTTGAGAATCAGCATAGTGCAACACAATGACATCAGGATCAGAAGACTGAGACTCAAATCTCATCTCTGTCGTTTACTATCTATGTGATTTTGAGGAAATCACTCAACCTTTTTTGGGATTAGTTTATTCATTTCTAAAATGAAGGGATTGGACTAGGTGACCTCTGTGTTTCCTTTCAATTCAAAATCTATGATCATGTATTAAATCTTAACATTATTTCCCATTTTGTTTTCCTTAAATCATTAGTTCCATTAAGATTTGCACTATCCCTAAAGGCAATCTTCTCTCATTTCATAGTACTAATGATAATGATAGACAAAAACTCCATAACATATCATGTTACATGAATGTTATAGGACAGAATTTCTGCTAAGATTACTGATAAATTTCCATTCAATATTTATTGAACAATCCATCCATCCATCTATTTATTGATCTACCCATGTATTCATTGATCCACCCATTCATTAAATATTCATTTAATAGTCTGCTGTTAAGTGCCTACTGTTTTCATATTCCTATGCTAACTAATGGAGGATACAAAGATAATTTCAACATATTACACATTGTATATTTTCTGAATCTTCTGTTTCTTCTGTAATAATACAATATAGTAGAATGACAAGGAGACTAGAAGTAAAAAGATCAGAGTTGTAGTCCTCCCTTACTAATTATGTGACCTTAGAGAAGGAAATCTTCATTCTAGAACTCAGTTTCCTCATCTGTAGAAAAAAGGAGTTGGGCTAAATGATTCACATCATTCATTGGACTTTTGTGACTCCAGTTTGCTTCCAATCCCTGTTATTGAAGATGGACAAGCTATGTTTCTTTCCTCAGGGTTCCGGAAGCACCAGTCATAGAATACTTAATGTGTACTGATTTTTGTTGGAATTTCTTTCTTTTTTGGTAAAATCTCTATCTCACTTAATAGACAACTAGTTCCCGAAGGTCAGTAACTGTGCTATATGTTCTCTGTTCCCCTCAGCATGCATCGTGGTGTCATGCTCAGTAATTGTTTGTGGTTGCAGATGACATCACTAGTAGAAGGAATTATTCCTCTGACTGACAGAAAGAGGAGGAGCTGAGAGAATACCTCAAGATGTACAGAATGAATACATTTTTTGCCATGTGGAACTGAAACCTATTTATAACATACAAATCTATCTAAAGAAATTACATTCGTATGCTGATTTTAATAATCAGAGAGGAATATCTGGGGAAAATGTTGACAAATACACAAATAACCAATTCTATGATATTTTTGATTATTGGTTATCTTTTATTAACATGGTCTAGTCAACTCTGCATTGGACACATCGAGCACAAGCAACCTTAAGGCCTTCTGTTTTAGGAGCCATAATTGAGGGACATTTCCCAGTCATATCAAGTCTGTGACGTAACATGAATTTCCTGCTCAATGCTATGAGATGTAGAAGATAGTAATGCCGGCCAACACAAGAAGGAAATGGTGTTATATACACAGGTAAGAGAAGATGGTACAGTACAGGTTCCCTGAAAATGACACAGAGATCTCAGATAAGTATCAGACAGAGTACTGATCTGAAGTCTAAGAAAAAACCAAAGTTAATCACGGATCATTTTTCTAGCATAATACCACAAATTTGACCCACATTAAGATAAGAGGAACAAAAGAGAAGGGAAAGGAGAAATAAGAAGGAAGTTAGATTCAGGGAGGTACTGTAGTACCAAGCAAAATAAAACTAAGCTCAGAGAGGGAATTGTGAAGAGCAATATAAAAGGAAAAGAAAGGAAGGAAGGAAAGAAGGAAGGAATAAATGAACAAATGGAGGGAAGGAGGGAGGAAGGAAGGAAGGAAAGAGGGAGAGAGTGAGGGAAGAAGCTGTGATAAAAAGGGGGCTAGTGAAAAACAGAAGAAAATGTGTCAAATAATAGGTTGTTAATTATCATCACTGTGACTGTGAATGGTATGAACATGCACATAAAATAAAAGAGAGTAGCAGCATGGACTTGAAAGTAGAATTTGATGGTGTCTTGTTTAAGAGAAACATACTTATAATAAAGACTCATACAAAGCTAAAGTAAATGTTGAAGCAAATCTGTTATGCTTCAGTTGAACCACTAAAAGAAGAGTAGCAATCATTATTTCAGACAAGGAAATTTCAAAAATACGCTTGATTAAATTAGATGAATGGGGAAACTGCATTTTCCTGAAAGTTAGCATAGCCAATGAATTAATCCCAATATTTATGCTATATACACTGAAAAGCATATATATAATTGTTCAAAGGACAAGCAAAATAAGTTGCAGAGAGAAATAGACACTAAAATTGTAATAGTGGGAGACAAATGTATCCCATTTACAGCTGGACAACTTTAGGAAATGATGATGAGGAGGAGGAGGAGGAAAAGGAGGAGGAGGAGGAGGAGGAAAATAAAATAAAGAACCTGAAAGGAATTGATACATGGTAGATTGTAGAGGGCCGACTTTGGGGACTTGGAGGGCTTAGGTCAGCTCGGGTCTTACCTGCAGCTTGTACTAAGCCTGACAGCTGTGAAACTCAGAATGTCGGCTCACCACCCCCCTGTTCTGTCTCTTGAGAACAGGATGCAGGAAGGGAGGAAACGGATGGGGTACAGGACAGGATGCAGGAAAGAATGTAACAGACAAGGTACAAGGAAGTAAGGAAATCACCTAATTAGATTTGTACTTTTCATGAATAACAATGTTACTATTGCTTGATCCAGTAGTATATAAGCCTGAGCCCTCAGATCAATAAACAGAGTTTGTTCTTCACTGCTCTCACCTGGCCTGTGATTCTTTCTCTCTTCACACTCTGCCGGCATCAGACCACAGCCGGGAACGCAGGCGCTCCTGGCATTTGGCACCCGAACAGGGACCTGAAAGGAAGGCTTCCCCCGGCAGAGTGGCCCTGGACAAGGTGGGCTGTTTGGCCAACGGCCCTAGAAAAGGAGCTTCGGTCGTCAAGAGAAGACGCTAACAAGATAGAGCGATAATTTTCCTATACAGTTTTTATTTTCACCAGGTTAAGCGGGGATTAAAAAGAAACCAGACTTCCGCTTATCGGGGTCTCTTAAAGCAAAAGTGAGCATCAGAACAGGACTGCTGCTTATTGGGGTCTCTTAAAGCGAAAGTGAACATCAGAACAGGACTGCAGCTTATCGGGGTCTCAGATTTAAAGGGAAAGCAAACCGCACTGGCTAAGTAGCATCTTATAAAAGAGTTAGCTAATACGGGTCAGAGCTACTCGGCAGAACAGAAAGACAGAAGATATTATTTGAAAATGTTTGAATCATTAGCAAGAGACTGAACAGGGGGGTGGTGAGCCGACATCCTGAGTTTCACAGCTGTCAGGCTTAGTACAAGCTGCAGGTAAGACCCGGGCTGACCTAAGCCCTCCAACTCCCCAAAGCCGGCCCTCTACAGTAGATATCTGATAATTATTAAGAGGGCATAGAAAAGAATGCATACATACATACACATATGCCTACATGTGTATGTGTGCTGTGCAGAATGATTTTTGAAGAACTGACTATGATTAAGGCATAAGAATCTCACAAAAATGCAAATAGTAGCATTAATAAACATTTACTGAAAGTCATTCAAGAAAGTTAATATTAGAAGAAGAACCACTGACAGCATTATTAGAAATCAACCAGAGACTAAATAAATTAATTATAAGAAACTGTTGGTTCAAAAAAATCAGAAAAATGAATAGATAATTTCATTAAAGATAGTGACAACAATGAGAGTACATAAAAAAATTTGAGGGGATATAGTCAAAACATTCCATAGGGGAAAATTTATATATCACTCAGTACTTTCACTAAAAATAGAGAAATAGCAGATCAACATATTGGGCACGCATGAAATGAAAAATAAATTAAAAATCAACAATTTAAAAAAAACTCTAATGAAACACCAAAATTGTTATCTTGAAAGTAAAACAGTTTAATAAAATTGGAAGAAAAATACAGTGGTGAAATAATCAATAAGAACCTTTAAATATGAAAATGTAAAACTTTAGCTAATTTAATGGGGGGAAAAGAGGAAAACCAGATTACCAGTATCAAAAAATTGAAAAAGGACAAGTCACAAGAAAACAAGAAGATATAAACGAAGCTATTAGAAACTATTTTCCCAATTATGTGCCAATAAAACCACAATTTAATTAAAGTGAATGAGTATTTAGAAAAATATAAATGATCAATTTAACAAAACAAGAAATAGAGAATTTAAACAATCTGATCTTTAAAAAAGAAGTTGAACAAATCATAAACAAACTAACAAAGTAGGATGGAGGGACACTAAAGAACCAGATGTAGTCACAGTCAAATATAATAAAAAGTTAAAAAATAACCATTTCCTATATTTTTGAACAATACTTTTTTAAATTACATATAAAAATAATTAACAATCACTTTAAAAAAAATAGAGTTTCAAATTTTTTCCCTCCCTCTTCCCCTCCCTTTCTCCATCCCTGAGACAGCAGGAATTTTCTATTTTCATATTTGTCATTTGTTAAAAATAACAATGACAAAAAGGAAAAAAACTCAAAAATTAAGAAAATGGAAAAATAGTATGCTTTCGTCTGCATTCAGATTCCATCAGCTTATTCTCTGGAGGTGGATAGCATTGTTCATTCTGAGTCCACTGAAATTGTCTTAAATCATCACATTGCTGATTACAGCTAATTCACAATTGATCATCATTCAATATTCATATTACTGTGTAAAATGTTCTCCTAGTTCTACTCACTTCATTTGGCATCAGTTAAATAAGTCTTAGCAGGTTTTTCTGCAATTGTTCTCTTCATTATTTCTTATAGTACAATAGTCTTCCATCATAATCATATACCACAACTTTTTCCACCATTATTTCAAGTAGTGTTGTTTTCTAGTTGATTCCCCAGGATTCTCTAAGTATACCATCATATCATCTGCAAAATGAGATAGTTTTGTTTCCTCTTTGCCTATTGTAATCCCTTCAATGTCTATTTCCTCTTAAAACTCATTTAACTTTTCCTTTAAGAATTTCGTTGCCATAATATTTGGTGAATATGTTTAATGTTGATATTGCTTTATTCTCTATGTTACTAGTGTTATTTAGCAAAATGTAGTTTCACTGATTATCACTTTTAATTGGATTAATTTGTATTTCTTCTTTGTCTGTGATCATGATTGCTACCTCTGTTTCGTTTTTATTTTACTTCTGCTGAAACACAATAGATTCTCTTCTAGACCCTTGCCTTTAATCTGTATGTGTCTCTCTGCTTCAAATGTTATTCTTGTAAACAACTTATTACATAGCCTAATATCCATAATGTATACTGATACAAAAAATTTAAATGAAATATTAATGAATTACTGCTATATATCACAAAGGTTATATATGCCAACCATGATGAATTTATGCCAGGAATATAGAATTGGTTTAAAAAAGGACAAAAAAGGCTTGACAAAATTCATCACCCATTTTTATTTTTGTTAAAACAACACTAGAAAACAGAGATATCAATGGATTTTTCCTCAATGTATGCAATTGTACATATTTAAAACAAGAGTTAGCATTGAATTTAATAGGGAGAGAAGAGAACTAGAACCTTTAAACAAAGGTAAGTATGAAACTTGGTACAAAGTCAGAGCTTGCAGCAAATAGTTATAAAAACACAACCATCAGGGTGTAGCAATTAGAAGACACAGGGGTTAATCTCTCCAAAGCAGAGGCCCTGAGAAGGAGAATAACAAATTTAGAAAGTGAAAATGCAGAAAATGGAAGACAATTGATAGAACAGAAGCAAAAGACAACCCATTGAACAACAACCAATGAATCTTATATTAACTGATATAAATTACTTTGAAGAGAGAATACTTAGAGATAACAGGATTATAGGTTACCAAGAAGAGAAGTTATGACAAAAAACCAAAATGAAATATAATAAACAAATAGAAAAAAACTTAATTCTATATGGCATGAAATAATTCAAGAAAAATGTCCAGAAAATTTAAATCAACAAAGAATTAATTTATAGTATCCATACATTGCCACCAGAGAGTATCACAAACACTTAAATATCTGAGCAGTGTTTATGTTAAGTAGCTAGAACAAAATTCTTTTAACAAGTAGGAATGTCAATTAGAATAATACTGGATTATCCCACAGTGATGAATAATTAAAGAAGCCAATAGGATAGTACATTCTGAAAAGCAAAGAACATCAAGTTACAACCCGAAATAAAGCAAGCCTGATCCCATTTCTTTATGAAAAAAATATGAATCTTTAATAAAAGAGAATAATTTGAAGTATTATGACAAAAAAAGCAAAACAAAACAAAACAAAAACTCAAAATGAACAGAATATTCAACTTGAAACATCACAAACATGAGAAACTAATAAAAGTATGTAAGTAAAATTATCAAGCAAAGACTAAGTAATGAAATACTTATGAGGTATATAGGCTTTAAAAAATAACATGAACTGAAGGTTGAGTAGCAGTGTGGTATGGAGAACTGGACTGAGGGTCTGAGAGATCCACTTCAAATCCTACCTCAGATACTTACCAGCTGTGTGACCCTGGGATTGTCCCTTGACTCATCTGTGCCTCAATTTTCTCAAGTGTGAAATGAGGGGGTTGGCTTTTATAGCCACTAAGATCCCTTTCCACTCTAAATCTATGATTCTATGGTAAGATAAATAAAAGAAATACTGATCATCAGAGAACAAAAAGACCTAAAGCTCTGAAAGTTAAAGAGGTATTTAAAGAATAAGGAAGCTGAAAGGCAAAAGAATTGAATTAATCAGTCAAAACCTGTGCTGTCCAATAAGAGAATCAATATCTTTTGTAGGAAAGGTAGCACCATAGAAAATATGTGGATGGGGAAAGGAAAGATAAGGGATAGAGATGAACTGGAGATTCACTGCCTCCCCAAAGCAGAGAAAGAACAGATCTTACGCTAATCTCTCAGGAAGAATGGGGTCTCTGGGAGAATGAGACAAAAATAAGAAGTGGAGGAGAATAATTTAGAATGGTGAACTAGAATAGGGAGGCAGGCAAGTGAGTCTTTTGGAAGGGGAAAGGAACTTTGAAGTTATGTGTAAGCTTATACAAGCCACATTCTCTTCAACCTGTTTCTATGTCTCTAAAACAAGGTGGTCAGGTAAGATGACATGTGAGGCTCCTTCAGGACTAAATCTATGAAACTAAGAACCATATGAAATGATTTCTTCTGGGGAATGTATGATCTAAAAATAAAGTGGGGCTAGGGTGAGGGATAACAGGTGACTAGCCCAAGGGCTCCACTCTTATACCTGTGAGGCCAAGAAAAATAATCTAACATTCTCCCCACAGGCTGCATGGATCCTCCCTGTGAAAAATTTATATGAGTCATGGACAAGATGGGCACGAGTGGATGAGTTGCAATTCTTATCATTGTAGGGAACATCAAAGTTGATGAGACCCTAGATCCATTTCAGTATCTGAGTAAAGTGTACTCCATATCGCTCCATCAGTTATCAGATCAGGCAATATAGTGAAGGCAACGTTTCAGCCTTGGAATGTAGAACTTGATGATTGTTTTCCTTGTAGTATTGTTCCCTCTATCTATTTCGAATCCCTGTAGCCTTCTTTACCCCATTTATATGCCCGTGTGAAGATAATTTTCTCTCTTTTATCATGTTGACTTTAGTTGGGTGATAAAAGTTACAAGTCAAGTTTAAAACAGATAGATAGATAGACAGACAGACAGATAGAAAATTCAGATAAATAGATTATAATAGCTAGTAATAATAATGGAGGCTAACATTTATATACCACTTACTGTTAAATCCTTTGATCCTAACCAGAACCATGGGAGATGGGTCTTGTTATTACCCCCTTTTTGGAGATGAGACAAACTGAATTCTAATCACTTGCCCAGGGTCACATAGCTAGTAAGTTTTTGAGGACATATTTGAACTCTGTTTTTCTTGACTCCAGGCCTGACACTGTACCGCATGGATGGATGGATGGATGGATGGATGGATGGATGGAGAGACGGAAAATTAATTATGTGCTTACTATTTAACAGGTGATGTGCCAAGTACGAGGAATACAAATGCAAGCAAGCAAAACAGTTCTTATCCCCAAGGACCCTACATTCCAGTAGAGGAAGATAACATATAAAGAGAGACTAGAAAGTGAGGGTGAAAGGAAAGGAACAAGGCAGCAAGAGGAGAGGACAAGGAGTTTGGAAAGAGTATCCTGGAATGAGCGAGATGAAGCGTAAGTAAGCACCTTCCCAAAATGAAGATCCTGCTTAGTGATTTACCAATCATGGGTAATGCTTTTCACACATGTAGCTCTACCGCTCCCCCTCAATTGTGTGTCACCTGAAAAGGATATTATTACTATTACTACTAAATTCACTATTCCTTTCCCTTTCAACACCATGTTTCTTGTCTCTTTTCCTCCTTCCCTGAAACTCCTGTGCCTGTGGGAGGGTAGCAGGGCATCGATACGCTGCTGAAACGCCGCACAGCTTTGTGAAAATTATAGAGAATGAGAGAACATGCCCATCTCCCAGGTGGCACAGTGGATAGAGCACTGCATCTAGAGTCGGGAAGAACTGGCTTCAACTCTGGCCTCTGACACTTACTTGCTGTGTGACCAAGGGCAAGTCACTTGACTTCTATCTGCCTCAGTTTCCTCAACTGTAAAATATGGATAATAACAGCGCCTACCTGCCAGAGCTGTTGTGAGGATAAAATAGCATATCCGTAAGATACTTTGCAAACTCTAAAGCAGTAAATAAGCTAGCTATTAAATAAGAAGGATAAGTAAATAAAAGGAAGGTGAAAAAACACACCACCACTACTTATCAGTATAAGTAAACCCCATGTTCCTTCATCTATAGGTGGAGTAGGTGTGGTTTCCTGCCTTCTGGGAAGGGCCTCTGCCCTGATATTGATTAATATTGATCGAATGCCTACAATGTGCTAGATGCTATGTGGGATACAAAGGAGCTTATATAGCTCAGTCACTACTCCCTAAAATGCTTTTAACCTTTTAATGACTTTTCATCTGGCAGGAATTGGCTCTCAGCAAGACATCCCTTCTTTTTCCCATGCACATGAAAAGATAAACTATCTGTGTAAGCATGTTGAGGTGAAACAGGGTAGTGCAAAGGAGAGAGCATTGGATTCAGATTCAGAGGGTCTTAGTTCACATTCTTCCTCTGTCAGTTACTACCTGTGTGAAAGTCTGTGGGATACCTGCATGTCCAGGGTGAGGTTGGAGGAGATAAACTTGAATGTCCCTTTCAGCTCCCAATCCATGAGCCTATAGTATATGTCACTTGAATAGTAGTTAGCAATATATAAATTCACGGTGGAGAGAGGTCACTGTGGTTAAGGGTAATAGAGACTGTTGATTTATGTACAACTCTCTGTTGTACAAAACACTTTTCATATGGAGGTAGGTACTTAATAAATGATTGAACTGAATTGGATCAGATCCTTAGAACACGACTAAAGAGAGATAATCCCCCATGTTGCTTGTGAGTTAAAAGAGCTTGTCACTGCTTCATCAGTTTGAGGGCAGAAGAAAAGAGGAATTTCCCAGTAGGGGAGTATGAGCCATAAGGGGAGCAGCTTGTGGAGGAATAGCTTGATGTGGTGCAGATTTTTCCTGACGGACATTAAGGCATGCAATGTAGAATTAGGAGTTGCCCCAAGCACATGGGTTTCTCTTGTGTGCCTCCCTGCTAGGCCTCTATAAGTGTGTTCCTAGTCTTCCCCCTGCATGCGTTGTCAGGAGAGTATGATCCATGCTCATACATGGACTATGATGTTTTGGTAATTCCTGCTTTTGCTTGATTTTGTGTAAATTGGAATTACATTGGTGGGGGCCCCAGACCTATAGCTGTGAGTAATAGTAATGTATTACTCCATAATAGGATTACCTCTATACCACTGAGAGAGTTTGAGTCATAGTTGCATGATGGTTTTCCCTCTTGGGAAATAGAGAACAGGTTGGGATGATTGAGCCAACCCAGATAGCAAGAACAGAGACTGCCTATATGGGTATCATTTTTCCTTCCTTCCTTCCTTCCTTTCTTCCTTCCTTCCTTCCTTCCCTCCCTCCCTCCCTCCCTACTTCCTTCCTTCCTTCCTTCCTTCCTTCCTTCCTTCCTTCCTTCCTTCCTTCCTTCCTTCCTTCCTTCCCTTCTTCCTTCCTAAAAAAATGATTTTCAGAAACTTCTGTCCAGAAAGTTAAAATGCTAGCATTTATACTTTCATCCCTGCACATCTATATTTTGCAAGTTGCACAGACATTGACTATGATATTGCATTCCATTCCTTGGATTATAAAGGTGAAGGCTGATTCCTAACCAATTCAGTGCAATGTAGCAACAAGAGCTTCAGAAATGGAGCCTGAAGAGATAGATTTGAAAATTCTGACTCTGTTTTACTACCTGTGTAACATTGTACAAGTTACTTAACTTCTGTGGGCCTCAGTTTTCTCATCTGTAAAAAAAAAAGGAGAATCAGATTGGATGATTACTAACAGCTCTTTCATCTCTAAATCTATGATCTATGAATATGTCAAATCAGTGACCAGGCAAAGAAGAGAATTTGGCACTCTAACCCTACAAACCTTGACCTCAGATCTAATGCATCAGTGGGAGTTTTATAAAGAAAGCAGTTTTCTTCTTTGACATTTTTTCTTGCTGATGATGATTTTTCAAAGCCTCCTTTTCACAAGTGAAAACTGCTTTTGCCTAAGCAGATGCCTGTTTCTATATTTTGCAAGCAGGAAAAAAAAATTGGTAGAATTGAATTGGGAGGGAATAAGGGGAGAAAAAAGAAGATGAAGGGGGTGCATTGTAACATAGGGTATGCTCAGACAGGAAGTCAGGTGTAAACTGGGAGGGGGGAGGGAAGCAGAATCCTCCAAAGAAAAGTTATTTTTAATATGAAATACTTGTTGAAAAATTTCTGAACCAGGAGTATGCAGGACTCTCACTCATCTCTATGTTCTCACTGACAAAATACTTCTCACCCTCCATTCAGCTTGTGCGAGCAGTTGGAGGAGACTAGCTGCTACATAAAATGCCCCAAATTTATCCGTTCCTATTTGCTGAACACTTTCTATGTGCTGTGCCCCCATGCTTGGTGCTGTGGGAGAGCAGGGGGTTGGTGGCATCATTCCCATTATTGGGAAACAGTCCAGTGGGGAAAAAGAAGAGGCACATACGTGAAATAGCAGTTAAAATTAAAAAAAAAGTTTTTGAGGCACTGAAAGGTTATATCACCTGCTTGGGGTTACATAGCCAGTGTATGTTAGAGTCAGGATTACAATCTAGGCCTTTCTGATTCCAAAGCTTGCTCTCTACCCTATGGATTCCCTCTTGTAGAGGGATATGCCACAAAATAATATCTTGTAAGAGCGTCAGAGAGTTGCAAAGCAATTTACAATGTAAGGCCTGATTTTTTGGGGGGAGGGAAGGAAGTTAGGTTGAAGAGGGGTTACATTCTAGTATCCTTATCTCTTTTTCCCATTTCTGTGCCCTCAGGATCTTTCCTGAGATCCAGGTCACAGAAAAAAAAAATATTATCTGATACTCATTCCCCACGAGGTGTTGAGGATGTGATTTAGGTGCACCCCCCTTCCCAGGTGTTGTTTCAGTTTTAGAGAGATAGAAGAGATCTTGGAGATTATCATGTCCACATGTTAAAAGATAAGAAGAAAAAAAGAAAACTGAGGCTCACAGAGGTTGTGACTTCTTTCAAGGTCATAAATATAGCTAGTTGGCAACAGAAGAGAAGACAAGAACCTCCCTGACTGGTCTTCTTTCTCCTACTCTGTAACTCCAGTGGTGGAATTCTGGGCACTGAGCCAGGCCTGGAGGGGAGGTATTTGGGGTGCCTTTCCTGAACTTCCTAAATCACACCACCTAGGCAGACACTTGTGATTGGGGACAGCAAGGCCTCTGGGCAGCAGTTCATTTAATACCCTCTGGCTCTGTGGCTGAAGAACTGGTTAAAGAGATTTACAGCCTTTTGCTCTGACACAGGTCACTGCTATGGGTGTGTGTGTGTGTGTGTGTGTGTGTGTGTGTGTGTGTGTGTGTTCCCCACTCAGTCTCTTGCAAAACCCAGAGAAAAACTCCCACGTACAGCCAGCAAACATTCCATGCCTGGTGTACGTTAGGCATCATCCAAATGTAATTGGAGTGGCTCACTTCTAATCTAGTTTGGGCTATGATGATAACTGCTTCAATTTATACAATCAGAGCTCACTGCTGAGTGACTTTGCGTTCCTCTACATCAAAGGTAATTATTATTTTTATAGTTCAATTAGCAAACATTACATTTCTGTTTTCCTTGCTAAGATGGTACTACCTAATTTAACAATAACACACTTATTCCAAAGCTGTCGTGGGGACAAGATGTTATTATAATAGGGTGTCTTTCACTAGTGTATGTTTGGTTCTCTCTCTCTCTCTCTCTCTCTCTCTCTCTCTCTCTCTCTCTCTGTCTCTCTCTCTCTCTTCCTCCCTCCCTCCCTCTCTCTCTCCTTCTCTCCCTCCCTCTCTTCCTCTCCATCCCATTCCATAATGCTGGAACTATGCATTCTCTGGAGTACTGAAGTTTCTAGTTTGTGCTTTTCACAATTATTAGCCATTTTCAGAGCCCCAGATGTGGACTAGGGTAGTGGAAAGTCTTGTGAACTTGGGTTCAGAAAATCTTGTCCATGTCTTAGTCCCTAGAACCCTCCTGGCACATAGTAGGCACTTAACATATGTTTATTGATTTATGGATTTATTGCAAAGCACTTTCCTAAGTTCAGAAGGAGATACAAAATTTTGGTCATGTGCAATGCCTGCCCATCATGGAGCTTGCAGTCTAGTGAAGAGATAATACACACAAACACACATGCACACACACAAACATGAGAGAGGGAGAGAGAGGGAGAGAGAGAGAGAGAGAGAGAGAGAGAGAGAGAGAGAGAGAGAGAGAGAGAGAGAGAGAGAGAGAAATGACTAAGTACATGAGATATGCATGCAAAGTACTATATAAGTTCCATGGTGCAGATTATTACAACTGGTGAATCAGGGATAGGTTTCTACCAAAAGAAATATTTTATTTAGTTTTTAAAGATTTAAATCTGGAAATGATATAGGTGAAGAGATATGAAGTGGTGAAGGGACACTCTGGGGATAGTGTAAGCAAACACACAGTGTCTACAAAATGCCATACAAATGCCAGAAGGTAGTGGTCATAGACAATAGAATCTCTATGGGAGTCTAATCCATACCCAAGGAGGAACCTCATCTATCATATCCCAAACACATGGCCATCCAGAATCTACTCAGAGGCCTTCAGTGAGGGAAATGCATTACATTCCAGGACAACCTTTTAAAATTTTGGAGAGCTCTAATTATAAGGAGGTAATTGCAAGGGCAAAGATCACACTTTCTGCAAGTGCTATCCTCTGCTCCTTTTTCCATCCTCTGGGACCAAATAAAACAAATCTAATACCCCTTCCATTTAAAAATCCCCTCGTAGCTGATGACAGCAATCATCCTCTCTTTTTTTCTAGGCTACAGTGTTATGTAGCTGGAATGTTGACAAAAAGGAAGGGAGTATTTTGAGAAAACGATGACAAGTAAGGAGAGGTTGTTCCAGATCATAGAGAGTAATGAATGCCAGGTTAAAGAGTTAGAATTTGACTTGATAGGCAACAGGGAGCTGGTGAAGAGTCCTGTCTTTCTCACTTACCAATGACAAGTGATAACCAACCTCTAAAGTTCCCATTCAGGTCTTACATTATAATGACGTGCTTACGCATCTAGATCCCAGCTTTTAATAATTGTGTTATTTGGTGACTCAGAGTGGAGAGTGGTGACCATTACTATGTAGTATGACATTCTGGGTTCCTGGAATCACCCACAGTTTGGAGTTCCCTTAAGCAGTTATTCTCTTTACTAGTATGACTCTACAGATAGCAAAATGTGCCAAGGAAAAAATCCAGCTAGGAGTCCAGAAAGGGTAGGAGTTTGCAAAGTACTTTGGTAATAGTGCCTCCCCATTTCTTCGCTCTATCTAGGCCTCTGCAAGGCCTCCTGAAATTCAATGGGCCTGCTTGAACATTCCAGCTGCCTTCTCTTCACCAGCTTTATTAAGCATGTTAAATAAGATGTTTTGTCATGTTACTTTGGAGTCTGTTGCATTGATTATTTACAATCTCAGCCCCCCTCCCCCATCCTGTGGAGTTTTCCCCTCCCAACCTTGATTTATTACTCACTATATTGTTCCCAGCACAGGACTTTTTATCACTGTCACACGTGTGGGCCAAGGCAATGAAATATGCTCTGTGGTGGTGGGCACAGAATGGGGAGGGGAGACCTGGTTGAACTGGGAGAAACTTTTTAACCCATTTTATTGGCTTTGAAAAAATGCCTTTTCTATCTTTTATTTTTGGAGTACCCAAACCACAACTCCCTGGACAGTATAACCTAACTAAGCTACATTGAAATTAATAGAAGAGCTATTTGGGACTATGCCTAAAAGACTATAAAAATGGGCATACCCTTTGAGCCAGCATTAACACTTCTAGGGCCATATCCCAAAGAGATCATACAAATGGGAAAAGGACCCACATGGACACAAATATTTATAGCAGCTCTTTTTGTGGTGGCAAAAAAATTGGAAATTGAGAAGATGCCCGTCAACTGGGGAATGGCTGAACAAGTGGTGGTATATGAATGTAATGGAATACTATTGTGCTATAAAAAATGATGAACAGGCTGACTTCAGAAAAACCTGAAAAGACTTGTATGATCTGAAGCTGAGTGAAGTGAGCAGATCCAGGAGAATGTTGTACATACTAACAGCCACATTGTGCAATGACTAATACTGATAAACTTATCCCTCCTCTGCAATGCAAGGATCTAAGATACCTCCAAAGGTCTCATGATGTAAAATGCTATCCACATACAAAGAACAAACTATGGAGATTGAATGCAGATAGAAGCATACCATTTGATATTTTTTTTCTTCTGTTGTGTTTTGTTTCCTCTTTCTAGAACCTCCTATTGGTTCTAATTCTTACTTACAACATCACTAAAGTGAAAATATGTTTAATAGGAATGTATATGTATAGCCTATATCAGATTGCATGTTGTCTTGGGGAGGGAGGTGGGAAGGGAGGGGGAGAAAAATTTGAAACTCAAAAGCTTATGGAAGTGATTGTTGATAAATCAAAATAAATTAATAAAAAAAGAAACTAGTATAAGATACCATTAGAGATTCATAGGATATCAGGGCTAGATGAACCACTTATTTCAAGCTCTCCATTTTGCAGATAAAGAAATCGAGACTCAGAGGGCTCAATGCAACTTCGAATTCCTCACAATCAAGCACATAGTGTACCAGAACCAAAGCTAGAACCCAGAGCTACATGAAACAATATGCTGTAGTAGAAAGATCAGTATTTGAAATCAGAGGATCAGGATTCAAATTTTGGCTCTACCCTTTACTACTCATGAGACCTTAGGCAAATCACTCCTCTGGTCCTTGGTTTGCATATCAGAAAAATAAGGGGACTAGACTTGATGATCCCTGAGGTTTCCTCTGGCTCCAAATGTATAATCTTATCATCTATACCATGTATTGCAGCACTCACTTCTCTACTATCCTGTAAACCTTATTAAATAGTTGTTTAATGATGGTTGAATTACATTATTAAAAAGTCATGGATAGTAGAATGGGCATTGGTCTTGGAGACAGAAGATCCGACCAACTTAATTACAGCATAACTGTGGTTAAGTTGCTTAATTTCTTTTAGGTCTCAGTTCCCTTATATGCAAAATGGTGCTACCAACATTCCAACTACCTTCATCATAAGATTGTTGCCTGAAAAAAAGTGCTTTGTGAAGTGCCACATCTACATGAGATGTTATTACTTTCACATTGGACATTTCTATACGAAGCTCCCCTTCAGGAACAAGGCCTGTAAATTTGGACAGCTTTGGTAAGATGTTAACCGATCTTAAAGCCTCATCTAGTACTCAATGCTCTCCTAGTCTCCAAGTCACAGATTGTGATTGCTGTTTGAGGAATATTGATATATGATACTATTAAAATGGTTTGGGTTTTCTCATTATTATTCTATTATCAAAGTCAAACTGATTAACCAGTAATTTAGTGGAATGGAATGCACTATGTTCTGTGTTGAAGTGAAAGAAGGTTCAATTCATCTTTTAAAGGGGTGATAAAAGTATTCATATAAGCTATTAACACCATAGCTCCAAATGTTTGATCAGATTTTCCCCTCCAGAGAGATTAGAACACTGGAAAGAGAGTGTGATTGTGGCTGAAAATGATCTGAATCAATGGTGACTATTTTAGTGATTTCAGAGGAGTCAAATTTGAACAGGTGAATAAAACCTTAACCCAAATGAAACAAATTCTAATCTAATAACAATACCAATAGCAATAACAATAACTAGCATTTTATGGCACTTTAAGGATTGCAAAGAGCTTTATAAATATTATCTCATTTTATCTTCACCCTAAGAGGTAGATACTATTATGATACCCATTTTACAGATGAAGACTCCCAGATAAGTCTTTGAGTTTAAGTGGTTAGCCCAGGGTCACTTAGCTTTTAAATACCTGAGGCTGGATTATATTTCAAGTTTTCCTGACTCTAGGTCCTGTACTCTATCTATTATACCACTTAGCTACTTCGGTGACATCAAGTGTTAATGACAATCAAAAAGGGAAGTAATTTGGGACACTATAGTAGGCACCCCAGGGCCAACATAAGAGTATTAGGTGTCTGTTAGTGGATAGGTGCTAATAGAGAAACTTAGGATTGCTATAGACCAGAGGTTATTAACTTGGGTTAAGTAGACCCCCTAAATGTTCTGTAGATAAATTCCAGAAGGTCCATTAATTTTGAGCTGTATTTCAACACAATTGTTTTCCTTTATAATTCTATGTTTTTTATCTTATGCATTTAAATTTTTTATTCTGAGGAGTCCATATGCTTCACCAGACCATCAAAAGGGTCCAGAATGAAAAAAAAAACAAGATTAAGAACCACAGCTATAGATAGACTTTACCTACCTCAGTGAGATTCAATGGAATTGATTCCAAGATGGTAGATGGAGAAACATGAGAACCTGTTTAAGGAAAAAAGGTAACCACATAAACAGCAAGATGAAGTGCTATTGGGATCCATTCTTTGGAATAATAGGGCTTTTCAGAAGAATTAGTTGGGTCAATCAATGCTGAATGCTGAATGCTCTTTCATTTGGTATGATAAAGTGACAGCTGCATATTTTTACTACAGATATTCAAGGGAGCTGGAGCAATAACAGAAGGACACTGGGTTAGCCAGCCATTCCATAACAATGGGTTCAAGGCTGACCTCCAAAGCAGAATTGGTGGAGAGCTGAGAAGAGATACAGCTGGAACGATCAGCAGTTACTGAAGCAGAGTGATTGGAACAGAATCAGAAAGACCTGAGTTCAAATTTTGACTCAGATGCATACTCTCTGTGTAATCCTTGCCAAGTCACTTACCCTCTTTTTGTCGCAGTTTCTTCAGCTGTAAAACGGAGATAATAATAGCATCTCCCTTGCAAGGTTATTGTGAGGGTTAAATGAGATATTTGTAAAGTGTTTTGCACAGTGCCTGACATATAATAAACAATATAGAAATGTTTTTTTTTCCTCTTCCTCCTCTCTAATATGATCTTCAGTATATGAGAGGAATAGGAAGTCTGTTAATGTGGGGACTCAGCACATAACCAAAAATAGTCCTTTTTTTGGACTCCTGGTTCTATCTTTGCTCTACATATCTGTACAGATCTTGAAGTCTGGACAACTGAGGTACCAGTTATCTGCTCAGGTATTATACAGAACATGCTAGAGGTGGATCTGATTAGTTTCTCCATCTCAAAGGTCATAAGGGATTATAAATCATCTGGCAAGCAGAAAGTTTCTGTCAATCACTTAAAACTATTCTCCACCTTTGTCATCTCACTCCTTTTACCCTTTCCCTCCTTGACAGTGTTTTTCTTCTGTCTGCTGCCTCCTCTGGTCTGCCCTCTCTTCTGTCAGGCCCCCTCCAACCCTTTACTCAATCTCCTCCCCTCCTACTTTGCTGACCAGTAAGATAGATTTCTATATTCAAATGATTGTGTATATTATTCCCTTTTTGAGTCAATACTGGTGAGAGTAAAGTTCAGGCAATGCCCATCACCCACCCTTCCATCTTTCTCTTCACTATAGTAAGTTTTTTGTACTTTTTCATGTGAAATAATTTAAAGCATTCTACTTCTCCTTTCCTTCTGCACCCAGTGTACTCTGCTTTCTCATCTCTTAGTTATGTTTGTTATTCCTTCAAATCCACCTCATACCTGTACCTTCTGTACATATATGTATATGGATAGATAGATAGATAGAGATATAAATATAAATATGTAGATGAACACATATTGCTTCCAGCTGTGCTATTAGTGATTCAATATTTTTGCATTTTTTTTAATCCTGATGCAATTTTTAAGAATTACAAGTATCATCTTCCCAGGTGGGGATGTAAACAGTTCAATTCTATTGAATTCCTTATGTTTTCTTTTCCCTTTTTAGCCTTCTTTTGGGTCTTGATATTGGAGATCAATTATTTTTGTTCAATTCTGGTCTTCTCTTTATGACAGCTTGAAATCCTTCTATTTCATTGAATGACATTTTTTTCCCCCTTGAAGTATTTATACTTAATTTTGCCAGGTAGGTGATTCTTTGTTGTAGTTCTAGCTTGTTTGCATTATGGAATATCATGTTCCATGATCTCTAATCCTTTAAGGTTGCAGCTGCTAAGTCCTGTATAAACTTGATTGTGGCTCCCTGATATTTGAGTTGTTTCTTTCTGGCCACTCAGAGTATTTTTCCTTAACCTGATAGTTCTATAATTTGGCTATAATGTTCCTTGGAGTTTTCATTTTGGGATCTATTTCCTGAGATGATCAATGGATTCTTTCAAAGCCTATTTTACCCTCTAGGTCCAGGACATCAGGCAGTTTTACTTGATGATTTCTTGAAAGATGCTGTACAACTCCCCCTTTTGATTTTGTTTTTCAGGTAGCCAATGATTTTGACATTGTCTCTCCTGGATCTATTTTGCTGGTGAGTTGTTTTTCCAATGAGATATTTTACATTTTCTTCCATTTTTTCATTCTTTTGAATTTGTTTGATTGATTCTTGATATCTCATAGAGTCAGCTTCCACTTGCCCAATTCTAACTTTTTTTTCCTCAGTTAACTTTTGTACTTCCTTTTCCATTTGGCCAATTGTACTTTTTATGGAGTTGTTTTCTTCAATTTATTTCTGCATCTCCTTTCCCATTTGATCAATTCTACTTTTTATCTAGTTGTTTAGTTCCAAACTGTTGAGTCTTATTTTTTTCCAAATTCTCTTGCATCATTCTCAATTCTTTTCCCAATTTTTCTTCTACCTCTCTTGCATTATTTTTAAGCTCTTTTTTTGAGCTCTTCCATGAGTTCTTTCTGGACATGGGAACACTTCCCTTTTTACTTTGGGGTTTTGACTATTTTTTAAAATATTGTTTTGACATTGTTGTCCTCTTCTGAGTTTGTGTCTTGATCTTCCCTGTCACCACATTAGCTTTCTATGTTCAGATGCTTCTTTTGTTTTTTGCTAATCTTTTCTGGTCTCTTTCTTTCTTTCTTTCTTTCTTTCTTTCTTTCTTTCTTTCTTTCTTTCTTTCTTTCTTTCTTTCTTTCTTTCTTTCTTTCTTTCTTTCTTTCTTTCTTCTCTTTTTCTTTCTTTCTTTCTTTCTTTCCTTTCTTTCTTTCTTTCTTCTCTCTCTCTCTCTCTCTTTCTTTCGCTTTCTTTCTTCTTTCTTTCTTTCCTTCTCTCTCTCTCTCTTCTCTCTCTCTCTCTCTCTCTCTCTCTTCTCTCTCTCTCTCTCTCTCTTCTCTCTTTCCTTCTTTCTTGTTTTATTTGAGCTCTGCACCCAGGATAGAAGGGCCATGGTCTCAGACTTCTTGTATCAGGTGCTGCAGGCCCTGGCTGTTTATCTAGTGATGCACTGGTGTTGCCTTGAGGCCCTTGTGTCTGGGGCTGTGCTGAGATTCTGGGGTGGGGGTGGTTGGTGCTGCTGGATGGCTTAGGGATCTGGCAGCTTACTTGGTACTAAGCCAGGGTTTTAGTGCTGGTGTCTGGCCTGTGCTGTGGGGAGCTTTTTCCCTGGGGGTTACACTGAAGCACACAGAGGTATGGCCACTGAAGGTTGTCTGTTTGCTTGGAGCTACAATTAAGCACGTGACAATTCTCAGAGCTGGAGTCTGCCCTTTCCCCTGGCTGTGCTGAGGCATGTGGAGGTCCTCGTATTGGCATTTGCTTGCTCCACTGTACTAGGGCTCAGGATTTCCCACTGGTTTGTAAGGTGGGGCTTGCTACTGGCTTGCTGGTATGCTTCAAGTCCCAGACTGCACTCCCCTTTTACCCAAGTGTGACAGACCATTCTTGCCAATCTTCCAAGTTTCTTGGGCTAAAAGATTGTTTCAACCCATTGTTTTGCTGATTCTACTGTGCCAGGATTTGTTTTGGGGCTCTATTTTATTATTGTTTGGAGGTGAATATGGGAGAGTTACAGAGGTTTACTTCTTACTCTGTTATCTTCACTCCTAGATGTCCTCTTTCCATCAACTTGTTCTGACTTTTTTTTTCCCTCCCTTTGGTAGCCTATGTAGTTACTTTGTAGTAACATATTACTACTATGTAGTAACTTTGTAGACTAAGGTTGACCTACTGTATACAGTCTTCTATCCTTGAATCACTCTCTGTTTTCTTATCATCACTCAAATCTTGGCAAACTCCAACACTGTTCTGGCTTTTACTATTTGCCTTCTCTGATTCTACTTGATTGAATACTACTTGGGAAAATCTTGCAGCCATACTGATTGCGTTCATCTCAAATATATGTCGATGAAACCTTATGCAGCATAATAATCCTTTTATTAAATAGCACAGCAGCTGTTCTAACTCTTCTTTTCTCTCTTCAAACCCCTACACTATTAACTCCCCTAGGAATTCACCCCTTACTTTACTGAGCAAATATAGGTCATTTACTGTAAATTATTTCTTCTCCTCTACTCCACACACTTATTACTCCTTTTCACCTTTTTTTTCTTCAGTCCATGAATATGAAATGGCTTTCTGAGGTCAATTTCTCTCCTTGCAAGTGCTTTTGATTCTATCCATTTTGTGTTCTCCAGAGTTTATCCCTTCAATTACTCTGTCTCCTTTCATAATCAATCTCTTGTTTTCCTCTGAAGTCTCTGCTGACTATAAACAATACCATGTCTTCCTTCTCATCAATCAGTCAAAAACATCTAATGAGCGCCTATTTGCCAGACACTGTGCTGTATAGGGAGCTTACAACTTTGACAGGAGAGACAAAGTTTGCATGTAAATACATATATACATACATGTATATGTATATGTATATATCATAAACTTTAATATACATATGTATATATATATATATATATACATATACACACAAATACA
Source organism: Phascolarctos cinereus (assembly GCF_003287225.1). NCBI lineage: Eukaryota > Metazoa > Chordata > Mammalia > Diprotodontia > Phascolarctidae > Phascolarctos > Phascolarctos cinereus. The sequence goes on along the minus strand of NW_027555847.1, from coordinate 388,859,325 downwards.
CATGTATACATATATATGTATATACACATCTCTGTGTGTATATATACATATATGTGTGTATTTGTGTGTGTATATGTATGTATGTGTGTATATATTATATGTGTGTGTGTGTGTGTGTGTGTGTGTGTGTGTGTGTCTGTGTGTGTGTACAAATATAAGACAGTTTTGAGAGGAAGGGCACAAATAGCTACTTCCAGGGTATCTTATTTCTAATCCAAGGAGATAGCTTCCTGGCTCTGCTTCCTGCCCAGCTCCCACAGCCATCATCTAGCCAATCAACCCTTACAGAGATGCACCTTAGCAACTGCTTCTAAAGGTTCTGTAGTCCTTGCCTCTTCAGAAGTCATACCACTAAAGAAAAAAAAAAGTCATACATTGAAGTCCTGCCAAATGGTTCAACATTAGAAATAAATGGGGTTTAGCAGTGGAAATAACATAAAAGAAGGAACAATATCATCTTTTTTTTTTTTTTGGCCATTACACCTTAAGGAGCATGGGGCCTTTCCATGTTTCAGATGAAACCTCCTTTGTGGCTTGCCTACCCTTGTTAGAATGTTAGCTTCTTAAGAGCAGAGGCTGTCTAGCTTTTCTAACTCTAGCACTTAGCACTGTGCTTTACATATGGTAAGTGATTAATAAGTGCTCATTAATTCATTTATTCATCCAAAATGTAATTTCAACACAACTACCAATTTATTATTTCTACAACATAGGTCCGATTATGTCAATCACTTAGACCAACAATTTTTATTTGCTCCCTATTGCCTATTGAATAAAATACAAACTCAGTAGCCAGGCTCTCCAAAATTTACTTTCTGCCTACCTTTCTATTATTTCCCTTCCTGTACTCTGTGATCCAAACCTGCTGGGGTACTGCCATACAAGGCCAAGTACCCTGACCTTAACATTCTATCTCCCATCTCCATTCAATTGGACAGTTTTCCCAAGCTTGCCCTGAATTTCCTCCTCATCTCCCCCTCTTAGTCTCCCTAATCCCCTTCCAGAATCAGCTCATGTGCCACAATCTGAATGAAGACCTTCCTTACCCTTCAGAGTAGATACTTCTCTCCCTTTCTTGAAGTTACATTGTATTTATTTCTCAGTAGATGTGCACTTCTCCCTTTGCCATCCTTCCCCCAAGCATACATCAATCAAATCCTTGAGAATCAAGAATGATTCATTTTTATTTGTATTTCCTGTGTTTAGTATAGTACCTTGCAACGGTACCTGTTTAATAAATTTTTGTTGAATGGAACTGAATTGGATTACCAGAAGAAAAGCTGCTAGAAAATCAGAGGGTATTATTGCATTTAAACTGGAAGATACCTTAAGGATAATCGAATTCAACTCTTTCATTCTACAGATGAGAAAACAGGCCCAGAAAGGTGAAGTGACCAGTGGAAAGATACATAAACTGGCACATCCAGGAGTAAAAACCAAGAATTATGATTCTGAGTACATTTTGTCATTTTGTTTTTCATTAGCAAAGGAAATAAATGGAAGCTTAAGATAAATTGGGGTGTCATATAGGCAAAGATGTTGGTTAAAATCATGACACTAGGAGGTAGTATATATAGAGAGAGAGATGAGAAGGCCAAGGATAGAGCTTTGGCAAAAGGCCCGTGATTAAGAAGTGAAGTAATGACTATGCCCCAAAGACCTTTAAAATTTATATACTGTGAGACCTAATGTTTTCAAACATCCACACTTTTCTTCTATAAGCATTTATTAATCAACTATTTTGTACATGATGAGAAGCAACATGGTGTAGCAGATAGATTTCTGGAATTGTAGTCCAAAGATCTGGGCTCAAATTCTTCCTTTTTTCTTTCTCTCCTTCCTCCCTCCTCCTCTTCTTTCCTTCCTTCCTTCCTCCTCCTTCTCTTCCTCCTCCTTCTCTCCTCCTCCTCCCTCCTCCTCCTCCTTCTTCTTCTTCTTCTTCTTCTTCTTCTTCTTCTTCCTCTTCTTCTTCTCTTCTTCTTCTTCTTCTTCTTCTTCTTCTTCTTCTTCTTCTTCTTCTTCTTCTTCTTCTTCTTCTTCTTCTTCTTCTGTTTCTGACGAATCTTCTACACAAATGCCAAGTTGATATTCCTAAAATACAAACCAGGCATGTGACCCATCCTCCCACACCCTGGAAGAAAAATAAAATTGTCTGTGAATCACTATTGTCTCTAGGATAGAATACAAACTTATCCTGGCATTTGAGCAGATAAGAAGTACAGAAAATAGAATGAAAGGCCTAGAGTCAGGAAGGCTCATCTTCCTGAGTTCACACCTGGACAAGCATACTACCTGTCCTGTTTGCCTCACTTTCTTCATCTTAAAATGAGCTGGAGAAAGAAATGATAAACCAATCCATTTTCTTTGCCAAGAAAATTCCCGATGGAGTCACAAAGAATTGGACACTACAACAATCCTGACATTTAAAGTTTTCCTACATTAAAGTCTCATTTAGCTTTTGTCTATCTTTCAAGTCATTTCATAGCACTCACCTTCCCACATACTCCATTCAGGCCAAACTGACCTGCTACTTACTCAATTCCTTTGATTGGATGTTTGATCTGCAATCTCTGTATCTTTGCACAAAGGATTTCCTGGTTTAAAAGAAACTATTCAATAGCACCTAGCTTAGAATTCCTATAAGGAATTCCTTCAAAGCCATATAGGGCCAGGCCAGCACCTATATAAAATCTTTATTGGTTCTATAAGTTATTCACACCTGTTGCCTTTAGAAATACATTTCATCACTTTTTAAGTGCTTTGTATTTACTTAATTGTGTACATGTTTTATATCTATCCTGTTTCAGTATAAGGGCAGAGACTATTGTTTTTTGTTTTGGGGAGAAAGTGGAGTAGGAAAGGATAATTTGGGAATATGGTTGCTACCTGAACTGGCTATGTCCGGGAGAGGCTTTGCAGAGGGGTTTCAGGTTAGCAAGAGAGAGAATGAAGGTCATCTGGATGAGCAGAAAGACTGAAAGGCTGAGTAACAGACATTGCGGAAGGCAGAAACTTGCTCCACTTCACAATTTCACCTGGGGATGACTCAACAAAACAGCCTCCATTCTCAGAAAGGGTGAGAAACCTTTTTCATTCTGTTCTATGGGAGGAAGACAGGCAATATGTCTCCTGTTGCCATCACTTTTACTTGACATTGGCAAAGAGGCTTTGTTTGCCCCCTTAAGTCCCTCTGACATGTTCCATTTTATCATTTCACACACCTTTTTCCACAGGGATGGCAAACTCTTTGTTCTCCTCTGTTCTGTACCCACTTGTTACCGATCACTTCCCTTTCTTTGCTCTCCTGCTTTTCATCTCCCTGAAGAAAATACAACCTGAACTTCCCCATGAAACCTGATCCCTATTAAAGCCAAAGTCAAGTGAAATGGATGTGAGGCAAGCTACTGAATTTTTTTCAAGCTACTGGTCTGATTTTTTTGGTTTGTTTGTTTTATTAGGACTATCTTCTGAGTTTCTTCACCTTGGAGTTCCCTATGTCAATGAAGGAAAGGTGAAGGAAATAAACATTTAATTAGGGCCTTCTATGTATCAGGCAATGTGCTAAGTACTATTACAAATATCATTTAATTTAATCCTCACAGCAACCCTGGGAGGTAGGTGCTATTATTATTATTATGATTTCATAGTTGAGCAAACTGAGGCAGACGGACTTGTCCAGTGACTTGTCCAGGGCCACACAGTGAGTGTTTGAGCCTCGACTGTGCCCAGTGTAGCATCCATCATACAACCTAGTTGGCTCCAATGAAATCACAGGTCCAGTCCTTGCACTTCTCTCTATCCCCTGAGTCAAAGAGTCGTAGACTAAGAGTCAAGGTCCGTATTATACAGTCAGATCTATCTCTTATGGGCGTTGTCACCTTGGAAAAGCATTATTCTCTCCATCAAAATACAACCTCCTTGAAGACAAGGACTGTCACGTCAGCTCTTCTTTGTATCAACAGTACTTAGCACAATGTCTTGTACATAGTTAGTACTCAATAAATTATTGCAATATATCTCTTCTCTGTCTCTTTCTCTCTTTGTCTCTTCTCCCTTAGTGTCTGAATGTCTCTGTCTTTCTGTCTCTGTCTGTCCCTCTGTCATTGAAGATCTCTGCCTATTTCTATCTCTGTCTCTGTCTCTCTCACTCTCTTTCTTTTTCTCTCTCTTCTGGTTGATGAGATTCAGGTCCAGAATAAATGTTCTTCTCATTGCTTTCTCTACCTTTTGAAGGATGGAATTATCATTAAGGCAAGCCAAGAAATTATTATATTCTTTGCTTTTGGCAGAGAGGAGCTTCAGCAGATGTCCAGATAATTGAAGTCCCCTGTCACTATTATATCATGCTTCCATGACAGGCACAGGCCTGTGCAGCAGCTCATCTCATTAGAGAGTACACCTAGGGAATTTTATTTTATTTTTCAAGATGAACATAAATTGAATATTCAATTATAAAGGATATTATTTTATTCATCTAACTAAAGAAAATAAAACTGAAGTGAACCTACCAGTTATTTTTAAATTAACAACTCAGCTCTACTTTGAAAAAATACAAATTTTGCAAGGGGCTCCTTTTAATCAACTCTTCCCCTTTCCATAAAACACAGAATTATCCTTCCAGCCTCATCTTCTTGGATGAAAAAGCAACTTCCCAACTGGATCTTGATCTTGCAGCCCCACTCCTTTTTCTTGAAAAGCCTGCCGTAGAGTTTAAGAACTGGTTACAAAATGTGAATCCTTTTCAAATTTAAATCTTCACCTGTTTTGATGGTTTGCCTAGACCAACTAGAACCCCAGATCCATATAGGCTTTAACACAGAAAACAGAATGCCTTGGAGTGCCAAAGGAAGGAAAAATTTGAGTGGCTTTTTCCTTTCCCAAGTTGCAGCCTGATGGAGTACCTGGGCAGGAGTGGAAGCCTCCTTAGGGCAGGAAGGGAGAGGATCAACTCTCCTCCCTAAAAGATCTGAGCTCTGCCAAACAGAAGTAGTCCAGAGAAGATCAGGCTGAACTGAAGAGAGCCTAGAAGAGGCTGGAGAAGTAGATTTGACAGCTGAAATACCTAGAGTGCCCCAGTGATTAGGAAAGCTCTCCCCTCCTTTGCATCCTGGGTAGCCTGAACACAGCAAGAGAGTTGTTGCCACATTAAGCTGTGCTTGGGCACATCTGGCAGAGCCCACAGAATGACAACAGTGCTAGCTTTATGGTCTGCTTCCTAAATGTCTTATTTATTTCTTTCACTCACTTTCAAAGGCAGTTCTTTGGTGATTCAGTGGATTAAAATGCTGATCTTGGCATTAGGAAGACCTGGGTTCATATCTAGCCTCAGAAACTTTATAGCTGTGTGACCCTGGGTAAGACAGTTCAGCTCTACCTACTTCAATTTTGTCATCTGTGCAATAGGAATGATAATGATAGCCTGTCCCTCCCAGTATTGTTGTGAACATAAGATTGTTGTGAGATAATATTTATAAACCATACTCAAGTATTAACAGCATATAGTGATTAGGTAGTATTTTTTTTTAATGATTCGTTTTTCTCATTCTTGGATTTCATTATATTGAAATGCTTTCATGTACACTACTATTCTGACCCTCTGTTATCCGTCCTGTTCCTTTTGAGTTAAGTTTGTATTTCCATGGTCATAATATATAGATCCTATCTCTTCAATCATAGTGATTACCTCAGATGTCAAATATGCCTCTTGGAGTCAGACTCTCTAATTTATACTCCTTGCTGCACATACTCTGTCTTTACACTTCAGAGGAATGGCTTTTATCATTGCTTCCTCTCTTGGATTTTGTGTCCCCGTGAGTTTCCAAGCACCTCTGCTTACTTTCATTTTCCTACATTGGAGCATACAGCATGACACAGGCATGTACTGATCTAGGAGTCAAGAAAACTTGTCCGTATTTGGATCCCACTTTTGTACTGTCTCTGTGGCCAGTGACAAGTTACTCCATCATTATAAACCACAGTTCTTTATTTCAAATGAGATGAAACACATTTTAAATACCATTTATTATTGTATCAATGGTATTCTATCATGCTGTAAATATATTGGCAGTTTTACCCCTTCTTCCTTTTCAGTATAAATCCCTTTTGATTAAACCTTCAAGCATCCTATCAGACATATTGTGAACATGTCCTTGTTAGGTACACTCCATCCTTGGTCAAGAAGTCGTCATTTGTATATTTAACCCATGGTCCAGAAATACATTTTCTCTTCTCATATATGGTCTTTCACATTGTGACTTTCCCCATCACAGTTTAAATATATTGGTAAAGGAAATTAAATGGAAATGTTTTGGAAGTTTTACAGAAATTGCAAATGACATGTAAAGGCCAACAGATGACATGGAAAAAGTTTAGAAACTCAGAAATGCATTAAACATATGTATAGTATTATGTAATAATAATATATTTTATCTTTTAATACTATAATAATTTAGACTTTTTCTCTGGTTTAAAGGGAAGGCCAAAAAGTTTTACGTGGATTTTCTAGATCATACAAGCACCACATCTCTAATCCCCATGATATCGAAAGGATAATTATCCTATCTTCTTAAATAGCTATTCATTTCCCCTTTTCTTCTTTTTCTTCTTTCTTTTTTTCTTTCTCTTTTTCTTCTAAAGCCTTCCTTTTGGTGAGTAGTAAAGATCAAAATACCAACAAGTGTATGGTCTTCAACTTCTGGATCTAAACTGAAATCTCAGCAACGTTTTTGTTTTTGTTTTTGTTTTGTTTTGTTTTTATTTGTTTTGGGTTTTTAGTTTTTATTCCTCTTGATAGCTGTTCAACCAATCACTGGAAATGTTTAGGAATGACCAAGTTTGACAAGTCTTCAGAAAGTACTCACCATGAACCTTCCAGGTTTACAAATATTTGTCTCAATACTTCTCAGCAGATAGTCCTTAGCACACTTGAATGAGAAATCTCTCACCTATAGCTTTTATTCCTTCAAAACACATCATTCTTTTGAGACCAAGAAGATGTTTTCTCCTTAGAGAATATGGCTCTCTTTACATTGAGGTGAATGTAATTTTTTCCTGGCTTTAAGGGTTCAGTGTTTGTTTTTCTTTCCTTTCTCCTGTATGTCATGGTCTTCTATTTCCTAATTCTCTGAGATTCCCTTCTGCCTCTTCAAATCCTTTTTTCCCTCCATATCAAAGAATTTCCTTTTTTTTTTTTGAGGAATACTTAATTCTCTATGATAACCTGGACAGTGGAGAGGCATTTTCAAGTGCCCTTATCTACTTTTCTGGGAGGGAGGTTAGCCTTTGATTTGAACACAGACAAAAGTGCCTTGGCAAAAAGAAAACATCATATGCTCTGATTATACCACTGTCAAATTCCTCATGGTTTCCATACTTTTTGGAAGCAAGAAGCAAGCAATCAGTATAATTATTTATGAAATGCCTACTATGTAACAAATGTTGTGCATTGTGTTAGTCCTTGCCCTCAACGAGTTTACATTCTACTTGAGGAGACAATACATAAATACAAAGGCATGACCACCTCATCTAGAAGCAGTAAGAATGGCTTGCATCTGCATAGACTTCTGGAATTTGTAAATGTTTGCTCATCTCCAGAAGCAAGGAAATATTGCATAGTTTGGGCAGACAGGGGAAAGGAGACATTAACAGTTGGAAGGATAAGAGAAAGTATCACTAATAAACCTTTCTAGTCTTATGGCCAACCTGGTGAACCCTTCTAATTAGCATTTACTCATCTTGCTAATAATTTCCATGCCTTAGCTTTCTCCAACTTTGACCAACTTGAACTTTTACTTGGGGCCCATGAGCTTTGAATTGGTGAGTATTCATCATTTCTTGACTACCGCAGACCCATCATGATACTTCCTGGCAATCTTCATGCTGTGCCTCTGTAAGCATACCCTCCTTCCTCTTTGCTGTTTCTAGCCATTTCAAACATGAGTTCTGAGAACAGAAATTAAGTCAATTGTATCATACCTGAAAAGGGTATGTCATTAATTGCCTTATGATGCCAAATATCACTCCTCTGATTTTCCGGTACAAAACACTCTTCCTCGTATATGTTGCCTTTTTCTATTAGAATATAAGTTCCTTGAGGCAGGGACCATCTTGTTCATTTAGATTTATTTTCCAGCACATAACACTATTCCTGATACACAGTAACTACTTAATAAATCATTTTTCATTTATTCATTATTAATTTATTTCCCTTGCTCTAAAATGGACTTTCTTCATCTTGCCTTTGACAACCCCTATCTTCCTTCAGAACACAACTCAGTTGTGCTACAAATAATAGACAGACAGAAAGACAGATAGATAGATAGATAGATAGATAGATAGATAGATAGACAGATGGATAGATAGATATACAGAGAAACACTCAGACTAAATACTCATCACCAAGGCAGAATAATACAGTCCTGATTTTTTTTCCTAAACGTTAGCTGCTAGGTCACATTGCTGATACCTTGAATTTGAAGTTCTCTAGAATTCTTAATACTTTGCCACTTTAATTGCTTTCTAGATATGCTTTCATTATTCTGTAACTGTGAAATTGATTTATTTAGCACATGTACAGGAATACATGTACATTCAGCCTTATTAAATTTAATCTGGTAAGCATCTACCCATTATTGCAATTGCTCAAGATTGTTTTGGAGCTTGATGTTGTCATCCAATATATTAACTATTCATATTTGCTTTCTGTTGTTGGAAGATTCAATAAGCATGCCATCTATGTGATCATTTTCTGCAAGACATTGTTGACAAATATTAAATAAAATAAAGCTATACAGAGCCCCAAAATGCTGTATTTAAAACTCCTACCCACATTCATATCAATCTATTAATCAATACTTTTGGGGTACTGTAAGTTAACCAGTGACAAATTTATTGAACTATGTTATAATTTAGTTAATATAGACTCATCATGTCTATAACGAATTTGTGAGAGACTTTGTTAAATAGTTTACTGAAATCCAGATAAGCCATGGCTACATCAGTGCCTTAATCTATTAGTTTAATAGCTTAAAAATGAAAAAGGAAATTAATACAGTGAGATTTTTTCCACAATAATAATATTTATTTATGCTTTACAAAAAATGCTTCAGGTTTATTTCCCTACCACTCGTATATCTTCTTTTGAAATAAAGAAAAAAATTTGAGCAAAACTCAACTAATGAAGTGACTACATCTGATCTTAGATGGGGTATGCTCTAGCTATAGTCTTTCACTTCATTAATGAGAGTTTTGGTGGGAGGTGGGAATGAGTGGGTGGTATATTTCTTCTTCTTTTCTCCACAACCAAAACTGCTCATTGTCATTAATCTCCAGTTCAGAAATGTTTTAGAATTATTCCCCTTTACAATACTATTGGCATTGCTTCTATTCCCTTTGATCTTTATCAGTTAATAAATTCTTCTCATGTTTCCATAAATACTTTCCCATAAATTGATTAAATTTATTGTATACAAATTTAACTACAATAACAAAAAAAAAGTTCTTGACTGGGAAAACAATACTTATATAGAATACCTCTGATAAAATTCTGGTATCCAATAGCTATAAGGAAATGACAAATATAAAAACAGAAGAAGAATTTCCCACTAGATAAATGATGATGTAATAAATAATGGGAATAAACCATTCAAAAAAGAGGAAATGCAAACTATCAACAACCATATAAAAATGGGTCAAAAACTAATAAAATAAACCTAAATTAAAGTAACTTCATGTTTTGCCTTATATCCATCACCTTAGCATATCTGTTAAAAGTTGGCTATAATCAATTTTAAAATGGCTATGGGGACATAGTCACACAAATAGACTGTTGATGGGGTTCTGACTTGTCTAATTACATTGGACTAAGTTCTTCATATCCTTTTATGGTCTGTTACTGGGAATACATCCCAGTGAGGTCATGAGAGGGGGTAAATATTTCCTACAAATTGAAGTATTCAGAAAGGAACTCTGTGGTAGCAAAAAAAAAAGTCAAATGCAAAGTAGATGCCAGTCAATTGAAGAAGGTGAATAAATTGTGCTTTCTGAATATAATGGAATTTTATTACATGACTTGATCTTAGTGGACATACACAAATATGTCCTTATGTTCTTATACAAATCAAAACTTCTGTTTCTGAGTTCTCACTAACCAATTTTTAAATAATTCATTTTGCAAACAACGTCAACTTTACTACCTCTGATATAAAATATTTACCTTCTTCTACTCGTTTCAAAATCAGAATCCAATATATTTCTAATCCAGTGATACTTTTTCTCTTTTCTACTGTTCTCCAAAGGTTACCTCTTATGTTTCATCAATAATGTCTGACACTTTTTTTTCATGATCTTACTATGCAGTTCATCAAAAACAGATGACTTGAACTCATCGACACCAGCTAAGGTGATCTTAACTTAACTTAAGTTTCAGTTACCTATTAAGAATTTTTGTTCCTAATGTTCCTATTCTGAGCATCATTAAATCATATAGAGAAAGTTTCAGCAAAATAGGAGTTGAGTAATTCTTCCCTCTTTGTTATCCTTTTCTCATCCATGCCAAAAAGCTTAGCCATTCAGTGGTTTATTTCTTGACCTCAGTAACTTAAAGTGACCCCTTTTAAATTAATATTGTAGCTCAATTTTTAGCTTTTCTGATACACTATCTTTAACTGACAATGTGGCTTTTCTCTTGTCCTCTGTTATTTGCCCTTGTAATCATCTGTTGCACAACCTGGTGGAGGACCAAAGTCAAATTTTGCTTCCTTCCTAATATAACTAAGAACTAGTTTTATTTAAATAGGTATATGCACAGTACCTATTCTATTGTGAGTAATAAATAAATCATAACTGACCTCATTTAAAGAATGCAAGACTCTCAAGGGAAGCACTTCAAACGTGAATTTGTTACAGGCAATAAATACTTTTCAGGGAATGGCTTTAAGAGGAACAAATCTCATGATATTTCCAGTCTTCATTGCTTAATCACTCAATAAGCACTTATAAAGTCCATCCTTTATGTGCCAATATCAGAGACTTCCCAAGAGAATATATGCCTGAGAGAAATCATTCTGCCTGCATTAGAAGGGCAGTTTGGGGTGCGAATATAGAAGAAAGGCCACAATTTGTTGGCTTAATGAGATAGTCGTGACCTTGATCTTTTTTTAACTAGCTGACAGTCACTTCCCTTTCGCTGGCCTTCATTCCCATGTTATCACAGAATCATTATTCAGTTACCAGTATTATGCCTTGCACATCCCACTCCCAAGTAGGCAGCCAGAGCCAATCATTCACATCTGCTATACCTCAAGGAAGATCTGCTGCCTGCCGCACTAGACGTTGTAGGTGATACATAATGCCCACCTTTAAGTAACTTACCTTTGGATTGGGGAATTGAGCCCTACAGGAAATAATGCAAGTTGTAGAACAGCTGAGTTGGAGGGGACCTTGGAGATCAGGTAGTTCAATTCCTTCATTTTAATGGTGAATAAACAAAGACCAAAAGAAGAGATGTGAATTGCCCAAGGTCACACAGAACAATAAGAAAGTACACATAGTAACTAGAGAATACTAAAAGGAGCAATCATAGTGAGACTGGATTTAGGGATGGCTGGCTGGATGAAGTGAATCTTTGGTGAAGTAGTGGCAAAAATTCCAAAGGTCATCTCATCCCTGTAAGACATGTGCCAAGGTGTGGAGGTGAGAAAAACAAAATGCATGTAGTGGGAGATTGAGCTGCTTAGAGTAATGGTAGTAAAAAGATTGAACTTCAATTGTAGCCTTGTGACCCATAGGATTCAGTTCAAGTCAAATGAACAAGCCCTCATTAAGTATCTATGACATACAAGGAATTGTTTGAGGTTCTTCGAAATGCTTTGATGGTTTCTAGCTTTAGTTAGAAGCTAGTGAAAATGTGAAATTATGTTTCTAACCAATGGAGGAATGGAGAAAGGACTAGAAGTAGTCATTCTTTAATCATCAAGGCAATTTGTATTTTGGCTTTGCTATTATTATCCCCATTTTACAGATGAGAAAACTGCAGCAAAGAGGTTAATTGAATTGTCCAGGGTCACACAGGCTGAAGTTGAACTCAGATCTTCCTGTCTTCAGGCCCAGAGCTCTAGTCACTATGGTGTCACCCAGCTGATGGGAGTTAAGAACTTTTTTTTTTCCTTCTGATGAGATAGAGAACACCAAGTCCTTGCAATCTACTCTGTTATTGCTTCTAAGATCCTTCACACATTATCACTCACCTTGTGGTTCACTGTCATTTGGTCTGCTTATATAACCTGAGAACCTATGGGCCTTTCCTCCCACTTTAGAAAAACACCCTTAGGACTTCCAGGTATTTCCTTCCGCCGTGCAGCTGAACTGTCTTTTATGTGTTGTCTCTCCAACACATTGTAACTTTCTTGCCAGTAAGGATGGCCTCGCGTTTTCTACTTATATCCCCAGGGCTTAGCACTGTCCATGGCACATAATAAGCACTTAGAAGTGATTTTTCTTTCATTCATTCGTTCACTTACTCATGCATGTATGAATTCTCTGCTTCCAGACAGCTGTGTCTATGCATACAGTACCATCTATGCCCCATTACCTTTCATGGGTGCTAAGTCAGCATATTTGTGATGAAATGGAAATTTCAGGTCCATAGCCTCTTTCTATCCTCAGGGATATGTATGTTGTTGGCCTGATTCATGCATCTATTTCCCTATGGTTTATTTAAGAGAGTTTCATTGGATTTCTTGCATATTGTGCCGCTTGGGTGTACAAAATATTGGCAATACTTTATAATAAGTACCAAATCATTATTATGCACTTTGGTGTTCATCATAATACCATTAATCATCATAATTTCACTGAATGTATTCACATGGATGAAGTAAGTAATTCCAAAGACAGTTATATTCATGAAACTTTTCCATTTATCATTGTGCCCTCACCTTTCAAAGCACAGTCTATAAATGAAAGGGTGAAATTGCTCCACATTAGCATCAAGAAGCCTTTATGGAGTGTCAGGAGGCATAGTCAGATTCTAGTCTTCTCACAATTTGATTCGTCCTTTGCCTCAATCCTATTTCCTCTCCAATGTCCCTTCTCCCTTCCATAATGTCCATTTTCTTTTGTGCTGCCCGCTGGCTGCTCAGAAGCCTTCCCTGAAATCAGGGATGCCATTCTTAGGAAAGCATCCTTATGTTCCAGCTCTGTATCATTCTCTTCTTCTTTCTGTCAGAAAGACTCTAATAAGGTAATTCACTATTGCACTTATTCCTCTTAAAAGGCATTTATAAGCTAACAGGATCAGAGCCCTAACCAAAGGAAATGAAGCTATAATGAAATTTTGAGCACTGAGGCAGGCTGAAGAGGGAAAGTACTTTTGTACAAGGCGAGGCTATTCTGGTGTCCTCATATCACATTAAATAGATAGCATGTATATACTTAAAGTCCTCCCTGAAAGATCTTAGGTATGAAGTCAAACTAAGCAGATGGTCCCTACCCTCCATCCATTTAGCATTTAAAGATATGGATATATACAAATGGCCTAGAAAAATAATCTCTACTTTTCCAGGTTTATATAAGGTGAAGAGTCTAGTGGAATCAGCTGTTGTTTCTAATTCATTAGAGAAACCTTCATAGAGAATGTGATATTACAGGAATTAAATGAATAGTTTTTATTACACAAATTGAGGTTTACATTTACAAATTAAATGAATAATTTTTATCACACAAAGTGAGGTGATGTACCTTGTACAAACATTATTTTGCAGATGAGAAGTAGAGTCAACTGAAGTTAAATGACTTGTACAGCTGGTAACAGACAGAGGGGATTTAAACTCAGGTTTACTAAATCTAAGACTTTCTATTATGGCACATTATCTTGCCTAAAAGTAGCAAGAATGTACATTCCTTCAGAGCAGAAAATCTTTCGGGAATTTTTTTTTATCAGATAATAGATGATACCAGTCTGGATAACATGGCAGCTTTCCAGCAAGGTCATTGGAGATGGGAGGTGGCTACCTGATCCTAACCTGGATTCCTCCATCTTATCAGATGCCCTCATGATGAAGGTAAGTAAAAGAATCAAATTGATATCTAGATTCTGAACCCAGGGAAATTCAGAAAAGAGTCATAAAGAGCATGTTATTTATGTCCCCAGCACCTAGCAGAGTATTTGGCATGGTCAGGGAGGGGGAGGAATTGGTGATCATTAGCATGTTGCAAGGGCAGTGGCTAGACCTAGGACCTTTGGAGGAGGCGCTATCCCTTACCTGGAGTGACCATACCCACCACAGTGTCATCTGCACCATTCACCACTTCAGCTGAATTTGCCCTGAGCGTGAGAATTCCAAATGACAGCTCCTGTTTTCACCAGGGAGTTGTATTCACTATTGCTCTTTCTGTGAAAGGGTAGATTGTTCTCAGATTTTAGTAGCTACTATCCATGTATTTAAGATTGTGCAAATGTAAACTAGCCTGGGAATTTGGAGATCTGGGTTTTAATTTGGGCAGAAGCGTGCCACTTGTGGGGCTTAGACCCAGTAACCACTTCTCTGTGCTTTCATTTGCTCATCTGTTAAACAAGGAGGAAGGACCAGATGATCTCTAAGGTCATTTCCAGCTCTCACATTTGGGATTCCATGAATCATTAGCATCATTGATTCTTCTTTGTTATGACAGTAATCAGTAGTTCCTTCCTGGATTACTTGAAGTGTTTTTGAAAGGTTTATGGCTTATTCCTGATGTAGATAAATGTTTTTAGAATCCTTGGTTTTGCCTTTCATGAATAAAAAGGTGATTGAACAAAGCATGCATTCATCATTCCGTTTATCGCCCCGAAACAACAAGTGTAATTTATAAACCAATAATACTTTGGGGAGTGTTATACACATGTTTGAAAAGAATGGCGCAAATTAATGCAGGACTGAGATGAAGCTAATCCAGCCAGCCCCAGAGGAAGTGCAGGCAGCTAGACCAAAGTGGTGAGGTGGATAAGTTTTTTTGTCTTTTTTTAATCAGATAATAGATGACACTAGTCTGGGTAACATGGCAGCTTTCCAGCAAGGTAACTGGAGATGGGAGATGGCTACCTGATCCTTACCTGGATTTCTCCATCTTATCAAATGCCCTCAGGATGAAGGTAGGTAAAAGAATCAAATTGATATCTAGATTCTGAACCCAGGGAAATTCAGAATAGTGTCATAAAGAGCATGTCAGAAGGCCTCCATCATTTTAAGTACTTTTCAAGACAATGTGAATGTTACCATATTTGAAAAGTTTAGAATAAGGCCATGCAGAGAGTACTATGATAATGATGTGGAAAGACTATATCTTAGAAATGTGAAGAACTATATAACAATTATTTTTATTTTAACAAATATTTATTAAGTACCAACTGCACACAAAACATTGTGTATAAGCCCTGGGGGAGAAACAGAGTTTAAATTATATAGTTGCTGGCTCTGTAGAGCTTATACTCTAGTAGGAAGACATTATGACAACATCATATAACTAAAATACATAATATTTCATGAGAAGTACATTAAAAGTGGGAAACAAAGCACTGATAAGAGCTGGAGGGGAATAAAATCTCTTATTAATAGATAACCTTTGAATTGAGCACTCAATCAGATTTTTCCTCTTCCCGAGAATATACTCCTCTTTCTCTTCTGCTTATCCAAATACTAGTTTTTCTGGAAGTCTTAGTGGAAGACCCCCTCTACCTAAAGCTTTCCTTAATTATTCCACCATTCATAGGTCCCACTCTGCTGTATATTACAACACAGTACTAAATAATTGAGCCTTCACAACAATATGTATGCAGAAATCACCTACTCAACAACCATACCCTACCCCAGATATAGCCAAGAGTCAGGTAGAGTGTTGCTAGCGATATACATTTCATTACTTTTTGTGCTGAAACTAGCTCTGCTAAGGATTTTTTCTTAATCAGCTCAATTATGTATTAGCTCACGTATTATTCATTTATTAATCTTACACGTGCTTTCAAGTTTCAAAAAGAGAATTTTATTTACAATCTGACAGTATCCTGCCAACCATTTGGAAGCTCCTTTAATATATCTGGCATATAATACACACATACATAATTTAATAAATGTTTGACAACTTCCACTCAGTTCTCTTAAATATAAATTGATGAAAAATGTTCATAAGAATAACAACTCAAATGTATATATCATGCAATGGGTTCCTGGTAATGCTCAGACCTCCCTTAGTTTACTTGGCTGAGGTAATCTCTCCACTTGGAAGACTCTAAAGAAGTGCCTTGGAGAAATTCTGGTATATGTGTGGACATTCTGTAAATGGTTCTAATCGTTAAACCACGTTTGAAGAGAAAGCTTTTTTGTTTGGCTTCTGAGGCATTCCAAGAGCTTCATTAGCTTTTAGCTGCTGCTTCTTGGTCTCATTCACTGCTTTGGCTATTATTTGGTGGCTCCTTTGCTCATGTCATCTGGTCAAAGAGTGTGCTGTAATAGGAAAGAGCTTAGGAAGGAGCATTTAAGAGCTCCTTTAGAGTAGAAACTGACTCATCTTTTATCTGTGAATCCTCCATGTCAGAGTAGGTATTCAATAAATGCCAACAATTACAAATAATTCAAAGAAGCACAATAGGACTTATGTGAACTGATTAAAAGGGAAATAAGCAAAAAGAAGAAAACAAGATGCACAAAGGAAGATAATTTTCATATATGTGGAAAGAATAAAAAAAAAAGAAACTGAGCATCATGCAATTATAAAGATCAAGGAGGGCCCTAAGAGAAGTTTAGAAGATAAACTTTCTTCATCTCTTAGTCATGGTTGGGAACGAAGGGTATAAAACATTAAATAGATCGCCAGATTTATGTGTTGTTCATTTTTGGTCAACTATTTTTTTTCTCCTGTTTTATCTTTTGTTATAAGTGCTTGCTTGGTGGAGGTTTTACATATTCAGAAAAAGAAGAAATCTATATCTATATCTATATCTATGTATATTTGTGTGTGTGTGTGTATGTGTGTATACATACATACATATTTTATTTTAAATGCTGGTTAGAAGAGAACCAAGAGGAGAATTCTACTGAAATCTCAATTGATTGTGAATTGGTGAACAGGACATTGGATTTGGAGTCAGGAAGCCCTGACTTTGAATCAACTATATAGCCTTTATCAGGTGACAATTTCTCTCAGCCTCAGTTTCAATGGCTGTAAAGGAAAGATAATAATAATTCCCACTTCATAGTGTTGTTGTGATGAAATAATGAAATCATATTATAAAGTTCTACATAAATATTAACTTTTATTATTACAGATTATAGAATGGAAAAATGTTTTAGGGACATAGGGTTATAAATATGAAGCTGAAAGGGATTTGCTAAATCTCTTCTAGTCTCAGCATCTTGATCTTTACAAACGAAAAGAGTTTCTTTACTTCAAGTACATTTTTTTAGATGAGGAGAATGCTTTTACCATGGTTTTCATCAGTGTGGATACTTTTCCCTTCTTGCAGATTGTCATCTTCTCTACACAGTCTTAGGAAACTGAGAAGAAAATGAGTTGCCCATGGCCACACAGCTATTATGTATCAGAGGCTCGACTTAATCTTAGGTTGTCCTGAATCTAAGGCTAGGATTCCAACCACTATGCAAAACTCTGACATTCTCAAATGCAAAACTTAAAATAAATTTGTGATTTCTTGGCACCACTTTTGACAACTCAGGTCAGGGATGTACTGGAGCCAGTTCATAGCATATCATGAAAACTGATTGCTAAATTTTCACATGAGCATCTACATCTCTGAAACAGGCAAACACTTGAAAATCAGGGCTTTATTGCTGTTGTTGTTTTTCCTAGACTTTGAAAAGTAACAGGGAATATAATGATGTAAATTAAACTTAAAAAATGTGTCTTATGAACATTTATTTTTCAGAGTCAATCAGTCAATAAACATTTTTTGAGCACTAAATGCTGCCTACTGTGCTAAGCACTGGGGAAGAGGAGGAGAAGAAGAAAGAGGAAGAAGACAGCAACAACAACGATGATGATGACAATGAGAAGAACAAGAAGAAGAAGAAATAGAGTCTTATTCTTCTACACTGATTCAGGTGAAGGACAAATTGAGACACTAAGATTGAAAGATCAGGCAGAGCCCACAGCTGTGAAAAGAAGCTTTCGAACTCTGAGCTCTAAGTGATAACACCAAGTCACTAGATTATGTACAGATCCAGGGCATCTTAAGATGAAGAAAATAAGTAAGGGTTTCTCTCCTTGAAGATATAAATCAGAATGATGGAAAAGGTAAAAACTCATAACACTTAAATCTTCATTTTAAGAGGCACTAAATTGTACCTAGGCAATTATTGCTTTAAACTTTGCTTGATAAGATTATCTCATATTAGACTTATTTTTTTTCCCATATATTAATGAAAAACTTCTATTAGAAAGTTTAGGACAAAATGCATGTTTACTTGTTCAAACTACATGGCCAAATTTAAGGTCAATGCCAAGCACATTGCCTTGAACAATACATATACCTAATGAATTATGTTTGTTGAAATGAATTGAAATATACAGCATCTTGCAAAGTCCTGATAAATATTAGTTCAAAGCAGCATTTTGTAACTTCCAGTTTAGTTGTTAGAATCAACCATAGAGTTGGAAGAACCATTTGCAATCATTTAATTTAACTCTCCTTTGATAAAGGAAGAAACTGAGGCTCATAAAGGTTAAGTATACAAGACTATATATATGTTTAGTTAAGGTGAAGAGTTGGGAGTAGAACCAGGACCTACAGATTCTCCACCTACTCTTTTCACTATAGTGTGGTTGCCATTCCCCAAAGGTCATGTTTAGAGGTAGAAGTGATATTAGAGGCAATCGAATTTAAATCCCTCATTTTACAGATAAAGAAACTGAGGCACACAGAGGTTAAGCAACTTACTCACAGTCATGTACCTAGTGTCCGAAGTTGGATTTGACTCCAAATCTTCCTGCCTCCAACTCTAGTGACCCTTCCACTTTCCACATGACATGCTGAGTTTCCATGGTAGGAATTATATCTATACCTCAGCAGACACCCATAAAACCTCTGGAGGTAGGTGAGCCCATCAAGTTTTGGCTAATGTGAAAAGAGCCAGGGGAGTGTGGTGGAAATGATCTAGTCAGGGACTAGAGCATGCACTTAAAGAAAAGGAAAGACAGAAAGAAGACACAATATTATGAGCATGTAGAGAACCTGCTTCTGAACCCACAGTGCATTTCTTTTTCTTTTTTTTAATGAGACTGTGATAGTAAGGCTATGCCTCTGGGTTGTAGCAGGCTCATGAAGGGAATGAGGAAGAATGAAAGACTGGAGGCATGCCTGGAGCAGGGCAGTCAGGAGATGGGACTGACTAGGAGGGGAATCAGCAACCAAATTCTTGCTAGTGGCTACTCTTAAGGCAGAGAGGGTGAGACCAATTGAGTTACCCAGATTGTGAATCCCACAACTAGCTGGACTTTGACTCTATAGAAGACCACGAGCTTAAAATTCTACTAGAAAATCCATGGTAAACCCAGCACTGCAGATGCTTGTTAACTCTGAGGGCACCTAGGGATGTTTGTAAGCTGTCTTCCAATGGCAACAACAGATAGGAAGGTCTGAGTTTAAATGTGTAACTCAGGTACAGGAATGTATGGGTTTGGTCCATGCTTATAAATTGGCTAAGGCCTGTCTGAATCTGAGGGGAGTCATGGGCAAATATCACGGATATAATAGATTTAATAGATTTGATTATTCCTACTTATTCCATCAGTCCTGAGAAAAAAAGTTGGTTGTGGGCAAACCATATGGTAGTTCCCCATACCCTTCCAGACTTCTTAAACCCTACACCTCCCCATTTTGAATGAGACATTCCAGTTCCTGATTCTGGGAATCATCACTGGATGTCGCCATGCCTGAAATGTTCTCCCACCTCATCTCCAGCTTCTGACTTCTCTAGTTTCTCTCAAATACCAGCTAAAATCCTACCTCATACAGGAAGCCTTTTCCCAGTCCCCCTTAAATTTAATGCTGTTGTTCCGTTGATTAGTTCCAATTTACCCTGTCTATGTCTTGTTTGTCCATACTTGTTTGCATGTTGACTCCCCCATTAGACGGTGAATTCCATGAGAGCAGGAATTGTCTTTTGCCTTTCTTTGTTTCCCCATAATAGGGGAACATAATAGGCGCATAGTAAATATTATTGAGTGATTGACTGGACGCTTAATTTTCAGAAATGTATATGCTCCATAATAGGGGAACATAATAGGCGCATAGTAAATATTATTGAGTGATTGACTGGACGCTTAATTTTCAGAAATGTATATGCTGGTGGGACATCATAATAGGCTAGAGATATAGCAATAAAGAATGGAGCTTAGACATTTGTGATTGAATAGTTCTTCCCTTTCTGGGCTCTGCCTCTCCTACAGTATTTTAGGAAAGCTCAATTACAATTCACTTCACTCCATTCCCCACAAACTCCATGGTGGTCTTACAATAAATTTGGACAATTCCCAACACTCAGAGGAAGGATTCCAATAGAATTCTAATAGAAAAGAATAGAATATTATTCAGTCGTATCTGATTCTTTGTGACCCTATTTGGATTTTACTTTTTTTTTTCTTTTTAAATTTTTTTAAATTTTTTAAAAAAATTAATTTATTTTGATTTATCAACAATCACTTCCATATGTTTTTACGTTGAAAATTTTTCTCCCCTTTCTTCCCCCCCTCCCCAAGATGGCACACATCTGATATAGACTTTACATTTACATACCCATGAAACAGATTTTCACATTAGTAAAGTTGTAAGTAAAAATTAAAACCAATAGGAGGAACCATCAGAAAGATGAAACAAAACTCAACAGAAGGTAAAAATAAGTGATAGCTATTCGACTTCCATAGTTCTTTCTTTCGATGTGGGCAGCATTTTCCATCCTGAGGCCTCTGGAAATGTCTTAGATCCTTGGAATGCTGAGAAGGGTTCAGTTTAACAATCTTAGTCATTGCATAACGTGGCTGTTATTATGTACAAAGTCCTCTTGGTTCTGCTCACTTCATTCAGCATCAGACCATATAGGTCTTTCCAGGTTTTTCTGAAGTCAGCCTGTTCATCATTTCTTATAGCACAATAGTATTCCATTACATTCATATACCACAACTTGCTCAGCCATTCCCCAATTGATGCACATCCTCTCAATTTCCAATTCTTTGCCACCACAAAAAGAGCTGCTATGAATATTTTTGTACATGTGGGTCCTTTTCCCATTTGTTTGATCTCTTTGGGATATAGCCCTAGAAGTGCTATTGCTGGATCAAAGGGTATGCACATTTTTGTAGCCCTTTGGGCATAGTTCCAAATTGTTCTCCAAAATGGTTGGATCATTTCACAACTCCACCAACAATGTATTAGTGTTCCAATTTTCCCACATCTTCTCCAACATTTATCATTTTCCTGTTTTGTCATGTTGGCCAATCTGATAGGTGTGATGTGGTACCTCAGAGTTGTTTTGATTTGCATTTCTCTAATCAATGATTTAGAGCATTTTTTCATATGACTATAGTTGGCTTTAATTTCTTCATCTGGCAACTGTCTGTTTATATCCTTTGACCATTTATCAATTGGGGAATGGCTTGTGTTCTTATAAATTTGTCTTAATTCTCTATATATTTTAGAAATGAGGCCTTTATCAGAGAGACTGGTTGTAAAAATTCTTTCCCAATTTTCTACCTTCCTTCTAATCTTAGTTGCATTGGCTTTGTTTGTGCAAAAACTTTTCAATTTAATGTAATCAAAATTATCCATTTTGCTTTTCATAATGTTCTCTATCTCCTGTTTGGTCATGAATTCTTCTGTTCTCCATAGATCTGATAGGTAAACTATTCCTTGTTCTCCCAGTTTACTTATGGTATCAGCCTTTATATCTAAGTCATGAACCCATTTTGACTTTATTTTGGTATATGGTGTGAGATTTGGGTCTATGCCTAGTTTCTGCCATACTCTTTTCCAGTTTTCCCAGCAGTTTTTTTCAAAGAGTGGGTTCTTATCCCAGAAGCTGGGGTCTTTGGGTTTATCAAATAATAGATTACTATAGTCATTGACTACTGTGTCTTGCATATTTAACCTATTCCACTGATCCACCTCCCTATTTCTTAGCCAGTACCAAGCAGTTTTGATGATTGCTGCTTTATAATACAATTTAAGATCTGGAATTGCTAGGCCACCTTCCCCTGCATTTCTTTTCATTAGTTCCTTTGATATTCTGGACCTTTTGTTTTTCCAAATGAATCTTGTTATTATTTTTTCTAACTCTATAAAATAATTTTTGGTAGTTTGATTGGTATGGCACTGAATAAGTAAATTAGCTTAGGTAGGATTGTCATTTTTATTATATTAGCTGGCCTACCCATGAGCAACTGATGTTTTTCCAATTATTTAGATCTGATTTTATTTGTGTGAAAAGTGTTTTGTAATTGTGTTCATAGAGTTCCTGGGTTTGTTTGGGAGGTAGACTCCTAAATATTTTATAATGTCTACAGTAAGTTTAAATGGGATTTCTCTTTCTATCTCTTGCTGTTGGGCTTTGTTGGTAATATATAGAAATGCTGATGATTTATGTGGGTTTATTTTATAGCCTGCAACTTTGCTAAAGTTGTTTATTATTTCAAGTAGTTTTTTACTTGATTCTCTAGGATTCTCTAAGTATATCATCATGTCATCTGCAAAGAGTGATAGCTTTGTTTCTTCTTTGCCTATTCTAATGCCTTCAATTTCTTTTTCTTCTCTTATTGCTAAAGCTAAGGTTTCCAGTACAATATTGAATAACAGTGGTGATAATGGACATCCTTGTTTCACCCCGATCTTATTGGAAATGCTTCTAGCCTGTCCCCATTACATATAATGCTTGCTGAAGGTTTTAGATATATGCTATTTATTATTTTAAGGAAGACTCCATTTATACCTATGCTTTCTAGTGTTTTTAATAGGAATGGGTGTTGTATTTTATCAAAAGCTTTTTCTGCATCTATTGAGATGATCATGTGGTTTCTGTTGGTTTTGTTGTTGATATGCTCAATGATGCTGATAGTTTTCCTAATATTGAACCAACCCTGCATTCCTGGTATAAATCCTACCTGGTCATAGTGTATTATTCTTGTGATAAGTTGCTGCAATCTACTTGCTAGTATTTTGTTTAAAATTTTTGCATCTATATTCATTAGAGAAATTGGTCTATAATTTTCTTTCTCTATTTTGACTCTTCCTGGTTTAGGTATCAACACCATATTTGTATCATAAAAAGAATTTGGTAAGACTCCTTCTTCACCTATTTTCCCAAATAGTCTATATAGTATTGGAATTAATTGTTCTTTAAATGTTTGATAGAATTCACATGTAAATCCATCTGGCCCTGGAGATTTTTTCCTAGGGAGTTCATCAATGGCTTGTTCAATTTTTTTTCTGAGATGGGGTTATTTAAGTATTTTACTTCCTCTTCGGTTAATCTGGGCAATTTATATTTTTGTAAATATGTATCCATTTCACTAAGATTGTCAAATTTGTTGGCATATAGTTGGGCAAAATAATTCCTAATTATTGTTTTAATTTCCTCTTCCTTGGTGGTAGCTTCCCTTTTCATTCTTGATACTAGTAATTTGGTTTTCTTCTTTCTTTTTTTTAATTAAATTAACCAAAGGCTTATCTATTTTATTGTTTTTTTCATAAAACCAGCTCTTAGTTTTATTTATTAGTTCAATAGTTTTCTTAATTTCAATTTTATTAATTTTTCCTTTGGTTTTCAATATTTCTAATTTGGTGTTTAGTTGAGGATTTTTAATTTGTTCTTTTTCTAGTTTTTTTAGTTGTATGCCCAATTCATTAATCTCCTCTTTTTCTATTTTATTTATGTAAGCATTTAGAGATATAAAACTTCCCCTAAGAACTGCTTTGCTGCATCCCATAGGTTTTGGTATGTTGTCTCATTATTGTCATTCTCTTGAATGAAATTATTGATTGTTTCTATGATTTGTTGTTTGACCCAATCATTTTTTAGGATTAGATTATTTAGTTTCCAATTATTTTTTAGTCTATCTTTCCATGGCCCTTTATTACATATAATTTTTATTGCATCATGATCTGAAAAGGATGCATTTAATATTTCTGCCTTTCTGCATTGGATTGTGAGGTTTTTATGCCCTAGTACATGGTCAATTTTTGTGTATGTGCCATGTACTGATGAGAAAAAAGTATATTCCTTTCTATCCCCATTCAGTTTTCTCCAGAGGTCTATCATACCTAACTTTTCTAATGTTCTATTCACCTCCTTAACTTCTTTCTTGTTTATTTTGTGGTTAGACTTATCTAGTGCGAGAGGGGAGGTTCAGGTCCCCCACTAGTATAGTTTTGCTGACTATTTCTTCCTGTAACTCCCTGAACTTCTCCTGTAAGAATTTGGATGCTATACCATTTGGTGCATATATGTTTAGTAATGATATTACTTCATTGTCTATGGTGCCTTTTAGCAGGATGTAGTTTCCTTCCTTATCTCTTTTGATTAGATCTATTTTTGCTTTTGCTTTGTCTGAGATCAGGATTGCTACCCCTGCTTTTTTTACTTCAGCTGAGCATAATATATTCTGCTCCAGCCTTTTACCTTTACCCTGTATGTGTCACTCTTTTTCAAATGTGTTTCCTGTAAACAACATATTGTAGGATTATGGTTTTTAATCCATTCTGCAATCCATTTCCTTTTATGGGAGAGTTCATCCCATTCACATTCACAGTTATGATTACTATCTGTGTCTTTTTCTCCATCCTTTTCCCCCATTTATGCTTTTCTTTCTCCTTTTTCCTTTCCCCTTCACTAGTGTTTTGCTTTTGACCACCTCCTTCAGTCCCTCCCCCTTTTATTATCCCTTTCCCTTTTCTTCCCCTTTACTCTTACTGCTCTTCCCTCCCTTCTTTCCCCCCTCTTTTCTTTCCCCTTTTCCCTCCTACTGCCTATAGGGCAAGTTAGATTTCTATACCTAACTGATTATGTTATGCCCTTCTTGAGCCAAATCTGATGAGAGTAAGGTTCAAACAATGCTCCCCCCCTTCTTTCCCTCTGCTGTAATAGGATTTTGTGTCTTTTCCTGTAATGTAATTTACCCTTGTCTGCCTCCTCCTTTCTCAGTACATTTTCTAAGATCAGATTGATCCACTTATTTGGATCCATTTAACCCACTTGATTAGATTTTTTTTTATCATTACATCAAAGTCAACTAATATCCACCCTCTTTATGTATACTCCTTTAACAAGGTGTAATAACAATACAGTTCTCAAGGGTTGCAAGTCATATTCCCTTGTAGGGTTTAAACACCCCCCCATTAACAACATATTGTATCCTTCTGTCCCATTTACCTTTTTAAGTCCTTCTTGAGTCCTGTACTTGAAGATCAAATTTTTTGTTGAGCTCTGGTCTTTTTATCAGGAAAGTTTGGAAGTCTCCTATTTCGTTGAATATCCACCTCCTCCCTTGAAAAATGATGCTCATTTTTGCTGGGTATTGATCCTTGGCTGCATTCCAAGCTCCTTTGCCTTATGGAATATCATGTTCCATGCCCTGGTCTTTTAATGTAGAAGCTGCAAGGTCCTGTGTAATCCTGACTGTGGTTCCATGATATTTAAATTGTTTCTTTCTGGCTGCTTGCAGCACCTTCTCTTTCATCTGGTAATTTTGGAATTTTGCTATATTTCTTGGTTGTCAATTTGGGATCTCTTTCAGGTGGTGATCGTGGATTCTTTCTATGGTTATTTTCCCTTCTGGTTCTAGGACTTCTGGGCAGTTTTCCTTTATGATTTCCTGAAAGATACTGTCCAGGCTCTTTTTTTCATCATGATTTTCAGGTAGTCCAATAATTTTTAAATTGTCTCTCCTGAGTCGATTTTCCAGGTGGTTGTTTTACTGATGAGGTATTTTACATTTTCATCTATTTTTTCATTTTTTTGTTCTGTTTGACTGATTCTTGCTCTCTCATAGAGACATTAGTTTCCATTTGTCCAATTCTAGTTTTTAACAGATTGTTTTCTTCTGTTAGTTTTTTTCCTTCTTCAACTGGCCAATTGTGTTTTTTAGGGACTTGTTTTCTTCAGTGTACACTTCTGTTAGGTTTTGTACTTCTTCAATTGGCCAATTGTGTTTTTTAGGGACTTGTTTTCTTCAGTGTACTCTTCTGTTAGTTTTTGTCCTTCCTTCTTCAATTGGCTAATTGTGTTTTTTAGGGACTTGTTTTCTTCAGTGTATTTTTTTTCCAATTGGCCAATTGTATTTTTGAAGGACTCTTCTACCTCTCTCATTTGACTATTAAAATCCTTCTTGAGCTCTTCTAAGAAGGCTTTTTGGGCTTCAGACCAGTTCATATTCCCTTTTGTTGTTGCAGATGTGGGTTTGTTGACAATGTTGTCCTCTTCAGAATTTCTGTCTTGATCTTCACTCTTCTCATAATATGAATCTATGGTAGGTTTCTTTTTACTCATGGTGTTTCTTTACTCCCTGGCCTTTAAAGAGATTGAGCTCTCCTGCTGAGGTACAGAGGGTACTGACCCAAGCTTCTTGTGTTGGTAGCCTAGGTCTTGGTCACTGGCTTTGTGTTCTGGGGCCTCTTATGCTGGCAACTGGAAACTGTAGGTTTCTGGCAGCTTACCTCGTGTTGGGCTGGAATCAGCAAGGCTGGAACTTTCAGGCAATTCTAGGTTGCCTGCTTTTCCTTTCCTTTAGCTTTCTTCTGCTCCTTTTAGATGGGTGCTGCAGGGTGTTTATCTGCCTGGGGCCCCCTGCAGTGTTGTCTCCCTTATTTCTGCTAATGCACTGGGAGATTCCTTTGAGTAGAGTGCCGAGGCACCTGGTGGTTTTCTGAGCTGGTTTCCACTGGTTCCTCCACCCCCCCCCCCCACTGAGGCACTCACAGGTCTAGGTGTTGGTGTTTGCCTGTTCTACCACCTGGGCTTCAGGAATTCTTCATAATTGGAGGCTGCAGGGCTCCAACATCTCACCTGGTGTTGGGTTGGAATCAGCAAGGCAGGGCTTTAGGAAGCCTTTAAGTTGTTTTCTTCACCTCCTTTCAGATGAATGCCGCAGGGTACTTATCCACTTGCGGCCCCTTGTAGTTCTACCTCCCTTATTTTTGCTGAGGCAGTGGGAGACCTGTTTGCTGGGCTGCTGCACTGCTACTCCCTGTCTTTCTTCTAGTTGAGGTGTTCCAGGGTTTTTTTTTTTTTTTCCTAGGGTGATATTTTCTGGGTTTTCAAAGGTTGAGAGGGGAGAGTGAGAGCACCTACCTTTTCACTCTGCCATCTTGGCTCCCAGAAGTAGAACTCTATTTGGGGTTTTCTTAGCAAAGATACTGTAGTGGCTTGCCATTTCCTTAGCCAGTTCATTTTACAGATGAAGAAAATGAGGGAAACTGGGTTAAGTGACTTGACCAGAGTCACTCAGCTAGTAAGTGTCTGAGACTGAATTTGAACTCATGAAGACAAGTCTTCCTGACTCCAGGACCCACACTCTGTGCCCTGTGGTGCCACCTAGCTGCCCTGGAATGAACATATGCACCCCCTACTCTTTCAAAGGAACAGAATCAGGGATCATAGACAAAGAGCCAGAAAGGGGCCTCAAAGCTTGTCTCCTGATCCAGACCCTTCATTTTACAAATGAGGAAACTGAGACCCATAGAAGCTAACCGACTTGCTCAGGATTGTAGAGCTACAAAGCAAACTTCCGAGGTGAGATTTAAACCCAGCTTTTCTGAGTCCAGAATCAGTACTCTTTCCACTGTGCCATTCTTGTTGACTGTTTGGTCAAAGGAACATTTGTACTTGAAAGTTTAACCCAGATGGGTAAACAATCCAGATGGAAATATTACTCCATATTTATTAACTATACAGGAAGCACAGCAGAGGTGTCAGACACATGACCCATTAGCCTCATTATGACCAGCAACACTCCTGAATGCAGTGGAAACTAGATTAAAGTCTATTTGGGAAATATGAAATGAATAAAAGAAAATAAATATTGTGTTGTTGTTCGGTTGTGTCCAACTCCCTGTAACCCCATTTGCAGTTTTCTTGGTCATTTCTTTCTCCAGCTCATTTTACAGATGATGAAAGTAAGGCAAACAGGGTTAAATGACTTTGCCCAGTGTCACTCAGCTAGTAAGTGTCTGAGGCTGGATTGGAACTCAGTTCTTCCTGGCTCCAAGCCTAATGCTCTATCCACTGCACTACCTAGCTGCCTCCAAAATAAAACAGAACATACATAATGTTAATATGTGGTTTTCTAAATCAATATACAGCCCACGGGGATCATTATGTCCAGCTTAGTGGTCCCTGTTTCTGTTTGATACCACTAATATAGAGTCTGTGTGGAATTATAACATGCTTTCAACACCTTCTTATGCTAGGTATCAATTGTCTCATTCTTAGCTAGGCTTGCCAGCATCTTACCCTCGTGTTTATATGGAGACCATTAGTCCTATAAAGGAGAATATGTCTTATCCTCCAGTTTTTGCAAGTGTGGAGACTGAGGCTTAGAGATGAGAAGAGATTTAACTATAATCATATAGCTGGGTAAGAATAAGAACTGAGATTTGAACCTAGATCTCTTGACTCTGAGTACAGTATTCTTTGTGCTCCACGGAAGTGTCTTTCCAGGAGATTTCTCGGTTCTTCTATGTGGTATTTGGTGACTAAGCAAATATGTTTTTCACTTGGGGGATAGGATGTCCAGCTACTAGAAGCATAGGAAAAATGTGGCCATCACCACTTGGTCTGACTTCATTCCTCTATAATGTAACATAGGCATAGTGAACTTAGCTAACTAACTATGGTATAGCATAACGTATTGGGAACAAATCTGGACAAAGAGAGCAGAGTGCTGGGTCTGCCGCTGACACCTGCTAGCTTTCTGACATTAGGAAAGTCAATCATCCTCTCTGGACCACTATAACTTCATTTGAAAAATGAAGGGATTGGCCTAGATAATTTCTAAGGTCCCCTCTGACTTGAACATTTTATGCCCCTAAGTGAGACTAAAAGTCAAGGCTGGAATAATGATGTATTGGCACCACAGGTAAAGAGTTTTATTCTCTAATCTTGTCTTTTATGTTATTCAAGGTGCTTTGATAAAGAACGAAAAGTACAGAAAAGAAGCAGAGAGATTGAGCAATTTTTTATTTTTTCCTAAAGAAGAAAAGTCCCTCAGGTAAAAGAAGACACTTCATGTTTATAATGGGGACAAGCAATTCAGAAGGAAGCTAGTCAGGTGAAGCCCACAGAGATGGAAAAAAAAAGATGGTCAAGATGTTCAGTGGAAGGTTGACAACTGACAGTTACTGAAGTTGATCCCTTAAAGGATACCACTGCCTCAGAAGCAAGGAAGTTGGAGTAGGAATGAAGGGAGGAAAACCGGAGGGTCAGGCAAGAATTTCTCTTATGTATTATTCCTGATGATTTCACCTTTTATTGTTCCATATGGTGTTGGGGCAAAAGCCAAGGACTTTTTTTTTAACCCTTTTTGTGAAATCACTCAGAATATATTCGTCCCCAGGCATCTAAAATGTCATTGTAACTTGTCCACTTTCATTTAACTGGCATTCCAAATTGCTAGGGCTCCACATTCCTAGCAAATGCCTCTCAAAATTGAGCTTTTTCTGACTAACACAATAATGTGGTTTCATGCACACCGATTTTAGAATCAAGAGACAGGGTTTATAGTCCCATTTCTGTCACTTTCTAAGTGGTCTTAGGCAACTCACTAAGCTCCTTCCCAAACAGTTAACAAGCATTTATTAAGCACATATTATGTGCCAGGCACTGTGCTAATGACTGAGGATGCAATGAGAAAAATGAAACAATTCCAGTCCTGAAGGAATTTCCATTCTATCAGGAGAAACCACATGCAAACATAACTAGATACAAAATAAATTCCAAGGAAACACAAGGTGATTCCATTTGTTCTGCCTAGAAGTTTAAAATAGCCTGGGGGTAGATGGAGTCATTCATATCTTCCTCCCCCCCATCCCCGCCCTTTCATGTAAGGAAACTAAGGCACAGAGTAATGATGTGATTATTACTATTTCTTTTTAAGGTCACTCTTCTAGCTAAGGCTAGACTCCGCTACTACCAACCCATTCATATGCTATTGGCTCTTTCCAAGTTCTTTTTCTTAGACCAACTAATTTATTAAAATCCTCGTTTTCAACCCACTGAGCTTTCCTTATTTTTCAAGCAAGTGTCCTCAACAACTTACAAAAGATAGGGCCAATTTCCTGAAAATCAGGGGTCATTTCTCTCTATATCTCCCTAAGACAATACATAGCCTACAGTTTTCTCTTCAATGTTCAGATACAGACATTTGCTGCTGTTTGCACCACTAAATCAAGGTTGCATCCACAGGCCTAGGGAAATGGGGAAAGATGGTTTGAGGAACTCTCTTTACTCATTTAAATCACTGTGGAGGTGGAGGGGGGAATCATCAACACATTACTATCAGAGTTGATGTACTGGCCTCTAGTGGCTAGAATCAGAAGTACGCCTCTGAAAGTGCCTTCTTTCCTAATTATCTACTGATGAGGCAAAGAATTACAGGACTATAGAGTCTAAAAAGGGCTCTATAGAACTCTAGAGCTGAGAGGGGCCTTAGGGACTACCCAAAACAGCTCTGTCCTTTTATAAATGAGGAAACAGGCCTCCAGACACAAAGTGATTTATTGAAGGCCATATCAGTAGTAAGTAGCAGAACCAAGTTTCTGATCTAGTTCTCCTAATCTATGATTAAATATATAATTTAACATAATTGTCCTACCAACAAGGAAACTGGAACGTAGACAGTTGGTCACTTGCCAAAGTTCACGCCATTGGACCAGAGATGTTTCTTGTGTAATACCTCCTACCTCACTTCTAGGGGGAAAATGAAGCTGACTTGTACAAAATCTCCATTATTTATTACATCTCTGGAGTGTGATGTTGAATAACCCAAAACCACCAATACCAATAATAATAATAATCCATATTTATAAGGTACCTCACAGCTTACATAAGTAAAGGAACCAGAGGTAGAATTCATGTCTTCTAATTACAAGCTCTTTTAAGCAAGATAAGACACAATGTGGTGGGGGTGAGAGGGATAGAAAATAGATTTCTGTTAATTAACACATTTTTTTTAAAGGGAGGTGGGGGTGATGCTACAGATTTGGAATGTTTTGTGCTCTTTCAAATGAGGTCAAATGAGGTTTGTTTGTTTTTTCTTAATTGTTTTCCTTTGTTACAAAAGACCTCTCATGTAGTAGAGGAAATCTGTAAACATTTGTAACATAAATACACACACATACATATACATATATACATACACACTTATGAGGCCTGTTTACCTGTTTCCACATCTGTAAAATGATCTGCAGAAGAAAATGGCAAACCACTTTGGCATCTTAGCCCAGAAAACCCCAAATGAGGTCATGAAGAGTCAGACATGACTGAAATGACTTAACAGCAATGATGTAGGTCTATATCCATCTATCTATCATACATATATGCATATACATACACACCTATATACATATATATATACACAGATACACACACACATACATACATGCATATATCTTAAAGTCAAGGCAAATTTCATTTTTTATCTTTTTCTCTTCCATGCCTAGTAGAGTGCTAGTTTTAGTTGAAATGATCCCTATCAACCTACTGCAGTAAGAGATTGAATCATGTCAATTACAGAATGTTTCTCATTTTATATATTAGTTAGGTTCATTTGAACACCCAGCTAGTAAGGTCAGGGTCAAGCATTTCAGGTAGGGGAGATAAAAGACACAAAAGTCTTTTGTGTGTGTATTTCTGTATATATGTGTGTGGGGGGAGTGGTGTGTGGACAAGTGAGGGGATGGGGGTGGGTGTATGTGAGTGGGTGGGTATAGAATGAAAACGAAGAGACCAAATTAGAAGAGAAAGAAAAGTTTTATGAATCGAAGTATAGAGGGAGATTTAAATAGAAAAACTGGGGCCAGACTGTACAAAGCCCCCAAATGAGGATGCAATCAAAACCTTGTTAGTTGCCATGTATTGGGCAAATAGTTAAAACCAGGTGTGTAAGGCATATAGATATACATTTATCCCTTCCAAGTCACAGTTTTGATATATTGCAGATCAGCCATAAGAAATTAAATGGGAATTTGGGGGGAGTTTTACAGAAGCTGCAGCCTCACTCTCTCCTTTAGTCATCAGAGTCCAGTGGCAAGACATAGGTCAAGACAACTGGCAGTGGATGCAGTGGGGGACCTTGCCCTTTTTATGCTAAGCAGGTGGGGAGAAATTGGAGGCATGGAGCTCTATTAGGCTAGATGTGTAGTAGTCCAGGAGTTAGGTAGTCAGGACCTGGGACACAATGACAACGGAATCTGCTG
Source organism: Phascolarctos cinereus (assembly GCF_003287225.1). Lineage (NCBI taxonomy): Eukaryota > Metazoa > Chordata > Mammalia > Diprotodontia > Phascolarctidae > Phascolarctos > Phascolarctos cinereus. The sequence continues at coordinate 388,826,876 of NW_027555847.1, read as the reverse complement.
GGAGGAAGAATTTAAAGAATCTGGTGATAGATTAAATAAAAAAGAAGAAAAGACAAAGAAAGGTCTAAAATGACTGCAAGTTTTAAACCTAGAGACAGGGAGATTATTCATCAGCATCACAAATGGAGATAGGGAGGCTAGGAGGGAGAACAGAATTTGAGTGGAAGATGATGGGGTGTGGTTTTAGAGTACAAGTAGAGATTCGTAGTAGATTACTGGAGGTGAAGGCTATGTGAATGGATATTGGGTGAGATGGGGGCTAGAAATAAAATGCAGAGAATTAACATATAAAGGTGATAATTAAAGTCATGGGAATGGATCAGTGTTTCTGAAAAACTGCATATGATTATAATTGTTACAAATGAAATCCTATTTACACATGGATTAGTGGTTGAGGAGGGAAAGAGAAGAAAGGGCCATGGGCACTAATGAACGCCATTATAATAAGACTTATTGGACGAAATCTCTCTCAAATTATCCTCCTCTCCATTTTTCTTTTATGACATGTGATCTTTCTGAAGTCTTACTATGATACCTCCATAACGTGGTGAGACATAGTGTGGAAGTGAACATGAAGTCTCCAAGGCCATGCCACTGGAGTGTGAGCTCTGGTAGGTCCTGCCAAGCTGGAAAGCCTTTCAAGGCCTTTCTAGGTATGGACTCTATGTCTGTCATCCAAGGACCAGCCTAGCTAAGTGGAAGAGAAGTTCTTCATCAGTGACTTCTGGATCATGAATTTTAAGGCCACAAAACATTACCCTCCAAAAAAAAGAATCTACTAATTTGTGGAGATGTTGCAACATGCACCAGTGGATGGAGTACTGATTCTTATAAAATCATAGATTCATGAGGTATTAGAGTTTAGAGGTGAGACTATCCATTTATCCATGTTTATATACATATATATATGTATAATGTATGTATGTATGTATATAGATATATATGCATAACATACATACATACACGTGTGTGTGTGTGTGTGTGTATACGACTTTAAAGAGGAAATTTAAAAGTCTCTTTAAAAAATCCTTCAAATTGAGTCACTAAGAGTAAGTTAATCATACACTTATTTAAGGGATGATGTCTTGGTTTACAACTTTTCTGGAACCATTTTCAGGAAATTCTTTCAGAGTCAGAAAACAACTCAGAAAACAAAAGAAAATAAGTCCTGGGGTTTTATACTCTCACCCCATTTTTGACCCAAAGTGGCATTCCCTAGATTTAGCTTCTACCTCATTCACCAGGCTTGGACCTGAATGCCTCATAGGTGTTGCTGATAGATGAATATTAATCGTATCAAGAGCTGTAGAAGAAGGGATGCCCAAATATATTTTGATCAGGAGAGCCTTGTCAGTTATCTCTAAAGGCATCTGCTTTTAAGGAAATTGCACTCAGTTGGGGCTTTAAGGTAATAATACCTGCACTACTACAGTACCTGAAATGCCTATAGTGCCTGGAGTTAGCAGATCCCACAGAGAATCATAAATTTCCTTTTCTCTAGTTAGCTCATTTGCCTGATATCCTCTGAAAGGAAAATTTCCTTTTGCTACTGTAATGGATGTCAACAGCTGCCCACCCCTTTGCTTCCTGTACTCTGGCTAAAGTGCACCCCATGGAGTTCTGAGCCTGTGTCTTGTCACTTCTAGGGAAGCCTGCTCAATTCTGAATGACTTAGCAGTTTGGGATGACAATAAAACCTTGGGGAGTCCCTGATACCCCCATGATTGGGGTGGGGTCAAGGCACTGTTTGAATTTCAAAAGATACTTTCTCTCTTTCTATCACTTCGTCTGCCTCTCTGTCTCTCTGTCTCACACACACACACACACACACACACACACACACACACACACACACACACTATAACTGTCTCTATATCCCTCCAGTCACTCTCTGGATCCTGGAAACATGAAGGCTGCTTGTATTTATGGTCACATGATCTGCCCAGGTGAGAAATCATTGGCCCCCCGGCTGCCACATTTTCTTTTCCTCCTTGAGGAGAGGGACTATTTTTTTTCCCCTTTTTTTCCCTTGTCTTTTGCCTGGCACATTGATGTTATTCAGTCATGTCCAACTCTTCATGACTCCATAGACCATAGCATGCCAGGCCCTTCTGTCCTCCACTGTCTCCCTAAGTCTATCCAAGCCCATGTGCATGGCTTCAATGACATTATCTATCCATCTCATCACCTGCTATCCCCTTCTTCTTTTGCCTTTAATCCTTCCCAGCATTAGTTTGTTTTTGCTTGTTTCTTTTTTTTCCCAATGAGTCCTGTCTTCTCATCATGTGGCCAAAGTATTTAAGCTTTAGCTTCAGTATTTGTCCTTCTAATGAATAGTCAGATTTAATTTCTTTAAGTATTGATTGATTTGATCTCCTTGATGTCTAAGGAGCTCCTGTCACATAGTAGGTATTTAATAAATGTTTATTGACCCACTAACTACCCCCACTAGGAGTTTAATAATTGCTTGCTGAATTGAATGAAATCAAATTGTTGTATTGCTATTAGTTGAGTCAATAAATTCAGGAAGACATATTTTACCTCCCTTCCCATCCCTCCATAAAGGCTTGGGGTCTGGGATATGCTAGAGCTTCATTTGTATAATTTTTTTAAACCATGCATACATATGAATTACTACCACCACTGTAAAAATGAAAAAAAAAAAGCAGCAGCTTTTCTGGCAAAGGCTAATAATGTGTTATCATCAGTAAGATTTATACTATTCACAGGGTGAATGCAGGTGGTATGGAGGATATGAAGAAGTGTAGGACACAGTTCCTGTCCTCAGGGGGCAAATAGTCTAGTTGGGGAGAGAGGGCAAATCCATTAAAAAGATAAATAGCTCAGCAAGATAGCAAAAACTAAGTACTAAATGACTTTGTCAGGCTAGTTATAGCACTGATACTTGACAGACCCTGGGCAATATTTCATTCCTCTCCCCAGTGTTTGCCTCTTCAAACTCCACTCTTACCCTGTAAGATGGAACCAATGCACGCAGGAGATTGCCCTTCCCCAGAGGCCAAGGCAGTGCATGTTTGCCAAGGGGAACAAGCTGGTTTCAGATAGCCTCTGGAGCTGGCCCAGGGCCCTTGTATTGCTGTCCTGCTGGCCTATGCTGAGCAGACAAAGGGAACACGCACAGTTTGGAGAGCTGTAGCCCACGTGCCAAGTGATGTGTCCCTGCCTGGGGTGCTGAGCTCACTATTATGTTTATAATCAGTACAGGAGCCCAGCAACCTGCTGAGAGGGCAGATTAAGCAGCAGGAGAGCCCAGCTGTGGCACTGACATAAGAGAAGAGGCCTCCCTCCCCAGCTGCTCACAGATGTGAGCAGGTGCTCACCATCTCCTCGTACCCATTCTGGGGGGCCCTTCATCACTAGACTGACTCTTAAATGAAGAATCTGTGTTTTCCCAATCAATGTCAGCTCCCCCTTCCCTATAAATCACACACACACACACACACACACACACACACACACCACACACACTCACACACTCGCTGACCTGCAGCTTGTGGGTGTATGCCTTTGTTTTTCCTGAAGGCATTTTGGTTTGAGGAAATCCAAAAATCTGTGGCTGCTCCTGCAAAACTGACCTAGGAGAATAGAGTTAAGGCCAGGGGAAGCAAATGTCAACATTATGTCAGGCAGAAATATGGGTCGGGTGCATTTCAGGTTCTAGAGATATATTTCTGTCAGTGGATGGGGGCCCAGCCTGATCTGCTGCAGAGAGACTGAATGAATACAGATTCCTGGAATGGTCAGGAGGGTGGGGAATCATGACCAATGTCAAGAATGAATGGACTAGGCTGAAGGAGGGGAGAGGATTTGGCAGTCAGGCTTCTTTTGGTCTGGAAGGCTGGAAAGGTGGAACAACAACCTTGCAAGGGGAAAAAAAAAGTTAACATTCCTTGTCTAGGATAGAGAGAGTACATAGAACTGGAAAGAAGTATTCTGCTCTGAGCATGTAGTGGGATTGGAGGTTAAATGAGAATTCTGACTTGAAGGCTGGTATCGGCAGAGGTAGAATATTAGCATATGAATTAACAAGCCATAGAAGCTCTCCACTCTGCATCCTACCCTCTAAAAATTAAATTAAATTTAAAATATCCTGCCCATATAATCCTTAATGCTGAAAAATGCTATCATATGATTTTTAATCCCATTAGGTCAGAGATCTAGAGCTGTAAGGGATCTCAGAAATCACTTAGTTGAACCCAAAACATTTTACATATGGTGAAACTGAGGTCTGGCAAGATGACAACTTGCCCAAAGTCACATAAGCAATAAATAGCAGAGCTAAGATTCTAACCAAGTTTCTCTGACTCTAAATCCAGTTCTCTTTTAATTTTTCTACATGGCTTTTTTCCAGTCCCGTTCATTTTGGTACCAGCAAGTCTTATATCTTGAAAAACAGTGTGATTACCAAATCATAAGTTGAGCCCAAGGATCAATCCATATCAATTTATTGAGTGCCTAGTTTGTATCTGGTCATGAACTAGGTGGGAGGAGGGAAGGAAAGATAATGAAGTCAAAATATCTGATCAATTCATGTTTACAAAAAAGATATAATCCTCAAAATCACAGTAATTCCTATTAGATTTCACATTCTATAAAAGTAAAAATAATAGCAACAATAGTAAATTAGGAAACAGAAAAGAGTACTTGGTTCTAAGGAACTTGGGTTTTAAAAAGAATGAACAAATGAAATATTTTTCTTTGAAATGAAACCATTAGAGAACAATACCAGAGTTTCATTCACCTGTCTGTCATTAAAAACTTAGGTCAAGTACCATCTTCTTACATGAAGACTTTCCTGTTCTCCCAAGACGATAGCACCTCCCCTTCCAAAAAACATACTTTGTGTTTATTTAGAATATCTATTTGTATCTACATATAATAATTTATATCTCTCTATATAAACATAGATATATATCATACATATGTGTCTATACATACACATATATAAATATATGTACTTATATATCTCTTTATGTGTGTGTGTGTGTGTGTATATATATACATATATATATATATATATATTGTCTAGGTCTATATACCTATGTGTGTGTGTGTGTGTGTGTGTGTATATACACACACATATATATATGTATATATATACACACATACATATATGTATAGATACATATATTCCCTCGTTACTCTTTAGAATTATAATACTTCCTTGGTAGGATTTGACACATGTATACACTTAACATAGATAGATAGAGAGATAAGACAGCCAAAAATAGGGAACAGCATGAGTAAAGATAGGGAAGTTCTATTTGTAGTAGTGGGAAGAGGGGAGAGAAGAGAGAGAAATCAAATGAGGCTAAATTGTGGACAGCTGGGTGGTACATTGTATACAGTATAAGGCCTGAAGTAAGGAAGACTCATTTTCCTGAGTTCAAATCTGGCCCCAGAAACTTACTAGCTGAGTGACCCTGAACCAGTCACTTAACCCTCTTTACTTCAGTTTCCTCATCTGTAAAATGAGCTGAAGAAAGAAGTGGCAAACTTTTGTATTTTAATCAAGAGAACCCCACATGAGGTCATGAAGAGTCAGACACGACTGAAATAATTGAACAACAGCAACAAATTATAGAAGCTCCAATGATGATATCAATTGTGGAAAAAGCACTGGCCTAGAAATCTAAGGACCTAGGTTCTAGTCCTAGCTCTGCCGCTATGAGTAAGTGACTTTACCTTCGATGGGGCTCGGTTTCCTCCCCTGTAAAATAAGAAGTTAGATTTGATGTCTTAGGTAAGTGCCCTTAGAGCTTTGTTGTTCTACTAGTCTTCACTATAAAGTCACTATGGTGTAGTAGGAAGTGCCCTGGACTTGGAATCAGAAACCCTGGCATTTTGTCTTGGTTTTGCCACTTAATGAATCATCAATCAGCAAGCATTCATTTTGTTGTTTGGCTGTTTCATTAGGTGGGGATACAAGGATAAATAGTGAACCAATCCCTAGATGCAATGAACCTATATTCTAATGGGGAGGCAACACATTCACACAAAAATATACACAGCATTAATATAAAATGAATAAATTAACTATAAGGTGGTTAGGAAGGGATGGTAGAAGCAGTTGGGGAGATCAGGAAAGGCTTCACATAGAAGACAGTACTGGAACTCCATCTCACAAGAAGAGAATTATTCTATGAGGCAGTGGTATGAAAGAAGAGCATTTGGGGAAAGGTGGATGACCAGTTCAAAGGCACAGACATAGGAGATAAAATATCATGGGTGAAAAAAATATAGAGAAGGCCAGTTTGGTTAAAGCATAAACTGAAGAAAGGAGAATACTATCCAGTGAGGCTGGAAAGCTATTCTCTTGTCTTGGGGAAGTAATTCTTCCTCTTTGCACCTCAGTTTCCTCATCTGTAAATCAATGGAGGTGAACTGGATGATTTCAAATAGACTCCCACCTCTAATATTCTAGGATTTATTGAGAGCAATAATAGGAATTGAAGGGTTCAGGGACAACAGACAGTATTCAGTGGGTGGACACAATGAGAATTTCTAAGGCTGAATCAAATTTTGATGGCAAGACAATTTCTGAAACGGTTTTGCAAAGCTGTTTGTTTTCACTTCTGACTGTGTCTGCCTTTGGTCTTTCAGTACCTCCTAAAGCATGCTTAGTTCTAGCAGTTTTCATTCTTTTATGTCCTACTTTTTTTTCCGTTTTCCAAATGGTAAATAAAACATCCAAGCACAAGAGAACAACAAGCTGGATTCCCACAGGGGAACCTTTCCATCCTCCTTGACGGCAAAGCCTTTACAATGGTATTAGAAACAACAAGTGTAGGGCCCACTGAAGCCAGAAAAGCAGTTGCCAATCACTGAGCCAAAGCAGATGGGTTATCTCCAGACCTCAGCCAAGGTCTATTGAGCCAGAAGGGGACATACCAGTTAGCATTACCTCAATAAACAAAGCGGTAATCTGCAAACATTAACTCAGTCTCTATTATGTGTAAGACACTCTTTGGGCACTCTGGAGGCCTAGATACTTTGGGTCCTTATGGAGCCTACTATGAAGATGCAGAAGTGTGACAATGTTGATTGGGACTCTGAGGACCTCAGCTCAAACCCAATTTCTGTCACTTATTACTTGTGTGATCTTGGGGAACTTTTTTTTGCTACATTCATATTTTAGATATAGAGCTCTGGCAATCTCCCCCTACAGTAACAGAGATTCGGTGGTATCCTTTGTCCTGAATGTCTCTGTCATTGACGCCCATTTTTTCCTGAGCATTTATTTCATTTTTGGCCTAGAGCTTCCCTCTGTGTAAGGTAAAATATATCCTAATAAAAGATCTACTGTTTATGTCTTACTGATCTGTCTGGTTCTTTTATGAAACCCCCTCTAAGTGACCCAACAGTTGGTACATTCTGAGCCATTCATTGCCATATTCTTTCCATGTAATGTAGCAATATCTTAGCCTTAATTTTAGGATTATATGTTTAGCCCTAGAATGGATTGTAAAAATAATATATCCCACCCTACCTTCCTCATGAGGAAATTAAGGCCCAGAAAGGGGAAGTCACATGTCCAGGGTTATGAAGGCTATAAAACTAGGATTTTAAACCAAATCCTCCTACTCCAATTCCAGGGCTTTTCTCACTACAACAAGCTATCTATCTCCTAGGCTTCTAAGCTTGGTTCAACTATTTCTTCTTCCTAAAGCAGAAGGTGACTACCTTAACCTTCAGTGTGCTTACCACCACTGATTGTCTGGGAATATCTTTCTTTCATAACAGAATCTTACATTTATATAATGCTTATGGTTTACAAAGCCCTTTCTTATCTCCTGTTTAAGTTTTGACTTTCTTACAAAGACCATATATTGAGAGATTATGCTTTGAAGAGGCTTTCACTGGACTTAGCAAGCCAAAACATACAAAGAGTCTCTCTCTCTCTCTCTCTCTCTCTCACCCCCGCCCCCTATCCTCCTAGTTGGCTGGTTGGTAAAGGAATGCCTCAGCAGTATGCTGGAGTGAAGTTGAATGGCCTTAGAGAACCAGTTGTTCAATTTGCAATGTGAGTATTTGTATCTCAGGAACTGGAAAACACTACAAATCAGGAGTGATTTTTAAAAAAATTTTGTTTTGTTGTCTCATCTTAAGAAAGTGATGGAAAGAATATTGACAATACATGTTAAACTGAAAGGCGTGTCATGGGTGCAATTAATTTTTTAAAGAGCTGGTCATTAAACATTTACCAGCATACCCTTTGTTATAATAGTGCTGGTTCACACCAGGACAGTTCACTGAGATATCTAAAGATCAAGGGTTTTAGAGGGAGCTGATTAGATTCTCACTCATGGATATTTTGTTAGTTTGCTTTGTCTGATGTCATAGGCAAGGAGAGGAAGATATTGGCAGGTGAAAGTCTGGATGAATCTAAGGGAGAATATTAGCATGGGCTTTCATAAAAGGTTTTTCAAATCTGCTCTCTCATCCTGTGCTGATAAAATTCTTTAGTCATTTGTCTCATAGCCAATGGCTAAAAACTTCCTCCGTTTAGCCACAACACTCACAACAGAAAGTAGAAGACATTTGGGCTAGGCTTATATTTGTTCTTTGAACTCTTTTCTTTTTTTTTTTTTTAAGTTTTCTATTTTTTTTTTGTTGTGAACTTAAAACACCAAAAGAATCCTTTCAATACAAATAGCAAAAACTAAAAAGAGGAATCCAAATGAAGCCACGAATATCTGTTTCATATCATCGCCTGCTTTTTAAAAATATATGGCACATTTTACACATTACTTTCAAATCCATCTTGTTTTTCTACGCTTCCTTCTGAACTTTTCTATTCTCTTATGTTCATTTTCTAAATGTTCTAGATATCCTCCTTTTTTTTGCATCACTGTTGCTAAACCTCTTTAATCTTCACCCCCCATCCAAATGAAAACAGAGAGAAAGGAAGGAAAAGCAAAAACCCTATTATTGCAAATAAGACTATTTGAGCAAATTGAATCCATATAGTTGTGTGCCTCAGTGAAATATTAAAACATACACAGAACAGCACAGAACAAACTATAGATGGAGACATAGACAAGCAGGGTAGACTTGGTACAACCGTGTTAAATTTAATATAGACTTTTAAAAAAACTGTACATAATAGAAGTTCACAGTCTCATATACAGTCACCTTTTTCTGTTTTTCTTTGTATATTGTAATCTACATGCTCATTAAGTTCTTGATGAAAAAAGTCATGGAAGAAGTTGAAATAGACTTTGACACTTCTTTTTTCATAGGTTAAATCACTCCTTTACATCTATGGGGGGAATAATCCTTTTTTCTTGAGTTAATGCTTTGCCTACATATGTTAATTTTCTTTCTTTAATGTGTTTTCATATGTTTTTAAAAGGAGGGAAAGTATGAGAAAAAAGACATCTTTACTTTAAAGAGTTGAAGGGTTTCTTCATAATGTAGCATGTTGTTCATTCATTTCAGTCATATATGACTCTTGGTGATGCCATTTGGAGTATTCTTGGTAAAGATACTGGAGTGATTTGCCATTTCTTTCTCCAGCTCATTTTACAGGTAGGGAAACTGAGGCAAACAGAGTTAAGTGACTTGCCTAAGGTCACACACCTAGTAGGTATCTGAAGCCAGATTTGAACTGAGGAAGACGAGTCTTCCTGACTCCAGGCCTGCCACTCTATCTACTGTACCACATAGCTGCCCTATAATGTGGCATAACTGGTAAGCCTACCTTTAATAGTCAGCCAATAGACATCATTAACTCAAGTTAAAGATGTTTTATAAAGATGATAGAGTAAGAATAATATCTATAAAATATTCCTTCCTATCATAAACCTGGGGTGCATTCTCCAACAATTATACTCAGTTACCATAGGAAGAATGGTGATAAACCTAGACCCCAATGATACTGAGATACACATATATTTGGAACACTTGCCAAAATAGCTCATACCTCCATTACTTCAAGTATATAGTTTCTTTTCCTTTCTCATGGTATCCTCACACTGAACCCCTGGGCACAGTGTCTCTGCTGAGCAGGTTGCATAGCTACCTGAGACTGTTCCCCTCCACAGCTTAACTCTCAAATTCTAGGATTACTCACTGGTTGATGTAAAAGGGCCACACTTCACAAAACTATTCCCTGCCTTGATTACTTCAAGTACTGGTAAGCTTGTCACTATTATTATTATTACTATTAATAATAATAATAATTTTATTAAATATTTACCTATTAAATCATTTTTCAACTTTTAACTTTTTTCAAAGTATGTTTTACAAATAGGTACTTTTCCTTTTTCTTTGATCTCTTTAAAATATAGACGTAGTAGTATATTTTCTGGGTCAAAAGGTATGTGTAGTTTTATAGCCCTTTGTCCACAGTTCCAAATTCTTCTCCAGAATGGGTAGACCAGTTCACAATTCCACTAATAGTGCATCAGTATACATATTTTTTAATGTCCCCTCAAGCATTTGTCATTTTCCTTTTCTGTCATGTTAGCCAATCAGGTAAGTGTGAGGTGGTACCTCAGAGTTGTTTTCATTTATATTTCTCTAATCAATACTGATTTAGAGTATATTTTCATATGACTATTAATAGCCTTTTTTTCTTCTGAAAACTGCCTATTAATATCCTTTGACCATTTATCAATTGAGAAATGGCTCTCATTTTTATAAATTTAGCTCAGTTCCTTACATAGTTGGGAAAGGAAGCCTTTACCAGAGAAAAGCTGTAAAATTTTTTTTTCTCCTAATTGCCATCTTCTGGTTTTGACTGCATTGGTTGTGTTTATGCAAAAACTTCTTAATTGGATGCAATATAAATTATCCATATTACTTCCTGTGATCTTTTCTAGCTTTTCTTTGGTCATAAACTGTTCCCTTATCTATAGATCTGATAGGTAAATGTTTCCATTCTTCCCCAATTTACTTATGATATCATCCTTTATGTCTAAATCTTTATTTTGGTATACAGTACGAGATGTTGATCTTTGACTAATTTCTGCCAAATTGCTTTCCAGTTTTCCTACCAATTTTTGTCGAATGGTGAGTACTTGACCCAATAGCTTGTCTCTTTGGGTTTATCAAACACTAAGTTGCTACGGTTATTTATTACTGTGTATTATATATTCAATTTTCCACTGATTAGCCATTCTATTTCTTAGCCAGTATACGATTGTTTTGATGATTACTACTTTATAATATAGTTTGAAATCCAATATTGCTAGGCTTTCTTTCTTCACTGTTTTTTTTTCATCGATTCTTTCAACATTTTTGATCTTTTGTTCTTCAAGTTGAAATTTGTTATTTTTTTCTAGCTCCATAAAATAACTCTTCTGTAGTTTGATTAATATGACACTGAATTAATAATGAATTTTGGTAGAATTCTCATTTTTGTTATATTGGCTCAGTCTACTCATGGGCAATTAATGTTTCTTCAATTGTTTAAACCTGTTTTCATTTGGGTGAAAGTGTTATAACTGTGTTCATGTAGTCTCTAGGTTTACCTTGGCAGGTAGACTACCAAGTATTTTATGTCTGCTTTCTTTAAAATGGAATTTAACTGTTTATCTCTTCCTACTGGGTTTTGTTGGCAATATATAGAATTACTGATGACTTATATGGGTTTATTTTATATCTTACAACTTTGGTGAAAGTGCTAATTTTTTAAATTACATTTTAATTAACCTTCTAGGGTTAGTAAATTATTCTAGGATTAAGTAAATATCAAATCATTTGAGAAGAGTGATAGCATATGAGTTCTCTCTGATCTCTTTCTGACCAGTTACCTCATGCCCTTCCCATCTCTGGCTTGAGAACCTTCAAAGCTGCTACTGCTTCTATTATCACCACCACATCCCATCACTGGTGGTCCATTGACATGGGATCTGGGCCAGTCCCCATCTCTGTGTCACAGACCTCTTCTGCCAAACTCGTAAGTTGTCTTGGGCTGGAAGAATGTCTCACCCTGACCTTTTGTTGGCTCTGTCACTCCAGAATTTTATTTGAGGCATTATTTTAAAGTTGTATGGAAGGAAATGTTGGAAGAGCTTGGCTACAGTGCTTCCTCTACTCTGCCATCTTCTCTTCTTTTATTAAGTCTCTCAATTCAGTTTTCAACTATGGTCAGAAACACACTTTAACATTCATATCTTATTATAACCCCTTGGCCAAAGTAATTATCTCCAGATATCTACTTCCTCAATAGAGGAAAATTTTTTTTAAAAAAATGAGTTTACTGTGGTGATGAAACAATTTTCACACTTTCTCCATCATGATCCCCAGTTTTATGCAAATTACAAAGACAGGGCTGGCTAGAGAAGACAGGAGAGACTAGTGACCATTGCTCTACTTTCTCTCAGCACCAAATCATAGCCTCTTCTGTCTTCAGTTTCTGTACATATGTAAAGTGGTTTGTTAGTGTAAGTCACGAATTCACTTTCAGCTATGACTAGCCTAAGGTCAAACATACAGTAAGTAGCAGAGTCACAGTTCCAATGCAGGTCCTTTCATTTCAATTCCGGTGGTCTTTCTGCTGTGACTTTGTTTCCCATTTAGGGAAATTAGTCCTCAGGACATGGCCCCAAGAACAAAGCTGCGTACTTATTTGTGAGCAACCCATATAATAAAAGATAACAATTTTGTTGTTGACTTTGGTGGCATACTGGGTTCCTGGGAGAGTTATTCTTTTTTTTTTTCTCCTGGATGATATGAAACAGTTTACTGACATAAGATGCTTCTCGCAGATCTCTGCTTAAATTTCCCTTTCCTGATTTGGGTGGGGGAAGGGAGACACCCAACTTTTCAGGTGATTGGTTATAGAGGAATATCACTGAATGACTAGAAGCTCATCCTCAATCAGAAAGCTTCTTATAATGTCATAGGCTTCAGAACTAGGAGAGACCTTTGTGATTATCTAATCTAACCTTTTCATTTTACAAATAAGAAAAGAAAGCCTGAGGACCTAGGGAGGCAGGCTCATGACAGCTAGGTGGCACCATAAATAGAGAACTAGACTTGCAGTCATGAAAACCTGAGTTCAAACCCCAACTCAGATACATACTAGCTGTATGACCCTGGAAGAGTCTCTTGACTTCTCTTTGTCTCAGTTTCCTTATCTATAAAATGAAGATAATAATAGCATCTACTTCATAAGATTTTTCTGAGACTGTAATGAGATAATATATTTTTTAAAGACTTTGGAAAACATAAAGTCGGATACCAATACTGGTATTATGACAATTGTGTTGCTATAGCTAGCATGTAACAGGGTTAGTATTCAGATCCTATTCCTTGTTCTAAATCAGTATTTTTTTTCCAGTATGATCAAATGAATTCTGATCCCTTTATCTCCAGTTTCCTTCAACAGCTTACCCCCAATAAATGTAGCCCACGTCTGTCTTATCTTCAATTTCTCACAATCTATTGAGTTCAATTAGTCAATTAGAAAAAAAAAACAATTTAAAATCAATTTTAAAAAAACCCATTTATTGAATGCCTACTGTGTGCTAGGTACTATGCTAACCTCTGAGGATATAAAAAGAGGCCAAAGATAGTCCCTACCCTCAAGGATTTTACAATTTAATGGAGGAGATAACATATGCGAAACAAGTCATTTACAGGATAAATAGGAAGTAATTAACAGAGGTAAGACACTAGAATTCAGAGGGGCTAGGGAAGTTTTACAGTAAAAGAAGAGATTATAATTAAGACTTGAAGGGAGCTAAGGAGGTCAGTAGGCAGAGCAGAGGAGGGAAAGTGTTCAAAGCATGGGCGACAGAGAAAATTCCTAGAGCTGAGAGATGGAGTGAATCAAAAGTACCTGTCAAGGAGAAAGGTATAAGAAGACTGGGAGCTACTGGAGTTTATTGAGCAGGGGTGTCACATAGTCAGATTTGCACTTTTAGGAAAATAACTTTGGTGAGTCCAACTATTCTGGAGAATAATTTAGAGCTATGTCTAAAGGGCTATAAAACTGCATACCCCCTAAACTAAGCAATGCCACTACTAGATTCTGTGGTACAGCCTTTTGACTGAGAGCAAGTTTTACAGAACAAATCCTTTCATTAAGAGAATTTGTTCTGTGAAGTTTGGATTCAGTCAAAGGGCTGTACTTGAGGACCTAAAGGGCCACATGTGGCCTCGAGGTTGTAGGTTCCTCACCCCTAGCCTATATACCTTCTAAGCTGTTCTTTGACCACATGGCCGCACAGCTTCAGCTTTCTGTCTCCAAAGAAGCAGTAACACCTTCAGCTTATAGATCAATAAGGCCTCTACTACTTAGTCCTACCTGTGTGACCTTGGACAAGTCACCTAAATTCTTTGGTATCAGCTTCCTCTTTTGTAAAATGAATGAGTTGGACTAGATGGCCTCTTGAGTCTCATCCAGCTCTAGATTTAAGACGTTAAACTATTCTATGGGCAGTTAGGTGGTGCAGCGGATAGAGTGTCTGCAGTCAGGATGACTTGAGTTCAAATCTGGCCTTAGACACATACTGGCTGTGTGACTATAGGTAAGTCACTTAACCCTGTTTGCCTCAGTCTCCTCATCTGTAAAATGAGCTGGAGAAGGATATGGCAAACCACTTCAGTATCTTTGCCATGAAAACCCCAGATATGGTCACAAAGAGCCAGACATGGCCAAAAGGACTGAACAACAAAAATTGTATTCTTACCTCCAAAACTTTTTTCACTTTTTGCTGCTGTATAGAGGGCTGTGAAAAACAGAACAAAACAATCGCTTGTCTAGAATTCTTGTGCTTAGAATGCCCTGCCCAGTTCAGGAGCTATCTCCTATAAATCTCTTTCCATGCTCCTCTGTAGTTAATTATGCCCTTCTTCTCCAACTATCTTCTATATACTTCGCTATTTATGCAGCTTAATCCCAATAGAAAGTCAACTTCTGGAGGACAGGAGTCATTTTTCATCTGCCTTTGTGTCTCTTTAATGTAACAGTGTCATGAACATAGTAGGCACTCCATCAGTATTTGTTGAAATGAATTTTAAAATTTGACCAAAATGTTTTAAACAGTACTTCTAAGCAGACACAGCCTAAACAAGGTAGATTGTAACATACTCTTGCCAGCAATCTATTTATTCCCTCCTCCTTCAAACCATCTCTATCTTCCTCCTACACAAGACACATAGTCACACGAAAAAAAGAAAGGTCTCATTGACTTTGTTCTTATATGAGTCAGAAAAGGAAATTAAGGAGGAAAACAATGGCTCAGATCAGATTTCCAGCTGTCTTTTTAATAAAAAATAAATAAAATGAAAAGATTTTAATCATTCTTGCCTGGGTTATACAGTATCTCCTACCACCCAGCACTGGTTTGTTGTGTTATCTCCAAGACCCCAGAATGGTGCTGTGTGGACAGAGAGCCCTCCAAACTTGGCTATCCTTAGGGCATGGTGGGCCTAATGCATTTATAAGAGCTGCACTGCATAATGGAGAAGCTGAGCCATGGAACTGGGTTTTAATTTTGGCATTGACCTTTACTCACTCTCCCTTTCTAGGCATCCATTTTCTTGTTTATAAAATAAGGAATGGACCAGATGATCTTGAAGTATCCTTCAGCTCTGACATTCCACACTGTATATGATCAAGGCTGGCTCTAGG
Organism: Phascolarctos cinereus; assembly: GCF_003287225.1. Lineage (NCBI taxonomy): Eukaryota > Metazoa > Chordata > Mammalia > Diprotodontia > Phascolarctidae > Phascolarctos > Phascolarctos cinereus. The sequence continues at coordinate 388,811,266 of NW_027555847.1, read as the reverse complement.
GGTCTTAGCACTCCCAGTCAAAATGAATATTAGTACCTTTAAGATAGAGCATTTCTTAAAGATAGCTAATTTTTAGCACCCTTGGCTACTCTATGGTTTTAATTAATCCAATTCAACAATCATTTACAAACACATGTGGTCAACAGAGAACTGTTCTAGCCACTAGACAAGTTACACAGTTTAGAAAGAAAGATGCAGTTTTGCCAGGACTTGGGGGCCAACCCCTTGTAGGTTGAACTCTTTTTGAATACTCATCCTGGGCTGCCTTGAAGGTGACAGTGAAAGAATGGGATGCCACAGATGTACAGTCTGGAAGTGTAGACAGGGAGGTAAGGCATAACTGGCAGGCCATCTTCACAATGGTGCTTGGGTATCCAGGGTGGAGTAGAGAAATTGATTTCTAGTTATTTATTGAGTATGTGAGTCTCTGATCCTTTTTACCACCAGCTAACAGAATTACCTCTTTCTTTCCACCCTGCAAAGCAACAGCCACAGCACAGTGAGGATTCCTAAACCATGGGGTCTTGGGACAGTCCTTCATATTTACCACAATTAAGGACATCACTGCCTTTTCAGGAATCAAATTCAACCCTTCCATTATATGGATGGGGAAATTGAAGTCCAGAGAGAACAAGGTCACTTGCCTAAGGTCTTAGCATTCTGTCCCATATCACAGGGAAACAGGCACTGATCTCTAAAGCACCCCATCCTCTTTCCTGGGGATATTCCTTTGCCTTTATTTTCCCAGAATAAGTGTTTTGTTTTTCATTTTTAAAGGAGAAGTTAATAAAGGTAAGTTCCTTCCCTAAAATGATTTTTATAAAAAAAATATTGTGAGGGCCAGCCTGAGCCACCACTTTAAGAAGGTCACCTCTTTCTATTGTTCTTGGATTATACTGGCCACATTTTAGAGCAGGCAAATGGGCAACCAATTAGCTGGAATTCTTTACAGTTAGGATTTGCCATGTGTCTTGATATGCCTTTCTTAATCCTCCCTTTGAAACATGTTTTCTCATTTTGACTAGAAGTAAATAGTGCAAGTAACTGGGTGTTTTGTGTGAGGTTTTTTTCCCCCTTTCTTCTTCTCTCTCTCTCCTTGAAAAATAATGCTGAAGGAATTGTTTTGCAGTTGAAAATTAATGTAACCTATTATGTCCAGGAAATTTCTTCAATATATTACTTGCCAAGCCCCTTGGCCGTTGTGAAGAAAATAATTTTAATTTATCTCATTTTTCACAGCTGAGTCAATGATTGTTTAACCCAAAATGCCATTGTGACTAAGTGCTGAAACCCCATGGTCCTTGGCTATTTCACTGGAGCTCAGCTATTAAGTCCACAAGGCTGGGACTTAAAAACAGCAAAATTGTCATATTAAAAGGACCACTGTCGACTTGCTTTTTTTAAAATCGTTTTTAATTTCTGCTCTTCCGTTTTCTCTGCTATTTATAACGTCCTCTTTAAAAGTTCAAAAATAACATCTCTCTCCTTAGTCCTTGGTTATTTTCCATTAGTCTGCGTGTGTGTGAATTTTCTTCCTAGTCTTTAGCTTCTTCCCCTAGGGAAAAGAGCAATGTTGCAGCCTTTGGTTAATTTGGCTAGTGCAGCTCTAATCACGCTTGTTGATTTAGATACTGCTCTACCCACTGAGGTCAGGTGAGTCTCCTGAGTGACTGTGTCTACAACTGGGCCACATATAAACCTACCATCCTCTGATACCAACCCCAGGTCTTGCCTGAAGGTCCTAATGAAAGGTATCTTCTGGATACCTCCCCTTCGACAGCAAAATCTTTCACTAATTCTACATCAGGTGAAAAAGTCATTTATGCAGCATCTGGTAGAGTACTCTGTGCCTAGGAAGAATTTAATAAATGTTTGCTGAATATCCATTCATACCCTCTATCTTGTATTACACGTTTTATTTTTTTTCAAGGTTTTTACATCGATGCTGAATTCATAGTATGTGGTCAACAAATATTTGTCTGATATGTTATTTCATTTGATTCTTATGGTGCTTCTGTATATCCTTGAAAGTAAGTGGACCTTCTACCTCCATCTCATTTGAGATTATTTCACAGTGGAGGAGAGTTTTCTGGCTAAGCAGGGCTAAGGAAGTCAACAGACAAAGCTGCCCTGTTTGGGCATGAATCTGATGCCTATATCAAGTTTGGTCAACAGATGGGATTGTTTAAAGTCTAAATCTACTAGAAGGTGGGAGTAAAAAGGGAGGGAGTAAGGTCTGAGGATTATGATAGTTTTGAATTGGTAGTTATCCTGAAGCAAAGATGGATCTCCTACCCAGATTTCAAGCTTCAAGCACCAGATGGGGATAGGAATAGACTGAACATAGAGGAAGCAGATATATTCAGAGCAGCATAAAATGGAAGTCCTTGAGATAACTGGAAGGCAGAATCACATTAGCAAGATGCCTTGCTATCAGCTATGGTCTTTTTGAAGAGCCACTAGGGACAGCTCTGTTGCATTGGAAGCTGAATGCCTTAGCTTTTGAGGGTCTCTTGTTACTCCAAGGGATGATGGTATGTTATATAGCAAAAACTCCAAGTAGGAAGGGGACTGGCTAACATAGCCAAATCACAGACCCACTTAATCTCCTTTCTGCCTCAGATTGTGTCTAAAAAGAGGATATGTGTGATTGTATCAACACCTGAGCTTTAAGAACTGGTTCCCATTAACAGAAATGTATGAAACCAAGTACTATTATTGAATAGATAAGTAGGCAAACAATGTGAGAGAAAACATTTCTCAAAGTAAAATGTGCAAACAATTAGCAACTTTATGAAATATTTTTCCAAATCACTAACAAAAAGAGAAATGCAAATTGAAATCTCGCACATCATTAAAGGATAACAAAAGATGGAAATAGTAAAAACCAGAGAGGTTGTAAGTAGACAGATACTAATACAAATGTAGTTTGAGCTGTATATTTACCCAACTTTTTGTGAAAAAATAGGAATTATGCTAAAAAAAATAAGTGACTAAAATGTGCAAATCCTTTGATCCAGAAGTATGCCTAACTACTCATAAACCCCAAGGAAGTCGGAGACAAAAAGAATAGTCCCATATCTCGTATACATTTATGTATTTATAGTAATATTTTTTTGTGGTAGCAAATAATGATTGGGGAATGGCTAAATAAATTATGGTGCTTGAATACAATGAAATATTAGTGTGCTGTGAGATATTATGTACATTAAGAATTCAAAGAAACAAGAGAAGACTTATAGGAACTAACACAGAATGAAAAGAACAAAACAAGGTAAAGTACATAGATGTAGATATAGATATACATACATACATATGTGTGTATACATATATGTGTGTGTGTGTGTGTGTGTGTATAGTATCTATAGCAATGTAAATGGAAACAACACCAATATCAACCACAACAGCCAGAAAAAAACCCATGAAACTGAATGCTGTGTAATATATGATCCAACCAGGGACCAGAGAAGAGTTGAGGAAATGCATCTACTTCACCTCACTGCTAAGATGGGTAGATGAAGGAAGAGGGGAGGGTTGTATGAATGGGATGTTGAATATGCTATCAAACACAACTGATGTGTAGGTTGGTTTTGTTGAGCTGCTTTTCTTTTTAAAAAATCTTTGTTACACTTGATGGCTTTCTGGATAGGCAATAGGGAGAAATACATTGGGAAATAGATGTGATATAACAATAAAATACATCAACAAAGATAACACTTTTTAAAAGAAAAGAATTGGTTTCCTTCCCAAATGGGATCATTTCTTTATATGTTTATGTTTATTGTCCTGTTGAATAATGGCAGAACCACCCGTGTGTGCATCTCCTTCTCACGAGGTACTTCTGGGAGTTCAGGGGGACCAGGACTGCAATCCTTTTCTCCTTAACCCGATTTCTAGATCCATTGAAATATACAGCCTTAGCTCTGCCCTTGGAAGTCACCTCATCTAATATCCTCATTTTTAGAGATGAGGAAACAAGCTTAGAAAAATGGCAATTGTGATTTACCAAAAATGACAGGCAGAATGACAGAGCCAAGACTAGGCCTCATGTCGCCTTGTTTAATGTGCTTCCTTCCCACTGCATCATAGTTGTCTCTCCTCTTTGAATTCCTTTTAGAATAAAAATGCTCATGGTGGTGAAACAGATAGGCAGGGCTCTGATATGACACAAGCTAGAGAATGCAAACGAATCCTAGTCTGAGGGGAAATCTTTGATTATACAATGCATTAGTCAGATCCACACTTAGATTACAGTGATCAGTTCTGGTCATCACATTATAAAATAAAATATTGAAACACTTGACAAGGTAAAGAGAAAGAGATGAGCTTGATCTGCAGCTGTGATTATATTGTATTAATGACTCCCTATCATATTACTGGCTTCTCTATCTTATTAGAGAAAATACAATTTACTAATATAGTGGGAAGGAAGCTGTGAAGGAAGCCATATATCTTTTCCATGGGATTTTAAAGGCAACATATGATTCTTTTTTTTTCCCTTTGAGAGGATATACTGCTTTCTTTATGAATCATAATTTACCTCCATATTACAGATATATAGTCAGGGAGGACCAGCACCTTTGGTGTGTGGTCTTACAGAGCCATTTTCTTTTCTTTTCTTTTCTTTTCTTTTCTTTTCTTTTCTTTTCTTTTCTTTTCTTTTCTTTTCTTTTCTTTTCTTTTCTTTTCTTTTCTTTTCTTTTCTTTTTTTTTTTGACTAGGCAATGGGGTTAAGTGACTTGCCCAGGATCACACAGCTAGTTAAGTGTTATGTGTCTGAGGCCGGTTTGATCCACTGCACCACCTAGCTGCCCCCATTACAGAGCCATTTTCAAGGCGACTCATTCATCCTTGGTATCCAATCATCACCGAAATCTCCCCTGTGACCCAAGAAATTACAGCATATGTGGCAGACACACCCTGGTAAACTGTCTCAGCAGATGGGCTGAATCAGGTTGAGAGAAACTGATAGGGCTCAAACTCAACCTTGAGTTAGTTCACAAACACATGAAGACTTCCCCTGTCAGAAAAGGTGGATGAGAACAGTTTGTTCCAATGACCGTGAAGGCAGCTGCAGCACGTGCTACGGAGTAGCATAAGGACTTGGTCAGACATAGAAGAAGCCAAGGTCATCCACTGCATCCTGGGCCTCTGCCAGCTGTTTTGATTTCTGTTTTGCCACTGGACTTCTATGACTGTAAGAGAGAGTGAAGCTGATGACTCTGTGTGAACATCCAATTTAAATCCAATTCACTCACAAGTCAAAGCATTACCCTATGATGTCACTGGTCCTCTTTAAAAGTGAAGAATGAACACCACATAACCGTCGTCCATTAGGAAAAGATGGAAAGTAATGAAGTCATGTAGTGTAGAGAAAAGAACGCTAGGTTTGGAGTCAGAGGACCTGGGTTTTGCATCCCACTTCTTCCTTTTACTGTTTGTACGACCTTGAGTAAGCCATTTCCCTTTCTAGGCTTCAGTTCCTTCACCTTTACAATAAATGGGTTAAAGTAATCTCTAAGAACCCCTTCTAAATCCTTACACAAGACAGTTGTGGCCCAGAAGGTTGACTCAAATAACACATAGAAAGAACTTTCATTTAATACTACTTTATGGTAGCCCTTTGGTGCTACTGAAACCTAGGCCTCAGACGTAGTTCTTCAAAAACTGAGAAATGGTGTTGTTGTGTTTTTATTGTTGTTGTTGTTGTTGTTGTTGTTGTCTTTTTCGGGAATGCCTGCTCCCTCCCTCTGCATTCAATAGCTACTGCCACCCTGGAAAGCACTGGCTGCCTGTCCTAGGGCTGGCCCGATTTGGGACAAAACTTCAAGACAGACGTTAGTCATTAATTGCTAAATTTTAAAATGGGAGATCTTGCAATCAATAAACCAGATAAAAAGGACTTACTCATAAAATAAACTTTAGAAACCAGAAAAATACCAGAGAAGTTGACATATTTTGAATGGAATCAACATATAATTTGACTTGACATAGGGATAACATAGGTACCTCTCCCTAATTCAGCCTATGAATTAGAGAATGACTAAGTTACTCAGAGAAGGATTCATGTCACTCTGTGTCTGCCATTTTTCTCATCTCAAGGAAAGGGAGTATAGAGGAATAGTTTGGGTAAGGGAAAGGACAAGGGAAAAGGGAAGGTGAAGTGAGGGATACGTTTAAAGAACAAATGACAGCATCATAGAAGCAGTGATATTTAAGCTGAAAGTAATATCAAACTGTTATCTAGTCTAGGATATTTACGCTGAAAGGGATATACACAATTATCTAATAAGAACCCTGAAAGATAGAGGTATATATTATATAGATACATAAGGTGTTTGTGTATATAGCTACATATATTATATCTATATATATCTATATCTATATCTATATCTATATCTATATAGATATAAATATGTGTATGTATAATACATATATACATGTGCATATATATGTATATATATACACAGAACATGCACAGTATATGAATTGGACTTTGAAATATTTTCTCTCCAAGTTCAATATGTCTACTCACACACATACATATACATATATATGTATGTATATGTTATCATATACATATATAAGAAAAAAGATATGATTTCAAAGCCCAATTCTCTCATTTACTACAAGTCACTTATTTATTCATTCAAAAATGATAGAATTTCTGACTCATGGGAGCTTTTAACCTTATCCTAACTCCTAATTTTTTATGTAACCTGGATTCTACTCAGTTTTGGAATTCCATGGTACCCATGGTCTAGTGTGACATGTTTTGGGGCATACCTAATTATACAAACATGTTTTAAACTTCTATCTCATGTATTTGCTTCCAACAGACTAGGCAGAACTATTAACCAGAGAGCAAAGGATTTAACAGAAATAGAATATTAAAGTAAATAACAAGAGAAAATCAAACAGTAGAATTTACCCCCCCAAAAAAAAAGTTGAAAAAAAAACTCCACAAATTATAATGTGAACAGTCTCCTGAAGATTCCAAGATTGTTGGGGCAGACAATATTCTCCAAAAGAATCATACTCCTATGTGGAGGAGAGTAGTGTTTCAGCTGGAATAGGTCTTTGGGTCCTGACCCCTGGCAGCTAGCTCTGCCTCATTACTTCTATACTCTACTTTTCACAGTTTCCTTCATGGAATCATGATCTTCCCTGGCGGCTACCACTACTCTTCACCAAACTTCTGTTTCCATCTTCCAGGACTCTAACCTGCTCTTTTAGCTTTTGAGGGGGAATGAAGGAAAAAAAAATAAATTTTTGTATACACACACACACACACACGCACATGCACATATATCATATATATATATATATATATACATATCAATATATCTATATCTATATCTATATCACATTGCTCTTTTGTGAGACTGCCCTAGGCTACAATACATTTGCATATACTCAACATATTTTTTCACCTCTTTAGTTAAAAAGACCTACTTCTCCCTCAGTTGATACACAAAAACAACATTAGGATGGTTTGTCAGGACCTTTGCTCTTCTGCCCCAGTAATTAATCACTCTTGGTTGGATCACAGCAAGCTAACTCTTTTCACCTGTTTTACCAACCATAGTATAGATTTGTGCCTATCATATGTTCCATAACCCATAGAGTCTTTTCCAGGGTTAGAAATAAATACATACACCAGTTTCATTTACCATTTCAATACCTCTTATGCTGCATTTGAAACTAGAAACTAGACCATGTAATTTTTTTTTAAGTCCCCATAAGTCTCAAGGAGGCACTAAGCAATCATAAAGGGGAGGGAAAGCACAGTCAGCAAGCTGCCCCCTACATTCCTATCATCATGGCAAAAGTCCTTGACCCGTTTATAAAACGGAGAAAATGAGTCTTAGAGGGGTAAAGTAACTTGCTTAATGTCAACTACCAAGTGTCAGAGTTGAAACTACAGTCCAGTTCTCATGATCTCTAGTCTAGTTCAACACTCTTTCCACTGCACTATATATTGTATTTTTCAGTGTCTTGACCATTAATGTCCAATTCAAACACAAACAGGCCACCTGCATAAGGATCTCTACAGGCCACAGTTGACTTAGATAACCACATATTTACATTATCTATCTTCTTTTATATTTTTATTTATTTCATAAAATAGTTCTCAATTACATTTTAATCTTATTTCTATAGAACTTAGGAAACATGTTTGACATTTGTGAACTAGACTACACACACATATATATGTACACACATATGTATGTTTGTATATTTCACAAGTGTTTATATATACATGTATATGCATATGTACACACACATGCACACATACACACACATATATTTATACACACACTCATACAAATGACCAAGCATTTGTAAGAGGTCTAATTTTTAAAAAAAAACTTTTGTTAACTTAAATTTCTCTATCTGTGTAAGCAATTGCATAATTTAGGTCTTTTTGAAAGTTATAAAATCTTTCATATAATAACATATATAAAAAGACATTTACAAACATACACATACATGTTGCAGAATGATCTCATTGGCCCTCCCTTTTTCCTTCAGCAATTTCTCAGTGTATACCAGCAAGTCTGGCTCACAAGGTATTATTCACCCTTATGTTTTCATTATTCTTTCTTTAAAAAAAGAAAAGAACCTGTATACAATTTCAATGCATAGGTTGCTTCTGATGAGGGGTTTTCTTTGTCCTTTTTTGTTCGCATCTATTGTAGTATTAGTGAATTTCCTAGAGCACTGAGAGCTTAAGTAACTTGCCTCGGATCACACTATCATTATTTGTCAAAGGCAGGACTTGAACCCAGGTATTCCTCATTCCAAGGCGAGCTCTCTATCCACAATACCACTCAGCCTCTCATAAGTGATTCATTACGCACAACAATAGAGATATCTCTAACCACCAAGTGTAAAGTGGTTAAGAACACAGAAAATATTTCTCCTTCAATCACTTAATAACTAACCATTTACTAAATGCTGCTTATGTGTAAAACACAGCATTAAACAATGTACAAAATATTTCGAGCCCCACTTCCATCGTCTGTTAAAGGTGAGAGAAAGAACAACACATACCTTTTTAGCACTCTTCCAAAGACCAAGGTAGATAATAAGTGAGAAAAATGTTTTTAACTTTTAAATAACTATGCAAATATAAAGAATTGTTGTAATAATTTTTCCCCCAGATAAGTCCAAACAATAATAATACCTTTTTAATCGATTATTCTAAGTAAGACACTAAAGTTTATCTGGGGTGAGGGTAGGGTTGGGGCTATGGGGTTTCTCACACTCTCACTAACTCTTCTTAAGGAAGCATGTACTGTTTCCTATTCTAGAAATATCTATTTTACTCAATGTTTTAAGAGTATAAGCAAAAGCAGACAAAGGTTTTGGGTTTTCTTTTGGTACTTTTAAATATTCTGCTGCATGGTCAATTTGAGGTTCAGAAGGATATTAGCTACGACCAACCTGATCATAGATGAGAATACACACTTTCTGTGACTCCTGGTAGTGTAGTAACACTGCTAAGTATTTTTTTTCTCAAAAATGAAGTGAGGATCAGGAGGATTCTAGACCTATTGGTGGCCCACTCACTTGTAGGAAAAATGAGTCTAGGGATAAAATTCTGTTAGAAGGCACTTTGAACTTCTAAGAATTGTTTCAGATACTGTAGAGTAGGTTCATAAGATTTTAGTTCTTAAAGGGACTTTGCAAATAACTTGGTCCATCTCCATCATTTTATAAATGAAGGCAAAGTCCTAGAAAAGTTAAATGACTTTACTAAAGTAACATAGTTAGTGAGTATAAGACCTTGGACTAGAACTCAGGTATTTTAATATCTATGCAATCATCTTCTTTTCACTGCACCTTTCTGCCTGTACCACGCCCCTGGGTAAATAGATGGCTATTACTTGGATCTTCCTCTAAAAACAATGTTTTAAAGGGGAGCTAATATATTTATTGACTACATACTTTTATTTATACATCTTTTTTTTTCTAAGGATGCTACGGTGGGACCATCTTTAGTTGTCCTGATCAATATCTTGCAGCTGGGCCCGATGACTCTACAGGAGAAAGTAAGGCTAGTGACTCTGCACAGCCCTGCCTTATTAAATCCAAATCCACTTGCAAGTCATGGTATCATCTTCCTGACTCCATGGTCCTTTTCCAGAACATAGGACAAACAACAACCTGTGAGTAGGACAAGCTGCCCCATTAGGGAACCAACTGGCCACTTCCCAGTAGACAATGTAGCTCCTCCTTCCCTCTCCCTCTCTCTCTCCCTGTCGCTCTCCCTCTGTCCATATAGGGCATAGTACCCTTACTTATGGATGCTTTGTCCAAAGGAATGTAAATTGTGATCTCTGAAACTTTTCAATATACCTTGGGGTTTAAGGGCTAGATTTCTTGTTTAAGGACCAGCCTTAAACCCAAATCACTTTGGCTCTCAGTGATTGGTCAACAATAGGTCCCAGCCCAAGTCTCACCTGGTCATTGTTTGGGCTCTTATGGCTCAAGATGAATGTAAATAGCAAGTGTTGCTGTTTTTTGTCACAGACCGTGAAGGTCTTCCCTTCCCAGATTGATTTTTTTTTGGACTATGTAAAAGAGACCATTTTTTGCCTCATTTCTTACCTAACCTTAATCACTGAATGAATGGAGATTACCTCCGTCAAATTGAGAACGGGAAAGACCCTAACTTAAAAAAGGTCAAAGATCTCCCACTATCTCACAACAATCTCCAGTCCTCCTGAACTGTATTTTGCCACTGGACTCACATGGCTCTAGAGGAGAAAGTAAGGCTGGTGACTTCCCTCCCTCACTTAAATACAATCCACTTGCAAGTCATGACATCACCTTCCTGATGCCATGGTCCTTTTTGTGAGCAAATTTCAAACAACAACAAGGATGCTACAGGAACATCATTTTACAATATTGATTTGAAATTTTAAAAACTTTCAATTTTTTTTTCAGGCAGTTGAGGTTAAGTGACTTGCCCAGGGTCACACAGTATGTGTCAAGTGTTTGGTCAGAGGCCAGATTTGAACTCAGGTCCTCCTGACTTTGGGGCTGGTGCTCTATCCACTGTACCATCTAGCCGCCCCTAAAGCTTTTAAATTTTAAGGTTCTCTATAATCTACTCAACTTATCTAAATTTCTACTCTTATTACTAGGAATAGAAAAAAGGCAACTGTCCTGGGGCTAAGAGTCAGGTGGTCCTAGGTTTAAATCCAGTATCAGTCACTTACTAGCTGTGTGACCCTGGGCAAGTCACAAACTGTGTATGTCTCAATTTCCTCAACTCTAAAATGAGGACAATAATAGCACTTACTTTTCAGGGTTGTTGTGAGGACCAAATGAGAAAATATTGGTAAAATACAAAGCACAGTGCCTGACACAATGCAGGTATTTAACAAAATGCTTGCTTCCTTCCTTTTATCCTTCTTTTGTTTACCTCTCATGCACATAGGACTGTCTCTTTATTGTGCCTCCAAATGTGCTGTCATTGTTGCTTCCACACTTTTGCTCTGGCTATTCTCTCTGCCTTGGGGGCTCCTCTGCATCCAAATGCTACCATTAGTTCAAGCCCTACCTTTTCCAGCAAGCTTTGCCTGACTGCTCCAGCACACACTGATTGCTTCTTTTTTTTTTTCTAATTTCCTATGGTCCTTAGAATCAGTACCACACAATTTAGCAGTTCATCACACTGTAATTATTTATTATGTATTAGCTTTGTCTCACTAAACAGACTCGAAAATCCTTGAGAGCAGGGATTATATTGTATGTTTTTTTTCATAACCTATATATCTCAACCTTCACTCAAATCATACAGTACAGGATTGAGAACATAGTGAGTTCCCCGTATGCCCAGTGAATACTTATTGATTGATTAGTTGATAGATCATCTAATACGTAGTTATAGTGTATTGTTGAGGAACATAAAGACATCCAAAAAGGTTCATAGACTTCATAGTGGAAGAAAGCTCAGAAGTCCTCTTGCCCAGTTGCTTTGTATCCATTATTTCATCTATTTCACTGCAACCTTTTGAGACAAGAATTATAGATAGATATGTTACAGATTAGAAAACAGAAATTCAGAGAAGTCAAATAACTTAGGGTCGCATAACTAATATATATGGAAAACTAGAGTCACGACTAGCTCTTCTTTACTCTGAATCTAGCACTCTGTCCTTTTCTCCACATTGCCTCTCTCTGAAATAGATTGTATCTTGAGTGCTTTGACGGCTCCTTGATCATATTCTAGTAGATATTCGGTGTAGTTTACAACTTCTTCATGGCCTCCCATTCCATCCAGTTGTGATCCAGGTCTTTCTACAGATCTTTCAAAGAGAATCATCTCAATACACTGGAATGCTTTTTTTTTCTTGTTCTGTCAACAGCTCATGGATACCAGCACGGTATTAGAACTGTTTATCCTTACCCTCGTGAACAGTACAAGACAAATCTTTATTTTACTTCCTACACTCCTACATTCCTAGTTATAAATGGTCTTGATGATGTTTCAAATGCTATTTTTTTCCATAAACACGTGATGGTTGGTAACATACTAACGGTTCCTTATGTCATTCCACTGTCCGTTCTGTCATCTGCAATTATGATTTCTCAGAGAAGGGTAATACTAATATTGTTATATCCTTTAGTAGTGGGGTAAGGATAATAAATTAGATAGTAATAATTAAGTGGGAATATAACTGGAATGATCAGTAAGGATTTTTTGTCTAAGAATGAGCTAAGGATTTGAGGATGAAGTTATAAGTTTGATCCACAAGGGTCCAGCTGAGGCAATTGCAGATGGGCAGGAAATTTTCTCTGACAGATGGAACCATTTTGTTGGGAGCCATGAGGGTTCTGGATGTGACCAGAATAGGACTAATGGATGAAACTTATCTCAGGAAACTGTACCTATTTAAAATACTTTAGAAGTCACGGGAAATCCTATCTATGTTTCTCTTTCTCCTGTAAATAAGCCCTTCACATCTCACTCTTTTGTTTTGGAATATATAGAAAATGGATTAAAATGGAAAGAATGAATTCCAAACCCCGGAATCTTATGACAAAAGTAGGATAAAGAGTAATTGGAGATTGAATGGCATATGTCTAATCTAGCTGGCCATCTCCAAATAATATTTTCTGCATGTTGGCCATTCTCCTCATCCTCACCTCATCAGAACTCAGTCTCAAAGTTTTAGCACCTTGGGCTTCAGTAAAGGAATATTTACTGTATCTTATTTTGAATCAGGCCACTAAACCATTTCCCAGCTGTATCCAAACCAAGTCATCTTTCCCCCCAATTTGTAACTCCTCTTTATGCCTTCCCATGTCCCATCAAAATGAAAGCTTCTTGAGGTCAATGATTGCCTTGTTTATTTGAATTTATATGTGCTTAGAACAGTGCCTGGCATAAATTCCTTTCTAGAGCAAAAAAGACAGCTAAACAAAAGTAAAATAACATTTTCCAAATACAGATTTAAGGTATTAACAGCATTCCCTGAATGTTTGCAGAATAAGCTACAGGACACAACAACATAACATTTCATTCTATCTTCAATACATTTAAAAAATGTTTTTCCCTGAGGATTGGACAGGGAGTATTGACCTAGGAATGTCATCCACCTTGCAACCTGCACCTCATTTACTTTCAACCTGCCCATGCTCTTTCCTTTCCTTCATTTCAGAATCTTTGCAAAGTCTTTTACTTCTGTGAATACAGTTTTGATTCACTAGATGAGCATAAGCAGATTATTTTAAACCCCACCTCCATCTAGATGTGAATTTCCCATGATTCACCTCGCAGACATGGCCTGAACTCACTCTCTCAGCACATATATTCAAATACTTTTATATAAGGTAAACATTCTAGTCATTTGTCCTGCACTTGTTTAGTCAGCCCCAGTTGGCTGAAATTCCCCTTTATGTCAACTCATAGCAATGTTTTCTCTCTTAGGGAAAAAGTTCCAAAAGAAAAGGAGTTATTTCTCTTTGAATTTGCTTTGTATAGTGCTTGGCTTGCCCTGGATCTGGGCTCTGGTCAGGATGATGATCTAATCTGACCAGATCCTTTGTTTAAATCCTCACTGCTAATGAGGCTAAGGTCTCAGGTTCTATAAAAGTCAGCTTTGCTTTCTATTCTCCAAATAGACTACATCCATAAACCCAGCAGGCTATTTTTTAAATGTTCATTGCTATAACGAAAAGGGGGAGGGGGAAATGAGAGGGCAGATGGTATATTCATTCATTCCTCATTCCATTTACCTATATTCAGGGCAATCCTGCTCAAAGACATCTGACTCATAGTAGAACATAATTAGAGGGATACCTTGTTAAGCAAGTATCAATGATTAGGGACTGTGGTGTTCTATATAAATGGATTCTCTAGAAAATTGAATGATTAAAAACTACCCACTTACATATTTAAATTTTTATTTAACTACTGTGGGTGGTCACTTTTCTAAATTATATAATATACCTTTGTTTTACTAAACAGAGGATACTGGATCATTTCTTGTTGCTTTAGTCAACATCACAATCTTTGTTTATTGTAGTGTATTGAAATACAGTGATTTGCTCAGAGTCTATTTTAATCCTATATTAAATGCCTCCTGACTGCTTTAAAACTGGCACTCTGCTGCCTTTTCCCTTTCCTCCTTGTGAAATGGTGAATTCTCATTTCCCACTGTGTCTGTTTCTATGGATCTCTTCTACCTTGCTGTTCCTAACCTCCACCCTAACCTGAAGGTTGCTAGGGATAAAGAAGAAGCTCAGCTCACTAATTCGGTAACACAATTTTATACATAATTCTGAACTTCATCCTCAAGGAATAAAGTCACTTTCCTGAAGGGTAAAGTGTGTGTGCTTTGTGGCAACTTTTTCACTGACAGATGTTTTTCACTTCTTTCTGTATTTGAGATTCTATTCTCAAAGGTTCCTTTAATTTTCATCCAGAAAACAACAATTCAATGATTTGCTTCTGTTTCCTTGGTGGGTCAAGATTAACTAATTTACTATAGTTAATTTTGTCTGGGGTTTCTCTTTCGAATTTGGTATCATGGCAGTTAGTACTGATGGAAGAGATGGCCCTGTGTAGAGTATATGAATAAGACTGTCCCCACCAACAGAATTCTCTCAGTGACCACTGAACAGCCACTGGCTGGTAATAACTTCCTTTCCCCCTTGACTTGGAATGGATTGCAGGCACTGACCTAGAGGGGAAAGGCTTCATCTCCCAACATCAGCCAATCTCATCTCATTGCAAGGGAAAGGCCCCAGGAGACGTGCTCCTATCCATCATGTGGACAGCTTTGGCCAAAGTGCCCACTACATCACTGGCTTTAATAAAAAGTTGCTAGAGGCTGCAGCACTAGTGACAGATGGAAGCTGCTGCATGCTCAGAGTCCCAGAATTCTCCTATGTTGGAAGAACACCTCAGGAGAAACAGGAACAAAAGGCAGAAGAGCAAGAGAGGGATAGGAGGATAAAGAGGAAAGGAATGATGGCAGATTAAAAAGAGAAGATCACTACTACAGGAAGTATGCCATAATGCATTAAATAAATTAAGATAAACCACAAACAAATAGGATTCCAACTTGGAAAGACAAAAGCTGGAAGGGGATGATCCAGGTTTATAAAAACATGTAGGTAGTGACAGAAAAGACATAAATTTGATCACCAAATCCTAGAATAAAGGAATTGGGGGAGGAGGAGGGATGTGGGATTTTGTGACTTGGAAAAGGTAAAATTAAGAAAAAAAGAAAGAATTTTCTAATTTATGCAATGGACAATCAACTTTTATAAAACTTGGTACTTTAAGAGAGAATATAGTGGGCAGCCAGGTGGTGCAGTGGATAGAGCACCTGCCCTGGCCTCAGACACATAACATTACTAGCTGTGTGACCCTCGGCAAGTCACTTAACTCCATTGCCTAGACCAAAACAAGAACAAAAAATGAGAGTGTAGACTGAAAATATAAATAGTTGAAAAATTATTTAGGTCAAAGGCATGCCTTAAATGTAGTGAATGTTCAATAAAATTTAGAGCACAAATAAATGAATGAATGAGTGAATGATACATCCATAACAGATTATTAAATATGTAATATTTCTGTCCCTCTTTTTGAGGGTTTGGAGCATGACCTCAGGGAGTAGTATGTTTCTCAACAGATATGCCTTTCTTTTGCTCATTGTCACCAAATGACTTGCTATTATGGGTCTGGACATTAAAATGGATATAGAAATCTAGTCCTGAAACTTTAAGCCTCAGAAATTAATAATTCTTGATGAAATGCTGAAATAGTATCCAAGTGTATTGAAACATTAATTTAAAGCAGCAAAGAAACTAGAATACAAATTCTGTTCTTTGTCAATTATTTCTGGCACGGCAACTTGTGGAAGGTGTTGTAAGAAGATGAAAATAGAGGTAAGGGCAGTAAAAACATCACTAGACTTAGAGTCAGCAAGACCTGAGTTTGTATTCTCCCTCAGATACTTACTAGCTATGCTGGGCAAGTCATTTAACTCCAGTTTCCTCACCTGTAAAATAGGGACACAAATCACATCCACTTTGCACAGTTGTAGTAAAAATCAAATGAGATAACATGTAAAGTGCTTTTCAAACCTTAAAGTGCTATGTAAATGCTAGAGATGATTGTGGTGATGATGATGCCAGGCCCCACAGGACTATTGACCTAAGCCAATTTACTTTCCATAAAAAATAAAGAAGAAACATAAAAGAAAAGATGCATACAAATCAATGAAGTCCCAAACCTCAATTTGAAATTGTCACCAAAAGTTACTCGAAGTTGACCAAGCTATAACACTATTAGACCTAAACACCAAAGAGATCAAAAAAAATGGAGTGTGTGTATGTATGTATGTGTGTGTGTAATACATATTCACTATATATATATATATATATATATATATATATATATATATATATATATAGTCAAGTGTCACTATGTGTGTGTGTGTATATATATACATGCACACACACACACACACACACACACACACACACACACACACACATATATATATACATATACCTGTATGACAAAATACACACACACACAGAGGAGGCAATTGGTGCTCTCTGATGAAGATTCCATTCCTGTTGGATCCATGAAGGTGTTAGATATGACCAGGATAGGGTTATTTTTGAAGGAGCTCCAAAAGTAAAAGAATAGCTACCTGTTTGGTATAAATTATGATATAGGGATATAATGGAATATTATTATGACATAAGTGATTTTAAATGGACAGTTTCAGAGGAAAATTGGAAGACCTTTCTGAACTCATACCGAGAAAAGTCAGCTGAACTAGAATAATTCATATGATGATGAAAAAATTCTGGAGACAACTTTAAAAGACTACAGAATTCTTATCAGTGCAACAATAAGCCACAATGCCAGAAGACTAAAAGTGAAACATGTAATTCACCTCCTGCTACAGAAGTGATGAACTTAAAATGCAAAAAGAGATGATTTTTTTTGGACATTGCAAATGTGGGGGGTTGTTTTGCTGGACTTTTACTTTTAATTTTTTAAAACTTGTTCAGTTGGGGTGTGGCAGTGAGAAGGAGAGAAAAGAAGTGCTTGTAAGAGTAAAAATGTTCCAAGCTTCACTTCTGAGGCTTTGAAATGCCCACTGGTCACCAACTGCTCTCCTTGGTTCCAGCTCCATCATCATCTTCACCCATCCTCCCCCTGGACAAACTCATCACCAGACAAATTCATCACTAGGAAACAACACAATGGAGATTGCTTCAGCTTTCTTATGCCTTACTTCACCAATACTTCAATTGCTTCTGCCTCCCTGATTGGAAGGCTAAAGGACAGAGCAAAATTAACTCCTCCCATAGTTTCCATTAGGGGCTCAACATGCCAGTCATATCTTCATTTGCCTCTAGCTGCTCCAGCAAGTCCTTCTCTCTTCTGCTTCCTCTTTTATGCTGTCTTCCCCTATCAGACTGCAAGCTTCTTGAGGGCAAGAGTCTTCTTTCTTTTCTTATTTGTATCCTAAGAGCTTAATAAGTGCTTGCCACAGTGTAGAACTGAATAAATGTTTTTAGTATCATAGCACTCCCATATGCCTTTTGGCACAGGATATCATGTTCTATCACTTAGAGAGGATGCTAAGGAGCTATATAACAACAAGAACAACAATAATGCTTTGCATTCATTTAACACTCTAAGTTTTGCAAAGTACTGTATATCATTTGATCTTCATAATGGAGGGTGTGATGACCCCTGGAAGAACAAAGAGTAAGGTTTCAGTCATTTGGAGGGCTAGTAATCTGGAAAAATGGCTCAGAAATCAAACTCTGGGATTAGGAATTTTGTGTATTCTGAGGCAGTAAAACTCCAAACAAGAAAATATTTAAGATTTGGAAATTCCCTGGCCTGCATTTTATAACTATTGAAGTATACTTTGTTGAAAGAGCTTGAATCCTTGGTCAGATCGGAAGACCTCTGAGGTTTTCCTCTCTACTAGAGGAAACAGTCTAACAGCTCAGAACAGTCTATAAGACAGCAGCAGGTGGTGAAGAGACTATGCCAGCCCTTTGTGGGAGTGAAGAAGGAGTTAGTAGCAAGATAGCATCAACCTTTAGATTGGAAACCCATTATACGGACTGAATTATACCAGTGCTTTGAACCAACCAGTGCTTCGGGGTACATTTTAGATACCTAATAAACATTTTTAATGGAATTGAACAGGTATAATTAGTTCAAGACTGTCCCTTTCATTGGAAAATATTCATGGTAATTCTGAAGTCCATTATCATCCCTAACTGGGAGCTGAGGCCAGTAGAAAGAAGAGTAAGGACATTCCCACAAAATGATTACATGATAAAAACAAAAAGTAAATTTAATTTACCTTATCAAACAGAGCAAAAGCAAAGACAATTCTGTGTTTTTAATTATCTTTTTTCTCTAAGTAAGTTCCTGTTCTCTAGGGATTGGGTAGTTCCATTCATTCACAATGTACTCAATGTTTACTACATGCTTAGTCCCATTTGAGGTATTGTAATTATTAAAATTTTGACTGAACCTGTGATATCCCCAGTTTAAGGGGCTTCAGGTGAAGAACTTTTACTCCCAGTACAGATCAGTACCCCTTTAGCAAAGTATAGGTTTTGAGATTTTCCTGGGGCACTGAGCAGTTGTCTTAATGCAGCCTCTGGAAGGTTTGGGATGCTGAGATCCAGTACGAGGAAATATGGAGCACATGAGACAGTAAAGAAAGCCAGCTTTACTGATGGGAAATATTCAAATGAAGTACTGCCACAAGGATGATGGAAACCGGACAAGTCCACTGGGATCCCTCCACATAGGTGAATTGTGACTCACTGGAGGCCCTGGAGGGATTTCTTTCACCTCCTCCCTCAATCAATATAGTCAAGTGGGTTTTCATAGGGTTCTTGTCAGGGCTAGCAGGACCGGGCATCGGGAGAAGAGAATGAGGAACCTAGACTATTTATTGCTAACTGGGGGAAAGAAGCCTCCTGAGAAATTGGTGGCTATGTGATATTCAAACTCCTTGATATCAGGAAGAAAAAGGAGCCTTTGGGTTACTACTTCAGGTTTTACTCTAACAGGGCTGTACTCCAGGGTTTTGAGTTTCCTGGGGCTTTTTTTTTAGTTGTTTGGGCTGCATTCTTTACAGTGGTCAAAAGACTTACACAGGGTCACACAGCAAGTGTATGTCAGAGGCTAGACTTAAACTCAGGTCATTCTGACTCTAAGACCTGCTGCCTTCTATAGATGAAGATTAAAATACACAGAAAACATGGTCCCTATGCATTAGAAGTATGCAGTCTCATGAAGGAAAGAAGATAGGAGATGTACACAAGAAGCTATAACTATACTATATTAATTCTTGATTCATTTTTTTACTTCAATCCATCAATTGTTCAGTTAACAAGTATTTGTTAACTACATAATATGCTCAAAGCACTATGTTAAAATCTAGGAATACAACAACAAAAGGAGCAAAATGTCTGCCTTCAAGGAACTCCTATTCTACTAGCAAGAGAAAGCAAATATAAGATAAACAAATATATAACATATAAAATGCATGCAAAAATTGGGAGGTGCACAGAAACTAACAACTGGGGAGATGAGGGAAGTTCTTTTGGAAGAGGAAGCCATTGAGATGAACCTCAAAGGGAGGTAGTAGGAGTTTCAAGAAGCAAAGGGGATATTTAACAGTGTAGATGTACAGAGGAGGAGATGGAATGCCAAGTTTGAGGAATAGCCACTAGATTGAATTGACTGGAATTTAGAATGTGTGAAGAGGAGTAATATGTAATAAGTCTGGAAAAATAATCTCAAACAAAAACTTGAATGGTTTTAAATGCTAAACAGAAAAATGTGTAATTTATCCTTGAGCCAAAAGAGCACCACAGAAGTGGATGGAAAGCAGGGAGTGACAGGATCAGACCTGTGCTTTATAAATATCAATTTGGCAGTTTTGTGAAACACAGATTAAAGAGATGAAAGACTGGCCATAAGCAAGGACCTCAATTAGAAGCCTCCTGAAACAGTCCAGGTCAGTGGTGATGAAGGCCTGAACCAAGTGATTATGGTGTTAGGAAAAAAAAATGTTGGATTTGAGAGGTTGACAAAGTAGAATGAATTTGTTGCTGTTGTTTAATCATTCCCATGATGTCTAACGTTTCATAACCCCATTTAGGGTTTTCTTGGCAAATATAAAGGAGTGGTTTCCCCAGCTCATTTCATAGATGAGGAAACTGAGGCAAACAGGAGTAAGTGATTTGTACCTAGTGTATAAGGCCAGATTTGAACTCGGTCCTCTGAACAAACAAACAAAAATTCTTAAGGCTAGTATTTTAGATTGGTCATAATCCTTTCCAAAAAGTCATGCTTTTGGGAAATGGCTAAACAATTTGTAGTATATGATTATGATGGACTACTGTGCTATAAGAAATGATGAGCTCAATGATCTTAGAAAAACATTGATAGACATGCACAAAGCAATGAAAAATGAAATGAGCAGAACCAAGAGAACATTATATATGTAACAACAACATTATTTTAATAACTTTGAGTGACTATGTCATTTTTACTATTATAAATACCCAAATTAACTATAAAAAACATATGAAGGAAGATGCTATCTGCATTCAGAGAAAGAACTAGTAAATAAAAGTATGTATAGAATGGTTTTACCTATGTATATGTATCTGTATGTATACACACACGTGCATATGTATATATATATATGTATATATGTGTGTGTATGTGTATATATATATTTACACAAGTATATATACATACATATAAACACAAATACATACACATATATTTGTGCCTAATGGTAGTCATTTCTAGGGCAGGAGTTGGTGGAGGGAAGAAAAAAAAGTCATAGCCTAACCCATTTGGGCTATTATTTATTAGAAGTCTCTAAATAAGACTTCCCATCTGTTGCCTCTGTCCATTCACATAAACGATGCCTAGCCTTTTGTCCTGCCTTAGCCCTCAGAATCCTCATCTTTCTTCAGATTCAGTTCTGGTGTTACCTCCACTAGAAAGCTTTCCTTTATGCCCTGAATTGTTATAATGATTCTGCCCTCAAAACGACTTGTTTGTATTTATGTTATATATTGTCCCAGTAGAATGTAAGCCTCTCAAAGGCAGGGGTTGTCTTATTGTTCACTTTTCCAGGTGTAATGCCTAGTGCAGACCATACCTTGGACTCTGAATAATTATTTTAACTGTATATAACTTATGGATTCAACTAAGGAGCTAGATGGGATTTCCTATGAAGGAGCGTGCATTTCCATCTGGGAATAAAGCAGCATTTGATCTGAGCTTAAAAGAATTGATGCTATTTTTCTGTCACAGATTGAGGGATTGGGCATGCAGATTATTATTTCTTTTTTAGTAGTGGCCATCAGGTGAGCAATGTACAGGGATAGGAAAGGGGAGTGACTAATTGTACAGTCGGTCTAGATTAAGGTATAGGGCTTGACTCAAGTAAGGGATTAGTATCTGGGTATTTTAGATGTAGAATGTGAAGGGACTTCAGAGACCATCTAAGCCAACCCTCTCATTTTGCAAATGAGAAAGAAGAGATTTAAATAGAAGTGACTTTGCCATTACAACACATGTACGCTGTAACAAAGGCCAAATTTGAACCTAGGTCTACTGACTCCAAATATAGTCTGACATTAGAAAGGTAGGCTGGGTCCAGATTATGGAGGCTGAAGAACTTGGTAATTTCTCTGCTGGGCAACAAATGAGGCATCTCAGATTGTTTTGGGGGCAGCGGAATGGTATGATCAGAGTTATATTTTAAACAGACAAATCTGTTGATAGGGTACGGTGGATCTGAGGTAGGCACAAGTTTCAGAATGGGAAATCTAGAGAGAATATGAAAGCATAACTCAGAGATGTCCTACAGACTGCTGAGTGACTTGCTTCTTGAGTACAATTTTTTTTTTTTTTAACTTTTTTTCCAACTTAAGAAAGACCTATGGTGGTATTGAGGTGGAAACTGGAGAGCTGCTATTGTAGTTCAGGGCCTCTAGTTTCCAAATCAGTGGAGTTTCCCATACACCCACCTACTGCAGGAGCAATGCTATCTCTTAGTGTTCATCAAGTAGGGTAAATCAGAAAAGCAAGCAGCCTGTGGCTAGATAGTGGAAGAGAGACAAAATAAGGAGGTACTAATGAAATTTAACACAGAAAGGACCCAGGCTTCTAGAGGACTGCAATTCACCACTGAAAATAATACTAGCACAAAAACAGACCTAAGAATAGAGCCACTGATGAATAAATATTCCATGGAAGTGGAACCAAGGTTACCCACTTTATGCTCCTCACTTTATTGTCAATCATTTGAATCTTTTCGAGTGAGGACAGACATTTTTATAGCACTTTCTGTTTAGCATTGGACATCTGAAGTGGCACATAATACAAAAAGGGAGAGTTTTAGCTATAAATTGTGTTTTGCAAAGCAAAAGCTGCATAATAATGAAAAACGGTTCTTTTCCTCCTCTTATTTTCATTTTTCTTTGTCCACAAAAGAACCAAATCATTCTGAAAACACATTAGAAGTCAATGACAAAGTCATAGAAATCACTGACATGCAAAAATCCCTTCACACCAAAGGGCTCTTACAGCTGTGTTCAGGATCTGCTCCTCCATGGAGATATACCCAGAGAGGAAAACCACAGAAAACTTGAATCCCTCTGTCTTTTCCTCTGTCCTTCTCCCCTCCCTTGCTGTCACAGTACTTTGGGGTGTTTCTGGATTGTAAGCAGATGCTTCCTTCACTCACACATATTTTCAAAAGTGATCTTACTATAGATGCTTGGAGCTGGAAGAGATCTTGGAAGTCATCTGTTCTAACTCTTCCATTTTCCAGGGAACAAAACTGAGGGCAGGAGAGGTAAAGTGATTTGCCACATAACAAGAGAGTGACAGAGCCTGGACTAGAACCTAAGTCTCTTAGCCTTTTGTCCTGACATCATCACTTACCAAAGATGTCACTTAATTGCTCTGAACCTTGGTTTTCTCATTTGTAAAATGGGGCTAATAATATTTATACTACCTACCAAACATGGTTGTTGTCAGTGCAAATAATATGTGTTGTGTGCCATGTGAATTGTACAGCATCATGTGTATGAATTATTATTACGACTTTTATTTCCTCCAGACCATGCTGCTTCCCAGCTCACAGAATCATTGAACGTTTGAGCTGGGATGGACCAAACTCCTCACTTGATAGTCTTTCTGAGGCTCAGAGAAGCAATTAAAATTGATCAAAGTCATAGAGCCAGTAAGTGGCAGACCTAGAACACAGATTTTTCAGACTCCAAGTCCAGCACTCTTTTGAAGGCTTAGACCATATTGCCCCACAAAGGGAAGAATCCTTGATAAGAAATTACTTACCTTTAATCCTTTACATTTTAAACCTGAGAAAAACAACCGGGCCACCTATACAATCTTTAATATGGTAGGAAATAAAGCACTCTATCTTTCCTCATGGCTACAATTTAAACACAAGAATTATTCAAATCAAAACTAAAATAATTCCTTCAGAAAAATGCCCTTTCCTCCCCCTTTCTAGTGAGTCTATACCAGCTATGCCTCTTCTCCTGCCTGGTACTCATTCCATCTTCTGTAATCTTGTCGGAATCTTTTTTCATAGCAAGTTTCATATGCCATGCAACCCTACTCATTGGTACCTTCCTGCCTGAATCTTCCACATGGGAAAATAATTGCATATATTTGATTGAGAACCTCCATCTAGATCCCTTGGCAATGGGCTCTGGCTTGTATAGAATAAGTCTAATCTTAGGGCATGCTCTCAAACAATTTTTTTTTATTACTCATCTCTCATTGACTATATTCTCAAATATAAGATTATAAATTGTAGGTAGATTGCTCTATAAATATAGGTAAGACAGTGTTCAGATCCATTACAAACACCCATGATAACAATGCATATTAGGTCTAGGATAACATTCATTCTACTCCATATAAATTCAGGAACATTCTAAAGGACTCAAAGTATACCATACATAGTTCATGCAATTCCCTTCCCTCTTCAGTGAGTCCCACCACACTTCTATGTCTAACATTGTTTTCCAAACTCATACTGCTATCTCATGATTTGGACTCCCATTGGAAGGGAAACAAACTTGAGGTTGCTAGAGAGGTAGTGCTGCCAACATTCCAACAAGTCCCATTTTTCAGCTCCAGGATTCATAAACACTTCCAGAATTATGGTAACACTCTAAGGACTTGGACCCTCCTGGAAAGAATGTGAATTTGCACTTTTTAAGCAAGCAACCCCTTTCCATCAAATTAGCACTGCCCAAATAATTAGTGATAAAAATGGAGAGTAAGAACAGGTCTTTTACTCTCCTCTAGCATGGCTCATACTCCATAGCTGTTTTTCTAGCTTTGCAGGCCATTTGTAAAATTTTCATATCCCCACAGAGGCTAGTGCTGCTCTTGTGTCTTCTCTCAAAACTCTAAGTACTTGGCCACCTGGTTGAAAACCTATGTATCTCTCCAACACCATTCTCCCCAGTGACCCCCATACTGGCTCTATAGATATTCAGTCTTCAGGATCTTGGAAATTCAGAATCTGTATTCTTGGGCTGAGTAGGTGAGATCTCATGAAACTCCTATTTGCTTTTGCCTCATGGAAGATTTTAGCAGCTCAGGGGGAAGAGGATACGCCTGGGTTTTCCTCTTAGCTATGCCGATCTCTGGTCTAGGTTTATATCTCTCTCAGAAAATCAGAGACAAAAGCTCACCACCCTGGAAACTCATCAAGCTGATCTGGGAGCTCCCTGATGAATCAGCACCGCTGAAAGCCATCACTAAATGACTGTGCATTATTAGACTGCACCAAGCTGAGGAAGATTGAGAAGAGACTGGCATTGTGTCATCATCAGGTCCAGAAAGCTTCTTCCATGATTACTGATCCACTTTTTTCTCTTGCATGGCATCAAAACAATCCTATTTAGGGGTCATACTCAATCTTGAGTCAAGTTGCATGTGTGTCCTATGCATCCATAAACCCAGTGGAATCCTTGTTGATGGGTTGGCTATAAAACTTGTCTGTCCTTGGCTCTTCTATTTTTTATCACGCACACCTCCTTCCTCAAGGCCTACTTCCAGTTTTCTAAAGTTATTTTTTTTTCCTCAATTTTATAAGTTGAGATAGAAAGTGTTATACAAGGTGAGGCCTGCAGGGTAATTCAGGCCAACAGAACAAAGTTTCCCTGCTTGAAGTTTTCCACAAGATATTTATATGACAACCTCAGATGCCTGGAAAATAGCTGAAAACACAGCAATAATTAACAATAACAAAAATAATTCTCTGAACCAATAAAAGAACTGTCAGAAAATTCATGCATTTAAGATCATTCATTTGAATCTGGAGACCTATGCAGATACTCACAGAGTGTATTTAATCTTACTTCACATATAATTCTTATTAGCTTGATTAGGTGATTTCCTGGAATGCAGCATATTAGAAGCAGTAAATTAGAAGGAACATGAGAAAGAAGAAGAGGAGGGGAGGCTTCCAGAATCAGGTACCATGACAAGACCGAAAGATATAATTAGATGGCCTGTCAGCAAAAGAGAAGACAAAAACTATATATAAAAAAAGAAGCAGATAGAAAAGTGGAAATTCAGAGCAATCTGCGGCTATTTAGCTTAGGGGCAAATCACTCTAGTCACCTCAGTAGCCCTTATGGGCATCACTGTATTAGAGCAGAATACAATAATTGATGTTCACAACGGACCCTGTATCTTTAAGACAAAGTTAAGTTATAATCAGTAGATTCTACATAAGGAAAGAAGGTAGAGCATTTTAGAAAGATTGCCATCCATGGTGGTCAATTTTTTCTTTATTAATGTTTTGGTACTTAAATGGGAATATTTGTTATCTGCAAAATGCAATTACATGAAAGCCCTCTTTCCCTGAGGATGACAAGTTAAGTTATTCAGAGCTCTTTATCACTGTGTCTCCAGGTGTGTCACTGTAGTACCTTGATTTGGATTCAATTCATAATTGATCACATTTATTTTATTTATTTATTTTTATTTTTTCAGGCTGGGTCTACATATCATGGCAAAGCTGTAAGTAGAGGGGCTGGTTACACATGGGCCCATTCCCACTTGATCTACCATAGGAGCTGAGACTTCCTCTGTCTTCTGACCTTTAACATTCTCTGTTTTGTGACCCTCAGTTAGCCCCTCCTTAGGCAATCTGGTAGCCCCCATTCCTGGGAGCTCACCCTGTTAAAGCTCAACTTAGTGCAGACACCCAATTTGCTCAGCGCACTGCATCTCAGAACTCTTGAACTCAAGAAATCAGCTAGACTCAGCCCTACAGGTAGCAGGGATTACAAGTGTGTGCCTCTAATACCAGCAATAGATCACATTTATTTAAGACTTTCCCATTTGCAAAGTGCTTAACATCTGAGGTATCAAACATACTACCTGTAATAGCTCCCTTGTGAAATAAAGCTGATTAAAATATAATTGGGACATAATACAAGACAAACCAAAACACAATAGAACATAGATAATACTAATATGTGGTTTTCTAAGTCAATATGCCTTGCTCTGAGATTTTTATGTTTGGTTTAGTGGTTGTGGTTTCTATTTGAGTTTGACAAAATCATTCTATATCATCTAATTTGCTCCTTAGTCTGGAGAAAGTCAGTATAAGTTATAACATTCTCCTTTTACAGATGAGAAAACTTAGGATCAGAAAAATTGTGTTTCCCAAGTTTACAAAGCTAGTTAGAATTTGATTGAAGTTTTCTGACACTAAATTTAGTAATGTTTATTATTATATTCCTCCATCCATTGGCATCTTTCTCCCCTCCCTATTTCAAGAAAATGGAGCGTAGTATGGGCTATTTTTGTCTTTTAATTTTGATTTTTAATTTTTGTTTTTGTCTGAAAATTAAGCAGAATATAAAATATCAAAGGGACTCTTGCAAACAGTTCTCAAAAGACAGGTCATGATTCAGTCCCTATCCTATAGGCCTTGACTATGTCCCTTTAATTAACACAGCATAAGATCATAATGGAGAGGACTTCAAGTGCCCCTACAGTTAATGGTCTGTTAGCATTTCATTTGTCTGGCCTGGGAGTAAAGGTCTTAGCCCTGGAAAAGGCCCTTTCAAAACAAATTAGAAGCCACCAAATGATTAGAGCCCTTAAAAACAGTAATGTGTGAGACAAAAAGGAAAAAGTTAAAGGTCATTCTTTTACTTTGTTTACTCCTAGAAAGGGAAACAGTCTCTGTGACTTTCTCCTTCCTTTAATCAACGGGACTTCTGCTGATCTTAAGCTTAGATTCTTCATCACTAGATGTCTAGGTTTCAGATTGTACTATCCATACAGCACCTGTCCATTCAACAACAAATGATTGTCACTGTGCCTTTAATTTGTCTAATGTTTTATACTTTTCAAAGACAGATTCTGTACAATGTCTCTTTTGATGACATAAAGATGCTCCTGTCTGCCTAGTGTATCTGGATTTTCCTCAAATTCGTATTCCACAGAATTCCTTGATTCAATCTCTTTTGTCTGTATTTTGAGGGGTGTTGGGGCAAATATGGAAGTTTCACTCTAATTCTGTCTTCTAGGGTCTAAAATGAAAGATGGTGGAACTTCGCCGGTTTCAGCTCCAAAGAAGAGATTCAAGATAAATGAGTGGTTTATAGGATCATTGATTTGGAAATGCAAGGGAATTTAGAGGCCATCTGGTCCAGGGATTCTCAATCTGGCATTCAAGGACACCCAAGAGGCCTGTCCATAGATATATCAAGGGGTTGTGAACTTGTATGGGGGGGGTAATAACAGTTATTCTCATCAACTTTAAACTGAAATTTAGCATTTCCTTCAATCATGAATGTAAGCAACAAACATTATTCCAAGAAGTCCAGAGTCTTCACCAAACTTCTGAGTCTCAGTCCCATGGATTAGGTAAATCCCCTCACTTTATAGCTGAGAAAACAAACCCAGAGAAGGGTAGTGACTTGTGCAAGGCCATACAAAACATTATGATTGAGTGAGAATTTGGGCATTTCTGGTTCCAAATTAAGGTTTTTCCCATGGAGCAATTTGACAATGAATTATATATCTTTGGGGGCTCTGGTATATTTTTAAATTGGGCTGATGTAAAAGAAATTCTAATAACAATAATTTTTAATTTGCCTTTCCTCCAGCAGCCCTGTATTTATATTCAGGGACACCTTCTTAAACACAAAGGCCCTTTCTTGTCATAACTATCCCAAGGTTTCTTCTCAGACCTCCAATCAGAAGATTTTTAAAGTTCTTGATGCTATTAAGTATGCAATTAAGTAAATTAGCAACACTGTTTCTAGTGTACTCCTATCTTCATTGAGGGACTGAATTATTCACAGGATCTTGGGTTTAAAGTTAAAGGAACTTTAAAGATCATGTAGCCCAAAGCATGCATTTTACATGTAAGTGGGATTAAGTCACTTACCCAAGGTTAACACAGTTAGTGAGGGGCAGAGCTGGAGACAAATGTCATGATTGACTCTAAAGTCAAGGCTTTTCCCACTGTTTCCTATACCGCACCACACCATCAGAAAGGCAGTAAGTAGCTTTTCTACATTATGGATATGTGGAAGCAATCTTCTTTTTCCTCAGAATTTCCTCAGAATTATTATCTTACATCTTAGATCAGGAATCCATATTCTGTGTGTGTGTGTGTGTGTGTGTGTGTGTGTGTGTGTGTGTGTGTGTGAGAAAGAGAGAGAGAGAGAGAGAGAGAGAGAGAGAGAGAGAGAGAGAGAGAGAGAGAGAGAAAGAAAAGAGAGAGAGAGGGAGAGCATACTAGTGGCAAGGTGAATAAAGTGCTGAGCCTAGAAGCAGAGTCAAATACAACCTCAGGCATTCAGACTGTAGCTATATGACCTTGGCCAAGTCACTTAACCTCTGTCTATCTCAACTGTAAAATGAGGATCATAATAGCATCAACTTCACAGTGTTATTGTGAGGATCAGATGAGGTAATATTCGTGAAGTGCTTAGCACATAGTAGGGGCTTAAAATGTTTTTTTAGAAAAATAAAATGCAAACTTCCTCACACAGGGTGTGTTAGAGTTTTAATAGCACTTGCTTCCTCTGCCTAGTTTCTAGAAGACACTTTGTCTTCTGATAAACTTCAGGTTTACACAACCTTAAGACAATTATGGTAAGAAATTACAAAACCTTTAGACTGCCCTGAAATTTCTTAGGTGAACATCAGCAGTAAGCCAGGCCTAGTTCAGGGGAAACTTTCCTTTGCTAAGGAATTGCATAAGCACAGCAGACTAGAGACTGAGCTGGTGGTGGATTTCTTTATCAAGGAGCATCATCATGACAGTGGGTGAGGAAGCAACATTAAAAAAAAAAAACTAGCAAGGGGTGCATATTTACATATTTTAATGAAAACAAATTATCTCTCCTGAAAGTAATTAATTGTGAAATTATTTAATTATGTGGCAATAGTAAAGAAAAAAGGAACAACAACCAGTGCTTGAGGTTTTTTTCCAGTAAATTCCAGTTTAAAGTAAACAATTATTTGAGTCGAGGTTCTTTATTAAGTAATTCTTTACTAAAGTCTAAGGGTGTCAAGGCGATTTCATCCCTATCCCCTACCCCTATATAAAAAAGGAACAATTATGCTATTGGGAAGAATTTCCTTTAAACTTTGAAACAGGTTGCAATATGCAGTTGAAGAAGGGTGGTGAAAGGATATCCAATAAGATGCCAAAATCTTTTTGGAGTAAAGCCCCCATTGATTCCCAACTCAATTTCTCAGCATGCATACAAAAGATAGACTCATAGAGTTGGAAAGGACCTTGAGCTTATCTTGTACACTTATATCTCAAGTAGATGATCCTTTTACATTATCACTGCACAGGTAGTCAACCATTCAGGCTTTGCTTGAACACTTCTATGTCAGGGAACTCATTACCTTTATTATATAAATCTGTTCCCTTTCACTAACTGAAACCCATTGGTTCTTATTCTGCTACAGTGAAACTCTAATTCCATTTCAACATGATAGTCCTCAAAATTTTTCAAGACTGTTAGCATGTTCCCCCTTAATTTTCTTACATAAACATACCAATTATTCTCAATCACTACTTATACTGCAGAATTCCCATAGTAGTCACCTTCCTGGTCATTCTATCCTCTATTATCTCTCTTAATGTGTAGCACCCAGACATAGACAAATGTTCAGACATATTTGATCCAGGCACTATTCTTCCCTTCTCAAAACCTAAGCTCTCATAGTAGAGACAATGCTGCCACTTATCTGGCTAGGTGACACTCGGGAAACCAATTAATCTCTGTGTGCCTCAAATATCTTTCTAAGATTTATCTATTAAATTGTAGATTTATTTCAATCTACCATGTCATAGTATGATTATTTGCATAAGATCATATGTGTATTTAGTTTCTGTATTACATAAATTCCTAGGTCATTTTCACTTGAACTGACATCCAGCCAGGCCTTCTACATCTTGCCCTTAAATAATAAATTAATCTAAGTAAAAGTTTTTATATTATGCCTTTAAATGATCATCTTGTTTTATTTTAGGCCATCAGTCTAGCTTGTTGAAATCTTTATGAATACTAATTCTGTCATCCAACATATTAGCTTTCTCTTCCAGTTTTGTATCAGCCACTAATTTGATAAACATGCTTCTGTGTCTTCAGTTCTCATCTCATAAAAATGTTGAACACATCAGGACTAAGGATAGAGGCCTTAGGGATGTCATTAGAGTCCTCCCTCCAGTTTTATATAAATCTGTTAACCAAGAATCGTTGGGTGTAGTTGTTCAACAGGCTATGAATGCACCTACCTGTCCTATAATTCCTTCCATATTCTATACTTTGAACACAAGGAAAGCATGAAAAATATTGACAAATCCCTTCTGTAAATCAAGATACGTTGTCATAGACATTGCTTCTAATTCTGCTACCAAAGCTGCTAATGCCAATCTAATAACTCTGTAAAAAAATAAATGAGTTTAGTATATAATGCTTAATTTTATTGCTAGTTTCTAGTGGCCACTTCTTTCTTTTCTAAATGCCCTCACAAGTGTCTATTAATTATATGTTACAGAATTTTGTTAGGGATTTATGGCAAGTTTACCAATAGCATATCCATTTTATCTATCTATCTATCTATCTATCTATCTATCTATCTATCTATATTTAAATGACAATGGTATCTGCTTATGTCCACTATTATGTTCTTTTTTGCCATTTTCAGTGATTATTGAAAGTTCCATGATAGTGCTTCTGCACTCACAATTACAAGTTATTTCAGTGCCCTGCTTGTAATTCATCTGCATGGGACACTTAGACTAATCTAAAGTAGGTAGTTTTCCTTTATTTTCTTCAACCTTTTAAATTAATGCAAGAAAAGAGGGAGGTACAGATAGCAGAGGGTAACAAGATGGGTAGGAAATAAAGTCTATAAGGGAAGCAAAGGGGCACAAAGGGAGGCTATGAACAGATCAAGTTGTTTTAGATTTACTGACAAGAAGCTGGAGATGATTGTGGCTGTATTGAGAAGTCAGTGTTGTTCTCCATCCTCCCCCTACTACCACCTGGAGAGTTATCATTCCTAAGAAGATTAAGGTTTTTCTTTGTTGGTGGATTTACTTTTTTTCATCTTTATGTTTGTCTAGTAGCCATCTATATTACAATTTAAGATAAAAGGAAAGAGAAGAAGGAGATCTAGCATTCAATAGTGTGATTCTGCATCAGACTTAGAATTCAAATCCTGGCACTGTCTCTTTCAGCATGGTGATGATTAAGTCACTTCATCTTTCTAGGCCTCAATTTTCTCATCTGTAAAATGAAGGGGATTTGCTAGATGATGCCTCTTCCAGTCATAATGTTCTGTCATTTCCCCCCAACCCCCCTACTAACAAGGAAGGAAGAAAAGAAGGAAGGAAGTAAAAAAGAAGGAAGAAACAAAAAAGGAAAGAAGTAGAAAAGGAAAGATAAAAGAGAGATGGAAGAATAGGACATGCCTGGGTTTCCTAGGAGGATTCTGAAGAGGCCATATTGTTGTGCTTATTGTTTCTTTAAGCCTGAATAATCATGTCCAATGATGTATATTCCTTTTAAGACGATTCTCCAAGTGGAAAATATTCTTGAAAGGTTTGAACACCGTGAGCGATCCCAAACTCATCATTGTGTTGTGGGAACAGGAGCAATTCAGAAATCAGCTAAAAGAGGGGGGAAAAGAAGCAAGAGTCTGATAATTTCATGCCGAGAAGCTTGAGTTTATTTCAATTAAAGTTGAGCTTCTTCGGTTGATGCAGTGAAGCTTCCTCTGTTCCAGGCCAATCTTTTTTAAATGTTCTTTTAAGTGATTTTAAGTGTATCATGGAGGAGTGAGGGAAAAAGGAGGAGGAGGAAGAGTATAGGTGTGGAAATTCAAGTTCCCAAAAAGAGTGGCAATTTAGTTAGTTTATATACTTAGGAATAATTTCTGATTCAGCTATAGTAGGAGTTATTGCCTTTCAAGTCTATATGAATTTCACAAAATCCCTTCTTTATGCTTTATAATCTCTCATTCTACAGATTACTTTAAATGATTTTTCTTCCTTTCATGACTTAGAGGGAACATGTGAGGCAATGTGGTAATTGAAAACTTGGGAGTTGGAGTCAAGTGAATAAGTTCAACAACACTTCTTACACCTACTAGTCATGAGTGTCTAGACAATCCACTTTATCACACTGAACCTCAATCTCTTCATCTGTGAAATGGGGGTAACAAAATTTTCATGACCTGCCTCATGAGGATATTATGAGGAAAATACTTTATAAACTTTAAAGTATTATATCAAAACAAGTTATTTTTATCATGATTCTCTACTTTCAGCTCTTAAGAAAGATGGAGAAATACAAGGAGGGATTTATAGAGTTGGTTTTTTTTAAGAATGCAATAGCTGACATTTATATAGTACTTTAATGTTTGTAAAAACCTTTCTATGTGTAATTTCATGCCTTCTTTATAACAACTGCATGATATAAGAATTAAAGATATCATTATACCATTTCATAAAAGCTGATAGAAGTTAAGTGACTTGACCCTACCGCATAGCTAGTGTCAGAGGTAGGATTGGACCATCAGTCCCTCTTGACTCCAGGGAGAGGTCTTTTTCCACCATACTCCATTGCAACTGATCCAGCGATTTCCAATGACCACAGAGATAGTAAAGATCAGGTAGCGCATATCAGAGGCACAATTTGAAGTTAGGTCTTATGATTTCAAAGCCATCATTCTTTCTACACAATGCTGTTATACAGGAAAGAGACAGACAGACATAGAGACACAGAGAGAAACAGAGACAGAGATAGAAAGAGAAGGACAGATACAGCGGTAATTTAAGAAAGGTTAATCAAGAGAGTTCCCTAATCAAATCAACGATATTACAAGTTGGTGAGTCTTTGTTTGGGACCTTTAATTACATCTTTCTATATAGGGTAGAGTACTCTTTTATATCTTGTTGACATGAAAAAGAATCTGAACCCTTATTAATCTGCAGTGATTGGAGTTTCCCTACAAGACAAATATTAGCTGATTGTGAGCAGCTCCCTCATGCCTCCTGGAGGCTGGGTTTTTTGATAGGGGTGCTATACCAAAATGAACCAGACGGCCTGACTTGTTGGGAGAAGACTATTATCTGAGGATTTCCATATTATTTCAGTAGCATTTAAAGGAATATTCATTTAAGGACTTTTGACTTTTGTCACAGTTCCACTTCTATGTCCTCCCTTCATCTCATAGAGAATTTAATAATATAGTCATTAATGTCTGCCTTTCAATGGGAACATAATAAGCTTCATATGCTTGCTACATGGCTGCACAGAGGAGTTACTGGGCAATGCCAATCTTGAATATTACCTCACAGTTAACTCCAAGGTTCAGAATCCTAAAATTCAGCCTTCTGAATTGGGATTTCTTGGGGTATATGATCCCAGAATCTAACTTTCTATCCAGGGAAGAAAGATTTACTGTTTAGACCTTGTCTTTAAGGTTGCTTAACATATAGCCACAAGTTTTTTTTCTAGATTTGGAATAAAGTGTCATAGCCAAAACTGAGTATTTCAAAAGAGAGAGGATGGAGATATCTTGAGCCCCATGGAAATTCTCTCACGAATAACAGCAGGTTCAGGTTTGGGGATTTTGACTTCTGTTCAGAGAAGATGAATTTTCTAATCAGCACGCTTCTTGGAGAGAGAAAACAATAGCACAGATGTTCTCTCAACCCCTCAACATCAAGAGAAGAGAAAATGGAATACACCCATAACATAGAGAAGCAAAGTATGTTGCTTTCCACTACCACTGTGAGATATTCAAAAAATTCAAGGTCTGATGAGAAAGAGATTATGTATCTAGCAACATCAAATTGTGTTTCCTTTATGGTAGAGTCCAAGCTCTCCTAGTTTTTGTGAGATGTAAGAAAGATCAATGGAATGTCACAGTGGTGACTATCTAACAATCCTAGACAATGTTTCCTTTACTAGCCCAAACAACCATATGTCGCTCTGGAGGATGGGGCAGGAAAGAGGATTCTGCAGATTTGGGAAAGGGATATTTACCACAGAGTGAAGATAATTTTGTTGATTTTTTTATAAGCCATGGTGAATTTCTTATGTTTTCTACAGGTTTCTATAGGCTCTTCTTAGTCCTTTGTGTTTTATTAATTATCTTTGAGTGTGATATAAAAGTTGTCTATAGCTGATAGCTTTATTTGTTACCTTGCATCCTTATATGGATGCTGGGAACCCATTTACACAGATCTGTAGAGATTCAAACATGAATTGTGTTAGGAGATTTCTTAAAGTAAACATTTTGTAAGGGCATAAAAATTTGTTTAAAATGACCTTTTGGTGATGGAATGCTCTTGTGCTATAAGAAATGACAAGATAGTTGATTTTAGAAAAGCATGGAAAGACTCGCACGAAACAGTGAAGAGTGAAATGAGCAGAACCAGGAGAACATTTTATACAGTAACAGCAATATTGTTATAAGAACAACTTTGAATGACTAACTCATTTTGAGTATTACAAATACTCAAATCCACTACAAAAGACCTATGAAGGAAGATGCTATTCATATCCAGAGAAAGAACTGATAAATTGAAGTATGTATAGCATGGTTTTATATGCATACATACATACATTTATACACACAGAGAGGAGGAACTCTGGGAATTAGGTAATAATTGTATGATAGATGGATAGATACATTGATAGATTGATAGACAGACACATAGATAGCAATATTAGAAAAGAAACAATCAGTAGACTAGAAAGTTGATAATCTCCTGTCAATAAAAATAGTCAAAATATAATGGAAAGAACACCAGGCCTAAGGGCATTGAACAAGCATGCTGTGTTACTTTATAGATCCCCTCCTCTGAACCTCTTGGGTGCTTTAAGGATGATGAAGAAAAACGAATCATACCAGACTTCTTTTTCTCAGCATGGTACAACAGAAAGAATACTGGCTCTGGAGTCAGAAGATCTGGTTTCAAATTCTGCCTTATGTTTACTACTGGTCCGACCTTCGACAAGTCACTTAACTTCCCCATGCCTCAGTTTCCCCATCTATGATATGAAGTACTTTCAGCTCAAGATCTCTCATTCTATAATTCTATTATTCTCCCATACTGGTGGAGAGTACAGTTCACTGTTCCCATTTCTTATCTTCTCTGCTCTCATAAAACAGAATTATCTCCTCTACCTCTTGAGTTAAAACTTCATATTTCCATTTGTAAAAGGACTAGGAATTAAGAAGGATGAATTCAAGGGTCATGTAGGGTCACAACATTTCTGTATCTACAAATTTCACAGGGATCCTCTGACAATAAATGAGATGTCAATAATGCATCTGTAGAAGCTGAGACATAAATTGCAGGAAAAACAACTGAACTTGGCATATGGAGTATACCCTCAAAAGGTGGAGAGAGGAAACTTTCTGTTCTTCTTTCTGTCTTCCTACTCATACTAGCACATTAATCCTTCAAAGGTGAGAGTTTTCTCAGTTATCAGTGTCTACCTCATTCTTCTTAATATCACTGCAGCCTTTGGCACTATCAATTATCCTCTTCCCCCTGATAATTTCTCTAAGTTTTCATGATACTGCTTTCTCCTAGTTCTCCTATTTATCTGACCCCTCCTCCCAGTATCTTTTGCTAGATCCTCATCTTTATTTTCCCTGTTAACATGGAAGGACTTATAAAACTCTGTCATAGACTCTCTTCTCCTACTCATTTGGTGATCTCATCAGTTTCAATAATCACTTCTATGCAGATAATTCTCAAATCTATTTGTCCAGCCCTAACCTCTCTGTCGAGTCACCTCCACTCACATCTCCAACTGCATTGTCTTGAACTGGATGTCCTGTAGATATCTTAAATTCAATATGTTTGAAAGGGAATTCATCTCCCCCACCCCTCAAACCTCCTCTCTTCCTAACTTCTTTATTGCTGTGGAGAGTATCACCACCCTCTCAATCACAAAAGTTTATGATCCAGGTGTCATCCTTGACTCATTACTTTCTCTCACCCCCCATATCCAAAATGCTTTGAAATATTGTCCTTTCTACCTTAGTATCATCTTTGGTATGCATTCTTTTTTTTAAATTTTTTTATTTTGATTTATCAACAATCACTTCCATATGATTTTGAGTTTAAAATTTTTCTCCTCTTTCCTCCGACCACCCTCCCCAAGACGGCGCACAATCTGATATAGTTTAAACATACACATTCCTATTAAACATATTTTCACTTTAGTGATGTTGTAAGTAAGAATTAGAACCAATAGGAGGAACCACCAGAAAGAGGAAACAAAACTCAACAGAAGAAAAAAAATTAGCAAATAGTATGCTTTGATCTGCATTCAGACTCCATAGTTTTTTCTTTGGATATGGATAGCATTTTCCATCGTAAGGCCTTTGGAAATGTCTTAGATCATTGCATTGCTGGGAAAGGTTAAGTGTATCAGTATTGCTCATTGCACAACGTGGCTGTTACTGTGTACAACATTCTCCTGGTTCTGCTCACTTCACTCAGCATCAGACCATACAAGTCTTTCCAGGTTTTTTTGAAGTCAGCCTGTTCATCATTTCTTATAGCTCAATAGTATTCCATTACATTCATATACCGCAACTTGTTCAGCCATTCCCCAACTGATGGGCATCCTCTCAATTTCCAATTCTTTGCAACCATAAAAAGAGCTGCTATAAATATTTTTGTACATGTGGGTCCTTTTCCCATTTGTATGATCTCTTTGGGATATAGCCCCATAAGTGCTATTGCTGGGTCAAAGGGTATGCACATTTTTATAGCCCTTTGGGCATAGTTCCAAATTGCCCTCCAAAATGGTTGGATCATTTCATAACTTCAACAATACATGCATTCCCTTTTCTCCCTGACCCTGCAACCATCTTTGTGTCAGTCTTCTCATTGACCGTTGCAATACTCTACTGGTTGGTCTTTCTGCCTCAAGTTTCTCCATACTGCAATCTCTACTGAGCCATCAAATTTATCTTCCTAAAACACAATTCTGATCATTTCCCTTGCTCAATAAACTCCAGTGGTTCCTTATTACCTTCAAGATCATATATAAAATCATCTGTTGGACTTCAAAGTCCTTTATAAACTGACCTCTTTCTAACTTAGCATTCTTCTTGCACCTTACTCCCCTCCGCATATGGTGTGACACTAACTTCTATGATGTTCCTGGTACATGACACACCTTTTTAATGCTTTAAGCACTTTCACTGGCTGTTTCCCATATCCAGGTTGCTCTCCCTTCACACTTCCCCCTTCTAGAATCCCTTGTTTTGTTGTTGTTGAATCATTTTCAGCTGTGTCTAACTCTTTGTGATCTCCTTTGGGGTTTCCTTGTCAAAGATACTGGAGTGATTTGCCATTTCCTTCTCCAGTTCAATTTACAGATGAAGAAACTGAAGTAAACAGGGTTGAGTGATTTGTCCAGGGTCACATAGGTAGCAAGTTTCTGAGGCTGGATTTGAATTCAGCTCTTCCTGACTCCAGGTCTGGCACTCTATCCATGGTGCCACCTAGCTGCTAGGATTCTTGCCTTTCTTTCAGTTTTATTAAAATCCAACCTCCTGCAAGAAATCTTTCCTAGCCCTCATTAATCTTAGAGTTTTCCCCATGAGATTACCCCCCCCCAATTCTTCCTATAGATATCTTATGTGTACATGATTGTTTGCATGGGAGATCTTTGGAAGCTGGGACTATTTTTTCTTTTTGCTCTTGCTTTGTATTTCCAGTGCTTAGCAAAGTGCCTAGAACACAATAGTTACTTAATAAATACTAGTTTACTGACTGACTGTGCTATCTAGTTGCTGACAACAATTCAGTGATAGTGGGAAGAAATATTAGCACTCAGTTGGTCCCATTATCTCATTTTATAGATTAAGAAACCAAGGCCCAAAGACATGAAGTGACCTTCCCACGGTCAGATACTTAGTAAGTAGCAGAGCTGGTATATGAACTGAGATCTCCTCACTCCTAAATCATTACATCTCACTCCATGACAGTTGAGCACTTTTCTAATGTAATAAAGCAATAGTCAGAATGTTCTATAGGCCCTGTGTCATTCTGGAACTGGGAATCAGGAGACCTCTGTTCCATTTCTAACCATGTGGGGACTGAAGCACACTATTGCATCACCATGGGCCTCAGGTTTCTCATTTGTAAAAATAAAAAGGATAAAGTGGATGATCTCTGAGTTTTCTTCCATCTCTTGATACTCTGCTCATTACAGTGACTTGTCTTGCTTCTATCAGCAAATCAAAGGTATGAGTTTCTCTCATAAGGGGAGAAAAAGCATGCTAAGAAGTGGAAAGCTCCATATAAATGTATGAAATTATTCCCCTGGGGTAGGGGCAGTGAAGTAATGTGAGGGAGGATGAGGCACAGTGTAAGGTGTTATGATTAGATTATGATTAACTAATGGTTTTATGGACTCTACCTTCTCCCTCTTCAACCTGAATTCCTGAGTTCAATTCAGTTTAATTAAATTTAATTCATCTTTATTGAACACCAATATTGTGCCCAGATTTGTATGTATACTGTAAGGAGTACACAAGAGGGACACACAATATCTCTGCCTTTAAGGACTTACAGCTGTGATGAGATAACACTTACACACCTGGAACACCCAGAAGACACCATGCTTTGGTGTGTGATAACATGCCAGAGCTTGGTATATGACTAAGGAAATAAAGGGAAAAGGAGGGACTAGAGTAGACTAGAAAGGTACCATGTCTCTCAGAATGACTGTAAGTCTGTGAACTGGGTGGCTATGCTTATGTACATTCCAAGAGAAAGATTATTGGACCTGGATCCTGAAGACCAAACACCTAGCTCTGCTTTTGTCATTCAGAAGGCTGTGTGTGAATGGGAAAATCCCTTCACTTTTCTGGATCTGTCTCTTAGTTAAAAATCAAGCAAGTAAACAAACAAAAACACCTGAACTACTCCAAGTCCAACAGATCTTCTTGCAGAAGTTTTGCTGAGGCCTATGTTTGCCTATCATATTTAGATAAAGACCCACCATTCTGACTGTACAGTCACATCCAAGACCTAGCCCTTTTGTGTTTATCTTAACTTTGAGCTACATGCCCCACTATTTGTTTCCTTGATGATTCCTTTCTTCCTTGATGCATTCTCAATGTTTGCCTTTCCTATTTTCTGAATGGCTCCACATCTAGGAGTGACAATTAGACAATATTCCTGCCATCAGCCAGTGTCTGCTCAGCTGAGATGCCCTTTACTGAAGATTAACAATGTATGGAAGTGCTTGGTTGATGGATAGTGAATATTGAATGACATATCAAACTGCCATTGAGTAGGGGCACAGATGTAAGTGACTTTGGTGGGTAGGGGAAGAGTTCTAAGTTCTAAGAATTCCAAAAATGGAATTGGTTGTTCAATTTAGCTGCAAGTACTTTGAGTTATAAGAGCCCAAACCTCAAAAAATGGGCAAAAAAAGCAGTAATAAGCTTAGAAAGTGTGAGTAAACCTTTGGGTGGGAGTACAAAGCTAATCTTATACAGTCAGAGGTCTTGTTTGGGAATTGT
Source organism: Phascolarctos cinereus (assembly GCF_003287225.1). Classification (NCBI taxonomy): domain Eukaryota; kingdom Metazoa; phylum Chordata; class Mammalia; order Diprotodontia; family Phascolarctidae; genus Phascolarctos; species Phascolarctos cinereus. The sequence continues at coordinate 388,770,591 of NW_027555847.1, read as the reverse complement.
AAGGTCATACACACACTAGAAGAAAATTGTAATTGTCTTTCTTAAAATGGAACTGTGAAGGTTTCTCTTAAGGTTATTTTAGGTATTTGTGATGGGACCATAAACTCCAATCTTGAGGGGAACTTAGATATTAGTGCAAACTTTTTCATATTCCTGATGAGGAACCTTAGGCCTAGAGGGATTTAGTGTCTTAATGTCTCATGTACAAGATCATAAGAGCATAGATCTAGAGCTGGAACAAACATGACAGACCATTTCGTCCAACTACTTCATTCTACAGATGAGGATAATAAGGTCCATAACAGCTAAGTGATTTGCCCAAGGTCACACAGGTAATAAGTCTGAGAAACAGAATATGAATCCAGACCCTCTTGCTCCAGAGTAAACATTCTCTCCCATGCCTTACAGTGTTCTCTAAAACCCTGTTAGGTTTGGTACCCTGCTTTTCCCCAATAAGGAAAAGTCTCAGGAATTTATATAAAAAAGTGACCAGATGAGTGACCATAAATAATTACCTTCGGGGGTAATATTCCCAGTAGGTCTAGCTCTAAAGTCATGATTATACTATTTGAAAAAAAAATTCATCATCTCTCCCACTAAGTGTGTCTTTCCTAATCTATTAATGGCATCACCAACCTCCCAGACTTTTGGCATATAAATCTTAAGTCATTTTCTGCATCTTCCTCATCTCTCCCTCAACCTACTCCTTCCCCTCCTCATTCTAATCCAGCTGTCAGAACATGTTCAATCTACCTGCTCAAATCATACTTGCATTCATTTCATTTCTATTTCCACTTGCCATTACCCTAGTTCAGGGTCTCATCACCTCTCACTTGGTCTATTGAAATAGATGACTGGGTAACTGAACTTTCTTGCTTCTGTCTCTACCACAATAATTACCTCGAAGCATTTTTTTGTTACTAAGTCTTTCCATTACTAAAAACAATACAAAATCTAACAAAGCTTCTGAGGTCCATTCTACATTCCATCTATATGCTCCATGAACTTGATTTTCCCTGCTAATCCTGAGAGTAATGATCTATTTCTCCAGGCTTTCTACTTTGAATTTGAACAGGTACCCACACATAATAATTGCCTAACTGAAACAAATAGAAATACTATATTCTGCTACTTATTAGAATATTGCTTTTGCTCTCCATCCTTGATGACAATGGAATTCTCAATTCCCTGAGGTTCTTACTCTGTTCTATTGTTATCTCTCATAGGGTAGTTATGTGTTTTCTTTTCCTGTTTGATAAGATATACACAGGAAGGGGATGATGGTTAGAGGGTAGGGGTTAGATATTTTGCTAAAGGTTGTTAAGTAAGCTTTTAAAAAATAGTGACCATGTTTTCCTGTTTTCCCAGGTACCTTTGTTCTACAAATACTATTCTGTCAACAGCTGCACAAAAAGAGAGGTTGTAGTCTGATGATGTCTATAAGGTATTCTGGAGTAATATAATATGGTTTCTTATATTTCCTTTTTTTCTTCTTCTTATGATTGGGCTTTTTTTTAATACATTTTCTCACTATCATCAGTTGTTTCCCATGCCCTTATGGTAGGGGACCCCATTCCACCACCCCTCTGACAATAGCAGATTTTTTTTTCTTGTCCCTTTCCTCTCAAATTATGGGTTTAGGATCACCTAGACACTGATCCCAATGCCATAGTAAGGATATGTGTCTCTCCATCGAAAGAGAATGGTTTAATATTGAGGTCATTTGTCCTTGCATTTTCTTTCCAGATTATTGGATTCTGATCCTTGCTCTACATTTCCTCTGTTCCTTGATTTTTATCTTCTGTGCCCTAATTTCTCCATAATTTTATTATTACCCTTGTTACTGAATTTCTATGGGGAATACATTTACATACATCTGTGGAGACCTAGATATGAACTATATTGGGAGATTTTTCATATTAAACCCTAAGTGGGGGCATGAAGAGTCAAAGAAAGAATGATCTTTCTGGGTTAGGCCTTGAGATTGAAATGAGGACCTGTGAGCCCAAATGAAGTTGCTAGGAGAGTAAAAGGGTAACTAAAAGATGATAATCCCTTGTTGGTATAAATGATTATAGTATAGTCTAGTGAAAAGGGAAAAAGAAAAAAAAACATTGGGTCAAAGAGTGTTGGACAAACATTCATATACAGCCTCTTTCCTGTGTTCTTCAAGGCTTCTAGTTTAGATTTCTTGTCCCTGCTAGCTGATACTCCCGAATTCTGACCCAGCTTAACTGCCAGGGGCTGCAAAAGGCAGTGGAAAGTGTAATGAACTCTGAATCAGGAGAAATCCTCATCCTCATACTGCCTCTGACCCTTATGATAGTAACTATATGGAAATACATAAGTCACAACATTATAAAAGGAAAGAAGAAGAGAACACAATGGAACACTGTGTAGTTAGAATAATTAAGAAGCATGGCCCTAGAGATGAGTTGAAAATGACACTTCCCTCTTCTTTGCTGAGGTAGGGGGAATATGGGTGTGTAATATTGTAAATACTCTCAGACTCAGTTGATACATTGATTGGTTACATGAGGTGACTCTCTGGGTGGACAGCGGAAACACAGATCCTGAATTAAAGGTGATATAAAAACAAAATGAACTAATAAATATTAAAACTATAATAAAAATAACTGTGATTCCCCCCAACCCAAATAAAGAAGGAAAAAAGCAGCAACATATCAGAACTTTATTTCTTCATCTATTAAATGGAGGCAATAATAGCTGTAGCACCTACTTTGTATGTTTGTTATAAGGTCTCAGAAAAAGAATACATTCAAAATTGTTTGTAAACTTCAAAACCCTTATTGTAAGTTGCCTAGTCCTCCCAGACTATGCCTGTCTACCTATATTCTAGACTCCTCACCTGGACTGACATTGTCCATATGCCTATTTTCCGTATAATGGAACTCTTCTCTATTACAGCTTTGACAATGTATACCATCAGCTTTTATCTGCCCAGACCTGCCTCGCTCCAATGCTTCCCAATGCTCACAGAAGTGAAGATAGCAGTCTACTGGTCTGATCTAAAGAGCCAGGATGAATGTCAGCCTGGTGCTTCAGAGCCTTGAGAAGATAGTTTATGAATATGGCCTTGTTTAGATTATCTCATCAAATGACTATAGCCTGTTAAACCTTTGATCCTATAAAAAAAGTTATCTGTTTCTGTTCTGAGGATGTCTCTCCCTCCCTCATTCAAAAAAAGAACACACACACACACACACACACACACACACACACACACACACACACATACAGAATGGGGAGAACCTGTGGTTTGTAGGCAAAGTTCTCCTCTCACCTTCCCAGTAGGTACAACATATATGTGCCAGTGGCATTCACATCAGCCCAGCAGGTCATACGCAGGGATCAAAGGCAGAGTCAAAAGAGGCAGAGACAGCAACAGTCTCTTTTGGATGCCTTTGCGGTTTGGGGTCATTTATCGTTTCATCTTGATGCAGCTCCCAGTGCACAAATAGACCCAGAGCAGCAGGGATTTCAGTTCTGACTCTTATCCCCCTATTGCTTTCATTCCCCTTTGTGGGCTGCCTGAAATGTGGCCTGTCAGGAAAAGTGGACAAATTGGCTGTTACGAAAGAAAAACCCAACTCAACTTTGGCTCTGACTCTTGTGAGGAACCTGATTCATTAACCTCAATGACAAAAATAATCTCTTTTGCGTCTGCTGTCTTCCTACCCTGCTGCACCTCTGCCCCATTTGTCCTCATCTCTCACTAGCCTTGCCCAGTTTCATTCCTGCCTGGTTTGGGGAAAGTATCTCAAAGATCCCCATTCTCAGACATGTCTCAGCCATATCCCCTTAAAATATCAAAGGAGCCCATTGGAGCTCAGTTACACTCTATATCAAGGGACTGGTTTCTCAGGTCCTTATTTGAACTTTCTGAGGTTCATTCTCCACCAGCTCAAGTTCAGTCATTTTGATGTTTTGGCTTTGAGTTTGGTGTTTAAAGTGCTATGAAATAAACATCAATACAATGCCATTCTTGTTTCATTTGAACTGTTTAGCCCTTGAGGGCAGACTCCAGCAAATCCAGAGACTCCAGTTTCCCCGATTACTGAACTTTAAAGAAGGACTGAAGTTATGAATTGAGGGACTCCCACTTAAAAAAAACTGCTTCTAACTTGAAGTAAACAGGCCGAGCTGTTCTTTGGTTGTTCTCGGAGACTTGTCTGGTTAAAAGTTTGCCCCATTTGAAGTCAGTTTATAACCTGTCTTTATTCTTCCAGAATTACTGGTTGCCATAGTTACAGTGGGCTTCTGGAAATGAACTTCATAATTGCTGCATATTGCATATAAACAGCTGGATTCCCTCTTTCAATTTCATTCTGAAACAATGAAGGCCCAAGAAAATGGCCTCATATTTGAATCATTGACATGCTAAAGACCATTATACCAGGAGCAAAGCATCATGCAGTAGAGAACTTGGAAAAAAAAATGACAGTCAAATTCTCCAGGCTCTCTGTATATGCATGAATGTACATATGCATTTGGGGATGGATATGTATATATGTGTCTCTGTGTGGGCAAGTATAGGTGTACATAGAATCAAAAAATGCTGGAACTGAAAGGGCTTTTAGAGATCATCTTGTCCAACTTCATTCTTTTACAAATGAGGAAAAGGAAAGCCCAGAAAGGGTAAGTAAGCTTCCCAAGGTCACACAGGAACAACAACAAAAATATTGCATAGCTGGGTCTTGGAGAGGCAGGTGTGGGTGCTATGGGAATCACAATGTTAATTGTGATTAACATGTAAGTAAATTGTGATTAATGGGAATAACAATGTTAATAAGTTTCTAGTTTCAACTCTGCCATTAAGTAACTATGGGACACTAGGTATATCATTGGGCCTCTCTGGCTTGTGTTCCTCTCACATAAAGTGAAAGATTGGATTTGAATAATCAATCAAAATCCTTCCCTGGTCTCATAAAAATATAACTCCAAATTGATTCAAGCTTATGATTATCTCTCTCAATCTATCTTCTTTCTTTCTTTCTTTCTTTCTTTCTTTCTTTCTTTCTTTCTTTCTTTCTTTCTTTCTTTCTTTCTCTCCAGCTATTGATCTATCCATGGGGGCTAGTCATGTTTCTAAATGGCTACCTCATCATCTAGCCCTGTCACAGACACCTGACATTCCTATATTACTCAGTTTTTGAAGATAAAATTCCAAAAGTTTCAATATATGAGTGTTACATCAGAAATATCATCAGGTATTAACAGCTCAGAGTAAATTGATCACAATCATGCAATCTTAAGGTTTTCAGAGAACTGAGAAAACATAATATAGCATATAGACCTATCATAGCCTCTGTCACTTGAGTAAGGACCCTTGGATCTACAGTACTGAATGAACATATTCATTTATTTTTTGAGAGAGTTGGTTTTCTACAGTATAAGCTGCCCCTGTATATCTTTAGGACATGACAGTAGCATGAGGAACTGTATGAATGGGATTAAGGGATGAGAATTGGGAGGGAAAATGATGGGAGGGAAGAGAGACCCAGAAAAGATTTGGGAATACCCAAGAGAAATTTGACTACAGAGTCGCCAAGTATTGATAGGACAACACTTGCATATATTGTCTATCTCTTTATCTCCATGGGATAATTCCCAAATGTTTCCAAGGAAGAATAGTTTTGACTTTTCCTCATGATTTACATTTTTACACATTCCCCAGTCCCTCTACCTTCCTACTCCCTGTTACTCAGGCATGCCATGTTCTCTTCTTGCCCAGGGAATTTGTTACATGATCTCATGATTTTTATGACCTTATTGGGTGGGAACCACAAGTATTTCTATCCCTACCTTATGGATGAAGAAAATAAGTCTCTGAAAGATTGGAACAGATAATCCAGATCCAATGCTTATTCCACTACAACCTATTGCCACAATGCATAGGAAATAATGATTTTTTCTAAAAATCTAAAAATGAACAGCCACCTGGCAGCCTCTTTATCAAGAACTGTTTCTCTTTCCTATCTGGGGCTCATGCTTTGTAACATTCTTGTTCAAGTTGTAAAACTGCAAAGGTAAAACCTTACCATTCTCCCTTGCTGAACAGCCCTCTCCCCTTGTCCCCATTATAGCTTGATCTTCCACAAGGTGATCCTGCTGTGAATTACAGCATGCAATTAAGGGAAAAGGTTTTTTTTTTAATCTTGTTCTTTGGAATTTTTTTTTCTTGAGCCAGAAAATGGTTATGGGCTCACAGGTGCTGGGAAGGGTTGATAGCTATCCATCCAAAAGTGCCTCCTGATTTTTTTCCTCTATAAGGAAGAAGCAAAAACCCCATCCTAAATCATATATATTTGCCTTTAAAAAAATTCTCCATACTGTTTCTCCCCAGCCCAGCTTGAAATGTGAGTTAGGGATAAAAAGCTTCCACTCAACCCCAAGCTCTCATCTTTGGGAATCATATAAAGAGAGAGAGAGAGAGAGAGAGAGAGAGAGAGAGAGAGAGAGAGAGAGCTCATTTGTAGGAGAGTCTTGCACAAAGAACTATGAGTTGATTGAGAAAATAGACAGTTTAACTTGATGCTATGTATGCTTGTATCTTCCATAGGGATTAGTGTTGTTGTTGTTGTGCAAAGAGAGTTGAGTGACTTGCCCAAGGTCACACAGCTAGCAAGTGTCTGAGGTCAGACTTGGACTAAGAAAAATGTCTTCCTCACTCCAGACCCAGCTCTCTGTGCACTGTGTCACCTAGATGCCCTCCCATAGGGATTAGCATAGAATAAATAGGTTCACAGGGTCAAAGATGTCATTAAATGATTATTGATTAACTGATATTTCTAGAAATGCATTCCTAGAAAAACGAGAAGAATTCTAGTTAGGCACTAGTTGGTACTAGTTGGATGTAATGTCACCTGCCGCAGTATTATTGAAATGGGTTTAGTAATAGAAATGTGCATGGATAAGCAAAACTTGACATTTGTAGGGCTTTCATCCCTTTCCAGTATATAATTTGAGTTTATTATGCATTACCTTATTAATTCTTGTTATATCACAAGTGAAATAGCTGTATTTCCTCATATTAATGAATTATCTAGGGTTGGGGAACTTGTGTCCCCAAGGCCACATGGGGCCCTCTAGTCCACTTTAGTCAAAGGGCCACACTTGAGGACCTAGAGGGCCCCATGTCTCTTCAAGGCCTCAGGTTCCCCACCCCTGATCTAAAGCCATACTTTGAATCACAAACTTTCAAAGCTGAAGAGTTCCTTAGAGAGTGTTTCATCCACCCATCTCATTTTACAGATGAAAAAACAGAGGCAGAAAAACTGATTTGCTCTAAGTGATATAGGTCATAACTAGCTGAAATGGAAGTCAAGCCCAAATCTGACTCCAAATCCAGTGCTCCGTAGTCATACCTGCATGTAGCCCTCTTTGGGATAGAAGAAAAGAACATTTTTCTTTCTGCCTTATGCGGGGGAGCAGAAGAGACTAATAGCTACAAAACAAGATCTAAACACATACTTGATAACCAGGTATAACCCAAGCAAGAGAGATCAGAAGTGTATGTGGGCAAATCAGGAAAAGCTTCTTGGAGAGAGTGAAATCATGGCATGGAGAATTAATAATATTCAGATAAGTGTGTTGGGGGTTGGGAGAAGAGGTAGGAATTCTACTTGAGAAAGAGTTCTGAACTAGTAGTGAGTTTGGGACAGTAAAGAACATAGTAAAGAAGAGGAGAGGACCCTGGCTGGACTGGTGGGGGAAAACGAGGGATCAAACAGGAATGGTGAAGTGAGGCCTATTGATGGAAGACCCTGAATATCAGGATAAGGAGTTTATGTCTGTTGGCTCTAGGTACGAGGAACAAGATTTTGAGGCAGCCTGGTACTATGGAAATAAAACGATTTGATGTCAAAAGACCTTAGTTTGAATCCTATTTCTACAACATTTGTGACCTTGGGCAAGTCAATTAACCTCTCTAGGTCTTACTTTTCTCAACTTTAAAAAGGAGAAGCAGGGCCTCCGTGACCTCTAACATCACTTCAAATCCTAAATCTATGATTCTATAAATTGGTGAACATATCTTCAGCTTCGGGGCCTTTAGGGCCTTTAATATTCTGGCTCAAAGTTTTCAGATTGCTGGAACAGTTGTAACCCAAAAACAGATCTGTTAAAAACAAACAAACAAACAAGCAAACAAAAAATAAACAAAAAAAACCCTCTTTAAATTACATTTCATATCTTAGTTTCTTCCCTAGGACAAAGGCTGTATATGATCTCATACTCAATCTCCAAAAAAGTCACGTCCTTTTGCCTAAAGAAAAACAAAACATTTTTTTTTAAAGTCAGAGGAAGAAGGAAAGGGGGAATTCAAGATCTGGTTAGAACCATTGGTATAGCCATTAAATTCAGCATGGGGTCTCCTGACCCAGGGCTAGAAGGAAATTAGTCTGCAGGATTCAGAAACAAAGCAGAACCAAACAAAACAAGTGTGTAGGGTAGGGATGCTTTTGATGACCATGGGGTGGGGGGGGGCAGAGTGGTACCCAAGTCTTTTTATTTATTTTTTTTTCTTTGTTACAAGGGGAGGGATTTTTTTCCCTATAGAGAACAGGAACTATTTACAGAAATGACTGGCATAAACACAGAAGGTATCAATGTAACTTACTTCTAAAAGAAAGATAAAGAAAAGCACCACGGAGAGATGTCTCCCCACTCTTGAAGCTCTTGAAACTTAAGCCACCCCTATGTTAGTTCTAGTGAAAAGGAAAAGAGAGCAAAGGAGAAGAGCTCATCAAAAAGACATAAAAACTGGGGCAAAAGGTGGAGAATAGGTAACGCAGTGGAGACCCTGCTACATTTCTGGAAAATCTGCTTAGGTGTATGTGCGTAAAGGTGTTGTGTTAAAGAAGAGGTGAATATGCAGGCTCCCTTTGCATCTGTTTGCTTGTTTTCAGATCGGAGACTTTTTTTGTCTTCAGCCAGTTCAGAAGAATGCTGGTGAGCACACAGTAGGGGCATGGGACAGGACTTCCTGAGGCAGATTTCTCCTCTCTCTTCTCTGTGCCTTACCTTACATAGTCCTCCCTCAGGGCTGTCGTTCCTGCCTGCCGCCGTGCCCTCCAGAACAAACTCAGCCGGCTCGGTGACATTTTAATAATAATACTTTGTACTTATACAGCACCTGTCATCCAATGATCTCAAAGTACTTCCCCAGAGATTAACTCATTACTCCTCACAAGGTTAAGTGACTCCCTCAAGGTCAGAGGCAGGCAAGGGAACCTAGCACTGTCCCCCTCCTCTCGGCAGAGAAGGCTGATCCTCTAGCAGTTCAGAACTGTCAGAGCCTCCACCAACTCTCCCCGACACATCCATTCGGTGTTTTCTGGTGGTTGAATAAATCTACCTCATGCACAACGGCAATCTTGCTCTTGTTTGATGCTGTTGTTGGAGAGGAATTGTGGGATAGTGGAAAGATCACTTTTCAAGCACTCAGGAGACCTGGGTTTTACTACCCCATCAGACATGTGCAAGTCGTGTGACCTTGGGTACATGGCTTTACCTCTCAGAGCCTCCGTTTCCCATTCTGTAAAACTGAAATCTGTAACAACTTGTACCACCTACTGCATAGGAGAAAATCCTTTCCAAACTTTCAAACATCATGTAATTGTGGGTAGTTATTATTGTTAAATTTTGTGTTAGGCATTTTGGGTTATGAAAGAGAAAACTGAGCCATTCATACTTTTCTTGTAGAAGGAAGCTGTTAGTAGCAGTCTGATCACTTGGGAAAATTCCAGTTAGTTGTATATATACCTGGTCATTCTTGGGGAGGGTGTAGAGTGCTCCTCCTTCCTTCTCCTTCCACCCTCTCCACATCCAAACCACAGAAAGGAATATGAAATATAAGGGTCAAATATGTAAGGAAGGAGACAATTCTTAAAAGACAGGTAATGGTACCTTACCTTTGCATGGCTCTTGGAACTTCTTTGTAGCTCTTTCCTGTTCATGCCTTCCTTTGATTCTTAGAACAACTTTGTGAGCTAGTTATTCATATAGGGAACCTGAGGCATGAGATGGATAAGTCATCGCCAAAAGTCTAAAAGGTAATAGAACCTAGACTCAAACCCAGTCTCTACCACTGAATCCTTAAGTCTGTTATCCCACATCTCTAATCCTCAGTTTCTCCATTCGTAAAATGAGAGGTTTGGACTACATGGGTTCTAAGTTCTCCTCTAGCTCTAAATCTATAAACCCGTCTTGAAGCCCAGTTCCTCTCCCACTGTGGTGCAGCTGCCTCTCTAACTCAGTGATAAACCCATTGAAAGCAGTCTTCTCCTTTTGTATCCTTCACAGGATATGACAGTTCTGAATCCATGACAGCCAATAAACACAGTTTTACTGAATTGAATTAAATTAATTTTTACAGCACATGGACTCAACCTTGTCTAAAACCCTCCTCCCATGCAAATGTTGAGTTTCTTAGTATTTTAATCAACATATCCATATTTTGCTAACTGTTGATTTATTAAATTGGTTAACATTGGTCACGTTTTGCCAGTGATCTTCTGGAACCACTTTCCCTATGTTAGCTGTCTAATTAATGAGCAATGGAGGGAATCTCTGGCACTGTGATATGCTGGTGGCAGAGATACCAGAGAGACAAGTGAGATTTTACAGCATCTCTTAGAACTTACTTTGCAGGAGGATGCCTCCTGTGTATTTTCCGTTTTTCCCTCTTCACCATCAAGTGTTCTGTTCCCTAAGCTTGCTCCACCTCCATTGAGGCCAAAGCATATGCACCAGAATGTACAATTGCCTCATTTCAAAGGAGTTCTCCCAAGGAACTCATAGATCGGAACCTTCTCAGCCACCCCCAGGCACAGAGACCCAGGATAATGGCATGGCAATGTACCTCCTGCTGGCTTTTATTGTATGCTAATGTAATGGAGCCATCAGTAGGGATGCTGTCTGTGCAGTTAGAGAGGATTTCTTTTTGTCTAGTTGGAGCATTCTGTCCAGATGCCAAAAGGGTGTATTTGTAGTAGGGGAGCAGAGTGGGAGCAAAAGGGAAGGGAAGAGTAAGAGAGGAAAAAGGGAAAAACAAGTGAGAGAGATCACAGATTCATAAAATTATAGAATCACAGCATTGAGAAGATCTTCAGAGAACATCTATTAAAACTCATATCTGAGGAGGAATTCCTTCCATAATATGCTTGGGAAGTGGTCATTTAGCCTTAATTTGAAGACCTTCAGTGATGGAGACTTCACTACCTCATATTTTTCTAAAATCTACCTTTCTAAAACTTTCATCTATTATTGCTAGTTCTCCCCTCTATAAACAAGCAAAAGAAGGAAAGTAAGAGGAAAAGAATTCAGAGAATCCCAACTCTGATGAAATATAAATTTAAGATAAATGCAGAGTAACGTATAGGAATCACTGTTTAAAAAAGGAAACAAAAGCACAGGCAATTTTTTTATATCTGTAACAACAAAACCCATGTCTATTTCATGTGCAAAGTACTCTAATTAAGGCCAAGTATATGGTTCAACTTCATTTACTCTTTGGGGCGAATGTGTATATATATACATACATACACATATATATGTGTATGTATGTATGTATGTATTTGTATTTGTATTTATATGTGTGTGTTTACATTTGTGTATGTATGTACATATGTATATGTATATGTATATGTATGTATGTATGTGTATATGTATATTCCTTTTTGAAGGTAGGATATAAATACTTAATATAATTTTAAATACCATTATTTTGATTTTAAAATAGTTATATTGGGGGGGGGTTGTCATGGGAGTTAGGTGACACGAATTTGAGTCCCTGGTTCTGCCATTATTTATCATCAGTGCAACTGTGGGTGAGTCATTTAAATTACATCAGATTTAATTTCTTCATTTGCACAGTTAAAATATTATTTGTGCTTCCTGCTTCACACAGTTGTCAGAGGGACCTCAAAAGCCATTTATTTTAATCCATACCTAAACAAATATTCCTTATACAGTATAGAAAATATACAGTAATTTAGTCTTTGCTTAAAGTGTTCTAATGAGGCAGTACTCACTAACTCCCAAGACAGCCTATTACACTTTTGGACAGCTCTGTTTGTTATAAAGTTTTCCTTTACATTAAATGAAAATCCACCTCTCAGAAGAGCCACCCATTGCTCCTACTTCTGTGTCCTGGTGCTAAACAGAGTACACCATGATGACCCTTCAGATACTTGATGGAAGCTGTCATGTCCGTAATAATTCTTCTAGAGATTAAATACCTACCCCACCCCATCGACCACCACTACCACCCATGTCTCTCAATACTCTTTTGGCATGATATTGAAGCCTTTATCTTTTGGATTGGCCTCTTCTGGACACTTTCTAGCTTATCAATACTTGCCAAAATGTAGAATCTAAAGCACGGTATTACAATAGGCTGATTAAGGCAGAAGAAAGAAACATTATCACCTTCCTATTCTGGCTGCTTCTAATACTGCCAAAGAAAATAATAATGGTGATGACGATGATCATAACAATTTATGAGGATGATGATGATATGTATCATTTATATAATGCTTTAGGATTTGTGAAGCACTTTAAATATATTATTACTTCATTTGATCCTCATGAAAACCTTGTAAAGTTGGTAGGTGCCGTTATTATCTCTTTTATAGGTGAAAGAAGTGAGGCTGAGAGAAGTTCAGGGACTTGGCCAAAATCATATAACCAGTGTCAGAGGCAGGATTCTAGCTGAAGTCTTCTGGAATCCAACTCCAGGACTCTATTGACTGTGCCACCTGGTGCCTTAACTTTCACTTTCTGGTTATCCAAATCATATTGGTGACTCATTTTCATGCAAATAGCTGTGTACCAATACTTTGCCTATTCTATACTTATGAAGGTGATATTTTGAACCTACATGTAAGATTTGACATTTATGCCTTTAAAATTTCATCTTGTTCAATTCATGCCAATATTCTAATCTGCCAAGATCTTTTTCTATCCTAATTCTGTCATTCAACACATCAGCTACCCCTCCCAGATTTGTTTCATGTGATACATATGCCACTTATGCCTTTAGTCAAGGCATTGATTAAACAAAATAAACAGAAGAGGACAAAACAGAGATGCTTAGGGCATTCCACTAGATATTTCCTTCCAAGGAATCATTAATAAATCCTCTTTGTATCTAACAAGACAACTTTTCTTGAATATACCACTATTATCACCTTACCTCCATCTTCCCAACTTATTCACAAGAATAGCAGCAGAAGCTTTGCCAAATGCTTGTTAAAATCTAAATGAACTATATCTACAGTGTTACCAAGATCCGCCAATCTAGTGCATGTTAAAAAGGAAATGAGGCTGGTTGAACATGACCTCTTCTTAAGGCTAGCTTTGTAACAACCACTTCAGTTTCTAGATGTTCATTAACTATCCTTTTGGTATTACATTCTAGAATTTTTCCAAGAACCAAAATCAAGCTCCCTGACCTAAGGTTTATAGGCTTACCTCTCTTCCCTTTTTTGAAAACCAGGACAACATTTGCCCTTTTTCAGTCCTGCAATACCTCTTCCACTGTTCATAGACTTTCAAAGCTCAATGACAGAGATTTTGCAGTAACATCTAACAGTTCTCTCAGTACCCTGTAATGTAGTTCACCTGGGCCTAGTGACTAATCAAGGCACCTAGGTGTTCTATTATCTCTTTTACTTATCTTTGATTTCAATTCCCTATTAGTTATTTTTGTTCTGTTCTTTCCAGCAACAACAATCATTTTCATTAGCAGAGAAAACACACAAAATGAATTAAGTAGCTCCGCCTCCTTTCTGACATCCATTCTTATTGTTTCATCCACCCCAAGAAGTAGCTCTACTCATCTTTGATCCTTCTATTTTGCCTACAATAGCTTTATCAAAAAGTCCTTTTTCTGGTCGTTCATTGCATTCCTCACTAACTTGAGCTCATTCTGAGCTGTCACACTTTTCAAACTGTTCATATAGGATGCTTCTCGTTCCATGGTTTCTTATTTATTTTCTATGATCTACCCTTGCTTCCATCTTCTGAATACACAGCTTTATGTTATAAATAATTTGATGAGCTCCTCTGGCAACCTTCTGTAAAAATAGCATCAAAATGAAGCAGCTCCACTGTCATTGGAGAAATTTTTAAAAAATAAACCTTGATAGATCTTTATAATTTTATCATCTGTTGTCTTCTTTATAGTTTTAGCCTTAAATGCTACAAAAATGGGTCATACTTATTGGGCCCACTTATTGGGTCATACAAGTTTTCTCTAAACTTGTTCCTTCTGCTCATCTCTTCCCTGTTTCTGGCTATTTTATGAACTTCCTTTCCTAATGATCTTCTACCATCTTCTTATAAAAGATTGTAAAGTCTATCAATTGTTGGCTGGCTGGAGAGTTTTCTCAGTTCTTTTGGTATTCTTGTTGTGGCAATTGATTTGATTAGATATCCTTAGAAAATGCTGATACTTTGTGTCAGTTCCTATTTTTTGTCCATGTTTAATTTCTTGACATTACCATCTTGCTAAAATAAGTCAGTTTAGAATGGTCTTGCTTGTCTTTTTTATTTTTTAATCTGTAATTAGGTAATATTTTTATGTTTTACTTAAGAATACTATATTCTGGAGGCAGCGAGGTGGCACAGTAGATAGAGCACTGGCCCTGAAGTTAGGAGCACATGAGTTCAAATCTGGTCTCAGACACTTGACACTTACTAGCTGTGTGACCCTGGACAAGTCACTTAACCCCATTGCCTAGCCAAAAAAAAAAAAAGCATACTATAGTCTGATTCAATACAGGTAGATGATTTAGAAGTGACTTCTTTAAGAAGCACTTGTGTTATTTTGACTTCTGTATAATCCATATGCCTTTGATCTCTCTCATTTCCCATACCTGAACCATGTTTTCCAATATTTTTTTTAATCATACTCACACATGGCCACCATTGAATTAAAGTCACCAGGTATATATGTTGTATTGAATTAATTTGAAACTCTATTTAAGTTCTTCATAGAATTTCTCTACACTCATGTTCTCTATAGCAGACAATGGCACATAGGATATAATTACTTCCATGTTTTGATGCAAATGTTATCATGAAACCTGCATTATGAAATGACCAAGTGTTCCAGTAAACTATGCCTTTGGGAGCATAATAAAAGTATTCTTACCTTCTACTTCAGATGTATCTCCAAGTAGAGTATGTGAACCACCTATTCTGTTACCCATACTGTTACCCATACCTTTCTTTTGTCTTCTGTTTTAATTTATAGCAATTCAATTTATAACTTTTTTCTGTGTCATGGACTCCTTTGCCAGTGTGGTGAAACTGATGGATTTTTTATGAGGCTTATTTTATTTTTTATAAGAAAAAATTCATAGGTTACAAAGGAAACCAAAGATTAATAAAAAATAGAGATGATTTTTTCCCCCATCTGAAATCACAGAACGAAGGGGAAGAATTCTTGATTTACAATGAGATTATTAAAATATATCTGAGTCAGCAGTATGTCTTTTTATATGTCACTTAAAAAAGAAATAACATATAAGTTATTGCTTTTTTCTTGTTGTTGTTTCAGTTGTTTCTAACTCTGTGATCTCATTTGGAGTTTTCTTGGCAAAGATACTGGAGTGGTTTGCCATTTCCTTCTGCAGCTCATTTTACAGATGAGGAAATTGAGGCAAACAAGGTTAAGTGACTTGCCCAGAGTCACACAGCTAGTAAGTGTCTGAGGCTGAATTTGAACTCAGGTCTTTCTGACTCCAGACATGGCATTCTATCCACTGCATTACCTAGCTGCCCATAAGTTTATTTTAGAGATGCTAAAAAAAAAAAGCGTGTTCTTACCATCTCCTCTCCTATCATGCTGCTAATCTTACCATAGAGGTGATGGTGTTGAGGCCATACTCAGGACTGGGGGTAATTTTGTTTTTATTTTATTTGATTCATGGGTTTGCCCTAGCAAGAGAATTAATCAGCAAATGGCCATCTTTCTGGTGAAGAGCCACTATCTTTACCTGGTTCTCAAAAAAAAACATATTTGGTTTTATGTTCTCAAAGACCTTCCAGAATTTTAGGGCCTGCCACCACTAGCACTTTTCTGACAGTCTTTTAGCATTCAGGGTCACTTAGATGCCATCATGAGGAAGCAGACTACATCTTCATGTAGAGCATTCTACCATATCACCTAAAGAAGCATAGTAAGGAATGTGTGCTCAACAAATACTTACGGAATAACTTATCTGGAGTTATGCATGCCTCAACACTTTGTCTGGGAACTTCTCTGTGTTCTCTGTCTCTTGATGATCTCACCAGCTCCCATGAGTTCAGATATTTTCTCTCTTCCTAGGATTCCCAAATTTATACATTCAGCTCTTATCTTTCACCTCTCTTTTGAGTTCCAGTCTAACATTAAGAGCAATATTCTGAATATCTCTACTTGGATCCACATAGGCCTCTTAAGCTCAGTATGTTCAAACAGCATTCATTATCTTTCCCTATAAACTCCCCATATACCCTATTTCTGTCAAGAGCACCACCATCCTTCTGGTTACTCAAGTCAGAGAAAATCTTCAAAGTAAAACTCTGATAGTTTTTTTTTAAAATTATTATTCTCATTTTACAACTGAGAAAACTGAGGAAGAGAGATGAATGATAAAGTGACTTGTACAGAGTCACATAGCCAGTAAGTGTCTGAGGCTGAATTTGAACTCATGCTCTTGACTCCATAACTACTGCTCCATCTAGTGCTCTCTCCATTGTACTATGTAGCTGCCTCTAGGAATTGAGGGGGAAAGGGTTTCACTCCCCACATACATACTTTCCCTTATCCTTCTCACTGATACTCTGTGTGTGTGTGTATGAATACCCACAATTTCATCTATCCTCCTAAGAAGGCTTTGTCATACACCAGATTTCCATCCCGGCATTCAACAAGGTCAAAGAGAACCACCTTCTGAAATGAAAATATGAAAATTGCTATGGGTGGGAAAGAAATGAGGAGAAGAATTCTACTTGAGCATGAGAATTCTGTCTTGTAATTTTTTTTCTTTTTACAGCAAATAAGGTTTATGGATTGCAAAGAAGAGACTGTTGCATTAAAATAAGTCTTTTTACAGTATTTTCCCATTTAAGCTGGGCACGAGTGGCATTCTGGATCGGGCCCGGAAAGTCTGACTCACTAGTTTTTCAATTTAGTTTGTTAATAGCCTGCCTTTCATAAAAACATCCAGCACAATCACACCGATCCCTAAATCAATAGGATGATGTAGCAATGCCTCACAGAAATGATATTTTTGAAATAAATATATACCATTCAGCCAGGTCCATTTGACATGAAATTTATATACTCACTAAGAAAGCATAATTAATGGTCCTGAACTATATTTTCCTTCACCTACTTCACATTTCAAGAAGCACAAGATTTCTTTACAAAAAAAAGGAAGAAAGAAGTCAAGAAAGAAATTGAAAAAGAAAGGAATCACTGAAGAAACTAAGAAAAAAATCATAAAGGAAGGAAGGAAGAAAAAAGAAAGAAGGAAGTAAAAAGAGAGAAAAAAGAAAGCAAAGGAAAGAAGGAAAGAAAGAAAAAAGAAGAAAGAATGAAGAAAAGAAAGGAGAAAAGAAAGCAAGCAAGAAAAAAACAGGATAAAAGAAAAAAAGAAATTTTCCGTTCTAAAATGGAATTCTTTATTTCAGACAATTCTGGCTAATTGGTTCCCTGCACAACCCCTTTCCCCTACCCTAGATCTCATTATCTCACAGTTTCAGAGCCTTGGCAGGCTAGTTATTTCAGGAAGCCAGGTGGCCAAATCCACATAATAGAATACTGATGGTTGACATACCTACCTTTCGCTCACTCAATAAACATATATTTATTGAGCATCTACTACAAGATGAGCTCCGTGTTAGGCCCTGGGGAATATGCTGAAGCAAAAAAAAAAAGTGTGTGTGTGTGTGTGTGTGTGTGTGGTGTGTGTGTGTGTGTGTGTGTATGTGTGTGTGTAAGGATGGTCCTTATTCTTCCCAGCATAAAATAACATTAGAAAGGCAAAACAGTCACAAGGCAATCAGAAAATAAAATTCCAAAATTTCAGAGTTAAAAGGGAGCGCTATGCTTAACAAGATACATGCTTAAGCAAGAATTTTTTTTCCTTATTATACCCAACAGTTGAGTATCCACTTGGCTTTAAGACCTTCAGTTAGGGGGAACACACTACAAATTAGGCATCTAATTGTTTCATACTAATGTGATATCAGTGTTCAGAAACCAGAAAGACATATCCTTTTGGATCTATAATGATAAAAAAAAAAATATGCCCCTCTGCTCAGAAAGAAGTTGAACTTAGTCATAGGATAAGATTTGGGGCTAAAAGGGATCTTGGAGATCCCCCAGTCCAACCTTCTAATTTTTTTTTTTTTTGTAGAGGAACCTGAGGTTCAGGAAT
Source organism: Phascolarctos cinereus (assembly GCF_003287225.1). Taxonomy (NCBI): domain Eukaryota; kingdom Metazoa; phylum Chordata; class Mammalia; order Diprotodontia; family Phascolarctidae; genus Phascolarctos; species Phascolarctos cinereus. The sequence continues at coordinate 388,752,133 of NW_027555847.1, read as the reverse complement.
GTTAAGTGATTTCTGTAAGCAAGTAGCAGGATCAGTTTGCCTTGAAGTATAGACAGGATTGTGATGGGAAAGGGGGGTGGGGAGGAAGAACATCCTGGGTGAACAGTGAACAAATTATCCTGGAAAGTAGAAAGGAGATGGGTATCTTCTTCTGGGGTGAGGGGACCATAAGACCTGCCTGACTGGATGCTCATTTCTACTTGATGCTAAGTACACAATGTGTTCAATCTCTAAGAAATAATTGAAATTTCAAAAAACTTTGACTTTATATTTTTCCAAAGATGTGGGAGTAAAGGAATAAATATGTTTAAGGTGCTTACTATGTGCTAAGCCCTCTGATAACTACTTTATAAATATTATCTCCTTTGATGTGGACAAGAAAGAGGATGGGGTGGGTGGGGGTTTCAAGCACAGGAAATATGACTAAATGTCCAAAATGGAAATAAGAAATGTGGATATTACATGTTATAGACATCAAGGAAATTGTTTGACTGGAGCAAGATGTATATATAAGATTATTTTATCTTTTCCTGGCTCAAAGTCTGTCTTTGGTGTCCTTCCATTTTATGTCATCTCCCATAACTATAAACACTTCTAGAGTCCACAAAATTTTCCTCTCAGGCCAGTTTGGGAATTTTCATTGTTACTATGGTGGTATATCTGTAGGGTTCTTCAACTACTTTTACTGTGTATGGCTCCTTAATACCTTATTATTATTATCATACTTTCTTTTACTAGGTCTCTGAAAGACCAACTCAATTATACCTTTACCTATGATGCTCCCATTTGTTTAAAGGTCAAGTGCTATACTCCACAACTTCCCGGAATAGAGTTTGCACTGGGGTTCCCTACATGGACCAGGCCTGTAGTATGGTACAACTTTGTTCTATTTCACTCCAGCATAGCGCAGATCCAGTATCTCATCTCTCTGTTAACTATTATCCCACTTTTGTACCCAGGAAACAAAGAAATCTCTGACTACCATTTAGTAGGAATGTAGGGGGAGAATCATACTAAATGCAGGGACTATACAGGGGTCTATGTCATCTGGGATCTATTTCAGAGAACTCTGGAAACCTTGAACCAAAGAGACTCACAGCTCAGGAGCTCAATTTTACATAGTCCAATCAAGGAACAAATTAATTTTTAGAGAGTTTTAAAGTATATACTCTCCTTGTAACAGACCTATAAGCTACAAGAATTATTATACCCATTATCTAGATGGAAAACTGACATACAGGGAGTGAAACTCACTTGGCTAAGTTCACACAGCTAGTAAATATCATGGTATGAATTGAAACTGGGTCTTCTGTATATAAGCCTGGGCCTTTTTTTTCACATTCTGCCTTTTATGAAAAAAGCAAAAGAATTAAGTAAATGCATTTTATAATAGAAATGATCCTAGGTTTTCTAAAACTCAACCTATGCTTACATCATGGAATAAGCATCATAGGATGGAATCCAGGGGCACCTTCTCATATGCCCACATTCCCACACCTATGTTTGGTTGCTTCCAAAAGTTATTGAGCTAAGGAAGTAACAGGTATAGTGTGTTAGCAAATTATCCAAGAGCAGAAGCATTTTCTTTGCCTCTTTGAAAGAGTCTTGGCTTCCCAGTGTCACACCCAGGAAGACAAGCAGCCTAGATATTCCTGGTGCCTAGTGCTAGAGTGAATTTTCTCAGAAAACTCATTCTAAAAGGTTGTTAGGTAGAGTTGAAGCGCATTATCAGATCAGCTATGTTATGGACTAAATAGATTTCTGTGGACTGTCCTGAGAAACCAACCACTATCTGGTTTCCAAGTGTTTCCAAGGAAAAATATATTTCATGTTTGAAGTAAGCTACATAGAAATGAAAATTTGGAACAACATCTATTGGTCTGACTTAAGTGTATGAGGCTGGGTCTCTATATCCCCTCAATCACCCAAAGTCATAGAATATTAGCATTAGAAGGATCTTATAATTCATTTATTATTATAACTAGCATTTATATAGCATTTAAAGACTATTTTAACTGTCATTTTAAAAAAATTAGTTCCAAAATTCCTCTCTCTCTTCAGCCCCTCCTCTACCCTTTGAGAGACAAAGCGTTTACATAGCAATTTAAGGTTTGCATACACAGGAGGTGGTCATACCTCAGACACCCCACCCTCTCCACCCAACTAAATTTGTCTCAGATAGTGAAATTTATAATTAGAGCTTTGATTGGTATTTGTTTAGATTGGAGTTCATGGTTTGCTTTCTAGTCATCACTCTATCCACCTCCCCTTCTCTTATGCTAGTATAGAATGAGCAATGATGATGGTTTCTGTCCAGCACACCTCAGTTGGATCAATAAACCCTCCTGAGCTTTCATTCAGTTTCTTTTCCGAAAAGAAAATGTCTGAGAGACAGAGGACAGCCTACAAAATAAAATATAAACATCTTACCCTGGAGATCAAGGGTCATCACAATCAGTTTCCAGTCTACATTTTGGGCCTTAGCTTCTACTAGTCCTCCTCGCAAACTCTATACTACAACAAAACCACATTCATTTTTCTCTGTTCTCATTCTACCTTCTTTCTCTGAGCTTTTGCTAACAATGTCTAAGATGCTTGGAAAAGACGCTGTCCCCCACCTCCAATCTCTTCCTTTTAAAGTTCTCCCTTTTGTCAAAGCCCAACTCGAGTTTCATGCCCTTTGAAATTTTGCCCTGCTCTCCCAAGCAGGAAGTGATTTCTCCTTGTTCAGATCTTTCAAGCCCCTCTGTCTGACCTTTCCTATGCATTTAATCATATCCTAAATTGTATTATGATTGCTTTTATACATGTCCTTGAAGGCAAGAACAGTGTTATGCCTCATCTTTGACTGAGCACAGTGTCATAGAAATGTCTATGGAGGTGAATTGCATTTAACTGAATGGAATAGAATTTTAAAAGTGAGGTACTATGGAAAGACTACTGAATTTAGAGACATGGGATCTGCGTTCAAATGAAGTCTTTGGATTAGTGCCAAATTATTACCTATGCGACAATGTGTAAGTCATTTCACCTCTTTGGGCCTCAATTTCCTCATCTGAGGATGATGACTAAATGACCTCTAAGGTTTCTTCCAGGTCTAGAACTTTGATCCTGTGATCCTATGAACTGAATTTAATTTCTATCAGAATTAATAAGTAGGAGAGATTATTTTGCACTGGGGTTGTCACCAGAAGATTTTACAGAACCAGCTACCTGGAATGGAATTTGTAGATAAAAGACCTAGAAAGTCCTTGGGTTTTAATTCTGAGATTAAGTTTAAGAAGAAAGAAATGAAGTTTTTCATCATTGAATGTCTGTCTGGCTGACTGGCACATCAAGGTGACTGACCAGTCACGGTGACTGATGCAGCACATGCTGGGAGAAGTGTAATAGGCAGAAGAATGGCACAGAACCACATCCAGGGCTGGTAAATTAGCACAGAGAAGGGCCTGGGCCAGGTTACCTGCTTTACCTCTTTTTAACCCTATGCATAATGTGGCCCACTGCTGAGCAGAGAGCCTTCTTTAGTAGGACTTTGTTGTTAGAATCCCTTAGCTCCACCACAATCGCATAACAAGACTAATTGGAAATAGCAATAACTTTAATCTGCTGTGTAGTACTTTGAGATTAAGGGTCTCATTTATAAATCACTAGCATTTCTGCCATCTATACTTTGAAGCCCTTTGGGAATGACTGAGGCAGTGACAGAGAGACCTGGCTGCCTCTGGAGATTTATATGTCTTCAGATCTTTTAACACTTGCTTGTATTCAGTAGTCCAATTCTTGTTGCAAGTCACTGTCATTATCTGGTTTCTTAGTGTTCCCAACCTGGAGAGTTGACTTATGTCATATCTACTTAGGCTCAAGCTTTGGAAAATCTAATTGTGTGTGTGTGTGTGTGTGTGTGTGTGTGTGTGTGTGTGTGTATTTATTCCCTTTTGCATAACAATACCCATCCCTGGCCTCTTATGTTATATGGTCTCCTCACCCCCATATTGGCTTCTAGTATCCTTATGCTGCCCACTATGCAATAGCACTCATTCTTCCCTATTGGGGAAATATTCCACCTCTAAAATCATCTTTCTTCTTTTGGTGAATTTTCTACTTCCCTAGGGCTCTGTTCTCAGCCAACTGTCAATAAAAGAAATTATCTGAAAAAATAATTCACATTAGCTTGAAAATGACTGAAAATGACTTAAAATATGCTTCCCTTACTAGGGATATTTGCATTTAGTAAAAGAAAGAAATTGGGGGCTGCTAGATGGTGCAGTAGATAGAGCACCGGCCCTGGATTCAGAAGGATCTGAGTTTAAATCTGGCCTCAGACACTTGACACTTACTAGCTGTATGACCCTGGACAAGTCACTTCCCTCCATTGCTTCACCAGAGAGAGAGAGAGAGAGAGAGAGAGAGAGAGAGGAGAGAGAGAGGGAACTTTGGATATGACAGTTTCTTAGCATAAGAACATAGCTCTTATGACAAAATTTCAGATGTCATGTTACCCAAACAGAGGAGACATTTAGGAGCAGAAAAATCTTCCACTTGTATCTCGCCACCTAGTTTTACTGTCTAATTTGTTTGTGCATATGGCCAGTCCTGTTCTCATCTCCTGTCCTTATGGCAATTCAGTTGAAATTTCTCATATCAGTCCATCTTGTCCATTAGGATATCATGGGAGACTTGGCCTAGTGCCTTTTTTAAAATTAGAGAAACTATGTTTAGGTAAGTCTGTTTCTAGCTACCTAAATCTCTGTTGAAAGGGAAAGTAAATGAGACAGTGACAATCACTGTTCTTATGGAAGTCTTCTCGATTCTTGGACTCAAGTTTGGTATTCAAGTTGGGATTGAAGTTTTTCTACCTACATTTCCTGCAGGGAAGGGCAAACTTGAAGAAGAGGCTTAAATGTTTTAGCACTTTAGGAATGATCACCGCGTATCTGTAACAATCTGTATGTTGTGAAAAATTTGGAGCAAAGTCAACTAGACTGTTCACCTATGCTTGTGGTTTTTCTAGGAAAATATCTCTCTTCAGAATCACAGACTAAGTCTGAGTGATAACAGTAATTAGGGATCGCACCACTATATACTCATAGGCTAAAGGGATGCAGTTTTTTGTTTTAATGGACCAACCTAGGTTGGACAAACCTCAAGCACTTTTTGAATTTACCAGTCATGAGTAAGTTACATAAAGATGCACAAGGAAATTTGTAGAAGTTTTTGGTGTCCAAACTTGCACTCATGGATTCATCAGTCATCCGAAGGATTTTTTTTTAGGTCTACTTATCTGTCCTCCTTCCTTCCTTTCTTCTTCTTCTTCCTCTAGCAAAAGGAGACCAATACTGCTGAATTGCATCAACTGTCTTAAAGATACAGCAAATGTGCTGTCTCTTGTACATATTTTAAAAATAATGTAAGAATCTGTAACAAATATGACCTCACGAATACTTGAGTACTTTAGAACTGTGGGTACTTTACCAATATATTGCCAACCCCAGATCCATGAACATTCTTCATATAGTATTCTTTCTGCTGCAACTATCTCTCCTCCTCTTCTACACTTTCTACCTCTTGCTCCGGGAACAGTGATCAAATAAGGATTACCATTGCTTCTGAGAAAGGGTATATCAACTGACTTCCATGTGATTCCACCTACCATCTTTGTGCCTAGATCAAAGCATCCTTACCTAACTACTCCCTTATATGTATTATTCCCTTGTTATATTGTAAACTCCTCTGAGAAAGGACTTGCCTCAATTTTGTATTTGTATCCCTAGCACCTAGCACAGCTCTGAGCACATAGTAAGCATTTAATTTGCATCCATCCATCCATCCATTGTTCAGATAGTACAAATCACAACTCATCCATACTCTTTCATACTGTGCAACTCTTATTCATGTCTTCCTTTTAATCTTTGCAGGTGAGGAGGGGTGGACCTCCCAATATGTTCCCCTAGTTCTCTTGCATTGCAAAAAGTAAACTAATTGAAACTATAAGGTGTGCATCAGTTATTATTTGGTCTTGCTAAATAAGTGGTCTATTTCACTTTTCTGGCCATATTTCACTTTGATGACATCCCTTAAAATAATTCTCCTGCACAACTAATTGTTAGAAATTTGCTGCAGCTTATCTTATGCCGATTATGGGCCTCCCTATTGTCTTTGAGTGATCTACAACTTGGATTCTTCAATGACTTGTAATCTATTATGCATTGCAACATAACATTACTAAAAGAATATTTAAGTAAAAAAAAGATAGGCCTTTATTTCAGGGAAGAGCTAAAGGTCATTAAATCACTGTATAATTTCTCCAAAGCAATACAAGTCACTCCCTTCTTCCTATGATATCTGAATCTAAACCATTGTTCAACTTCAATATCTGTCCAAGATATATATATATATATATATATATATATATATATATATATATATATGTATATACACACACACACATACACATACATATATATCTATACATGTGCATGTATATGTATGTATATGTATATATGTTTTATATGTGTGTGTATATATATGTATATAACATATATATGTACTAATGATCCTGCTTTATGGACTGGCCACTAGTGTTTTCCTGTGTGCATAGTTAAAATAGTTAAGGCAAATTATTTTGAGTGACTTTGCAGAGTCTTAACATCAAGTGAGATATAACATGGAAATACACACCTACCAAAGGTATTTGCCAATATCATGAAAGATGTTTTGCTCAAAGTTCAAAGATAAAAATGTCAAACAAAGCAGGTAAGTCAAACATATAAGTGTGGGAAGAATGATAGACTCTCAGTCTAAATGCTTCACTATACTGTCATTATTATTGGGATTTTTGGGATTACTTCAGGAAGATATCACGACATTGGGGAGATCTATTGAGAAGCTATAGAAAGAGGTAAACAAAAATTGGATAAGATAAGAAGGCACAGATAGACTGTGATGTGCATGATTTGAACAAATATACCGATTTATGAGGCAGTTAATATACTGGATGACATTATTGGGGTCAGGAGGTGTGAATAATGAGCTAACACTAAGCAGATGAAATGTAATAGGGTAAAATGTAAAGTCCTACATTTGAGATTTTTAAAAAAAAATCAATTACATAAGTAGATGATGGAAAAGATATGGCTAGAAAGCAGTTTATATGAAAGGAAAAAAAAAGATCTGAGGGTTTTATTGAGCTGCCAACTCTATTTGAGACAGTAGTATCATGTGACAGCCTAAAAAGAACTAATGTCATCTGAATAGGAATTTGCTTTAAAGAAGTATTCATAAATTACAGTGTCCAGAATAAGCGAAATTATATTCTTATTTTAAACTGCCCAGTTTTGACCATATCTACAAATACAAGAAGTTACTAAATAGTGCACACCATTTGACCCAGCTATCTATACCACTGTTAGGCCTGGGCCTCAAAGAGATCAAAGAAGAAAAATTCTTACATGCACAAAATATTTCTAGCACCTGTTTTTGTAATGAAAAAAAACTGGAAAATAAGGGGTTTCCATAAATTGGGGAAGAGCTGAACAACTTGTGGTATGTGAATATAATTGAATACTCTCATGCTGTAAAAATCAGTGAAATATGATTTCAAGAAGATAGGAAAAGACTGATGCAAGTGAAGTGAGCAGAACTAGGAGAAGAGTTTATTCTGTAACACCAATATTTAAAAAAATTTTTTTAGGAATGGCATGAAATGATGAAGAATGAAATGAACAGTACAAGGAGAACAATTTATATAACGACAACAACACTGTTAAAACAAACAATTTTGAAAGTCATAAAAACTCTGATGAATTACAATGACCATCCATGATTCCAGAGGATGGATGATGAAGCAAGCTACACACCTCGTTACAGAGGGGTGATAGATTTAGAGTGCAAAATGAGACATACATTTTTTTTGGACATATTCAATGAAGAAATTTATTTTGCTTAGCTATGCATTTTGTTACAAGGACTTTTGTTTTTGTTTTTGTTTTTTCTACTCAAGTGGGCACAGGAATGGGAGAAAATGGATCTGTTAATTTTTTTAAAGTAATGTTTAAGTTAAAATATGCTATATTTCTAGACTATTATTTCTGATTCTGAGTACCACACTAGAGAAGAAATATTCACATATGAATCTAAAATAAGGTTATTTATTAATAATGTACTTGTATTACTTAACCACACTTGTGAGAAAAGCACTTTGTAACTTTCAAGCACTGTCAGAATGGAAGCTATAATTAGAACCTAGGGATTCTTTTCTGTGGAAGGACACAGAATGTTGGTTTTCTTGAGCCAAGGTATAATGCTATAGCCTGCCTTGCAAATAGGGAAATAGCTATTGTGTCAGAGGGCCATTTCAAATCTTTCTCCTCTTTCCCACCTATCCAAAATCCAAAGTGGAAAAAAATTCTCTTTTACCTTTATATTGATGTTGGAAATTCTACTATTACAGCTTCATCACTCTTTTATAAGATTTAGTTTCCTCAAAGCAATGCAATTTTTCCTAGGAGGTATTTGAAAGAAAGGTATTAGAAAGGGAGTTGGAGTCAGGAAATCTGGGCTCCAATTTTAGTTCTGAAGCTTACTAGATATATGACCATAGCCAAATCTCTTAAACTGTCTGAACTTTACTTTTTCTATCTGTAAAGTCTGGACAGTGATGTAAGTGCTGTTTACTTCACAGGATTGTAGAAAGTACTATTTAAACATGAGCTACTATTTTTATAACAAACCTTTGTTAATCATTGGCATTTTAGTATAAATAAGTTTATCAGACCATTTCCTAAAAGCAGGTTTTAATAGAAGAGAAGAGATTGTAAAGACATAGGGTGCCTGGGGGTTAGAGGTTTGGGGTAAATAGAAGAGTTTCTCTGAGGCAGGAGAGAAGAGTATTAGGGAATGGCCTAGAGAACAAACTTTCCTGACACCACAATTTCAATAAGGTTGGCCCTATGTAATGCTTCACCTTCTGAACTACATCTGCCTGTCATGAAAACTTTGATGGGCCTGCTCCCATATGGCTTCTGACTGTAAATATTTATTTATACCCTAAAACCAGATGCCCAACCTTTGCAATTCACATTTTGCATAAATTTCTGTAGGTAAATAAACTAGTAAGCTGGCATGGGCATTGCAGGTAATGCCTTTTTTTTTTAATAAAGGATTTGGACTTTATAGACTGTAAAATATGAATATTGGTCTATTTATCTTGATGTCCCTCTATGAAAAAGGTGACTACAGAGATTGGAAAAACATGCTATTGGGCCGAAGTCAAGCTCTTTGTGGAGAATTTTTAAAATCTGCCTACCTAAATATAAGAAAACTTAACTATTTTGGGGAAAAAATTAGCTATTCATTCCATAAATATTTGCAAGAGCTTAATTTTTGCAATATTTGCAAGGCTATTGTCAAGAAATACATTAGAAGAATTCATAAAGGAGAGGAAATGGTGATTGCTAAGATCAGAAATGTTCTCAGAATCTCAGCTATCTGAGATTGAGTTGAATAAGCAGTCTAATTAGAAAAAATGGAGATGTTCAGTGACCACAGTGATGTAGAGACAGCCTTAGTTAGGCCTTTCCATAAGAAAATGAGGTAGGAATTAACACTTATAAATTCACTTTTCCCTGAGGTCTCTCACAACTTTTCAAGAAATAAATGAAAACTAGTTACTGTCAACCAGGTTTCAGTGGTCAATCAAAGATGGAAGAAGTCAGAGTGGGAAACTAACCCCTCACCCCTTTCTATCCATTATATGACTGCTTCTAGTGTCTTCTACTGAGGATCACAGATAACTAAAGCTGGAAGAGAACTCAGAAACCACTTTGTCCAAACCCATAATTTTAAAAATGAGAAAAGTGGGAGCCCATGTCAGGCATATAAGAAGGGTCAGAGGTGGGGATTTAAATCTGAAACCAATGAGCTTTCTGCTATACTATGCTGCCTCATTTGAAAACCATTGTCTTTATATCAGCTCCAATCACCCCATTATTTTTGTTTTCCTTCTTCTAGATTTCCTTTAGATTTACCCTTTACTCTTCATTCACACTGATACTGTGACAGACCATGTCTTCATTACCAGGACAACACATTAATACCAGCACCTACAAACAGGACTAGCTACAGAACTTGTCCACCTATGGGGAATCATTCTTCAGTTTTTTATATCTACTAGATTTCCTCTTTGACGATGGCAAACAGCTCTGAGTACGGCTCCAGATTTTGTGACTTCTTAAAAATACAACAAAAAAATGGTGATTTAATTAGATTAAGGAGCCTAAAGAGAGGAAATTCCTTCCTTAATGGAGGTTGGCATATACCCTGCAAATTATAGTTGTAGAGAGTTTCCTGGGCCACTTAGTTGGCCTGCCTAGGGTCAAACTGCCAGTATATGTTAAGAGGCAAGATTTGAACACAGGGCTCCCTGACTCCAATTTCAGGTTCTCTCTATCCATTATGGTATATAGCTCCAACCCCTATCTCTGTCTCTCTTGCTTTGCCTGATAATAATGAACAGAGGACTGTCAAACAACATATTCTTTTTTTGTTGTATCTTTCAAAGAATTTTGCATAATTCTGATGTAAGCATAAGAGACACCTTGTTGAAAATAAGTTGTTAAGGAAGCATTTTGCTCTACTGAATCAAAACCTTTTAAGAATCAATAAACAATAAGCACAGCAGGTTCTTGTATGCTTTGCATCTTTCTATCAATTGTAAGATAATATATTTTCTGTTTAATATTATTTATAAAAGTCTGCTTATTCCTTATTAATATCCTCACTAAGGATATCCTCAATGTGCAATATGTTATTTTCATAATTTTTTACATAAATAAGAAAGTAGAGACATACGTTGATAGCTTGGTCATCTTGCCCCCTTTTTTGTAGCATTATTAAAGTCTGATTTTTTTATATATTTTTATGATCTGCATCTCCTAATGATATATCATAGATTATTCCCTTAATATCTTCACAGTTATCTTGTCCCCAGCACAAATCTTCTACATTCACTTAGCCTTATGAAACATCTTGTTGAGTTTGATTTTCCTATCTTTATTCTCTTTAGTGCAATTTCCACAATCACATGCAACACCATATTGTTAGAGTCTAAATATGATGACTCCATTTTCCTTGATGGTGAAGAGAGTCCCTTATCAAAAAAAATAATATAGGTATTTTGTCTTCTATGCTTTTCCCAGATCCATCGTTAACAGGCTAGTTGGGAGAGGAAAATGGATCTCTTTGTTACTTTTAACCCATTCTTCTGTCAATATAACTAAGTGTATTCCCCTTTTGAAGCCTCTGCCATCTGCTTATACTACATACAATTTCAAAAATTCAATTCAATAAATGTGTATTAAATATGTCATACAGGCATGAGGGAACATACAAAGGTTAGGTCAGTCACAGTTCCTGTCCACATGGACCTTACATGTAAGCAATATAGCATGCAATCTAATAGGGAAGAAAAGATTAATGCAAATAACTATAATATAAAGGGAATATGATAAACACAAGCAAGAGCTGCAGGCAAAATACTTTGAGGAATCTGAGGCAATTATTCTCACCTGGGGTACAAGGCAGAGGGGGTGTGAGGAAAGACTTAATGAAGAAGTTGGCACCAGACTTGAACCTTTAAGATAAGAAAAATTATTAACAGATCAATAGGTGTGGATGAGCAGTGAGTGTGTGTGTGTGTGTGTGTGTGTGTACAATGAAGATGGACTCCTGAAAAAATAGTTGAGCCAAGAGAAGTTTCTAGCTTTCTGTACTAAGAAATCACAGTCCTCTAGAACAGAGGTATCAAACATATAATCAGTAGGCCTCATGCAGCCCCCAACACTCAAACTAGATTAAAATATAATTGGGAAATTTTTAACAAAATAAATAAAAATACAGCAAAACATAGTTGATGTTAATATGTAGTTTTCCTAGTCAACATGTGGCACATGGGAATACTTATATATCAGTTAGTGTCTCTGTTTCTTTTTGAGTTTGATGCCAGTGCTCTAAAATGTTATATTGAGGAATTAATGTTCCCAAGACTGCTGCTCCAAAATAAAAAGGGATGTGATTAAGCAAAGCAGCTTCAGAATGTAATGTTCAGCACTAGTGCCATGAGTGATTTGACTCTTTTCTTCTTGCATTGTGTTGGAAACACAGAGAGATTTTGACACGACTAGCAATTCTCTGGACATGGGTAAGGTGGCAGCTATTTAGTATGGAATGGATAGCATTTATTTGCTGTTTAATTCAGTTCCTCATTATGTCTTGCTATTCTGATGCATTAAATGAATTTTGCTATAAATTCATGTGTCAAATGGCATAGTCTTGAATAGAGATGTATTGCTGGGGATTCAGACCTGTAGATTTGAATAGATAATGACCCACAACAGAACCTTGAACCTGGATATAGCTGAGAAGGCTGCCACATCAGAGCTCTCTGAGCTTTATTTAAAAGCGAAATTGAAAGGACCCCAGAGATCATATCTGCCTGAAGTATTCTTTCCCTTTATAGCATCCAAGACAAGTAAGTGGTCATTCAGCCTCTCTTTAAAAGCTACCAGTGATGGGCAACTTATTACCTTATCTAGGAGAGCATTTTGATTTCATATAGTCCCAATCGTTAGAAATTTCTTCCTAATTAAGCACAATGTATACATGGATATTTGTGTGCTGATGCATGGATTCAGAGGGTAGGTAGGAGAAGGGATGATGAGAAAGGAGAAGACATTGAATTAGAAAATAAAAAGCCCTAAAGACAATTTTATTTGACCTTAAAAATTTGGCTAGGTGGAACAGTGGATAAAGCACTGGGCTTGGAATCAGTAAGACTCATATTCATGAGTTCAAATCTGGCCTCAGACACTTGCTAGATGTTTGCCCCTAAGCAAATCACTTAACCCTATTTGCCTTAGTTTCCTCATCTATAAGGGATAAGGATGGATAAGAAAAGGTCAAACCATTCCAGCATCTTTGCTAAGAAAAAGCTCAAATGAGTCACAAAGAGTCAGACATGACTGGAACAACATAACAACAACAGCAACAACAATAGCAAAGAGAATTTGGCTCTAGATGTTCCATTATCTCTACCTAGCAAAGTAAATTTTCTGCCCAAAATTCATAATAGTAGTTTTGTCAATGTGATCCAAGATGGCAGCCTCCCTTTGTACCTTCTTCTGCTCCCTCCAACCCATGCTAGTTGTTGTGTACCACTTCTAAGCTAGGACTTCGAATTCTGTTCTGGGAATGAAACGCCCCCTGTAGTCCTGAGGGAGGAGGCAATTGTTCCTTCGCACTGGTATCCCTCCAAGGACAGCAGCGCTTTCATATTTTTGGATTAATTCATGATCAAACATTGATGAATCACACTATTTTACTGAAAAGCACAGTCCTTAAGTCAACCACCTAATCTAAGGGAAGAAATTAAACTCTAAACCAACATAAACACATTACAAGTCATTAGTGTAATTAAAAAGGAATGTATAATTAAAACATTTGTGTATTTTAGCTCAAATTCATCTGCGGTCGGAAATTTTAATGAACTGTTCATCAAAGAAATCTCGGGAGTCTGGGGATAAGTTTAGCATAACAAGAAATTGGATGTTTTCTTCCCCTCCGCACCAGAAGCTCCATTCCCACCGGTTTCTAAAAACCAACCTGTCATTGGCTCCACCAAACTAATAATGATTCTAAGTGGTTATGATCGTTACAGTGTTTTAAACTGATGTTATCTTTTTTATCCCTTAAGAATCATGTTTTTCATAATTACTTCTCTTTTGTCCTTTCCTTAAGACAAATGATTTTGTAATTAGTGATGAAGGAAGGAGTCATCACTCCAAGACATCTGTCAAGTTGTCATGAAGTATGTCTCCCTGTAGCTATATTTAAACTTTCTGTTTAATAGCCTCTTGCTTTATTTCACGATTACATCTCTGCAGTACCATACGCAGGATCCCCTAATGATCAGGTTCTATAAAACACAGAGCAATTAGATTGTAAGAAATATTGCTCCCCAGGAAGTCCTTCCTATTCATAATGTACATCTTTCCCTCTCTGGATTCCCTCGTCCTCTGTCTCCTCCTCTAAGTTGATGTCCCTTGCCCTGAACTCCTTGGTGGAGTGATTTTAGTCATTGTTACAGGAGATGACTGAATGTGTCAACAATTAAGCTGACATTTCCCCCAACTTCAGTATTGGGTTGTAACAATGCTCTCTCCATCTCCAAGAAAATGACATGCTATTGTGAGGAGCTGAATACTCATCTTTTGCAAGGGTGAAGAGAAAGAACTGCTTTGGCACTGACGTTGCAGATTTCATGATACCCCTAGAAGAGAAATGATTGAATCACTTTCATGTACTCTATTCTCTTGTCATCTCATTCTCAGAGAAAGGCTGCTTCAATGGGGCCTCCTCAAGACTTATTTATCAAGAGCCAGAATCCAGATTGACAGAGACATACTGCTGAGTTCTGGGTAATTTGTAGATCCTCATCTCCATGGCAGGGCATTCCAGTTTTGCGCTGATCTCCAATTGAGATGTCTTTCAGTCAATAGTTTGGACCCTAAATGTCACAGAAATCTGAAGTCACTTTAATAACTTCTGCAATTATAATGTTGCTTTGTACTTCTACAAGTTCCTTTAATCTAAGATCCCAAAGCACACTGATATAAAGTCTGCTTTGTGCTTTGTAGAAGAAACTAAGGCACAGATAGGTATAGTGATTTGTTCAAAGCCACAAAGACTTAGGAATAGGCAAATTATTTCTAGTTTGAAATCTGACTTTTGAGTTTTCAGTTTATATTTTCCTAGGGAAGTGATCTTCAGCTGATAGTAATAGAGAGTATTGATTATAAACAAAGAGTGATACGGGTTTTCTTCAGACCCTGTCCTCTCAATATCCTTTTCCCTTCTCCTGATGCTCCCAGATCCCAGCAAAGCATACATCCGCCCATTCTTGCAGGGTCGTTGTCTACAATCAAATATGTGGTTTGACTCATGAAGATCAGCCTACTTTCACCATATTGTATCTCTATTCATTTCTGCTCAGCTTTGTAATCTATGATGAGAACAATACTGGTGGAATTAGAATGAAAGAAAACATCGGTGGATCATCTAATAAAATTGAGATTCCTTAATAATACCACGGAAAGACTGTTCAGCAAGAATACAGCATTGGTTTGGGTAAGTGCAACTCTCCTTGGTTCTATATTTGCCACACTGGCAAGTATGGTTAGCCTTGACTCCTCATTAGCTTAGTTTTTATATTAATATTACCAAAAATCTGTTAATAATTTCAGCCTCATAAATCCCTTGGGAAAATATTATTATTAGGGACAATTTTAGTCACTGTTTTTGGAGGGGAAAAAAATTCTATGAGCCTAAATAGAGTAGATGTTGTTCCTACCACAGTCTCTCTCCCTCTCTCTCCCTCTCCTCTCTCTCTCTCTCTCTCTCTCTCTCTCTCTCTCTCTCTCTCCTCTCCTCCTCTCTCTCTCTCTCCTCCTCCTCCTCCTCCTCCTCCTCCTCTCCTTCTTCTTTTCTTCTTCTTCCTCCTGCTCCTCCTCCTCCTCCTTCCTCTTCTTCCTCTTCTTCTTCTTCTGCTTCTTCTCCTTCTTCTTCTCCTTCTCCTTCTTCTTCTTCTTCTTCTTCTTCTTCTTCTTCTTCTTCTTCTCCTTCTTCTTCTTCTTCTTCCTCATTTTCTTCTGAGGCTCTTAATGAATATGTTTCCAAACAACCTGTCCTTGATTCTTTTATCTTCTCTCCCTACACAAATTGGTTGGTGATTTTATTTTTTCCTTAGTCACCAACTACCATCTCTTTTCAAGTCAAGCAATCAATCAAACAATAATAATTTATTAAGCACCTGTTGTGTGCCTCACATTGTCCTAAAGTCTGAAAATGAAAAAAAAATAATTAAACAGCATCTGCACTAAAGGAACTTACATTTTATTTGTGGAGGAAAACTATATGTATTATTTAAACACCTATGTATATTTACAAATTATAATGTTATCTGCGTGGTACACTGGATAGAGTGCTGGGCTTGGAATCAGAAAAATCTGAGTTCAAATCCTGTCTCAGATGTTTACTATCTGTGTTACACCAAGTAAGGTGCTTAAACTTTGTTTGCCTCAGTTTCCTTATGTGTAAAATAAGAATAATTAACCTACCCCCTAAGGTTTTTGTGAGGATCAAATGATATAGTATTTATAAATTGTTTTACAAACCTCAAAGGTTATATAAATGCTAGTTATTATTATAGACAAAGCACATAATATGCACAGAATGAATACTTAAAGACATAGGATATAGAATAATTTAAATCTATTTAAATCTAGTCTTGTCCTGTCTTCTACACCCCATGCTTTCATCTTCAGCTATCACCAGCATGCCTCCACTTGGAGATTGCTTCGGTTCTTCGACCTCAATCTTTACAAAACGCAAGATTTTGATGCTTTCCTTGCTATGTGTTCTTTATTATAGTGCAGTGAATAGAATGCTGGGCCTAGAATCAGGAAGACATCTTCCTGAGTTCAAATCGGGCTTCAGATACTCACTAGATATACGACTCCAGGCAAGTCACTTAACCCAGTTTGCCTCAATTTCCTCAATTGTAAAATGAGCTAGAGAAGGAAATGGCAAATCATTCCAGTGTGGGATCACATAGAGTCAGACAGGACTGAAAATTGGCTGAACAACAGCAATAACAATGACTCTATGATTTCTATCTGTGGCACCACAAGTCACTTTAGAGTCTTTGTTTTGAAGACTTTACCATTTGTTATCATGGTAGGGTAGAAAAAAGTAGAGTGAGAAAATTTAGAGTTAGAAGATTCCAGTTTAAATACCAGTTAGCTCTTCCTCCTGGTTCAAACACAGACAAGTCAAAAACTTTCTCGTTCACAGTTTCCTCATCTTTTGGATTGAATGGTATGTCTGAGGTCCATTCTTGCTCTAAACCTTTTGACCTCTCGACCTCTCATTCTGTAATATCACCAAGGATTCTCACATTCATCCCCTCCTCTCTATTCCTATTGTAACTATCCTAGGTCCACATTACTACCTGATCAATTGTAATAAATGCCTTTTAGGACTTCCAGGTTCCTCTTCCCCCCCCCACCACCACATTATGTATTGTCCTTTATTAAACTGGCACAATCATTTTCTTAAACATAGGTCACATTATTCTCAATAACTATACTTTTTCCTCTCAAGTTTAAGCCCTTTAACCTGTCATTCAAAGGCCTCTACAATCTGATGCCCTCCCCACCCTATCTCGTATTACTAAAGTCTATGGACCATGTGATCTCACCAAAGTGGTATATTTTTGGTCCCTCTCAAAATATCCTGTATTGTCCTACCATCCTTCCTTTGCCATACTATATCCTGTGCCTAACCTGCCCTCCCTCCTATTCTTTGCCTTTTGAATTTTTACCCTTCTTTGAATATTGAATGAAAATTCCACCTTTTATGCCCTCCTTGATTTTTAGCAATCTTTCCCTTTAGACCTCACATGACATATTGCTTTTCACCTCTTTAAGACACTTATTTATAAGACCATAGAATCATAGATTTGAAAGGGATTTTGAATTCATAAGCTAGAACACACACATATACACACATACTTTATAAATGAACAAATTAAGACTCAGAGAGCTTAAGTAATATTCCCAAGGTCACAATAGATAGTGATTTACTAAGGCAGAATGTGAATTCAGGTCCTATGCCTCTGAAATTTAGTATTATTCTTACTGCCCTATGTTACAGGAATCAGATTATATTGTATGATACTACATTACAGTGTATAGTGTGTATGTATGTGTATGCATATGTATATATACATATATACAATGATACATATACATATATGTATGTGTCTTCTCTATATGAAATTTTAAGCTCAATGAAATTGGGACCATGTCTTATCTTTGTATCTGGCCGTAACCCTCTAGTTCCTTGAAAGTAGAGTCTACTTAATTCTTGCTTTTTTGTCTCCAGAGATTATCATATTATGTTCTACATACTTTGTCTTTAATAAATTTTAGCTGAATTAAAATTTAAAAATAAACTTTTAAAATATATATTTTAGCATGGTGCAAACTGCTATGTATATAGTAGGGCCTAATAAGGGTTTAATACACTGGTGAATAAAGCAAATGATTCCCTGATCTTAAGGTACTTCTCATCTGGTAGAGAAACAGGTACATTTTTCAAATAATAACATAATAAATCCACGGGACTGTCCCAAAGCAATCATTATGAACTATTTGAGGATGAAGAGATCATCCCTATCTCCAGAGACTAGGGAAGATTGTATAAAAGAACTAGAATCTTGATCTGGGCCTTGAAAAAAAAGTAGGACTTAGACAGACATGGAAGTAAGTTAGGCAGCAGCTATTTCAGCAAGCAAAGATGATGTGTTTATAGGTCTTTAATTTAAAAAAAAAAAGCACCATGAGATAGGAAAATGGTAAACATTCTATTTTGTCTAGACCAGGAATAAAGAGGATAATATACAAAAAACAAAAAAAATACAAAAATCTGGAAAAGCACATTGGAACTAAAGTATAGATGACCTTGAATACCAAAATAAATAATGGTTATTTCATTTTTTTCTTTTCTAGCAAGTAATGGGGAAATATTGAAAGTCTGGAGTGAGGGAGTTATAAGAATAAGAATGATAATAATAGTAAGCGATATTAACAGCTTAATAATAACAGCTTTAATGCTTTAAGATTTGCAAAACACTTTATATACATTACCTTATTTGGGCCTCACAACAACCCTGTGAGGCAGATGATCTTTTTATCACCCTTTTTAGGGGAGGGAGCTAAGGTTCAGTGACTTGCCCACAATCCCATAGCCAATAAGTATCTGAGGCAGGATTTGAACTGAGGTCCTCCTGGATCTAAGTCCTTTTAGGATTCTACTCATGTTCCATGTCCTGTCTTATAAGGACAGACCTTTTCATTTGAAAGACTACTCTGGCTATGGTGTAAAATATAGATGGGAGAAAGGGAGAAGCTATAAAGAAAGGCCATTTAAAGAGAAGAGTCTTTGAACTAGGGTAGTGAAATTTGGAGTGGGAAGGAAAGTAGAGAAGTAAAAAATATTTTAGAGTTAAAAATCATTGGAATAAGCTGATTAGCAGCAGCTTCCCAAATAGGAGGATGTTGAGCATTTGAATCGCTAGTATTGAGCACACTGACAGGGAAAGCTTGTTAGTCTGGGTTGCACCTGCTTGTATTTCTTCCCAAGGGAGGGACAGGACTTGTAGGGTCTTTAACAGTGGGCTCAGTGGCAGAGCAGGACTGATAATAACTAATGGTTCTTATTCTCCCTATCAGAGTGTGATTTTGGAGAGTGCTTAGCTGGAGAGAGGAAACAGGGATGGTTTCCTTAACACAGGCTCACTGATGTGGTCAGAGGATCTGGAAAATGGACTCTCTTTCCTTTCTGTGAGTGTGTTCCTGTCCCAAATTCATCTCCCAGCATAAGTAACTTTTCTGTACTTTTTATTTGTTTGCTTGTTTTTGTTTGTTTGGTCTTTTGTTTGTTTTTTGTTTGGTTTGGTTTTTGTAGAAGGTGTCATCCAAGGACTTATCTGGAGTTTGTTGAAATAAGCAGACAAAGGACTGGTGTGCCCATATTCACCTAGGAAGTCACATATGATATGAAGGAAACCTTGTAGTTGATTTTGTGATGGGCATGAATCTCCCTCCAGACTGAGGCTTTCTCTCTAGTTTCTAGGGCAACAGCTCTAGCAGGAGGAGGCCCCATTCTCCTGACACTGATTATAAATGTAATCAAATCTCTATTATATGTGCTACTTGAGGGGAGAACCTGAAAGTCATTTTAGCTTTGGCTCTGAATGTATTTACCTTCATATTTGTGAATAAGGGCATACCACATGCTTTGGGAATTTACAACATCTCCCAACAAATAATGGAACTAACCTGTGAGATCTGAATCAGGGGGGTTAGCAATCTGCCCAGCTTCTCCATTATGTACCACAGCTCATCTACTTTCCACTCAGCAGTCCATGCTGGGCATCACCAGTAGAGCTTGCCTCCCTCTCCCTAAGCTTTCAGTCTAAGTAAATAATACTTTTACCAAATATAGAGAAGGGTAGAAATGAATGGTTTTGGGGTTAAGCAGCTTCATAGAGCATCAGAGCTCAAGGCTGGTTATATGCAAACTGATACAGTACCAGATACAGATCAATAAAGGAGTGTGTTAGCCTAGCAAAATGAAAGTTGAATTCATATGTTGTATTAGCTGAAAGGGAACTTAGAATTCAACTCATTGTAGGGATAAGGAAACTAAGGCCTGAAACAGTTAAGAGACTTGTTTGTGGTGAGGGTATGTAATTTGGTGCGTGGAATAATCAGACCTGGGATTCAAGTGTCTTCAATGCTTAATTCTCTTTAGAGTACACCAAACACTAGTAAAGAAAGCGGCTAATGGCTTCTTCAGACCCATTGGTATTTGTGTGCAGAGATAGCCTGATCATAGACAAAGAACCCGATGATTCTTTTTGCCATCCATTCTAGCTTCTTCTGGACTGAAGACTCCTAAGAAATACCTGCTGTTGAGTTTATAAGCATTTTTAAAATGCTACCACAAAGCTAAATATGCAGATGTGTTAATGGCATAAGGCAATTAGAGAGATGATTTGTCATAGACAGGGGGATATCAGGGAAGATAAGCATTTTAAGATTTAACATGCCCTTCCCTCATGTAAACAATCAGAACTTTCATGTACAATATCTCTTTACCCAGTCCCAGATATCCATGAAGTAGGCAAAGATACTTATAGTATCATTGTCATCATCATTTTCTAGAGAGAGAAATGGGAAAAAAAATAATGTACATCAAGACTGGAGTAACATGTCAGTAGGAAGGGTGATCATCCCATAAGACCATGGTCTATGTGATTTGAGATTAAAAATGTCATTAAGGCTCCATCCCAACAATATCACTGCAACAAATACCAATCATCTCCACAGAAGGAAAGCTAGCTGAATAGAAGAAGCAAGGTACCCTGAGGGAGAGAGAGGAGGCAGAATGGTTCAGGCAAGTCAAACTATTATTACCACCTCCCCACAGAGCTAGATGGTGATAACTCCAGAACTTGGGCCTAAGGACCCTGGAAGAGTGGCACCCCTCAGACTATAGGCCCTCCTTCAAGCTCAATTCTATCAGAGAATAAGTTCTTGTGGATATGTGGGACTGGGTAACTCTTCTACTGGTTCAATAACTTCTGCCTCCTGAGCAGCCAGAACTACTAACAACCTGGAAAGGAAAGTTCTGGCCACCAGAGGACTTGGCACTATCAGCTCAATGTTGGTGGTGGATATAGTTTTATCAGTGTAAATAGCATTAAAAAAGGACATTTCCATGTGTTTTGCCTTTGGACCTTAAGGCCCATGACACCACCCTTTCTGAATTGCTATTGAAACCTCTTTACATCCCTTTATTAGGATGGGATTTTTTTTTTTTCAGAACAGGTACTGTCTTGCTTTTCTATTTGTATTACTACTGCTTAGCATGGTGCTTTGAACTTATTAAGTACTTAATACATTTTCCTTCCTTCCCTTCCTTCATTTCTTTCTTCCTTCTTTCCTTTGGTCCTTCCTTCTTCCTTCCTTTCTTCTTTCCCTCCCTCAGTTCTTCCTTCCCTCTCCCCTTCTTTCTTTTATTCTTTCCTCCCTCTTCCTTCTTTCCTTCCTTCCTTCCTTCCTTCCTTCCTTCCTTCCTTCCTTCCTTCCTTCCTTCCTTCCTTCCTCCCTTCCTCCTTCCTTCCTTCCTTCCTTCCTTCCTTCCTTCCTTCCTTCCCCCTTCCTTCCTTCCTTCCTTCCTTCCTTCCTTCCTTCCTTCCTTCCTTCCTTCCTTCCTTCCTTCCCTCTTTCCTTCCTTTTCTTCTTCATCCCTAAGAAGGTACCATGGTACCACCTCTGACATTCACTAGCTGTGTGACTATGGGGAAGAACTTAACTTCACTGAGGCCTAGCTTTTTTCAGCTCTTAATAAAGTAACACCTTTAATGTTTAACCAATGGGGTTGTCATGAATCTCAAATGAGATAATATATATAAAGCATTTTGCAAACTATATAATATCGATTGTTATTTTTCCTTTCAGGTTAAATCAGCTCTTCCTATTCCAGGCCCCCATTTTAAAATGAAGATATTCATGACAAGAGAAACACATTAAAGAAGAGAACTTCAGTATAACCTAGTTTAATCAAGCATTTTTCTCCTTTGGCAATATAAATGGACTGGGTTAGGGATGAGGGCTAGGAATAGGAACAGTAACTCTGGAAAAGGCAGAGACAGAGGAGTAGGGGACAGGAAAGACAAAGTTCACCAGCTTCACAATTCTATCTAGACTAGTGATATTATTCATCAAATCATAGTTAACATTGAGGTCAGAATTTGCATGGAAATGATTCATTATCAGTCAGTCTAGTATCCACTATGTCCTCTTTTCATGGACTTGGCAATGAAGTTTTCTCTTAGTTTATCCTTCTGTAAACTGGGACTAATAGGATTTGCCACCACATTGCATGCCTTTAGCAGGAGTAAATGACTGTCTATGGAAGCCACATGAGGGACGGTTATTACAGTGTTAGATGGCTGCTTTACAGACTTTCCTGGATGGATCTGTCAGTTTTTCACCTTTTATAAGCAAGGTGCCTTCATGGATCCATTAGTTACTGCAGGATGTTTGGTTTATTTATGGACAGATCAAAGGCAGGCTTTAATATGAGGGGGAAAAAAAGACTTGCAAAAGGGTAATTGAGAAGGCAGTTTTTGACTCAATATAAGGTACATTACAAGGAGCAAGATTTAGTTCCAATAGAAGGAGGAAGTTTCTACCAGGGAGAACTATTCTCAAGGGGAGGGAGGAATAAAAGGGTCAGCTCTCTGTCACTGGAAGAATTCAGAATCTATATAGTCACCTACAAGCAATGTTTTAATAATAATAATGCTAAAATCTATATAACACATTATAGTTTACAGAATTCTTTATATAACTTCACCTTCAGGCCTCACAAATACTTTGTAAGATAGGTATTAACTCCATTTTACAGAAGAGGAAACTGAGACTCTGAGAAGTTAAGTGATTACCCTATGGTTAAACCAAAAGTACATTTGAGAGGAAGAGTTGAGACCTAGATCTCTTCCTGACTCCATGTCCCATTTCTTTTTTATTATGTCATGCTATCTACTTATGGTATTTTCAGTCAGCCAATAAATATTTATTAAATATCTACTGTATATCAGACACTAAGTTCAGCCCTGGAGATACACAGAAAGCCAAAAAAAAGTCAACCTTTGCCCTCAAAGAGCTCACAATCTAATGGGAGAGACAAAAGCACAACACATACACACACACACAAAAGATACTACCTCTCTCTCTCTCTCCTCTCTTTCTGTCTGTGTCTGTCTCCGTCTGTCTGTCTGTCTCTGTCTTTCTGTCTCTGTCTTTCTCTGTTTGTCTGTCTCTAGCTGGAAAGAAAGAAAGATAGATAGATATGTGTGATGTGTGTTAAGAAATAATTAACAGAAGGAAGACACTAGAATTAAGAATCATTAGGAAAGGCTATCTAGAAATGAGATTTTAGTTGGGATTTGAAGGAAGCCAGGAAACAGAAATGAGGAGGGAGTGTTCTAGACATGAGAGACAGCCAGAAAAAATGCCCAGACCGAAGAGACAGAGTGACTTCTTTGTGGAAGAAGACGAGGCCACTGGTCACTGTAGCAAAGCATGTAAGGGCAGGCGGGGTAAGAAGGCTACAAAGGGAGAGGAGCTAGGTTATGAAGGACTTTGAGGGCTAAACAAAGGATTTTGATTCTGGAGATTGCAGGGCTGGTGCTTTAGGGTAAACACTTTGGTAGCTATATGGAGGATGGACTGGGGTGGCAAGAGACCTGTAGCAAGGCAGACCAACCAACAGGCTATTGAAAGAGTCTACATTTTCACTGAGGGAATCTGATTTCCCCTTTAGGTAGGAGATTGAACTAAGTTGCTCCTAAGCCTTGAGAAAGGCAAATACTTTTTTACATACATTTTTAACACATGGCTGAAGCAGGCAGTGTGGAGCACTTAGAGCATGGTCAGACATCAAAGACGCCAAGGCCATTCACTGCATCCCAGGCCAATAAGGTGTTCGACTTTTGTCTTGCCACTGGACTTTGATGAATCTGGAAGATAGAGTGAGGCTGACAACTTTGAGCAACTTTGCCCCACTTAATTACAATTCACACACGAGTCAAGACATCACTCTGTTATGTCATTAGTGATCCTCTTTGAAAATGAAGAACAAACAATAACAATACAGCAGGCACTATGCTAAGCACTTTACAAATAACTCGTTTGACCCTTGCAAAAGTTCTGTGAGATAGCTGCTATTATCCCCATTTTACAGATGAGGAAACTGAGACATGAAGAGAGAAGGTTAAGTAACTTGCCAAGGGTCACACAATTAGTAAGGCAAATTGGAACTCAGGTCTTTCTAACTCCAGGCCCAGCACTCTAACACCACTTAGCCGCCTAATTCACCTTCAAAGCTGTGATTCCAAAACAGAAGAGTGGCTTTGATCAAAAGGATTTGTCAGCTTGAGGTGTTTATAGGAGGAGATCTTTTAAGGGGACTTTGATCAGAGGAGACAGCATGGCATAGTGGGAAAAGGGCTGGCTGTATAGTCAGAGGATATGGGTTTAAATCCTGTCACTCTCTGCCTATATAACCTTACTTAAGTCACTTAAACAGCCCTGGTCCTCAGTTTCCTTATTGGATAAATGACAGGTTTGAATTAGATGACCTCTAATGTCTTTTTCAACTCTAGATCTGAGGTTTTCTGAGTATGAATAGATAGAAATAGCCGCATTTGTCATAATCTTTGATGGAACTAGGAATTTCTTTCAGCCCTGGTGTGTATTGATTTACTTATTCATAATTAATTGAGTTAAAGGTTTGAGTCTGTGAAAGATAGCAGACAGATATTCTACAGGATCAAATGGAAGAACCAGAGCAAAACCCATGGAGTAGCTGAGCAGTGGAAATGGAACATGGATCATTTGCAATGTAAAGCTTTAGCAAGGAAACAGTCCACTTCCACACCAGGCCCGCATAGCCAGGGAAGTCTTAACACCCCCTTGAATGGCTGTACGGAGGCAGCTGTGGAGTTTCTTGGGCTCCCTCCAATTGAGGAATGATAAGTACCCAGGGAGGAAGGATATGTTAATGATCAAAAGCAGGAGTGAACTTTTATGAGCTCCGGAACCAGTGGCAAGAGTTGTAGGACCTCGCTTTCTAGAAAGGAGAAAAACCTGCGTTTTTTTACCAAGACGGCAGAGCTGCAAAGAAGACATCTGTGATTCTCCTACTACTGAGAGCAGTTATACTGGAGAGGTCCCTAGGAAGGGGCTTGCCTTTCTACCAGCCAAAAGAGCAGACTTTCCTTTTAGTGGAGCCCCAGACCCTGAAAAGAGTGTTAGAAGTTCCAAAACCTGCTTTACTTCCCTAAGGAAGAAAGGAGATGAGGAAGATGGACATGAAGAGGGGATCATTTAGCAACCTGAAATGGCTTCCATCAAAGAGAACCTCAAACAAAGTGTGAATCGGGTATATTAGAGTAGGGATTTTTAACCTTTTCTGTTTTACGGCCCCATTTGGCAGGCTGAGGGAGCCTCTGGACTCTTCAGAGAGTAATTTTTAGAGCTAACAATTGAAAGAAATGATAAATTTAAGTTGGAAGTTAGTAAAAATAAAGATGTAACTTTCACGTCTCGTAAGCTTGAAATCTGAACTGCTTTTTTGGTTGGAATTTAGATTTAGGGAGAGACCTAAATGAAGAATCAGAGACTATATATTTATTTCAATTATACATAGAATGGTGACAAAATTTAGCACATTACAGGATCGTACAAAAACTATGCATATATTTGAAGGAGTTAGCAATAACTTTTTCTACATTACAAAGCAATAAAATTTGGAATAACATTAGCAAAGATTATAATGGAAACATTAAAAAGATTGTTTTAAAAAGAAAGATAAGAGATTTTAAAAGATGATGACAATAATACCACATAAAAGAATATTACCTAATGGTAATATTTAAAGGTTTGAAAAATGTTTTAAAATATTATCTCATTCAATACTCACAACAACTTTGGGTGGTGGGGGAGGGTATTATTATTATTCCAATTGTACTGATAAGGAGATTGAGGCAGATAGAACTTCAGTGAGCTGCTCAAGGTCACAGAACTAATGTCTGAGGTGGGATTTACCTCTGGCCCGGTAGTTGCTTCTTTTAAAAAACAAACAAATAAATAATGAGATAAATATGTACCAGCTTTTAATTTTTCTAATTTATTTTTGGTTTATGGAATAAAACAAGCATTTCCAAAACATAGCACAATAAAAAAAATTACCCATGGAACTGAAAATCTACTATGTATAACTTGCTATTCATTTCAAATATGCAACAAAATTATCACGTACATTTCTTTTTTTCTTGTTTTTCTTCCCCACCACCTTCACCTCCCTCCTTAGAGATGGCTACCATTAGACTTAGATAGATAGATAGATAGATAGATAGATAGATAGATAGATAGATACATAAATAGATAGATAGATAGATATGTAAAATTACTATTTATCAGTTCTTTCTCTGGATGCAGATATGAGCTTTATTCATATGTAATTTATAATTAATTTGATAATTATAATATATAAATAACTTATTTGTTCAAAGTTATAATTAAAACAACATTACTGTTATTGTATATGATGTTCTCTTGGTTCTGCTCATTTCATTATTCATTATTTCATTCAAGTCTTTCCATGTTTTTTCTAAGACGATGGAGCTCCTCATTTCTTTTTTTTAAATTAATTCATTTCTTTTTAGTTTTCAACATTCACTTCCACAAGATTTTGAATTTCAAATTTTCTCCCTATCTCTCCCCTCCTCCCACCCCAAGATGGTGTGCATTTTAAATTCCCCTTCCCCAAATCTGCCCTCCTTTCTATCAACTCCCCCCCCCATCTTATCCCCTTTCCCTTCTAGTTTCCTGTAGGGAAGAATAGATTTCTATACCCCATTGCCTGTATATCTTATTTCGCAGTTGTATGTAAAAACAATTTTTAATTTTTTTTTCAAAATTTTGAGTTCCAATTTCTCTCCCTTCCTCCCTCCCCATCCACCTTCATTGAGAAGGCAAGCAATTCGATATAGGCTATACATGGGTAGTCATGCAAAACATTTCCACAATAGTCATGTTGTAAAAGACTAACTATACTTCATTCCATCCTATCCTGCCCCCCATTTATTCTATTCTCTCCTTCACCCTGTCCCTCCTCAAAAGTGTTTGCTTCTGATTACCCCCTCTCCCAATCTGACTGCTCTCCTATTCCCTTCCCCCCTATTTTCCTGTAAGGTAAGATAGATTTCCATACCCAATTGACTGTGTAATTTATTCCTTCCTTAAGCCAAATATGATGAGAGTAAGATTCACTCATTCCCTCTTACCTTCCTCCAATGTAAAAGTTTTTTCTTATCTCTTTCATGAGAAAATTTACCCTATTCTATATCTCCCTTTCTCCTTCTCCCAGTATAATCCTCTCTCATCCCTTAATCTTATTTTTTAGGTAGTATTCCTTCATATTCAACTCACCCTGTGCTGTCTGTATACATACATACATACATACATATATACATATATACATACATACATATGCACATACATACATATATATATACATATATATTCTTTCCAACTACCTTAATACTGAGAAAGGTCTCATGAGTTACAAATATCATCTTTCCATGTAGGAGTGTAAACAGTTCAACTTTAATAAGATCCTTATGATTTCTCTTGAGTTTTTACCTTTTCATGCTTCTCTTGAGTCTTTAAAAGTCAAATTTTTTATTCAACTCTCATCTTTTCATCAGGAATGCTTGAAAGTCCTCTATCTCATTGAATATCCTTTTTTTTTCTCCTGAAGGATTATACTCAGTTTTGCTGGGTAGGAAATTCTTGGTTTTAACCATAGCTCCTTTGACCTCTGGAATATCATATTCCAAGCCCTCCAATACCTTAATATAGAAGCTGTTAAATATTTTGTTATCCTGATTGTGTTTCCACAATACTTGAATTGTTTCTTTCTGGTGGCTTGCAATATTTTCCCCTTGACCTGGGAACTCTGGAATTTGGCAATAATTTTCCTAAGAGTTTTCCTTTTGGGAATCTCCTTCAGGAGGTGATAGGTGGATTCTTTCAATTTCTGTTTTACTCTGTGTTTCTAGAATATCAGGGCAGTTTTCCTTGATAATTTCTTGAAAGATGATGTCTAGGTAATATTTTTTTCCCATGGCTTTCAGGTAGTCCAATAATTTTACAATTATCTCTCCTGGATCTATTTTCTAGGTCGTTGTTTTTTTCCAATGAGATATTTCAAATTGTCTTCTATTTTTTCATTCTTTTGGTTTTGTTTTATACTTTCTTGATTTCTCATAGTGTCATTAGCTCCCAATTGCTCCACTCTCATTTTTAAGGAATCATTTTCTTCAGTGAGCTTTTGGACCTCCTTTTCTATTTAACCAATTCTGCTTTTTAAGACATCCTTCTCCTCATTTGGCTTTTTGGACCTCTTTTGCCATTTGGCTTAGTCTATTTTCTAAGGTGTTATTTTCTTCAGTATTTTTTGAGTCTCTTTTAGCAAGTCATTGACTCATTTTTCATGATTTTCTTGCATCACTCTCATTCCTCTTCCTAATTTTTCCTCTACTTCTCTTAACTTGCTTTCCAAAATCCTTTTTGAGCTCTTTCATGGCTTTAGACCAATTCATACCTTTTTTTTAAAAAAAAAAAAACTTTGGATATAGAAGCTTTGACTTAGTTGTCTTCTTCTGGTTTTGATCTTCCCTGTCACCAAAGTAACATTCTGTAGTCTGAGGTTTTTTTTGTTTGTTTATTTGTTTGTTCGTTTGTTTGTTCATGTACCCAGCCAATTACTTGACTTTTTAACTGTTTGTTAAGGGAGGGCTCTGCTTCCAGTATGGAGAATGTATTGTCCTAAGCTTCAGGGTTTTTTAGAGATACTTCTAGGTATCTGCAAATTTTCAGTTCTTCCAAGGTGGTATGATCAAAGGTGAGGTGTTACTCCTTTCTTGGCCTGTGCTCTGGTCTATGAGGGACCACAAGCACTCTTCTGCCTTGGAACTGTGAGGAGAATTCCCTTTCTACTACTACCACAAGCTGCACCATGCCAGTGCTCCTCCTTGCTCCAGGACAACCATCCAGGACTGTTACCTAGATCCAGACATGGGCAAAGCAAGAAAATCCTGCCTCAGCACCGGCAAAGAAACCCCTGCAATCCTCCTCTGATCAGCTGCTTGATGCCCCCACCCTCTGTGGGATGAGAGGTCTACAAGCAGCCCCCACTCCAGCCACAACCAGGGGACTGCCCAAGAACTGGGGTTCGACTGCACTCCTCTCTCACCCAAGTCTGACAGACCTTTAGTACTGACCTCGTAAACTGTCTTTGGCATTTGTGGGTTGAGAAGTCTGGAAACTAACACAGTTGCCAGTGATTCAGTCCCCTGAGGCCTGCTTCAGGTTCACTGAAGCCAAGTCTTTGTCTGCGTGGTCCATGCTGAACTCTGTTCCTCTCCCAGGCTGGCACAACAAACCTTTCCCATCAACCATCCAGGTTGTTTTGGGTTGTAAATGTGTTTCACTCTGTTTTGTTTGTGTGTGTGTGTATGTGTGTGGGTGTGTGTGTTCTCCTGCTCTACAATTTGCTTAGAGCTATTTTTTTACAGGTATTTTGAGGGGTTTGAGGGAGATCTCAAGCAAGTCACTGCTTTTGCTCTGCTGTCTTGGCTCCATCCCCATCTTCTTTTTTTATACTAGGGTAATATTTCACCACAATTATATACCACAACTTGCTTGGCCATTCCTCAATTGATGGCCATCACTATAATTTCCAATTCTTTGCCACTACAATAAGAGCTGTTATAAATATTTTAGAACACAGAGGTTCTTTTTCCTTTTTCCCTATTTATCTTTGGAAATAGACCTACAGTGGTATTGCTGAGTCAAAGGGTATAGGTAGTATAATAACTCTTTAGGCATAATTCCAGATTGCTCTCAGACTGATCTCAGATTGGATCAGTTCACAATTCTACCAACAATAAAGTAGTGTCCCAATTTTTCCATATCCCTTCCAACATTTGTCACTTTCCCCTTCAATTATTTTAGACAATCTGGAAGGTGTAAAATGATATCTCAAGGTTGTTACAATCTGCATTTCTCTAGTCAATAATGATTTAAAGCATTTTTTCATATGACAAATTGTTTTGAATCTTTATTGTAAAACTTCCTGTTCATATCTTTTGATCATTTATCAATTGGGGAATGACTCATGTTCTTATGGATTTGACAAAATTTTTAAACATATTTTTGATATGATACCTTTATCTGATGAACTGTCTGTAAAAGTGTTTTCCCAATCTTGTGCTTTCCTTCTGATCTTGGGTACATTTGCTTTATTTGTACAAAAACCTTTTAATTTAATGTAATGAAATTATCCATTTTACACCTAACTTTGCTTTCTATTTCATTTATTCATAACTTTTTCACCCATGTATATCTGATAAATAATAAGTTCCATATTCTTCTAATTTTCTTGCAATAGTTCTCTTTACAACAATGTCATGTATCCATTTTGACCTTTTCTTGATAAATGGTATAAGATATTGGTTTATGCCCAGTTCGTGACATACTGTTTTTCAGTTTTCATAACAATGTTTACCAAATGATTAATTCTAATCCCAAAATCTTAAGTCTGTATGCTTGTCAAATAAAAGATTATTATGTTTATTTAGTGCTGTAAATTGTGTCTACTCTGTTCCATTGATCTACCTTTCTATTTCTTAGCCAGTACCTTACAGTTTTGATAATTACTGCCTTATTCTATAGTTTGAGATGTGGTACTGCTACACCTCCTTCCATTATAAATATGTGTGTGTATACACACACACACACACACACACACACACACACACACACACATATATGTATATATATATATATATATATATATATATATATATATATATATATGAATATGGATATATACATTAGTTTAGGTAAAATTGTCATTTTTATTATATTGGTCCTGCCTACCCATGAATGATTAATATTTCTTCAATTATTTAATGTGATTTCATTCATATAAAAAGTTTTTTTTAATATAATTGTGTTTATGTAGTTCTTGGGTTTGTTTTGGCAGGTGTGCTGCCAGGCATTTCATACTGTCTAGAGTTAAATTAAATGAGGTATCTTTTACGTCTCTTCTTCAAGGGTTTTATTTGTGATATGTAGGAATGTTGATGATTTATATGAATTTTCTTTATGTCCTGATATTTTGCTAAAAATTATTGTTTCAGCTAACTTTTT
Source organism: Phascolarctos cinereus (assembly GCF_003287225.1). Taxonomy (NCBI): domain Eukaryota; kingdom Metazoa; phylum Chordata; class Mammalia; order Diprotodontia; family Phascolarctidae; genus Phascolarctos; species Phascolarctos cinereus. Next base: position 388,720,658 of record NW_027555847.1, on the reverse strand, counting down.
AGTTGAGTATTTGGGATTTTTCAAGTATGTCATCATAGCTTCAAAAAGAGATAGTTTTATCACTTCATTCCCTATTCTGATTCATTTAATTTATTTTTCTTCTCTTATTGCTTTTCTGGGATTTCCAAAACAATATTGAAGAATATTGGTGATAGTGGGCATCCCTGTTTCATTCAAGAACCAGTTCTTAGAAACAAATCCATCACTCAGGTCATTTAAAAAAAACAATTCGTCTTGCTTAAAGGTGCTAGAACAGGCGCTATGCATTGATTCAAAGAAATCTGTTTAAGGTAAGAGCTGAAATAAATAAGATAGAATTTTTTTATTACTTGAAAAACTTAAAAAAGGTGTTGCTCCTTTGAAAAAGAATAAAATTGACAAGCATTACCAAATTTAATATTTGAAAGACATGCCAATCAATAATATTACAAATAGAAGTTAAAAATAAAAAATAACTTAAGAATATAATATCACTATCTATAATTAGATAAGAATATCATATAGCAGCTATATTCTTACAAACCACACAATTTAAAGGAAATAGATTTTATACACACACACACACACACACACACACACACACAAATTGCCCAAGATATAGGAAATGAATAATTTAAAGAGATAAATTTCTGTGGAAGGAAATATTGTATTTAAAACACACCTGGTTTAGATGATTTCACAGTAGAATACTTTCAAACTTACAGACATATAATCTCTATGTTACACAGATTGTTCATAATTAGAGAAAGTGGACAGTATCCAATACTTTGAATTGAATATATTATATATTATATGTATACATATATATATGCAATATATATATATATAATATATGTGTGTGTGCATACATATGTATGTACATATATATATATATATATATATATATATTTTTTTTTTAAATCAGAAAAGGATATCACTAAAAAGAAAATGACAAATGTCAGTGACTATAAATGCAAAAATACTAGCTTAACTAAGAGAATACATCATTACATCAATTCATGATGAAGCAGTACTTATGTCAGGCTATATAAGCCCAATTAAAATATCAGAATGGTAAAAGAACATTTGAGTTTTTTGTTTGTTTGGGTGGGCTTTTTTTGTGGGGGGGAGGCTCATATGCATACATTAAAAAAACTTTTGATAAAATTCAACATTCATGACAAATAGACTAATACAGACCAGAGATTTTTTAAAAATGTTTATCTCAAGACAAAGATTTACAAAATGGAGAAATGTTATTCCTAGTCCCAACAACAAGAAAAAAGCAAGTTGGTCAGTTCTTGTCTCTTTTACTTGAGATAATATTGAAAATACTTGAAATTGGAAAAAAAATTAAGGAATTAATATTTGAAGATATCAAAAGGTTTATAAATAACATGATAGTGTATAGAGAAAATTGAACCATTTCAACAAGAAAAGTAATACACATAATGAGTTAAAAAAATCACAACACAAATGATCAACTGGATAAAATTTTTTATTCTTTGTCATTAATGATAAAAATAGAGAAAATTATTTTGTAATGACAATTCAAATATTTGGGAATTAACTTATCTAGGCATATATAAAATTCCTATGTCAGAAGAATCAAAATAACTAGAAGAATATTAAATGTCCATGGATGGGTCAGATTATTGTACTAAAAATGACAATTCTTCAAATTTATAGGTTTAATACAATATTGATCGATACAAAAGCTTCTTTACAGAAACAGATATTAATTATAATAGTCTTATATGGAAAACTAAGCAGGAATATTAAAGGGGCATACTGAAGAAAAAAGCTCATATTCCCTTCAAAAATAACAACAACATCAGGGAAATAGAATGGATATTCTAGCCATCAAAGCTACTACATAAAGAAGGTTGAAATTTGATAAATCTTTAGTAAAAATAGTAATTATTGTTATTATTAAAATTTTTTAAAGTTTAAATTGGGGAAAAGATATATTTTAAAGAACTTGGGAAATTTATTTGCCTGTTTTCAGAAAAGGAATTTAACCCATATCTTATATCATATATACTTGTACACGTACATAATATGTATTCATTATAATCACATAAAGAAAAGCCAGTGTGAAAAAATGGCTAAAGAATACTGATTCTTAATTGAAGGGAAAAGTTGCAAAAAAAAGATATTTTATGCATTAAAATGAATAATTCAAGTGTAAATAGTTAAAGAAGTATAATTATTTGTGCTGATGTTTATTCCTAGGATAGGAGAAAGAGAACGTTCCCTTGTTGAAAATTTAAAAACAATTTAAAATTAAAAAAAAAGAGCTAGCTTCACTCCAAAGGCAGCTCTGTGTCACAGTGGATAGAGTGCTGATCCTGGAGTCAGGAAGATCTGTGTACAAAGCCACCCTCAGATAATGACTAGCTGTGTGACTCTGGAAAATCACTGCCTACCTCAGTTTCCTTGGGAATAATGATAGTATGTACCTCCCAGGAATGTTATAAGGATCGACGAGATAGTTCTAAAGTGCTTAACACGGTGCCTAATACATAGTGCTTCATTTTGATCTTAGCCTTTAGCCTCCACTCACTTCCTGCTCTCTTTCCCCTCTGTTCCTGAAGGCTATTTGCATGGAGCCCTCCTCTCTGTGTCACTGCAGACTATAGCTTTCCTTAGCTTAGTCACTTGAAAATGCCTCAGAAAATTTGTTAACGGCTAAATAAGTATCAACCAGAAATGTCTGATCCTTTCCTAGACCTCAGCTTAGTATCTAGTGCCTCTTAATCCCTGGCCCAGCCCAGCCCATATATTTAAGGAACTAAAGTGAGTAGGGCTGGCCACTTTCTCCTTGTTAATGAGAAATAGCCACATTTGGGCTGGAAGGTTGGATGGCCTACCAAGTAAATGGAAGTAGATGACACAATCTGATTTTTTTTTTCCTTTCTGACCTGCATCAAAGCTTCACATTTCCAGAATCATAGTTTGCCTAAGGTATTATGAGAGAGTTGGGTGAAATGCCTCTTCCTAAAACACAAATATATCTGGAAGGGGTAATGGGTTACATTACCTTCAGAGGGGTCAGCTTTGAAGGGCTTATCAAAAGTAATCCTATAAATCCCTGATGGAGTTTAACAAACTCAATATTTTCAAAACTCAATAGGTCACCTTTTCTCAAAAATGCACGTCCAAACCTATTTCTGTAAAACTAGTCAACCAGGCACAAAATCTAAGGGCTTTCTTTGCCTTTCCCCACCTTCTTCATCTCCACCCCACTCCTAATTCTATGATAAATCATACTGATTCTACTACAGCATCAACTCTCAATTTGTCCAGTCCTTTCTCTTCCCTCTCCTAGTTCATTCACTCCTAGTTTATCCATACCTCCCTTTGTATCTCCTTCTAACTGTAACTCTACCTTGTCTTGTAGACTTCCTATCTAGCCTACATATTGCTGCCACATTAAACTTAATTCATGATTAGAAGCAGTGTGGCTTAGTTGATTACAAAAATAATAATCTATGGAGTTAGGAAAACCTGCATTCAAGTTATATCATGGATACTTAAAAGAGCCCTGTAGCTCCTCCTTGTGTAGCTCCTCCACCTTGTGATTAATGCCATGTGACTTTGGGCAATTCTCTTGACTTCCCTGTGCCTCAGTTTTCTCAAGTGTAAGATGAAGGAGTTGGACTAGATGGTTTCTGAGTTTCTTTCTAGCTCCAGCTCTATAGTCCTATGACCCAGTGGCCATGTGATCTTGTCTTTTAACTCCTCCCACAACCTTTTTGTTGTTGTTGTTCAGTCATTTTTTCAGTCTTGTCCTACTCTTTTTTTTTTTGCTTTTTGGTGAGGCAATTGGGGTTAAGTGACTTGCCCAGAGTCACATAGCTAGTTAAGTGTCAAGTGTCTGAGGCCAGATTTGAACTCAGATCCTCCTGACTCTAAGGCTAGAGCTCTATGCACTGAGCCACCTAGCTGCCCCTAGTCTTGTCCTATTCTTCATGACCCCATTTAGTGTTTTCTTGGTAAAGACAGTGGAATAGCTTACCGTTTCCTTCTCCACCTCATTTTACAGATGAGGAAACTGAGGCAAACAGGGTTAAGTGACTTGCCCAGGATCACTCAGCTAGTAACTGTCTGAGGCCATATTTGAACTCAGTTTTCCTGACTGCAGGTCTGGCACTCTTTCCACTGTGCCACCTAGCTGCCCCACAAGTGCCCTAGGCTACTTTTTACGAAAATAAATTGCCGAATATTTATTGACTTCTGCTTCTGGGAGCCAAGATGGTGGAGTGAAAAGGTAGTTGCTCTCACTCTCCCTATCAACCTCTGAAAACCCAGAAAATATTACCCCAGTAAAAAAACCTTGAAACACCTGAAGTAGAAGAAAGACAGGGAGCAGCAGTACAGCAGCCCAGCAAACGGTCTCCCAGTGCCTCAGCAAAAATAAGGGAGGCAGAACTACAAGGGTCCCCAGTCAGATAAGTAGCCAAGGGCATTCATCTGAAAGGAAGTGGAGAAAACAACCTAAAGGCTTCCTAAAGCCCTGGCCTTGCTGATTCCAACCCAACACCAGGTGAGCTGTCAGAGCCCTGCAGCCTCCAATTATGAAGAAATCCTGAAGCCCAGGTGGTAGAGCAGGCAAACACCAACACCTGGACCTCTGAGTGCCTCAGTGAGGGTGGGCTGAACCGGTGGAAATCAGCTCAGAAAACCACCAGGTGCCTGGGCACTCCACCACAAAGGAATCTCCCTCCCAGTGCATTAGCAGAAATGAGGGAGACAACACTGCAGGGGGCCCCAGGCAGATAAACACCCTGCAGCACCCATCTAAAAGGAGCTGAAGAAAGCTAAAGGAAAGGAAAAGCAGGCAACCTAGAATTGCCTGAAAGTTCCAGCCTTGCTGATTCCAGCCCAACACAAGGTAAGCTGCCAGAAACCTACAGCCTCCAATTGCCAGCATAAGAGGCCCCAGCACAAAAGCCAGTGACCAAGACCTAGGCTCCCAACACAAGAAGCTTGGGTCAGTACCCTCTGTTCCCTAGCAGGAGAGCTCAATCTCTATAAAGGCCAGGGAATAAAGAAACACCATGAGTAAAAAGAAATGTACCATAGATTCATATATGAGAAGAGTGAAGATCAAGACAGAAATTCTGAAGAGGACAACATTGTCAACAAACCCACATCTGCAACAACAAAAGGGAATATGAACTGGTCTGAAGCCCAAAAAGCCTTCTTAGAAGAGCTCAAGAAGGATTTTAATAGTCAAATGAGAGAGGTAGAAGAGTCCTTCAAAAATACAATTGGCCAATTGGAAAAAAAATACACTGAAGAAAACAAGTCCCTAAAAAACACAATTGGCCAATTGAAGAAGGAAGGACAAAAACTAACAGAAGAAAACAATCTGTTAAAAACTAGAATTGGACAAATGGAAACTAATGTCTCTATGACAGAGCAAGAATCAGTCAAATACAAAAACAAAAAAATGAAAAAATAGATGAAAATGTAAAATACCTCATCAGTAAAACAACTGACCTGGAAAATCAACTCAGGAGAGACAATTTAAAAATTATTGGACTACCTGAAAACCATGATGAAAAAAAAAAGAGCCTGGACAGTATCTTTCAAGAAATAGTAAAGGAAAACTACCCAGAAGTCCTAGAACCAGAAGGGAAAACAACCATAGAAAGAATCCACTGATCACCACGTGAAAGAGATCCCAAATTGACAACACCAAGGAATACAATAGCAAAATCCAAAATTACCAGATGAAAGAAAAGGTGCTGCAAGCAGCCAGAAACAAACAATTTAAATATCATGGAACCACAGTCAGCATTACAGAGGACCTTGCAGCTTCTACATTAAAAGACCGCAGGGCATGGAACATGATATTCCATAAGGCAAAGTTGGCTTGGAATGCAGTCAAGGATCAATTACCCAACAAAAATGAGGACCATTTTTCAAGGGAGGAGGTGGATATTCAACAAAATAGGACACATTCAAATTTTACTGATAAAAAGAACATAGCTCAACAAAAAATTTGATCTTCAAGTACAGGACTCAAGAAGGACTTATAATGTTAAATGGGACAGAAGGATACAGTATGTTGTTGGGGGGGGTGTTTAAATCCCTACAAAGGAATATGAGACTTACAACCCTTGAGAACTGTATTATTGTTACACCTTGTTAAAGGAGTATACATAAAGAGGGTGGATATTAGTTGACTTTGATGTAATGATAAAAAAAATCTAATCAAGTGGGTTAAATGGATCCAAATAAGTGGATCAATCTGATCTTAGAAAATGTACTGAGAAAGGAGGAGGCAGACAAGGGTAAATTACATTACAGGAAAAGACACAAAATCCTATTACAGCAGAGGGAAAGAAGGGGGGGGGAAGCATTGTTTGAACCTTACTCTCATCAGATTTGGCTAAAGAAGGGCATAATATAATCAGTTAGGTATAGAAGTCTAACTTGCCTTATAGGCAGTAGGAGGGAAAAAGGGAAAGAAAAGGGGGGGAAGAAGGGAGGGAAGAAGCAGTAAGACTAAAGGGGAAGAAAAGGGAAAGGGATAATAAAAGGGAGGACTGAAGGAGGTGGTGGTCAAAAGCAAAACACTAGTGAAGGGAAAGGAAAAAGGAGAAAGAAAAGCATAAATGGGGGAAAAAGGATGGAGAAAAAGACACAGATAGTAATCATAACTGTGAATGTGAATGGGATGAACTCTCCCATAAAACAGAAAGATTGCAGAAATGGATTACAAATATGTTGTTTACAGGAAACACATTTGAAAAAGAGTGACACATACAGGGTAAAGGTAAAAGGCTGGAGCAGAATATATTATGCTCAGCTGAAGTAAAAAAAGCAGGGGTAGCAATCCTGATCTCAGACAAAGCAAAAGCAAAAATAGATCTAATCAAAAGGCACCAGACAATGAAGTAATAATCATTACTAAACATATATGCACCAAATGGTATAGCATCCAAATTCTTACAGGAGAAGTTCAGGGAGTTACAGGAAGAAATAGACAGCAAAACTATACTAGTGGGGGACCTGAACCTCCCTCTCTGCACTAGATAAGTCTAACCACAAAATAAACAAGAAAGAAGTTAAGGAGGTGAATAGAACATTAGAAAAGTTAGGTATGATAGACCTCTGGAGAAAACTGAATGGGGATAGAAAGGAATATACTTTTTTCGCAGTACATGGCACATACACAAAAATTGACCATGTACTAGGGCATAAAAACCTCACAATCCAATGCAGAAAGGCAGAAATATTAAATGCATCCTTTTCAGATCATGATGCAATAAAATTATGTAATAAAGGGCCATGGAAAGATAGACTAAAAATAATTGGAAACTAAATAATCTAATCCTAAAAAATGATTGGGTCAAACAACAAATCATAGAAACAATCAATAATTTCATTCAAGAGAATGACAATAATGAGACAACATACCAAAACTATGGGATGCAGCAAAGCAGTTCTTAGGGGAAGTTTTATCTCTAAATGCTTACATAAATAAAATAGAAAAAGAGGAGATTAATGAATTGGGCATACAACTAAAAAACTAGAAAAAAACAAATTAAAAATCCTCAACTAAACACCAAATTAGAAATATTGAAAACCAAAGGAAAAATTAATAAAATTGAAATTAAGAAAACTATTGAACTAATAAATAAAACTAAGAGCTGGTTTTGAAAAAACAATAAAATAGATAAGCCTTTGGTTAATTTAATTAAAAAAAGAAAGAAGAAAACCAAATTACTAGTATCAAGAATGAAAAGGGTGAAGCTACCACCAAGGAAGAGGAAATTAAAACAATAATTAGGAATTATTTTGCCCAACTATATGCCAACAAATTTGACAATCTTAGTGAAATGGATACATATTTACAAAAATATAAATTGCCCAGATTAACCGAAGAGGAAGTAAAATACTTAAATAACCCCATCTCAGAAAAAAAATTGAACAAGCCATTGATGAACTCCCTAGGAAAAAATCTCCAGGGCCAGATGGATTTACATGTGAATTCTATCAAACATTTAAAGAACAATTAATTCCAATACTATATAGACTATTTGGGAAAATAGGTGAAGAAGGAGTCTTACTTCTTTTATGATACAAATATGGTATTGATACCTAAACCAGGAAGAGTCAAAATAGAGAAAGAAAATTATAGACCAATTTCTCTAATGAATATAGATGCAAAAATTTTAAACAAAATACTAGCAAGTAGATTGCAGCAACTTATCACAAGAATAATACACTATGACCAGGTAGGATTTATACCAGGAATGCAGGGTTGGTTCAATATTAGGAAAACTATCAGCATATTGAGCATATCAACAACAAAACCAGAAACCACATGATCATCTCAATAGATGCAGAAAAAGCTTTTGATAAAATACAAACCATTCCTATTAAAAACACTAGAAAGCATAGGTATAAATGGAGTCTTCCTTAAAATAATAAGTAGCATCTATCTAAACCTTCAGCAACCATTATATGTAATGGGGACAGGCTAGAAGCATTTCCAATAAGATCAGGGTGAAACAAGGATGTCCATTATCACCACTGTTATTCAATATTGTACTGGAAACCTTAGCTTTAGCAATAAGAGAAGAAAAAGAAATTGAAGGCATTAGAATAGGCAAAGAAGAAACAAAGCTATCACTCTTTGCAGATGACATGATGATATACTTAGAGAATCCTAGAGAATCAAGTAAAAAACTACTTGAAATAATAAACAACTTTAGCAAAGTTGCAGGCTATAAAATAAACCCACATAAATCATCAGCATTTCTATATATTACCAACAAAGCCCAACAGCAAGAGATAGAAAGAGAAATCCCATTTAAACTTACTGTAGACATTATAAAATATTTAGTCTACCTCCAAACAAACCCAGGAACTCTATGAACACAATTACAAAACACTTTTCACACAAATAAAATCAGATCTAAATAATTGGAAAAACATCAGTTGCTCATGGGTAGGCTGAGCTAATATAATAAAAATGACAATCCTACCTAAGCTAATTTACTTATTCAGTGCCATACCAATCAAACTACCAAGAAATTATTTTGTAGAGTTAGAAAAAATAATTACAAGATTCATTTGGAAAAACAAAAGGTCCAGAATATCAAAGGAACTAATGAAAAGAAATGCAGGGGAAGGTGGCCTAGCAATTCCAGATCTTAAATTGTATTATAAAGCAGCAATCATCAAAACTGCTTGGTACTGGCTAAGAAATAGGGAGGTGGATCAGTGGAATAGGTTAAATATGCAAGACACAGTAGTCAATGACTATAGTAATCTATTATTTGATAAACCCAAAGACCCCAGCTTCTGGGATAAGAACCCACTCTTTGAAAAAACTAGGGAAAACTGGAAAAGAGTATGGCAGAAACTAGGCATAGACCCAAATCTCACACCATATACCAAAATAAAGTCAAAATGGGTTCATGACTTAGATATAAAGGCTGATACCATAAGTAAACTGGGAGAACAAGGAATAGTTTACCTATCAGATCTATGGAGAACAGAAGAATTCATGACCAAACAGGAGATAGAGAACATTATGAAAAGCAAAATGGATAATTTTGATTACATTAAATTGAAAAGTTTTTGCACAAACAAAGCCAATGCAACTAAGATTAGAAGGAAGGTAGAAAATTGGGAAAGAATTTTTACAACCAGTCTCTCTGATAAAGGCCTCATTTCTAAAATATAGAGAATTAAGACAAATTTATAAGAACACAAGCCATTCCCCAATTGATAAATGGTCAAAGGATATGAACAGACAGTTCTCAGATGAAGAAATTAAAGCCATCTATAGTCATATGAAAAAATGCTCTAAATCATTATTGATTAGAGAAATGCAAATCAAAACAACTCTGAGGTACCACATCACACCTATCAGATTGGCCAACATGACAAAACAGGAAAATGATAAATGTTGGAGAGATGTGGGAAAATTGGAACAAATACATTGTTGGTGGAGTTGTGAAATGATCCAACCATTTTGGAGAACAATTTGGAACTATGCCCAAAGGGCTACAAAAATGTGCATACCCTTTTATCCAGCAATGGCACTTCTAGAGCTATATCCCAAAGAGATCAAACAAATGGGAAAAGGACCCACACATACAAAAATATTCATAGCATCTCTTTTTGTGGTGGCAAAGAATTGGAAATTGAGAGGATGCCCATCAATTGGGGAATGGCTGAGCAAGTTGTGGTATATGAATGCAATGGAATACTATTGTTCTATAAGAAATGCTGAACAGGCTGACTTCAGAAAAACCTAGAAAGACCAATATGGTCTGATGCTAAGTGAAGTGAGCAGAACCAAGAGGACTTTGTACACAATAACAGCCACGTTATGCAATGACTAAGATTGTTAAACTGAACCCTTCTCAGCATTCCAAGGATCTAAGACACTTCCAGAGGCCTCAGGATGGAAAATGCTGTCCAAATCCAAAGAAATAACTATGGAAGTTGAATCGCTGTCACTTATTTTTACCTTCTGTTGAGTTTTGTTTCATCTTTCTGATGGTTCCTCCTATTGGTTTTAATTTTTACTTACAACTTCACTAATGTGAAAATCTGTTTCATGGGTATGCAAATGTAAAGCCTATATCAGATTGTGTACCATCTTGGGGAGGAAGGGGGAGAAAAATTTTCAACTCAAAAGCATATGGAAGTGATTGTTGCTAAATCAAAATAAATCAATAAATTAAAAAAAAAAAAGAAAAAAAAAAAAAAATAAATTGACAAGAAGGTCCATTGGTGTATTGGTGAAGTAAGTTCCTCACTGTTAGCCCCCTACATAATGAAATCACAGGCCTAGTTTAAAAAACAAAAAGTCTTTCATTTACATAAAGCCTTATGGTTTATAGAGTAATTTTCCTTATATAACCCTGTAAATTGGGTAGTCCAATGGCATTATAGTCATTTTAAAAATGAAGAAGTTGAAGGTAAGGGCAGTGAAACACTTGCCATCATTACACAGACAATGAAGCAGAGGCTGGATGTGAAACTGGTTGTCTCCTGCTATGTCCAGTGCTCTAATATATTATACTGGTCAAACTCCAAATGCCTCTTTGCCTGCCTCTTAGTTCTCTACTGAATTAAGTATAAACTCATTAGCTTAACATACAGTGCTGTCCACCTCACCTTTCTGGCCTTGTGTCCTTTTTCTATAACCCCCACATTAGCCAAATAAAGCCTCTAACCTCTCCTTGAACATTTTTCTGTGTACCTTTTCTTCTTGCTTATGGTATATATTCCATGCCTCTGACTTTCCCAATTGTTTAAATTTCACTTATCCTTCAAGTTCTAATATCATCTCCATGAAATCTTGAGTGATTCCTCATTTGAAGGTATCCCCTTCTTTAAACGTTCAATGCAATGTATTTATGCCTCTTGTATCTTTATTGCAATCTACTTTTTAATTGAGATACTTATGTATGTGCCTTAGGAGATACTCATGTATATCAAATGTGTATATTTGATCTGCAAGCTCATAGATTCCATGCAAGTAGGAAACATGTCTTAGCTCTGTGTTGCCCATAGTACCTAGTCAAGTACTTCACAAATAATTGGCAATCAATAAATGTTGCTTGAATGAATGGTAAAATACAAGATATGAGTTTTTGAAAGAGAGTAGGGGGAAAGAGGAGAGGTATGTGAATTATAATATATAGGGAGAGGCTTCATGTGACTAAAAGCCACTAGATTAATGCCTTCTGCAGTAACAAGTGAGGAAGGGGAGACACACACACACACACATACACACACACACACACACACAGAGACAGACAGAGAAGGAAAAAGAGACAGAGACAGAAACAGAGAGACAGAAAGAGAGAAAGAAGGAAAGAAAGAAAGAAAAAAGAAAGACCTGCCTTTACATACATCCAGACAGGCAATAGTCCTTTCAAATTCTCTTGTAGGCTTTTGGTTTTCAAATTCTCAGTTGTTCCCTGATAAAATCACCCAGCCATTGTTTGTGCCTTCATTGGCTGTTTACAGCCATCAGTAATGGAATCGAATACTAGAACAAGAGATATTGAGAGCTGTGTCTTGCAGAAGAAAACAGACCAATTGACAAGGTTATTGATGATGATCTATAAATGATGAGAGACCAAGAGGAGTCAACCATTGTTCAAGTGTCCAAAAGGATATGCACTCAAGGGGCTTGCAAATGGTAGAGGACACAGAAGACTTTGTGCTAGAGAAACTCACCGTTTATAAATTTAAACAGAGAGAAATGATTATTTTTTATAGCTGAAGGGGGAGGGTAAATCTTAGAGATTGCCTAGTCCAAATCCTTCATTTTTCTCACGAAGAAACTGTGGCAAAGGAAGCGGAACTGACTTGTATATGGTCACATGATAAAAGGTGGGAAGGTAAAAGAGGGAGATGAAAAAGAGAGCCTTCTAACACAGACCATGGCCAATACAAAGGAGATGCAGTGTATTTGAGAAACTGCTTAGAGACAAACATAACAGGATCATAGAGTATGTGGACAGGAGGAATGTGTAATAAGACTAGAATGGTAGGAGGGGCCAAGTTACAAAGAGATACAAATGTCAAGCAGAAGATTGTATATTTAATCCTGAGGGTGATAGGTAACCAATGGAGCTCACTGAGCAGGGGGATGTCATGGTCAGACCTAGTTTTATAAGAATCACCTTGGCAATTGAATGGGTAATGAATTGGCATAGGGAGAGACTTGAGGCAGAGATAACAGCTTGAAGGCTATTGCAATAGTCCAGGCGTTATAATCCACCAATTAATCAAAGGGTGTGACTGTGTGTGTGTGTGTGTGTGTGTGTGTGTGTGTGTGTGTGTGTGCTTATAGAAAGAAAGACAACCATATGAGAGATTATTATGAAGGTAGAAATGACAAGATTTGGCAATGGATTGGCTATATGGGGTGAGTGGAACAGTTTGTGAGCCAGAGTAACTAGGAGGAGCACGGTACCCTCTATCACAATAGGGAAGTTCAGTAGGGCATGGAGAGTTGCTTTTGGAGAAAAGATTATGAATTATTTTTTAATTGTTTTGCACTCAAGATTCCTTTGTGACATACAATTTTAAACGTCCAAGAGAAAGGTAGAGATGTGTGAATGTTGCTCAGGAAAGGGATTAGGATTGGATATATAGAATCATCTTCAGAGAGATGCATGAAAATACATCAGATCATTAAGGAAGATACTATAGAGCAAAAAGAAAAGGAGACATAGGACAAAGTCTTCAGTAAGTGTAATGTAGATGACATTGAAGGACATGTACAATATTTTTTGTTTATTTAAAAAATAAATCTTACTAACATATACCACATAAAAGTCATCTTATGTGGATAGAAAGCCAGACTTGGAGACAGGAAGACTAAGGTTCAAAGTCCATCTTCTGGCACATAATAGATGTATGGTCCTAGACAAGCTACTTAACCTCTCAGTGCCCTAGGGAACTATTTAAAAATATAAATTACAGACAATGCATCAAAATCTATTGGTATAGGGAGTTTCCTATAATTATTAACATTTTCCCAAAAATGAAATTGACACTCTCCATACGTGCCACATGATTGTTTTTTTATTCATCCTCCATTAACCACCCTTTATTCCATCTTTGGTGTATGTCTTAGTATAAACTCAAAGAGGTAATGTCACATAGTTAGAAAGTATCACAGCCAGAATTTGGATCTTACTAGCTACTGGAAGGCAGATGTCTGCTCAATATATAGAAGAACTTTATAACAATGAGAGCTATCAGAAAATATAATTGGCTTTCATTGTGTCAATTTTTCCCCCCTAGGGACAATAGAGGGATGCTATTGATAGATATTTAGCATAAGCTTCTTTATTACTACACAAATAACACCACAGAATTTAGCATTGGAAGAGACCTTAAAGGCTATCTAGCAGAACCACTATTTGGTCAAGAGTGCCTTTTACAGTATATATGGCAATAATTTACCTGGCCTTTGTCCCAAGAACTCCAGTTCCTTCCAAGATAATTCATTTCAACTTGGGATCGCTCTAATAGGTAGTCTTTCCTTGCATCACACTCAAACATCCTGTAATTTCTACCTGTTTTTCTTAGTTCATAAGATCATATGATAATCATAGATTCAAAGTTTTAAAAAAAAAGAACTGTTCAACACCTCCTTTTTCAGATAAGAAAACTGAAGTTTAGAGTGGGTTAAGAGACTTGCCCAAGGTCACATAGCTATTAAGTACCTAAAGTGGGACTAGACACTTCTCTCTTCCTACTATCTACTATGCCACACTATCACTGGGAATCAAGATTTTAGTTCCTTTTTCATTTAAGTGCACTTCAAATAAAGGAAGGTAACTATCATGTCTCTCTTACACTCCAAGTCTTTTTTGGTTTTCCTCTGAGCTAAATATTCCTGGACCTTCAACTGAACTTCCTTGACCATAATTTAGAAGATTATTTCCAACTTTGCTTGCCTCAGGATTACGACATATAAGAAGTTTGAGAGACATAGTTTCTGGGTAATTTATAATTTTATTAATCATACTAGCAGATAATTAACAAAAGGGGTCAGTGGCCTTCTCCAGTGCCAAAGAACCTCCATGGAAACCACTCAACATTTACATGCCCTTGGAAGAGTGGTTGTTCTTGAGGGTGGAAATCAACTCTGATTGGTTAACAAGTAATGGGAGAATGGATATTATAATGAGAGTGGGCTTATTCTAATGAGGGTCTGGGAGATGACTATAATCACTGTCTTGGTCAGAGAGACTTATCTATACCCATACTGTTTCAGTTTCATGGTGTGTGTTGTGGAGATTGTCTCAAAGAATTCAGAGTGAGACCATCTGTAATCCAAGTATTGATATTTATTGAGGATTGATACCCCTCAGAAGCAGGCTAGGTTCTACGTGGAACCAGCAATATAGTAAGACAACACAGACAAATTTATAGTGTAATGATGCTGACTACATAATAGAAATTATCCATATTAAAACACAGGAGGGGTTTGTTTAGGGATTAGGTAATAGGGGAAGGATCCCTTCCCTGGTTCAGTGGTCAAATATCCTGGTTGTGCTGCTTTCTGATTGGCTAGCTATTGTGGTCCTGTTTGGTCAAGATGAATAGTTAGGTATTGTGGTCCTGTCTTGGGCTAAATGGATGATGTGATTGTGGTTGAGTACAAGGTCATACCTGTTCAAATATGTGAATTGGATCTGGGAGCTGTGGGTAGCTAGAGACAGTGGCTGTAGTGAGTCTGGGAGCCTGTGGTGTGATTCAAGATAGAATGTGTGGTTAAATCAGTACATGCCTGCTGTTCAGTGAAGCCCGCAAGGAAGTTAGAATACTGGGGCTGGGGGCAGCTTTACTAGGATTCCATCAATACCACTCTGTCTAGGGTAATCTAGATAAAAGGGAGAATCTGCTTCCCCTCAGACTAGTCTGAGTAAAACACCAAGGTACCAAACCAACCAATTCATCTAGACTAGTTTTCCTGGTGGGGTGGGGTTTGAAGATTTCATGTCTTTATCAGCCCTGCCTTTCAAAGGCCCATTGAATAGCCTACAAAGATTAATTTCTAAATGAGGAAAGGAAGGAGAAAAACCTTAGTCCTAATTCAATAATTGGCTACTAAAACAGGTGAGAAATTATCATTTCTTTCACTATACTCTACAGTTTATCAGTCTTCTTCCTAAAAAAATGCTATGTGGAATTGAAGCCAATACTCTAGATGTGGTATGACCAGGGCAAAGTGTGAGAGAATTATTACTTTGCTCATGCTGGCTGTGATTAATTTCTCAAAGCAGTCCAAGATTATATTAACTTTCCTGGTTGTCACACTACCCTCATGATTCATAATCAGCTTGTAGTTTACTAAACCCCCCCTTTTTTTTCAGATAAATCGCTGTGTTGCCCTGCTTCCTCATCTTGCACTTGTTGATTTTTTTGAATCAAAACGTAAGACTTTACCTTTATTGTTATTAAATGTCATCTTATTAGAATAGACTATGTTTTAACTTGTAAAAACTTTTTGACCCTTATTTTGTCATCCAGTACATTAGTGATGCTTTCTAGATTTGTGCTATCTGCAAATTTCGTAAACATCACCCATGTCTTCATCTAAGTTGTTGATTAAATGTATTCAATTCCATTGAAATATTTAGTTGTTACTAAGCTCACAACACAGTAGTGGCCCAAGTCAGATCCTGGTGGTAGTACATTGGCAACTTCTTTCTAAGTTGTCTTTGAACCTTCAAACTATTTTTGGGAGGTGGTTCAGGCAGTTCTAAATCCAGCTAGCCATTATCTTATACAAATATCTCAATTTTGTCCACACAAATAGCAGATGCTAACCATGTTGCTAAAATCTAGATAAACTTTACCTACAACAGTCCTCTGATCTATCCATATCTATTAAGTAACCCTGTTAAACTAAAACAAAAAAATCTGTCATCTGCTCTTAATTGAGTTATCCTGGTTTTTGTGATCATTGACTTTCTAGATGTTTGCTAACTATATCATCAGTAATACACTGCTTTTATTTTTGTTGTTCAGTTGTTTAGTCATGTCTGACTCTTTATGATCCTATTTGGCATTTTCTTGGTAAAGACACTGCGGTGATTTGCCATTTCCTTTTCCAGGTCATTGTACAGATAAAGAAAATGAGACAAACCGAGTTAAGTGACTTGCCCAACTATCTGAGGCATGATTTGAACTTGTCTGCCTGACTGAAGGCCTGGCAGTCCATTCACTGTGCCACCTAGCTGACATAATACATTATATATTCTATAATTTTGCCACAAATCCAGATCAGATTCTTTGATCTAGAGGAGTCAGATACTATTCTCTTCCATTTTGAAAACCGGGTGATTTCCCCTTCTCCAATCTCATTGTAGCTCTTTTGTTTTCTATTGTCATTCACAGATCATTGTTAGAGGAAGAACGATCTTAGTAGCCAGGGCTTTTACTTCCCTGAGATGTAGTTCAGCTGGACCCAGTGACCTGAACTCATCCTGAGCATCTTGTCAATTTCTTATTAACTCCCTACTTATATTTGGTTTCAACTCCCTTTAAACTAATTTTGTTCTGTGTGTTTTACAGGTTCAGAAATAATCCTCCTTAGCCAAGAAAACAAGCAAAATAGGAGTTATGTAATTCTGCCTTATCTCAATTGTCAGTAATAATAAAAGCAATAATTAATCTTTATGTAACACTTTGAGGTCTGGAAATATTATCTCATTTCCTTCTTACAACAAACTTGTGAATGTTTCCATTATTGCTCCAACTTCACAGATGAGGAAACTGAGGATTACCAAGGTTATCATCATTCCATCCATCCTGAGTAGCAATCCTATCCCTTCTCCATTTTTATTTCCTATATAGCTAAACAAACAGACAAAGGTTATTTTAAAGGACTTTTCTTGTCCTTATCTTTCTTTGCCAACCTCAGCTCATTCTGAGCTTTGGCACTCCTGACACTCTTATTAAAAGACTAATATCACTTTTAGATCTGTCCTCAATTACCTGCCTTTTTTCATCCTTCTGTGTTTGTCTTTGTAAAATCTACCCTGGCCTGTGATATCTCTTTGCTTATAATAACAGTAACAAGAGTTTACATTTATATAGTGCTTTGCCGTACTCCAAATTGTTTCAAGCTTTATTGCTACTTTTAATCGTTCCAAAAACTCTGTATAGTAAGTAATGAAAGTGTGGTAGTAGATACCACTGGGCAGCAGCCAATGTTGGATTTGGAATCCAGAAATTAATGCAAAGTGCTTTGTCAAATTTCAACAACTAAATATTTATCAACCATTGTTAATTGCTCCTAATTTCCAGATGAGGAGACTGAGTTTCACATAGATTCAGTGACATGTTCAGCTACTGACCGCTGGAACTGGGATGGATCTTCTTTACCTTAGTCTAATGTTCTATTTTTACTACATCTTGCTTTGTCTGTTACAAGTGCATTAAATAGCCTCAAAAGCCACAACTATTTGATAACAATAGTTAATAAAACAACAACACAAAGAAAAAAAGAAAAAAAATATTTTGCAAAAGAATAAATAAATGGGTGCAGTGAGGCAAAGATTTTAATGTCCTAGTTCCAAAAGCAGAAACCCTGATGAGATTAAACAATTCAGCGAACCAATTGAGGTATAAGGACGAGGTATAAGGACAAGGTATTCAGTTTTTGTTTTGTTGTTTTCTCTTGTACTTCTGTAGTAGTTTTTACCCACTTGTAATACACTATATGCTTCATTATATAGTTGATGTTCTAGTATATTTTTCCTCCCTCTTATTACATTGTAAGCTCCTTGAGGGCAGAGAATGGGCTGTATGACTTATTATCCCATGGGTCAACTAGCACAGTGCCTTGTCCCTAGTAGGCATCAATAAATATTGGCTAAATGAATCAATAAATTTCTACTAGTCTCTTTTCTGGGGTGACCCAAATGAAATAATCAAATAATCAAATCTGAAGGGTAACATTGTCTTTGGCTAGACATGGATTAAGTATTTTATTTACCATAGAATTAACTTTAATAGGTATGCAGTGTCTATATGATAGCAACATAATGCCTTGAAAACTAAAAGATACAGTTTTACTGCTTGTCAGATGTTGTATACAATGAAGGGGGAGGTTCTAATTATTTTTTTTCTGAAAATACATTTCAGCTTAAGTGGTGTGAATGCATAGAGGCAGACCATATTTTAATTTTTACTATTGATATTCAATTTTTTGGTCAGGGTTGTTAACACTTAAGACTGTGTTTTCCTGGAAAGGTAAAAGTGCTAACAACATTTAGTCTATGTCTTGCCATACTGGCAAGATAAAGTAGAATATTTGGGCAAAGTGTTTTATTTTAATTATCTGGGTAATTTCCTTAGTTCTTCACTTGGCTCCATTGTGTACATACAAGCAAACACATTTTTTTTTAAATTCCAACAACAGATGTATTCAATCATGGCTTTGTCAATACAATGCAGAAATGAATTCCAGTCAAGAGAAAGTTCTGGTTAGTTAAATTCTCATTAATTGAAGTTTTACTGTATCAAAGCATCACATGCTTAAACTGCAATCAATATTTCTGTGTGCCCCTTGAGAGATTTGTTTTCCTCTTCAGGACACTGGACTTTACAAAGCTGGGAGATTCTCAAATTATTGTCTGGGTTTAAATCCCTCAGGTATAAGGCATTCCAGCCTTAAAGGGCTTACATGTTCTGTTTCTTTTTTCTTCTGTTCATTAGAGTCACTTTCATGATCTTTGCTGTCAGTTTCCTTTCCTCTATGATTCCAGAGACAGTAATGGTAAACCAATCCCCCAAGGTCTTTAGAGATAATTTCCAGTTGCATTACTGATTTATTTTTGCCTTGACCAGATGGCTCCAGGTTCCTGTGACTGTAAGGAAGTCCTTTTGATTACCCTATTTATCTCTCCCAGTGCTCAATTTAAGGGTCAAACCTCATGCAACACATTTGCCAGCAAGATAAACTATTCAGCACTATTGCTGTTTGGCCACCATACTTCTGACATATGCTCTGTGCCTCGTTACACGCCCAAGTTATTAGATTTAATATGTTGCTTTAAAAAAACAATAATCTCAGTGACAAAAGAATGGTGAGGTTTTTGTTTTTGTTTTGTTGTTGCTTTGTTTGTCTGAGCTTTCCAAACCTGCAGCCAAAGAGACTGAACCACTGGATAACTTGGAAGAATGGAAAGGGGATCTTCCTGCTTTCAAACGTCAGCCTTCTTGGGCTTTATGGAGGTGGCAATGAAAAAGATGAGCAGAATGTTTTTAATGAAACCAATAAAAATGCAAAGGAAGATTTAATGTTTAAAGTAACAATAAATCAAAACTGACAACTGAAATGCAATATTTCACTATGAGATTGAGGAAATCAATTCATCCAAAGGGCATACTAGGCTGCCGTTAAAAAAAAAATACCCACACATACTGACACAATGAAAGCTATCATATCAACTAAAGCTAAATACACTCACAGTAATGAATTTTGAAATTGAGCAAAGGACACATGGGGTCACATAATACACATGGAATCATATAGCACACACACACACACACACACACACACACATGAACACAGAAACATATACTCCATATACACACAGAGTCAGAAAAAAGACAGCCAAGACTCTCCATGTAGTTGTCCGTGGCCATCAAAAAAAATGTACATTTTCTAATGAATTAGTATTTTACAGATTATTAGATTTATTTTTTGAAACCTAAATCTATCCCTCTTCAGTCTTTCAAAGAGATGAAAAATAAAGAGAAATATGCATGTGTGCTTGTATGTGTATGTGCATTGGCTGTGCTGCTTGGTGGGAGGAGGTATAACTTGGAACTTACTTCTATATACTAACTGGCTTGTATATGGCTTCACACTGTAATGAATGGACAATAATCCTTACATTACTTACAGACTGGATAGAGTGATGCTTTCAGTGCGATGAAAGCAGAACATGCTCATTCCTATCATTATGCTGCTTTTGTTTTGTTGTCTTCACCTGGAATGCCCTTTTATTTCTCTTGTTCTCTACATCCTACCCATTTTGTATCTTTCTTGAAGATTTTACTGCCTTCTTCAGTCTTCACTAATGCCCTTCTCTTAACTAGTACAATTCAATTAAACTTAACTTAACTAACTAACACATATTATGTTGCTTTTATCTTCCCAGGACCACGCTAGGTGCCAAGGATACAGAGACAAAGGTTAAATTTGGCCCTAATATCAAGGAGTTTTCCTTTAGTTGGGTCATGGGTGGGGAATTCTATGGAGGAGAGTAGTTATTAAAATATAAATAAGGATAGGGATGAGATCTGTGATTTCATTATATAGAGAGCTCCATTTGAGGAAATACTATCTACCAATTCGGGTTGGAACTTTCTCTGTACATTATAGTTATGCAGAATTGCCTAAAGCACCAAAAAGGGTGAGTGACCTACCTTTGGTCAAACAGCTATCATTAGGCAGTGAAAGGACTTGAAACCAGGTTTTCCTGATTGTGAGGATCGTTCCCTATCCACTATACCATTCTATCTCTCACATGTAAAAGTCAATAATATATATTATTTTATTTACATATTATATGAATTATATGCATTTTTTTTTCCTGTTAGGCAGCAAAGTAGCAGTGGATGGAGTGCTGGACCTGGAGTCAAGCAGATGTGAATTCAAATCCATCTTCAGACATTCGTTAGCTGTGTGACCCTGGGCAAGTCACTTCCCCTCCCTTAGCCTTAGTTTCCTCATCCATAAAATGGGGATAATAAATACAGCACCTACCATACCAAGGTTGCTGTGAGGATCACATAAGAAAACATCTATAAAATGCTTCCCAAACCTCTAAGAGCTGCATAAGTGTTGGCTATTATTATTATTATTATTATTATTATTATTATTATTAATGTGTGTATATATACACACATAAATGCCATGTATACACATTTAACAAAATATAATTCATTAAAAGGAATACTAATAATTGGGGAGATTAGGAAAGGTCTCCAATAGCAGTTGACATCGAAAATAAAGAAAAGAAGGAGATATATATTCTAAAGCACTGAGAGTGAAACACATTATGAACATGGGTGAAAGACCTGTAAAGACTTTCCTGTGGAGATTACAGAATATTATGTGTGGGGAAATAAGTCAAATTGGCTGGAGTAAATATTATATCAAGGTAAGTAATATGAAATAAGTCAGGAAAGATATTGGAGTCAGGCTGTAAAGATTTTTAAATTCTATACAGAGATTTTTTTTTTAACTTGCCCTTAAAAGCAACAAGGAATCATGGAAGTTCTTGAACAGGGGAATGACGTGGTCATCTGAAGTCTGAATCATATTGTGTGGCATTTAAGTCTATGCTCATATGCTAATTGGATTAATTGAAAGGTTGATATCAAGCAGCATGAAAAACATGATAAAGTCATTTATAATCAGAAAGCCAAGAAGAAATTATGATGAAATTCTCTGATTCACATTTGTAACATGTCACATTCTGATCTTCTATAAAGGGCACCCTAAAAATTGGAATTGATTTACAATAAAAACATATACGGTGGATGTGATTATTTAGTTACTATTGGCCATCTCTGAAGAATCCTACTGAAGATGAGAGATATTATAATATTGAATGTAGGTATCTAAGGTCCTAATTTTCAAGATGGCGAAGGTACGTTCCTAAAAAAAAAATTAGAATGGTGTTTTGTAAATGGCTAACACAATTCTAAAAGTGTGGTTGTGAGCATTTTGAAAAGAAGGCAGTGATCATGATAAACCAACATGGTTTCATCAAGAATAAATATATTAGAGTCATCTCATTTCAATTTTGACCTGGTTAATGGAATACGTCTTGAGAATGACATAGACTTCATGTACTGGATTTCAGCAAAGCATTGAAAAAAAGCATTCACAATAATCTAATGGACAAAAATAAGTGGAAAGGGTTAGATGATAATATATTTATATGAATTCAGAAATGGCTGAACTTGATCACTAGTGGACTGCATCAGGGTTCTGTCCTTACTGGTCACATTGACTTTTGTCTTGCCATTGGACTTTGAGGATTCTGAAAGAGAGAATGAGACTGACGACTTTGTGTAATTCTGCCTCACTTACATCCAATTCCTGCACACGTCAAGAATTCACTTTAGTGATGTCATTGGTTCTCTTCAAAAATGAATAACAATCAGCCAGTCAAGCAGTAAACATGTATATCAGTTACATTATCATCTGTAGCATGAATAAAAGCACAGATTACTTGATTACTTAATTTGCTGATGATATAATTCTGAAGCATTAGCTAATTCATTACATAAAATAGTAGTAATCCATAAAGATTTCATCAGTGTAGAACAACAGACTGGGTATATTAAATTTAAATTTAATAAATAATGGATGAAACTACACTTGTATAGGTGATTTTTTTTTGACTCAAGTGTTGGATGGGGAGATATGATTTTTTTTAATTGTGAAAAATACCTTAGTATGAATAAAAAGAGTGACATGGAAGCTCCCAAAGTTTATCTTGGGCTTGTTAACAAAAGCATCAGGACAAGAAAAAGGGGATAATAGAACTGCTCCATGCTATTCTGGTTAGATAATATGTGGAGTATTGTACTTAGTTGTGAATCCATGTTTCATAAAGGAGGTAAACAAAATGGACCACCTGCATATAACTTATATAATATATAAATAAAATAACATATATTATTGACTTGTACATGTGAGAGATAGAATGGTATAGTGGATAGGGAATGATCCTCACAATCAGGACACACCAGAAAAGTGAGAAGACTAGAGACCTTACCATATGAGGAGCGGTTAAAATCATTGGTTTGTTTAACCTATAGAAAAGACATAAGCTCTGGGGAAAATATTGTAATATTTTCCAAGTATCTGATATCTGTTAAATAAGAGGGTTCGAAAAACTTTGCTTTGTCACAGGTCACAGAATTAGGATTGATGGGTAGAACTTGTGAAAACATATATATTAGAATAAAAAAAAATACACTCCCTAACAATTAGGAGTATCTCATGGTGGAATGGGCTGCCTTTAGAACAAATCACTTCTCAATCATTGAAGGTCTTCATGTTGGATTAGAATCAGGGGTAGGAAACCTGTGGCATTGTTGCCACATGTGGTGCTCTAGGTCCTCAAGTGCAGCCCTTTGATTGAATCCAAACTTCACAGAACAAATCCCCTTAATAAAAGGATTTGTTCTGTAAAACTTGGACTCAGGCAAAAGACCCCACCTAGGGACTTAGAAGGCCACGTGTAGCCTCCAGGCTGCAGGTTCCCCACTCTTGGATTAGATGTTCCCTTATTGGAGAGGCATCAGGCAAAAGTAGGATGAAATGACTTACATCCCTTTGTTCTGAGATTTACTGAATTTAGATTTTCTTCAAGACTTAAGTGATATTCAACTTCTATTGTAGATGAATACCTAGATGTTACAGACTCCAAGAAAATTACAAACAATATTATCTTGGATTATCATTTTAGCAATGGCAATTTTAACACCCCACTCCATTTTATAGCCAATTTCTTTAAGACATATTCTCAGATGTTTGAAAGTAACTTCAAAGTCTGTTATCTACAGGTTTTTCTTTAAATAAAAAAAACTAACTTTAAAACATTTTATAAGGAAAACTCAACAATTTAAAAATACATATACAAAGTGGTTTCATGAAAATATATTTTGTGCATTTAAATAATTTTCTCTTTCTTCTTTCACTTTTTCTATGTACAATCAAAATTATATTACTTTCTCAAAATGGTGGATTGTCCCATAAGTGAATTTTGTAGCTAATTAAAAATTTTTCTTTTAAACACCAAAGGTCTTTTTTTGTTTTTCTCTTGAAGACTTAGGGTAGTCATTATGAATATCCATTTTTCTATTATAGAATAATATAGTTCTCTTTCTGCTTTTTAATTTTTATATCACCCCCAACCCACGCCCAAAATGCAGATATGCAGCTATTACTTTGTTCTCATCTTGCCTTCCTCTTACCTGCTCCTATTTTTTTTTTAAATTTAAATATGCAGTCCATGTTAAATAATAGCTACCAAAGCTCTGATTGGAATTCCATGGATCAAAAGAACAGACTGTATTGTATAAAGGTTCTTTTAGTGCATTAAGCTCCCTTTTCCCCCTTACTTAACAATTTCTGCCACTGGCTCAAGTGTGGGTATAGAGAGTCTACAAGAACCCTGTAAGAGAAATTGTGGGGAGAAAGACTATAGAAATGGAAGATAGTAAGCTCATGGCTTACAAAATGCACAGGGAAATTGAAGACTCTATTTCTTTTGACATGTATACATAGTAGTACAGGAGTTGGCTTAAATATGGAAAACTTCTTTGAGGAAACTGATTTTAAGCCAGGCTTTGAAAACAGTGAAAAAAATTTTTTTTTTCTCAGTGACCAGCTTTGGAGGAAGTACTCTTGGCACTGACAAAAGTATGGAAATGGGGAAAAGAAATCCCATTTTGGAGCTGATTAACTACCTTGAGTATAGCAAATTTCTGATCAAAACTTGTTACTGGTGTTCCCAACCCTACCCTAACCCCCACGTGGAAGGAAGGTTCTATTTAATATTCACTAAATATTTAATGTTTCATAATTCCTTTGTTTATGCATATGGCCATTTGGAAAGGCTTTGGAATTCTTATCAATTGCTCCTCATTTAGTTCTCCAGTGTCATTCTTTCATCTTATCCAGGTTGTCTCTGAAGTTGCCCCTGATGGACTAATCTTTGGACTGCTTAGTCAAGTCAGTCTCTCTCTCTCTCTGTCTCTCTGGATCTCTCTCTCTCTCTCTCTCTCTCTCTCTCTCTCTCTCTCTCTCACACACACACACACACACACATACACACACACACACACACAGAGAAGATAAATTAGAGAGATTTTGTTTTTATACAGTCTGCCTTTATTTTTTAAATAACCTTATACTCCTTTTCAATTTTCCCCTCAGAAGAGTTTTTCCTCTCTCGCACTTTCTTTTTCTTCATTATTTTAATGGTCACATCCTCGCTCTGATGTGTCAATGGGAGTGGAAAATCCTGTGAAGCAAGGGCTTAATGAAACGCCAGCTGGAACAGAGGGATAAAGTTCCTTTGGAGGAGCTTCAAAGGAGAGCGCGGGCACCGGACTAGCAATCAGAACAATGGCGCGGAAGCCCAGGCTCCACGAAGGGAAGGATGGAAAGGATGGGCAGGCGGGCGCTGTCCAGCTGGCCGCCAAGTCGGCTCCCTGTCCTAATGAGCCATGAAGCGGAATGGGGAAGCACACGGTGTGGGAGAGGAATCGAAAGGCAGATTAAGAAGGGGGAAAAATACGGATGAGAGCGATCTTGCATTTCACAACAGATATGTTTTAGACATGAAGCAAGGAGTCAAAATAAGACTCTGGCTACCTAGAAAATACACACCCCTGCTCATTTTCTTCAAAGGCCCTGAATTCATAAATGCATCAAGCACGTTTCTTTGAGTTTCTTTTAATAATTTACTATTTTTTTAAACAGTGGAAAGCTTAGGTTTCATAGGATTTTTAGCAGGATGTGTGGGCAAAAGGAAAATCTATGCTCATTGGTCTTTTATGGTCAGATGTCATTTCTTTCATTTTCTCCCACGGGTAAAGCAAAAAGCATGCACCATAATGCGAATAAAGACAAATACCTAAAATGGCAATTCAAATAATTGGCATAATTTTGGCCATGGTTACAAAATGCTTTTGCTGATTATTGACAGGGTCACAAGCAAAAATCAAAAGTAGATCCTGGCTCAGGAAGGAGATAGGGGCCAAAAGGTATTCCCTACCCCCACTTCATTTTTTTTTCTCTTCTCTCTCTCACTCTCTCTCTCTCTCACTCACTTTTTTTTCTTTTTCTCATTCTAAAAGCTCATTCTCACGACCTGCTTTGTTCCACTGAGGGCATTCTGTAAGTTAAATTGACTGACAGATTTTATTCCAGTCATTTTAAAAATAGGCTTTTTGCTGCCTTTGTTCTATAAAAGCCCCCAAATTTGAGCCCCTCAGATTCTGGAAGCAGCACAGAATGGGTGCTTGCTGCCCATTCTCTCTGCACCTGCTGAGTTAGCACTATGATCACGGGGCGTGTTCAGTTAATCACTAAGTATTTGCTGAGAGCTTGCCGTTTGCCCAGACCCTAGGACAGCTTTTGTAAGTAGAGCATAGGGTCCCTTCTCTAAAGGATAGCAAAATTTGTTTGGGAGAGACAAGACATATGCACATTTTAAAATTGAAGGATAGCACAAAATAGGATCTAATTTAAAAAGTTTCCTTTCTAGCTATTCAATCATTCCAGTTCCTTTCCCATTCAAAGTGATTCCCTCAAGATTCCCTCAAGCTTCCCAACAAGATCTAACTGTTTCCCCTGCCTCCAGGTAGGTCAGGATCAACACTATTGATGTGTAGGTGGCAAGAAAACAAGGATACTGAAAGGACCAGGTTTCTGAGCTTACTAACAAAAAAAAATAGTGTTTGACATTTATAGAAAGCTCTAAGATTTGCAAAGCATACGTCATCCATTATCTCATTCCATCATGACCAAAATGCTGTGATCAACCAATCAATCAACAAATATTCATTAAGTACTTACTATAGGCCAAGCACTGTAGTAAGCATGGGAAATACAGAGATAACAGTGAAACACTTCTCTGCTCTAAAGGAGTATACATTTTCCTGGGAGAAATAACATGTATAGGTATGAATATATACAGAATATATGCAAAATAAATAGAGTAGTTTTGAGAGGGTTAGCAGCTATCAATACTAGCATCTAGGGTTTAAGGAGAAAGTGATTCATGAAGGAGGTGTTGATTGAACTAAATATTAAACTAAAACTGGAATTCCAAGAGAAAAAAGTAAGGAATGAATATATTTAGGCAATTAAGACAGCCCATAGAAAGGGATTAGACTCAAGAGAACTGAGTCATTTACCCATCTAGCATCACATTGCTAGTGAGTTTCTGTCTCTTCTTTTGATCAAGATCATAAATTCATCACTCTTTCAACTGTACCAACTTGCTTCCTCATAGTGGGAGGGTGAAATAAGCAGGTACTATAAGTAATTTTGTGGGTAATAAGCTGAGTTCCCAGGAAAGAGATAGCACTGAAAGAATATAGAACTTAGTAAGTTCCTACTATATGTGAGGCACTGTATGGAGTACTGGGGGTACAAAGAAAGGCAAAAGAAAGTCCCTGCTCTCAGGGTGCTCATGGTTAAATGGAGGAGGCAACATGCAAACAATTATATATAAACAAGAGACAGAGACAGTGACAGAAACAGAGACAAAGAGACAGACAGAAATAGAGAAAGACAGAGAAGGAAAAAGAGAGAGAAATGCACACACATATGACAAACTGGAAAAACTGAATATGTGTGTGTGTGTGTATATATATATATATACATACATATATATATACATATATATACATATATATATGTATATATATATATATACATATATATATATACGTATATATATATATATACATATATATATATATATATTGGAAATACTCAGTATAGAGAAAGCATTAACATTGAGGGGGTAGCTAAATTCTTCTTTTAGAAGGTGAGATTTTAAGAAATAGAGCTAAGATGGTGGAATAAAGGCAGAGACTTGCCTGAACTCCCCTTCCTCAAACCTATCCAAACACCTTTAAATAATGACTTTAAACAAATTCTAGAGTGGAAGAACCAACAAAAAAGATGGAGTGAAACAATTTTCTAGCCCAAGACAACTGAGCAAGCTGCTAGGAAAGATTTGTTGCACCAGAGTGAGAGAGGAGCACAGTCTGACACAGACCACACCAGCAAATCAGGAGCAGACCCCAGGGCAACTGAATTAGTGGCAGCAGTGGCAGTTTCCAGACTTGCCAGACCAAAGATGGTAAAGGGATCAGAAAATGTGTCAGAAGGAGATTTATAGGGGTCCCTTTGCTGGCACCAGAGGCAAGACCCTATTACATTGCCTATATTTGGATGAGGGTCACAGTCCTGGGCCTTAACCCCAGTGCAAGGCAAGCACTAGCAGAGCAGAGCTTGTGGCCACAGAGGAGCAGGGACTCTGGTCACAGTTCCAGGGTTGAAAAGTGTGCTTGTGGTAGCTCACAAACCAGTGCGCAGTACAGAAGAGTGGTAAACACCCTCTTCCAAAATCATACCACCTTGGAAGAGCCAAAAACATACAGGTCCCCAAAATTATCTCTGAAAACAGCCGCAAAAAAGAATTGAAGCTTGGGACAGTTCCCCCACCACTTGGGAAGCAGAGGCCCACTTCGGCATAGAGCTAAAAGTCAAGAAATAAGCTGGAAATTGAGCAAACAATAGAAAAAGATACCCGACCATAAAAAGTTACTATGGTGACAAGGAAGATCAAAACACACACTCAGAAGAAGACACTGGTCAAAATTCCTGCATCCAAAGCTTCAAAGAAAATCACGAATTGGTCTTAGGCCATGGAAGAGCTCAAAAAGAATTTTAAATATCAAGTAAGAGAAATAGAAGAAAAATGGGAAGATAAATGAGAGTGATGCAAGAAAATCATGAAAAAAGTCAACATCTTGGTAAAGGAGGCACAAAAAATACTGAAGAAAATAACAACTTAAGAAATAGAATAGATGAAATGGTAAAAGAGGCACAAAAATCCAATGAAGAGAAGAATGCCTTAAAAAGCAGAATTGCCCAAATTGAAAAAAAAAGATATATGAAATTGACTGATGAGAAAAACTCCTTAATAAGTAGAGTTGGTCAAATGGAAAAGGAGGTACAAAAGCTCACTGAAGAAAATAATTCCTTAAAGGTCAGAATTGGGCAAGTGGAAGATAATTAATTTATGAGACATTAAGAAACAATCAAACAAAATCAAAAGAATGGAAAAAAAAGAAAATGTGGAATATCTCATTGAAAAAACAACTGACCTGAAAATAAATCCAGGAGAGATCACTTAAGAATTATTGAAGTACCTGAACATTAGTGTCAAAAAAAGATCCTAGACACCATCTTTCACAAAATTATCAAGGAAAACTGTCCTGATATTTTAAAACCAGAGGGTAAAATAGAAATTTGAAGAATACACCACTCACTTCCTGAAAGATATCCTAAAATGAAAACTCCAAGGAATATTATAGCCAAATTCCAGAGCTCCAAGATCAAGGAGATAATACTGCAAGCAGCCAAAGACAAACAATTCAAATATCATGGAACCACAGTTAGGATAACTCAAAATTTAGAAACTGCTGTAGTAAAGGATCTGAGGGCTTGGAATATGATATTCCAGAGGCAAAAAAAGCTAGGATTACAAACAAGAATAACCTACCTAGTAATACCAAGTATAATCCTTCAGGGGAAAAAAATGGATATTCAAAGAAATAGAGGACTTTCAAGCATTCCTGATGAAAAGAGCAGAGCTGAATAGAAAATTTGACTTTCAAATGCAAGACTCAAGAGAAGCATGAAAAGGTAAAGAAGAAAGAGAAATCATAAGGGACTTATTAAAATTGAACCATTGACATTCCTACATGGAAAGATGGTATTTGTTACTTAGGAGATCTTTCTCAGTGTTAGGGTAGTTGAAGGATATACATACATACATACATACATACATACATACATACATATATATACACACACACACATACACACATAGATACATGTGTGTGTATGTGTGTGTATGTATATATGTGTGTGTGTTTGTGTGTGTGTGTATATATATATATATATATATATATATATATATATAGAGAGAGAGAGAGAGAGAGAGAGAGAGAGAGAGAGAGAGAGAGAGAGAGGAGGGGGGCACAGGGTGAGTTGCATATGAAGGGATGATATCTAAAATATAAAATTCATGGGTGAGAGAGGATTGCACTGGGAGAAGGAGAAAGAGAGAATTAGAATGGGTTAAATTATCTTACGTGCAAGAGGTCTGAAAAAGATTTATTTTTCTTTAGATGTGGGCAAGAAATGTATTCTTTTCCCACTTAATAATATTGCATTTTTTCCAATTATATGTAAAGGTAATTTTCAACATTCACTTTTATAAGATTTTGAGTTCCTTTTTTTCTCTCTCCCTCCCTCCCCTCCCACCTCCCCAAGATGACAAGCAATTTGGTATAGTTTATACATGTACAATCATAATGAACATATTTTAACATCAGTCATGCTATGAAAGATGAATCATAATAGAAGGGAAAATTTTTTAAAAAGTGAAAATAATATGCTTTGATCTTCATTCAGACTCTATAGTTCTTTTTCTGGATGTGGATAGAATTGAGTCTTTTGGAATTAGCTAAGATTATTGTATTGCTGAGAAGAGATAAGCCTATCAAAGATGATCATCACACAATGTTGCTGTTACTGTGTACGATGTTCTTCTGGTTCTGCTCACTTCACTCAGCATCAATTCATGTGAGTCTTTCCAGGTTTTTCTGAAGTCAGCCTGCTCATCATTTCTTATGGAACAATAGTATTCCATTACATTCATATGCCACAACTTGTTTATCTATTCCCCAATTGATTGCTACCACAAAAAGAGCCATATACATAAATATATGTATATGCATATACATATATATGTATATGTATACATACATACCTACTATATATAATCTACACATATATACATATATACATATATATACATATATATCTACATATATACACATATATACATATAGACATATATATATATACACACACACACATATATATGTGTGTGTGTGTGTGTGTGTGTATGTGTGTGTGTGTAGAGTGCTTGGGTCAGTTCACAATTCCACCAACAATGTGTTAGCGCTCCAATTTCCTCACATCTTCTCTGAAAGGAATTTTACAGTGGAGGAGGAAAAGAAGGAAGCAGAGAGGGAAACACATGAACCTTACTCTCATTGGAATTGGCTAAAAGAGGGAATAATATGCACATTCAGTTGGGTTCAGAAATCTGTCTTACCATACAGGAAAGTAGGAAGGGTAGGGGATAAGAGAAAAGAAGGGGAGCTGATAAAAGGGATGGCAGTTTGAAAGAGGTAAAAGTCAGAAGCAAAATACTTTTCAGAATGGACAAGGTAAAATGAGAAAGAGAGAGAGAGAGAGAGAGAGAGAGAGAGAGAGAGAGAGAGAGAGAGAGAGAGAGAGAGAGAGAAAGGATAAACTGAGGGTAAATAGGATGGAAAGAAATACATAGTTGGTAATCATTACTGTGAAAAAATATTCCACTGAGTTTCTCTGATAAAGCCTTCATTTCTCAAACATATAGAAAAGTGAGTCAAATTTCTACAAATAAGAGCCATTCCTCAATTGATAAATGGTCAAAGGATCTGAGCAGGAAGTTTTCAGACAAAGTAATCAAAGCTATCTATAGTCATATAAAAGAAAATGCTTTAAATCACTGTTGATGAGAGGAATGCAAATTAAAACTGCTCTGAGCTACTACCTCATAACTGTCAGATTGGCTAATATGATAGAAAAGGAAAGTGACAAATGCTGGAGGAGATGTGGGAAAATTAAAACACTAATGTACTATTGGTAAAGTTGTATACTGATTCAACCATTCTGGAGAGCAATTTGAAACTGTGCTCAAAGGCACTGACCAAGCAATACCATTACTAGATCTGTACCTGAAAGAGATACAAAATAAAAATAGAAAGGGCCTAAGTATGCAAAATTATTTATAGCAGCTCTTTTAGTGGTGCCAAATAATTGGAAATTGAGGGTATGCACATCAATTGGGGGATGGCTGAACAAGTTTTTGTATATGATTGTGATGTATATATTGTGCTTTAAGAAATGATCACATGGAAATACTTACATGAACTGATGAAAAGTGAAATGAGCAGAACCAGGAAAACATTATACACAGTAACAGCAATATTGTATGATAATCTACTATGAATAACTTAGCTATTATCAGCAATACAATAATCAAAGACAATTCTGTATTACTTATGATGAAAGATGCTGTCACTCCCAGAGAAAGAATAGGTAGAGCATGAATTCAGATCAAAGATAGTTTTTTCTTTACTTTATTTTTCTTAGGGTTTTTTTTTTGGTCTGTGTTTTCTTTCACAGAATGGTTTATATGGTAACGTGTTTTGCAGGACTACACATGTATGGCCTATGTCAAATTACTTGCCTTTTCAATAAGGGAGAGGGAAGGGAGGGAGAGAATTTAGAATTTAAAACTCAAAAAAACCCAGTTTTTACACATAATGGAGAAAATAAAATATTAAATTTTTAAAAAGGTGATATTTTACTTGGAGCATGAAGGAAGCCAGGGAATCCTAGAAGCAGAGAAGAGGAAGGAGAGCATTCCAGGTAAAGGAGACCGACAATGGACATACTATCAAAAAATAGGATGTCTTGTTTGAGGAACAGCAAGAAAGTCAGTGTCACCAAATCTAAGACTAGGACGTGACAGGGAGCTGTAAAGTGTAAGAAGATTTGAAAGGGGAAGGTTGTTTGAATGCCAAACAAGATAGAGCCACTGGAGTTTATCAAGCCAGGGGAGGGGATGGGGCATTTTAAAAGGTCAGACATGCATTATAAGGTCATTTTGACTGCTGAGTAGAGTGGGTAGAGGGACAGGGAGACCAAGCAGCAAGTTATATTGTTATAGTCCAAGCTTGAGGTGATAAAGGCTTTTACCAGGATGATCACAGTGTTAGAGGAAGGAAATAGGTGTGTGTGTGTGAGAGAGAGAGAAAAGTTATGAAGGTAAAAATCAACAGACTTTACCAAGAAATTGGATGTGGGAATACAAAGAGAGAGCAAGAAGTCAAGGAGGACAGCTAGATTGTGATCCAGAATAACTGGGAGAATGGTGGTAACTTCAGCCATAATAGAGAAATTCAGAAGATGGGGGGATTTTTTGGTAGAAGGAGGAAATAGAGATTATTTATGAGTGCATGGAGTTGGAGATGCCTACAGAACATCCAGTTTAAGGAGTTGGCAGTTGTGGATCTGTGATTGGAGATCACCATAGATGTTAGAACTGGAATCGTAGATTTGAGAATCATCTGCATGGAGATGATTATTGAATCCGCTGGAGCTAATGAGGTTACCAAGTGAATATGGAGAAGAGAAGAGAGTCAAGGACAGAACTCTGGGGGACATCATTGGTTAGTAGAGATGATTTGGATGAATATCAGTGTCAAAGGCTACCTAGAGGTCAGAAAAGACTGAGAAAAGGTGATTAAATATACCAATTAAGAAAATGTTAATAACTTGGAGAGAGCAGTTCCAGTGAATGATGAGGTTGGAAGCTAGACTGTAGAGTTTTAAGAGGTGTCTGAGAGAAAAAAAAATGGGAGCACGTATTGTAGATGGCATTCTCAAGTTTAGCTACAAAAGGGAGGAGAGAGATGAATACAACAGGGAAGGGAAGGGCCAGAAATTAGACTACGTCTTCTTATTCCACTACACTGTTCTTTCCAGAATACCAAACTGCGTTAATGAAACATGATCCCCAGCCCTCCTTCCTTTTAAAAAAGATCCTTGATATGCAGATCATAGATTTAAAGCTAGAAGAGGTTTTAAAACTCGCATTGTACAATCCCCTCCTTTGACAGATAAGGAAACTGAGGAAGAGAGTAAAATTGATTTGGCCATGGTCACACAGAGCCAGGATTTGGACTCAGATCTCTGCATGCCAAATACAGCACACACATTTCCTGTTATTGTACTATTCCTACATTACATAATCTTTAAATTTTTCTGTAGCTCATTTATTATCTCTATTTAACTGGCTGCACATCTATCAGTCTTTCTATCTTTAGCCCATCTATCAATTCAACTCTGCTTAGCTGCACTAATGGAGTAAGCCAATAGTATGAATTCTTGAAAGTAATGGCAAATACAAACCTAGTCTATTTGTCTGTAAACTTCATCTTATGCTTGCCTTTGTAGGAGAACGTTAAAAAGTATGCCTTGATCAATAGGAATAAAAGAGCTTGGAACTTACATAAAAGACTGGAGGCTAACACAAGATATAAGATTATTGCCTGGATGATTTGCCAGTGACCTACAGTTGGACACCAAAGAGAGCTCTGTTTCTCTCTCTCTCTCTCTCTCTCTCTCTCTCTCTCTCTCTCTCTCTCTCTCTCTCTCTCTTCCTCTCTCTGTCACTCTGTCTCTCTCTCTCTGTCTCTCTCTCCACCCCACCTTCCGAAACTAAAGCATTTCTGGCTGAGGATATTAGGGGAAATCTTTTGCAGAAGAAATGATTTGAGCCAGATGTTGAAACATGAGTAAAGTTTCAATAGGCAAAAATCTGTGAGAAGAATATGCTAGGCAGAAGAAATCTGAACAAAGACATAGAATTGGGGTTAGAATCATAATGGAGGTTTAAGGAAGATCATGGAAATTTCTAAACAAGTAGCATTAGGAGATTCTATTTTTATATGTGGACAAAGGAGAATCATTGATTTTTGTTTTAGCTTCATTGTGTCTTTTAGATTTTATACCAGCTGTTTCTCTTTACCTCACTACATCACTCACATTATACTCTTCCTTGTGATGGAAAAAAAAAGCCAACATATATGTTTATTATTGATGGTATATTCTGCCTTCCACTTAGTAGCCTCCATTTTCTATTTAGAGGACAAACATGTGTTTCCTTATCAGTTTTCTTTTTTTAAGATGTTTCTATCAACATTTGCTAGTAAAAAGTATCTAGAATTTTCTTTTATGTGTTTTGTGACTCCCAGTTTTTGGTCTTATGAGCATTTTTTTTAATGAGTTGGGTAGGGTGAGTTCTTTCTAAATTTTTGAGACTGTTTTGGTAGTATAAGTATGAATTGATTTATAAATGTTTGAAAAATTTCGATTGAAAATCCATCTAGATGAGGTTTCTCACTGTTCTCTGCTTCATCCTGGCTATTCATTTATGACTTCCATTATTTTTCTGAGACTGAGGGTTTTTTTTAAAGCTCTCTTATTTTGTTATTCTGTGTACTTCCTATTTTTATAGGTATTTGTCAATTTTCTTTTAAATTCTCTATATTTTTCTGATACATATTTGGGTGTAGTAGCTTATACTAATTACCTTCTCCCATCATGTTAATTATTATTTTGTTATTATGTTAATTTTATTCTCATTTTTAAAAAAAATCAGGTCATCTACTTACCAATTTTGTTACTCTTGGGAAAAGTAGTTCTTTGTTTTGTCAGTTATATAGTCTATTATTTTTTTTTTAATTTCTCGATTTTAACTCAGATTTTCACTTTTTTATTTGAACTTTTTTAAAAATTAATTTTGTTTCTTTCCTAGGTAAAAAAAGATAGAATACTTCACATGTTATGTTTTACTGTTTCTGTTTTGGCAATATAAGCTTTAAAAGAGAAAAAAATATATATATATATAATATGTATATATGTATGTATATGTGTATATACATTCATATATGTGCATGTGTGTGCATTCTAGCTGAAATATTAATTTGCTTCTTTTGATTTATTTTTGCTCTATTTTACCACCTTAAATTTCTTCAGTAAAAACATTCTAGGGGTCTAAAGGTTTGGCAATGAGACATGTCATACAGCACACTTCAAAGAATTAAAAGTAAGTATCACAACAAGTCAATGAAAAGGCACCTTTAATGTGAATGGGCTCTAACTTATAACCAAGAAGCAACTTGGAGGAAGAACAGGATTAAAAGGTGTTATCAAGGAATTGACTGCTATTGTCTGGTCATGTGGCAAAGGCAAAGGGGAATGACCAAAGGGATCAACTGGCATACTTGCAATGTCACAAGACATCATGGAAGGCCTCCTTATTCTTTGGTGGATACTTATAACACATTTTTGGGAGGATGTGTATAAGAGGTGAACAGGATATGTAAGCATAGATAGGTTGGCATTTATGGGGGAAAAATAGAATCAGTGAGAACACAAATACATGTATTTATTTTTTATTCCTTATGTTATTCCTTTTTGTCCATGGGTACTATTCCCTCTATGCATTTTGCATGATATGCAAGAGTTTGGGGGTTTGTTGGTTCGTTTTGTTCTGTTTTTTATTAAGCAATAGCAAAAATTTTAAAAAATCATCAAAAATATCATCACTTTTCCCCTTATAGCAAATTTTACTGTATAGAACCCTCAAAGCTCAACTCAAGTCAGTCTCTCTCTTCTCTCTCTCTCTCTCTCTCTCTCTCTCTCTCTCTCCCCCTTCCCTCTAGTATTTCTTCACCACTCTAGCCTCCACTGATGTCTTCCTCCTCTAGACTTCTTTTGTTTTTAAAGAGGATCATGCAACCTAGAAATTGATTATTTTGTGTTTTGTATATTACAGGCATTTATTTGTCTCTAATGTCCTATAAAATTGGGAATGGATTATCACTCTTCTGTATCTCTATAGCAGATAGTGGAATTAGACATATAGTAGGAAGTCAATAAATGCTTTCAGAAAGATTCAAATTAAGGAAGCTTTTATTAGGTATTGTATGCAGAATAGTGTTTTATGTATTTGTTGGGGAGTGAATACAAAGGATTCATAAAATATGGTCCCTGTGCTCATGGAACTTATACTCTAGTGGAGTAACATGACCTACACATCCAACTATAGTGTATTTGTATGTGTGTGTGTGTAGACACACATATACATATATACACATGTGTGTATACATTGTTATCTCTGAAACAAAATCCTGACATGTAGGATTTTTTAAAATCTTGATATTTTTACATTTTACAGATATAAATCATTTTGGCCTCTAGAAAATGATAATGAAGCTAGTCCCTCAACTAAACTGTTCTCTAGCTTTAATTTCTCTCTAGCTTCATGGATAGTTGGATCATGAGTCAGAGGACCTAGAATAGAAATATGTACGAATGCATGTATGTACATATATGCATATATGCTTCTATTTCCATAATATACTTAAATACATATATGAAAAAGGACCTAATTTCTATAATGTGTTCATATATATTCATAGATAAACATATGTTCTTGCATATATATGTGCATATGTGTATGCATATATATGTATATGTGTGTCATATATGTATGAAAAAGATTCAATCAAAGTACTATGTGAGGTCTGATGAGAAAAAGTCATTACTAACTGGGAAGATCAGGAAAACTGAACTTTAAAGGATAAGTATCAATTTAATTCTCAGAGAGGTGGAAGAAAGACATTCTAGGAATATAAAACAATTGGGGCAAATACATAGCGGCAGGAAACTTTATGTGGAAGGCTAAGAAGAGCGGGAGTGTTTGGCTCTTTTTGTTTGTCTTTCATTTTTTAATAAGACCAATGACATCATGAGGGTGATATCTTGACTTGTGCATGAATCAGAATTTGGTGAAACAGTTTAGCAAAGTCATCAGCCTCCTTCTCATTTCCAGAGTCATTGAAGTCCAGTGTTAAGACAAAGATTAGGATAACTAGTGATGGTCAGGGATGCATGGATGACTTTGACATTTTCGATGTTTGACCAAGTTCTAAGCATTCCACAGTGCCTGCTTCAGCCACCTTCATAAACACTGGAACAGATTGTTCTCATCTGCTCATTTCACTAGGGGAAGTCTTCACATGCTTGGGGTAAATATTCCCCTAACTCACTGATGGGTTTGAGACCTGTCAGTTATCCTCAGCCTGGTTCAACATGTCTGGAGAGATTGTTTTACTGAGGTGTGACAGCTGCACATGTTACAGCTTCTTTGAGCTACAGGTGGCAGGTGGACACCAAGAAGGAACCCTGAAAAGGCTCAGGAAACCCTCACACCGGAGGTGCTAGTCTTTCCTCGGTACCCCACGCACCCAGGTGAGAGTGCAGGGCTATTTGATAGATACAGATGCAGAATAGTCTAGCACAGGTGGATTGTGCAGTTGCGTTCAGATTCAGGGGCCCAGGTATCCCTAGAGTACAGTTTGTTTGAAGTGCATGAAAGAGCATGTGTTGCTTGATGCATTGTGTTAACATTCCACTCTCATCCTGACAACATAGCAAGCTTTGGGAAACCAGACTCTGTCCAGAATGCAATAATCTGCCTCTCCACTTGCTTTGCTTTAGTGGCCTGAGAGGTTAAAGTTGATGGGGACTTGATGGTTCCCACCTCTTGGTGGGCTAATGATTCCTTGACTTTCTTTTCTTGCTGGGAAGAAGTACCAATGTCTAAACTTTTCTGTAATTGCTAGAATTAAAACTGATTGAATTTCAGGGATGGTTTTTAGCTATTTTTTTTTCCCTGAGCTTTACTTTTATGGACAGAGGTAACAGCGGATATTTCCTCTCCATGCCTGACAAAATTTCATTCCTTCCTCAGTGGGGGTTTGCAGCCCATGCTTCCAAAAGGATGTTGCTGATCCTTCTTCCCGCTAGTTCTTTTCATTCTGCAGGAAATGATTACCTCCTTGACTGAAACTTTCATGTTTAGCTTAGTTTAGTTGTTTATTTATTTATTTATTTTCCCCCCACTCCTTGAGGGAGAGGGAGGAATGGGCAAGGGGTATGGAAAGCAGGTAAGGCATTAAATTAACACCATTGAGGATGAAATGTCTATAGAAAGGACAGCAATAACAAGGAAGCCCCTAAGTCCTGGAACCTTAAAATCCTCCCCTATTTCAGGGAGGTTTGAAAAAATGAGCTTTCTTTTCTGCATTTGAAACCAGCAAGGAGGTTCTTATTGGAAATGGCCTTGAGATGCAGGGAAACACAAACCTTTAAGACGCCCACAGACAAAACAATTGTTAACATAGCTGTGAAATAATAAACTTGGAGTATCTTGTTTAGTACACATAGCAATAGAACCAGAGGAAATAAGTGATGCTTCATTTTTAAAACAATTCAGAAAGAGTTATCAAGTCACTATGCTATTCCTAGGATTATGTTGGACATTGGGTTGGATCATGAGAGAAACAAAGGACATTGTCTGAGCCCTCCAGAAGCTTGTCGTCTAATTAGAAAGATAAGACTGAACTATGTAAGAAATACATCAATGCAAGAATGTCTTAATAATAATAACAACATTTATATAACACTTACTATGTGCCAGGACTAAGCTAAGCATTTTACATTCACTATCTTATTTGATCTTTACAAGAACCCTGGGAGGGAGGTGCTATTATTACCACCCCCATTGCATAGATGAGGAAACTGAGGCTTACAGATATGAAGTGACTAATCCAACATCACACAGCTAGTTAAGTGTCTTAGGTAGGATCTGAATTCAAGTTTTTCTTACTGTAGGACCCATGATCTATCCAATGCACCACACATAATCCCGACGTGTGAAAGTTTTTAAAAATCCTGATATTTTTACAGTTTTCAGGTAATGATCTTCTCAGCCTCTAGTGGATGTTAATAAAATTAGTCCCTCAGTCTAAACTTCTTTCTAGCTTTAATTCCTCACTTGCCTCATGGATACTTGGATCATGAGTCAGAGGACTTGGTATAGATCCCAATTCTGCTATTTACTTGCATTTTGATCTCATAAAAATTCCTTTGCCTCTTTGAACTTTATCTGTAGAATGATGATTGAAAAGGTGCCTTCAAAGATACCTTCCCATTGTAATTCTATGATCCTCTGATTCCCTCAGCAAAGATGCTGCTTACACAACACGACCTTGAAGGGTTTTTTTTTTGTAGCTCTTCCTATGACGCCTGATAATCTTGACACCTGGCCCCAGCCTCTCTCTCTAATTATTGCCCCTTCCATTTTAGTCAAGTTGTATCCAGTTCTTAATGGCCCTGTCCATGGTATTTTCTTGGCAAGGATATTGGAGTGATTTGCCATTTCCTTATCCAGTGGATTAAGCCAAACAGAAGTTAATTGACTTGCCCAGTATCACACAGATAGGGTCTGAAGCTGGATTTGAACTTGGGCCTTCCTGATTCCATTGAGCCACCAAGTTTCCTCCTCATTTCAGCAAAACCAGTCTCCTGAATGTACTTTAAATGCCTCCCAACTCATGTGCATTGCATTATTTCCTGTGATTTCCTTTTCTTCTACATCAGAAGGTCACCAGGATCTCATCTCCAATATCATCTCCTCCATAAGCTGCATTGCCTTCTCTTGTTTTGGTGTGCTCCATGCTACCTTTTACTACAGTTACTTGTGGACTTGTCTTACCACCTCGTATGCCTTGCCTACAATTCCACCTCAGACAAACAAAGTAGACGGTCAGAGCCTTTGAGGCAAGGTGTCTCTGTGCCCACCTCAATGCTTTGCAGGCCCCCATATATACAGCAACTGTTCAAGAAATGTTTTTCAGGGGCAGCTAGGTGGTCCAGTGAATAGAGCACTGGCCCTGGAGCCAGGAGGACCTGAGTTCAAATCCAGCCTCAGACAAAACACTTGACACTTACTATCTATGCAACTCTGGGCAAGTCACTTAACCCCAACTGCCTAAAAATTAAAAAAAAATGTTTTTCAAATGAATAAGTGAAAACCTCTATAAAACTATTTTCCATTTGTCATATATAGAAAAGGTACTAAACCCAGCATGTCTTTGGAGCCTGTTTTTCTGCCTGTCTTGTAGTCTGCCCATCTCAACAAAAAAACAATAAAGTTTAAAACAAAAGCATATATGGCATTTGGGAATATTGGCACAACAAAATACTTTAAACTGGATTGCTTCATTATTTATACCAGCTCAGGACCATTTTTTTTCCCATATGAAAGACAGAGAGGAAAAAAAAGATAGAGGAGGGGAGGAGTTTTACAATTGCAAAGATTATTATTTTTATTTAAACAGTAGATGTTTTTAAAGATCTGTAATGATTTCCCTTACATATACTTAAGAGTTAGGTTAGCCTGGAGACTGGGAGACTATCTTTTGATGCTGCTGAGTAGCTGTGTGACATTTGTCAAGTCAATTAACCTCTCTGTATCTGTTTTGTTTTATTCTGTTTTTTCCTTTTCAAGACAGTTAAAATAATACTTGCTTTTTGTAGCTGTCTACCCAAAGTGAAAGATATGTCTTAAAGGAGATGAGGCAATTATTCAGATGATTCAGGACAAACTCAATCCTGAGATGAAAAAGTTTAAAAAAAAATGCGTGTACCTGGGCCTGAGTTGTCAAGATTGGCTGCCAACATCAATCAAATTCACAGAATAAATTGGTCAACTCTACCTCATTTTGCTTGTGTTCTGAAGACACCTTTGGAGTGGCATTAGCTTGTTGAGGCCAATTGGGTATCAAGAATGCATTCAGGCCACTTAGCTTAGAGCTGCAGCATAGCTGAGACTATAGGGCAACATAACTCTCTGTAGCCCCAGAGTAATCCTAGATAGAAGGTTTCTACCCCTAAGACTTCCTTTCAGTAGTGGTCACACAGGACTAAAAGTGGGTTTACACTAATCTAGCAGAGGAGTATCAGCATCGTGGTTTAGAAATTATTGGATTTCCAGTCAGAGCATCTTGGTTCAAATGCTATTTCTCCCACTAATTACCTGTGTGACGTTGGGAAATATGCACCCCCTCTCTAAAGTCTAGTATCTTTATCTATAAAATGAGAGCTTTGGACTAAATGAACTATAAGATTATTTTTTCAGCTCTGTCTATAGTCTTCTTTTAAAAAAATGTACACATTCACACATGCACATATATGTATATAAACATACATGCATATGTATGTATCGCAAAGAAAATTTCTACGAGAGACATATGTGAAAGATAGGAAGATACTATAGAATTTCAGGTAAGTGAGTGATCACTTCAGGTGGGTGAAGTGGACTAGATCTGGTAAGGTTTTGTGTAGCATTTGTGCAAGACCCTGAAGGGTAGA
This sequence comes from Phascolarctos cinereus, assembly GCF_003287225.1. Taxonomy (NCBI): domain Eukaryota; kingdom Metazoa; phylum Chordata; class Mammalia; order Diprotodontia; family Phascolarctidae; genus Phascolarctos; species Phascolarctos cinereus. The sequence continues at coordinate 388,678,405 of NW_027555847.1, read as the reverse complement.
TAAAATTTCAATAGGTAGAAATAATAATGAAAACAATCTTGGCAAAAGGAATGGTGTTAGCAAAGGCATGAAATTAGGAAAGTATGAAATATGCCCAAAGAATGGTGATGAGTTCACTTGTACTATTTGAAGAAGAGAAGGATGAGAAAAAGATTAGAAAAAAAACCAAACAAACCTGAACCTAGATTGTGGCAGTCCTTGAATGTAAGGAGTCTAAACTATAATTTTTGAGCATTAGATTTTGATCAGCTGCTTCATGCAAGGTAGAATGAAAGGTTTTTGACCAACCAGGTGATATAATTAGAACGGTGCTTTGGGAATATTAATTACATATTTGGGCTACTCTTGGCCATATCTCTTCCAGGTATTGTCAAAGATGCTAGAAATGTAAGTCTACTGATCTGGCGCAGAAGTCTTTGAGCCCTATCCTTTTGTCCTATAGTTAACATTATTTGAAGGACTGTCACACTTATTGTGATCTCCTCCTACCTATTGGAATTGTGAGAAATAAAGGTGAAAGCCTAGTGAAACAGGAAAAGCCGTGGAAGCATCAGCCATCACAGCTTTAAATTCTCCATTGCCAGCCTCCAGCTCCAAAGTAGTGTGAGTGAATCAAACACAAGACCTATTGGACTGGATCGTGTATTCCTGAAAAGTATATGAACTGTAGATCCAAGCTGGTGATCCTTCATTTCCCTTCTTCTCTACCCTCCCTCTGTTATGAGAGGTGTGAGCCTAATGTCTTCTCCTAGAGGATGGGAGACTTAACAGTTATCTGTTGCACATCAAGGGGGTAAGAGGCACACCCGCAAATTGGAAAAATCCGCATGAAATTTTTTTGGCCATCCCTTTGTACCAGAGAAGAAGTCTTACTTTTTTTTCTTTTTCTTTTATAGGATATCTGCAGCAATTTGTTTTAAAATTTGGATTCAGTATTTGGTCATAGACTGTATTATACAGTACAATACAACACAATACAATACACATATATTTTATGCATTTCTCAGCCTCAGAACTTTTTCTGTGTCATCTGCTGGTTGTTGTGTGTCATCTGTGGCTCCCACAAAACTCCCATTTAATTTCTTATTCTGGCCTGTGATATATTGAAACCTTGATGGGGAAAATAGGGATGTAGAAGGGGTAACTATATTTATTTCTTCAGAAAGTTTCATTATGTTTAAATGTTTACCTTTTACATATATTCCTTACATTCCAGGACCCCTGCAATTTAGTTCAGGTTATTTTTATCTGGAATTTCATAGTACCTTCCTATCTTTCAATTCTGTCTTTTTTTTCCCACATTTTTATTTAAAGTTTTTAGTTCCAGTTTTATCCTTCTTTTCCTTTCTCCCTCCACTTTCCCTGAGATGGTAAGCAATTATATAAATGCTATACATGTGCAATTATGTAAAACACTTTCATATTAATCATTTTGTATGAAAAGACTCAAAAGAAAAAAAGAAAATGAAAAATAGCATGCTTCAGTCTCTATTCAGTCAATATAAGTTCTTTCTCTGGAGAAGGATAGTATGCTTCATCATTAGTCCTTTGGGATTGTCTTGGATCATTATATTACTGAGAATAACTAAGTCATTCACAATTTTTCATCAAACAATATTGCTGTCACTCTGGGGTTTTTTTGGGTTTTTTTTTATTTTTTTTAGGCAATTGGAGTTAAGTGACTTGCCCAAGGTCACACAGCTAGTAAGTGTCAAGTGTTTGGTCAGGACCTCCTGACTTCAGGGCCGGTGCTCTATCCACTGTGCCACCTAGCTGCCCCTGTGACTCTGTACAACATTCTCCTGGTTCTGTTCACTTCACTATGCATCAGTTCATATAAGTCTTTCCAGGTTGATCTCAAATCATCCTGCTTGTCATTTCTTGTAGTACAATAACATTCCATTACAATCACATACCTTGTTTAGGCATTCCCCAGTTGATGGACATCCCTTTGATTTCTAATTCTTAGCCACCACAAAAAGATATGTTATACATATTTTTGTACAAATAAGTCCTCTCTCTTTTTTTGGATATCTTTGTGATATAGACCTAGCAATGCTATTGTGGTATCAAAAGGTATGCAAAGTTTTATAGCTCTTTGGGCATAATTCCAAATTGCTCTCTAAAATGGTTGGATCAGTTCACAACTCCACCAACAATGCATTAGTATCCCAGTTTTCCCACATCCCTTCCAACATCCAAAATTTTCCTTTTTTGTCTTATTAGCCAAAGTGATAGGTGTGTGATGATACCTTAGAGTTGCTTAAATTAGTATTTCTATGATCAGTAATGATTTAGAGGAGGACTTCTTAAACTTTTTCCACTCATGACTCCTTTTCATGTTTTGGCAGAGTTCTTTAGTGTAGCATGGACCGATGGCATGTGCAGTGCGAAGTGTGCATGCTTCGCGTTTAGAACCAAGGCTGCAGGGAAGTTGATGATACAACACAGGCAAGCACTGCCAGAAATACCTTGGATTTGTTACATGTTTGATTTTTAATTATTTTTTGGCAGTTACATATTGAGAAAACTTCTACTGTTGCCAATTTTTTGTGACCCCATATGAGATCTCAACCCACAGTTTAAGAAGCACTGATTTAGAGTATTTCTTTTCATATTATTATAGACAGCTTTGATTTCTTCGTCTGAAAACTGCCTGTTCATATCTTTCAACCATTTATCAGTTGGGATGACTTATATTTTTATAAATTTGACTCAGTTCTCCACATATCTGGCAGATGGGACCTTTACCTGAGACACTTGTTACGATTTCTTTCCCTGTTTTCTGTTTTCCTTATAATTTTGGTTGCATTGGTTTTGTTTGTGTAAAAACATTTAAATTTTATGTAATCAAAATTGTTTATTTTACATTTTGCAACACTCTGTATATCTTCACTGGATTCTTCCCTTATCCATAGATACGACAAATAATCTATTCCATGGTTTCTTAATTTGCTTATGGTATCACCCTTTATGTGTAAAATCATGTACCCATTTTGAATTTAACTGGGTATGTGGTGTCACATGTTGGTCTATACCTAGTTTGTGCCATATTGTTTTCTTGTTTGCCCAGAAAACAAGTCACATAATGACTTTTTCTTCCAAAAGTTCCAATTTGCTGAAGATCCTTCATGAACAGCTTTTGATGCAATTGTGTATGGAGGGATCAATTCTACATTCATCTCTCTTTTTTTTTTTTGTGGCTAAGCAATGGTGTTAAGTGACTTGCCCAGGGTCACACAGCTAGTAAGTGTTATGTGTCTGAAGCCAGATTTGAACTCAGGTCCTCCTGAATCCAGAGCCCGTGCGCTATCCACTGCACCACCCCGCTGCCCCTGCATTCATTTCTTAAAACTGTTTTCTGCATTGCATGGTAATAAAGTCTCCGGCAAGAGGTGATTTCACAATGCGTTCCTGAAGAACGTATCCATCATGGACTGGAATGGCAGTAGTATGACTGACCCCAGTATCCCAAATTAGCCCTGTGGAATGACCATTAGCACATGTTGTAAGAACTGCAGTTTTACAAAGGAAGAATGCAGGGATGTTGTAGTGTTCAAAAATCATCTCTGTCAGTTTCTCCCTTTTTACTCTGGTATTCCATGGTACTTCTGACGTTAGAACAGGGTGCAAGCTGGCTTCTGATTTGACACGTATCTTGTAAGTGTGATCCAAAATAGTTTGGAAGCGGTCCCAATTTTCAATCATTCTATTCTTTAAAGGTGATATTACCTCCATATTCTCCCCTGGAACATGCAATGCATTAGTATCTATGTAGTATGTGGGACTTACTTGTTTGCCTTTACCCCCATCTATCTCCATCAATATGCTCCCACTTTCAAGTACCTCACCAGTAGTGGTGGGAAAATCAACCTTTGGGCAGTCCTCAACAGCATAGCCAGCTCTCATTGTATAGGAGCCAATGTCAGAAACAAACACCCCAACTTCATCTCCTCCACAGAGGGTGCTGCTCATGGCTGCTGCAGTTGCCGCCACACCAAAGTGGCCCCTGGCCTCAACCTGCCTGGCCCCAGCGCTTCCTAGTCATAGAGTCATTATTTTCCACTTGTCCAATTCTAATTTTCGAGGAATTACTTTCTTCATTGAGTTTTTTTTTTAATATTTTTTTTTTCCATTTGGCCTATTCTAATCTTTAGGGAAATAGCTTTTCTCAGTAAACTTTTTGTGCATCTTTTCCTATACCATTGACTTTTTTCATGATTCTCTTGCATTATTCTTATTTATTTTCCCAATTTTTTTTCTATTTCTCTAATTCAATTTTTAAATCTTTTTTTGGCCTGAGACCAAATTACATTTTTCTTTGAGCCTTCACATGTAGCCATTTTTACACTATTGTCTTCTTCTAAATTTATGCCTCAATTCTCCCTATCACCGTAGTAACTTTCTATAGTCAGACTCTTTTGTTTTGCTTTGTTTGTTTTCCTCATTTTTTTTCTGCCTTTTTTTTGTGACTTGGTGTTTTTATGTGAGAGCTGGGCTCTCTTCTTGCACCATCCCAAGCTTTTTGTGGTAGGGCTCTGGATCTTACTGCTAGCTTTCACCGGGCTTCAGGGCTTAGCTGTTTGCTTTTTCTGGATGGAAAGCTTCCCTTCTGGGTTGTACCAGGGGGTGGGCCTTGGTGGCCTCCCCTGGGCTTGGAATTTAGCCACTGGCCTATTTGAGGGTGGGAGCCTTATTGCACAGCTGCTACGGTAACAGTCTTTCTGGTGGCTGGCCCTGCAAGACCAGTCTTATTGCTGGTTTACCCCAGTGGTGGGGCCCTCCTGCTGCGTTACTATGGAAACAGGGTCTCTCTGCTGGTAGGCCCTGGTGTGGGGCTCAAGCTCTAGGGCAGAGCTTCACTGCTGGTCTGCAATGAAGTCAAGGCCTCTCTGGTGGCTTGTGCTAGTGGTAGGATCAATAGGGTGGGGCTTTGCTGTGCTGCACAGACTGTTCACTTGCTGATGGCTTGCAGGAGGGTGGGGCCTCATTGCTCCATTAACCCTTGTTGTAGGCCCCCTGCTGTGAGGCTGGCTGCTGCTGCTGTGAGGCTGGCTGCTGCTGCTGTAGGACCTCATTCCCCTTCCACCACAGTTAAGACCTACTTTTCCTTCCGTGCTGTTAAAGTTCTTCCCTGCTCCTACATAGATCAATTCTGATGCAGTTTTCTAGTTAGAGGGAAATTTGGGAGGGCTTCAGAGGGTTCCTTCCTTATTCCACCATCCTTGGCACCAAAAGAGAATTTCTCAATTCTGTGTCTTAAGCCAGAAAGTGTGACAAATTTATTAATCATACAAATTGTGAAACTGTGTATGCTAAACTGTGAGCAGTAATTTAGTTTAGATGCAGCATTGAGAAAAATAATTGAGAGTGCTCAGGAGGAGAATGAGATTAATTTGAAACTTCATTATTTTGTCAGAGTGAGATCTCTGGTTGGGGGCTCAGAGCTATAAAAGAAAGTCATTGATTAATTTTTACAAATTCCCAGGACATAGATAATGCTTTTGCCAGCCCTTTTTTCTGTCTGGCAAATGATTCTTAGCATTGACTGCCAATAGCTAGTTAGATAGACATTGAGATGGAACTACACTGTTTTTGTGCTTCTTGTATGAAAGGAAAGTCATTCTTCAGAGAGAAAGGGCCAAAGAATTGGCTAGAGAGAGTCACAGCTAAGGGGAAAGGTAACCTGACCTATAGAAAAGGTGGGATGGAATAATAATGACTGACATCTCCCTTTCTGCTCACCAGCTCAGCATGGTAACCACTAATCATATAAAATATTGTGTGTGTGTATGTGTGTGAGTATGTGTGTGTGATATGTCCTTGGCTCTGAATCTCTGTCCAACAAGTAGTCTTTACACTCATCTTAGCCCTTCCATAATACCCACACATTGCTTAGCAGAAGGTCTTTTTAAGTTTCTATGGCTAAAAGAGTCAAGAAGCTATTGGGTAGACTTCTGATGGTGAGTTTCTTTAGAATAAGCTAGACTGGCCCTCAGAGGATAGATATACAGTTTTAATTGAGCCTGTCTTTGAAGTCTTATCTGGTTGTTGGACCACCCAGAATCTGCAGTCCACTAATACAGCTCTTAATGATGCAGGGCTACCACAATACCACCTTGAGGAATGAAAGTACCTCTTAAGGATATTAACCTGAATTAAACAATCTGTAAAGATGACAGAAAAAGAAAAGTAATTAGATTTGGCCACAAGAGAAAATGAAGATGTTCGTGAAAAAAGATAGGGAGACTATATTCACAGCCCATTGTTGGAAAGAAACACAAACAGGAAATGATATAAAACTTGGGCAAGAAGAGGGCTTCCCCAGTGAAGTATGTCATACCACAGATTGGCAGTGAAAAGTCCTTTGACATGGCAGAATGCCCCAAAGATGCAGGCTGCAAATCAACAGCAAATGAGACACGCACTTGGTATGTAATATTGTAAGCAGGGGGAAAAAAAAGAGCTAATGGGATTCTGGACTGCTTATCCACAGAGCCAGCCATCACTAAGTCACCAGGCATCAAGACTGCTGTCCCTCTTGAAACTGCTCTTCTGAAACTATGTGTGCAACAGTGTTTGATTCTGGTCTGCTTAGCACTGACACCATCCAGTTATCCTGGCCTGGTCACAGCGGGAGGCAACATACTGATTAACTTGCCAGAGGGAAAAACTTACAAGGAAGGTTTTTGTTGTGCTAGGGATCAGTAACAGACAAAGGATGAGCTCAAGGATGATCCTTCAACATGACTAAACTTGATTGCTGGAACAAAAACAAAACAAAACCAAAAACAACAACAACTATTCAGCCATCACTGAAGCAAACAACTTTGGAAACTGCAAAGGTGCAAAACTTGATCACAAAAGAAACTCCACTATTATATTGCATCTCACATTAAAAAGCAAACAAAGAAACAACTTTATAATGGATGACCAATTTGTTAATATTCCACATTAGCCGCAGGAATATGTAGAATGTTAACAGATTATATACACCAAGATTATGCTAACAGATTAATACACCAAGCATATATTAAGTGGCTATTATGTGCCAGGCACTGGGCAAGGAGCTGGGTACAGAAAGACAGAAGCAAAGTAGTACCTCACTTTCCAGAAGCACACATTTTATAGGGAAAGACGATATATACACACATCAATAGACACAAAATAAAGAGGAGGAACCTTTTTTTTTTAAGAGGGAGGCACTATCCAGAGGAAGCAGAAAAAAGCTTGATGGAGGACGTAGTGCTTGAGCTGAGCTTTTTAGGGAAGTAAGGTATTCTAAAAAGCAGAAGTGAAGAGAGAATGCCATCTATTCATGAAAAGAGACTATGCAAAGGCCAGGAGATGGGAGATGAAATGTTGGTTGTGTTTGAGGAGTGACAAGAAAGACAGTTTGATTAAACCTAAAAGGATATGAAGGTCAAAAATGTGTGTAAAATAAGGCCTGGAATGTAGGCTGGAAACAAGTTGTGAAGGGCTTGAAATGTCAAACAGAGGAGTTTATGTTTGATTCAAGAAGTTATACACTCTGGATCCTGTATGATTTGTTGAATATATATATATATATATATGCGTGTGTGTATGTGTATATACATATATATACACACAAATATATATGTATGTATGTATGTATGAGTGTGTATATATTGTGCATGTATGTATACATATATGTACATTTAATTTTATTTAGATACCTATGTTTTGAATAAATATACATGTGTGCAAGGAGTAGTGTGATCATGCTGGTGCTTTAGGATTATCACTTTTTCAGCTATACAAGATGGATGGGGGAGGGGAGAGACTTAAGGTAGAGAGATCAATTAGGAGGCTATTGAAATGGTCTGTGGGAGAAGTGATAAAGTGATAATCAATTAGGGCGATGGCTATGTAAGAAGGTAAAAACGGAGGGGACTGAGAACTATCTATCTCTCCAATAGAGGGATGATATAGATAGAGAGATGTGTATATCCCTCCATCCCCTCCATTTTTATGTATATATATATATATATATATATACATATATATACACACATATATACATATATACATATATATATATATACACACATATATACATATATACATATATACATATATATACATATATACACACACACATCTTGTATATATGATATATAAATATAGATAAATATCTATATTTATCTCTATCGAGATACACGTACACACACACATGTATACACATAGTGCAGGTAGGATTGACGTTGACTTGACGATTGATTGGGTATTAGAGGTGAGGTATAGAGATGAAGATGACCCTGATGTTGTAAAACTGAGTGATTAGAAAGATGGTGGTTTCCTCAACAGAAATAGAGAAGTTCAGGAAAGGAGTAGATTTGGGCTAAAGGGCAATATGTTCTGTATTGAAATTGTGAAGTTTGAGATGCCCATGGAACGTATAAGTTCATAATTTCAATAGTTAGTGAAGCACACTAGAGCTCAGGAAAGAGCTTAGTTGTGGATATATGAGTTTGGAAATCATTTGTGTACAGATGACAATTGAACTTGTGGAAACTGATGCTCTCACCAAGAATGAAAATGTAAAGAGAGACGAGATGCTGGTCCAGGGCAGAGGCTTGGGGTATACTCACAGTTAAAGGGTGGTACGTGAATGATGTTCAAGCAAATGATGGTGAGGAGAAGCAGGCAGATTGATAATAGGAGAACTGAAAGAGAACAGTGTGCTGAAAATCCAGAGAGAAGAGAGTGTTCAGGAGGAAATGTGATTAATAGCTGTAAAGACACCAAGAAGGATGAGAATTGGGGAAAAGACTATCAGATTTGGCATTCATGAGATCATTGTTAACTTTGTAGACAGCAGTTTAAATTGAGTCATGAGGTCAGATTACAAAGGAGTGAGAAAAAAATGGGTGATGTGAAAGTGAGACAACAAATGTAGATTGAGTTTTATAGAAGTGAGGCTGTCAAAGAGAGGAAAGAGAAAGGGTAGTAAGTTGGAGGAATGGTGGGGTCAAATGAGCACTTTTTAGGATGGGAAGACCTGGTTATATTTGCAGGCAGAAGGAAAGGAGCCAACAAATAACAGAGATGTTGAAAATGTGTGTGTGTGTGTGTGTGTGTGTGTGTGTGTGTGTGTGTGTGTGTGTGTGATAGAGAGAGAGAGACAGAGACAGAGACAGAGAGAGACAGAGAGAGAGACACAGAGAGAGAGAGAGAGAGAGAGAGAGAGAGAGAGGAGAGAGAGAGAGAGAGAGAGAGAGAGAGGAGAGAGAGAGAGAGAGAGAGAGAGAATAGTGAAGACAGTCTGCCATAGGAGATAAAAGATGATGAAATCCAAAGTGGAAGGGTTGGAAGGGTTGGACTTTGTGAGAAGAAAGGGCACATTTTCATCAGAAAGTGGAGTAAAAGAGCATTGGACGTGGTCATGCTGAGGGATGTGCGTGTTCGTGTGTGTGTGTGTGTGTGTGTATGTCAGTGTGTGTGTGTCTGTGTATGTGTGTATATCTGTGTGTTTGTGCACATATGTAGCAAGGTGGCAGAGTAGATACAGTGCCAGGCCTGGAGTCAGGACTCACCTTCCTGAGTTCAAATTACTTATTAGCTATGTGAGCCTGGGCATGTCACTCAATCTTATTTGCCTCAGTTTCCTCATCTGTAAAATGAGATGGAGAAGGAAATGGCAAACCACTCCAGTATCTTTGCCAAGAAAACCCCAAATGGGGTCACAAAGAATTAGACACAACTGAAAGTGACTGAAGAACAATAAAATATTTATATGCTATATATTAGATAAATGTGTGTATATAGACATGTACATATAAATGTTATTTATATACATATGATTTGCATATATATACATATGTGTGTGCATATATATCTATTCTCTGTGCGTGTGTGTTTGTGTGTGTGTGTGTGTGTGTGTGTGTGTGTGTGTGTGTGTGGTGTGTTTACAACGCAGAACAGAAGAGGAAGCTTATGGGAATGGTCTCTATTTTCTCAGTAAAGTATGAAGCAAAGTCTCTTGCTAAGAGTGAAGGTAGAAGAGTAGTGTGGCAGTCATTAAAAGAGAAGGAAAGGTGGAGAATAGACCCTGAAATAGACAAGCATTCAAGAAGCAGTGGCAGGATTGCCTTGCTATAGTGAGGGACCTTATGATATTAGCTAACATAAATTTCTATTAGATACGGTCAGCTCAGCTTCACACTATTCTCCCGTGCAGTGAAGCAGTATGTGAGTAAGACTGGAGAAGGCAGATGGTGGTGGGTACCCAGGCTGGGGTTCAGTTTAGTTTTAGTCTAGCATGAATAAAGACAGGACAAGGGTAGAGGACAGTGTGATACTGGGTTGGTTAACTAAAATATCAAGATTGGGAAAAGAAGAAAGTAAAGTAGGGAAGAGGTGATAGCCTGGGAGAGCCATGAGAGGCTGGATCATGGGGCATCATACTGAGCAGCTGTCCTTGAAGGCATATTTTGAGGAAGAAAAGGTAGCAAACAACTAGGCTTCAGGAAGAACAGTTTTGTGTAACATGTTGCATGTATTCTTGGTTTGGGATCAATAGGTCAAGTGTTAGAATTTTCCTCACCCCTTTGTAGAGCAACATGCTTAAATAATGGAGGAAGGAAAAGGGAATACACATTTATGTAGCACCTACTATGTACCATGCACTGGGCTCAGCTCTTTTTTTTTTTAAACAAGTATTATTTACCTTCACAACAACTCTACAAGGAAAGTATTATCCCCATTTTATGGTTGATGAAACTGAGGTAAACAGAGATTAAGTGAATTTTCCAGGTTACGCAGAGGGTGTGTGAAATCAGATTTGAACCCAGGACTTCCTGCCTCCAAGTCCAAAGCACTATCCTAGCCACCACAACAATGAAAAATGAAAGCTGTTTTTCTTTTGAATCCCATGTTGTACCTTTCTCTAATGAATTTATCCTGAATCTTAAAAGACTTCTTAAGAGTTCAGAGCTTGAGTGTTAGTGATTCCTTGTGGAGAATGACTACATGGACTAGAGGCTTATAAAACTTTGTAATCCACTCATTCTAGATAGAACTGGCCTTGCTTGATGTTTTTCTATTTAACAGGTGGATTTTCATTACGAATCTAAGAGTTCCTGACATAATTCATCAGAGGGTTCTAGCCAATGTTTAAGTCAAAATAATAAGAACCATTCTATATTATCTCTAATGGCTCCCTATTACCCATGGGATGAAATATAGAATCCTTACCCCTGGCATATAAAGCCCTCCATAACCTGGTTCTAGCTTCTTCAGTCTTATTTTGCTTTGCTTCTTTTCACTCATTTTGTGTGTTAGCCAATCTTTTCCCTAATTAATTTCTGTCCACCACTTCTTTCCTTTTGCACAGGCCAGCTGCCCAACTTGGAATATATTTTTTCATCATTTTTCCTGCTGAAATCTTTCCTTTGGAAACTCAGCTCAGGTGCTACATTCTCCTTCTATTCTTCTCATCCTCCCAATTGAAAGCAATCTCTCGTTCCTTATACCCCTTAAATAGTTTAAGCCATACTTTTCCTTTGTCTTATCATACTGTACATTGTGTCATACTTATTTGTTTATAAATCTCCCTCATCCTACGTAAATTTTTGAGGGCATGGACTATTACATTTCATCTTTTTATCTATAACCTTCAACATAAGTGTCATACACATAGTTGGTGCTAAATAAATGGTTGTAATCAAAACTGTTGATTTTGTTTGAAAGGACACTTGTTTTCTCCTTTTGCAAACAGAAATGAGAGTGAATTGCCATAAATCATATTAAGGAAGAATTAATGATCATTCCTTGGTGGCTTTGAATTCTTTAGACTAAGCTAAAGTTGAGCAAGTTTCTACTTTTCTCTGTGCCTCATTTTCCCTACACAGAACTCATTCTTGGCCATAACAGTGTGACTTTCAGATATTGTGGCAGTCATGCAGGACACCTGTTTTGGAATAGGAGAGAGAGAGTCTTTTGGTCCTTTTCATCTGATGTCACATTATTGACTTCCTAATCTTTCCATTCACAGAGCAGGTCCTGGGTCAAAGGGATAATGGTGGGAGGAACGAATAGCTATAATATTCAGTTACAATGAGGTTTGGAAACTCCCTATGGATCTCATTTTTCTTGTCCTCGCTGTCTCTCATTAATACCAAGAGCTTCAGAGCTGCCCTGATCAGCCTTATAACATTACCACAGTGAAGACTGATGAAGCCCACTTTGCTATTAAGTGAGCTGCACTGTTTTATCTGGTTAGGCTCTACCCTCAATGCAGAATTAGAAAAATTCCTTTTATAATGGAATTTATTTTTCATTTTCTGACTTGCCACTTAAGATTCTTTATGAAGTCTTCAGTGGCATGTGGTCATTCTCTTCATATTGAACTGGTGCTGCATAAACGCATTTTCATTTCTTCACTTAGTCAAGGTCTAAGCTGCTAAAATGGAAGACTAAGCAATATAGCAAATGAGGACTGGAAAAAAAAATTGCTACAGTGTAAGAGATTTTTCTACACAATTCAGATTAAACTTCTCATTGCCAAAGTTTTAACTGACACAGTATACAAGTGGACATGTTGGGATCACATGAGATAATATTAAGAAGTCTCTTTTCAAAACTTAAAGCACTATATATACATACATATATATATATATATATATATATATATATATATATATATATATATATATATCAATTATCATTATTAGGGAAGGATTTAGAAATTCAAGAGGTCTTAGCAATCTTGTAGTATAAAACTTTCCTTTTACAATTTAGGAAAATGAGACCCAGAAAAGTTAAAGGACATGCCTGGTGTTACAAATTAATGAGCAGCAAAGACAGAAGTCCAACCTAGGTTCTCTGGTCACTGCTCTGGGCACTACCCCACTGATATCACAGTGAGATGAACATTAGAGGAGATGACTAAAGAATTGTTTGTGGTTGTAGGGAATTCTTCAGAAGCACCTTATAACGTAAAGTGAAGCACACCTCAACCCTCTCTGACCACTCCTACTCTTTCATGATTGTTTCTTCTTCCCGGTTGTGCCACTTAACTGTGGTTGTTCCTAAAGGTCATGACCTCAGCCCATTCTAAGCATGTTTCAAGTAAGCCCTTGAAGAAATCCAATTATGAAGAATTACCATGTTAGTATTAGTAAGGATGACTTAGTGGGTGAATGTCTTGGGTCGGTAGAGGTCACAGTGTTGGATCTAAACTCCATATGTGTGAGTTAGCTGAATTCTGTTTTATGGCTAAAGAGAAAACACTAAGTCCTGGTAAGTTTATTTACAAAAATATGTGCTGATGAAGTCTCTTGGTAGGATGGAACAAAAGAAAAATGTATGATCAAAGCAATACTAAATTTAGGGTCAGATTGCCTGGGTTTTCAGACTCTGCCACCTAATACCCATGTCAAATTGTATAAGACCTTTTACATTTCTCAGCAAAGTTTTCTCATCTCTAAAAGGAGGGATCTGGACTAGGTAATCTCTTCAAGCTCTGACCTTTTATGATTAATTATATGAGGACAAATGAGTCATCACAGTTCTAGCACTGCTGCTGCAGGTAATACTAAGTGTCTGGGTCCAGTTGTCAGTAGTTCTAGTAATAGCTCTTCTATGTTAAAGGCAACTAGGTGGCATACTGGATAGAGCATGGAGTTAGGAAGACTTGAGTTCAAATCCAGCCTCAGACATTTCCTGGCTATGTGACCTTAGGCAAGTCACTTAACCCTATTTGCCTCAGTTCCTCATCTGAAAAATGAGCTGGAGAAGGAAATGGCAAACTTTTACATTACTTTTGCAGAGAAAATTTAATGGGGTCACGGAGAGTCAGACATGACTGAAATGACTCAACAACAAAATTCTATGTTAAAGTACTTCTTTTTCCAAACATTTAACAAGTCTTGACTTTGAGTACTAAAGAAACAAAAGAAAATATTTAGAAGGATTTTTTGTTGTTTTAAAAGTACAGGACAATGCCCATATTGTATAATGAGCAATACATTTTACTCGAAGTAGTCAGTCTTCAAGGTCCGACTTAAAATTCGCCGTTACCCTAGATAGTTTCCTTAATTCCAACACCTAAGCAATGTAAAAAGTAAGTTTATCTTTTCCTTAAATTCCATCAGGGTAATCCTTATATGCCTGGCCTGTGCCACTATTTCTTTAAGGACAGGAATTATGTCCTTGCCTTCTTCTTCTCCTCCTGAATACTCTGTAACATTTAGCACAAAACACTCAGTAGTGGTTTTACAAGTATGTATTGGATTGCACTGAATTGAAAAATACCCTTTTTATGTATTTTAAAGGCAGTCATCATGGTCCCAGAAAAGTAAAAGTAGTCTCAATCTATACCTTGCTCAGGTCACCTTTGAATTACTATGTTCAGTTTTGGTTTCCATGTTTCAGGAATGACTTTGCTAAATTGGAGTGTCCAAAGGAACAGGACTTGTGAGGGGCCCTGAGGATCCTTTGAGGGAACCGAAGTTGTTTGACCTGGAGAATAGATAATGGAGGGTAAATAGGATACCTGTTTTCCAGTGTGTGAAGGGTGATCACAAGAAGAGTTAAGTGTAGGGAGCAAGCATTTATTTAGTACTTATTATATGTGTTTTACACAAATTTTCTTATTTAGTCCTCATAGCAACCATGTGAAGAAGGTTCTATTAGTATCCCCATTTTACAATTTAGAAAACTGAGTCAGACAGAGATTAAGTGACTTTCCCAGGGTAACAAAGCTAGTATATAGCTTTGGATTTGAGCTCATCTTCCTGATTTTAATCCCAGTACTCAATTACCAAGCCACCTAGTTGCCTCTAGGGATTAAAGTAATGATGCCCAGTCCCAGGGTGTAGCAGCTCATGGAACTTGCAAAGACATCAAAAAAACAAGAAAACAAAGAAAAAGCATGACTTTACACTTGAGGTGAGGAAACTAATTCAAAATGATGAAAAGTGTACAAAAGTAGAACGAATTGTCTCAGAAGGTTAGTGCTCTGACTTAGTTCAGGGCAGAGATTAGATGATCATTTATTGGGGATGGTGGAGAAAGGACTCCCATACACACACAGGTTCGATTAGTTGATTTCCAATTTGTAGGTTCTGTGGCAAAGCCTCACTTTAAATTCTGTGTCTTCAAAGTCATCCTTAAACAAGCTCTCATTTGTGGTGTTTCTCTGTGACATTTGGAAATAGAGACTTTTAGCAACAGTTGTAGGGGCTACAAAGCCATTGTGCTGCCACTCCTAAACAGATTTCCAAATTAACTAAATGCTGGCTTTACAGAACCAGCAAGACATGTGCATTTATTAGCATTTTTGGAGTCAGATATTCATCCAACCATTCATTCAAATGTATTTATAGACCATCTACTCTGGTCTAGACACTTGCAGGCATTGATATGGCATGAAATCTGTTACCTCTCAAAGTTCATTTCTTGACTTGTACATTGGACTAACTGTTGACCAAACACTGTCTATATTTTCCTACATCAAGGATTTACATACAGTACTTCTATAGTTTCTCAGCTCCCTTATTCACCACTTTTTTTTTTAACGTGAAGATTGGCATTTGTGCCTAAATTACCATATCAATTTCTAGTGCTTTCCTTACCATCTCAGATTCTATATGCACACATTGAAAGGACTAAACAAGCATGCTGAAATATGGATGAAGTCAAGGGTGAAAATGTATGCATTTTTTCCTATTATAACCACTTCTTTTCTGATCTTCCCCTTCCCCCCATAAGCCTGTCTGATTGTCTTTAAATATAAATGTTCACCTCCCCAAGGAAAACAACAAGCCAAAGGAAAGAAGGAGAAGGAGAAAGATGACGAGAAAGGCATTGACACCCTAAGGGAAAATTTTATCTCAGGAGAACTGACCTTTCAGAGAAAGCAAATTAAATTATCTTTCTCATCCTTTGCTAGTGCTGTGACATCATTAAAATGCACGTTCTATCCCCACACACGTTGTTTTGTATTCATAACCTTAAACCAAAATTAATCAGTTGTCACAG
Source organism: Phascolarctos cinereus (assembly GCF_003287225.1). Lineage (NCBI taxonomy): Eukaryota > Metazoa > Chordata > Mammalia > Diprotodontia > Phascolarctidae > Phascolarctos > Phascolarctos cinereus. The sequence goes on along the minus strand of NW_027555847.1, from coordinate 388,662,400 downwards.
GGAGTTAACATACTTGTTAATAGTACCCAGCCAAAAAATCTGCATTGTTCCAAGAAAAGCAGTTTTATATACATTCCTTTGGAAGCTACAGAGAATTAACTAGTGGCCATTGAATATCCCTCTCACTTAAAGAAAAGTAACCCATCTCTTTTTCCCTTCTTCCTTCTCTGGAGGTTGCATTTCTCCCTACAGTATATGAAATAAAATCTAGTGCCTAGAAACAAAGAAAAGTTCCTTCTGACAGTATACTCTCCAGAGCTATAACTAGGAAAGGGCAATCTGAGATGTATACAGGGTACTGCAATTTAGAAGGGTGCTGATTGCCCTTCCTAGGCCCTCAGTAACCAAAATGAAACCAAATCCAACCAAATTAAAAAAAAAAAAAGAAAACAAACAAAAGCAAAACTGAGCTTAATATCTATTTAGCAGGATTTTTTTTTAAAAATAGAAAACTACAAGATGGCAGCTGCCTCTCTTCAGTTAAAAGTAGTCGTAGATGCCTAGTTACAGACCCTAATGCTCACCCCTAGCATCTGGGCAGTGCAGTAGATAAAGAGCTGGACCTGGAGTCAGGAAGACCAGAGTTCAAATTTGACCTCAGACACTTACTAGCTATGTGGCCCCTTGGACATCACTTAGTTTCTGTCTCCTTCTGTTTCTTCAACTGTAAAATAAGGATAATAGCACTTATCTCCCAGAGTTGTCCTGAGGATCAAATGAAAGTGCCTGGTACATTGTAGGTGCTATATAAATGCTAACTATAATTACGTTATCATTTGAGATGAGTGATTTATTCATCTCTTGAGGTCTTAGATGCTTTGCTTCTTTGTCCTACTATCCCCGTCCCAAGTGAATTAAGGGCACGTTTAAGCCATTTGCCATGACCAAAAAAATGCTAATTATGCTTGTGATACTTTTAATGTAATTTATTTATATATAAAGCCAAATAAATTCGTTTATTCGGTGAGCAGGAGTTTTCCAAGCAACTATAAGGTCTCTAGCCCCATATTTTGTTTTGCTGTGAGGCATTCAAAGCTGGAATAATAGAATCATAAGAATTCAGATTTTAGAGTTTGAGAAGACTTTAAAGATAATCTAGTAAAACCCAATAATTTTGTAGATGCAGAAAACTTAGGCTAAGAAACCTGAAATGACTTAACTAGAATAGACAAGTCCGGTATTAAACTTAGATCTTCTGATTCAAATGTAGTGTTCTTCATACTATATGGTGCATAAAGCCTTTCTTATTTTCCCTGTCCCTGGAATAGTAGTGCCCAGTTTCCCTAACTAACTTAGGTTTATTTATTTTTTTCATATTTATATTTTTCATATTTATCCTTTGCATGTGCATAAAATTAACTAATTGCTCTCCCCAAACTCAGACACACAAACTCATCCAAAAGAGAATTCTGCTTTTCTTGAAAGCAGAAATTGCTTTTTTTTTTTGTTACTGTATGCCCAGGACATAGCACAGTACTGAGTTCATAGCACGCACTTAATAAATGCATGTTAATTGATTTATCAGTGTATCCAAACAATGAAATAATTAACAATCAGTAGATAGCATGAGATTTTGTAGTTTACAGATTAGATTCTATTAAAAATTTTATAAGCGATTGAAAAAAATAAGCATTTACTTTTTGCCAAACACTGTGCTTAAACAGTGCATCATTGATAGGAAGGCTTAGGGATACAGATCTGGAAGATCAGGAAGAATTTTTACTGGCAAAACAGAGAAGATGGTGGAGAATGTCTGGGGACAAAAAAATGTTGATTCAGTTGGACATCATATTTTATTGGACAAGTACATCTAACCATTAGATCAAATGGGTCCTGGTTGATTAAATTAAGTAATTTTGTTCACATTATTTCATAAGCATCTGTGGACCTAGAGGTGACCATCTAAACTATCCACAACACATTATTTCCTAGTGTCTGGATAGGGACAGGGATGGAGATTCCGTGCCTCCATGGTTCACCTAAATAAGTATTTGAACACTCTGGTGGCCAAGAAATACTACTTCTTTTCTGGTCAAATTTCAGCTCTTTTGTCAAAAACTAGTCTTCCACAGAACTCTTCTCAAATGTAGATATATTAAAAGGCAACTAGAGTATTAGTAGGGTTCAATTGCAAGTCATATCCTTTTACCAATTTGCTCCAGTAATCTGAAGCATATATTTTGTCTCAATTATTTACACAGTGCTATAATTTTACTATTCTTTCTCATGTGATTATGCTGCCATGTAAACAAAATGGTAACTAGAATCAGCTTAGGGCTGGAAGGGACCTTAGAAGTAATTTAGTCCACCAGCCTTAAATTGTAAATGAGGTAACTGAGAGAAGAAAGTGACTTACCCAAGATCACACAGGCAATAAATGACATCTGGAATGTTAAATCAGGTCCTCTGAGTCTAGCTCTTTTCTGTTACTTTCTAACATGGGAAAACAGTTTCCCAATCCATCAGCACTCACCAATACATTTCTCTGTACAGAAACAATATTTAGTTATCTACACTCATTATATAAGGAAGCAACAATTCTCTTTTAATATTTTTATGGCTTCATTATCATTTGCTTTTCATGTTAACTGGCGTTACTTTTGGATGAAATGGACATCATGGCCTGGGCTTACAAAATGCAACTCAGAAAATCCATTCCCCATATTTGATGGGAAAAGTTTGTCCCCAAGGTTTTGTAAACCTTAAAGTGCTATGTAAATAGGAGCTGCTAATAATCAGAATATTATTATCATTATTATTATTATTAAGAATTTGTGTAACGTGATTGATAAAAAGTCTGGCCTTGAATTTAATAGGATCTGAGTTCAAGTCCTGCCACTGACAAATATTCAGTACATGACTATAGGCAAGGCACTTATCCTCTTAATGTCTTGGGCAGGTCCCTAATACCACAAATTATAGAAACAAATCAGTGGAAGGAGTTTCCATATGAGAAGCTCCCTACACTGATGAGATAACAGGTTCATGATATAACACACAGAGAGACACATATGTATTGTGTGTTTCATATGCATATTGTGTGCATGTATGTATGTTTATAGTTACTTATTTGGTGCTAGCTAAAATCCTAAATTCCACAAGGAGCAACTACCTCAGTTCCCTTTAATACTAGTGCCTTCTTTCTGAGATTATTTCCAACTTATCATACACACATATACACATACATGTACATATATACATGCACGTGTACGTGGAAGGACAGACAGACAAACAGAGAGACAGAGAAACAGAGAGAGATTACACCTAGTTGTTCGCATGTTGTCTCCTCCATTAAATTGTGAGCTACTTGAGAATAGGGCTGTTGTTGTTGTTGTTGTTGTTGCTACTGTGTGTTTGTTTTGCTTTGCTTAGTATCCCAAGTACTTAGCTCAGTGTCTGTTAATTAGTTAATGCTTAATACATGTTTGCTGACTTGTTGACTTGACATGGCACATGAATACATTGAGGCAATGGATGCATCTAACCTATTCAGGATTAAATACTTCGTTATTACTGGAGCTGAAAGGAGATCTCAGGTCACCTGATTCCCAACTTAAAAGCCTTGAAAAAATCCAAATGTACTATTTAAATGATCAAGTTATTTGCAAAGGCAGAATTATCAAGCTGAAGTTTTGCAAAACTCTTCGCTACAACCTCCCTACTCTTTTTCTATATGTCCTAAACCTTTCTATGCATTTTTGCTCTCCTTGTCATCTCTTCCTCTTAATAGTAATAATGCAAATTCCTCACAACAGCTCCTTTTGGTTACCAAACACTATTATCTCTGTTAGAGATGATGAAGCTGAGTATCAGAGAGGTTCGATGACTTTTTAGATTTGAACTTATGTCCTCCTGACCCCAGGGCCAGTGCTCTCTGCACTGTACCACTTTGCTGCCCAGTTTTGTTGAAGAAGTCGTATCTGGTAAATTGTTCCTGTGGTGATGACCTAGGTCATCTCATGACAAGCCAAGTGCTCTTCCTCTAATACTGCACCATCTCTGAAGTCCTTAGGCTCCTTCCTCCCAGCTACCAGGCAATGATCAGACAACTCTTAAATGTAAATATTTACAAATGTACTCACTAACTCTCCTTGGAGTATTTTCATTCAAACTTTATCACTAATTGTGAAACAGCAAGGGAAGCATTTATATAGCACCTATTATTTGCCAGTCTGAGTGCTTTACACTGTGCTAAATGCTTTACAAATATACCTCATTTGATCCATCCAACAACCTGCAAGTGTTGTTATTCTCCTACGTTACCACTGAGGTATCTAAGGCAAACAGAGGTTAAGTGACTTTCCCAGGGTCACACAGCTAGTGAGTGTCTGAGGCTGGATTTGAACTTAGGCCTTCCCTATTGGAAGCTCAGCACTCAATGTAATGCATCATCTAAGTTGTTACCTGAAAGGAATTTTGCATCTTATCCAACAGAAGCAAAAACACTTTTGAGAGTCAGGAGGTGCCTTCCAGGAGCTCTAGACATCATACCACATAGGCAGTTTGCATAGTCTGGCTAAACTTAATGTCTGCTCCGAATTTGGATATTTATTGAGCTCTTTCTTCCACCTGGTAGGGATATTGGCTGGTAGAAATCTCAATTTGCAATTAAATGTGTACTTGCCCTAGGTTCATACTTCTCATATTCATCACAGACTTCCATTCCACACCCATTAAAACCTCTTCAAAATTGAAAACATTTTATCAAACATAATCTTTTAATTTAGTCTCCTACATGTGGCATCTGTCAGTTTCTTTTGCTTAAAAAAAATGGATAAAGGAAAGTGATAAAGGAAAGTAACAGAAAACTCATGCTTACAATTTGTACTGAATATTATGGCTATATTTTCTCTTAAACAGTTGATTGTAAGGTTATTCTTTGATCCCACTCAATCCAGGATCCTATGGCTCTACATCTCTGACCTCAGTATATAGCAGGCCCTAGCCTTGTTTCTAACCCTAAACACATAATAAGTATTTAGTAAATGCTTGTTGACTCACTGACATAGTAGGCACTCAATAAACATTAACTGAGCAGATGAAGAAATGTATGAATGAAGAACAGAGAGAAAATGTCCATGATCCAACTTCCAGTTATTCCCTTTCCTTATGCAGGTATCTATAAACACAGAGATCTATAAATATCTCCCCACAGAGGTCTCAGGCAAAAGGAAAATTGCAGATGTGGTAATTGCATTCCCCTAGGAACAATACCTACCAGTTAACATAGTACTAAACAATGGCGGAGAGCACGGCTCTTTGACCTAAAGATTTCTTGAAACTACTTTGTAATGCAATAATATGTGTACTAACTTCCTTTTTATGACTTAACGTGAAAAAACAGAAGTGGAAGAAGAAAACTATCATGAGCCATTAATGTAGACATATGGAGAATAAGTAGGGGGGGAAATGGGCTTATCTAATATCTACAATTGGGCCTGTGTGTGACCTGGAGAGTTGGAGTGGCTGCTTCTCCCCTTCCTACTTTGTATCCTATAAATATTTGCTTACTGGAGTCTACCACTCTCAGAACCCCCCCCTTCCCTCCATCACTGGAATCAAATTATATAAATTATTCAGCATCTGAAAGTGCTAAAATTCACGTGGGCCCCGTTGGCAGAGAGCTTCTGCCTATTCGGCCCTGCAGCCTGCAATAAAGGAGGAAGCTGGGCCCTTGCCAGATCCACAATGGCTCACTGTTCACACATCAAAAACAACCCAGTAGAGACAGTTGATGCTTATAGGTTCTGGTTTTCATGAGGCCACTTTGGTGCTTTAGTTCCAAGGTTGCCTTTGAAGGAGAGGGAGTGGAGAGCGTGGAAATATTGATGGTGAATTCTACTCTTGTATGAGTGAGAGTGTATAATCTCCATGACTACTTTACCTGAATTTTAAATAACCTTTGACTCTTCCTACACATCAGGAGGAGAACTGCAAGGAACATCAATTCCTCAGGGTAGGGGATACCAGCAACATCCCCCACCTCCCAATGCATGGTACTACATCATGGAGGTAGAGAGATGTCTTTTCTCAGTCCAAATTCACACTGGGAGCTACCTTGGTTTCAATCTACTACTTCTCCATACCAGCTCCTCCCTACTTCTTTTTCCCAAATGAACAAACAAGATTCCACAAACTCCCTGAGAAGAAATATAAGGGTGGAGTGTATGTGTGGGGGGGAGCAAATACTGGAGGAAAAAGCACAGCAGAGGGTAGGAAAGGGAGAATACTCATTTTCTATTTTCTTTTAAACTTAGAATTAATGAAATTATAATGTCCTCTGTATCTATATGGCGAAAGTCTGTGTCTGTTGTTTTGTACACCTGTATATATATATATATATATATATATATATATATATATATATATATAATGTATACATCTATCTATCTGTGTGCATGTGTGTGTGGATAGGAAATATATCATATGTGTATGTTTATACATGCAATGGAAATACATGTGCATATGTGTGTGCCTGCATGTATATATGTATATATACATGTGTGTATGTATGTATATACATATATATTTATACCTTCACAATCACTTGTCTGGATGTAGTGTGTATTTACTATCCTGTAGCTATTGATGCATTACATTTTATAGTGTCTAGATTTGTCATTCATACATGTTATATATTTGTGAAAATTGGAGAAAGTACAGCAAAGAGCAACAAAAATGATTGAGGGGCTGAAAGGATTGACTTATGAGGCGAGATTAAAAAGAACTAAATATGTATAACTCCACAAAACCTCAGCTAAGCAGGGCTGGATAACTGCCTAGCTCTACCTCAGGGTTGTAAACCCCCAAAGAGGAATTTGTTGGGTAGTAAAAGGGGGCATTACTGGGAAGGAAATGAGCAGAAAGCAGTTGTCTGCGTATGAGGGGGGAAAAAAAACCTCGACAACTTTGTTGGAGTGGAAGCTATTAGGCAGTAGAATTATCTCCCCAGGGAAACAATGGAGACTGTGACCCCATTACTCGGGATGTAAAAGCTGGACTAGAGAGTACAATTCCCCAATATGCTGTAGGGAAGGCTCTCATACTGGCCCCTTGGAGACATGGGGGAACAGAGAATGCAATGTGACTCCTCTGTATCTTAACATTTATGGTTCCAGTTCGGTGCTGAGATGAATACTGAAGACCGTACAGTCCAGCCACCTGTATCTGAAGCCAAGACTGGATCTTATAATTCTAGGATACATACTTAGGCATTGTATGGAGAGTCTCATTTCCTAACCCTTTTTTATACTCAAATGAAATAAAATGTATCGGTTGCTTTGGAAACAGCATCATTTGATGCAAGGTTTAATCTAGTGACAAACATAAATATATAGATACAGGTTTATACATACACATTTATAGATATATGTGCTTATATACATAGATGTATGTATATTTTCTTATTTAGATATATGTGTGTATGTATATATGCATGTATTATATCTAATATATTTGTGTGGCCTATGGAGAGTCAGATAAAAAATGAACCTGTTTGAACTATGACTTATCTGAAAGTTAACTAGTTTTGCTTAGGTCTGGGTGCTGAATGTATGTGCATGCAAAACCAGCAGCCATGTTAATGGAATGTTAATATATTCTTAGGAGGCTGAGAGAGTTAGGTTTGAAACGAAACAAAAAAAAAAGGAAGAAAGAAAGAAAGAAATTGGAGACAGTTGAATTGTGGGGTTGCAGCCAGGATCCCTTGGGGGAAGGACAGGGGGAATGAGAGGCAGTGCTTTCTCTTTATCATGCGAGCAATTACTGGCAATTTGTTCTGGCCAGTAAAACTTCTGATATTATCATGGTTGCTGAGTAATTTATCATCAAAGTTTAATGTGAAAACAGGTGACTGTGTAATCACCAATCTAGGAACAGAAATAGAATCGTTATTATTTCTGCCTGAAGAGAGAGATTTTTTTTTTCTGTCAATTGACTTAACGGCCAAAAGGCTGTTCATCATATCACCATGAATTATAAAACCTCTATTAAATATTCATAAAAGTTTTGAAATGAATGTGTGATAGAGATGAAAGCTGGGCTAATTTAAATACCTACCAGACCTGTCTTAATTACAGAGGTAAAATGAGATATAAAAATTATAGCAGCAAGGAAAGAAAAAAAAAGTTGAAACAGTTCATTCCATACATTATACAAAACTTCTTTGCAAAGCCATGTCACATGCAGTGAGCACTGGGAACACTGGGCTTCTCCTAGCTCTGGTGAGAGCTATTGCCTTTCATCTTCATAGTATCCCTGTCCAGATTGAGCTGGGGAAGGATGCAGGGACAATAGTGATGTAGATTCCTTTTTTCTATGGGAAAGGGGATGAAGAATGAAGTGTTTGAGTATCTTTGGGGCTTTCAGCCAAATGGCTTTCAGTGGCTTTCCAAAATGTCATTGCAAAGCCCCAGTCACACCAACTTATCCATTACCATGCAGCCACAGGCTCCAGAAAGAATGGGGTGGAGCCAGAAGGAAACCTAGCAATGAGCTTAAAAAGAATCAAATACAATGGTCTTCTCTTTTTCTATTACTGTGATGTTTGGGTCTCCTGGGAACTGGAACATGTCTTAAGGTTTGATATGCATTGGTGGTATATAAGCCAGTGACTTCCTCTCTTTGCCATTTCCAATACTCCCAATGTCACCAGCCATGAGTGTGGGTGGCTATTCTCCCTTGGCAGCTTCAGAGATTCAGAAACCAGTGAACATCCACTGTCTGTGGTTGGCTTTCTTAGCTTAAAGGCACTTCCTTTCTTCACTCTTCCCCACCCCCCATACACTGGGTATATTAAAGTTATAAAGGAGAGGCAGTGTAGTAGTGGAAAGAACAGAGAATAAGCAGTCAGAAAGCTTAGGTTCTTATGCTAGTTTTGGTTGCAACCTGATGTAAATCACCTCCTTCCTTTGGGAAAATAAGGAAGTAAACTTGAATCAGGGGTTTTGAACATGGGAATCATGAACTTTAAACACACGTGCACACACACACAAATATACATGTAACGGTATTTCAATATACTTGATTTCTTTTTCAATCCCACGCATTTTATTTTATGAAAGTATAATCATGATTCTGAGATGGGGTCCATAGGCTATAAAGGACTGCCACAGGGATCCAGGACATGAAAAACATTAACAAGCACAAGACTAAATAATATGAAAACTGCCTTCTCACTCTTACATTCTATAATGAAGAACAAGGTTAAAATAACACCCTAATATATATTATCTCTCTGGAGAGTCCATTTCACTTTTGAATTTCCTTTTTTTCCAAATTAAGTAAAGCAGATTCAATCACCAATCAGGACTGGTGGAGCATCCAGTTATAGATCCAATGGTCAAAGTCCAAGCTAAAGGATATAGTTTCTCAATATTTTGAGGGAAGTTTAGGCATGTGCTGAACAACAAATGTATTAACTGCAACGAATGTACCACTATTAAAGGCTTCAGTCAATAAGTATTTGTTAATTGCCACTATGGGAAAAAAACCCTGGACTACATGCTAGTGATACAAAGTCTAAAAATGAAAAACAGTCCCTGCTTAAAAATAATTTAAATTTTAGTCTCTGAGCACCAAATTAGAAAGGCCTGGGTTCAAATTCAACCTGAGACATTTCCTAGCTGTGTGACCTTGGGCAAGTCACTTAACCTCAGTCTGCCTCTCCTCATCTATAAAATGGGTATAATAAAAGCACCTACTTCTCAGAGTTGTTGTGAGGATCAAATACAATAATAATTGCACATCACAGCGCAGTGTCTGGCACTAACTCTCTCTCTTTCCTTTTTCAAATTGTCCCTACTATATGCCAGGTAGTACACCAAGTACTGGAAATACAAAGAAAGGTAAAAGGTAGGCACTGCTCACAAGTAGTTCACAGTCCAATAGAAGGAAGAGATGACATGAAATCAATTATGTATCATTTATCTATGTATATGTATTTATATATGTATTGTGCATATGTGCATATACATACGTGTGTATGTGTGTATATATACACACACACACACACACACACACACACATATATATATATATATATATATATATTTTTTTTACAAAAGTAAAATCAAAGGACTTGGCAGCATTGAATTGAATTGGATATGGGGGTGAGAGAGTATGACGAGTCCAGGACAACTCTTATGTTCTTTGGTTTGAATGTTACTACCAATATTCATTATCAGAATATAGGCAAGTCATTTAAAAAAAAATTCTTGAGCCTTTGTTTCCTCATTTGTAAAAATGCAAAATTTGAGAAAAAGGGAAAAAATAGAGACAGAGAGAGAGAGAGACGAGACAGAGTCACAAACAGAGAAACAGAGACAGAATTTGAGTCCTGGATCTGACACTGAAAAACCTTATATGACTATGGACAAGTCACTTGTACACAGATCCTCAGTTTTCATCTGTAAAACAAGAATATTGATACTCATGGCACCTACCTGACAATCATTATGGGGCACAAATGATCAAGTGTACGCAGAACACTTTGTAAACTTTAACGCGTGATATAAATGTCAGTTATTATTTCTGGTATGTAATAATTAAATTTGAGTGAAGACAGATTTGCAGTGCCATTTCTGAAAGGTTGTAAACTTACTAACTACATTATTAGTCATTAAATATGCTCATTTTATAAAAGATGAAAGGGAAACACAGAAGTTTAATATGAACATATTTTATTTTCTTGACAGTGAATCATAATTAGTCCTACTGTAAAGTTCTACTTTGATTTCTTCAACCACATGAAAGCATCCCTGAACTCTAGAAGGGCGTGTAAGCAAAGGATAAACTTGGGAATCCCTATCAAGTTGGAAAAAACTTTACATTTGAGCTCAGTGGCGGACAGTACATCACTAAACTTACGGCCACCCTAGCCAGTAGATGGATGATAGATGATTGATTACTCAAAATCTGGCCACCAAGTAACGGATTATTTTGGCCACAGCAATTCATGAAAACAATCTAATGAGGCATTTAGAGAATCATCACTCTGAGGAAGTCACAGATCTTTTGAAATGTTAAAGAAAGGTCATTAGTAAGCTTTATTTTATATGTCTATTTTTGGCAAGAGAAGTAGCATACTGTGGTGAAGAGAAAGCCGGACTCAGCATATGGAATACCTGGGTTCAAGTCCTCCCTCTGACACAGAGAGTTGTGGATCCTGGGCCAATCATTTAAACTGTTGTTAACTCAGGTGAGTCTCTAAGAGTATAAGTTGAAGAAGAGTTACTGATTTGCTTTAGGAGGAGGACTTTCCTTACTGCTTGACACTGATTAAATCATAAATATGGATGGATGGATAGATAGATAGATAGATACACAAACACATATATACACACATGTATGTATATATGTATGCATATAAATACATAGTGTTGTATATATATGTGTGTGTATATACATATACACACATGTATACCTACATATTATATGTATATGCAAACATACAAGTTAAAATAAGAGTCATGTGTTTGAGGCTAGTGTGGAACCTAACATAGGATGTGCCTTTAAAAATAAGGAACTTTATGACCCTGATCCAAAATCCATATGGAATGAAGATTTTCTTAAGGAAAGATGTGTGATACAGTGGTCCATAAACTATTTTACCCCTGATTGGAAGTGTTGTTTGCCCCTAAATAAACATATTCGTAATCAGGAGTGGGGGATAGGGTGAGTAGGTGCAGGGAACTCATGGAGCCCATCGGACAGCACAGAGACTTGAATATTAATCAGAATTCATGTCCTCAAGAAGCTTTCATAGTCTCAGAGACTGAACTTGTAATTGGCATTGCTGAATTTCTAATGCAACTTTGAAAACAGTTTACAAAGAAAAGAGCATGAGTAATGCTGTAGGTGAGACAGAGGGAGGGAGACCAGTCAAGAAGAATGCTTTGAGGGGATTTTAATCAGTAGCAAAAGCAGGAAGTGCTTTTTTATCCAATTTGATGTGTATGCTTAGAAAATTATGATGTGAATTGTACATAACTAATATCCATCACATGTGTTATTGAAATAATTTTACTTGGATCTTATAAAATTAAAATTAGGAAAAATTCTGAGAAAAATTAAAAGCAGGAGAAAAGAAAATCTGGAATGAGTTTGGATTTAGAATGCTCCAAATGTAGTCTAATAAAGGCAGAGTCTATATGGTGTTAAAACATTTGATCGATTCAATCAGTTCAGTCCAAATTTCAGTCAATCAGCCTGACGTTTTGCTTACATAATGTTAGACAATCAGATTGGGTGAATTTGGGAATGAATTGATCGGATGTGTTGGCATTGTGTCGACTCAGCCATTTTCTTCTCCTTTACAAAAGTGCCCTGTGTGATGGGAGCATGGGAGAGATTCTCTTCTAGAATCACTGGATACAGGCATGAAAAGGACAAAAAAAAAAAAGCATCTTGTCCAGAGCCTTCCTGGATTACAGATAAGTGAGGTAAACCACTCTTTGCAGATACCGAAAACAAAAGGGATTCTTGTATCTCCGTCTATAAATGTCCCCAATGTTTGAATATACTTTATCTGATCTAAATAGCTTCTTCTGCCATACAAGTCTATTTCTTCCATTTCTTTTCTCCCTAGGAATGAATCATAACTGGCTAGTTCACTTTTCACAATGCACTTGAAGACTCATAGGGTCTCAACACATAAACATATTTGTGTTGGTGAGGCTGAGAAGAAGGATATTGAATTCTGTCAAACACCCAGTTAGTAACAACTTATTAACTTGTTGTTTGAAAGTTAATCAGACATTTTACCAAAAGAACGCAAAAAATATACTTAAATTTGACTAAAAACTTAAAGAGATATGGTCTTCAATCTTCAATCTTTGTTAAAGATGAATTAACTTCCCCATTCTTCCCATGTTTTCTCCCAAGTCCTAGTTTCCAATTAAATAATCATTTATGTATAATTTTCCAAATACAGTTCTCTACAGTTTCTCCTTACCTTACTAAAATTGTGTGTATGGCAAGGGAAGGGTTTTGGTTGAGGAAGGGTGATTCCAGCTGTGGTAAGTATTTACTAGACTCACTGTTATAGGTTTCCTGGTTGGTGTCATACTCCAAAAACGGGAAAACTTGGCTGAGGAACAGAAAACAAAGAATACACAAATAAGAAACCATCAGACTTAAGGAAATGTGCCACAAAGATGAGTACTCTCATTTTGATCAGCACCAGAAACAATTAAGGCAAATCACCTGAATCCTTTTAGCATATCAGGACCTACTTGAAAGATCAGCAGTACGAGCCCAGGTCCTGCCAGAACTGACTTGCCACCACTTGCTCCCCAAGCAAGTGGAAATTACTTCACTGCCCAGTTTGACACAACTTCCTACAGTGGCAGGGAATTTGAAAGCATCTCTTGGCCTCAGCATCAACTTCATAGCCCTGTCTTGAATTTATTTGGTTGACAACCTGTAATTCTCTAATACATGTTCTTCAGATTAATGTGCTCTCTCTCTCTCTCTCTCTCTCTCTCTCTCTCTCCCCCCCAATTGTACAGTTGAGCATAAAGCTTCAATAATAATTAACATTAAAAACATTTGAATATGTTTGAAAAGGATGAGATGGAGATAAAATAATATTTGGCTCTAGAGTCATTAGGGAACCACTGTAGTTTATTGAGTAGGGGGTTAATAGAGTTAGACCTGTGTTCTCAGTGTATCAGTTTAGCAGCTGTTTAGAAGAGAAATTGGAGTAAGGAGAAACTTGAGGCAGGGAGACCAATTTAAAGGCTATTACAATAATCCAGACAAAAGATGATGAGATACTGAAGGATGGTGGTGGTCATGTAAGCAGAGAGAAAGAGATCAATGTGAGATATATTGTGGAGGTAGAATTAACAAGACTTAGCAACCAATTAAATATGCAGACTACGGGAGGGTGAGGAATGGACAATAATGCTAAAGTTATAAATATGGATGATCAAAAAGATAGTGGCTCCTGAACAGAAATAGGGAAGTTTAGGGCAGGAAAAATAATGTAATGAGATCTGTATCCATTTCACACTCATAGCTGTTCATCATATCTGACTCACTGTTTCTCATAGAAATCTGAAACTGAAGGGGTTGGAGAAAAGAAAACTCTTATTCAGTAGCTACTGCCCAGGAGGAAAAAAAAAAGCTCGTTAATGGGCATATGTCATAATCATAAGATGATCTGGGAGATTCAGTGTGCATAGCAAGGGGCTGGGGGGACTTTTGCTCCTGTAGTCTCGATGCAGTTACCCAGGCTATAAATAGAATAGAACCACTCTAGGGAGACTATGCATGAAGGGTAAGAGGGTTTAAGAGCTTGAATAACCATAGAAGGCCAGCATTATAAATGGGTAGAGAGTGGGGGTATTTGGCTATAAGTGAAAAGGGGGAAGTTGTGTTTGGAAATAAGCCTGCTAACTAGGTACTATTGGTTATCCCCTGGAGACAACGGCCTACTGAGGATGGAAAGGGGAGGGAGTACTTGGGAGTCCACAGGACTCATTGACTATTAAGCATTTACTCCCTCATAATGCTGACTATCTATCTATCTATCTATCTATCTATCTATCTATCTATCTATCCATCCATCTATCTTTTCTTTTTAACGAGATCGTATGTCCTTTGAGGACAAGGATAATCTCTCACAATTCTCTGTATCCCCAGAACCTAGAACGGTGTCAAAACCAGAGTAGAAACATAATAAATATTCCATAATAATGGAAGATACTGTAGTGTAGTGGATAGGGTGTTCAGATTGGTGAGAGAAGAAACCTGTGTCTCAGCCATTTAATAGTTATGTGACTACTGTCAATTTGTTTTGCCTCTAAGTCTCAGTTTCATCATTGTACGATGGGGAAAATAGTTATATTTGTTGCTCCCACTTCATAGCATTGTTATGTGGCTCAAATGAAACAATATACTCAAGGTACTTTAAAAACTTTACAATACTTTATAAATGTCAACTTTTAGGATGATTTCTTTCTCTTGCCCTCTATTCTTTTGTGACTTTAGTTGGCTTTCAACTGCTTGCATGTTTTTGTTCACTGTTGACTATCTACTTCAATTATCCTTCTATTGCCTCCTAGATAATAGATATTTTTTTTCCCTCTACCCTTGTTATCTCCACAATTATTTCCCTGATTATTCCCTTAGTGGAACCTGACCTTGCCTTACTATCTATACAGGAAGATCTCTTTCCTTGTTCATGGATTTTAAAAATTTAATCAGTGAAATGGAGAAAAACTAGAGGGGGATGTTGTTAAATTTGTAGATGAAATAAATAGGAGTAATATCAAACACCACAAATGATATAGAATCAAGGTTCAAAATGATCTTGATAATCTAGAATGGTGTTCCAAAATAAAAAAAGGAGAAATAGATCTAAAATCCTTCATTTATGTACAAAAATCAGTTGAACAGGATATGAAGAGACAGCTCTGACAGTCCCAGCTTACATTAAAAAGCTTTTGTAAATTTAGTTGAGTGTAAGATTATTAAACCAAGAATGGCAGCTAACAAAGTCAATTCAAACTGTGGCTGTACTGATTGTACCATATCTAGTACATTGTATTCTATTTTGGACATGTTTTAAGAGGGAGACTGACAAACACAAATATGCCCAATGGAAAGCAACCATGGTAGTAAAGGACTTCAACATCATGTTATTAAAAAAGAAGTAAAAAAAAGGAAAAAAAAAAGAAAAAGACTGTGATATTTAAGTATTAAGTAGATGCTAGATGATAGAAGACAGACTGGCAGATGACAGATATAAAACATTTATTAATCACTAAGTTCTAGACACTTTGCTAAATGCTAGAGATATAAAAGCAAAAAAGCAAGACATTTCCTACCCTGAGGGAGCTTATATCTAATGTAAGAAGACAACATATAATCAGAACGGGAAAGTGGGTGGGGAGTTTGGCTGTGGCATGTTGTGGAGATAACAGCGAAATGATATGAAGGCCTGGTTCTGGACAGCATGAGGCCAAGGCTCACTTATTAGAACCTGGATTCTCTGTGGCAAAATCCAAAATCCTCATGGGGGTATAGGTGGAGATGGGGATAGTGGCTGGAGTGCAACTGACATGATATAGAGATGGCTGAGAGACTAACTATGGAAAAGGGGTAGCATTTTTGAAGAGTAACCATGTAGAAGGATCAGATTTTTTCTTCCTTTTTTTTTTTGTTTGGTTTGTTTGTGTTGTTGTGGGTTTTTTTGGTAGATCTAGAGTTTAGAATTTACAGCAGTGGGAATTACAGGAACATTAGTTTCACCTTTATATACAAAAGATTTTTCTATTCATTAGAACTTTTTTTTTTGGGGGGGGGCCTAGGCAATGGGGTTAAGTGACTTGCCCAGGGTCACACAGCCAGTAAGTGTTATATGTCTGAGGTCGGACTTGAACTCAGGTCCTCCTAAATCCAGGGCCAGTGCTCTATTCACTGTGGCACTTAGCTGCCCCTTTTAGAACTTTTCATAAGTGTTGAATTGCCTCCTGAGGTAGTGAGTTTCTCTTTTACTGGAGCAAGGTTTTCTTCACGAAGTGGAGAATTAAACTAGATGACCTGTAAAATCTTTTCCAGTTCTTAGATTCTATTGTTCTATAAAATATCTGTCAGGATCTATCACACAATGGCACATTTTGAAGTAGTCTGAAGTTTGATGTAAGATGGTCCATCTTGGAGAATCAATCAATCAACATTTAGTACATGCCAGTATTATAGGATAACAAGGTCTAGAAGTAAAAAAGGATGTAGAGGTCATCTAGTCCAACACTTAATTTTACAGATGAGAAAGTTTAAGCCAAGATAGGTGAATATGCAGGTTGTACTTACTGGTAGTAAGTGGCACAGTATGGATTCAAAATCAGAACTTATCACTTCAAGTTCAATGTTCTTTCCACTGTGTCAAGCAGTCTCATCCAAAGGGAATTAGTCATTTGCTAGATGACCCAAAAGCCATTTGTATAAGGGAGCTTCAGGGTTTTATTGCATAAGCCTCAAAGATAGTATAGGGCAGATAGGTGGTACAGTGGGTAAGAGTGCCAAGCTTAGAGTCAGGAAGATCTTAGTTCAAATTCAGCCTCAGTGCTAGCTGTATGACCCTGGGCAAGTCACTTAAGTCAGTTTGCCTCAGTTTCTTCATCTGTAGAATGACCTGGAGACGACTTCAGGATCTATGAAAAAGCAAAGCAAAACAAAACAAAACAAAAAAACCTCAAATGGGAACACAGAGTTAGACACAACTGAAAAATGGCTAAACAACAGCAACAAGGATATTGTATCATGAGTCTCAATGGTGCATGTATTCATGAACATAAAATATGTTCCAGTCATCTCCTCCCCTGCATATATTAGACAAACATGGCAATCCTAATATCTTCAAGTTTTTAATCTAAGTTTCCAGAAGGAAGGGTAGCATATGTAGTTGTCTTTATTTTATGTGTAATGTAATCTAACTAATGCTACTTGGGCCTCAGATACACACACACATACATACACACAAGCATGTACACTTGTTCGTAGTCGTTAATGTTTGAAATATAGGAAAAATAAACTACCAAAAAAAAGAGGGGGGGGCAGCTAGGTGGCACAGTGGATAGAGCTCCTGCCTTGGAGTCAGGAAGACCTGAGTTCAAATGCAGCCTCAGACCAAACACTTGACACTTACTAGCTGTGTGACCCTGGGCAAATCACTTAACCCCAATTGCCTAAAAATTAAAACACACACACACACACACACACACACACACACACACACACACACACACAAGCGTGTACACACGAGTCAGATTTTTTTGGGGAAAAAAAATTGTCCTTAATCATGAGGTTGTTACTAATGAAGGACAGGGAGCACGTAGTACATATTCAGCACTGAATTCAGTAGTAGGTTTACTACCTTTTCTTTCTCTCACAGCAGTGTCACTCAAGATTAAGGAGTTTGGGATAAAGGGGGAAAACTACATGACTGTGTGGATAATTATCTGGGCTGAAACCAACTGAATCTTGAAATCTCTCACAAGACAAGAACACAGAAATCCCAGCTCAGATAGGAAGTGTGTGTGTGTTCTTTCTACTCTTCAGTTTTACTACAGGTAAAAAATAAAACTAAAAGAAAAATCTAAACTTTTCAAGAGTGAGGTAGATGTAGCCTCATTGATGAAGAGATAAATAGTAAAGGAGTCCAGAAAAGCTCAGGGCCAAGAGTTAGGGGTGGGTTTGTAAAGTGGAGTGGAAAAGGAGGGTAGGAAGGGGAAAATAATCCTGGAAATTGTTTCACTTTGAAACCATTTCAACTTTCTAGGCCCACACTGATTCTCAGGCATCATTGCCTTCAAAAGTTTTTTTGATCTTTTCTGAACTTTTAAAAACTTTTTTGATTATTGCATGTTGTAGAGATATGAGGCTTCTATGCAGTCTATGACCTTTTGGCCTCTCTCATTCTGTATTCTGACCTAAGTTTCTTAATATATTTCTTGTTATCTTCACTGATTATCATTTTGTTTTAATTCACAGTGTATCAAAAAATCTGTTGATTTGATTTGGAGAGTCTAACCAAGACCTTCATAGAATTTATCAGCCTCTTTTTTGGGGGCAGGGTTTAGAGATCTTGCTATATAAGTTGCAATTATTTTCATAATGTCCTAAATTTTACAAATACTTACCAAAAACACTGCTTTAGGAGATGACCAAATATCCCAGATGATGTTTCTTGTTGCCTTTTGATGCATGATAAAAGGAATATTCTCAGTTCATTTATTTGCCTTTCCACAGAAAACTTGTGGGCCAACCTATTTATTGACCACTTTTTTTTTTCCTGTATTCATTT
This sequence comes from Phascolarctos cinereus, assembly GCF_003287225.1. Taxonomy (NCBI): domain Eukaryota; kingdom Metazoa; phylum Chordata; class Mammalia; order Diprotodontia; family Phascolarctidae; genus Phascolarctos; species Phascolarctos cinereus. Next base: position 388,643,589 of record NW_027555847.1, on the reverse strand, counting down.
ATAGCCAGAATGTTAAGATTGATATGATTCAGTTCATCTGGCAGTTTGTCCATTCCTTGGTTATTGGCCACAATTTTCTCACTGAGAACAGCAATAACCAAGTTAGTCTAGAGATGGTCTAAATATTCTGTGATTCTTAATGCCCTCTGCTCCCTTTTCAAATACTATGCCACCTTCAATGTAGACATGGAAAGGAAACACACAGAACAGAGAGCCAATCTGCATTTTTCATTGCTTCATGAGTTGCCATAGCTATAGCTCCTTAAAACTTTCTTCAAGAAAATAATCAGTAGGCACTGGGAATGCCAAACATTGTATAACATTACAGAAATGAAATTGGTTATCTTTTAACAGATAGAAAACAACTTGTTACTGATGTGGGAGCCATTTCTAAATCAGTTGTCTATGTAAAATGAGATCTCTCAGTTGTTAGAGGAGAGATAAAAATTAGTTCAAACATAGTTTAAAAAAAATTAAAATTAGGGAAAAAAGATACAGCATGCAATTAATATTCAGACCCCTGCAACTTGTCATCTGGGAGTGTTGCCTGGACCAATGAGAGGTTATGTGATTTGCCCAAAGTCACATAGCCAGTATGTATTAGAGATAGAACATGAACTTGGGTCTTTGTGGCTTTAAGGTCAAGTCTCTAGAAACTATATCATAATGTCTCTCTTTCTATAAAGTACATAACCATGTATTTGGTTTACATTAAAAAGCTTTTGCACTTTGAGTACAAGATTAGTGTAAATCATGGATGGCAGCTAACAAAGTGAATGCAAACTAAGGCTATACTGATTGTACCATATCTGTTACCTTGTATTCTGTTCTAGAAACATTTTAAGAGAGAGATTGACAAACAAGAAAGTGCCCAGAGGAAGGCAACCATGGTAGTAAAGGACCTCAACATCATTTTAGTAAAAGAGACTATAGATATTTAATATTAAGTAGCTTATTTTTGGAAGCCTCACTGTATGCTTATGTTTTGGTAATAAAATTAATACAAGGTGTCTTCTGTTAAGAAAGGTGAGATTAGGCTGGGATTCTTAAAATCTAGCCACAGCTTAGATTCTTATAATCTAGCCAATAGCTTACTAATGTTCAGACTCCTTAAGAGTCTGCCCAATATGACCGATGTTCTGGTAAACCTTTTCTTTGGCTGAAAGAAGGCTTGGGTTGAATCCTTGCAAGCAGGACCCGCCTGTTGTTATTTTGGAGACCCAGGACCCTTGAATCCCTAAACCACATCATTTTGGTGGCCTATATGGGGAAACTGCCTAACCCCAAGTTCTTCTCCAGCCAAGACTCAAAAGCATGTAAGCCTCCTCCTTCCCCTCTTTCTTGCTCTGCATTTGGGATCACTCTCCAAGCACCAAGGCTTGGAGGTGCTTCTCTGGCAGACAGTTACAAGGCTGTCTCTCACTTGGCCTGAAGCTCTCAGGCTCTTGGTCCACAGGGTGGGTTGAAGGCCATGAACCTGGGTATACCTTCCACAGCATATAGGACAAGGTTGGACATCCTATCAGGAAGTTTATGTTCAATTCTGTTAAGTCCCTTGGCGCTAGGGAATTGGGGAAACCTGCAGTTGCTTTTTGGGTTCCCTGAGGCTTACTTACTCCTTACCTCTGCACCTCTGAATCCTTTTTCATGGAGGCTACAGGGAAAGTTAGAACAGCTAAAAATATCTTGGCATATTCTAAAGGTTTTGTGATTGATCATTAAGGAGTTTTGAAACACCTGTACAACCTGGTCACTCCCTTCCCTTGAGTCAAGAAGGTATCTGTTAACCCCTTTCATAGGAGAAGAGAGTTTCACCCTTTACCCCTCACATTTGATTTTGCCCTCCCCCACCTGGGAAAGGAAGGAGTGGGGAGGGGCAGCTGCTATGGTATGGGCCCTCCTGGCAATGGCCTAGGGCCCTAGGGCAACCTTTGCCTGGAAGCATCACCCAGGTTCAGCACATACTGCTTAAGGTAAAGAAGCTAGCCTTAGAACTTGGGTAAGCATACTTTTTTTGAAGTTTACTCTTAGCTGTTAATGATGAGATGTTGATTCTCTCTGTAAAGTAATTTGGAAATGAATTTAACAATTTAACAGAACTGGAGTCACCTGATTGATAATGGGTTTGTTTCAAATTTCAAATTAGTGAACTTGTTGTATCAGTTATGTCAAGCAACTTTACATAATTTGGTTACTGCTAAAATAATTTGGGTATTGTTGGTTACTGTTTTAATGTGTAAACTTGCCAAAAACCTTGTTTGGATTTTGTCTTGCTAAGAATTTGCAATTATATAGAAATCACCAATGACCGGCTTTTTATACTAGAACAAATTTAAATTTGAGATGTAAATCCTGGAAAAGTTTTTCCTAAGCTGTGATTGATGAAACTTGGTGTTTGAGGTAAAAGCTCCCAGGATTTTATTTTGAGTTGTCTTATGGATCATAATCCATCGATAATCAATAATTCACCATCTGAGAGAAATGCCACAAGCTACTCAGGGAATGTGATACTGGTGGGAAGTTAGCATTGGGAAAAGCTGAGAGGACAATTTTAGCTTCAGTCTAAGATGGGATCCTCCAGCTCAGTTTCCCCATTATGTTCCTGTGAAAAGGAATGTTACCCATCTGGCTATTCCTGAGTCTATGAGGTGGATTTGATAATTGCATGGTTGGAAAACTGAGTTTTCCAAACAGAGCTAAGTATGTTTTATCCTGTCATTTGGACCCTGCAGTCTTTTCTGTCAGATTTGTCTTCCAGACTATGGGCCATTCACCTACAGTTGATAGCAAACAGCAAGTACCAGCCAATGTCCCATTATTCCCTTGATGCAGCCTACTCTGGGTTCCAGTCAACCTCTTTGGGACCCCCTTGAGGCAGGGACAACATTACGCCCCTTGCCAGCAGGAAGCAGATTCAGAAGCTGAGACCTTCACCCTTTATCCCAAAACAATTTGGGTTCTTTGTATCAGTTCCATTTGTTTGAGGGGTGAGTGATGGGGTTGGGATCTGGGAAAACCCTGGACTTTCCCACATGGAAAAGATATTATTATAGGCAGTCAAAATAAAATAATTCAATTATCAAGAAGCCATGGGAAGGATCCCAGAAGACTTATACCTTCCATTGTAAAGGATAAGAGATCTTGGAATGTGATCATTAACAAAGTCTTGAAACCAAGAATAAACCATCTGGTACATTTAAATATAATCCTGCAAGGGAGAAAAAATGAGTCTTAATGAAAGAGAGAATCTCCAAGCATTCCTAATGAAAGATGAGAACTGAGTGGCTGTTTTGAAATAAAAATGCAGGAGCCAAGGAAACAAAATAACAAGCACACATTTTTGTTTTAATTGGAAAGGAATTTGTGGGAATAAAGCATTTACATACTAATGAGGAATAAAAAACAAATTCCATTCAGAATCCTTATATCTTTAAGGATAATAGATAAAGGCAAATATGATAGAGGACCTGTGGATGGTTTTGTTCTCCTTTGACAATCTCAAGATAACAAAAATAGGAGGAACAGGGGACTAGATTGTGGAAGAAAGAAGAAGGATGGGAGGATAAATCACTATCACATAATAGAGGTGTGTAACATGATGAATTTTCACTCATGAAGAAAGAGATAGGGGAAATATTAAACTCAAAAGGGAAATAGAAGAGGGGCAAGACAAGGAGAGAGAGGATCTAAAGGAGAACAGGGTAGGTAATGTAATAATCACAGGGCAAACACAATGAAAGTCAGAGAAAGGAATATGAAATTGAAATTTTAAAAAAAGGAACAAAGAATAGAAATCCTTTAGGCTGGGGAAGGGCAAGGGGAACAGAGTAGTTCTAATGAAGTAGAAATTTATAAATTCTAATTTTACATGAGCTGCTTGCAATAATGGAAAAGAAGATGACCTTCCATTCTCTTTTAATGACATAAAAATTATCTGGATAACTCGACCAGGAAGGGGCAACACAGAGAAACAAAACCATAGAGCACGTCACTAGCAGCGCTATATGTGTATCTCTGTGTGTGTACATATATGTATATGTATATATATATATATATATATATATATATATATATATATGTATACACACACACACACACACATATATATATATATAACAAATAGGCTATGAAAACATATTATGCGAATTAAACAGTATAACTAGATTAAATTTATACTAGGAATGCAGGATTATTTCAAAATAAGAAATATTATAAATATAATTTAAAAAATAAATCATAAATACTATATGATTATATCAATAGATACTGAAAAGCCTTTTGAAAATATTCAACACTCATTTCCATTAAAACTCCATATGGTAACTAATGGAATGTTCCTTAACATAGTAAATAGAAACTTAGAGACTTTTCCAAAAAAAAAAATCAGGTATACAGCAAGGATGTCCATCATCACTACTATTATTTAACCTAGTCTTAGAAATGCTGACTATAACTATAAGACAAAAAAGAAATTGAGGGAATAAACTTAAAAAAAGAGGAAAGAAGTATATCACTTTTACTTAAAATTTACTTAAATAATTCTAAAGAAGTGATCAAATAATTAATTGAAAAATAGTGCATTTGTCAAAGTTGTAGAATATAAAATAAATCCTTACAAATCATCAACATTCCTTTATGTTTAAAAAAAGTAGGAAGAGCTAGGAAGAAAGAAATTACTACAGAATTACTACAATTACTAGAGCATTACAATTACTAAAATTATTACAGAAGCTGTAACATATTTTGGGAATCTATCAAGGTATACCCAGAGAATATATGAATAAAATAAGATCTAAATAATTGGAGAAATATTGATTGTTCAGAGGTAGTTCATGCCAATATCATGAAAATTAAAATATTGCCTAAATTAATTTATTCTTTTAGTGTTGTATTCATCAAATAATGAAAATAAGATCATTAGATGTGAATATAAAAGAATACAACCCAATATCAATCTGGATAATCCCTATGTCCTCAGATCTAATCTTTAAAATTCTTTAGACTCGTCTTTGGACTTTGTGAACTTCTCTAAGATAAGGAATGCATAGCTGTCTCATGGCTCTGGGAACATATGTTCCTTTTAATTCCAGAATACTTCCAATATATTTTTGGATGTACCCATCAAAGCATTTCAAATTGAACTCATTTATATGACCCACTGCACAATCCCAGGCTCACTGAGGCAACTAGAGAGAACATTTGCAAGTGAATTTTGAGGGTATTTTTCCAAATTCCTCACTAAGTACATTGGAATTGAAACCAGGTTTAGTAGCACAGTGTTTAATAAGGCCAATGCAGCTACTAGGATAGAGACTCTAGAACTGACAAAAACTGAAGGGTGAAGTGGAATGTAGTTTTATAGAAATTAGACTTAGTTCAAAACTTCCCACTAATATACCAAGATAACTTCCAAATTGATTCATGATGTCATGACATGTATAATAAAACATAATATTATAAACAAAATAGAGGGCCAATGGAGGGGGGGAGGGGAAGGGGGAGGATGAGGACATCTTTTCATGTGTAGATAGGAGCAAAGTCCATGACCAAAGGAGAGGGAGGTTCACAGTTGATAAAATGGATAATTTTGATTATATAAAATTAAAACATGTTTGTACAATCAAAACTAGTGCCATTAAAATTAGAAATGAAATAGTCAACTGGAGAAATTATTTGTAGCAAGTGTTTCTGAGAAAGGTTTTATATTCAAGATGGTTAAAGTACCTATAAAAATTTATTCATAGTCCCTAAAAAAGGGAGGCAAACTTTATAGAAAGGCAGTTTTAAAATAAATCCAAGCTATTAATAAGCATGCAGGAAAAAAGTTCTCTAAATCACTAATAATCAGAAAAATGCAAATTAAAATAACTTGAGGATCCACCTGATACCCATCAAATTGGTAAAGACGACAAAAAGAGAAAGTAACAGTTTTTGGAGGGGATGTGGGAGGATAGGCACATGAATATATTTTTTTGGAGGGCTATGAAATGATCCAGACATTTTGTAAATTAATTTGGAAATGTGCCCCAAGAGTTATTATATGTGGTTTGACTCAGTAATGCTGATGGGGTATGGACCCAAGCCAAGAACTTTGCCCCTAACCCCAAAAAGTATTTAGGTCCCATTTGTCTACAATCCCCAGGAAACCTTTAAACTTTCTTTGAAGTCACTTAATTGGTCTCAAGTGGTTGCCTGAGGCTATAATCCACTCAACTGGCTTTTCCTTATCTTTTATTCTTATTCCTATCAACTGACCTTATCATCTAGGCCAAATTTTCCTTTGATATCCTAATGAAGCCTAGTATATTTCCTGGATCTTATGAAGACCCCATTCAACCTCTTCCTTATCTACCTTCCAGTTCAGTTACTCTAACCAAGCCTATCCCTCCCGTGTCTATTCCCAGATGACCCCATTTAACCTCCCAGAAAGTCCCATTTGGATTCTCCCTAAACTCCTCCCCCAGTCACTCCAGCTTTAGGATCCTCTTCCCAGCCCCTCTTCTGGTCACCCCAAATTGCTTGGCTGTATATAATATCCATCCTGGCCCTCATTTAATTGCTGAGACTTCCTCATGTTCACTCATCCTTACAAGTGTCTCTAATGTCCATATTCCTTAAGACTTTGGCCTATATAGTTCACCTGTAATAAATCTTGTCTTTGGCTAAAAGAAGACTTGGGGCAAATTCATTCAGGCAGCACCGACGTGTCATGATGTTGAGGTTCTAACACCCCTAGCATCTATACCTCAACAATACCATTGATAAGTATATTAATAGGTATATAACCCAAAGAGATAAAAAAAAAGAAGGGAAGGACCTATATTACAAAATATCTATAATAATATTTTTAGTAAAAAAGAAACTGAAAACTAAGTGTTTGCCCATATATGAGGGAGTGGTTAAACAAATTATAGTATATTAATTTAATAGAATATTATTTCACCATAACAAGGTTTCTGTGAAAACTGAGAGAACTGTATGACTTCATGCAAATTTAAATGAACAGAACCAGCAAAACAATTTATAGAATGATAAAAAACATTACAAAGAAAGAAAAAAATTGAAAAGCATGAGAACATCTATACAATTAGAAACCAGTATTCTAAAGAAGGGATGATAAAACACCTCCTGACAAAAGAGTTGATAGACTGAAGAGGAAAAACAAGACATGCATTTTTAAAAGATGATTGGTGTGGGCATTTGCTTTACTTAACTATGCATATTTGTTATAAAGGCTTTATCATTCTTCTTTATTTTCTTTCCTTATGTTTTTTTTTTCCTTTTTTGGGGGGAGGGAGGAATAAATGGGAAGAGGGAGTGGAGTGGGAGAGGAAATGAATGGAAGTAAGAGGAAATAAATATTTGTAGATTGAAAGAAAAAATCCATTTTAAAGAACACCACCAGGGTCTAAGTTCTGACTCTGCCTTTTAATTAGCTTTGTGAATCTTGTCAATCTACCTCTATAAGTTTCTGCTTTCTCATCTGTAAGTCAAGTATGTTCTAAAGCCAGTTCTTATCAGCTTGAGAAAGTCCATTGTTAAATTTTCAATGTGAACATTTACAGGTCAGAAATTTCAAGTTGCTAAGATAAGGATTTGATGTATTGTTTCACTGATTGTCAGACCTAAGCAGGTATTAAGAAGATGAATTAAATTTAAAAATGTATGGGAATACATTTTTTTCCCTTGGAGAACCTGTTGTTAAATATTTATTAGCACTATCCTGTATTGTTCTTTAAAAATTATTTGAATTAAATAGTAAAAAGTATTCAATCTCAGGGAATGAAGCCATTGCTAAATAGAGATCTGGTGACTCTAGGATGCTGCTGCTGCTGCTGCTGATGATGATAAAAATAACTAGTATTTATATAGCACTTTAAGGTTTGTGAAACATTTGAGCCTCATGACATCCCTGAATGGCAGCCTAGTGGCACAGTAGATGGAGTGCTGGACTTGGAGTCAAGAAGACCTGAGTTCCAATCTGGCTTCAGACACTAGCTGCATGACCCTGGACAAGTCACTTAACTCTGCTTACTACAGTTTCTTCATCTGTAAAATGAGCTGGAGAAGGAAATGGCAAACTACTCCAGTATCTTGGCCAAGAAAACTCCAAATGAGGTCACAAAGAGTCAGACACAACTGAACCAACTTGATAACAACAAAAAAATCCCTGATGATAAGGATACTTACAGTTAAAATGACTATCTTACATTAATATTGTAAGGAAAGTTCTTTATAAATTTTACAGTGCTATGTCAATATGATTTTTTTTAGACAGGCGAGGTGGAACTGTTATTGATATAACTGATTGCCAATGAGTAAATACCTACCATAATTGTACCTCCTCCTCATCATAGACTACTGAAGAGCTCTTGGGAGCCCAAGAGCTTATGAATTGCCCAAAACCAAACAGCTACTATATGTTGAAACTGGAACTTGGCTCCAACTCTTCTTGACTCTGAAGCCAGCTCTCTATCTTTAAGGAAATTTGTTCAGGGCATTCTCTACCTCCTCATCTCCTGGATTCCCTAGCTTCTTTCAAGTCCTAGCTGAGATACTGCCTTCTACAAGAAGCCTTTCCACACACCCTTAATGCTAATGCTGTTCCTTCATTGTTTATCTCCAACTAATCCTGTATGCATCTTATTTGTATATTGTCTTCCCTGATTGACTGTGAGCTACTTGAGGGTAGGGATTGCCTTTTGACTTTATACATCCAGTGCTTAGTATAATTATAGCCAGGCATACAGGAAGAGCTTAATAAATGCTTATTAACTGACTGCAAGGAACAGAGTACTAGATGTGGAGCCAGTGAGACCTAGGTTTAAATCCTGCCTCAGACACTTAACTGTATGATCTTGGACAAGTCATGATTTCTTTCAGTCTCAGTTATCTCACCTTTAAAATGGAGCTCATAATAATAGCACTTATATCACTGGGTTATTCTGAAGATCAAATGAGATATCATATTTAGATCACTGTATAAATGTTAGCTATGATTATCATGAAGGTATGCTTCCTCTCAATTACAAATGATTATTATTACTATCAGTCTCCTTCCCTCATTCAGACCTAGGATAAGCAAGAAAATACAAACCTAGAAAATAAGCTATTACACTCATTATAAAGTATACAAAGATGAGTCCAGCTGTCAGATAATGGCACTCCGGGAGATAGGAACCCACGAGGAAAGATTTGGAGGATGGAGTGAACAGGAGATGTTCATGGCACCATGAGAGGAAAAGCTTAATGTGTGTGTGTTGGGGTGGGTGTGGCAGGGCAGGGGAGAGATACACCTAGGAAGGATCACAGGATTACAGATCTATAGCTAAAGTATTCAACATGGTCAGGGTGGGTGGGGGTGGGGGCTGGGGGTGCAGATCATGGAGGATCTTGAAAGACAGATGGCAGACTGTATACTGTCATTTAAGAAACATGGCACTTTTACTTGAAGACCCTAAGGCCTTAGTAGAAAGCTCTAGCATTTCATCTTTTTCTCCAGGCCAGGAGACCACTGAGTAGCTATGAGGTTTTCCTGGCCAGGCTGTGCTTAACCTCTTTTGTCTGGCATTCCCATGAGAGCTTCCTCTCAAAGGGCAAGGCCAGGCAGCAATCCTCATTTTTAATCAGGTTGGACATGCTGTGAGAAGAGCTTTCCCTGTGGTATTTCTCTGTTTCTTCATCTGACCTCAGGTTACACCCTAACTCTGAGTGAAGAGAAGCAAGGTTTCTGCAGGGGCAAGAAAAAAGAGGTCAATGGAATATCTTCAAGTATTTCTGAAGGTGTGTGGCTTGGGCAAATCCCTTATTCTGTTGCTTATTCGATCTGAACCAGCTTTCCTGTATGAATAGATAGCCTGAAGCCAGCCACTGAGATTTGCTTTTAAGAAACTTGATTTCTGAGAGAGCAGAGAAGTCCAGTACATAGGAGGGTGTCTAGGCTGCCCACCCAATCAGATAATTCTCCCTGACCACAGTACTTTCCAGGCTGCCTGGTAGACACATCTGAGGGAACTAGATCCATTCACAATGAAACATGAATTTTACTAATTAGTATATTTTTTTTACTTCTTATGATCTCTAGTCTTAATTATTCTTTGATGGTTTTAATTAAGTCTTTTCTAACAAATGGACTGAAGACTGTAAGTGTAGAGATCATAGTTCAAAGAATGGAATCATAACAGTATTAGATCTGGAAGAGAGAATTTTGAGATTTCTTCTCTTTTAACAGAGAAGGAAAAAGTAAAGCATCAGAGAAGTGGCTTACCTAAGTTCACACAGCTAATTGGAGCTATACATGTATTCAAACAATAGCCCCATCTTTAATCTCATGTTTTCAAGAAGGTTCAATTCAACTGGATCCAGTCCAGTGGAATTAGCACTACATTACCTTTGACAATTGGATAAAACATTTAGAGCTAAAAGAGACCTTAGAGACAACTGAGTCTAACCCTCTTCTTTTACAAATGGAGAAAGTGAGGCTGAGACAAGAGTCACATAGCTAGTATATATCTGAGGCAGTGTTTGAACCTAGGTCTTCTAACTCTAAGCCTATCATTCTTCATACTAGACTATTTACACAGCTCCTCATTCAACACAAAAGTAGCTTTTTGCCTGAATTAATTACCATGTAGAAACGATGAGGTATGATGAGCAAAATATTAAACCTCAGATATATGCGTTACTCCCTATGTAAGCTGGTTAGGGGTTGGCTCTCCTTTTAGGTAATTTTGATTTCTCCATAATGGCTTTAATTCATTTATTTAATAAACATTTACTAAGAGTCTACTAGGTGCCAGTCATTGTGCTAAGTACAGTGGAGACAAAAAAAGGCGAAAGTCCATCCCTTTTCTCCAAAAGCTAACAATATAGTGGGGGTGACAACATGCAAACAAATCTATACAAAGCAAGACATATATAAGATAAATAGGAAATTATTAAAGAAGGGAAAGCTCTTGAATTAAGAGAGGTTAAGGAAGGCTTCCTGTAGAAAGTAGGCTGTTAGGCAAGACTTAAAAGAAACCAAGGAGGTCAGCAGCAGACGTGGACAAAGGAGTGTTCTAGGTATGGGAGATAGTCAGAGAAGATGGCTGAAGCCAAGAGAAGGATTTTCTTTAACACTCTAAATTTTCTCAGAAGAGGATAAAGGACATGTTTGAATGTGGAAGGGAGTCCTTTAACCTCTTGACTTTTCTAAGCCAAACAAACAGTTAGGTTTTAATCCCTCCTACAATTCATATCCTGGCAGAGATGAAAATATCAACTTTTCTAATCAGAGACTCACCTGAAAGGGTCTTTGGTAAGATTTATTCCAAAGCTCCATAAGCCTAACAGAGGCCTAGTTTGTTCTGAGCTTTAGACAATAGTCAATAAATATTTATTAAGCACCTGTTATGTGTCAAGCATTGTGCCAAGTTCTGGGTATACAAAGAAAAGTAAGATATGATAGTCTCTGCCCTCAAGCAGATTCCATGAGGAAAAAAAAACACATAAAAAGAAGTTAGGGGCGGGGGAGTACCTCATGTGGTAGCAGGGACATGATGGAGTCCTGTAGCCAGGAAATGAAAGGATCTGAAGGGATGTGAGTTTCAGAGTTGACTTCATCTTGCAGAATGATGAATTTCTGAAGATCATGAAATCCAGGTCAACTGCATAGGAAATGATGCTGTAAATTCCCTGCTTGCCTTCCTTAAGTGGTTGAGGATTTTAGGGAGAGAATGTGGTTTCTGACCCCTTCCCTTGGAAGATACCATCCACTTTGTCCCATTAGCTGGTTATACTTTGGAAGGAGAATGGGTATATTTGCATCAAATTTGGCCTTCTCATCTTATTATTCTTTGGTAGAAATTTTTTTTTCAGAACTTCAATGAGGACTGAGGAATCAAAGGAAAGCACAGCTGAGTATAGCTGTAGTAAAAGGCAGCTTGGAGTAGTGGCTAAAATGCTGGACTTTGAATAAGGAAGATTATAATGTGAATCCTGCCTTAGATACTAACTGTGTGACCATGGGCAAGTCACTTAACCTCATTTAAATTCAACTTCCTCATCCTTGAAATGGGGATAATAAGAGCACTTAATAATACCCTGAGAAATAGTTGTAAGGATCAAATGAGGTAACATATGTAAAACTGTTTGCTAAATGTAAAGCAATATTTCAACCTTAACTATCATTATTATTGTTGTTGAGTGGCATTTTCTCTTATCTGATGTGAAACTGATCTCCTACCAGGGGACAAAAAGAATAAAATGCTATAATGAAATTTTGACTGTGACATCCCAGTTCATCTAGGAGGTCTAGGCAATTAGAAGGTCATTTATATGGTTAACCATATTGCCACAGCCTGCCCATGCTGTTTCTCTCCCAAGCAGCAGCAGGAGAAGAAATCCAAATAAGCATGTGTTTTCTTAAATTTAAAAAAAAAAGAAGAAATAAAAGGAAAAGCTGTAGATCATTTATATACCCCTTAGTGGTGTACTAGGCAATGTGGAATATCTTTCATCTAAATGAAAAATTGGAAACATAACTTTAATGCCTAGATACTATCGTGGTAATCAAGATATTAATATCCAGACTGATAGAGAAAATAAAGTAAAAATGAATTCTCTCCTTTTAGTTAATAGCTAAAGTAGGGATTTTTCTTGGGGCAGAAAGTGAAGCATCTATAAAGTCAGTTTTCTTTAGCTAGATTATGAGATCACTTTGGCCACACACACTCTGTTTTCTGGTACCCTCACCACATGTCTCACAGGGTCAACACACAGTAGGTACTTGATAAATAATGATTAACTCATCAGTAACCTGTTTGCCTCTGTGTTAAAAGCTCAATCCCAAAGAATTCTAGAATGTTTTCTTTGAGAAAGGTCGTCTGAGAGAGGTGAGTTTAATTTGCCAGATAGGTTAGGGTCATTCAACTTGGCCCCCCAGAGGAAGGGCAATGTTTCAGAGACAAATTCCATTAATAACATAACAGAAAACTCGAGGGGGGCGGAGCAAAGATGGTGGAGTAAAAGCAATAACTTTCTTGAGCTCTCCTCCAAACCCCTCCAAATACCTGTAAAAAATGTCTCTAAACAAATTTTAAAGGAGCAGAACCCGCAAAAAGACAGAGTGAAACAAATTTACAGCCCAAGATAACCTGGATGGTTGACCATAAAGGTATATCTCGCTGGACTGGAAGAGTAGCCCAGCTCATCATGGGCACTCAGGCCTCAGCAAATCTGGAGGAGGCCTCAGAGGACTGAATCACATGCAGCTGTGGCAGTTTCCAGACTTTTCAACTCATGAACACCAAAGACAACTTAGAAGGTCAGTAGGTAAAGTCTGTTTCTGTGGTAGTGAGAGAGAAATGTGGTGGGGTTCCAGCCCCAGTCCCTGAGCACAGCCCCTGCCTCCAGAGCTTCCGGCCCACAGACTGAGGGGGAATCAAGAGGCTGATCAGAGGAGGACTGCAAGGTTCTCTCTGCTGGTTCTTCGATCTGGGTCACAGTTCTGGGTGGTGGTCCTAGGGCAAGGAGGTGTGTGCTGGCTTGGTGAAGTGAAAATCCTCCTCACAGTTCCAAGACAGAAAAGAGTACTTGTGGTCACTCATAGACCACAGCACAGGCCAGGAAAGGAGTAAACACCTCCCCCCTTTGACCATAGCACTTTGGAAGAACTGAAAAATTTCAGATCCCTAGAAGTATCTCTGAAAACAGCTGCACAAAACCCCCGAAGCTTAGGACAGTACATTGTCCACACTGGAAGCAGACTCTTTCCCTAACAAAGAGTTTATATCTCAAGTAATTGGCTGGGATCATGAGCAAGCAGCAAAACAAAAGAATCAGACTATACAATCTTTCTTTGGTAACAAAGAAGATCAAAACACACAACCAGAAGACAGCACAGTCAAAGCTCCTACATCCAAAGCCTCCAAGAAAAATATGAATTGGTCCCAGGCCATGGAAGAGCTCAAAAGGGAGTTTGAGAAGGAAGTAAGAGAAGTAGAGAAAAAACTGAGAGTGATGCAAGAAAATCATGAAAAAAACAAGTCAACAGCTTGCTAAAGGAGACCCCAAAAATAGTGAAGAAAATAACACCTTAAAAAATAGCTTAAGCCAAATGGCAAAAGAGGTCCAAAAAGCCAATGAGGAGAAGAATGCCTTGAAAAGCAAAATTGGTCAAATGGAAAACGAAATCCAAAAGCTGACTGAAGAAAATACTTCTGGGGCAGCTAGGTGGCACTGTGGATAGAGCACCGGCCCTGAAGTCAGGAGGACCTGAGTTCAAATCCAAACTCCAAACAAACACTTGACACTTATTTAGCTATGTAACCCTGGGCAAGTCACTTAACCCTAATGGCATAAAAAAAAATACTTCCTTAAAATTAGAATGGAGCAATTGGAAGCTAGTGACTTCATGAGAAGTGAAGACACTGTAAAACAAATATAAAAGAATGAAAAAAAAAACAATGTGAAATATCTCATTGTTAAAACAACTGACCTGGAAAATAGATCCAGGAAAGAAAACTTAAAAAATCATTAGACTATCTGAAAGCCATGATTGAAAAAAGAGCCTAGACATCATCTTTCAAGAAATTGTTAAAGGAAAACTGCCCTTATATTTTAGAACCAGAGGGCAAAATAGAAATGGAAAGAACCCACCAATCACCTCCTGAAAGAGATCCCCAAAGAAAAACTCCTTGGAATATTGTAGCCAAATTCCAGAGTTCCCAGTTCAAGAAAGAAAATATTGCAAGCAGCCAGAAAGAAACAATTCAAGTATTGTGGAAACACAATCAGGATAACACAAGATTCAGCAGCTTCTACATTAAGAGACCACAGGGCTTGGAATATAATATTCCTGAGGGCAAAAGAGATCACCAAGAATCACCTACCCAGCAAAACTGAGCATAATCTGTCAGGGGGAAAATGGACATTAAGTGAAACAGAGGACTTTCAAGTATTCTTAATGAAAAGACCAGAGCTGAATAGAAAATTTGACTTTCAGATAGGAGACTCAAGAGAAACATGAAGAGGTAAATAGGAACAGAAATCATAAGAGACTTATTAAGGTTGAACAGTTTACATTCTGCATGGAAAGATAATATTTGTAACTCTTGAGTTCTTTGTCAGTATCAGAGTAGTTGGAGGGGAAAAACATATATATATGTATGTATTTATAGATAGATATAGATACACCGATAGATAGATAGATAGATAGATAGATAGATAGATAGATAGATGGCATCTCCAGAATAAGATTAAGGGTGAGAGAGGATTATATGGAGAGAAGGAGTAAAACAGAAGTGGAATGGGATAAATTATCTCACAAAACAGACAAGAAAAGGCTTTTACAGTGGAGGAGAAACAGGGGAAGGTGAGAGGGAATGAGTGAATCTTATTCTCATCATATTTGGCTTAAGAAGACAATTGGGTATGGAAATCTATCTTATCCTACAGAAAAATAAGAGGGGGGGGAAGGGGACAAAAGAGCAGGAGGATGATAGAGGGGAGGGCAGATTGGGGGAGGTGGTAATCAGAAGCAAGCACTTCTAAGGAGGGACAGGATCCAAAGAGAGAATAGAATAAATGGGAGGCAGGATAGGATTAAGGTAAATATACTTAGCTTTTCACAACATGACTACTGTGGAAGTGTTTTGCATGACTAAACATGTTTAACCTCTATTGAGTTGCTTGCCTTCTCAATGAGGGTGTGTGGGGAGGGAGGAAAGGAGAAAATTTGTAATGCAAAGTTTTAAAAACAAGTGTTAAAAAAAGTTTTCACATGCAACTGGAAAATAAGATGTATAGGAAATGGGGTATAGAAATCTATCCTGCCCTACAGGAAAATTGAAGGGGAAGGGGTTAAGAGAAGCGGGGGAGAGATAGAAGGGAAGGCAGATTAGGAGAAGGGGTATTCAGAATGCATGCCATCTTGGGGTGAGGGAAGGGGCGAGATGGGGAGAAAAATTGGAACTCAAAATCTTGTGGAAGTGAATGTTGAAAACTAAAAATAAATACATTAAAAAAAAACATAAGGAAAAACCTATCAGAGCAGGCCAAAAGTGGAATAGGCCACCGTGGGAGGTCATATGTTCTCCTTTACTAGAAGTCTGCAAGTGGTGGCTAGATGAAGGCTTGTTGCCAATGACATAGGTGACAATTTTGCTCAGGTATGAGTCAAACTAGTTGGTCTCTATGGACTCTTTCATGTCAGAGATTCTCTAAACAACAGATTCTATTAAAGAACACCAAACATTAAAGATGATATAATTTGCATGAGAGAATGCTAAAAGTTCCACCATGGCAAATAATACTTTTCTACATATGGAGAAAAAGAAATTACTTCTGACCCACCATCAAAAACATAAAATCTCTGAATTACATTTTCTAAAGTGGGGATAGATTATATTGGGCAATCTATATGCTCTAACTCAGTTTCCTACATACTTGTGAATACTGGTACTGGTGTGGAAAGTGAGTGTGGGAAGAAGTCCTTGCACAGTAAAAGTGGGTAACAAGGAATTATACCAGAGAAGTATAAGACAGAACCCTGCCTACCAGAAGCTGACAAGCAAAAGGTAGAGCAAAGACAGATTCAAAAAAAACCCTACCTGCTTGAACATTATATACACATGTAGATAAACCTAGAGCACTATCAGTAATGGGTCAGCTAAGTGGCTCAATGAATAGATGCCTGGGCTTGGAGTCAGGAAGATCTTAATTAAAATCCAGCCTCAGATACTTACTAGCTGTGTAACCATGGGCAAATCACCTAACTTCTGCTTGCCTTAATCCAATGGAGAAGGAAATGGCAAACAACTCCAGTATCTTTGCCAAGAAAAGCCCATGGACAGCATTGGTGTGCTATGGTTCATGGGGTCATAAAGAATTGAACACAACTAAATGATTGAATAACAACAAATCATCAATAGTATAAGAACTATTTAGGGCTCTCACAAAAAGCAAAATCTTCAGAGTCATCTAAGCAAAGGAAGTGGAGAAAATGAATAGATAACAAAAAAGGGAAGTTTCTTATAGGGGATTTTTGTGGGAGGAAAAAGTTAGAAAGGTTCGTCAATTCACCACTCACTGATTGGAAACCACTACAAGGGACTGGAGAGTAGGTACAGTAAGTTGTTGCTCAGATAGGTGCATGTGAGTAGGGCTGATCACGCCACCTTAAGGCTTAATTCCATTGTTACCTCCCATGTCCAGCTTTCTCTGATCCCACTTCTTATTAGTGGGCTCCTCCTACTCAAATTATCTCACTGTTATTTATCTCTTTACATAATATATCCTCTGTAGAATGTAAACTCTTTGAGAATTTATTTTCATCTGTTTTTGGGTTTTGGATCCCTAGTGTATGACGCAGAACTTTGTATATAATAGGCTTAATTCTTAATTTAGGCTTCCAATAAAATTTTGGACACTTTGTGCACTATTGCTATGTAGAGAAAAGCTGTGACTACAGATTAGTGAATAGAATGCTGAGATAGTTCTGTGTAACTGGTTGGTACCAGAGCTTCTTGGGAGAGAGTCACATGTAGTTCCAGAGGCTTTTGGAGAGAGACATGCACACAGACAGAGGACACTCTGGGGAGGAAAGAAAGATATGACAAGCTTCAGACACACAGGAGAAGCCAGCTTCTCATCATATCCTTAACTGCCAGCTTGAGTCTCTAGAGACTTTGGAGACTTTCCCTTGGGTGAAATTGGGCCTTCTCTCTTGTTTTAAGCTGGGGTCTAATTTCACTGCCAGATAAAGAACTCATTCATGCTTATATAGTATTTGGTAAATTCTAATCAGTATGTCCTCTCTAATTTCTGTCTGCACTGTAGCTTGGATAAATGAGTTTATCCACTACTATTTGGGATGGTCTTTTATAATAACCATTATTTAATAGGGAGGAACTAAACTGGTGAGTTAAGGTCAACTCTCCTCCTTAAAAGCAAGTGGGGAAATAAATTTCTCTCTGAATCACTAAATATAAGACCTTAGACCGGAAAGACTGGGAGGTGGGGCAGGAAGAGAGATATGATTCTAGCTTAATAACTCTTTCAGAGACTAAAGAAAAGACCATCATCCTTGAGTCACTGATATATCTTGCTTTCCCCTCTGCTCCATCTAGCTTGTGTTCAGAATAGAGAGACCCTCTGAGTCCCCTTCTCTCAAGAGAGGTTAGTTGAATTCCAGATATATATTTGTGTGTGTGTGTGTGTGTGTGTGTGTGTGTGTGTGTGTGAATGTAGCCATATTTAAACATTTAGAAAAATAATGTGGAAATGTATTTCATAGGTGCACATATATATCTCATGCATTCTTATTGGATTTAGCTGAATTCCTCCTCCTTGTCATTCTAGCATTATGTCTTCCTTCTCAAGAATCATGAAGGCTTTTGAAAAATCTCTTTATGGGAGCAAATGAATTATACTACAAAATATACACATAAAATAGCAAGATATATCCCTCTCTTCCAATAATTGTCTAGAAACACCCCTTACTACAAAGATTTCACCTTTTAAGGATGTTATATTTTAAGATTTTCTTAGCTGATATTCCTCAACATAATATTAGTTGTCATGTATAGCTGAATTAATTGGAATTGACAGAAGATAAATAATGATTAATAATACCAGGAACAGTAGTGGTGATCATATTGGTAGTGGTGGTCATAGTAGTAGTAGTAGTAGTAGTAGTAGTAGTAGTAGTAGTAGTAGTAGTAGCAGTAGTGGTAGTGCTAGCGATGGTGGTGGTGAAGAAGGAAAAGGAGGAATAGTAGGAAAAAGGGGGGGTTCAAACTATTTAGCCTTGAAAGGAAGCACAGTTTGGGTGAAATGAAACAGTGGATTTGAAGTAAATAGAAACCCGTTTGTACTCAATTCTGGTTTGGACACTTACTACCTGATCTTGGACAAATCATTTTATCTCACCAAGTCTCAATGTTTCCATCTGTAAAATGGTTATATTAATATTTGCATTACCTACCTTGCTAGGTAGTTTTGAAACTTGAGTATAGAAATTTGGCATTTTTTGACTTTACACTATTATTACCTTCTAATCACACTAGAATCATTTGACTTTGGCTTAATATCCATACTACAAAATCTAAGTAGATTAGCAATGCCTGTTGTCCAAACCGATCTGCAGTTGGTTGGCTAACTGATAACTTTATTTTACAGTTTGTACACTTTGGATGGACTTGGAGCAATGATAGTGAGCTAAGCCCGAATTCAATAGCAATAGGAGAATGAACTTGTTTGCCTTTAGTAACATGTGTCTTAATGACTCCAATCTTCTTCCTGGAAAACAAAGTATTTGTAAATTAAAAAGAAAAAAAAATATCCTGCCAGTAATGCTTCTTTGGTCGAAGTCAGGAAATACCAAACTCTTCTTAGAGTTCACATTGATTGTCATCCAAAAAGCAATGCAGAAATACATGGTGGGTACAAATAGGCCATAACATATGCTATCTAGAAGTTGTGCAAGGGCAATTTTTGAAAGGTTATAGATAAGAGTCAAGTGAAATTTGAAGGGAAGTTCACGTAGTCATGAGGCAAAAGCAACAGGGAACTGGTGGAGAGAAGAATGGCTCCATTGTCATCCATTCGATATCAAGAAAACTAGAATAAGATCAACATTATGCTGGTTGGAACTTCTCTGAAGGATTCCAGGATGCAGTAAGTACAGACAAGATAAGATACATTTTGATTACCATCACTGGAAGGAGAACCATGTTGATATTACAGATCTTTTGAAGTATGAAATCACTCATTGAAATATCCAGATACTTAAATGTATGTCATTGATTTGGATATACTCTCTCATTTTCCAGATCATTTGATACCTATTCATACCTACCAACACATAATAATGCACATATACATACATATATACATATATGTATATATATATATGTGTGTGTGTGTGTGTGACTATGCATATGTACCTTTATGTATGTACATAGAAATATGCATATATTCATGTGGATTTATATGTGTGTATGTGTGTAGTAGGTGTACATGCACATATTCTATAGTATTTAAGATAGACAGACAAAAGAGAACACTTCTGTCTGTATAAAGAGGTCAAATTAAAGCAATTTTTAGAGTATGTTGATATAAAGGCAGTGGGATACATTTTCCCGTGGTAAGAATCAAATTACATTCCATTGATATAATAATGATGATTGTTGTTAAATAGCTAACATACATAGATAGCAGTTTAAGATTTATAAGGTGCTTTACATATATATATGTATGTTATGTCAATATATGCACATATATTTGAGTACAGAAATATATGTGTGTGTATATATATATACATATATATATACATATATATATATATATATATATATATATATATATATATATATATACGCATACACTAATGTTAGTCGACAATCATTTATTAATGACCTACTATATACTAGAAATTGTGCTAAATGCTGAAGTTTCAAGGAAAGGCAAAAAAAAAAGTCCCTGACTTCAAAGAAACCAAAATCTAATGGAGGAGACTACCTTGAAACAACTATATTTGAACATGATATATACAAGATAAATTAAAAATAATTAACAGAGGGAAGAGTAATACTACTGGTGTTTAAGAAAGGATTCTTATAGAAGGTAGGATTTTAGTTGAGATACACATACATACATACATATATACGTATACACACACACATGTACACATAAAATCTCTTTTGTGCTTGAGATAATAGAGATACACATATGAATTCCATTTAAGAATTGGATTCAGGAGTCAACTAGATTCAAATCTTGTCTCCAGCATTTACTTGCTGTGTGACCACAGGTAGGTCATTTAACCCTTTCTTACCCTCAATTCCTTTATCTATATTAAAAAAATACAATGGAAAATAACACCTGTAATGATCTTTTTGGAGGGTATATATAATAATAAGAGAACTTCATTCTATTTCCTAATTTTTTCTTTACAACAGAAGGGGGTATAATTTATTACCTGTTTATCTACATTTCTGTCTGTGAAGAAATAGTCATTTTAGAGGGTAGTATTCTGTTCAAGAGTCCATCTTAGAAGCAACCAAGCTTGAAGAGATGAAGTGAAGCAATATGGTTAGAATTGTAATAGAAAAGAAGTTTCTATTACTGAATTTCAAAATTGTATAACTTATAAATTGACATAATAATTGCATCATTAAAAATCTTCCTCAGTGACATCCACAGTCATTTGAAAGATATCAGCTTAACTGTGCACACTGGAGAAAAGCAAGGGGGGAAGGACTGAAAATGATGAACATCTATTGTCCATATTATAACAAAATTTAATGCACACACACTAAGTTATTCCTTTAATATATGCTGCAAATGGACAATGACCTTTGCCCAAAAGTGGATTTTTGGTACAGCTCTAGGACTAATTAGCTATGGGAAATCATAGGCAAATGATATTACCTTTCTGGGACTTACTTTTTGTCAAGTGTATTATGAAGGCATTGGAGAACTTCTGCCTCTAACATCTGATAATTCTATAAACAATTCACACAATGCAAGCTCCTGGAAGGCAAGGCATTTTATTTTTTCATTTTTATCTTTATATCTGCAGCAACTAAAACAGCATTTATTTAGTACATAGTAAGTAAGCACATGTAAAGCAGAGAAATGAAATCAAACTCCACTTAAGGATGATGCCATTTGAAATCTTTTGTTGCTGATAATGTTTGTTGAAAAATCATACCCCTGACATCTCAGAGATACAGAGCCCTGTAGCTTCATGTTTCTACACTGCAATTCAGTACTTCTATAAACTCCTTAAGAAAAGAATTGATGAGTTGATAAATCAATTGCTCAGATATTTATTGAACCCTTCCTACAAACCCAGATTATGGTGTAATCTTTGCTTTCAAAAAGTATAGGCATGTTCATCTTGTCCAAACTTTTTGAAAAATAAACAAACACGTTTTCATATTCTGAAGTCATATTCTGAGAACACTCCAACAAAGGATGAATGAATACAAGATACTGAGACTGTGGACAAAGAAATATTGATGGTGTGATGTGTAGGATGGGAGCAGTTAAAAGATATGGCATGTTCTCTGAGTGATGAAAAAAATTAAGAAGTCATATGAGAATCAGAGAATTTTAGAACTGGAAAAGGTCTTATAAATCATGTAGTTTATTACCCTTATTTTTGAATGAAGAATCTGACTTACAAGGAGATTAAGTGACTGAGTCTAAATCACAGAGCTAGTTAAAGCTAAACTAGGACTAGAGTTCAAGTTGCCTACCTTCCAATCCTGTACTCTTTCTACTATAGGGAAACTAAGTTTAAAAATGTCCTGGGCTCTGTTAAGCTCACAGTATGTTTTTATTTGGGTTTTTTTGTATGCTTGTTTTGTTTTGTTTTGTTTGCCTGATCTGCCTCTTTTAGATATATCGCAACTCAAATGTCTAGTGAGAGTTGTACATACCTAGTTTATTGCACAGAATGGATAATGTGGACAAGTCAATGATACAGCAACAGCCTTATTACTAGTCTCTGATTTAGAGGGTTTTACATTCCAGGCAGCATGTTTTATTGAAATCTAACAGTAGATACAATACAATGCAACTGCGATCTTTGGATATGTTTGTGTTGATTTTGCAAGGAAACCCCCACGAAACAGTTGAGTGCACTCAGGCATTATGCCTTTAAGTTAAACTTTATTGAAACAGAATGAGGAAAACACAATGTGTTTTGCATTCTACAGAAGCCTGTGTTCAATAAGGACTGAGTTTTGATCGATTGATACAGTGTCATATTTGACTAAAGAGGTGGGGAAGTTGCTACTGTCGCTTTGTGCTGGATGGCAGCAGAACGCACTATTGATTTTATATGTTAGATGGGTTGTCAGTGTATAGTGCATTGTTGATTTTGACTTTTATAGCCAACATGTTTCCTTTAATTGGATCGTTTGTAAAAGAGAGGAGGGGACCTGTTCTCCTCTGACAGTGACTGATTACAATCATTTCATGTTTGTCAATATTTGATAAACCCACCGTTACCAAACAACATGGCTGCCCACGGCATCTTTATGCATTTGTGAGTTAAGGCTTCTTTTCTTCAAATTTGCCCCAGGATCACTAATAACTTGGGTAAACGATGTTATACAAATCTGTTCATTCATTCATTCTAATCACTTTGATTCATTCATTTATTCATTCATTCATTCATTCATTCCACCATCCAGACAACCAGTTATTCACTTATCTTTTGATATGTAAGACAAATCCTAGCTGGTATTGACACCTGTTCTATTTATAAGTAAATCTGTTAGCTCCACCTCTTTCTCCTTCACCCACTTCTCCTCCTTTCCCACTTTCATAGCTCTCTTGCAGCTTTGATAAGATTTAGTGTATTCCAATCAAGTGCAATGCACCTGTTTTCTCTTAAATTCCAGCTGTCACATCTTTAAGATTGGGGGTGGAGGAGGAGGAACAATATTCCTATAACCCTTCATTGTCCTTGACTAGCTCTGCTAACTCTGATTAAGATTATTGTTACAGCAATCCTAGTGTCCTGAATGGGGGAGGGGGGAATGTCGTGTATGAGTTTTCTTCCAGGGAAGGTGTAGGTCTCTGGAAAGAACATTTCCATGTGTACACCTAGCACCGTTATAAATGACTTTAAGGAAATGCACATTGGTATTTTAATTGTGTCTCTGATGCTTGCTTCACAGATGGTTGATAATTTCATCTTGATATACTGAACAGTTCTTTGTCTTCCTCTTGGAAGGAGAGAAGAATTTACTAGTCAGTTGCTATCTCTGTTCTTTCCTACTTAGAAAAGGGAAAAAAATGCATACATAAGTAAGCATGTGTGTATATGTATGTGTGTGTGTGTGTATATATATGCATATACATATATACATATACATATATTCATATAAATTGATTCAGGTTATCTATGCAAATATGACATCCTTGGCTTTAAAAGAAAATGACAGCTTCAAGATTTAGAGGTACTTACTGGAAATAGTACTAGACTAGTGGTAAGGAGATTTGTGTCCTATTCTTACCTCTACCACCAAGTACGTATATGATCTTGGACAAGTTACCTCCATTCACCTCAGATTTCTCACCTATAGGATGAAAGATTGGGTTCCCTTCTATGATTCTAGGCTATGGGCATTTCAGACTCAACCCCTCACATTATCTCCTTTAAAGTGATACCAAATAATTCTGGGATATAAACCTCTTACCAGGTGTGGGAGGGGAAGAGGCTTGGGAGAACTGATGGATTTGTACCTCAGGACAGATGTAACTGAACTGTCTGTTGTCATCATTCTTTTGTTGATGAATGATCATAACAGCACCCTCTTTTCTTTGCACCAAAAAAAAGAGTTATGTTTCTTTGAGAACTTTTCCTATCCATGACAAGAATGAGAATTCTGGAGGCTAGATACTTATATTTACATACGTCTCTGATAGCATCTATTCTAATGTATCATTCTGGGTGACTTCCCCTGAGATCTCATTCCCTAGGTTGGGAAATCCCTTCCAATGGTGTTGATCACAGAGGTTGGAAAGGATATGTATATTACATTTCATAAAAGATAAAATTACCATTGTGTAAATATTATATGTAGGTATATTGTTTTGTGTTTATTCTTAATTTGAAGATAATACAAAGGAAAATATTATTTCTAAGAAATGCTGAAAATATACTTAATATACAGTTATAGATAATTTTGCATATATCATAGCTAAAATATACTTTTGAGTTACAGGAAGTAACAGAGACAACTTTCTAAAGAAAATCTAAAGAAAGCAAGTCTAATAATTGAACAATCACATGATTAAAATGTAATAATGCATAAAAGGACTTCTACATTGATAAAACATGAAGCTGGAAGAGATAGGTTGGGATAACTTCCTCCTTTTACAAATGAATAAACTGAGGCTCATAGAGGTTAAATTATTTAACCAAGGTCACAAAACTAAAAAGACTTTCTATTTACATATTGTTATATTCATAACTTAATTGTTTTTTGAAAAGACTATGATTCTAGGAGACCCTGACTAAGGGGAAAAACTCTTGGGAGAGAATAAGAAACTCTCTCCCGCCTTCTGGAGCTGGTGGTGGTAGGTTTTTTTTCTTTCTTCCTTCTGCCTTTTAAGGGTCTCAAGTCATTTTTATTCATTTCAACAGCAGGTGTGAAATAGTAGGCTGTCATCTGCCTTTTTGTAGTGCTGCAGGCCAAAATTATAAATGGGTTGACATTAATGGCAAACCAAAATTTAGTGTTGTATTGGTAGTTGGTATTGAAAATGTTTTGATATGACAGATGAAATACCTGCCGCTGAAACCTTAGTTAGATTGTAGATGGCTACATCTGGCAGGAAATTTTTTTTAAAAAATGCCTTGCTGTTGGTATCCAGTTTTTATGGCACTTCTTCATCCATTATGCTCCATTCTTCTTTCTTTTTTTTCAAACTGGTTTCTCCTTCTCCTCTTTTCTCTTTACCTTTGTAATTTGCAGAAAGATTAAATGCTGATGAAAAGTATGGAACTGCAAGTACCTCCCCTCCCTCCACCTACCCCTGCCTACCCCCCACCCATTCTCTGTTGAAAGGGAGCACAGTAAGAGACATTCAGATATTCTATGTCTTAGCATTAATGTCTATGCCATCTGCAGGGGGAATGTGGACCCTAAAGCATCCCATACTACCATACTCTCAAGTCACCCTGTCTCCTGAACCCTCCCATGTAGAGGGCTTACACTGATGGGTTTGAGGATTTAGGCCAGGCCGGGTTTTACCTGTAGCCTGTCCTTAGTCTGAGGGCCACCTAAGTCAGAACGTAGGCTCTCCAAGCCCTCCCTTACTCTGTTTTCTCCTGAGAACAGAGGGACATAACTGGGAAGCAAGGAGACGATTCAAGGGGGACTCCCCCCAGTTACTGTTTCCATGAAAAAAATTATTGTTCATACTTGGCTTTTTCCACTCTGGGTTCTGTTCCTATGAATGGGGTATAAAAACCCTAACCCTCAGATCAATAAACGAAGCTTGTTCTTAACTTGCTATCCCCTGGTCCGTGTGATTCCTTTTTCTTTCTCATACCTCACTGCCAATTAAACACAGTTGTGGACGCAGGTGTCAGCAACACTCCCATAGTCTACTTTCCTAAACTTTTGTTTCCAAGTGATGCTTATTTCTATTATTCAATAAGCCGTGGTTTATTCAGTATGGAAAATTCCTCAACCATGGCAGCTTATTAATAATATGCTTAATAATAGCATTATGTAGAGCTTTAAGGTTTGCAAAGAATTTTACATTTGTTATTTCATTTGATCCTCACAATAACTGTCTTGTAGGTGCTATTATTAACCCCATTTTATGAATGAGGAAATTCAGGCTAAAAGAAGGTAAGTTATTTACCCAGAATTACAAAACTAGTAAATGTCTGAGGCAAGATATAAACTCAGGTCTTCTTCACTCCAGATCCAGCACTCAACATACTGTGCCTCTTGTTTTCCTATTCTTACCTGTTTGCAACAAGGTAAATGACCTTCAAAGTTGCTATGACTCAAAAGTTTAGCATCCCAAGACTAATATACTAATAAACCTTGGCTAAGTTGGACAGATTGGTCTATTCACAATAGTCTGGGCCCTACTAAAAACATTTCCGGCTTAGCAATACCTGCTAGAATTTGGAATGAGCTGGCAAAGCCTGCAAGGTCACTGTCATGACTCATGAGATGGTGGAGATGGAATAAAGTGGAAGATGCAGTGAATGATCTAGTTAAACAGGGCACCTTAGTCTCCTCTGTGCCAATGACTACTTTGCAAATCTGGTGAAGCCTATGGACCTCTTCTCAATAAAATGTTTTTAAATGCTATCTATCTATCTATCTATCTATCTATCTATCTATCTATCTATCTATCTATCTATATCTATATCTATATATATATATACACACACACATATATATATGTATATACATATATGTGTGTATATATGTATATACATATATAATGTATATAAGTGTGTATGTGTGTGTGTGTGTGTATATATATATATATACATATATATACGTATATATATATACATATATATACGTATATATATATATATATATATGTATATATATATATATATATATAATTGGTTTCCTTTATTATATATGTGTATATACACACACAGATGTTATGAAGGACACCAATTATAATTCAATACAGTTACAATTTTTAAAATAAAAACAAATTAATATGCCCCAAAGTGTAAAGAACCCCTTGTTTAAAATTAAGATCCAGTACAGCAATGAAGGGAAAAAAGAAAGGGAGAAAATGTAGAAATAGAAGGCTTTGGATGGAAGAACAGGTTCAGGGTAGCTCCACTGACTCACCAGCTCTTAGTTTCCTGTCATTGAGTCTGTTGCATCCACTTAGTAATGCAATTCCCAGGATAGAATTCCCCTAGAAATATATGCTTAATTAATGCTACTAGAGGAGAAGAATCTTGTAGGGTTGTGGTTGTAGGGAAGATCGTGTAGTAGAGGTCTTATTCTATGAGTTCACAATGTTCTAGAAATGTTTTCATTTATCTTTCAATTATCTTTTGAAACTTAAAGAGACTATCGTTATAAATATTATGAATAAATAAACCATTTAACAAGTATTTATTGAAGACTTACTACTTGTTTATGTTCTGGTGGGCTCAAAACAGAAACATGTCCCAGCTATCACAACTGAATTTGGATTGGATATAGGACTTAACAATTTCCCCATGAGATGCAAACTAATGAATAATGCTAAACAGTTTATGTGGTATAAAACTCCCACAAGAGTTTTACAGGTGCCTTGAGATAAATCACCCAAGTACATAAAAAAGGTGACAAAGGGAGAATAAAAGATACTGCCAGGAGCACTGTCCTCCAGAGAGAAAATTATACAACAAATGTGTTTCATGGAAGAGGATAGTGAAAAGATCACTGCCTCCAATATCTATCCCTTTTATTTCTTCACTCAATGCCTTCTTTTGTTATCAGATTCAGCTGAGGTGGTTTGAGGGAAAGAAAACTCAGAAAAGGAAACTCAGTATACTGTAATCTATTTCACTTCTGTTTCATAAGATAAATAGAAACATAAGAACCATTGACTTTTTAGCATGAGTCCTGAAATTGAGGGTTTAACTATAGTGGATGGGGATGTAATAAGACACTATTGCTTATTCCCCTACATTTAGCAATAAATGCTCTCTAAATGAGTGATAATATGATTACTAACACGATTATATGACTAGGCACCACACTACTAAAAAGTGATGGTAGAGGCCAACACATACATAATAAGGTTGGTTGAACAACATCGAACATAGGACCTTGACTTGATATAACATAGAAGATTCTAAAATGTGGCTGCTTCTAGTGTTTTTCTTATGCCTTTGTTAATTCTATAAGATGCATTTTCTCTCCATGAAGGACAGACAATAGTGAATTTTTCAGCAGCAATATTCTAATTCATAGCGTGATTTGTAAGTGGATAGTTTTGACATGCATACATACAGAGAGAGAGGGAGAGACATATGTCACATAAACATATATTTAAGGCTTATCTTCTCCACATTTATAAACAAATTCTTAAATCTGATGTGACTGACATTTTAGGTACACTGATTAACCAGTGTACAAATGACTGAGCTCATGGACAGTATTTCTGAACTCATGATTAGTCTTTTGTCAGTTGGGCTTTGGAGCATATTTGACATCCTCAGACTTGGACATAGGTGGTTTTTATCTGTATGGGAGGTCTATACTTGACAATTTCTCCCAATTGCCTTAAGGATGATACCTCGGGAAGTAAATATTATGTTAGAGTAGGTGCTCAGCCCCATGCAGGTGCTAATTATTATCCCGAGAATGACCTTGAAGAATAGACCATTTCTGTAGAATTGAGGAGAAGGAGAGAGCCTGCTCAGTAAGGCTTCATAAAAGGAACTGATATTCTCCAATCTTAATAATCAATTAAAATAATTACAATACACTACACATAATATTACTCCAGCTAAAACTTACATTGCTTCTCTGGTTATATAAAGAATTCTTTGCCTAGAAATCTATTTGGTGATAGATATGGGATGATGGATTGCTAAGAGCGGAGAGATTATAGGCAGGGCAACTTATTAGGAGGCTGTTATGTTAGTCCAGGTGAGAGGTGATAATAGCCATGATAACTGAGAGAAAATGAAGGACACAGAAAATTTCATGGACACTAAAAGAACAAGATGTGGAAACTAGAAGTTTTGGAGTATAAATCTAGTGACCTGAAAGATGATGATCACTTTGATAAATATAAGAATTTAGAAAGAATGGTATGAGTGGGCCATAATGGCAATAAAGAATTTTTGTTTGCTGAATGTGACACATTTAAAGGCTTTCCATGTGGAGATGTCCAGCTAGCACATGGGAATACAGGCCTGGAGTGTGTGACTGTTACCCCAGAGAATCTTTCCAACCTTTTTTCTTTACCTGCTTGTTCAAAGCCTTGGGGAAAACTCAATATAGGCCAGACATCCTCAGAGAAGACAGTTTGATACTTAAAATAGAGGGTAAGTTTGAATTTATGGCCTTAAGGAGAGCAGATACTTTTAACAAGGGACTTGGGCACTTTCTCTCTTCCTTAGGCTGCTCATAAGTGCCTGGTGGAGATAGGTCTCACAGAGCTCTCTGTAAATGGTCTCTTGAGGGCACAAAGCTGGTTCGGGCCATCTTTGGATTTAGAAAGAGCCTTGGGAAGAATATGAAGTTGAAAGGAACCTAGGGATGTGACCAAAATAACATGGTAAAATAATTTTAACTGAGTAGCTAAGGGTACTTTGGTTTATTTTTAAAGGTAAAATAATGCATCTCAAGTTTCTTTTTCATAAATTAATGAGATCCCTAGATGGAAGGAAACCTTCAGATATTTTATCTGTCCATCTACTTCCTGGTCAAAGAACACTAAACTGATACCTGGCAAATCTTTATCTTTGGAGAAACCAAGTAATTAGTGATTAGCATTTTTACTTGCTGTTTTAGTTGAGTATATTTTTATGGGGGGAAAGCATTATTGACTGGAATCATATACTAAACTCTCTGACTCACTTATTTATGCTTATGGGAGGCACTTCATTGTTTGAACTGTAAACTGCTATAAATGTGGCCTTACTATTTCATTTTTCCTCTTTTTATTATTAACTTTTATTAAGAATATTAATATTTCACTATTTGAAGAACACAAGAGTTTTGTTTTTTCTTCCTTTGTCAGTGAAGCGGAAAGAAGGAATCAGATCTTCATTTGAAAATAAAATATATTTTGAATTCATTTCATTTGAACATGAGAGGATATTATAGGAAATTGAGATCTTCTGTTAATTATATTTGTTTTTTCAGCATATATTAAAGTTGGGGCAGCTAGCTAGCACAATGGATAGAGCACAGGCCTTGGAGTCAGGAGGACCTGAGTTCAAATCCAGCCTCAGACACTTGACACTTAATGGCTGTGTGACTCTGGGCAAGTCACTTAACCTCATTGCCTAGCCAAAAATAATAATAATAATAATAATAATATATTAACTTTAACACAATAGTACCAAAGCTAGGATGCTTGTTTGTGTGCCTTTCTCAACATCTATCTGCTTTCTTCTCTGTATTTTTACCTTTTAATTGATGCTTTTTTTCTTTTTCTTTGTTCAATTTGTCATCACTACCCACCACTTTGTTCCCCAAAATAGAAATATTCTGTAGAGTCAAGCAAAACAAGACAACATGTTGACTATGTCTGAACACATACATACATGTGTGTGTGTATGTGTGTGTATGTGTTTATGTGTATCTTTTGGGACCTGCAGAGATGGTAGAGTAGGAGGGAAGTACTGGAAACCAGCTGTCCTTCACAAACTCTCTATTTGTTGCCATGAAGTGGTGGCAAACTTCTTGGTATCCACCTTTTAGTTAGATTTCTAGGGGGGAAATCTTAAATACAAATACCAGTATATACAAATGGAAAGTTATCAAAGACAGGAAGGTGCAATTTCTGTATATTTTTAACAATCATATATATGTATATAGTATTATGTGTAATTTTTATACTTACTGTATGTGTAAGATCATTAAAATAATACATAATATGTATAATCATAAGTGTATTTTTGTGTTGTTAGTTTGCCTTATTCTTTCAGTTGTGTATGCTGTGCTATGTTACTGGCTATATAAACTAATAAATAAGCTAATTCACACCAAGTGATTAATAGAAATTAATATGTTACTCTTTCTCAGAGAATGGTCATTGTAACCTCAGCATTCAAGTAATAATGCCTTAAGCCTAAGGCACAGAATCAAAGGATAATAGAAATTTAAAGTGTGACAGAACCTTAAAGATGATCTATTCCAACCCACTCATTTTACAGATGAGGAATGTTAAACCCAGATGAATAAAAGGATTTACTAATACCACACTTACAGTGGCAGAAATAGGACTGGATGAAATCTTTCAGTCTTGTGCTTTTCCCACCATATCATGCTATTCCTTTAGCTGTAACATAAGAAATTTTGAACTATAGAAAACTGTTGTTGATAATCGAAAATATGGGATGTCTTTTTATGTTACATTTTAAATCAAATCATATTCTGTTTTTAAATAAAGATCTAACTTTTCTCCCTGCACCTTCCCATTCCTTACTAAGAAAGCAAGAAAAAAATATTCTTTGCTATAAACATGTATCAGCAAGGAAAACAAATTTTTAATTGTTCATATCCAAAAAACAATCTTAAGCTACACTCTTGAGTCCATTATTTCTCTATCAGAAATTGGGCAACATGGTTTATCATGAGTCCTGTGGAATTATGGTTCATCACTGTATTGGTCAGAGCTCCAAAGTCTTTCAAATTTGATTATCTTGACACTATTACTGTTATTTTATAAGTTGTTCTTTTGATTCTGCTAATGTTACTCTGCATCAGCTCATCCAAATCTTGCCAGGCTTTTACCATTTGGGGGTTTACTCTTATTCTTATAAATCTAAATATTATTCATATATATCATGGAAATGATGCCTTTATCTGAGAAACTAGCTACAAATTATTTTTATAAGGTGACTTATTATGGGACATCTCATATCATGGTACCATGTACCAGCTAAGTAGTAAAACCCACAACATGGATGGGTGGTGTGGCAGATATTGTTGCAATTATTGTCCAGAGTCCTCAAAAATACAGTTTCAATAAAGGCTAACTTTTCTCCAAGGAACCACTCTATCCCATACTACACAGTGAGATCTTTTGAGTTAGAGGGGGGAAAAAAAGCTTCTTGTGGTTATTTCTTAGTCTTCTTGTGATCTTTCCCAGTTTCATTGGTTCATACTAAGATGTTAAGAAATTAAAGGAAATTGAGGTAATCAAGAAGTCTCCTTGTTGCTGATGAGCTTTGGGGATGACACACAATATGCCTTTCCAGGGAAGAGACATAGAGATTGAACAAAGACCTGCATGTCCTATGGAATGAATGGATTCAAGCTAATTCATACTGAAATGGGGGAAGGGGTGCATTAAATGATCTCTCAAACTCCCTTTTAATCTTTCATTAGCTTCTTTCATTAGCTTCACTAGCTTCTTTCTGTAAAAGATTTCCAGAGACCTAATCCATGTGGAAGACATAGCTCCCCAGAAAATCAACTTCTGGGACCTCACAAGGGATAATAAAGGTATCTTTCTTACTATATGATTACACTAATTCATCTCAAAATCTTGGTTTGAGGTAGTAAACCCCTAACCTTCTTAATCCCAAAGCTAACTACTTTTCCTTATCCAACTAATGCCAACATTCCTCAGTACCCTGGCACCAATACCCACCCTCTCTTCCTCCTTCTTCTCTATTACTTACTGCAAACCACAAGTATATATTTTCTACGGTTCATATACAAGGGTCCTTCTTAAGGAATTGGTTATAATCAGCATCAATATCTGTTTCTCCATCCTTTTCCTATTTTTCTTAATGGTAACTTGTTTCGTTAAGTCAAGTTGGTGATTTTAAATTACATGCCATATCTTTTTATTGTTTTAATCTTTTTTCTAGTTCTTTTTATTAAATTTTTAATCATCATCCTAACCAATCAGTGATCTGACTTACACAAACAGCTTATTTAGGAATGATTTTCACATCAAGAAAGAATTCCGAGTTAATAATTAGGAAAAAAAATTATGTCCTTGTCTGCAAACATCACAAAAATGAAATTAATTATATTATATTTACTGCTTACATTTTTAATACCTACTTATTCTCCCTTCAAAGAAATTATTTTGTATCATTTGACATGAGGCTTTGGTTTAGTCTACAAGCTTTGACCTCATTCTATACCATCAAAACACACTTTTGAATTTATTTTTCACCATCTTTCCTGATGCCTTTCTTTGCTTTAACGTCATTCAGTTATCACATAGGCATTTGATTTGGTAGAGCCAAATATTGCCTTAATGGTTCTCCTCCAACATGATGTCCTTTCATTCTTATGCTGAAATCACACAAAACAACTTGAATCCTGTAACAACAGCAATGAAAATGTTCACTGACCCATTAATATCAAATGAGGCATAAAAACAAGGAGACATATGTTCAACAAAGATGTTTGTCACTATCATGGAGGAGGTCCAGCTCAGAGTTCAAGTCAAAGAGGAATTCTCCATGGATGGCGAGATCCTCCAGATGCCCCTTTTTGTAGATGGCATGAAGCCAATTACATCAAGGACCTGAATATTTTTGGCCTCCTAAAGGAGGTATGTAATGAAACAGATAGTTTCGCCTAACTCTTCTCCCAGGAAAATTCAAGTGGATGAGGACTATTTATTATTCAATAACATACAGTTGAAAGGAAAACCTATAATACACACACACACATATACACACATTACATCATATATACACAGAGATTCAATAAGCTATGCCTATAACTGAACAAGAGACAGAAAATGGGCTCAATTACCCAATTAACTTTAGGAAATTGAGTAATTCTTTCAGTGACCCCAAGTTTCTCCTTGAAACAAAGGCATATCTATTTAGCACCAATATTCTTCTGGTGATGTAATATGTCAGAAAGTCTCAAAACCATACTTCCATTGAAGAAAAGAATTTGAGCATTAATCAAATGGCAATAGGATTTATTCAGCAGAGGTTCTATAAAGAAGATCATCAGATTGGGGGGAGGGAGAGGTAGTCTTTTTACATGATAGTAATCATGTAAAATGTTCTTGATCCCTGAACCATCATATTTACTGGTGTCTGAGATCTGCCACATTCTGAAGCTGATTACCTTTCCATCTTCAGCTGATGACAATATTCCTAAGTATCTTGGCTCCTATACCCATCCTCTTTTCTCCCTTTTTCTCTATTACACACTGCATACCATATGTTTTCTCTGGTGCATATACAAGAATACCTCTTAATAGTTAAAATCAGCATCAATATCTACTTCTCCATCTTTTTCCCATTTTTTGTTATTGATGATTTTTTTTTATTAAGTCAGGTTGGAGGTTTCAAATTTTATACCATATCGTTTTGTTGTTTTTATATTTAATTGTTTCAATCTCTTTAATGGAGCCTGAATGCTCCATTAGTATTTGCATTATGTCAAAAGAAAATAAGAAAGGAGCCAAATCCATAGAGTGGATACCCTGTGGCAAATTTATGTGAGTATAAGTTTCCCTGGACAGTCAAACATAGATGAATTGTGATCTATAGGAATAAAGAGAATATTTAAAATATTGTAAAATCATAGATTCATTAGCATTCTGGAATAAAGGAGTATTCCTGATGCAAAAGAGTTAGCAAAAACAGAAATAAAGAATTGTGGAATATACATAAAAACCTTATCTGCTGTAGACAGAGTGGCACTTGAGCTAATTTATATATCTTCCTTTCTAAGGTTTCTAGTAGATGAACTCAGATTAAATGCAATGAGTAATTTTTGTCACAGAAGATAGATTGTGAAACACACACCTCTGCACCTGATAGAGAGGAGGCTGCCTATGGCTGTAGAAGGTTGCATACACTGTCAAATGTCATCTACATCTTTTTTTGGGGGGGGCAGAGCTTATCTTTCTTGGCTAGAAAAGCAGTGTTTTTAAAAAAAGTCAGAAAAAAATAAATCCTACCTTAGACACTTAGTTGCTGTGTAACTTGGGCATGTCACTGAACCTATCTTCCTCTTCCTCATGTATAAAGTGGTAATAATTATGAAACCTTCACAGGGCTGTTGTGAGCATCATTAGAATGTCTTTGAAACACTTTGAAAATTGTAAAGCATTACATAAATGCTACTTAACAGGTATTCCCTAAGCCAATTCTATGTATGTATATGTGTAGACGGAGGTCTATTTATAAATGATTTTAGTGTAAAAAATATATTTTATTTTAATCAGAATCTTCCCTTCCCCTCCCTCACCAATAGCATTATTCTCTAAGGTCCTAGAACATTTTGTTTCTTCTCAGCCCCAAAGTGAAAGTGATGACTTTCTCACCCATTTCACCATTTGTCCCTGATACCAATCCCTCTCTTGTATTGATCTGGAATTACTTCACCTGGTTGCTATGACAAGAATCATTTGATGATTCTATAACCATAGCTTTAATCTTAGCCAATCACAAAGTCTTCTATTTGGTTGAATAATGAAACTTTGTGCTGTAACCACATCTTCCAACTTATTCTGTGTTCCTCATCAAAGAGAAAATGGAGAAATGTAGACCTCGTAAGCAAACTATAGTAGTTTTTCTTATCACTTAGGAAAAAAAATGCCAACCTCACACCTACTTCACTAACAGCCTTTCATCCACATAGTCAATAGTAAGTTTGTAAATCATTATTGTTCAGGAACTTTAGATGGGTATTGCAAAGATCTGTTTTAATGTCTTCCTGATTTTTTACATCATTTTCAATTCACAATGCTATGCTCCCCACTGAATACTTTTCAGGTGACAAAGAGAAATAGTCAAGCAAAATAAGCTAAACTATCAACTATGCAGGAAACAGTATCACCTCTCTATTTAAAGAAAGAAATATTATGCATTATATTCATCTGAATTCTGTTTTTTAGCATTATTTTACTCTATATCACTGTATTTCTAATGGGAAATATAGGGAAAGACCTAAAGGTTCAATGCAAATAAGTTACTAATGAAAGTAAGAAAACAGAAGAGGGGGACTATGGGTGTGAAATGCCACATGTAATACCAGAGTTTTTTTCCACTGTGTTGGTTAATTTTGCTGATTTCTCTCTCTCTCTCTCTCTCTCTCTCTCTCTCTCTCTCTCTCTCTCTCTCTCTTTTAAGAAATCACTCTCTAAAAGGAGGAAAGATTCATTTAACTTATGTAAGGATTGAAAAATAAAATGCACATATACATACACACACATATGCATGATATACAGAAAGAAGAAAGAAAAAGAGAAAGAAAAAAGGAAGGAAGGAAGGAAGGACGGAAGGAAGGAAGGAAGGAAGGAAGGAAGGAAGGAAGGAAGGAGGAAGAAAGATATGTACATGTGTATGTTTTTTAAGGCTTTTTTTTAGTATTTTATGTTTTACACAGTAACATGTAAAAACAATTTTAACATTGATTTTAAAACTTTGAGTTCCAAATTCTCTCCTTTCCTCCCTCTCCACCCCCTTCATTGAGAAGGCAAGCAATTTGATATGGGTTACACATGTGCTGTCATGCAAAACATATTCATAATAATCATGTTGTGAAAGAAAACATAGAAAAGAAAAAAAAAACTCAAGAAAAATAAAATTAAAAAATATGCTTCAATCTGTATCCAGACATCATCAGTTCTTTCTCTGGGGAAATATAATACTTTTCATCATGAGTCCTTCAGAGTTGTCTTGGATTGTTGTTTTGCTGAGAATAGCTAAGACATTCACGACTGACAAATCTTACAATATTGTTGTTCTTTTGTACACAGTACATCTCACCTTGCATCAGCCCATGCAAGTCTTTTCAGGGTATTTCTTAGAGCATCCTGCTCATCATTTCTCATAGTACAATAGTATTCCATCATAATCACATATCACAACTTGTTCAGTCATTCCCCAATTGATAGGCTTTCCCTCAATTTCTCATTCTTTATCCCCAGAAAAGAGCTGCTATAAATATTTTTGTACATATAGATCATTTTCCTTTTTGTTTTTTATCTCTTTTGGGATACAGACCTAGTGGTGGTATTGCTAGGTCAAAGGGTATGAATGGTTTTATAGGCCTTTGGGCATAGTTCAAAATTGCTCTACAGAGTGGTTGAATCAATTCACAATTTCACCAACAATTCATTAAAGTCTCATTTTCCATATTCCCTCCAACATTTATCATTTACCTTTTCTGTCCCATTATCCAATCTAATAGGTATGAGTTAGTACCTCAGAATTGTTTTAATTTGCATTTCTTCAATCAACTGTGAGTTTGAGTATTTTTTTTTATATGGCTATGGATTGCTATGATTACTTCATCTGAAAACTTGTCATATCTTTTGATCATTTATCAATTGGGGAATGACTCTTATCTGTATACATTTAATTCAGTTCTATATATGTTTGAGAGATGAGGCCTTCATCAGAGAAACTTGTTTCAATTTTTCTTCACATTTACAATTGCTAATTGTAATTCCCTCCATCCTAGATCCTCATTTATTTTATTCTCTCTCTCTCCTTTCACCCTGTCACTCCTCAAAAGTGTTCGTTTCTGACTACCCCCTCCCTCAATCTACCCTCCCTTCAATTAACCCCTTTCTCATAACTCCTTTACTTCCTACTTTTTTGTAGGGTAATAAGCAAGATAGATTTCTACACCCAATTGAATGTGTATGTTATTGCCTCTTCGAGCCAATTCTGATGAGAGTAAGGATCACTCATTCCCCCTCACCTCTTTCCTCTTTCCTTTCAACTACAAAGGCTTTTTCCTTACCTCTTTTATGTGAGAAAATTTGCTCTATTCTACCTTTCCCTTTCTCTTTCTCCCAGTACATTCCCCTCTCATCTCTTAATTTTATTTCTTAGATATCCCTTCATATTCAACTCACACTCTATATGTGTGTGTGCATCTATCTATCTATCTATCTATCTATCTATCTATCTATCTATGTATCATCTATCTATCTATCTATCTATCTATCTATCTATCTATCTATCTGTCTATCTATTTATGTGCTCCTTCTAACTACCCTAATAATGAGAAATGTCTTATGAGTTAGAAATATCATCTTCCCATGTTGGAATATAAACTATTTAAACTTGTGTCCCCTGTGATTTTCCTTCCCTGTTTACCTTTTTATACTCTCTGGATCTTGTATTTGAAAGTCAAATTTTCTATTCACCTCTGGTCTTTTCATCAGGAACATTTGAAAGTCTCCTATCTCATTAAATATACATTTTTCCCCTGAAGTCTTACACTCAGCTTTCCTAAGTAGGTGATTCTTGGTTGTAATCCTAGTACTTTGCCCTGTGGAATATCATATTCCAAGCCCTCTGATTCTTTACTATAGAAGCTGATAAATCTTGTATAATCCTGATTGTGGCTCCACAATACTTGAATTGTTTCTTTCTGGCAGCTTGCAATATTTTCTCCTTGACCTAGGAACTCTGGAATTTGGGTATTATATTCCTGGTAGTTTTCATTTTAGGATTTCTTTCAGGAGGTAATTGGTGGATCTTTCAATTTTTATTTTACCTTATGGTTCTAGAATATCACGGCAGTTTTCCTTGAAAATTCTTATAATATTATGTCTAAGCTCTTTTTCTGATCATGGCTTTCAGTAAGTTAAACAATTTTTAATTTATCTCTCCTGGATCTATTTTCCAAGACAGTTGTTTTTTCCAGTTGGATATTTCACATTATCTTCTATTTTTTTCATTCTTTTGGTTTTGTTTTATTGTTTCTTGATTTCTCATAAAGTCATTAGCTTTTACTTGCTCCATTCTAATATTTAAGGAATTATTTTCTTCAGTGAACTTTTGGACCTCTTTTTCTATTTGTAAAATTCTGCTTTTTAAAATGTTCTTCTTCTAACTGTTATTTTAGAGCCCTTTTTACCATTTAACCTAATCTGTT
The DNA here is from genome assembly GCF_003287225.1 of Phascolarctos cinereus. NCBI lineage: Eukaryota > Metazoa > Chordata > Mammalia > Diprotodontia > Phascolarctidae > Phascolarctos > Phascolarctos cinereus. Next base: position 388,604,527 of record NW_027555847.1, on the reverse strand, counting down.
TCTTAAGGTATTATTTTCTTTAGTATTTTTTGGATCTCAATTAGCAAGTTGTTGACTCATTTTTCATGATTTTCTTGCATTACTCTCATTTCTCTTCCTTATTTTTCCTCTACTTCTCTTATTTAATTAAAAAAAATTACCTCTTCCATGGCCTGGGAACCATTCATATTTTTCTTGGAAGCTTTGGATGTAGGAACTTTGACTTTGTCTTCTGTATGTGTCTTTTGATCTTCCTTGTTACCATAGTAACATTCAACAATCAAGATTTTTTTTCCCACTGTTTGTTCATTTTCCCAGCCAATCATTTGACTTTTTAACTCTTTGTTAAGGTAGGGCTCTGCTTCCAATGTGGAGGGTGCACTGTTTCAAGTTTTAGGCATTTGGTACAGTTGTTTTCAGAGATACTTCAGGGACCTGTAAGTTTTTAGTTCTTCCAAGGTAGTATGATATAAGCAGAGGTATTTACTCCTCTTCTGGCCTCTGCTGTGGTCTGTGAGCATCCACAAGCACTATTTTCTGCCCTGGAACTGTAAGGGTGATTCCCCCCCTCTCTACTGTGACCACAATCTCTGCTGTGCCAAGGCTCCTCCTCACCCTTGGACTTCCACCCAAGACTGTGACCTAGATTCAAGTATGGGGAAAGTAACAGAATCCTGCCTCAGTGCTAGCAAAAAGACCCATGTAATCTCCTTCTGACCAGTTGTGCAACCCCCTGTATTGCCTGACAGCTGAGAGATCTAGAAGCAGCCACTGCTGCTGCTGATTCAGTCACGCCAAAGGCCAACTCCTGGTGTGCTGTGTCCAGGGCTGTGCTGGCACAGCCTGTGCTGGACTGTACACCACTCTCACCTAGGTGCAAAAGACCTTTGCTACTGACTTTCTAAGTTGTGTTTGGTGTCTGCGGGCTTCGAGGTCTGGAAACTGCCAGTACTGCTAGTGATTCAGTCACTCTGAAATCTGCTCTGGGTTTGCTGGGGCCCTCTCTGTGTTGGCACAGCCTGTGCTGGCCTGCACTCCTCAGACCTTTCCTGCTGACATTCCAAGTTGTCTTAGGTTGAAAAGTCTATCTTTTTGTGGCTTCTGCTGCTCTAAAATTTGTTTAGTCATTTTTAAAATATATTTCAAAGGGTTTGAGGAGAGTTCGGGTGAGTCCTTGCCTTTTATCATTAGCTTGGCTCCACCTCCCATGTGTATGTTTATATGTACATACACATGCATACATACATGCATACATATATACATATATGTGCATGTGTGTGAGTGTATATGTATATGTGTTGTAACGTATAGCTGTATGCAGCTATTTAAAGATTCTATTACTCATGGCCAATCAATGATTCACCTTCTGGGTCTTGTAATTGTATTGCCAATACAATATGCAATCTTATAATTTCTCAGTTTTATGTGGATTTTTCTTTTTTCCCTAATTAGATGATAAACATTCAGCTTATGTTCTCCTTTTTTCCCTTTCCCTTCATGTGTAGTATAGAGTGGGACACATAGAAGACAATCAAAAGATGTTTATTGATTGGTTACTAATATGAAATAAAATATATCAAATTATATGAAAGAGAATTTTAATTTTATCTATTGTCAGAATTAAAACATATAATTTAATGAAAAGATATAAATAACAGATTTCAAGATACAAAACTTCTGCTATTTCCACACAACTCTTTCCTGTTCCTTTTCTTCCAACAGTGTTTGCCAAAGTTGATGGTGAGCAGGAGATAATTTTAAATACAGAAACCAAAAACAAATTAGACAATTTAAAGCAATGGAACAAATGTAACAAGTAGAAGTCTAATTGGCATAAATGTGAAGTTTTACACTTGGATTCAAAAAAAAAACAATTGTATACATATAGGACAAAGACTTGTGGCTCATTGACAATTCATGCCTAAAAGGCCTGGGGCCTGCAATTTCATGATTAATAGCATGCTGTAACCAAAAAAGCTAACTCTGTCTTGGAATATCTCAGCAAACGAGAATGTTCAAAACAAGGATAATTTTAATCAAGTGACTATAGTCTGTTAATCGTACACTATTGTGCTCTATGCTGGGCACCACCATTTAGTAAGGACATTCACCAGTGCCACCTTTACAAGTGGCTACTTACATGAGCTCCATCCCTCATTCACTATGGCCTATCCCCTCTCTAAAATGACCCTGTATTTATTTGTATGTCTTTTGCATCTTTATTTTTTCATGGTACCTCTCTGATAGGGAATAAAATTCTTAAATGAAAGGACTTTAAATTTTTGTTTTGAATCATTAATATAGGGCTTGGTCATGAGATGAACTTAATAAATGCTTTCTGATTGATTATTTGAAAAGATTACAAGAAGCTATAATATCTGTCTTCAAACGATTGAAGAACTATCATTTGGAAGAGGAATTAGATTTGTTTTCTTTGATCTTGTAGGTTCAAAGTAGGAGAAAAGTGGGGCTATAGAAGAGTGGGAATTTTTTTGTTTAGTATGAGGGGAAAGTTACCAACATTCGCAAAATGAGCTGCCTTGGAAGTGAGTTCACAATCACTGTGGGTCTTTAAGTGGAGGCTGGGTGACCACTTTCTAAAATTGTTTTAGTTGTGACTTCTGTTTGGATACAAGTTAACATCTGAAGGTCCTACCAACCCTGAGATTCTATGATTCTATGCACTAGAGATATGTCAAGAAAGATATCCTTCTAAAGAAATTTATATGTCTATGCAAGTCTACCTCTCTGGGGAAAGAATAGGAGTTCTATAGCTTGAGACATTTAAAACTGGGCTACAAGAACAGGAAGAAAATACACTTTGGGGAACAATTCTCTGCCAGGCTGCAAGGGATGGAAAAATGACTTAATGGGCCTTTTCACTCTTCCAACTTATGAGTGTGTGTGTGTGTGTGTGTGTGTGTGTGTGTGTGTGTTTTCCTAGAAAGAAGATACCTTCTATAATTTTCATTGTAAATAGATTCTTGAGATAAAGACACAGCTCTCTCTTCCTTAGGTGGCAGACTCCCATTCTGCTCTCTATTGAATCAACAAGATTTAGAAACAGTATTTAGAGATAGAAATTATTCCAAAGTAACTTAAAAAAAACAAAACAAAACAAAACAAAACAAAAACCTTAGCATTGAATTTACCAAATATCAGACAAGTGTAGTGACACTTTCCTTCCAAAGCCCAGGGACCTCCAAGCAGAGGCTAGATTAACTTCTGTTGGTGTTGGTTAAGAGATATTTGGAAAAAAATGGTCTTGGAAAGGTACCAAAATGAACATGGATGAAGAGCTAGTATTTGTGTTAAGTTTTTAGAGATTCGTGATTTATGATTCAGGTTAAAATAGGCTGTACAGAGAGTTTAATGAATAGCATTCACAAAGTAGAGCATGCGGTTAGGTAGATTAGAATATGACTGGCAAGATGACAGAGTTGTTTTCTCATCACATTAAACAAACCAAAAACCTCAGAAAAAAATATGCAACAAATTTAGAGCAAGTTATACTATCTCCCACATGATAAGGTAGAAAAGCCTCATAAGGCAAAAATCTTAAGAATTTATCTCTGAGAAAATGTATATCTTTGAGTTTTTACTCAGCATTCTACCTCCAAACCAATTGATTGGCTCATATGGGCAAAAAAATTCACAGACTTGTGACTCAGCATGTAGTTCTAGAGACCTCTACCCATTGCTCACAACAGTGACTCATTCTGAGTCTTTCAGCATAACTAATTCTGACAAGCCACATAGTAGAAAATAACTACTTGAAGGGAGGTGGTGGTAGACTGGAAGATGCTGCAGACAAGATAGAAGATGTATTTTATTCTCAGAAATACATGGTAAAATGGAAAAGAATGCTAGCTTGAAGGAAAACTGAGGGGAAAATCACATACAGGAGCGGCAGTCCTTTCTCCTTAGAGTATACTTATTGCAGCTAACCCCCATAATACCCATGAAAGAGATGCTAAAGACAACTAGTAGCCAAGTATCAAAGGATTCTGTATAGCAGGAAAATAAGAAAGAACTTGAGAGTGAGGAGGACCATTAGACCATTAGTTACTAATCGTGGATATGAGAGAGGCTGAAAGATCAAAAGATCAAGAAAGAAAGCTTGAATAAAAACTTGGCAGTGTGCAGAAAACTTAAAAGATATATATATATATATATATATATATATATATATATATAATTTATAAGATGCAAATGTTGCCCTTGGTCTGGAGTCACCATTCCATCTCCCAAAGAGTAAGACATAACTGAAATGATTCAACAACAAAAAATAAATATTTTATACATATGAGTGGGCCTTTTTTCTGTTTTTGATTTAATGAAGTATATTACTAGTAGTGGCACTTCTGTATCAAAGAGTGTATACTTTAAAAGTGACTTTTTATTATAGTTCTAAATTACATTCCAAAAGGGTTGGACCAATTCATAGCTTCAAAGAGATTTTTTTCCCTGCCCTTTAGTTTTTGTGTAAAATAATGAGCCAACATTGGAGCTTAGTGATTGAAGTGTCAGCCAATAGAGAAAATAGGCATTCTAGCTGTTCTTCACATGAGAAGGAAATACTTATGTGGGAAGAGCTTAGACTTGAGTCTTAGTGTCATTCTTCCCCCACCTCCTGGGCCAGAGAAGGACCTTGTGAATTGCATAGGGTCGGAGTATTGGAGCTTTTCTTTGGAATCCTAGAAACATCATAGGGACAGCAACAGCTAGAGACAATGTCTTCATTGGGAGTTGAAGCAACCTAGACAGACTGGGGATAAAGTTAATGTCCAAAAATTACTGAATGGCTGAACAGACTGTGCATTATGAATATAATAATATGGATTTGTGGAATCTTATGAAGATATGTATGAATTAATATTAGAGAGTTAAGGAATCAGAACCAAGAATAGAATTTATGTAATGATTATGATAGTATAATGGAAAGCAATTTTGAAAAGCTTCAGAATTCTGGTACTGAATTACTCAGTCATGACTTCAGAAGAGTGATGGTGAATTATACCTCAAACCTCTTCAAAGAAAGGTGTTGAACTAGAGGTATAGAATAAATATACATTTGCAGGAATAGCTAATGTGTTGTTGATCTGCTTTATCTGACTATACTTATTGACTATAATAGAAGGCTTTTATGGAAGGGAGCCAAGTTAGTATATAGCAATAGCAATGAAAAGAAAGAAAATGCAATCAATGAAACATAAAAATACAGAGAAGTTGGCAGAAGGAAAATCTGAAGGATACTATGACAGCATAAATTTGGTTACTATTGTGTTAATTGTCACATACATTTTAAAAACTGAAATAGAAATTCATAGTTTTATATTTACTCTATTCCTCTTTATAGATCAACATGTTTGTCATATAATCATGTGAAAAACAAAGTTCAAAATCACTAATAATTTGAAGAATGCAAATTAAGATAACTGAGATTCTATCTCATATTTATCAGATTGGCAAAGGTAACAGAAGAAGAAACTATCAATTGTTAAAAATTCTAAAGGAGAATATGCATATTAATGGCAGAGGAATTGTGGAACAGACATAAAGCCAGACACAGATTAAGGTGACTGTAGGATTGGAAACTAATTGACATAAAGGCGTAGATTAGGAATGGGCATTATGTATAACTCTGATGCAGTGAGTAATTGTGACTTAGAAGCCTCAACAGGAAACATGAAAAACTTCAGTTTCGTTACTTTCCCTCTGGTCACAAAAGCAATGAAAGTGGCATCACGGTCTTTAAAGAAATAGGAACTGGCCCAGAAGCAGTTGTTTGAAGGTTTTCTGTGACAGAGGGAAATATTTATTTTTTTTACATGAAAACAAGATCAACAAAAACTCAGTGACTCCCAAATCTGATTTCACAAATGAAAAAATGCAGAAGACAAGTTGGCAAAATATATCTGATCTCTGCTTGGTCAACACAAAGCAGCCAAGTCATTAGCAAGCACAATACACAACATATAGTTGGAATATGTCTGTTCCATTCTATGCTCATCCTCAAATCGATTATAGACGTTTGCTGTGAAAATTTTATTCTAAACCAACCTAAGATTATGATTTTTAATTCTCTGCCTAAAGAAAATTCGTTTATAACCATGTTTTCAAAATTAAGTTGTCTGGGAAATGTTTTGAAGCTTTCATCTTTCAAGGGAGATCTTATAAAAAGAATGCTCCATGGTTAAGGCCACAGATCACTCAGGGCTCAAGATATGTTCATAGACCAGAGTCACCACATGAACAAAGGAGAGTGGTTTGAGAAAGTAAAGTAGAAAGCAGAAATGAGGGCTGCAGCATTTCTCCTATTATTTGTTTCATGTTATATGTCTTTGGTTTCTGCCATGAGAGTAGGATGAAGCTTGGGAACATTTTAAGTGACAGATGTTCTGCATGAGAGTGGTGAGGCAAATGACGTAGAAATTTACATGACTCTTAGTGGTACATATGTGGGTGGTTTCTCTTGTACCTTTAATGGGGGACTGACCAATGAGAACACAGTACTGGGAGCATCTATGGAATGGGTTTTTCCTGTTGACAATCCGAGTGAAGAGGCTTCAAGAGTCTTATTTTGTAAGTGCAAAATTATAGGAAATGGGTTCAGTGCTCGAATTCAGAGCATGTGCAGGTATTCCTTGAGTATGTTCTTGTCCATCATTCCATTGAGAAGAAATATCTTTCATTGGTTGCTGAGGTGGGATTGAATATACTTTTAAAATACACTATCCACTTTTTATGGTGATGATCAAGGCAAGAGAATGCAGAAAGTTTTGCCACATAGAACCAATGTAACCACATTCCTACACCTAAAAGACAGCCCTGTGTCTGAGTGCCATGGAGGAAGGAGATATGACTACTGATTGTCTGGGAAAACTTGAACTCTGCATAAGTATGCAGAGACACTATTAGTTGTGCAACCTTGAGTATGCCACTTAATATCAATAGGACTCAATTTCTTCATCTATAAACTAAGGAGTTTGAACTATTTGCTATCTAAACTCTCAGTTATAAAATTACACATTTCTCTTGATATTCTGTATTCACATTCTTCCATTCTGTACTTATTTTCAGTAGAATATATTCATTAATGACCCATTCAATGCCCCAACTTCACAATGCCTCAACAAATGCAGTCTCCAGTATATTAATTGCAGATCTGCTATAGTCAGTATTCAATATCACTATGCTTTAGGACTCATCATTATTCAGAACCTCATTAGTCAGACTTTTACTTGAAATCAGAAATTCCTCTTCTTGGCCATAATCTTCAATTGTTACATCTTTACCATCCTTTAACTCTGATGGAATATACTATTTGTTCTCTTATCAACCCATAGTTTTTCACCTTGTTCTCATCAATCCCCTTCTGGACTCTGTGGTTAGCCATTTTCAGGGTTTTCAACACTACCTTAGAATTCCTCTCTGTTTTCACTTGCCACCATACATTTTTCTCCAAGTCCCAATCCTTACTTTATCACACTTAATTAGTAATATGATAAGGCTATTGAGTACAATTAGTGAAAGCCATAAAAACATTCTAATTGTGTCCAAGTTGAATTCATGCTACTATAAATTAAACTTGTTCCTGGCTCATTATCATATGATGTAGAGTTTGAAGAGATGTTAGATAACATGGACACTATCTAGCCCAGATACTTTATTTGTCATGGAGGAAGCTGAGGCCAAGAATGGTAAAGTCACTTGCTTTAGGTCAGACAGTTACAAACAGAACTGGGACTCAAACGCCATCTGACCCTACTATAATTCCCATACTCTTTTTGTTATTTCATACACTGTATCAGCAATCCCATTCTTTATTTTTTATTGACTTACTATTGTATTTGAAACATTTTCCTAAAAGGCCCTAACCCTGCTCCTTTCTACCTCTCTTTTACATATTCTTGTGTCACATCATAAAGAAATTAGATTATAAAAGGAAATACCTTTCACAATCGTAGATTGATGAAGAATTCATGAATCCTTAAGGAAGAAAGGCACATTAGTATATTGTTTGTGTATATGAAAATTGGTCTAGCCATTCTGTAAAGCAATTGAGATCTTTGCTCCTAAAGTTACTACATACTCTTTGGCCCAACAATACAACTCCAAGGCCTATCACCCAAAAGACTTCAAAGAAGGAAGAAAAGGATCCATATGTACAAAAACTATAGCAGCTGATTTGTGGCAACAAAGAACTAGAAACTAAAGGGATTCCTAACAATTAAGGAATGGCTGAATAAATTTTGATTATATAAATGTAGTGGAATACCATTTTTTCCATAAGAATAATGGAGGTAACAATTTTGGACAAACTTGGGAAGACTTATATGAACTTATGCCGAGTGAAGTGAATAGAACCTGATTTTAAAAAAAAATCACAAAATGTCAATATTATAGAGCAAACAATTTTCAAAATTGTGATCAATTCAATGTTTAATTATAATTTTTAAAAAATGAGGAAGCATGCTACCCACATTCAAACAATACAAAATGAGAAATATATTTTTGAGGCCTTGCCAATGTAGGGATTCATTTTCTTGATTCTGCATATGTATAATTTTTATCTCTTTTGTTCTTTTTTTCCATTGAGGAAGAGCTCTATTTGTGGTAGCAGAGTATTGGAAACTAAAGGAATACTCATCAATTAGGGATGGGTTAACAAATCTCGGGGAAAAAAAAAATTATGAGATAGAAGCCATCTCCTCCTGTGGCTTCCACGATTTGGGATTCTTCTAGTTCCAATATCTTTTCTTACTACCTTCTTATTTTCCTTCTGTGTGAAACAATGTAGAGATTACCCAACATTCTGTGGTCCAGTGGAAAGATCACTGTCTCTGGAGTCATAGGATCTGGGTTCAAATCCCACCTCTATTTCTAACAACTTGTATGACTTTTTTTTAAGGCAGTTGGGGTTAAGTGACTTGCCCAGAGTCACACAGCTAATAAGTGTGTCAAGTGTTTGGTCTGAGGTCGGATTTGAACTCAGGTCCTTCTGACTTCAGGGCCAGTGCTCTATCCATTGCGCCACCTAGCTGCCCCCAACTTGTATGACTTTGGACAGGTCATTTAACCATCTGAACTCAGTTTCCTCATTTGTGAAATAAATGGATTAGACTATATAGCTGCTGCTTGTTCCTCCCAAACCTATGATCCTTTGACTTTGTATATGGTCCTCTCTTCTCTGTATTTTCTTACTTAGCTATTTCATCTACTTCATTAATTCCAGTTATCGCAGTTATACAAATTACCCCCAAATCTCTATGTCCAGTTCAAATCTCTATTCTAGGGCTCTAGTCCTACATTTTCAATAGCTTACTAGGCCTCTCTGTATGAATATCATGATGGTACCTCAAACTCAATTTGTTAAAAATTTGATTTGATATCTTCTTTTAAATGCCTATTGTTCCCCTGTGACTTCTATATTTCTACTTGTAGTACAAACCATTTTATATGTTACCTGTACCTGAAATTTTGCAGTTACATTGGATTACTTCCTTCTACTCCTTCTGTACTCCCAAATTCTCAGTCACTTTCTCCAATAGATTTTATTATCATATCCCTCCTCCTTACAGGATTAGGGAAAACAACAAAACAATAGACCCGGAAGCAAGAGACTATTCATGGAATAAAAACATTTTAAACAGAATAATATGTCAATGTTCAGTCAAATAATTTAGCAGGAGAAATAATCCAGAGAATGAAACAGCAGGTTTACAGAAGAGATCAGAGCAACAATACAAACAAAGGCTGGCAGAGGTCAGCAGGGAGAAAGTGAGGTATTCCTATGGAGGGAGCAACACAGGCATTAACAAACTATAGTTTTTCAAACAGCATCTCTGGCTTGGATGGGATTGCCATATGATAGTGGCATGTTAGTCATGCCTCTCCCTTATAACTGTGTTGAGTCTATGCTGTTATGAATCCTACATGCACAACATGGTTTCCATCCTTTGAAATTTAACTGCTACTAACCTACTTTAGGCCCCCATTACCATTTGAGGTTTCATATATTCTGGCTTCAGCCTACCTTTAATCATGCTACTCCTTATCATATAGTGTGTTGAGTTAAGGAATTTGTACTTTATTTCATAAGCAATCAGGGGTCAATGATGATTTGTGATCAACATAAAGACCATAAGATAAGTGTTGTTGTTGCTGTTAAGTAATTATACTGGGTCTCTCTATCTCTCTTAGAGGATATTTATGACTTACAGACCTGATCCCACTGCTCATCAGCACAGAAACCTTGACCTGCTCTGTTTCCTACCCAGATCAGTACAACTTTCCTTATATAGCCTGTCCTGCCCACTCCTAACCCCAAACCTTGTGGGCTCACTATATTGTTGCTGGATTTAGTGTGGGTATGTGATAGGTTTTGGCCCTACTGCAGCATGAACTCAAGTGATACATCAGCCTCAGTCTTCCCCAGCAGCAAGGACTACAGGGATGCACCAATGCACCATTAGCAATTATATGCTGTATAAATTGTAAGTAGAAAGAGATTAAAGACAAGGTAAAATAACTCAAGCAGCATTACAATAGTCCACATAGTAAGTAATAAATGATGGAATAATGGGAATAGAATGGAGGGAAAAGGCCAGTATGGAAGATTGTTTTCACTAACACTAAAGACATCATGTACTACCTAATACATAAAACGTGCTCTGGTTTTACTCTCCCAACCCCTACTGGCACTAAGGAGTCTAGTCTACATAATGTTGCTGCTGCATCTCCACTTAAGGGTCCTAGGGATTGCCCTGAGGTATTAGAGTTATCCTTCTAATTTTATAGCTCATAAGCCCATAGTTATGCTCCTCTATCCCGCAATCATCAATTGATGTTAACTAATGAGCTAGACAATTAACTTTTAGTAAGGTTGTATAGTAAGATCAGTTGGTACAAAATATCCCCCAAAATATCTGTGACATTCTTTCCCACAAGTATATAAAGAGTACTTGGGAAAATAGGATCAAGCTTAGAAAGCTACTTGGCAAAGGGATAACTAGCAGCTACTGACATATAGCAAACACTTAATAAGTGTCTATTACCTTCTTAGTTGCTAGAAGTCTTTCCCTTCTTTCTGTGGGGTACTCATAAAAATTCTTTAGCCAAGAAGTAGCTATTGTGGTAGGCTCCTTGTAGAGTGCAGAAACTGTATTTCCTCAGCCTGTTTCTTTGTTCCTTGGATCCTGAATGAGGACACTGTATCACCAGCTCTAGAGACACTGCTAGGACTAGAAAACTTATAGAGATAACATATTAACAATAACAAAAATATTTCAACTTTCCAAAATTCACAAGGTTCTTCTCTGGTCAAGAGGCTGAGGTCCTTTCTCGTGCTGCCTTTCCCACCCAAGGGATTCCTTGTCATGGTCTTGACTGTAAGGCTTCTACCACTAAGTTACCAGATATTCAAAGGTCCATTTCCAAACCAACTTGCTTACTTTATAAAAGCCCCACAGGGCATGACCAAGTCCCCTCAATCAATCTGACAGACTTCAGGTTTCCCCTGTTTGAAATGTTTTTGATGGATTAAATGGAGATATCTAGACCTTATTCATACCTAGACCTTACCTCTGATTGAATAATGGATTGACTCACTAAGTTGTGTTCTTATCTGGTAAAAGAATCAGGGCATAATACCTTGTTACTTTGAGTTCAGTTTTTCATTCTTACTTTGGGGTTGAGTTTTTGATTCAATGAACATCTGTCCTTACACACCATCCTTGTTCATGCATAGATATCAGCCCCTTTCCACAACACATTCACCTAATATTGGACAATATATATTCACTAAGAGCAGCAAATATATTCTTCCTTAGGGAATTGAGACCAGTACAAGCCATTTATTTTTCATTTCCCCATTAATTTTAATTATGGAATTGGAATGTATTATTCTAGCTTTAAAATTTCATGTCGTGGATACATGCTGAGAGTGTTCCCAAACTGTATTCCAAACAATTCCATTTTTAAGGTCTGTGTCTAATGAGATAGGAATAAACTGGGACCATGTCCTTCCTACATCTACATTATTAATGTTACTTTTCATATCAGCATAAACAATAATAGCATTACTTTTAGGGGAAAGTGGGGAACCTATTTATTTGTTAAAAAAAAAAAGTAGTTGGCCAAAACTTTTTTTTTGGCATTACCTTTGAGCTTTAAGCCCATTTAGCATAAGAGATGGGTCTGCTGCTTTGGTAACTATGTCTTGGTAAGTCCAGCTGTCCTTGGCTTGGAAATGTATTATTTACTTTTCCCTCCCTGCTCCTGAGCACCACGTCCAGCATTTCAGTTTTGCTGAGTATAAACTAGAAAATGCAAAATGCCCACGTCTTCCTCATCATACAGAGGAATGGCCACATTTGCATACCCTTCATAATTCAATTTAATTTTTTTTTTGTCAAGAGTTGTGAATGCTTTGTGTTTGGTTTAATCAGAATGTTGACATTTACACTGAAGCCAATTTCTCTTTTTCTACTCCGTGTTTTGTTTAACCATGACAAGTGACAGCAAACTGGAAAGAACAGACTTTTTAAATTGGCTTCTTGCCCAGAATGCATCATTTCTCTTGTAGCTCTTTTCCCCCCTTCCTATGCATCGCAAAAGGAAATGTGAAAACATAGTCCACGAACACAAGAGTGAGGTGTTAGTGCTTTTAGATAAAGATTTGTGTTGTATTTTAAAACTAGATTGCTGTACAGTTTCAAGCTATTAGCAGGAGCCTATTACGCCATGGCTCCAGGTCCTTGGAGAGATATGCTTAGTGTATTTCAGTAATTCAAGGCAAATAGAAAACCTACAACTGAAAATATTTAATGGCAAAAGCACCAACTGCTGAAGGCTGCTGGAAGCAATAAGCAAGGATGGTTCTCACCATTAACTCTTTCTTACAATTCCACTCTGATCTTTTGCTGTCTGGACTAACATAGTATCAGCAGGCACAAATGCAGGCAACAAACTCCAAAATTCAGCTGATCAGAAAGTCATGGTGCTGCCTTGGGCTCTTTATCAGAATGGGGGCATTGTTGTGTTTCATGCTTGATCTATAGGCAGTTTCATGCTAACAGAGCTCAAGTCTAAATTAGAATGTGCCCTGTATCAGATACACCTGTTTAAACCAGAAATGAGCGTGCAAATTGCTTGCATCAAAGACATTGGAAAGAAAATGGGGCCAACTAGCCACCCCACTGGAACAGGAAGTGCTTGTGCCTCAGAACATCATTTGCTTACATATGATATAGGTAAAGAAATCTGAAAAGGTTAAAAATTATCATTACACTATGTCAGAATTATAGAATCCTCTCCCTGAAAAGGACATCAAAGGGCTAATTCCACTCTTCCAGGTAGAATTTCTTTTAATTAGCCTCTAGTTCTACCCTGACCAACTAAATCTAGATGATTTTAGAATTGGGTTATGAGTCATAATGAATCAGAAAGAGGTTCTAATAAGCGATTGAATATTCTCCCCCTTACCTTCCTGTTCTATAACATTTTCATTTTTACGAACTCCCCTAGGGATAGCTTTATGCAATAAGATCATAGGCATACATTGAAAGGGTATATTTTGATGGAGGCCTGAAATACCACTCATGGAAAAATACCAAATTTACCTACAAGTCTCAGTAGCTAAGATTATGTCATCTGGGGTGCCTTGTTCTATCGAAGCACTCATTTTGAAATGTAGATATATGGCAAATATTAATATTTTCACTACTTTCCAATTCATTGTAAATAGATTTATTAGCTAATTTACTTACTAAAAGGAGGTGCCTAGCTATATATCCTCCTATGTATCACACATCAGAAGGGGCATGGGAGAACACAAGGGCAAGAGGTACTTTGAGACTGGGAGTAAAGAAAATTATAACATTGATTAATATTCATTTTAAAAGGTTTTTGTTGTGACTTCTGTTTTTACTTTTGTGGGTATACTGCCTCCTTCCCACGCACCCATACAACACTCTAAGCCATGCTCAATGAATCTTTCCTTGAAACAAAGAAAAATTCAAGCAAAACCAACTGAGGCACTCTTCATGATGTTCTGAACTGATTGTTCCCCACCCTTCCATGCAAATGAAAGGAAACGAGGATAGCACATTTTTTTCAACTTTTCTCTGGATAACAAATTGGTTTTTATAATTCAGCTTTGTTTTAGTTTCCCTTCATCAGTTCATGTCTTCAAATATTCTTTTGAATTTCATATATTTATCATTATTTATGACACAATAATAACATTGAATAACATTCATATTCCACAATTTGTTAGTTATTGCCAAATTATTTTCAATTACATTGCTTTCCTCTTTTTCTATAAAAGTATAGCTATTTTTAATATTAATGTACATGAAAATGTTTCTATCTTTTATTTTTGGAATATGCATTTCATATGTATTCATAAGCATTTCATATTCATGAACTGCTTGTATCTTTTATTTTGGAATACATGCATACACATATATCATATATAATCACTGGATGAAAGGGTACGAACAATTTAGAGACTTTGAACACTTTCGAATTATTTTTCAGATTTATTGGATCAAATTATAGTTCCACCAACCTTTATTAGGGTGACAACCTTCTCACAGTCCCATCTAATATTGAGTATCACTTTTATCATTTTATCCATTTTGGTAAATATGATATTGAATTGATAATTGAATTATTGGGGCAGGCACCCTTCATTCTTTGGTCACTCTCAATTGGCAGCAGAAAATGGGATGGCAATCATACTTTAATAAGGTACAAAGACAAGCAGAGACAGACATCTTGGGGATAAAGGATGGGGTTGCAAAGGAAGGTATTCAGTATGGGGAAAGGACAGAGAGTGAGAGAGAGAAGAGAGAGAGAGAGAGAGAGAGAGAGAGAGAGACAGAGACAGAGAGAGAGAGAGACAGAGACAGAGACAGAGAATATCACTCATGTTACCATGGATTAGAGTTGGGAGCACTGGGTAATATAGACCCAATGGAAATAGAAGTGTTGAGGGAAGGAGTTTGAGGTCTCATCTTCATTGGGTTTTTGGGGGGTAAATAGACCAACCGTTTTCTGTGCCACTGGATTTTGTCTGAAATTTATGTATCACAGGATCAGAATCCTTGACAAGTGAGCTTAGACAGTTTCCCTTAATTCAAAACATTATCAGGATGTGAATTTTAGTTACTATATCACACAATTTGTAAATTATGCTCTTTTGATCTGTGAGAAAATTTGTATGTGACTTCCATATTCCTCTTAGCAATCTTATTTCCTGCTAAAACTTACTTACTATATGGACTAGAAGGGTGTAGTGGTAGTCGAGAGACCAGAACAATATACAATTTTAACACAACCTCCCACCTGATCTCCTGACCATCATTATACCCTATAATGTCTATACAGTTATCTAAACAACACCATACAAACACAATAATCACAATATACTCAAAGGATACTTGCATGAATCCAGCCCAATTTCTTGAAAAAAAGAATCCAGGAGAAAGATCAATGAAAACATTTATAGGCCCTAGTGAAATGTTTTTGATGTCTCTGATAATGACATCAACAGTATTTACTTGGTTTCTCATACGGTCTGTTATAAGGGTTATTTCTCATGAGGTGACAATGTATATGGTACAAGAAGAGTTCATAAAGCCAAAAGCTACTCCTTAGGTGCCTAACAGAGAGCCCAAGGCCAGCTGGTGGTCTACCCCCATAGCTCCCAAAGCTGCAAGTTCTCTGGAATTGTTCTCACTTTGGTCCTTTAGCTGCTCTGCAATAGCAATCTGTTCATCATTCAGCTTCACAGAGATGAAGCCTCATCTCTCTCATTAAGTGGTATAGAACTATATTGTGTGTGGTTGTTGATAAATTATGATTGTTCTTTTTGAAAAATATATTTTTGTATGTTATTTGATCTTTTATCTATCACAGATGGTTGTTGATATATGTATTCATATCAATGTATGTATTTTAGATAGAAAAGTTAGAGATATTTGAAGCATTTTTTTCTTATTTAAAGTTTCATTTCTTATTTCACTGCATTGATTTTGTTTGTACAAAAACATTTTAATTCAATATAATAGAAATTATCTTTATTTCTTTTCACTTTTAAAAATAATTTTTTTGCTTAATAATTCTCCCATTAGCATAAATTATTAGAGGAATAGACATACACATTCATTAGATATATAGATTTGTTACATAATATATATTTCTTAAATATATATGATATATGTATGTGTATATAACATATATGTGTGATATATAGGCATGTATTTCTTTATATATTTTAAAGATATACACACATATGTATAGTTGTATGTTGCCTTTTATATTCAGGCCCATACGCATTTGGAATTTATCACGGAATGTAGCATAAGATATTGATCCAAACATTTCTTACCAAAATGCACATGTGCACCTGCACACACACAAAAATATAAATATGTGAAACTTATTATAATATATAGTATATGATATTAACCAAAATATGTCTGTTGCCAAACCCCTTTATAATTATCGTAGTGGTTATTTTCAAACATGAAGCCTATAAGAAGTATTTCATATCCTCAAATTTATTAAAAATTTCCTGAGTTTAATTCAGATTCTTTACTATCTAGTCTTTTCTACTTACCTACATATCTATTTTTAGCCAATACCAAACAGATTTGACGATTAAAATTTGATAACATAAGCATCTAAAATTATTATCCCCTATTAATTTCTACTTTTAACAAATTCCATTGACATCCTTTATCTTTTGTTCCTCCAAGTAAATTTTGTCATTTTTTTCCAGCTCCATAAAGGAAACTCTTATAAGTTTAACTGACACAAAGCAAAAATTGTGAAAATTAAATTGATTGTGTCATTACATTTTTTTTAATATATTTAAAGTGGGATTAAGGTAAATAAATATAATTATTTGTCTTCTTTTATTTGTGTTAAATGTTTTGTGGTTGTGTTTTACAATTCTTTAATGTATCCTTATAGCTTAACTCTTGGATATTACCTGCAATTTGTAGTTATTTTCAATGGTATTTCTGTTTCTATTATTCCACCAGGTTTTTGTTATTGTCATATAAAAATACCCATGAATTTGTGGATTTTTCTTATATCCTAATACTTTACTAAAGCTATTTATTATCTCAATATTTTTTATTGATTATCTTGAATTTTCCAAGTATTCCACAACCTTGTCTGCAAAGCCATCTAGTTTGATTTTCTCTTCAATTTCATTTATGCATTTCATTTATTTTTCATCTTACTATTCTCACTAGCATACCTATATCAAATAATTGTGGTGTGAGGAAACATCCTTATTTTTTCCTTACATTTATTGGGTAAGCTTCTAGTATTTATCCATTACTAATTCAGTAAAGTCAAATCAACAAGCTTTTATTAACATGTGACTAATATGTGTCAGAAACTATGCAAAGCACTGGAGATACAAAGAGAAACAAACACATTTTCTGTACTCAAATAATTCAAATTTAGTGGAAGGGAACAACATATAACAGCTAATCAAGATATTTATATCTATATTTGTATATATACATACACGTACACACATGTGTATGTATATGTGTATATGTGTACATATGTATGTATATATAAACATATACATACATATATAAAGAGATAGAGAGAGAGACAGAGAGTATAAATTGGAGACAATTTCAGAGAAAATCATATTAAGGAGAACTGGAAAAAGTTTGTTGAAGAAGATGAGATTTTAGCTGAGACTTGGAGAAAGCCAGAGAAGTCAGAAGATAGAGGAGAAGAGGGAGAAAATTCCAGTATGAAGGACATCCAGGGGAAATGCCCAGTCAGGATATGGAATGTTTTGTGCAAGGGAGAACAAGGAGTCCATTGTCATTGGATTGTAGGAAGAGGGTTTAAGTGCTTGAAAACAGTAAGAAGGAGATAGGTTTTAAAGTAATTTAAAAGTCTAGCAGAGTGTATCATATTTTGTTATGGAGGCAATTATTGTGGTTTATAGAGTGGGAGTGTGTCCTGTATTCAGACTTGTGCTTTAGGAAGATTACTTTAAGGATATACTGGAGCTAAGGATATCCTGGAGAAGGAAGAGCCTTGAGGCTGGGAGACTAAACAGAGGGCTATTGTCTAAGTGTGCAGTGAGGTGGGTCTTCACTAGGGTGGTGGCAGCACCAGAGAAGAGAAAGGCTATATACAATAGTAATTGTGAAGGTAGAATTGGTAGGTCTTGGCAACATGTTGGACATAGATGCTAAGAGTGGAGAGTATAGAACAACAACTAGATTGGGGCTGCCTTAGACAATAGCAGGGGATTTTGGAAGGTGAGCAGATTTGGGGGTGAAAGCATTCAGTTTTGTTGAGTTTAAGATGCTTATAGGACTTCTAGTTCAAAATGTTCAATAGGCAATTGGAGGTATGAGACAAGGCCAGGCAAGAGTCTAAAGTTTAATAACCAGATTTGAGATTCATTGTAATATAGATAATAACTGAGTCCACTGGAGCTGAAGGGAGCATGCATCAAAAGGAAATACAGAGAAAAAAGCAAAGTACTCCCAGGGCAAAGCCTTGGAAAACAAATGTGGCTAGCAAATCAAGGTAGCTTTTGTCTTTAGGCAAATATCTTTTGTCTAAAATAATATTTCTGTGCCCATATTCTTTTTTCAAGTATTTACTTTAATGATAAGTGCACACTATATTTTATGAAATATTTTTCTCTATCTATTGGCATAATCATTATAAATATACCTTGATCATAATAGATCATTTTTGGTATGTTGCCATGGTTTATTTCCCTACGATTTTATTTGAATTTTTGCCATTTTATATGCGTTGTTTAGGAATTAGAGTGATGTTTATGAGAAGTGATATCCATAGGAGCCTCAAAGCCAAGTACACAGGTTCAAGTCACTTCTGAAACATATTGTTTCCATATCTAGGTTTCCTACACTAGTGAAATCACGAATCTATTCCCTATTCCTTCTCTCATAAAGGGAATTTGCGCAGGTATTTTCTTCCTTAATGTTTGAGGAGAAAAAAAACATTCTGTAGTTTTGGTGTTAATTGCTGTTTAAATATTTCAAAGAATTCACTTGTGAATCTATCAGTACCATGTTGTGTTGTTTTTTGTTGTGTTTTTCTTTTATTTTTTCCCTCTCCCTTTTGGTAATTCATTTATGTCTTCTTTCAACATTTTTTTTCTGGGAATGGTTTGTTTAAGAGAATGATTTCTTTTTATGTCTTTTTTCTTCATTTTTTTGTAGATAACCATTCATTTTCTTTAAAATCTCAGTTTTGCTAGCATGTAATTGTGCAAAGCAGATTCTGTTTTTTCTTTTTATATTTTTCCTGTATCATGAATTTACCTTATTTAATTTGGATTTTGATAGTTTAACCTCTCTCTCTCCTCTCCTCCATCTCTGATTCATTAGCCAAACAGAGAAAAAAAAATAAAGAAATATTTTATTAGTACTTTTAAAGAACTATCTTAGTTTAGTTTCATTTATCATAGATTTTTATTGTATTTGATTTTTTCTTTCTCTTATAATTTTTGAGATATTTTAGTGATTGTATTCGTATTTTTGGATTTATTATTATGTTGATTTTCTCTAGGTGTTTTTATTTATATAGTCAAGGTATTTCTCCCTTTCTTGCCTATTTTGTTCAGGAATATTTTCAGAGATATATTTTAATTTGGAACTTCTTTAGCTTCATTTCAGAAATTTTGGTATCTTGCCACTTGGTGGACTGGTCTGGGGCAGTTTGCAATCTAAAGTGATAAAAGGAATAATTTGAGTTTTTGAATAATTCTTTTGGGGGACACCAGACGTGTGATATATATCAGAGGCAACACTTAAATCTAGGTCTTCCCGACTCAAAAGCCAGTTCTTAATCCACTGTGCAATCCTGAGTACCACTGATGCTGAGAAGTAGGCATATTTCTTTTTTTTCCTTTTTTTTTGTAATTATTTTAGTTGTTCAGTCAACCAACATTTATTAAGTGCCTACTCTGTGTGAGGCATTGTACTAAGGGCTAGGCAGACAAAAAGAGTCAAAACACAGTCTCTGCCCTAAATAGACCTATAATCTAATGGGGGGAGACAACAAAGAAATACCTATGTATAAACAAACTATATACAGAATAAATAGGAAGCTAATAAGTGAGGAAAAGCACTAGCATTTGGGGAGGTTAGAAAAGGCTTCCTGTAGAGGGGGGAATTTTACCTGAAACTTAAAGAAATCAAGGGAAGCCAGTAGGCAGAGATGTGTAGGGAGAGCATTCCAGGAACAAGAGACTTCCAGAGAAAATTTCCAGCCCTGAGAAAGGGACTCTTACTCATGAAATAGCAAGGAGGCCAATGTCACTGGATTAAAGATACATAGTAGGGAGAAAAGAATAAGAAGATTGGAAAAGGAGGAGTGGGACAGATTATAAAAAAAAAAACTTTTAATACCAAAAAGAGAATTTTATATTTGATATTAGAAGGAATAGGAAACCCCTAGAAAAGGGGCAATATGGTTGAACCAGTACTTCAAGAAAATCACTTTGAATTGATGGATGAATGGAGGATGGATTGGAATGGAAAGAGACTTGAGGCGAGTAGACCCACCATTAAGCTTTTGCAATATTCCAGGCATGAAGTGATAAGGGCCTGCACTGGTGTG
Organism: Phascolarctos cinereus; assembly: GCF_003287225.1. Taxonomy (NCBI): domain Eukaryota; kingdom Metazoa; phylum Chordata; class Mammalia; order Diprotodontia; family Phascolarctidae; genus Phascolarctos; species Phascolarctos cinereus. The sequence goes on along the minus strand of NW_027555847.1, from coordinate 388,583,893 downwards.
GTATCAGTGTCAGAGGAGATAAAGGGACATATTGGAGGAATATTGCAAAGGTGAAATTAACAGGCCTTGGAAACAGATTGGATATAAGTGGGGGTGGGAGAGATACATTAAGGGTGGCATCTAGATTATGAACCTGAGGGACTGGGATGATGGTGTATAGAGAGGGTTAGAGGTATGAAGGGTTTAGCAGGTTCTCCACCCCAGCTCTCAACATGTCCTTTCAGTTTGGGACATGTTGAGTTTAAGATGTCTACTGGACATCCAGTTCAAAATATCTGAAAGGCAGTTGGAGATATGAGGAGAGAGGTCAGCAGAGAGGTTAGTGAAGGATAGGTGCTTTGACAATCGTTGGCATAGAGATGATAATTAAATCCATGAGAGCTGATGTGATCATTAAGTGATGTCATATAGAAAGAGAAGAGAAGAGGTCCTAGGAAAGAACTCTGTGAGACACCTGATTATAGGGCATGATATGGTAAACATCCAACAAAGGAAACTGAGAAGTCATAGTTATACAGGGAGAAGCAGGAGAGAGAGTTGAACTAAAAAGCCAGAGAGAAGAGACTATCAAGGAGGATGGAATGATCATTATAGTCAAAGACTTCAAAGAGGTGGAGGAGGATAAGTATCGAGAAAAGGACATTGATTTGGTAATTAGATGTTTGGTAACATTGAAGAGAGCAGTTTCAGTGGACATATTCCTTTATGAATTTATAGAATTACATAATCTTTCAGAAATTTGGGACTATTTAATCTGAGCAGTACCTTAAAAAAGTCACCAACAGTATATAATCAACAAGGAGTCATCTAACCTCTGCTTAAAGGCCTTCACTGAAAGAAAGCCCACTTCTTCCCCTTTATTCATATCATTTGTTTCATATCTACTGGATAAGGATATTGTTTTGTTTCCTATATGACTTTTAAAGATAATATAGTTTTCCTGTTTTTCTCTCTTGACTCAGTTAATTTCTATTTCGTCTTTGGCTGACAGTATATTTGCAACCTACTTTTTTTTTAATTGCTTGATGTGTAATATACTTTGTTTCAAAAATTTCTTTTTTCCTTCTACATTTGTCTTTCTCTTTGATGTGTTTCTAATACATATCAAAATGTCTTTCTTTCCTCTTCTGTCTTTCAATTTTCTTGTTGCAGTAAGCTATTAACTCTACTCTCATTTAAGATTAAATTATTAAAATTTGAATTTCCCCCACTTGTTTATTTTGTATTGATGTTTATACCATCTCTACTCATTTTGTGCTTTAACCTCATACCTACTCTATTCTCTGCCCACAAGCTCTCCATCTCCACTCCTGTTTACCTTCCGTATTCCAATTACTTCAATATATTTAAATAGTTAATTTATCTTTTTACTTACTTTTTCCCTCTTTTGATACTGCCCTCTTCCCATCCCTATACGTACTCAATAATACTTTATTCAAAATTCATTCGCCCTCTTCAGCTTCTTAAAAAACAATATTTTGTGACATGCTTTTTTAGGAGATGCTCATTTGCTTTGTTCTGCTACTTATTTCAGTTTCCATTGAGAATACTCTGAATTCTATTTCCCATTTTATCAGCTCTCCACTTGCTTGTTCTTTCTTTATTTTCCCTTTGTACCAATGAGAGGTAAGGCTTTTGTGAAACCAAAATTCTATTCCTTCCTCTATCTCATGCCTATTAATGTATTTATAGATATCATACTATCCTTCCCTACTCCTCCTCAACTTTTGTTGTTGTTGTTGTTATTGAGTCTCATGCCATTCCTCACTCCTACAAGTGGAAATTCGTGAAAGATTCAGGGTGACATAGGGTGAAGCAGTCTGTATCCTGAGTCATAGGGCATGGTCCTGCCATTATCTTGACCCTTTTCTAATAATACTGGAATATCCTAACTATGAAAGTATGCCTTCCTGGATGATGATGTTACAGATCCATGGGGACCTACAGCAAATAGGCTTTGATTCCAACTCTCAAGGTTCCCCATCACATTATGGTACATAATCAACTTTCCAGTTATTTTGACCTGCCCTGTATGAAAGACTAGCTAATCTAGAGTTTATAGAGAGACTTAGTTTGACTTAGGAGAGTGAGTTAACTTTCAGTGTTCCATCAGATAATAAATATTTTTGCTATTTCACACTTTGGGAATTATCCTGGTATTATATTTTCTTAATTGATGTGCAGAAATCTGCCTAGTATACTGAAAAACAGATGATATTTGGAGTCAAAGTTTATGGGTTTGTGTGTATTACCCACTGCTATGGGACCATGGGCAAGCCGCTGCAGCTCTAGGGGTCTTACTGTTTTCATCATTAAAATAAGGAAATTGGACTAGACTGCCACTAAGGACATTTCCAGCTCTAAATCAGGTGGTCTATCCATTTATGCAACTTAACAATTTATATAATTTGTAATAAACCCATGATTTATTGATGTACACATTCATCAGTATCTGAGAACTCCAAAAGCATTTCGGAAAGATGATTATGATGAGAACAATTACAACTATGATGTTTAAATACATTGTACAAATAGTGATAATACTAACTTTGGCAACAGCAATAATAATGTCACCTTGATATGAACTGGAAATTTTCCCTGGCTTTCCTTGGTAATTCTCTTTTAATGCTCAGATATCCCCCAATGACATGACGAATGGGACTGAATGACAACCTCATTTGCTTTCTGTCTCCATCTTGGGCTTAACTAGACTGTCTCTGGTCATCTGTGACCTCCTGCTTGGAGTCAGTGTGTTCCTGAATAGGAGAATGGAGCTGGCCTCAAGGGGGTTTATGTTATGTGACTTGCCAAAGCAAATCCTGAGGGAATTCTGGAAGATTGTTTCAGTAAGCTTATATGTGAATGACAGTACATCTACCATTAAAAAAAAAAAACTAGACAGATTTTAAGTGTCAATGATTTCCTTTTGAATTGGCATTCAGCTTCATCCTTAGCTATACAATAGGATGTATGGAATTTGAGAAATTCTAGGAAATAGGGCCAATGTTATTTATAGACAGATCCTAAGGAGAGATATCTGGCAGTCTGAGATGACCCATATCTAAAATTACAGATAGATAGATAGATTGATGGATGGATGGATAGAGAGAGAGATATAGTAGCTTCAAATAATCTGGGGATGATAATATCCCATAGAATAGCAGAATCACAGTATCTCAGAGTTGAAAGGACCTTCGTAAGATATCTGGGGTAGCCTACACTATGATTCAAATTTCTTCTATAAGATTTCTATTAAATGGCCATTTAGCTTCTGCTTGAAGACCTCCAGTTATATAAGGAACCCACTGCTTAACAAGCAAGCCATTTCACTGTGGCGCAAATCAGCTTTGTTTTTCCCTGGATCTAGCCTTTATCTGATTCTACAAATTCTATCTATATTTCATATTATATCTCTGGTGGGGAAGCAGAATAAAGGAAATCCCCTTTCTACATGATGGCCTTTAAAGTTTTTTTTTCTCCCTTCAGTGTATAGACAGGGACACCACTGAGTCACAGCTTCACCCACAGCCACACCTCAACCCAATTCTGACCAGTAGCTATCATGGCAATATTACAAAATTAAGTAAGTTCCCCATTTTCTTCCTGGCCCACAGACAAATACGAAATAGATTGGTGAGGCCATAAGGGATTCCCACTCTTCCAGGAACCCAAGGACATTTCACATTTCCTTTGTTTCAATCCCACAGAGCATTATCAGAGAGGGAGACATACATTCACATAATGGGATAAAGGAGGGAGCCTAAAAAATCAAAATACATTCCTCCTCTTCAACGTCCTCTCTCAAAAAGCATTAAAGCTAGAGAACATACTCCAATCATCAGGCTTAAAGAAGTCCTTAATTCTGCTACTTAAAGGTCCAGATTAAATGAATTAAATCAGGGCCATTAAAACTTGGAAAACTTTCATTACCCATGGAATTTATCTCCTCATACCGTGTACTAATCACTTGCATTCTCTTGTTTTTTTTAATGTTTATAGCATGTTTCAGTATCTAATTTTGTGTTGGGCCTGGCTTCCACTGAGAAAACATGGGTTTATTTACTTCTTGCTCAGGGTCTGAAGCCTGGAAATTCAGAGTGTTGTTATTCATGAAGTCAGAATTTGGAGCTGGAAAATACCTGTATGAACAACTTCATTCTACAGGTGAGGAAGCAGAGAGGAAGAGATAATCAAGTAACTTGTCCAAGTATATACACAATAATTAAATGGCAAAGTCTATATCCAAGCCCAAATTTTTTGACTCTAAGGATGATGTTACTTCTTTCATAGCACTTCTGACACTTAGGATGTCACAAAATCAAGTTTGCAAGACAAGGGAAGGTTTAGCAGAAATTAATGGATTGTGAAAACATATCTTTATTGAAAAGGAATGAGTAAACAGTTTTTTTGGGGGGGGTTGGGGTTGGGGCAGGAGAATAATTTCCTTTGTTTATTTTACACATACTTACCACTTTTATGATCTTTCATTTTGAAATCCTCCTCCACCCCCACAATCATCATTTCCTACCTTTTTTTCTCTATCTTACTGCTTCTAAAACCGTTCTTTATCCTCATCAGCACTTGGAGTCTTTTTACAATACTCTGTTCTTATAATTCATCACCCCTACTCTGGCTTTAATTCTCTTCTTTCATGATCGTGACTTTATAGTTAACCAGTTGAACTATGCACCCTTGAATCTTTCTATTCCACATCTTTTCACCATTTAAGCCCAATAACTACCCCAGTATTAATTCTGTTCTCCAATTGCCTTATTCACCATCTTTTTCATATGCTGAATGCCGTTAATGGAAGTTACATATTCATGTGGACTGGGTTCTCTAGTCCAAAATCATGTTATTTAATGTCAACAAGGGTCTTATTCCTTCACAGAAATTATTGTATTCATATTCAGTTAACTCCAAACTAAATATTCCTTCTTCAATCTACCAGTGCCATCGCAAAATCCTTTCTCTCAACTGATGATCTTTCATATGACTGCACTGAGAAAATCAAGGTCAGTTATCAAGAGTTTCTTCTTTTGTCTTAGGCCACAACTCTATACCATACCTCTGTAGTACTGATCCTCTCTCCTTTTACTTCACTGTTAGGAAAAAAAAAGTCATTAATTTTCTTATCTACTTATATACTTGATCCTCTGACCTTCTCTCTCATCCTACTTTCATCTTCCTTTTTACTTTCCTACCAACAAGTAATATTTGAGCACTATCATAGCTTTTATTATTTAACTGTTGCCCATCCCAGAACACCTGTAACTTTCCAATTGTTTGTGTTTTCCTTTACCTGTTGTGTAAGAAGAAAAAGAGAAAGACAGAGATGGAAAAATTTCTTTTGTCTATGTTGTGGTAGGATCATTCCTAGGTATTCAATATATTTTGTTAATACGTTAAATGGGATATTTCTTCCTATCTCATTCACATGTGTTATTAGTGATATACAGAAAAGTTGATGAATTTTTGGATTTATGTTGTATTCTTTTACTTTAAGCAAATATCAAATACAAGCCAATAATGTATTCTGATTCCAGAACAGTTTTAAAAACAATAAGACCAAATATCTACTCTAATGTCAGAAGTAGGTATAGTATCCTAGCATGAAGAAACCCCTTAAGGAAATGGAGATGGGAGAGTTCCACTGACCACAGGTACACAACAAAGCTTTTTAAAATATGTTTTGTTGATCCTCTGGTATTCTATTGGTAGAACATCATATCACCTGAAAATAAAGATGATTTTGCTTCCTTTCACCGATGATAATCACTCTAATTTTGTTTCTTCTTATTTCTATAGCACTATAGCCAATAAAATGAAGATAATGGACATCATCATTTTAACCCTGAAATTATTTGGAAAGTTTCCAGTGTTTCTTTGTTAAAAATAATACTAGCTCTCCATTTGAGGTAGATTTTTAAAATCATGTTAAGGAGGCATTTTAATACCTAAACTTTTTCTGGTACTTTAATGTAAATGAGTGCCATGTTTAATCAAGCAGATACATAATATTAATAACAAAATGCACGGTCATGACACTATGATCATATAATTATTTTTGTCATTATTATCAATTTCTTTTTTATTTCCTTAATATTCAAACATCTTTGCTTTGCTGATATAAATCAAATACGCAGAATGATATTTATTGGAATACTGTTTTGTTTATTTTGTTTAATTTTTTGCCTCAATACTTATTAATGTAATGAGCTAGAATTTCTTTACCTTTTTTTCCCTCTGGGTTTGATGTTTTATATTTTTTTGAAATACATATTTTTAATTTTATTTTTGTTGACATATCACTAAATGTAACATTTCTTCTAAAGTTTTTTCTTTCCTCTATGTTACTCATTCCTATTTTTATTTTTTATCTTGGCCATTTGATTTCCTATTTGATTTTTTTCTCTTCTCTTCTGTTTTCTCCCATTCTATCTTTTCCTCTTCTGTTCCTTCAAAATTACTAATAATTCATTAATTTTCTTTATTTTCAAAAAAAATTGTGTACTTTTTCAATAATAAATTTGATTCTTGTCTCTTTGTTATTAAAAGTTTCTAGGGTTGGCCTTGTTTTGCAATTATTATTTTTATTTATTTAAATTGTTTTCTATAGTTATGTCATCTGCATATTGGGCCCACCTCTTAACATCAAGCATGACGTCAGGAAGTAGACTAGAAGAACGAGTAAATGAAAAAAAAAATCTCACCATAAAAAATATCACTGTGAAAGGAAGCTGAAGATACAAACTCAAAAGAAAATAATGACTCTAAAACATCTAAAACTAAAGCCTTATAGAGGAAACACAGCTTGGGCATACATTCAACTAGGATTTCTAGAATACATGAAGCAAAGTCAACAATAAAAATAATTAAAAATGTTTTCTCATCAGTGAACTAATTTCCAAGGAGGAGTGGGGATCAGAAAAGAAAGAGAGTCATGGAAGAAAGAACTAGAAATGGTATTCATGGTTTGGTAGAAGAGGTATAAAATCTTGTCTAAACAAGGAATTCCCTGAAATTAGAAGGGGCCAAATAGAAGCCAATGGCTCCATGAGACAACGAGAAATGTTAAAACAAAGTCAAAAGACTGAAAAAAAAATAGAAGAAAGTATAAACTATCCCAAAGCAAAAACCAACTGACTTGGAAAACAGATAAAGGGGGAAAAATAAGAATTTTGGATTACCTGAACACTATGACCAAAGCAAAAAAAGGCCTAGTTATTATAGTTGAGAAAATATTTAAAAATAAATAAAGTACTGGATAGAAATAGAAAGAATATGCCAGTCACTTCTTGAAAGAAACACCAAAGTGAAAATGACTAGGAACATTATACCTAAAATTCAGAATTTTCAAAACAAAGAAAAAAGATACCTCAAGAACCTAGAAAGGAAGAATTCAAGTATTGGGAAGCCAAAGTTAGGATTACACATAATCTAGAACCCCCCTCCATAAAGGAGTGGAGAATTTGTAATATCATATTCCAAAAGGAAAATGATATATGATTAAAGCCAAGAATAATATAACCAGAAAATCAGCATAATGCTATAGGGGAAAACATGGATTCTAAATTAAATAATGGACTTCCAAGCATTCCAAATGAAAAGCCCAAAACTATGTATAAAAACTTTGCAGAAGCATAAAAGGTAAATACAGATAAGGATAAAAGACAAAATGTAAACTGTTTATATTCTGATACGAGGATCTGATATATGCATCACCTTCTGAATATTATCATAAGCAGGAATCATAGTGTGAGTCTAATTAGACAAGGTGTGGCAGTGGTTCTGTTACATCTTGATGATCTTATGAAAAGATGAAAAGAGGGAAGAAAAGTTATACATTGGGTGATGGGTGAGGGGAAGAAAGTTAAGGAAAATTATCCTCCATAATTAGAGTGCACAAGTAGATATCTATTCTAATAAGAAGGAAGGGATGGTGGGGGGGAGCATCTGAAAATTGAATCTCACTATCATCTGAACTGGGTAAAGAAGACACACACAGAGAGTTGAGTGCAGAAATAGATTTCACTCAGCAGATAATTAGGATGGAAAGGGGAAAACAGTAAAGTAGAGGTAGAGTGGATTAAGGGAACAGTCAGGCAAAACAGACTGTAAAGATATACAAATTTTTCAGGTGGCAAATAATGGAAATATGAGAGGTCTTCATAAATTGTGGAATGACTGAACAAGTTTTGGTATATAAATGTGATGAAATACTGTTGAGCTATAAGAATTGATTGAAGGAACAGTTACAAGAAAACCTAGGCAGCCATGTATGAACTAAAGCAGAGTGAATAGAAGAGAACCAGGAGAACAATTTATACAATGACAACAATATGGCAAAGAAAAACAACAAAAGAATTATGAACTCTGATCATTGTAATGATCAACCACAATTGGAAAAAAAACTAATGAAATATGAGATACTTACATCCTGAAAGAGAGGTGAAGAATTTAGAGAGCAAAATGAGATCTTATATATATACACACACACATATATGTATATATATGTGCATATGTGTGTGTATTTGGGGGGACCCGGGCAATGAATAAATTTGTTTTGATTAGTTGACTATACATGTTTAGAAAAGGGGATTTATTTTTCTTTTGTTCTCAATTGATTAGGAGAAGGAAGGGAAGGCAGATTTATGCTGATTAAAAGATAGATAGACAGACAGATGTGTATATAATATAATTTTAAAAAGGAAGTTTGTGGAAAGACATTGCAAGTTTGTGTCACTATCCACCTGGCATGCACACAAGAAAATGTGAATGCTCTATTACCCAGTTAAAGGCAAGAGAGAAAAAAGCAGAATCCAGAACATGAAAAGCATGTTAAAAATTATAGAAACACTTAATCAGCCATTGAAAGAAAACGTCAAAAGACTAAGGCAATACAAACAGGCAACGAAGCACAAACAAAAACTTTATCTTTGTAAGGAGAAGTAAAATAATTCTATGCTGTCTTTTAAATAGTTGTCTAGGTCAATTATTGAGATATTATGTGTTCTTTCAATGTTGCTAAAAAACAGTCTAATTATTCTGTGATTCTCGTTATAGCATCAACAAGCAATAAACACAGTGTGATCTTTGGCTCTCTATACATTCCAGTAAACTGTATGACTGTAAATATATTATCTGTTGAATGCCTTTTGTGATAGACTGCTTGTTCCTTCATCATATACACATTAATGATGCCCTAAAAATGTGCAAAATATTCTGATTATTAAAAGTAGAGATAGACATAGGGGTTAGTAGTAATTTATATTCTTTAACTCATCTTGAGAATGAATTCCTCAAAGCTCTCAAATCTATGGCTTCTGCACTCTTACAAATACCCTCTGGGTAAACTTGGTCTAGTTTAACTCTTCTTTGCATTGGTATTTCTTTGATGATATTTCTGCTTCCTCATGTTGCACATTGTTATTGAGTTGGATGAAAAATTATTTGATTTGACTTATTAGCATGTATAGAGTATGTATTTGTCCTCAGATATATCTGTACTAATACTCATGTGTAGTAATAAACTAAATCATCAGTGTCAAAATACATGTGCAATACACATACACATTAGTGAGATATATGGATATATATACATGTGGAAAGTACATAATGTGTTATATATACAGTTATATATTGTATGTTTTGTATATATATATAGATAAGATACATATGTTTATATGTATTGTGTATATGTGTGTTTGGGTGTATGTGTGTGTGTGTGTGTGTGTGTGTGTATAATGAACTCAGTCCACATTTGAACAGAAAGAAGGGAGTAAGATTGTCTTTGAGAAACTGTGTAATTTTTAATTATCCTGATCTTTTCCTTGAAAAAAAAATTCATATTTTGAAAAAATGATAATAATTCATTAATGCCATGGACTCCAAATAATTAAAGTTCAAAGTTATTCTAATGTCAGTGAAGAGATGCATGATGTGTCTGAGTTGGCTTCAACATATTTCAAATTAAGTTTTGCATGAGAGATTTTATAAAGGAAATTATTAGAGAGACATGTGGTCAACAAACACATCGTCAGCAAAAATGAAAGCTAATCTTGTGGTAAGCTCTAGATACAATCAGTAGGCAATATAGGACCCATTAAAGAATTAGAGGTAGAGCCCTGACATAGTCGATTGATCCCTACATAGGTAAGAGAAGCATAGGATGAGAAAACCTAAATGAATTGTGATTTCAATTACCTGGAGTACTATTCACTTTGAAAATATACACCACTGCATGAAAAATGTGTATGTATTTATGTATGTCTATACACGTGTAATTATAAATATATAAAGGTATATATTTGTAACATCATGTCATTGATAGAATGCTTCCCAAAGGTTCATATTAACTTGTTATTCTTTGACCCCTGCAGTACACTCTAGTGTTGTGCAATAATTGGCCACGGATTTGAAGGACATGAAGTTATTCCTGAAGCATGGCAGAGCAGATTAAGTTGCCCCCACATCCTTATATGGGGGATGTTACAACGTAACTTACGTGAGACATTTTAGGTTATAAGGAAGGATGTGAGATAACCACTGGGAAACTTCTCCATAATCGGCCTAACCAATTGATGGATGGGCGCCAAAGGCTTTAAGCATCACTTTCCATTTGCAAGGTGTGTAAAAGGCACTGCACAGATAAAGCCTTTGAATGCCATTTGTCTGACTGTCTGATGTGCTTTTCCGTCTCAATAGAAATATCAAGTTTCAAAAAATGACACTTTGTATACAGGAAAGAAAAAATATCCTTTAAATGTGATTATTGCATGATTTCTCCAGTGCCTAGTAAGTTCTAGGATGATGAGGCTGCAGTTTCTCCTTGATAAAAAGAGAAAAAGGCACACTAGCAAGGATTTTCCTTTCTCTTTAGAGTCATGAGGCCTTTAACCAAATCTGTTGTAACTGTCCTTAAACACAACTTTGAGAATTGATATTGTCTGTGGAACTGGTGGTTATCATTTCTGCCCAATCACTTGCTGGCTGTGTGATATTTGTTAAATCAATTAACTTCTTTGTGTCTGAAGGTTTTTTTTTTTTGTCTTTTAGTAGGTTAAAATGATACTTGCTGTTTGTGGATGAATCCAAAGGGCCCAAGTGAAGTGGAGATTTGAGGCAGTTATTCAGATAATCAACTGCAACGATAAATAGTGGAGGAAAGGTTGCAGAGCAAGTAGAGAAGGGGTCTTTTCTTAGTATTCCAGAAGGGCTGTCTACATCAATTAAGCAACTAGGATGATTGAAAAAAAAACCTTCCTATCTGCTTTGTCTATGTGGTCATAACAAACTTAGAAGATAGTTCTTTGAAGTTATTAATAGAATTGACAAACCTTTAAAAAAAATCCTGATTAGAATGAAGGATGAAAACAGTAATAGAGATGTCTGGGAACTCAAGGATAAGTGTCCTTTGAAACTTACTAAGCCATCTGCTTTATGAAATCTCTGTGCTAGTCATTGAATAATATGTAAAGATATATAGGACATATTTATTATATTAATAAAGAAGACACCTCGTTTCTCTGGTATTTGCCTCATAAACTTTATCTTATAGTGGGTATATATGCAAGAGTAATCATAATAAAAAAACAATGTGATTAGGGCATAATGACCTCAAGGAAGGCTTGATGTAGGAAGTGGCATTTGGTTTGGATCTTGAAGGATAAGCAGGTTTTTTTTTTTTTTGATAAGTAGTATCTAAACAGGCATAGTGGATCTTGAAATATGAGTGAGATTTAAAGGGCAGTATTGAAAGGGGAAGCATTCCACAGTATGAATTGCCCATAATTTTTGAAAATGAATAAAGCTGTGCCACCTTGTAATGTGTATATAGAAGGATGAGTATCATTTGAATGGAATATAGAGCACCTGAGGGGAGTACTATGAGATGAATCTAGAACAAGGGTGAGGAATCTGTGGCCTTGAGGCCACATGTGACTCTCTATGTTTTTAAGTGCAGCCCTTTGAATCCAAACTTCACAAAACAAATCCTTTTATTAAGATTCTAGAAGGTTAAGTAGTGCAGAGCTTTTGATGCTAGGTTAAGGAAATTGGGCTTTAGTAGGAAATAGGGAGTTTATGAAAGTTTGTGGACCATATATGTGACCCATATCCTTTCCATTAGCCTACCTTTTCTCTTCTCTGGAGCTACCCCAAATATGATGTTCTGTAGGTTGAGCCTCAAGTGGATTTGAAACCATTTGGCAACTTTTCAAATATGGTCGCGGGTCAGCAGTAACAGCAAGGCCTTGTCTAGCCCTCTGACATCCCAATGGTTTCAGAGATGGTTAATTTATGATCCTGCACCAAGTATAAGACCTAAACCCATTTGAAGATAGGGTCATGAAAATCTTGGTTCAAGTCTCAGCCTGACCAATCACTAGCTATATGACGTTGGTTTACTTCTCTAGACTGGTTTTCTCCTCTATAATATTCTTCTCTTCACTGAGTGAATTGGAGTAGAGGACTTCTAAGGTTCCTTTTAATGTTTCATGATTCTAGGAGTTGGAGATAAAGGAGCACAGTGAACTCATCATTTTGAATGTGATGCAGTTACCACCAGTCTGGGGGAGAGAGTCAAGTCTTGGCTCAGAACAACCCAAACATCAGTACAGCCCACAGATGAATCAGTCTTCTCAGGATCATTAAGTAGCATTACTGGGCTGGGCTTCCCTGAGCGGACTGGCAGTACTCAGTAGGATACATAACAAGGGGAAGAAAATGGAGATGGGGAGAAGTGAAACCAGTGAGAAGACTATCTCAATAGTCTATAAGGTAGGTAATGAGGGTATGACCTAAGGTAGAGGGAAGAAGGAATTAATTTAATGTATAGTAGAATCAAGAGCTTTTCAATTGCTTGAATGTGGAAAGAAAGGGAAAAGATCTTAGGATTTAGACCTTAGGAACTTGGATATAATATAATTTAGCCATTTCATCTTACAGGTGGAAAATTGAAGTTCAGAAAAATTATGTGATTTATCCAAGGTCACACAGGTAGAAAGTAACAAAGTCAGAATTTTAACTCATGTCCTATAATTCTAAATTTGAAACTCTTTTCATCATAGTGAGTTTCAAGTATGAATGACTGGAAACATTGTCCAATTGTCCAGCCACTAAAAGAAATAGAGAAGGGGAGGCAGAGCCAAAATGGTGGAGTAAAAGCAATGACTTGCTTGAGCTCTCCCCCAAGTCTCTCCAAATACTTGAAAAAATGACTCTAAATAATTCCAAAGTAGCAGAACCCACAAAGAGTCTGAGTGAAACAAATTTCTAGCCAAAGACAACCTAGGTGGTTGTTGGTAAAGGTCTGTTGTGCTGGGCTGGAAGAGGAGCACAGTTCAGAGTGGACCACACAGGTAAAGATGGGGCCCCAGTGAACCTAGAGCAGGCCTCAGGGAACTGAATCATGGCAGCATCATTTCCAGACTTCTCAACTCCCAAATGCCAAAGACAACTTAGAAGGTCAGTAGGAAATCTCTGTCAGACCCCAGCCCTGTAATAACTCCAGGGCAAAGGCAGCGATGGCTGCTTCTAGAGCTCTTGAGCGACAGACGTTGTGGGGATCAAGCAGCTGAGCAGAGTGCGATTGCAGGGATCTCTTTGCTGTCATTGAGGCAGGATTCTCTTGCTTTGTCTGTGCTCGGATCTGGATCCCAGTCCTCGGTGGCAGTCCAGGGACAAAGAGGAATACTGGTGTGGCAAAGTTTGTGGTGATGGTGAAGATGGAATCCTTCTCACAGTTCCAAGGCAGAAAAGAGTGCTTGTGGTCACTCACAGACCAGAGCACAGACCAGGAAAGGAGTCAACACCTCTCCTTTGTTCATAACACCTTGGAAGAACTGAAAATTTACAGATCCTTGGAAGTATCTCTGAAAACAGCTGCATTGAACCTCTGAAGCTTGGGACACTACACCCTCCACACTGTAAGCAGAGCCCTACCTTAACAAAGAGTTAAAAAGCCAAGTAATTGGCTGGGAACATGAGCAAGCAGGGGAAAAAATTCAGACTATAGAATCTTACTTTGGTGACAAAGAAGATCAAAACATACAAGCAGAAAAAGCCAACAAAGTCAAAGCTCCTACATCCAAAGCCTCTAAGACAAATATGAATTGGTCTCAGGCCAAGGAAGATCTCAAAAAGGATTTTGAAAAGCAAGTAAGAAAAGTAGAGGGAAAATTGGGAAGAGAAATGAGAGTGATGCAAGAAAATCATGAAAAACGAGTCAACAGCTTGCAAAAAGAGACCCCAAAAAATACTGAAGAAAATTACACCTTAAAACATAGTGTAACCCAAATGGTAAAAGAGGTCCAAAAAGCCAACCAGGAGAAGAATGCCTCAAAAAGCAGAATTGGCCAAATGAAAAAGAAGGTCCAAATGCTCACTAAAGAAAAGAATTCCTGAAAAATGAGAATGGAGCAAATGGAAACTAATGATTCTATGATAAATCAAGAAATTACAAAATAAAACCAAAAGAATGAAAAAATAGAAGACAATGTGAAATATCTCATTGGAAAAACAACTGACCTGGAAAATAGATCAAGGAGAGATAATTTAAAAATTATTGGATTGCCTGAAAACCATGATCAAAAACAGAGCCCAGACATCATCTTTCAAGGAATTATCAAGAAAAACTGCCCTGATATTCTAGAACCAGAGGGTAAAATAGAAATGGAAGGAATCCACTCCTCACCTCCTGAAAGAGATCCCAAAAGGAAAATTCCTAGGGCTATTATAGCTAAATTCCCAGGTTTGAGTTCCCAGGTCAAGGAGAAAATACTGCAAGCTGCCAGACAGAAACAATTCAAGTATTGTGGGAAAAAAATCAAGATAGCACAAGATTTAGCAGCTTCTATATTAAGGGATCTGAGCAGTGGGAATATGATATTCCAGAGGTCAAAGGAGCTAGGATTAAAACCAAGACTCACCTACCCAGCAAAATTAAGTATAATCCTTTGGGGGGGGGAAATGGACATTCAGTGAAATAGAACACTTACAAGCATTTTAGATGAAAAGAGCAGAGCTGAATAGAAAATTTAACTTTCAAATGCAAGACTCAAGAGAAGCATGAAAAGGTAAACAGGAAAGAGGAATCATAAGGGACTTATTCAAGTTGAACTGTTTATATCCCTACATGGAAAGATGATATTTGTAACTCATGAAACCTTTCTCAGTATTAAGGTAGTTGGTAGTCAGAACTCAAAGTTTTAAAAACTAATGTTAAAAATTGTTTTAACATGCAATTAGGAAATAAGAAATATAGTCAATGGGGTACAGAAATCTATCCTGCCCTACAGGAAAACAGAAAGAAAAAGGGATAAGAGAAGGGGTGGAGGACAGAAGGGAGGACAGATTGGGGGAAGGGCCATTCAGAATTCATGCCATCTTGGGGTACGGGAGGGGAGAGATGGGAAGAAAATTTGGGACTCAAAATCTTGTGGAAGTGAATGCTCAAACTAAAAATAATTAAATTAATTAACAAAATGTTAAAAAAAAGAAATAGAGAAGGAAAAAAAGAATGATGGAAGATTGAGAAAAAGCAATAGAGTCAAGCTGTCTTGTAAATAGCAGCAGCAAAAACAACAATGGGTGTGGGTGAAGAAGGGGGCTTGTATATTATATTTCAGGAAATTATGAATGAAAATTACCAATATATATTAAAACCAGGAAGCAGTGAAAACCATATCGATCATTCACCTTCTAAAATAAATCTTAAAATTAAAACCTTCAGAAATTATCGTAGCCAAACCCAGAGCTTCCAGGTCAAAGAAGATATTCTGTAAGCACCAGAAAGAATATTAAGAACAATAATAGCTAACATTTATATGACACTTTAAGGTTTGAAAAGCACTTTATAAATATTCTCATCAAAACAATCCTGAAAGAATGATGCCATTATTATTAGCATTTTACATGTGGGGAAACTGAGATAGGCAGAGACTAATTTACTAACTCAGGGTCACACAGCTTCTATCTGAGGCCAAATTTGAAATCAGGTCTTCCTGACTTCAGGTGCCAGGCTCTATCTACTTTACAATTTGGCTGCCTAATACACAAAGAAATAATTTAAGTATTGGAACACCACAATAACGATCACTCAGTTCCATTGTAAAGGAAAGGAAATCTTAAGATAACATATTCCAAAAGGCAAAAGATATAGGCTTACAGTGATAAATAACTTACCTTGCAAAACAATATAATCATAGTGGGGAAATGGACATTTAATGAAACAGACTTGTAAGCATGAAAATTCCAGAGTTGAGTAGAAACATCACAAACAAAGAAATCAGGAAATATAAAAAAAAAATCAATACATTTGAGCATTTGGAAGGACTACACAAGGATGAAGTATTTACATTCTAATAAAGAAAGAAGAACTAAATTTCCCCTTATTATCCTTTAATGGTTACTGAAGGTATTAAATAAGACAGAGGACCTGGGAATTGTTTTACGTTTATGCTTGATGATATTATATGAAGTAAAATTGAGGATGATGAAATGCACTAGGGAATAAATGAAAAAGAAAGGAGTGGATTTCATCCAATTTAAGTGTTTAGGAAGAAGATTATAGAAAGTGGTGGAAGAGGTAAAGGGGAGAAGGTATCATTTGTATGAGACAAAATCTCATCTAAACCAGATAAAGAAGGGTAGCACACACTAAAATTAATATATGCACACAAGCACACAAATTTAAAAAATATATACATATAGTGTAGAAATAGTCAATTCAAAAAGGAAACAGGAAGGATCTTGGAGGAGAAGATGAAAAAATAAGACAGAAGATAGATCCATTGAGAGATTAATTAGAAGAAAAAAGAGTCGTATAGACAATTCTTTTACATCTTGGTTCAAATCTTTGCCTTCATAAATAGAGGATGGTGATGAATTTTAACTCACTACAAGCTTCCTAAGATATATCAGCATGAGATGTGTTCTTGTACCATATTAAAAGAAACATTTTAACTTCAAAAAAGAAAGTGGTAGTTTTGTACTCTTCTCTATTCTCACTATATGTGTAGCACCCCATTTGTTTCTAGGTGCCACAGATAGGACATTGATAGAGCTGGAGATTCTTCTGAGGAGAACAACTAGGTCTTCTAAGCCACATTATATGAGTGCAATAGTGGTAGGATGAAGTGGTGAGCCCTCTTTTTTACACTCTTCATGCCACAACTGATTTATGGTCTAGATGTCTGCTTTCTTGGTTGAAAAAAAAGTATCTACTCTTCTATAGAAAGTTATATCAAAGGATCTATTTTATTGTCTCTGTCTCCTGAATCTCTTTTGGTATGTGTGAATTATACATATGTATATAAAATATATCTGCAGACATGCACATGTGAATATGTACATACATATTATATATATATATATACACACACCTATGTATACCTACATATATACACATGTACATAGTATATATATATATATATATATATATATATATTATATTATATATATTATGTGTATGTATGTATATTGCAATATGTATATGTATGTGATGTATAGTCTAGAAGCTATAGACCTTTGCTAAGTAGGGTGTATACATTGGAAATAAGAATGTATTTGGTTAAAGGGGGAGGAAAAACCCAAAGAGGGAGAAATAAATCTAACACCGAGGTATTTGGCCAGGTTGTGATGTCACAGAGCTCTGAGACCTCAGGTAAAGAAATTACCTTAAAGCTAATATTATACATGCAGACATACATGTATGTGTATTATGTAGACTTGTTTGTATTTATGTATACATATATTTTATGTATTTTCTTGTTTGTTTGTGTGAATTAGTTCTGACTCCAGTCAGTTCTATTCTTCACTCTTTTTTTGGATTTCCTCCTCTCTTCCCAATCAATCACCTTCTTATTGCTAATAAACCTACCTAAAGTAGCAAAGGTCTATGGTTCATATTACTTATGTAAAATTAACATCTTAAACAAAGAAAATTGGAGAGACATCCTTGTTCTCAGAAAGAAAGGCTTCAAATGCACAAGAGGAAGTGCAGACCCCCCAACCCCCTCCCAAAAAGATCTAGTCTTACTGCCTTGGGGCTATAGGTCTGGGGGATTTTTACAACCCAGTAGCTACTGTATCACTCTTTATCCCATATTGGCCACAAAGCCATACTTCCAGAGTATTGCTGCCTATGCTTCTGTTCTCCTGACTCCATGTTGCTTCTTGCAACTTAAGTTTCTCCAGTTACATGCATCTTCCACATATCTTCTCAGGAGCTAGGTTCTCTCCTAGACTTATTGCCAGATTTTTAATGATCATCTCTCTAGTCATTCGTTTGTACCACATGAAGGAATCACTTATGGTGGTCTCATTTTTACAGTTTGTGCATTAACTTGTTATTAGGCCCCTTTTCTATGATCAGGTCTTTGAATTCCTTATACTATCCTTCCAGTTAAACATTTGCTGTCCCCAGTGAAACAACTGGCCCCTTTTAAACATTATTTTCCATATTCCCAAATTCTTATTATCTCTTTAGTGACAACAGGTCTAAATTAATTGTAGGGCATATTTCATGTACATGTTATAGTAGTACATGCACATCCATATAAGCTAATATGAATAAAATTAAATGCAATAATAACAGCAGTGTGTTTATATAAAAACAATGTTCAAAACCAGAAGCATATATGTAAATAGTGTAAAATTATTCATATTTATTAGGCATATATACTATTTTATGCATATTAAATACATATATAATTATATATATAAAATATCTACAATTATATGTAAAGCACATCTTACACAGATAAACATGAGTATGGTCATTTAGCTATGTGAATAACTATTTCTCCATTTCCCTTGTAACACCACAGTTTAAGATGGCCACAAGTCAGACACCTAGGTGTTCTGTGACCTACTGATATATTTGTCCCTTTATATGAACTAGTTGATGGTATGAGATCATCATAGTCCTCATCATGCCTATAGTTATGAATTCATAAACCCAAACTTGTAGAAGGTCCAGGCTGACTAGCAGTGTTATAGCCTTCTCTGGGAGTTTTCTGTAGCCTTAGCCTCTGTACAGCTGCAGTTGTAAGTAGGAAAATTTCTAACTCAATTTTTATTCTTCTCCCCCCATTAGAAAAGGTTTTTTTTTTTTGGTTGGAACAAGTCTTCTTCACTTGAAATGTTTATTTCTGAGCCATTGTCTGATTCAGACAATCTTTGAGAAATTGGTGAGTCTTCAATTTTGCATAAAGATTACTGAGGTATGGACCTATCTCACCAACAGTCTCTTTCTGCTCATCAGAGAGAATCCAATGTATTCTCCTATAGGCAAGAAATGGTTATGGTGAATTGTCATTACAGAACCCCTACCGGTTTCTGGGTCTATTATCTTAGAAGTCAAATTAACTAGTCCCTTGTAACTAGGTGTCTCATGAGCACTGAGATTTTGGCAAAACACTGTCTTCTTATTTAAGGCCTTGACAATGAACTTGGCCATTGTAACATCAGTTGCTTCTGTCTGAGCTCTTGGGAGCTGCAGCTGATGCTAGGTAATAAGTCTCTGTCAGCGTGTCTGTCAGCTGGGGGGCATACTGGTTATGACTCTCTGAAGAATATTATTAAAACACAATGCTAGAAGTAGACATGGTTCTAAGACAAACACCAGCAATTAAAGTATGTTCATGTGGCATCTTTCTTAATAGAATTTTATGCATATAAAGCCACATGGTGGCTCCACTGAGAATTTTGCTCTGGTCTCAGAATTTTGCTCCTGAACATGAACAGCAGAATGTAGTGGAAAAGTTCAGGCTACAGGTGCATTTTGAGGGTGTTTAGGTATAGTTCCGTATTTCTGGATGCCTGGCAGAGCTTACCTCTCTTTGAATAGTGTACTTTCAAAGCATCTGCTTTGGCCTGAATGGATTTTGGCAGAAGGCCCACCCAGTGGGAAATATTTTTGTTACTATACGTTAGCAACTGTGGAAGTTTTCTGATTGCTGTTTTGGTATGCCTGTGAGTAGTATATGAAATGGTCAGTAAACACCAAATATGGCTCTTATTCTTACTATCTTTTTTCAGTGATAGAAAGTTAAGCAGCTAAGTTCTAAGGGTTCTATTTTCCAACTATGTATATGGTATGATCCAATAGTGCTTTTCTTTGCACACAACAAGCAGAAGTTTCATATTTCTTACTGATATCTAAAATTGTCCTGGTCCAGGAAAACCTAATATTTACTACCTATAGTGTGTCCTTTTGACATGTATGTCCATGTAAATGATTATATAAGGCTTTTATGATCATAGTGTGATATATAACTGCTTCTTGCTGCCATGTGTGGGATTAGTGACCATCCTGTATAACATTCTATTGTACAGTCCCAACTTATCCCATTGTCTCAATGGCAGGATACCTCCAGGGACTGGAACTTGAGTCCTTTATCATCCCTGACTTCCTTTTTGGCTTGTATCACTTCTTGAAGTTCTTCCCTCATCAGCCATCTGTTCTTGCCATCTTGACATTTGAGGGAGAAAAGGTTGGTTTACTGCAATAAAATTCACATGCACTGTGGGCATACTATCTTGTGGAGTAAGTCCCCAAGCTTCAGTTGTACTGACATTTGCTAGAAACTCAGCTCTCTGGGTATTCTTCACTAAGTACTTAGAAATGACTAAAACTTCAGTGTCACATTGCTTTTGTGACAGAGCATCTGCATTGATATTGACACTTGTTAGACTACAAATCTGTGGATGGTGGCTTGTCCACACTTACAACTTCCCTCCATATGAATAGCCTATAAACTTTACAGTGACAACCCACTTCAAAGTCAAGAATGACAGCCTGTGTATAGATAATGAGTCTTACTGTTGCTTAGCAGCCCTCTGCCAGCAAATGCAAGTGAACATTTTTCTCTTGTTATGGGATTGATCCCAAACTCTTTTAAATTGGCATCCACATCTTTACAGTCACTTTTGTTTGAGTGAATGCTCCATAAGCCATCAATGATGATGTTTTACCCACTGTTTTCATGGTCCAAAATCCTCTCCTTCATTGTTCCCATATTCTTGTAATCAATGATAGTCACCTAATCCATCAGCAATTATGCATTGAGTGCCTACCATGTTTCAGTTACTGTGCTAGGCACTGAGGATGCAAAGACAAAAATGAAACATTACCAGACCTCAACAAAATTTCATTTGTCATTAATAAAATGTTTAAAATATACACTCATAAATACATAAAAATATTAGCATATTCAATGTTGAAATAAATAAATAAAAATTAATTTGGAGAAGGCATTAGAAGTTGGGGAGATGAGGAAAGACTTTGTGTAGGAATTGACATATTAAGTGATCTTAGAAGGAAAACAGGGATTCTTAGAGGCAGAAATAAGGAGAAAGTGTATCCCAGGGACTGGTATATGAAAGTACAGGGATAGGAGATGGAGTGTTGTGCATGAGGAATAGCCAGAATGCCAGTATGATGGGATCAGGAATACATGAGGAGGAGTAAGATTTAAAAGTTTAGAAAATGCATTTGGGGGACAGGTTGTTAAGAACTTCAAATGCCAGAGGAGTTTATATTAGATTCTAGAGGAAAGAGGGAAGCAGAAGTAAGGTCTTGGGCCTCATAGAATGACAGCTTTGAAAGATAAACTTCAGCTTATAATCATAGGCAAGGAATGTTTCAGAACACATATGGAAGCTTTCCCTTCAGTGCCTTTTTATCATGACTATCCTTCCCACAATGATGCTTTTTTGTTTGTTTTCAATTTTCCCCATCATTCATGGGGCTCTTTGGGAGTAAATAATTTTCTAAATATTTAAGGGTACTAAAAATAATTTTATTATAGAGCCCTTACCATTAGTTATGTTTTGTGTTATATTAACTTGAATTTAAGGACCTGGGCTCAAAAACCTTCCTCTAACACTGTGATTTTTTTAAAAAATTATTTATTTTATTTTAAAATTATGGAATAAAACAAGTATTTCCATAACAGTATAATTAAAAATATAATAACACATGAAACTGCAAATCTATTATGTACAATTTGTTATTCCTGTTAAATATATAGCTATCATATAAATATAATTTTATATAATATAATTTCTATAATATAATATCAATATAATTTTAAATATAATAGCTATCATATAAATTTCTTTTTTTTCCCTCTCCCCCACCCTAGAGATGGCTATCATTAGATGTGAATATCTATGTGCATGTGTGTATAAATACATACATATATATATATATATATATATATATATACACATACATACACATGCATTCATACATACATATACACACACAATCATTCTATACGTACTTTTCTTTGAACAGTCACTTAATCTCTTTGGACCTCAGTGTCTTTATTTGTCAAATGAAGATGTTGGATTAGCTCTCTGAGGTCATATGCATCTTTAGATATTTTATTCAATGACACTTTTATAAAATAATGTTTGGTGGTTTGCCTGAAATGAGAATTTTATTCTGTACTAATTAAGGAGTTGAAACATCTTTCTCTCACAATGATTTCAAGCCCAGTGTGGGGACACCATGGTAGAGGGAAAGCTGTTTTCATTTTGTTTACTAGTTTGTTTTTTGATCTAGACCTTTTGATGCAACAGTGTGGTGACTTCTACATCTTGGGGGAGAAAAGCCTGCATTTCACAACTTTATGGTACATCAGTTAAAGGCTTATTCAATTTTATACACCATGGCAGGGAGAGGTTGGTTAACTCTCTGAGAAAATTCGTATCAGTTAGGTATGACATTTTTGCAAGCAATTTCCAGCTAGTATACGAAGAAGAAGTAAAAGTCAAGGACAGTTTGCTGTATCCCAAATGAGTACTAATTACAAGTTAACAATATTTCATACAAGGATAATTAAGGATAGAGAAAAGAATTCTCATATATGAGTTTGTAAAATTGTATGACTTGTCCATCTCATTGGTGATGATGAAAACATATTATAAAAGTCTTGATTAGGGACTAGGATTAGGCTAAAACCTAAACACAGGTAAGTAAACATACCTATTTTATTTATGATTAAATATAGACTAGTCTTAATGATGGAGTCACTCATATGAAGAAAGTGAAAGTATAGGGCCCCCTTCTCTTTGCCTTCACATTTGTTGCATGTATACCAAGGTCTTGGGCCAAATAATCAGTCCTTGATGTCAATTTATTACATGGTGTAAAAATCTGTGAATTTACAGTTAGAAGACATAAGTTCAGATTGTGGCTCTCCTACTTAATACCTATGTTATTTTAGACAAATCAACACTTCTCTGGGCTTCAGTTTTCTCATCTGTAAATGAAGGGGGTGAACCTTCAAGGCCCCTTGTAACTATAAATTTTCTGATCTACAGAATCTCAGCTCTAAAAAAGGTCTACATTTATAGTTTATAAATTGGTATATTATTTTCTAAGATAAATTTTCACTAAATATGTACTACTTATATAAGACCAGTCTAAAAAGTTAAAGTTAAAAAGTTAAAGAAAAAATGAGGTTCATATTTCATATGTTTATTTTAATTCCTGTTTTTTTCAAGAATTGTCAGAATTATAATTGTTGCTGTCTTTAAGGAGACAAGAAATTTGGAATTCTCTCTCTGTGTCTCCCATCACATGAGGATAGGTCAGGCAAATCACAGCTGGCCTCTCTGATTGCATGACTTCATCATTTTAGGTTAGCAATTTCCCTTTAAAATCCTTGGTTCCCTTAACAGTCTATGATAAACCTGTCATCCATGCATTCATTATAAACTTCTTTGAACTTTTAAAATTTGTATGTTCAATTTTCCTACTTCTTTTTTGTAGCTCCATAAAATAGGATTGCCTTGTTGTTTTTCTTACCTCTTATAAGATTCAATTTTGCCATCCTAAGTTCTTTTACCATTTGGAAGAAAAAAGGATTTGCTTATGAAATGAGGATTTCCCCAATTCACCTCTTTCAAGGTTTTAGAAATTCTGATCCTAGCTCCTCTCTGCCTTTGTCTTTGCCAACCTTAAAGCCTCATATTTTTAGACAATCCTCTTATACCTCAACTTCCTCATCCATTTTTAATAGCCAAACAAAACAATGATCTGCATTAAAAACAATAAATGAAAATCTGATTTGTCTTGAGTAAGAAGGGTGAGTGGGTTTGTTGTTGTTGTTTATTTGTTGTTGTTGTTTAACTCCCTGAAACCTGACAGGGAATCACTGAGGCTTCTGAGCTTTCCAGGTCTAGCCTGACAGCAGTGTTTTGAGCTTCAGTACCCCCAGGGCACCTGTCATGAGAAGTGGGAATCCTACAGGCTCCACTGGAATTCAGCCACTTTTCCATCTCTACTCCCTGTCCTGCTGTGAGAACCACTCAGAGACCTCAGCCAGTGACGCAGATATTCCACTCAGGAGGAAAAGTGATATAGGAAGGTTAGAGAGGGCACAGCATGCTAAAGAGAATGGTCCATATGGGGAAGGAGGGAGCAGCAGCGTATTGGATAAATACAGCGTAAGATCCCAGTAGGGATAAAGAGTTATGGGACAATTAACCTATTAGTATTAGAGGCATCACAATGATATTAATAGATACACAGAATCACAGATTCTTTAAAATACAAGGGATGTCACTGAACAGCACATCCAATGTGAACCTGAAAACACCATTATATGGTATTGTATACCATCTCAGACATCCTGGGTAAAGGATTATCTAACACTTGATTGAAGATCTCCATTGAGGAGAAATCAACCTCTTTCAAAGACAGGCATTCAACCTATGAACATTTCAAAGTGTTAGAAAAGTTTTTGTATTGACCCTAAATTTTCCTCTTTGAAATTTCCACACATAAAACTAGCATCTCGTGCATTCAAAACTGTCGGAAAAGAAGTATTCTGGGTATTTTTTTTCAAGTGAAAAAGCTGTGTCTTTCATGACTTAAACTGTTTGTTGTCATGGTTAACATTATTACCATTGTTTATTGTTAATGATTGGAATAGCAATAACTCACATTTACACAGTGCTTCAAGATTTAAATAACAAGAACTCTAAGGTAAGGGATAAAAGTAGTTACAATCTTATTATTCAAATTTTACAAATGAGGAAAATGAGGATCATAGAAGCAAAGTGACTTGCCCATTGTCACATAACTGGTAAGTGTCTCAACTAGTATACAAACCCAGGTGATTCTAACACATTTTTATTTCAAATAAAATTTATAACTTTTTTCCTGAATTGTTAATTCAATTTAATGAAACAATCATCTATTAAGGACCCACTACATGTGAGACATTCACCTATGTGCTTTAGACACAATGATGGAAAATAGTACCTGTTTGGAAGTGAATGTTATAACAAAAAAAAAATAAAATAATCAACTAATTAAAAATAGATAGATAATAGTACCTGCCTTCATGGTGCTTACACTCTACTAAAGGAATATAACATAAAAAAGGATAAATTGTATTATTTGAAGAAGGATGGAATACTCATAACTAAGGAGGTATAGATAGACATAGAAAAACAAACAAAGATAACAAAAGATATAGAAAGATAGAAAGATCAAGCCAGACAGACACAGAGAGATAAAGACAGATAACTAAATATAAATAGATAAAGACAGAGAAGGAGACAGAGAGGAATACAAAGTTAAAGACAGAGAGAAAGACTGACACACACGGAGATGAAGATGGAGATGGACCAATGATAGATAGAAAGATAGATACATAGATACATAGATAAATAGCACTTAATAAGTACTTACTATATGCCTGGCACAGACCTAAGCACTGGGGATATAAAAATAAGGAAACAAGATCATTGCAACTCTCACAGAGAGTAAGTTGGGAGGCAGGTAAGCCTTGTGGCTGGGACTTCTGATAATTATGGGAAAACATTCCCATTAGGGATAGAACATGAGTTGAACCTTGAAGGAAGTTTGAATTTCTCAATTGTGCACTTATGGAGGGAGTGCATGTGAGAAAGTCTACTGTATAGAATTGTATAGAATTGTGTAGAATATAGAAATAGAATGCCATATTTAGTGAGTGCTAGTTTGGCTGTAATGGAGACTATAAGAAGGGGAGCAATTTGTAACAAGTCTGAGTGGACTCCCTTCCACTTAACTGTGTCTGTGTTGATGGCTCTAAGTGGGTCTTGAAGCAGGGCAAGGATGAGAGGCTGGAAAAGGCTGAATTCTATTGGAGTCTGGAGTTGAAGTACAGCTGATTCCTCATGACAGATGACCTCAGGCTGGAGCTAGGTTGTAAAGGGCTTCAAACGCCAAACTGAAGTTTATTTCTACCCATGAAGAAATAGTGGAGCACTGAAGGGCCATATTTAGGGGAGATCAATTGGTCAGATATGCTCTTTTTTTTTTAATGCAAGGGATCCCTTTATTTGGATTCTAAGTAATTATTTGCACATATTCATATCAGTTTGCCTTGAGATTTTAGTAGATTGTGATCTCCCCTGGTAAGTGGATTCTTTCAATTTCTATGTTGCCCTCTGATTCTCAAATATCAGGGTAGTTTTGCTTGATAATTTCCTGAAAGATGATATCTAGGCTCTTTTTTTGATTGTGACTTTCAGAAAGCCCAATAATTTTTAAGTTCTCTCTCCTGGATCTATTTTCCCAGGTCAGTTGTTTTTCCAATGAGATATTTCACATTGTCTTCTATTTTTTTCATTCTTTTGGTTTTGTTTTACAGTGTCTTGCTTTCTCATAGAGTCTTTAGCTTCCATTAGCTCCATTCTAATTTTTAAGGAATTATTTTCTTCATTGAGCCTTTGGACCTCCTTTTCCATTTGGCCAATTCTGCTTTTTAAGGTGTCCTTCTCCTCATCAGCCTTTTGGACCTCTTTTGTCATTTGGTCCAGTATAATTTTTAAGTTGTTATTTTCTTCAGTATTTTTTGGGGTCTCCTTAAGCAAGCTGTTGATTCACTTTTTATGATTTTCTTGCATCACTCTCATTTCCCTTCCCAATTTTTCCTCTGTTTATCGTACTTACCTTTCAAAATCCTTTTTGAGCTCTTCCATTGTCTGGGACTGATTCATATTTTTCTTGGAGGCTTTGGATATAGGAGCATTGACTTTGTTGTCTTCTTCTGAGTATATGTTTTGATCTTCTTTGTTACCAAGGTAAGTTTCTATAGTCTGAGGTGTTTTTTTTTCCCACTGTTTGTTCATTTTTCTGGACAATTATTTGACTTTTTAACTCTTTGTTAAGGTAGAGCTCTGCTTCCAATGTGGAGGGTGAACTGTCCCAAGCTTCAGGGGTTTCATGCGGCTGTTTTCAGAGATACTTATAGGGACCTGTAAGTTTTCAGTTCTTACAAAGTGGTATGATCCTGGCCTGTGCTCTGGTTTGTGAGTGATCACAAGCATTCTTTTCTGCCCTGGAACTGTAAGGAGGATTTTCTCTATACTGCTGCCACAAGCTTCACCACGCCAGCACTCCTCCTTGCTCCAGGACTGCCCCCCAGGACTGCGACCCATATTCAAGTATGGAGAAAGCAAGAGAATCCTGTCTTAGTGCCAGCAAAGAGACCCCTGTAATCTCCTTCTTATCAGTTGTTTGATCCCCTTACCCTCCATGGGCTGAGAGTTCTGGAAGCATCCACTGCCTCTGCCACCGTAGCTGCTGCTGACCCTGACTGGGGGCTATGCTGAGGCCAGAGCTGGACTGCGCTCTTCTATCACCCAGGTCCGGGAGACCTTTCCTATTGACTTCTAGGTAGTCTTTGATGTTTGTGGGTTGAGAAGTCTGGAAACCACCACAGCTGCCTGCAGTTCAGTTCCCTGATGCCTGCTCCAGGTTCACTGGGACCTGGTCTGTGCTGGTGTGCTTGCACTGCACTGTGCTCTTCTCCCAGCCCAGTGAAACAGAACTTTCTTATTCACCTTCCAGGTTGTCTTAGGCTGGAAATTTGTTTCACTCTGTTCTTTTTTGTGGGTTCTGCTGCTTTAGAATTTGTTTATAGTCATTTTTATAGGTATTCTGAGGTGTTTGGGGAACAGCTTAAGCGAGTCTGTTTTTTTTTTTCTGCTATCTTGGCTCCGCCCTCAGATTGTCTCTTTAGGAAAATTTCCTGGTGGGTTTGAATAGGATCAAATGGAGTAATGGAGACACGTGGAGCAGGGAGACACAATCAAAAAAAAAATATATATATATATTGGAAAAGTTCAAGTGTGAGGCTTGGAACTAGTATGAGTAAAAAGAAGGGATGTTGGGTAAGAAGATCATGAATCCCTTCTTTTTAAACTGAGTTCACATTAAGGCATGAGACTTCAAGCAAATCACTCTAACTCTCTAGAGTTATTTCTCTTTTGCAAAATGATGGGTTGGATAGATTCAGAAGGCAGATTGAAGTATATATTTTTCTCTTTTTTATTTTTCTTTGCTTTTTATCCTTTTAATCCTTTCTTTTCCTTGCTTTCATTTTTTGAAAATGACTAATGTCTAATGTTTAAATTTATTTTACATGATTATGTATATGCGTGTGTGTATACACACATATATTTATATAGATATATTTATATATATAGTTTGTTTTCTTGGTGTAGGGCTAAATGGAGGCAATCAGGGTTAAGTGAATTGCCCAAGGTCAGGGTATATGTATCTCTAAAAAGTTTTGTTTGTCTTTCCTTTTCAATGAGTAGAGGAAGGAGAGGGAAATTTTGAAACTTAAAATAAAATAAAATAAAATTGAATTTTAAGAATGTGGGTTTGGACTTAGAAACCTCTAAGTTGTTTTTGTAGGTGCAAATTTGCATAAATTTCTAAATTAACATTTTCTGATGACATCGGTCATAATTGCAAATATTAATTATTATTCTGTAATGTACATTGGATCTTCATTAAATTTTAAATATGAAGGCTTTATCATAATAATATCTAGTATTTGTATAATGCCTGAAGTTTTACAAAGCACTTTATGGGTGTTACCCCATTTGATCCTTGCAAGAACCCTGAAAGGTAGGTGCTATTTTGATCCCCATTTTAGAAGATGGATAAATTGAGGCAGGTGAAATTTATGTGACTTGCTCCAGGTCACTTAGCTAGTAGGTGTATGAGGCTGGATTTGGACTTGGGTCTTCCTTTCTAGGTCACACAATTGACCCACTATGCCACCTAGCTGACAGTGAAGTATAAGGACTGGCAAGGGTTCCATCATGGGCTCCATGACCTACTTTGCTCTTGTCTTTTGAGGTTTGGCGTAGTTATGCTCAGGGAGAGATTAGTAGAAGTTTCATTACCAGCTGATATGTACATATACACATGTATACACATGGTTGATATCTCTGGTGTAGAGAAGTGTTAGAGAATGTAAGACAAAGCACCTTCTACTAATGCAGATCAATAGCTGTTCTGTAACATAAATTCTCAATGATTGGCCTGGAACACTGACAGGACAAATGAATTAGACAACATCATACAGCCACTATTTGTCAGAAGAAGGACTTGAATCCCAAGTCAGCCATATTAGTTCTCCTGAAACAGGTTACACTATTCTTGAATTGTTTGTGTAGTCCTTTGAACAAAATAAAATTGAGGGATTTTTGTTTTTGAAAAATGGACTTTCTCAATTTTAGCCTTGGGAGGCCATGAGGCATGGCAGAACAGGTGAGGGGTTTGGAATAAGAAACCAGTATTCATGCTCCAGCTCTGCCATTATAACCCTGTGCAGGTCTTTAACCTCTCTGGGCCTTGATTTCCCATCTCATCTGAGTGAAGTCTTTATTTTCAACCTCCTCTTTAGGTTCAGCTTTGCCAATTCTGTCTGAACTGAATACTATATCAATCTCTAGATTTCTAGGTATTGTCAATTCTGTTTGACAAGGCTGCCAGATGTGTCCATCCAAGGTAATTGTATTCTCCTGCTCTTAGCTCTGGGTAAGAAAGCCCTAGGCAAGGTGGTGGCTAACATTGGCTGAAGGCAATAGTTTTCTCCAGTGAACTGACATGAGTGCATGGGGGTGATGGGGAAGGGTGCATGCTTCCTCTGCAGGACCTCCCTCCTAAAGGCATCCTCTTTCACCATGCTTTCCATGGCTCTCTTCTACTGGCTCCTGCCACTATCACCACCTCCACCTCTCCACTGTCTTATCCCTGGTCCTATCCCTACTTTTTTTTCTTCACATCCCCTGATGTAGTGAAGGTCAGACAGATGTAACCACACCAAGAGGTGGACTCTCCTCCATCTACTCTACTTCTTTCATCTGAACTATTTTTACCACAGGTGAAAAAGTTCATACTTATGGTTCTGTTTCAAGATCTGTATCCCATTATCCATTTATCTGCCAGGAACCTCCCTCTTCCACAAAGAAAACCCTCAAACCTTCTAGGAACTTATACCTCCAGGTTTTGCTGATCATGAATGTGTAAACCTTGGGACAAGATTTCTGGGACAAGGAAGACCTTTCCTTATACACACTTCAAAGAATTCTCCCTTGGCTTCAAGCCAATGGCCCCAAGCTGGAGGGTACTCCTTTCACTCTTTTGGACATCTCAATGGCTTCCACCCCTGAAATCTTCCTCTCTTTCCCCTGACCTGCCCTTTCTATTGTGATTATTTTTCCTAAAATTAAACCACTAATCAGATTGTAGTGGACAATCCTATGCACCTAAGGTTTTAGCAAAACCCACCTGCTCTCTAACTCCACTTTACATTTTGCCACCTTCTCTCCTTCACTCACCATTACTCACTTCATGCTTGAGATTTCCTTCTCTCCCATATCTCAATCTGTTGAAATCTCTCCTTCCCTTCAAGGCCCAACTCAGGGGCTACCTTGTATATGAAGCCTATCTTGATATCATTTCACCACCTGAAGGTGATACCTGTATCCTTTAACTCCCGCTGGCTCTTTGCCTACAGGTCTACCTTGCATTGAACTTAACTCTCCCTTTTATCATCATGATTCATGTGTGCCTTTCCCTTTTCTTTGTGTAGCCCCAAATTAGATTTTAAATTCAACAGTTCATAGATTTCAAGCTGGAAAGGACCTTAGAGACCCTTAAAAGTAGGGTCTTTTTATTTTTTTAGCAACAATTTTTGAATTTGCAGAGCTTGCTAAGTACAACATTTTGCACATGGTTGGCACTTAACAGATGATTTTTGAATTGAATCAAAGCCCATGAGAAATGTTTTTCAAGGCCCAGGAAGCCAAGGAGCCTCTGTCAAAATTAAAGGGGTCAGTGCCTTGACAGAAGCATATGCCTGTTGTCACAAGCCAAGGGGATCTTAGAGTTCTGCTGGCATCATCGAGCTTTTGTGAGTATAAAGAGTGAAAAGGGAGCTAAAATTTACCATTTATCTGGGTTAGTCTGAAGAGACTTCCTAGAGGAGCTGGGATTCAATACAATCCACTTAACAGTTAAAAAAAAATGTTTGCCGATGACTAGCCTGTGATCTGATATATTTAATCTTCACCACTTCTTTATCTGTAAAATGGGTATAATAATAATTGCTTGACTTGTTGCCCAAGCACCCAGGGAGGAATCAAGGAGATGGGAAAGTGTTTTCCATAAGTTAAAGATGTCTTGCATGTGGCACTGGGCTAAGACAATGCAAGCTTTTTTTTTTTTTTTGATGGGAATGAGAAGTATGGGAGGGGATTCCAAATACAAAGTATAAATAAGAGAAATCAAATGATTCGTAGCAACCTTCCTTCACAGCAAGAGTTTGGATTGGCTAAACCTGTTCTTGGAAGAGTCTCCAAAGAAGCATCTGCAAATCTTCTAGAAGTCCCTCCCAGGATTGCTCCTGAATGTAGTGGAAGAGATTTTCCTGTCTGGCATGGCAGCTAACCTGACGTCCCTGGCACATGGCTTTATCTGCGCTCTTGCTCACACACCTGAAAGCTCAAATAGCTCACAGTCGGAGCTGCCCGCAGTCTCACTTGTGACAACAAAATGGAAAGGTTTGAGCCAAGGCATTTTGAAAAAGACATACGGCCCAACAGATGACGCCTCACGTGGAGAGACCTGAGGGTGAGAGCTGCCTGCCCTCCCTAGAGGGTGGATGGGCAGGAGGAAACTGACAAGCGAATCAGAGTCGACACCATTCCCAGGCACCAGGAGTGCATGCCTTGGCAGGGGCCATGCAAGCAGGCAGAGGAGGTGACCACCCGCACAATGTTATTTCATAGCTGCCAGGACAGAGTCCCACTGCCCCCAACATTCTTTGGACAAATGTGGCACCATGCCTGAAATTTCACTAAGTAGCCTTATCCTTTTAATTTGAGGCCTGTTAAAATGCAAGTGCCCATGAGAGGGGGCATTCCTTAAGCTGTCATTAGTCATGGGAAGTCCTCAGCTTTATAGTGAAAAGAGCAACAAAATGAATCAGGAGACATGATCTCTAATCTTGTCCCTGCCACTAACTAGATTAGTGACCCTCACCTCTCTGGACTTCAGGCTTCTCATAGGACAAACGATGATCTTTAAATACCTTTCAGCACTAATATTATCTGATTCTTTGTCCTTACCATGGATAAAGAAGCTGAGAACAGACTTTAATAAAGAGGCAATAGCAGGAGGGCAAGAGAATGAGGATAGTACAGGGCACATATTATTAGTAACCTAGAATAGGATTTCAGCCAATGAATCAATTCCAAAAGTCTTTATTGACTGTGCTTTATTGACTACTGTGTGCCTAGTTCTCAGGAAGGAAAGGTTGAAAATTGATGGTTTTTTAGAGTGAAATAGACCAAGTGAAGCGGTCACTGTTCTGCCTTCTCCACTGATCCATAAATACAGATCAAACATTTTTGCAATTTTCCAAGACTGAATGCATGGGAGAATGGAAAGAACACTGGGCTATGAGTCAGAAGACCTGAAATCTAGACCTAGTCTAGCTCTTTCACTTCCTAGCTATGTGACATAGTCAGGGCTATATTTAAGGAGAGTCACTTTGGCAGTTTCAAGAAACACAGATTGGAAACAGAAGAGACATGAGGCCTGGAGACCAATGAGGGGGCCACTGCAAGAGCTATTGGCTGTATGACCAGAAAGAAAATTACAAAGGGAGAGATGTTCTAGAAGTAGAAATGGCAAGATTTGGAAGCTGATTGAATATGTGGGATGAAGAAGAATGAGGAGTTAAAAATAATGCTGGGATGGCAAACTTCGAAGAGTGCTGTTGCTGGGAAGGGGGAAGGCAAGGTGGAGGGTGGATGGACAGAATAGGAACATTCAAGATCAAACAGAACAAGCATTTCACGTGACGGCCCTTTAAATTCTTGAAGAATGCTTTGGTCCATACCACACCATGTTCTCTTGTTCAGGCTAAAGAAGCTGATCATTGTGTGGTTTGCTCTCCAGTTCTCTCATTATCTTCTGGATGCACTCCAATTTATCAACCCCAGTATTTTACAGGTGAAGAAACTCAGACCCATTAAGTATTAGTAATCTGACCAAGATCTCACAGTCAGGAAATGAATTGGGTAGGATGATGATCCAGGTCTTTTGAATTGTAGGCCAAAGCTCCCTTGACTGTAAGAGACTACCTGTGACTCTCCACACTTATTACTCTCCACCCTTGTAGACAGCAATCTAGGCCCTCTAGAAACTAGAGTTCTTCTTTCTAGCTTTGTAGACTGATGTAAATATGGAGAGAAGGAAGAAGGAAGAGAGAAAAGAAGGGAGGAAAGGAGAAAGAAAGGAAACAAGCATTTATTAAGTGCCTACTATATTCCAGGCACTGAGCTAAATATTATCTTATTTTATCCTCACAACTCTGGGAGTTAGGTGCTATTATTATTATTATCTCCATTTTACAGATGAGGAAACAGGCACACAGTAGTTGAGGGGTTTCCCAGGATCAAACAGCTAGTAAGTGCCCAAGGTTGGATTTAAACTTAGGTCTTCCTGACTCCAGGCCCAGTGCTGTATCCACTATGCCGTTTAGCTGCCTTGGGACCTTGAGCAGCTCCATTCACTTGTCCTGGGTCTTGGTGTCTTCCTCTGCCCTGAAAAATTAGACGTTTTAGTACCTCTAGTCCCTTCCAGCTCCAAAGTCTTTGCTAATCCCAGTGAACCCTATCCTGGACCTTAAAGAAGGGATTATACAGTCTGATGGCAGGATCCTCTGTGGTGATTTAATAGCTTTTCCTAATCACCCAAAATTCAGGGCTGCAATGACTAGCAGTTCAACTCACCATTTTTCCTCCATCTACCCTGCATGCTTCTGAGATCATCCATCAGGGTCAGCCCTTCTCATCTCAAACTCTGTGCTAGGCACAGACAGCCCACTCCTGGCAGTTGCCAAATGTATCCCCCTCCCTAAGGTAAGCAGGGCCCAGACATGTGTGGTCCTGGTACACATTCTCCCGCAGCTGTCAGTGGGAACAGCTCTGCCTTCTCCACAGCTGGTGACAAGCATTAAGTTGACAAGATCCTTCTGTTCACTACACTTGACTTTACCTTGACACCTAAATTATCCATCAAGAACTGCATTTTTTAATGAGAGTACCTTGATGTTTCATTGTTCTTAAAGGTGCATAGTTACCAGGCCAAAGTGAGGGGGGGGTGAGGGGGGTAGCAGGAGGAGATAGCATACTCTGCTGAAATCATTGCACACTTCACTTGAAAAGCTTTCCCTGTGGATGGCGTGATCATCTCTTGCTGACAAGAAGTCAGTCGTGGGGTTAGTTTTTCCTTTGTCTTTGTCCTGTTTCTCCAAATCTGATCTCCTGCTGGCTCTCCACTCGAATATAAATCAAATGCGTGGTCTGCTCATTCACTTTTTGGTTGTTGTCAATATCTAGGCTTAGAAATGAAAACAGACACCCCACCAATTCCAAATCCCTCAGAGCAGATGCAATATCCTCAAAGTGAGAGCCGGGTGCCACCTTCCTTTCACTGTATTCTCATAAATGCTGCTGGCTGTCAAACACCACAGGTCCTTCCTTGGGGTGTTAGAGAAGCAACATTTTTAGAGCTAAAACAGACTTCAAAGGACATTTACTAAATCCCCACATTTTCCTGATGATGAAATTTGAGGGCCAGGGATGTGAAATGACTATTTTTTTTTTCTGAATCACACAAGTTAGCACCAAATCTGGGACAGGAACACAGGGATCCTGATTGTTCATCTCACTCACCATACACCTCTTGTGGTATAATCATTATTATTTCAAGGCCAATCTTGATGTGGCTAGCAGCTTGCCATTCTCTTGGCTTTGGGATAAACACACGAGAAGATAGAAGGAAGTATGAGAGAAAGACAGACATTTTAAAGCAGTTACCCAAATACATGTGATGTTAACCTTGCCACTATAGGAAGATGCTGTTTCTTCTCAATGGAATCAGTCACATAGAGTCATAGCATTGTCGGTGCGTGGAGCATTGAGGAAAAAATCAATCTCTGTTCCCCAAAGAGGAGGTATATGCCCATCACTTGGGGTTATAGATAGAGAAAACAGTGGAATTGGCTAAAAAAAAAAAACACTCAGGCTAAGGGGAATTGATTTGGTTCTCTTCTCTTTGGATATTTCTTGGGTAGAAGGATGAGAACAGACTTTTTGGGAGCTGTCACATAATGGACAGGTGC
Organism: Phascolarctos cinereus; assembly: GCF_003287225.1. NCBI lineage: Eukaryota > Metazoa > Chordata > Mammalia > Diprotodontia > Phascolarctidae > Phascolarctos > Phascolarctos cinereus. Next base: position 388,548,383 of record NW_027555847.1, on the reverse strand, counting down.
TAAGTGGAACTCTTGCCAGAGTGAAAATGTAACTAATACGACGGATCTGTGAGAGGCTAAAAGAAGGACGCAATCAAGTAAAAGTATTTCTGCTTCCTTGTTGGCTTATAAAAAGCACTCTAAGATTCTCTTTCTTTTCAGCCTATGCCAAAGTGTCAATGTGGCTGTACATTCACCCATCCACATCCTTACCTCACTCCCCTCTCTTCTCCTGCCCCAACCACCACATCACATCTCTCTTTCCCTCTCTCTTCCTTTCCCCTCCCTTGTCCAGCAACACTTCTCTTCAGATTATCACTGTTACTGTTTGAAGTTTTTACACTAACAACAGAATAAAAATAAATTATTCTAAAATAAATAAAATAAAATAAAAATAAAAGATTCTACTTTACACACTTCAGGGGTCAAGGGAGGAAGGTGAGGGAGTATACAATGGAAGTGAAAGTAAGGTGAGAGGAGAGGGTCATTGTCCACAGGATGTCATGCATGGGCTGATCCAGAAACAGAGAACATAAGAAATGTTCTGGGGAAACAGTGTGTTCTGATTACATTTTTTGTTGCTATTCACTTGTTTCAGTTGTGTCTGACTCTTTGTGACCCCATTTGAAGTTTTCTTGGCAAAAATACTGGAGTGGTTTGCCGTTTACTTCTCCAGCTCATTTTCCTGATGAGGAAACTGCAGCAAATAGGGCTAAGTGACTTGCTCAGGGTCACACAATAAGTGTCTGAGGCCAGATTTGAACTCAGAAGGATGAATCTTCCTGATTCAGATCTGGCCTTCTACACATTATGGCGCCACTTCCTGCCCTTTAATTACATTTATATCTCTGTAATGCTCAGACACTAAGGTTCTCATAAGACTAAGTATCTAGCTAGTAGTGAACTCTTCCTTATCTGAAATCAAACACATACTTTTGTCCATAGCATTAACATTAAAATTTCTCTCTTTCTCTCTCTTACTGTTTCAGCAGTAAGTCGCTTTCCTATAACCCTTTAAAGTGGGCAAAACATTCTATTGCAAAGAAAGTATTACTGGCAATAAAAATCCCCATTTTACAGATGAAGAAACTGAAATCGAAAGGTTAAATGACTTGGCCATAGCCACACACCCAAGATTGTAGGATTATACATTTAAAATTGGAAGGGACCTCAGAGGCCACGTCAAAGACTAGAGTCCAATACCCTCATTTCCACAGATGAGTCATCTAATGCTCAAGAAAGTTATGTCTCTTATTCATGATCATGCAGACAGTAAATGTCAGTCTCCTTGATTCCAAAGCCAATGCTTCATCTGCTATGTCAAGCTGCCCTCCACTGCAGCAAAAGAGCAACAATTAAAATTAAGTATTTATTACAGATATAGTACTGGGCCAAGATTTGGTAATGATATATGTCTAGGTAAGGAATAGTTAGGCTCTGCTATGATGAAAGCTACAAATGAGTAGATCTGTGATTATTTCAGTATGGATATTTGTCCCACCTAGGAAATTATAATCTCTCCCCACATTAGTAGGTGGTTTCATGAGCTGCTGTAACCAAAAGTAGACGCAAATAAATAAATAAATAAATCATCCTCTGGTAACCAACCTTCTAGTGGTGAGATATGTATTTTCAACCCTACTGAATACTGAACTCTTTGAAGGTAAAAATGGTATTTCGTATCTTATGAATCTTCATATGCTCAGTGGCTAGCCTAACATATTGCAGTTTCTGCATCTGTAAAATGATGAGGTCAGACTAGATGAGAAAGGAAAAAAATTTTATCCAACACCTACTCTGTGCCAAGCACTGCAGAAAGTACTTTCTATGACGATTTTGTCATTTGGTCTTTACAACAACCTTTCGAGGTAGGTTCTATCATTATGCCCATTTTACAGTTGAAGAAACTGAGATAACCTGAGGTTAAATGATTGGCCCATCATCACAGAGCTAGTAAGTGTCTAAGGATTGCTTTGAATAAAGGTCTTCCTGACTTGACTTTAGGCCCAGTGTTCTATTCTCTGCTTCACTAGCTACCTCACAGAGCCACGAGCTGCATTGGCTAGATGATATCTTAGATGCCTTCCAGCAATTCAATAAATATTTCATGAAAAATGAATAAATGAATGAATGAGTGAGTGAATGGAGTGAATCTCATGTCTACTATAGTTTTTTTTTCTTGTTCTCCTCTGGACCTTTTCCAAGTTCACTTTATCTGACCTAACTAATTGATCATCCAAACAGCAAGCACTTTTTGAAAATTAAAAAGCCCCTAATACAAGTCATTTACAACTTAATACATGGGTTCTTAACCTGAGGTCTTAATATTTTTATAACTATCTTCCAATATAATTGACTTCTTTGATAATTCCATATATATTTTAGTTTATGCATTTAAAAATATGATTCTAAGAAGGAATCCATAGGCTTCAACAGAGTCCATGACACAGGAAAAAGGCTAAGAATCCTCACCTTAATGTGAAATTATGTCGGTATTCCCTCTTTTGGAAGTATTTAAACATTAAGCCATACCTCTAATTAAAGAATTAAGGTTCTTAACTCTGGCTTTTAACTCAGGATTTCAGGCATCACAATGATGGTATAAACCATCCAGGCCACATCTGGCCCTTTGGGTCCATTGGGTGTGGCCTTTTGACTGAGTTCAAGTTTTATAGAACAAATCCTTTTATTAAGAGAGTTTGTTCTGTGAAGTTTGGATTCAGCCAAAGGGCCACACCTGAGGACGCAGAGGGTCACATGTGGCCTTGAGGCCAAAGATTCTCCACCCCAAGGGTAGACTGTAGACAATGGCGGGAAGGAAGAAAAAATATTCTATTCAGGCTTCATTAAGAAATCTAGTTTCCCTTCTTGTCCCTGTTCCTACCTCCTTCAATACTTAACCACACATTTTAATGCTAAATTACATGCTTAGAAAGATCTAGAATTTAATCAATGAGTATACACTCCCTCCTCTCTCCCATCCTCCAGGAGACCTTAGCATTCCTCAATAGAAGGTCTTTATGCTTTGATATGACCAAAAATATTCATCAACTAATGATTAGCCAACCTTTCCTATCTTGGTAGGCTAATGATAGGTACATTGAATTCTTGGTCTTACACTCAAAGCTTTTCCAGCTTGGTAGCATCTTCAAGAGCTCATGTTGCACTTATGTTTTGATAACATAGGGTTACATTTGCACCTCACTGCAATGAGGCATCATAGAGACTGTAATAAAGACTTTAATTCTATAGTATGTTGTGCTGCTGCTTCCTGATTGTAACATGAGATTTTGTCTTGTTTCCTCAATGATTCTGTCAGTTCTTAAGGACAGGGCCATATCTTATGCTTTTCTGTGTCCCAACGAGAGCTTATCAGAGGACTGAACCTAGAAGAGGTATTCAAAATGTGCTTGTTGTTTGAATGATCAATTAGTTAGATCAGAGACAGAGAATTTGGAGAAGGTCCAGAGGAGAATAAGAAAGAAATGGGAAGTTACATAAAGAAAAATAAGTAAAAGGAAAAGAAAGTGGGGGCTAAGAATGCCCTAAATAATGACTGAGGAATTCACAGCTTTGCTTGGAAATGGCTTTGCTTAAAAGATAGATAAGGTATATAAGCAATAAGATGAATGGGAAATTTGAGGAAAAGCATCAACAAAGACACAAATGTGGGATGGGACTGAGCCTTGAATATGATAAGGAGATGGAATGGGGAAGCAACAATATCAGTACTGGCTGAAACATGAGCTATGTGTTATATAGAGATGGCAAACCAGAAGGCTCAAGAAGAAGGAAAAGAAAAAAAAAGAGGAATTAAAAAGAAGTGCAACCTTAGGAAACACACAAAGTATTATTAAAGTTAATAGTTATCCATTGGGACCAAGAGGAAAGTTCTGGATGATAGGGATGTTTAAAGTCCCACTGGAAGGTGGAATGCAGGCCAGATCCATTTACAAAGCTGGTTCACACACAGGTCACCTGAAATAGAAGTGAGAGACCTAGAAATTTCACTTTAGTGACTTAAAAGGCAAAATACAATCAATGAAGAAGGCAGGGGTGGAAGTGAAGGAAAAGTTTTCTGGGAAATGAAATTTTCCCTGAAGATTTACTGGAAATTCTTTTTTTCAGGAATGTTGAAAAAGTGAGTTGGGGAGATAAAAGGCACCAAAACATTACAAACTCACTCATACAGACAGACATATACATGTATATCCAGATTCATAAGTATACTCACACACACACACACACACACAACACACACACACATACACACACACATCTATATATAGTCACATATATATACAAATATATGCATTTTTTGTTATTCAATTATTACAGTTGTGTCCAATTCTTCATGACCCCATTTGAGGTTTTCTTGGCAGGATACTGGAGTGGTTTGCATTTCTTTCTCCAGCTCATTTTCCAGGTGAGGAAACTGAGACAAAGTGACTTGCCACAGGTCACACAGCTGGCAAGTGTCTGAGGTCAGATTTGAACTTAAGAAGATGAATCTTCTTGACTCCAGGCTCAAGAAGTGCTCTATTCACTGCACCACCTAGCTATCCCAATACATTTGTATACATACATGTATGTATGTGCACATGCATACCTGTATTTATTTGTATATATGCATTTCTACATGCACCCACATGCATATTTACACATATATGTACATTTGTGTGTATATGTTTTATATGTATATGCATATACATGTATGTATTTAAGGAGTCTACAATCTAAGTCTATACTTTAAAGAGTCATGTATATGTGTATATGCACATAAATATATATTCGTATATACACATGTATGTGCATATGTAAATATTTGTATACACACGCGCATGTTTAAGAAGTCTGTAGTTTAAATATACAGTTTAAGGAGTACATGTATGTGTACATGTACATGCATATGCACGTATGCATATATGTGTGTATATGCATGTATATATATTTTATTGGGTTCTATAGACTCCTCAAACACATAACATGCTCAGCATATCACATATGCATGTGTACACATATACACATATGCACACGTGCATGTATGTACACACATGTATGCAATATGTGTGTGTGTGTGTACATACATACATACACATACACATAGATATACACATACATATTTGAGGAGTCTATGGAAGCCAAGAAATTTTCAACTCAGGGAAGGAATCCCTTCCACCATCTCACAGTATCACACACTAAATTTGTGCACAGCCAGTCTCTCAAACAAGGAGAAAGTGTCTCCATTTGTCATGTTCAGGGTTGTAAAGCCACTGTTCCAGAAGCCACAGAGGCTGCCTCTGATAAGGTCATATTGAAACTTCCTTCTAGAGCTGGGTTTTCGGGAAAGGGAAACAATGATCTCTGCACAGGCAAGAGGTGGGCTGGCTCTCTTTCATAAAATATAGTGGAGCTAAGCCATTGCCTAAATCACCTTTTGCTTTGTCAAAAGTTGCCCAAACATTTGCCAGGATCCAGAATTTCCCTCAAGCTGCCTACTGATAATGAAGTTACTTCATTCCAGGGTTTGAACACCTATGACTCACGTGCCATGAAACTAGATTGGAGATGATTCTAAGTACCATGAACAAAGGTAGCTTCCAATGTGATGTAAGCTCTGTGAGCGCATGGACCGTGTTTCATGTTTGTCTTCATGTTCTCAAAACCTAGCTCACTGCTTGGCTCCAGTGCATATTAATAAATTTGAATTGAATAGAACTGAATGGTAAAAGGAGGGAAATGAATATAAGCTTCGGATAAACAGGGTGCAGGCAATGGGTATAAACCATCTCACTCCCAACCTCACAGCACAGACATCATAAGCTGTCAGACTCTGAAACTTCATCATTAGAAAACCTCAGAGAAGTTCTGGATTCTAGAAAATGTTAGAGCAGCTTTTAACTAGGTAAAAGTTGAATTTCTAGTGACTTAGCTTCACTATATTTTATTGGAGAGAGCTGGCCCACCCCTTGCCAGTGCACTGATAATTGTATGGAAACTATTGTCAGAGCCCAAGAGGGAGGTAAGCACCATCTGAATTCAAAGCCTGATTTAAGGGTTGTGTGCCAGTCAGTGGGGGGAAGGAAGAATCATCTCTTTCCTCAGATGTTACACATAGTCACAGCTGTCTTAGGGATACTTAGAAAGGAAGCAAAGCAGAGGGGAAAGCGCAGGACTTAGGACCGAGAGACCAACGTTCATATCCTGACTCAGACACTTACTAGCTATGCGGTCTTGGGCACAAACATATCTCAGTCTCTTTATCTATAAAGTCAGCACCATAATACATTAATGTACAAAGGCTTTGGTCACAAGTATTTTGTAAGGGCAATGTGACATACAAATGTGAGCTATTACTATTAACGGGCAGCTAGGTGGTGCAACGGGTAGAGCTGCTGGCCTGGAGTCAGCAAGAGCTGAGTTCAGCTGCAGCCTCAGACGCTTACCAGCTGTGTGACCCTGAAACAAATCACTCAACCTCTGTTTGACTTAATCCCCTGGAGAAGGAAATGGCAAACCACTCTACTATCTTTGCTGGGAAAACCCCAAATGGACTCACAAAAAATTAAACATGACTGAAACTACTCAACAACAAGCCATTACTAATATGTTCCTTACTTTTAGCCCTCATGAAGGTAAAGAACCTCCCAGAACTCCATCTGTCTGTGCAGACAGGCACTAAGGATATTTAAGTGCCTGCTATGTGCCAAGCTTAAGACCCATAGTAGGTACACAATATGCTAAATCCTAGGGATACAAAGAAAAGCAAAAGACATTCTCTGTCCTTCTAGAGCTTACAGTCTAATAGAAGTGACAACTCCATATAAACAAGTTGTTTATGGGATAGATAGGAAACGATCAACATGAGAAATGTACTAGAATTAAGAAGACTGGGAAGTTTTTTCTAGGAAGTAAGGTTGCATCTGGAACTTGAGGTAAGCTAGGGAAACCAGGGGTCAGAAAAGAGGAGGGAGAACATTCAAGGCATGGAGGGCAGGTAGTGATAATGCCTTGAGTCAGGAGATCATTTCCCTCATCATTGTCCACCCAGCACCCAGCAATATTATCCATGTTTTGTGAGGTCTAATCTGCATCTTCCAGGTCTCTTCATTTTTTGTTATTGTTGTCATTCAGTCATGTCTAACACTCCATAATCCCTTTTGAGGTTTTCTTGGCAAAGATATAAGAGCACTTTGCCATTTCCTTCTCCAGGTCATTTTACAGATAAGGAAATAGAGGCAAACAGGTTTAAATGACTTGCCAAGAGTCATACAGCTAGTAAGTGTCTGAGGCCAGATTTGAACTCAGAAATATAAGTCTTCCTGACTACAGGCCCCTCACTCTATGCACTGGGACACTTCGCTGCCCTCTATTTGTCTTTACTAGACAGATATTAAAATAAGGAAAGGCCTGGAAGAGAGGGGAGCTAGGGAGGGCAGCTCCAAATCCACATTGCTTTGATGGAATAGTAATACCTATCAAGAGTGAAAAAACAAAAGGCAAGGGAGATTTGACTTCCTATTTCTAAAATGTTTCCCATTCTTCCTTCAGGAATTTCTTCACTGCATCACTAGGTACTGTGATCCTTTCCATTTCATAGACGTAGAGAGTGACTGAGGTATAGAGTAAACGAGTTGTCCAAATGGGATGAAATGTTCTACCTATCTATCCTCAGAATTTCAGACTGGAATGTGATCTCAGGGATAAGTTCAACCCATACTTAAGAATTCTTTCTATAGTATCTCTGAGATGCGGTCATTCACCCTTCACAAGAAGAACTCAAGTTATGAAGAATCCATAGTGAGCAGCCAGTTCTACTTTGTGGGAGGCCAAATCTAATTCTTTGAAATTTATTCATATGCAGACAATATGTACCTTTTGTAGAAATAAATTTTTTGGTCCTTTATTTACATTCTGAAGCCTAGAAAAAAACAAGTCTAAGCCTTCTTGTATATGACGACTTCTACTACTCTTACACATTCTCAGCCCAGTTTTCTCTTCTCCACTAAATTATATTGGTTAGGACAGAGTTTAAGAATGAGTAGACGGCAGGGTAAGGTAGTGGATGTGGATTCAAATCATCCCAAGGATGTTTACTATCTGTATATCCTAGGGCAACTCATTTGAGCTCCTTAGTCCTGAGTTTCCTCATCTATTTAATAAGGGGGCTGAACCAGATAGTCTATAAAGTCCCTTCCAAGTCTAGATCTCTGATCCTGTGGGCCTTCTGGGCAATGTCTCACCCAAACTACCAGTAGGAGTTCTGAACAGTAACAATCAGAATTTTAAGGAAATGAAAAAAAGAAGGTGGGGGTCTGGTAGGGGGGGAAAACACCATATTTTTAGTCCAGGTTTGATCTTCCTGAGCAGAAATTGGGCAGCAACTTTAAAAGTGCAAACCCAGTCTACAGACTATAAATACATAATTGCTAGTGTTGAAATGCTGTTGAAAGGTTGTTGTGTAAAAGGGAGGAGGGGGAAGCAATATGTTAGAGAGAACATTCCCTGAGTTGTCTTGGCATATTCACTTTTCAAAAAAGTTACAGCCATTCAACAGATGAAAATCTCCTTGAATTAAACAAGGAGTAAATTTCATTATTTTTCCAGGAATAATTTATCAAGGAATGGGGTATAGTTCTAATTTAATGTGGTCTTGTCATGTTAACCAGAGGTGCTGGTTCCAGCAATAGAATTTGTCTTATTAACATTTCCCTAATTTTAAATAATAGCTCTTAGAATTACCATGCCCTTTAAACTTGTAATGGGAACACATTTCTCCCCCCTGAGTTAGGACTCCTGACCATCTAGATATTTTGTCTGCCTGTCACATTGGGACAAGATTCCTATTTTCTCTGTCTAACTTCAGACAAGCTTTCTAGCTTCCTGTTTATCAGTGGACAGAGCAATGGACTCCAGCCCACTCTGTACTTATCACAGTGGATTTACAGGATGGGAAACAAAAACTTTAATTAACTCAGTTCACCTGATAATAGGAAAGTGTACAACCATATTTAAAAATGAAAGGAAAAAATATTGTTGAGAAAGGGGGGAAAAGAGAAGAGAGAAAAGAAGAGAGGAATTGAAAGAGGGGAGGAGAACAGCCATGGGGAGAGTAGGAGATATACAAGAAAAAAAAAGAAATAGAGAGACAGAGAAAAAAGATGGGCAGAGTCAAGAGGGACAAAGCAACGAAGAAGAAGAAGAAGAAGAAGAAGAAGAAGAAGAAGAAGAAGAAGAAGAAGAAGAAGAAGAAGAAGAAGAAGAAGAAGAAGGAAGGAGGAGGAGGAGGAGGAGGAGGAGGAGGAGGAGAAGAAGAAGAGGAGGAGGAGAAGAAGAAGAAAGAGAGAGAGAGAGAGACAGAGAAAGAGAATGCAGAGAGTGATTAGAGAAAAGAAAGATAGAGACTTATTAGTAACAATAGGAAAAGGCATAAATTCTTATATACCTTTTTCTATTATCATCCTAAGTATTACTGCTATATATCACTATCAGTCTTTCCTCAGTAACAGTTACCCATTGGGCCTCCATCTACCACTAACTGTTCTGTTTTCATTCATTCCAACCCAGGGCAAGGGACTCTTCTCAATTTTCCTTTCTATATTTCCTTAGTCTCAACTTCAAACAACATGTAAAAACAAGTCCAGAAATAAAGAATTATTAATTGCCTATTGTGTACAGGGCATTATGCTACATATTGGGAAATATTATCAAAGATTTAAAGAACACATACCCTCTAATATACAATGTTATATGTAAAAAAGCGTATTGGAGAAAGGTAAAATGCATTTCTATGTGAGTCTGGAAGGAGGGTAGCTAATTTGGGGGTGTGGTAGGAAAAAAGAAGGCTTTATGGGGGATACAACACTAATTTGGGATAAAAGGATAGGTAAAATTTAAACAGGTGAAGAAGGAAAACTTTCCTCATCCAAAGAATAGCATCAACTGAAGCCTCATTTGGAAGAGTCGTAGACATGTTAGGAAGTCAGAAGAATATGTCACTTTGAAGCATAAAGGGTGACAAGGTAAATAAAATGAAGCAAAGGTAGTAAGGTAGTATAGTATCAGGCTGTAGAGAGCCTTGACTGACAGGCAATGGCATTGGCATTTTACTTAGCAGTTAACAGGGAAGCTACAAGATTGCTGACCAGAAGAGTGATATGATCAGATCTGCACATCTAGTCCCAATGTCCCTATAGCAACAGTTCTGAGTATCTCAATGCAAGGGATTTGAAAGTTAGAAGTATGAGTTCTGGTTTATGCCTCACCTTCTCGTTTACCTCATCCATCCATGATCTTGACGAAATAATCACAATGTGCATAATGGACCAAATTATCTCCCTTTACATCTAGAAGAGTCATGTGAATATCCTCCCTTCACATTTTTTCATTTTTTTTTACAAATATTTATTCTCTCTCCCTCCCACTGCATCCTCCCCCAAATTGAATAATTAAACAAACAATTTAACAACTGAAAAATTAAAAAAGAAAAAGAAAAACAAAACCCACATAACAAATATATGCAATCCAGCAAAACAAATTCCTATATAGGCCATGCCTGAAAATTCATGTTTCTCTGCATTTTAAGTTCATCACCTCTCTGGCAAGAGGTGGTAGATAGAATGCTTCTTCTTCAGTCCTCTGGAACAGTTTATCATTACATTTATGGGAGTTCCAAAGTCTTTCAAAGTTGTTGTTTTTTTTATAATGTTACCATCATATAAATTGTTCTGCTAGTTCTGCTGACTTCATTGTGCATCAGTTCATAGATGTTTTCCTCTGAAACTGTCCATTTAATCATTTTCCTTAATACAATAATCTCCCATTCCTCCCTTACTGTAATTTGTTTAGCTACTCCCGAATAGTTTGGTACCATGCTAGTTTTCAATTTGGAGTTACTACAAAGAAAAAGAGTTGTTATAAATATTTCCTATAAATATGGATCTCTTTGCCCTTTCTTTGATTTCCTTGGGAAATGTCACTTTGGAAGAAGGGAAGAAAACATTAGATAGGATGTAGACCTATAAGTAGCTCAACAAGAGTACCTGGCTGGGGTAGAGTGCTGGACTATGGAATACCATCTCCGTGTTAGAAATCAGCAACAGAATGGGAAGATCTGCCTGGAATCTGTGTGGAAGACACTCAACATGTCTTTATTGAGGTTGTTTTTGACCCACACTTCTGGTAGGTGCTATATCAAACAAAAGAAAAGGAAAACACACGCTCCCCACCCTTAAGTTGTGGAGTGGGTGGCTCGGATGGTAAGTGCCATGGAAACTCAAAGGAGGATGACTTCAGGGATCTGTTTGTTTTGTTGGTTTTACTCAGGAGAAAAACCTATTATTCTGTGTTTCAATTTGGGGGAAACCGTTTTGGTCCTTGCCTCTAGGAGTCACTTTTTATTTATTTAGTTTACATTTACCTGAATCAGCCAGTTTACCATCTAAATTTCAACCTGGAGATAACAGATAGACCTGAGCATCACAGGCAATTCCCTATATGTGTTTCAGAATCCCAAGCTGAGCTGCTGGCATCAGTGCAAGAGCCTGGGGCTTTCTTTGTTAATATGGGATGTGTGCTGTATGCTGGAGAACTATTAAGGGGCTTCAACTTTAATTAAAAACCTTACTATATAAAACATGAGAATGTAACTTTAAATGGAGAGATAATTTGAATGTTCAGATTTTCAAAACCACTTCCTTGATGATGACAAAAAATGACTACCTATCAATAAGCCATTGTTATATCTGCGTCATTGGAAATTGGAAGATTGGAGTCTCCAGACTGTAGACCTATCATACCCTTGCTCTTCACACTGAAGACTCACTCCAGCCCTGGAATTCATAGTATTGGAAGGACCCACCACTGCTATGCCTTTTCCCTGTGAAAGGACCTCAGAACCTCCCAGAATGCCATTTATGAAGGGAACTCAAACCAGCAATGTCTCATTCCTGTCCAGGAGGCACCAGTTTCTCTAACATTACCCATTACTCCATTAGCTTCCTTTGTCTTCACCTATTACAATGTCAACTCATTGATAGCGGGGGTTTTCTTTCTTTCCACTTATATTTTCATGCTCAGCTTTTAGCACAGCTGTTGTTCAGTCATATCCAACTCTTCATGACCCCATTTTGGATTTTCTTAGCAAAGATACTGGAATAGTTTGCCATTTCCTTCTCCAGGTCATTTCACAGATGAAGAAACTGAGTCAGACTTGCCCAGGGTTACACAGCTAGTAAATGTCTGAGACCGGATTTGAACACAGGAAGATGAGTCTTCCTTACTGTACCACTCTACCCTCTGCAACACCTAATTGCCCCTTTAACACAATACCTAGCACATAATAAGTACTTATGAGAGATCAACCATTCAACTTTAACAAATGGCTGATGGTTTTGGCCCTGTGCTACGTGTTATCAGAGATAGAGAAAGAAAAAAAAGCACATGTCCTCCAGAACTTATTGATATGTATTTAGAGAGGAAATATGGTATAGTGAAAATAGCACCAGATTTAGAATCAGGAGATCTGAATTTCAGTCCTGTCTCTAAGCCTTACTATTTGTATGAGTGTGGGAAAAATCACTTACTTCTCTTAACCTCAGTGTCCAGGTCTATAAAGGACTGATAATAATACCTAATACTACCTATGATATTGTTATGAGGAAAGCACTTTGTAGTACACGAAACACTATTACAGGCGGGGGGGAAATGCCTTCTATGCTAAACTGAGTGATAGAGACCTTAAGAGCTACAGCAGTCATAGGGAACTTGTGGCCTCGAGGCCACACTTAAGGACCAGAGGGCCACATGTGGCCTCAAGGCTGCAGGTTCCTCATGCTTGAGCTATAGGATTTCTGAGAAGAGAAGTCGGTTTTGACTAGAAGATGCAGTGAACATCTTCAAAGATGTATGATAAATTCAATTTAGCCAAAATTAAACAGATTCAATTCAATAAATATCCCTCTACAATGTTCATGAAAGGTGGCCATCCAGCTCCTGCCTTCATTCACTCATATACACTTTCATTCAGCAAACATTTATTAAGCACCTATGTGCAAGGGACTGTGCTATTACAAATATTAGGTATTAGAGATAGTCATACAAATAAGTCTATGAGCTCATCAGTTTGGAAGTTCCCTCCCATGATGAGATTGAAATCCATCTGCGCCTCTTCATCCTTTGACACTCTTGTTCATGTCCTTCCATAAGCTACCACATGAGTCTTCTCCATATGCTACAGCTCTTCCTCAATTTTTCCTGATATTAAGATGGCGCCGGTAGAAGCAAAAGATGGAGGTAAGCTGTTTTCTCATCTTTCAAATGGCCTCAATAATAAGAGAAGTAGCTATTATACGAACTGGTTCTGACATGGAGTCAAATGGACCTGTGCTCTCATCTATCTGGATGCTCTCTAGTGATGTAGAGCAATATCCATCCACACCTGTCTCTGCAAATCTTGTTAATGTCCTTCCATAAATCGGCCATGCTGACTCTATTAAACATGATGGAGGCCTTCTTCTTTTAAGAGCAAAGATTGTGTCCTGTGTTTTCTACTGTCTTTGTCATCCTCACAGAGTTTAACACAAATTTGGATGGACAGTCATTGTTCAAAAAACACATTATGCTTGGTTGATGGGCAAGGAGAGGTCTAGATTTTCCTTATACATCTATTCTCTGGTCCATTCCCCAGAATTTACAGATATAAATGAAATTCCAGAAACAGAGGTCTGGAAAGTTCTATGAAAGACTATCTCTCAAAAACATCTCAAACTTTCACCACACCTCTTAGAGTTGTTTGAACCTAACATGGCCCTTCCCTCAACTCATACTATTCAGAACTATTCTGTCCCTTTGCTTGGATAAATATATGCTTAGAGAGCAAGTCTTTAACAAGGGAAGCAAGAGTTATAAATTTCTTGTGGACTGATGACACAAACATACAAACCTCCCCCACACACACTAAAATAAGAATCTGGGACCACTGGTCTAGACCATACTCATACTTATTCAGACTGCAGGGGTTAGGGTATAGGTGGGAATTGTTAAAAGGAGTTACCTATATTTCCTTAAAAGTAAATTAGTTATGAAAAACTAGAAGTAGAGAATATGACAACACTGCTACAAAAACCAAGGGTATTGTTTGTTTGTTTTTTATTTCTTGGTTTTTTTGGGGGGTTTTTGGTTTGTTTGGTTTTTTTTTTTTGGATCAACATACTTAGAGGACATGGGCAATATAAATGTCCTTCTTAGACAATCTATAACTCAGACATGTTTTGGCAAAAGGATGACTGGCATAGGAATTATACAGACCACTGTAACTGTATAAACAAGGCTTTCAGGAAAGAACTATGCTTTCTACTGGAAAGAGAGAGCCTCAGTTCTTGAGGGTTTTTGTTTGTTCGTTTTTGTTTTTAATAGATAGCCAGGTCCATCTGCTTGCGGAAACATTTTCACGTAATGCACATGTGTTCATATGGGCATCTTTCCTCTTCTCAGCAATTTTCCCCAGGGTTGAGTGAGGGGTAGTATCTCTGTGGGGTACCTTCAATGGCTATGGGTAGCAGGAACAAGGAAAGGAGGCAATTTAATTCATTACAATAATGTATGTGCTTAATCTCTTTTTGTAAATGAGCCCTGTGGCTATACAACTGGTGCATACAGTATTTATAAATACAATTAATATGGTGTCCACTTCCAGGAATGAGATCACAACAAAATGAGGAAAAAAAAAACAGCATTAAGTCAACCAAAAGCTGCTAGCCAGAGTATATGCTCAGTTGTTTTTGAGCAATCTGAGCTTAATTGGCTCCATGAAGTAGAAATATGAAGTTAGAAAGTCAGCTTTTTATCGATGGATGAGTTCTTGAACCATTGTCTGGTTCAGTCTCTTGCTGCCAAGCAGATGGATGCCTATTTAGGGTAGATGGTTCCTCACTCTGTTTTCAGAGATTTAGGCAAATGGAGGCTCCACAGGGCTTTTGGCATTTCACCCTTTCATTCATTTGTTCATGCATTAATTCATTCAATCAATGTTTGTCACATTATTCATTTACACATTCATTCCATCACAATTGGCTAACCCAGGGCTAATTTTGTTTTTGTCCATTTCATTACCTATGGTCTGTTGTTATTGTTGTTGTTTAGATATAGAGGGCTTGAGATTAATATCACCTTCACTACAAAATATATGGATGCTCAAAATATTTTTAAATCAACATGTAGCAATTATGAAGAGATATGGAAATGAATAATAAAAATTACATGACCTGTTGTTTTTATTATCCCAGCAAATGTTTATTTACTATGTACTATGTTTAAGAAATTGTGTTCTCCATGATGACACTTACAGAAAAATATAAGGTAGTGTTTCTGTTCTCAGGTAGCTTACACTCTAGCTAAGGAAGCAAAATATATACATTCATAAAAAGGTTTATTGATAATAATAGTTCAGATTTATGTAGCACTTAGGAGTTTACAAAGTGATTTCCTCACAATAGCTTCATGAAGTAGGCATTGTATGTATTACGTCCATTTCATAGATTATGAAACTGAATCTCAGAGAGTTCAAATGACTTGCCAAAGGTCAAATAGATGTAAATGGTGAACCCAGGTCACTGGTTTCAAAGTCCAAAGTTCTTTCTATCATGCTTCATTACACTACACTAATCTTGTACCTGGGACTTGAACTAAGCCTTAAGGGATGTGTGTGGATGGAAAAGGATAATCATTCTATCAGAGATGAACAGAAAGTAATGAACTTTGGAAAAGAGTAAGAAGGGCAGATTGCATAGCGTAGTGCTTAGCACCTTGGCACTTCTTACACGTAACAAAAATACCTCTTGCCATAATATAAATACAAATCTTTTCATTCACTCTTCAAGCATGGAGAAAAATTGACCACCTTCCTTCCTATAAGTATTCCCTAATGCTCAAGTCACCCTTAAAGGCTGGTTTTGGAGTGTCTTACGGAGAACATTTTATAATGGGTATACTGGTCAATGCATATACTGAGCATTCTTTTGCTCAGATTTCCTTTTCTTCTTAGGTTATACACGGAATGTTCCCTGACTGCTTCCTATCAAAAATAATGGAGGTCTGGTAGCTATGAGTAATTGAGGTACTTCTGCTGTGAGGTGAAAAGAGTCTTCTTGTTTCTAGAGCAGAAAGGACTAATGACTTAGGATCCAAAAAAAAAAAATGGAGTCAATGATCTCTTAGTCTTTTCCCTAGCAACTGTTGAAGAAGAATGTGTTGAGCAATCAGGTCCCCCCAACTTGCCACACACTCTGTGTGTGTATATGTGTGTGTGTGTGTGTGTGTGTGTGTGTGTGTGTGCGCATGCTTGCGCGCATGCGCATGAGCCCAGGTGACTACTAAGAGCCAGAAGTCCATCAAAGCCATGTTGAGAATGCACCAGCAGTTAGAGATAACTAGTATTATTCACTGTCTCCAGTAGCAGTAGTAGCCAAGGCGAGTAAGGTGCTAGCTTAGCTGTCCAGCTAATCATTCAGTATGGATTCCATGACCCAAAATGAATGTGCTAGGGATTCAGCAAAGGGAAAAAACAGCTACCAGAGCCACAACACATAAGCTACCTTTCAGTGCCAAGGATTCCCTCTTGTATGTTTCATCACCTTTGTTTTCAAATGTCAGTCCACTGTCCTCAACTACACACTCAAGTGGGTTCAAAGGTGAGGGGTTGTTATTCCTTTTTCTTTTCAGTAAATATTCACTTTAAAATTTTAATTGAGGTTAATTGTTATTCCTTCCAGATGGGTGCTCCTGAGGGAGAGTACTACAAACTCTAAACCCATTAGGTTGTTCCTAAGACCCTGAGGGTAGAAAGAACATTCTTGTCTGTGACAACCTAAGCGCCTAGAGACCAGTAGGAGTTGGGAGAGTGAATTGAGAGAGGATGCTAGCCAGTATTAAAACAATATAAGCCACTGGGGTCAGCCACCTTGCACCATACTGAATAATCGACATCTGTGTTGATCACTTCATTCCATGTCTCCCAAAAGGACAAGAGTTGTAAGAGAACTCAGGGTAAACCAATACTTGAACAAAACTCCTCTCCACAACTTGTCAGACAGGTAGCCAGCCAGTCTCTATGTGAAGACTTGCATTGAGCAGGTCTCCACCACCTATTTAGATAACCCATTCCATTCTTGGACAGGTCTGATTGTTAGGAACTGTTTCTTCCTCTTACATCATGCACAAATCTGTCTTTGTGCATCTTCTGCCTGTTGCTCCTACTTCTGTCTTCTTGAATCAAACAGAACAAGTCTAATCATACTTAGCAAAGTGCCTGACACACAGTAAGCACCTCATAAGTCCTTATTGCCATAACACCTCTTTGCAAACCTCCAGACTTATCACATACCTCCCCTTCCTTCCTCCATGGCTTTGTTACACTGCTTCATTCAATTTATCTTCCTACGATATTTTTCTAGTCTCCAGGCACTCAAACATTTGGGTCACTCTCTCTTGACTAAGGTCAAGTTTGTCTGCATCTTTCCTAAGATGTGGCCTCAAGAATTGACTTAATGTACTACTCCAGATGATGTCCACTAGATACCCAGTAGATACCCACTAGAGCCGAGTACTGGATTATCACTTTCCTGTTTGTGCACACAATGCTTTTCCTCACAATCTAGCATTGCTTTTTTGGCCTGCTATTTAAAATTGCTAGCTCTTATTAAGTTTTAGGTTTACCAAAATTCTTAAATCTTTTCCAAAGAGGGTGATCAATTGCCCAGCATTTCTTCATGCATATTCTACCCTGTGATTTTTATTTCTTTTTATTCCAAGTACAGAAATTTACATTTATCCATTAACTTTCATCTTATTTTATTATAGCCTGTCAAGAACTTTTGAGTACCTGATTCTGTCCTCCAATATATCAGCTATCCTGCTGATACTTATTCTGTCTGTAAATTAAAAAAAAATAATAAAGTTTTCTGATTTTGTTCAAACAATTGATAAGAATACTAAACAACATAAGTCCAAAGCAGATGCCTGGGATGCTGCATTAAAGAACACATTGCAAGTTAATACCATCCCATTAACGACTTCATAAGGAACTGAGAAAGAAGAAAGGAAGGAAGTTGGCATTTCTTAGGTACCTACTATATATCAGGAAATATGCTAAGTGCTTTATAAATATCATATAATTTCATCTACACAACAACCCTGGGGTAGGTGCTCTTATATTTTATAGTTGGGGGAAGAAAGGTAAAGAAGGAATGAGCTTTTATATAGTAGCTACCACATGCCAGGAATTGGGCTCAATTTTTTTTATACATATTATCTCATTTGATTCTCACAACAACCTTGAAAAGAAACTGCTATTATTATCTCCAAACAGAGGTTACATGATTTGCCCAGGGTCATGCAGCTAGTAAGTGTCTGAGTTCAGATTTGAACCTAGATCTTTCTGACTCTGGGCCCAGTGCTCTACCAACCACACCATCAACCTTCTGGCCATTCAACCATCTTGGAATCTAACTGTACTGTAATCTAGCTTTTAACCTTGTCCACAAGTGTAGGATGAGAAGCTAGGTACATGTTTGGCAGAAATCTAAGGATATTCTGTCTCCAGCATTTCTCTGCTCTGCCAGTCTGGTTACCCTGTAGAAAAGGTATTTTCTTGATGAAGCCATGGCAGTTTGAAATGATCATTTCTTTCCTTCCTAAATGTTCACAAACCACCTCTTTAATATTCTAGAATTTTCCCAGGAATGGAGGTTAAACTCAAAGAGTCAGAGATTTGGAGGTGGAAGGTCTATAGGAGACATCCAATCCAACCTCCTCATTTTACAGGAGAGGAAACTGAGGCACAAAGAATTAAAATTACTTGCTCAGACTCACTCAACTGGTATCTGAGGTAGGAACTGAACCCAAGTTGCCTTGGCTCCAGTGCCCTTTTTATGCTGTCATATTGTCAATATGCTAGCCTACAGACTGTAGAATGACTCCTCTTTCTTCTTCTCTCCTTTGTTTATTTTTTTTTGAGACATTTTTTTGTCTCCCTTTATCTAGAATGCATTCTATTTTCCATGATCTCTCAAAGATCTTCATGGTGAAATACTAATTTGTTTTTTATATGAAAGGTAAAATAGAAGGAGCAAGATAAGAACTATGGGAAAAGAGACCATTTAGAAGTCTCTTGTGGTTGGTATTTCCTATCTTTTTAAGCCTAATTCATTTATTTTTGTAATGTTATTCAATATGGGACATGCCTATTGCTTTCTAATTCATTTCTAAAAGAAAGTATTCATGGCCTGTAAGAATAAGGCTCCTGTATAATCTACAATTCTTAGGCTTTGTTCATTCCTTTTACCTTATCTATATTTTACAAAAACATGCTTATCTTTCTCCCCTCATCCCATCATTGCATTCAAGTTCCTAGTCATCCAAGGTTGTGTCGATTTCACTGCTAGGGTCCCATCAAGTTTTTCATAAATTCTTTCTCCTTCTTCATCTTCAGCAACAGATTATGTACTTGCTGTAATTATTTTCATGTTAATCTTTTTTCCCAAAATGTATAGTATGAATACAATAATATGTGATAACCAAAAGTCCCAAGAAATTTTTATTCTTCTTGCTTTGATGTGCACAATAAATTCACCTTCTCCAAGTCCTTCACTTATTTTTTCAAAGAATACAGATGAGGCATCTTCCTACTTAACTATGATTTCCTTCCTTCATCTGATTTCATTTATAATGAGAATGATAAACTGATACAATTCAGTTCTTCTAATAGAATGCCCATTCATTGGTCATTGGACAAAGATGTCCCCTTTAGAATGCTAACAGCTAAGTTATAGTCTAGTGAGAGAGTAATAACTGCTTTTTAGAGCCTTCTTCCTCTTTGCTGTCATTCTGTTCTTGTCACACAGAACTGAATCCTTTTCATATTTTTTTTTCTTTATTGCATGAGTTGTCTTGGCCAAAGAATTCCTTACCAAATGGTTAGCCTGCTGGTGATGAGTCTTTTTTGCACTTGGCAAGGCTAACCATAAAAAAAAAAAAACAGGCTCAACTGATTGCCAGGACCATACTTGGGGCCCCTCCAATCCTGTCACATTACCAGAGCTTATGTTTTACTTATAGAGCCAGTCTTCAAGAACCCTAGGTCACCTCCACATCACAATGAGACTTTCAAGGATGATAGTTTCCTTTTGGTGTCCTCTCTCTTTTAAAGGAGAGAAAGATCAAGACAAGTCACATATTTTTCAGTTGCTAAGCTTTTGGCAAAACAAGAGGTGTAGCAGATGTCCAGATAGTTGAAGTCCCCTATTGCTACAATATCATGTTTACATTGCCAGATTTGTGTTATGTTTCCCAAACTCTTCATCTAATTCCTCCTTCTGCCCAGGTGCTCTGAATTATACTCCAACTGTGATACCATTTCTGTTTCTCCATCCATTAACAGTCACCCAAATGTTTTCCATCATGATACTTCCCTCTGACTCCAGGATTTTCTTCCATCAATAGATCCCCTTAATATATTACTCCTGCTCCTCATCTGTTCTCCACCTTTTGATTATTGTTTTCCCTTACAGAGCTATGTCTTAGTTATGATTCCCATTTTAACAGTTCCCAAGGAAATCTATAAGTAAATTAGCCTCTTTGTTCCAGCATCTCTAGTTCATCCCACTTGATAAACGTATTTTGTCCATTTATGTGCAAATGTATTAGGCTTTGTTTTGTTTTGATTTAATTTCTGATTCCTTTCCTGGATTTTGTCTTCTGTGAATGGTTTGGAATATCTACTACTGTTCTTCCTTCTATATTGTTCTATATGTGATTTGTATGTATAAAAGAATTGGTCTCTCTCTTCTATTTTGTGCTTAAATTTCTCTTAATCAGATTTTCAATAGTCCAAGTAAATATATTCTCCTGTTCTCATTAAATGCACTCCATTCCTGGGAAAAAGAACATCGTGCTTATATTTGAAGCCATGGGCTTGATTGGCTTCACTTTATATCACTAATGAAAACAATGGCAAGGCTTTCATTGATATCCTATATTTCTCCTAGTGCAATGTCCTTGCTTCTTTGCCTCTGAAATGCACTTAGTTTTTCCATTTTTTTTAAGCTTGTCTTTCCCTATTGCCTTTCCATCCCTTATAATTGTAGGTCTAATCATCATCCTGAACATTTTTTTCTCCTCTATAACAATCATATTTATGGTCACCCAAAGGACAATAAAAAAAATAGGTGCACAGTGATTGTGATCATGTAGCACAACACAAATGAAGTATTATGCAGAAGTGGTGTGAATGAGGTCATTAGAGAGGGCCATTCATATAGTGAAAACAAGGGACATCCAATAACATTGTTGCAATATCAGGAGATCACAAGGAAGGTCTTTAATACATTGAGTAGACTCCTTGTGAATTTTGGTGAGAATACTGGCAGAAAGTAGCATTGGATGAAGGTTTTCACATGCATAGTTTCCTCCACCATCAGTGATGTCTTAGATCTCTGTATATGTTAATTTCCACTATCTTCTGGTCCTCTCATTCTGTTTAGGTGTCAACACCACATTAAGTGTTCTTTTTTCAATGGCCTTGGGTTGTCATTATTTACTTTTTCAGGTCTTAGTCTTTTATGTGTTACTAGGATAGGAGGTAAGAAGAGACAGTGTATCTAATAGCTTTGAACAGATTATATATTCTTGGAGGTCAGGGACTCTTTTGTTGTTTTCAACAACCACAATAGCAACAGGTCATATTTTTATAATATTTTAAGATGTTTAATGTTGGACTGGCTAAGTAGATTTATTTAAGGTCCATATTGTATATACTTCTTCTCTCTGTCTCTGTCTATATATGTATATATGTGTGTATATATCTATATGTGTGTATGTATACATGTGTTTGTATGTCCTCTATTTCTGTCTCCTGCAGGTGAAGAGTAATATGGTCTAGTTCTGTGAGTGGAAAAGCAACCTTGGACTAAGGGAGATTTAGATCCAAGCTCTGATTCTCACTTGGTTGTCTGCCTTTAGGTAAGACATTGCATCCAGGCAATTATTTGGTACTAGGAATTGAGGCCTGATAGAGATTTACAATGATTAAGGAAACTGGAAGTTTTCTAAACAAAGGAAAGCACAGATGGGGAAGTGAAAGGGGGGGCAGTTTGAGAGAAAAGAGAAGAAGAAAGAAAAGGAGAAGAAAGGAAAGGAAAAGAGAGGAGAGGAGGGGAGAAGAGGAAAGGTGAAGGAGAAGTGAGATCAGACTGATAGAAGTTGAAGAAAGAGAACAAGAACAAATGCATACACACAGTTTCTACTACCCATATTTTTTTCAAAAATAAATAGCATGGGGGAAGGTAGGTGGTGCAGTAGACGGAGCACTGGCCCTGGAGTCAGGAGGACTTGAGTCCAAATCTGAACTCAGACACTTATTACCTGTGTGATCCTAGGCAAATCACTTAACCCCAATTGCCTCAAAAAATTATAATAATAACTAGCCTAAAAAGACAGCATAGCATAGTGGGTGGACAGCTAGCCATCTCTGACACAAACTGACTCTGAAAGTGGGTAAGTAACTTAATCTCTTAATACAATAGCCAACTTACTAAAACTATAAAGGGAAAGAAGATGCCAACCTTCCATGGTAGAGGGAGTCTCTTCTTCCTCATTAACAACTCTGTAATGAAGAAATGTATTGTTAGGGGCAGCTAGGTGGTGGAATGGATTGAGCACCCGGCCCTGAAGTCAGAAGGACCTGAGTTCAAATTTGGCCTCAGACCAAACACTTAGTACTTACTAGCTGTGTGATGCTGGGCAAGTCACTTAACCCCAATTGCCTAAAAATAAAAAAAAAGAAATGTGTGATTAGTTCCTTATTGTAATGAAAGAACAGAGCCCTTAGAAGAAATGACCTAAACAGGACCTGCAGCCAGGTTTTGCCATAGAACATTCTAGGGTATCTCTTCCATGTGACCTTAACTAATGATCACTTCAACTAAAAGTGATCTGTTTGACTTTCAAACTCTATAGGATTTCTTTTTTAAAACTTCTACAGCACTTATGTTATCTTAAATCAGAATGTGGTACTTGTCTTCTCTCCCCAACTAGATTCTAAACTTTTTAAGGAAAATAGTGTTTCTTGTAAATCTTCCCTCTTCAACACAGTAATGCACTTAATGTCATTGCGGAAAACCATTCACAGACTTTCCAAAAGAAAAATAAAATCAAGTGGCTGAAAAACCAGTGACAATTCTTTTGACTGAAGTCCTGTAAAAAGCAATGTAGGTGGGTGTGGGCTATCTCTCCCAGATGGACATGTAGGTATGTGTCTGGAATGAGACAGGGGTTAGACTCTTCTGTTTCTATGAAAGTGTGGTCTGGTGGGGCAACCAGGTGGCAAAATGGATAGAGCACTTCCCCTGGAGTCAGGAGGACTTTAGACACATAACACTTAGTAGCTGTGTGACCCTGGACAAGTCACTTAACCACATTGCCCGGCCAAAAAAAAAATGTGGTCTGACTGCTAAAAATATACACATATGTGTACATATACATATATAGACAGATACAGAGAGTTAAGTTCCCTGTTAATAGTGTATTGATGTCTCTGATAGGATCATGTTTGTGATCTCAGTGTATTTGAGTATAAACTTTTTTTTCTGAGAGATTCCTTGTTGATTATAATTCTTTTCATTCATGACCAGGCCACTGTTCAAACTAAACCTGGGACCTCAAAGAACATCAAATTCAATTCAACTTCTCCCTTAAAAGAAATAAGGCTCTATAGCAGTTCTGACAAATGGTTCTCTAGGACCTTCTTAAAAACCTTTGACCGTGATTATTAGTGATCATGGACAGGTAAAACAGCAACAACCACCACAACAAGCTAACAAATCGACAAACATTTAATAAGGTTTACTATGGGTGCTTGGCAATGAGAACATAAATACAAGAAGAATGAAAGACAGTTCCTGCCCTCAAGTAGCTTACATTGTAATGGAGAAACACAAAAAAGAAGTTGAATAAAGAAGGGTTTTGGTTGGAAGAAATAACCATACCCATACTGAAGTACTGGTAGAGAAAGTCCCAAGAAGAAGGAGTGTAATATTGAGAGAAATGAAGATTTGGCTAGTCTGGACTTTTTCCCTAAAATGGAGGTTCAGGATGGAAGAAGCCAGTCAGAGAGAAAGGCCACTGGGATCTGTGAAGTCCAAGGGTGCAGTGAGATTCCAGGGTGGAGAGGTTTATAGGACACAACAGAGAAATTCTACAGAAGCAGGAGTGTAACCTGGAGAAGAATGTAGCTTGGGATTTCTTCTTCCTACCTGTGTGGCCTTTTGGAAGTCACTTCCCCTTTCAGTACCTTTCTTATGAAATGAGAGGATTGGACAACATGACCTCCAATGTTGCTAAATCTAGACTTATATAAAACTTAACTTGACGTCACAGGAAATTCAATCAAACAACAAATTTCAGCATCTAATTCTCATAGTTTTATTAAATAAAAATGAATTTATTTAACATCATTGTGGAAGACTATGAAAAGAACATACATAGATAATTTTTAAAAGATGAATGAATTAATGAATAAATATCCCTTAGAAACTGGTGAAATTGATACTTTAAGGCTCTGTTGAACTTGTGATGCTTTAAAAACGTTTTTCTTAATAAGAAAAAAAAAGTAGGAAAAAAATCTAACCTGAATCCCACTCTTTTCTAAGCAAAGCAAACACTAATCTATTTTAGTCATGTATTTTGCTTCTAAAATGAGAAGGGAAACAGTCTCCCTAAGTGGCAAAAATCTTTAGGACAGTAACAAACTGCCTACATATCATCTATGTAGGATTACAGCTGAAAAGTCAAGTGATACTGGATTGTATAAATTGGAATGTAGCCAATAGAAATGTAACAAACAGAAAAAAAAGGATGCTGACATTTCTTTTTTATCTGCAATAAGACTCTTCCTAGAGCACTGGATCCATGACTGAGAAGGAATGTTTAAGACTACAAGGTTTATAGAGCAATGGAAAATATAATTTTAAAATATCTTATACTTTTACATTTATATTTATATCTCTTGTCTCATTGTACCTTTAAAACATCCTATGAGTTATATTAGGCAGGTACTATTATGGCCACTTGATAGTTAAGGAAACTGAAAGAAATTAAGTGACTTGACCAAGGTCACAAAGCTAGTCAGAGGCAGTAAAACTTCAGGCTTCCTGACTTCTGTGTCAGTTCATTTTACGAGACAAAATAGTCAGCAAATAAGACCATCAAGGAAAGGTTAAAGGAACAGGGATATTTCAGTCTGGTGGCTGAGTGGTAGAAGGAAGATTTCATAATAGTTTTCAGGAATATGAAAAGTTATTATACAGAGGATGGTGACCAGATGTTCTTTATATCCACAGACGATCAAATAAGAGAAAATGGGCTTAAGCTGTAATAAAAAGGATTTTGGGAGAGACAGAATTCTATATTAAAGACAACTAATATTCATTAAGCACCTAATATGTGCAGATTGTGCTAGACCCTGAGGGTACAAAAAAAAAATCAGACACAATCTTTTCTTTCAGAAAGCTTAAGCCATATTGTAAGTAATGAGCTATGTGCATGAATAATTAAAATTCCTTATGATATGCTAACTACATAGTTGTGGTGGCACTGAAGGTCTCCTGGAGTTGAGGAGGGAAAACTCATTTGAGTGTAACAAAGAAAGACTAATGAAAAAGGTGGCTCCTAAATGGGGTTTGATGGATAATACAAAAAAAGTTAATATTTCTAACATACTTTAAAGTTTGCAGAGCACTTATGTGTGTTAAGCTCACTGGAGCTTGACATCAGTCCTGTGAAGTAAATAATACAAATTATTCTCATTTTACAGATGAAGAAACTAAGGCTAGGTATGACTAAATGGCTTCTCCTAATATAACTAATAAAAAGTTACAGTAGGAATTGAACCTAGTTCTTTTCATACAGCAGGTCCAAGGCTCTTTCCACATAAAAGTACTTAAAATATGAACAAAGGTATAGAGTTGAGAAAGGAAGGATGAGTTTTTAGAACAGTAAATAGTCCAGTCTGGCTGTAGCTTTGAGTAGATGAAAAGAAGGGGTGCAATTTGGGGTTGAAAAGTTAGTGTTGATTTGAATACCAAAAGTTTCAACTTCCTTCTACTGGACAAACAAAAAAATAAATAAATGTATGAATGAATGAATGAATGAATGAATGAATGAATGAATGAATGAATGAATGAATGTACTGCCATGGAAGATTTGTGATCAGGGAATAGCTGTTCATATGAAAAAGACACATTAGGCTAGATGAGAGTTCAGAAAGAATAGAGGCAGAGAAGTTTAGGAAGCTAAGGAATGATTTCCCATCTGTGAGAGGTTTTTTTTTTTTATTTGTTCTTGTTTTTTAGCATTTGAATACACAATTGGGACTCACACCAGTAAAGAGTTTTGAACACTTCATGAATAAATGGTTCTCATCTCTCTGGGGGATGGGTGAGTATAAGCTTGTTCAAAAACTGGGTGGAGAACTGGTTGACCTCTAGAAGTCCTGTCCAATCTCTCTGATGTTGTGAGATGGCAAGAAATGAAAACATATGAGCATTATCAAAATCCTATTCTCTTTTCCCCCCTCTGATTCTCTATGGGACTCAGTTGAGGTTGAAGCAGATGTGGTTCCAATATAGGCCATGCTGATGACATCTCTATAGATTTCTTTTTTTCGCCTTTCTTGCTGAGAATCAGAGATGTAAGAGCTAGAAAGACCTTTTTTTTTTTCTTTTTTGCCATTTCCCAAAGGCCTTGGCAAAATTGCTCCCAGAGTTCCCTCTTGCTTTGTCCAGTCAAGTTTTAAATAACCCAAGCAATGAAGCTTCTACCAGGGCCCTTGGGAAGCTCCTCTGCAATTCAATAGATCTTCTGTTTAGGATATTTCCCTCATAGCAAGCCTGTTTTAGAAGAAAATCATCCCATTTCTCTCACGTATGTTCTTTGTATCATATTCTAACATCTTTTAGACTCATTTTCAGGGCACCCTTTTACCCCACCCAAATCAAGTTTATAGCCTCCCAATTCCTCTAGCTGATGTTCATGGGGCTCCTTTGTCATTCTCTGACTGAAGCATTCATATTTACTTTTTTTTTTTAGCTTTCCTTGAGGGTCTGAGTGCCATTGAAACTAAGATGTATCTCAGGGGCTGTGGCCATGACAAGTATGCCTGATATCGACTAAGAATCCTGGTCTATTAGCAAGCCCCTCACTTGGGAACCTGCCTCTCTCTCTCCCTTTCCCTTACATTCCATAATGTTGGCTGTAACCATTCAACATAGAGAACCTGTTCCACTTTAGAAAAACATTTTTTTTAATCACAAGAGGGAAAAAGAAGTTGTATTAATTTCTGTGTGCTCCACTCAGCCCTGTAGCTCATAAGGCTATATATATATGTGTGTGTGTGTGTGTGTGTGTGTGTGTGTGTGTGTGTGTGTGTGTATGTGTATGTGTGAGTATATACATATATATTATATTATACATATATATATACACACACACACACACACACACACACATATACTATTGTTTCTTACTAAAGAAATGGTTGAATAGAACTATCTGGTTTAAAGGATGAGCCTGACTGATTACTGTAATTCATAGGGCCTTAATTAGCTGCACAAACCATTAGCTACAATTAGACTATTATAAAACACTTGATGCGCTATGTCAACCATGGGGCCTCATTTATTCTTGTGGCAGGAGTGGGGTGGGGGGCAGGCATGCTATACCGCCAAGCATGCTAATAAAGAATGATTTTTGATTTAAGATGTTGCCGATAGTGCCTCAAAATTAATCTCAATAGCTGTCTAATTTGTGTCGGTGGATGGTATATTTATTGTAAGATGACACCAAAGCTAAATGAGTTACCTGAAGCAGGAGTGTTAATGGCAGTGCCTGGAGACTCAACTCCATATGCTGGCATACAGCAAGGAGCTGGTGCCGAGTGCTCCCAGTAGGCCACTTGGACTCATCTGTCTCTGAAAATGCAGCAAACTGACTTCCACTTTATGATCCTTAAATAATAATAATAAAAGAGAGAGAGGGAAAGTGAGAGGGAGTGAGATAGAAATAGGAAAATGTAAAGGGGGTTGGTGACAAACACCAGAGCAGCTCTGCAAAGGGTGGCTTTCCAAGGGCAGAGTAAAGCTGAGATAATTATGGAAATGAAGTAGAGAGGTTGGGGTAAGTAGTCCTACTGGCTAAAGTTTCTATAGCCCTTTACAGATGCAAAAATACTTTCAGAGCTATTTCCTTTGAAATAAAGGAAATACCTTAACCCAGACTTGGGAAATAGATTAGGGAGTCTTCAGACTTAGAGAGGCTATAGTGGCCAAGCCTAGGTACTCAGATTCGGTGACACTGGCCTCCTGTCTGTTGGGAAAATAAAACACTCTATCTCTTGGTTCCAGGCATTTTCTCTGGAATCCTCTCCCTCCTCTGCCCTACTTACCTTCCTGTCTTCCTTTAAATCCCCACTAAAATCCCACCTTCTCTAGGAATACTTCTCCAACCCCACTTAATCCCAATACCTTCCCTCTGTTAATTATTTCCCTTTTTTTCAATTTTTTTTTTCTGTATAGAGCTTGCTTTATATATATTTGTTTGCATCTTGCTTTCCCCATTAAATTGTAAACTCCTTGAGTGCAAAGACCATCTTTTGCCTTTTTTTTTATCTCCAATGCTTAGCACAGTGCCTATCACATGGCAGGGTCTTAATAAATGTTCATTAAATGGATGGATGATGAAAGAATGAATGAAAGATCATGCCGCTAGCTAGAAAATATCAGAGTGGGGACTCCAAATCTTGGGTTCTATCCATCACAGCCCAATTGGGTTACTTAAAGCAGAGATTCTTAATGGGGGGTGTGTGTGTGTGTGTGTGTATGTGTGTGAAGAAAGAGAGAGAGAGAGAGAAAGAGAGAGAGAGAGAGAAAGAGAGAGAGAGAGAGAGAGAGAGAGAGAGAGAGAGAGAGAGAGAGAGAGAGAGAGAGAGAGATGGAGTTTTTTGTCAACCTGGTGAAATCTATGGACCCTTTCTCATACTAATACTTTCAAAATTGCAAAGGATTACAAAGGAAATCAATTATATCAAGTGAAATTTAAAAATAAAACAAACAAAGATGTTTATGAAAAAGGATAAGAACTGAAGTTTCCTATTTCTCCTATAACATGTCTCTCATTCTAGGTCTCATAATAGGGTTTTGCACCAAACCTTTATTCAAGGATCACACAATAAACAGAGGCAGGAAATAAGAGCGCTGGACTGAGAATCATGAAAGTCCAAGTTCAAATCCCACTAAAGATAATTAATACTTGTATTGCCCTAAGCAAGACACTTGACTTCCCTCAGTGTCAGTTTTCTCATTAGGAAAATAAGGATAAATCATATCTACTTGCCAGGGTGGTAAGAATGAAATGAGATGACATACATACAGAGCTAATGCTTTAGAAATGCTAAACATTATTATTATAATACCTGTTTGAGTTTAGTTCTAGAAAGGAATTTTACCTGCAGATTAATTTTGAGATCCCACCTCAATTATCCCTTGAACTAAATTGGTTTTATTGAGTCTGGAAGTGCATATCAGTGCTCCTGACATTAATTAGAATCATTGGAGCAATCTGGAGCTATGCCCAAAGGGCTATTCAACTGTGCATACCCTTTGACCCAGCAACACCACTTCTAGATCTATATCCAAAAGAGATCATACAAATGGGAAAGGGACCCACATGTACAAAAATATTTATATCAGCTCTTTTTGTGGTGGCCAAGAATTGGAAATTGAGGGGACGCCCATCAATTGTGGAATGGCTGAACAAGTTGTGGTATATGAATATAATGGAATACTATTGTACTATAAGAAATCAGGAGCAGGTGGAGTTCAGAAAAACCTGGAAAGACTTATGTGATCTGATGCTGAGTGAAGTCAGTAGAACCAGAAGAATATTGCACATAGTTAGCAGTAACATTATGCGATGACCTTAGACTTAGCTCTCCTCAGCAATGGAAGGATCTAAAACAATTCCAAATGACTCATGATGGAAAATGCTATCCACATCCAAAGAAAAAAACTGTGGAGTCTGAATGCAGATTGAAGCATACTGTTTTCTTTTTCTCTCTTTTTGTTTGTTTGTTTCTTCTTTCTTGTGGTTTTCCCTTTGGTTCTAATTTTTCTTTATAACATGACTAATGTGGAAATATGCTTCATATGATTTTACGTGTATAGCCCATATCAGATTGCATGCTATCTTAGTGGAGGAGGGGGAGAAAATTTAGAATACAAAATATTATAGAAATGAATGTTGAAAACTAAAAATAAATCATAAAATATTAAAAAAAAAAGGATTCATTAGTGAGTTGTGATAGGAAAAATACTACCGGGGGACAAGAGACCTAAGTCCTAATCCTAGTTCTATCATAAACCAATCTTGTGACCTTAAAGAAGTTATTCACTTCTCAAGACCACAAAAGTTTCATGTTGGAAGAGGCCTCAGAGGTTACATAGGCCAACTCAAACATGAATAGGAATCCTCTGTCAAACACCCCATGGCGACCATCCAGTCATCCTCCATTTGAAGTCTTCCAATGATGATGAACTCATTATCTCCAGAGGCAGCCGGTTCCACTGATCGACAGCCCTAATCATTAGGAAGGTTTTTCTTTCACGGTGATAAAATATGCCTCTTGCAACCCATTGTTCCAAGTACATTTGCCTTCTAAAGCCAAGCTAAATATATTTAATTTTTCTCCACTTGCAAGCCCTTCAGATTCTGAAAAGAAGCCATCATGTCCCCTTTAAGTATTATTTTCCCTAGGCTAAACCTGCTCAGTTCCTCATGTGCACGGTTTACAATTTTAAAATGCCTGGCACATTGTAATTGTTTAACAAATGCTTTGCTGATTGACAAAGATACATGCTAAGTCTTTTAAAGCTCCTCCTCACTTAGTGCATTGGTTCTATTTATATAAAATCCAGTTAACACACAACTTTGCAGGAGCATCCTCATAACATATTAAATGACGGTAGACATCTATCTGCAAAAGTGAGACAAAATCCTGGGTTAGAAAGAAGAAGGGTTGAATGTTTCCATGTTACCTAAAGATCTATTTCTTGAAAGCCATTTAGATATGGAAATCACCACAGACAAAGGAAATCCTGGTTATACAATGTTGCCTTTCTCCTGTGACCTCCTCAGACGATAAAATACTAAACCAAATTGGGGAACGTGCCTCTTCAGATGTATTTTCTGGCCTCCACTCAAGCAGGGTGGCGTTGCTCTATAATTAAAGCTAAGAACATAATCCCAACATGAAGAGATAACATTTAGCAATAATGCTCTACTTGAACAGGAAGTCTTGGTTGTAAATCCTACTTTTATTGAGTACCACTCCATATCCATCGCACAACTTATGTGCAAAGGATCTTTGGAGGAATGCCCACTGATGGGAAATTACCTAGTTTCTCCAGTGCACCTCCATATTCTAGCTTTCCTCTCTCCTTTTCTCCCTTCCTGGTTTTTCCCTGCCTTTCCCCTCCCCACCCTACATCATACCTTTGGGCACAGAAGGACAAAGTGAAGAAATCATCAGTGTTCCCTGTTTAGGAGGCTTTGCTCCATCCTCATAAGTCTCCTTTAATGCAATGTTTTTGCTTCCTCTTGTTCAGAAAGAAAAAGGTCCCTAGAATCCAAATTTATCACAATCGAAATAAAAAATGTAAAAGACCCATATAAAACATTTAGCAGCAACAGTTAATAATGTATATGATAACACATCGCACTAATATATTGACAAATGCAGGGGATAAAATATTAACATGATTATGTATCATCAACTGTACGAGCCAGCCAGCCAGTCCGCCACTCTCTCTTTTGCACCCAGTGGTTTGAAAACAAACAAAGCAAAAACTGAAGGAGAATCTAAAATGGAGATACAAGCTCCAGAGTGGTTTCAATTAGTAGCAGTCCTGCAATGCTCCCTTGTAGCTTTAAAGGAAGGAGGCTCTTAGCATGATCAGGACAAAATTCTATGAGGGAGGGCAGTGTTGCATAGTGGATAGAATACTAGATTTGGAGTCTGGAAAGACCTCGGTTCAAATCCTCTGAAACGTACTGGCTGTGTGAAGGTCACCCCCTCTCTCAGCCTCAATTTCGCCCTCATTTAAAGGGGAAATAAAGGCACATACCTTCACGAGTCATTGTGTGGATAAAAAGAAATTCTGTGTAAAATGGTTAGCAAACCTTAAAGTACTATGTAAATGAGAGCTATTATTATTAGAGATTTTGGAGAGGAGAAAAAAAAACAAAGAGAAAGCAATTTATTTTGTTACATATTTGTTTCCAAGTCAGATATGATGGTCCTAGACGGAATTGTGCAGACTCATAAAATAGCAGAGCTGGAGAGGACCTTAGTGGCAACGTGAAAGAGCAGAAGGAGTAGCAGATTTGGTTCAAATCCAGATTTTGTAATTTACTCCTTGTCTGAGTTTGGATGAGCTCTGGGTTTCTATTTCCTCATCTGTCAAGTGGAGTAAAGGTTGAATTCATATTACATCATCACTAAGTTTCTCTTCCACCTGAAGTCTATGATCCTAATTCTTATTGTTTTACAATTGAAGTAACTGAACAAGTGAGATGACCTGCCCAAGGACTTACCATTAGCAATTGGCAGATTTCTTGACTGAACAGTTAATGCTCTTTCCTAAACTGCCTGAGAATTTGTTTTCACATACCTCAGCCTACCCTTTTTTGTGCTTTCTCTCTCCCTCTGCAAGCTTTTCTTCCCCCACCCCCAACATTTCAGACAGACAGTACCTCAAATAAAGACTAGCTCTTGGGAAAGTCTCTGATATCAATCACCAGCTCTATCTTTCTCAAGGGTATTTGCCTTTGTGAAAGAACATGCTTTGTCCCACCACTTAAAAGAATTTCAAACATCAGATACATGTTGGGAAGCAATCTGAGGGAGGAAGGAAAAGGGTTCTTCCAGGTGCCCCTGAAATGATACTGAGTAAGCAGTCATAGATTCTTTTCACATTCAAGCCATTTAAGGTTTTGCTACTTTCTGGGATTTCTCCTTCCGCTACAATTTCAATGCTATAGGGACAAGTTAATGAAGGCAGATTATAGAAGGTTCCAGAATGTACCCTTCATTTTTGATATTTTCTCATCTTAGTCAGAGGAGCCAGACAGAGTCCAGACATGCAGGTGGCAATATCCTTGGCCAATACTGTTATAATAGGTCTCTACCGTATTCTCCAGAGTTACAAAAATTACTCACCAATAAGAAAAATGGTGTTCATTAATTTACAGTCTTTCTTTAAAAACCAAAGTTAAAATAAACATTTCAGTATTTAATATGCACAACCAAGTTTCCTCTATATTGTGGGTAGAAAATATTTCCATCAAAATTTGAGGAATGTTATGATTTCAGTGTCATATGTACATGGAAAGAAAATAGTGGTTAATAAAAATTTGGACTTTCCAAAATATGTATGTATATAGATACCTGTTGGTGTATGCAAATATATACATGTACATATGTGTGTGCCTCTTTTGAGTTGAAAAGATCAAAGACAACCAAGTCTACTTTGAATTGTGCAAGTGTTTAATTTGCTCTTTTAAATGAAATTATATGTTATATATGTAGTATGTATATATATATATATATAGAGAGAGAGAGAGAGAGAGAGAGAGAAAAGAAAGAAAGAGAGAGACAGAGACAGAGAGAAAGAGAAAGTATGTATATATGTGTGCATGTGTGCATATTGTCTCCTCCATTATAAAGTCCTTGAGGACAGGGAATATTTTTGCTTTATCTATGTATTCCCATCACTTGCCACAATGCTTACCATATAGAAAATACTTAAGAAAAGTACTTGTTAATGGTTCAATTGATTGTAGTAGACCACTGAATTCAGTGCCCATTCTCACTTCTCTCCTTCAGTTAATTTTGTTAGAAATGTATTCCATTAATGAAAAAACTGTGTACAACTGTACTTGAAATGTCTTCTGCCCAATTCTGCACCATTACCTAGGCAACTGGTTTTTACTTTTCTCACCTTCTCTCCAGTCTGTGAAAGAATATGGAAATCTCCACAATTTCAGACCTTTATTGAATATTCCCCTTACCATTACCTGAGAGGCAATGTGCCACAGTGTGAAAACTATTGGTTTAGGATCCTTTGTCTGAAAACTTTTAGTCTCATCTCTGACATTGGTTTATAAAGTACAATGGAAAGAGCACTGGGAAACTTATTTAAACTCTCTATGCCTCAGTTTCCCCTGTGATCTATGATGTACCTTTATTAGATTGTGAGCTCCTCTGGATCAGGTACTGCCCTTTGCTTTTATTTGTACTCCTAGCACTTGGTACAGTTCCTGGAACATAGTAGGCGCTTAATAAAAGCTTACTAACTCCTGGGTCTTTGGTTCTATTTGATTTTTCCTATGAGCAGGTCATCTCTCCCCACACAGATTAAAAATTCCTAAGGAGCACCACCAATTTCTTATCTGCATCTGTGGTGTCTTTTTGAGTGATTAACTCAGAATAAATGAATGAAATATTTACGTAGAGTCTATTGTCTAGGAAGACTGCATTTTCAACTTATTGGGCCAAGGATGACACTCCTCCCCTTTTCTCTACTTATACCAAGAGTAAAATGGCCCTTCCCTTGACTATTCTGATCAAACTCTTTCTGATCCTACTTATGGACTAGGTTGGGGAGGTGGGTGTGAAATAGGTGTTAGCCAGGAAAACTCTTGCTCGGCCAATTTGATCATGGTGCTTCTTGGTTCTATGCAGTTCCTATAATCAAAAACCTATGATGTAAGGGATCTGTCAATCTGCTATGGATTTTTTTTTAACTGTGGAGCATGGCTTTGGCAGGAATAACCAAAGAATTCTTCACACACCGTAAGCCTTGTTGTCATCATTCATCCAAGTGTATGGAGAGAGGGGGTATATAGAGGCAGAGAAAAATTTGGGGGACAATTAATGAAGTCAGGGCTTTGTATCGCTCAGCAAAATTGCACAGGACATAAAGCTTGCTTTCTGCTTTCCAAGCTTCCCATTTCTTCATCTTTTCCCCATACTAAGGTTTGGCCTCCATGACAGAGTTCAGATTTCCAGTGACCACCCAACTAGGAATACATGGCTAACATCCATTTAGGACTTAGTACAGATCTAAGGATTTTCTCCCAGAGGCACTCACATGTTCATCTTCGTGCTCAACATGGAGTTAAAGTCAGCTTTCAGATAAAAGAAATTTCAGACAACAGTGTGTGGGCCCTAGAGATCTGGAAAGAAGGCATGGACCTTCTTTGTACTCCCTGGAATTGCACGAGCAGCTGCTTATTCTATCTAAGTGTGTGATCAGCTAAGAGAGGAAGTGCTTTCCAGCCTACGTCTTTCAAATATTCTCATACTTGCTGTAAAGATTCATACTCAGCTTGGATGTTGAACTTAATTTGCCGCCAATCGCTCAATCATTGCAAGAAGCAGTTTGATGACAGGTCCATATGTTTATGATCACGTTCCACCTAAATGTTAAAAATGTTCTTCTGTGAGGACAATTTGATGATTAAGTTGCCTCCTAGAACACTCATCAAGAATCTAGAGGTGCCTTACAAGTTTGTTCATGAAGACTTGCTTGGCAAGAAATAAAACAATGAGGACATTTTTACCAATTGGGAATGAGTGATCCACTCATCCCCACAGGTTCCCCTGGAGACACTCTAAAAACATGCAAGAAAAACATTGTCACTTTTGCCACAATATTCCTCCTAGAAAAAATAGCAGCTCATACTTCCACAGTTCTCTAAGAGGGACAAAGTGCTTTTCTCAAAACAAATCTGGGAGATTACCTTATAATCCCATACCAGTCTATAACCTCTGTTAAGACAGGCAGCATTTTACCTAAATCTAAGTGAAAATGGACTTTAAAGATCAGAGCTATAACTAGGAAATTTTGCACCTGAGGAAAGAAACTGGAAGTGTGCTCTCTATTGGCAGAAGATAGGTGGAACATAGCTCCTTAGTCCTACAGCTCCCAATGCAGTTCAACAAGTACTTATTTAATGTCTATTCTCCAAAAGGTCCTTTGTCAGGAGTTAGAAAGGAAATAGTTTCTGTCAAGAGGAAACAAGGATATAGTCTCAGTCTTTCTTCAATGAGCTTACATTCACTAAAGGAGACACCACGTAAACATGTGAGTAAGCACAAGATAAGATGAGGAGACAGAAAGGTTGATCTAGGGTGATCAGCAAAGTCTCCTTGAGGGAGATGATTATCTGGACCAGGAAGGAAGCTCTGAATTCTGACACATAAGTTTGAGGAGAAAATGAACTCAGCCTGTTAGGGGAACACCTAGTACTGGCACATTTTTAGTTCAGGTTTGAGTTTGGGATGAAATGAGACCTTCATAGATCATCTAAAAGTTTACAAATAGAAGTTGACTTAGTGCTAATGTAAGATGTACAAGGATACAATGCACTGAAGTTCTGTAGACTGGTGTCCTGGTCTCCCTGTGGAAACTCATCTATTGAGCAGGGCAGACTGTGGTGACTCACGTGATCTTCAAACATCTACCAAGTCAAAGGGGCTCAAAGTCCACATGCCTGGGGGGAACTTTGTTTGCCTGTAGGTAACCAGGAAGCTGCTGCAAGGGAGGCAGGGGTCAGTCAGGTACCAGAGATAATTTTGCCACTTTTTACAGAAAACTAATTTCTGTTGGGAGTGCTATGTGTTGGTCCTATTACAATCTTATCACTCCCTCTAGCACCTGGCACAGTGTTCCCCACATAGTAGGCACTTAAAAGGGACATTGAAATATAGTGGATGGAGTGCTTACTTTGGACTCAAGAAAAACCTTGCCGTCTTCTACATTTACTAACTATATGTCATGGGGTAAGTCACTTAACGTCTCTGAGACTTAGTTTCATCATCATAAAATATAGATGGATAGAGAGCTGACCTATTTTCCCCTACCCAGCTAAAGGCAGCTAGATGGCACAAAGGATAGAGTGCCAAGTTTGGGGTCAGGAAGACTCATCTTCCCTGAGTTCAAATCTGGCCTCAGATGCTTTACTGGCTGTGTGACCCTGGGTAAGTCACTTAACCCTGTTTGCCTCATTTTCCTGTAAAATGAGCTAGAGAAGGAGAAGACAAACCACTCCAGTATCTTTGCCAACACCATAATTGCATCATGACACGTTGGACATAACTGAAAATGGCTGAACAACAAAAGCTAAAGCCTGGATGGAGACAAGTCCATGAAAATCAGGGTTCAAGTCCTAACTTTGACACATACTGACTGTGAATTTGGGTATGTTATTTAACCTCAGTGCTCTAGGAAACTCTCTGTTATAAATTGCAGAGAAGGCATTGATTTGCATTAGTAGAGGGATTTAGCTTACCTAGGAATTCCCTGTACCAATGAAATTACAGGTCTAGTGCTTATCTCTATACCCATCTTACTGCTGTTGTTACTTTGGGCAAGTTATTTCACCACTTTGGGTCTCGATTTTCATATTTATAAAATGAGGAGAGATTAGTTAATATCTGAAATTAATTCCATCTCTAATTGTTATTATTATTTCATCTTTTCCTTCCCTACTTTAGAGAACTGTTTAGTGGTCAAAATGGGGTAACATGTACAAAGCTCCACATAAATGTGTGCTATTATTTGATCAGAAAGCTATATTATTCCCATTTTCCAATTGAGGAAACTAAGGCATGGAGGAGTTTAGTAATGGCACTAGAGCCTGTCTTATGATTCTAAATTCATTGTTCTTTCTACCCTAACACACTTCCTTTTAACTTCTGTCTACCCAGTTGTTCTTCCTCCAAACCAATTTCTTTTTCATTGTTGTTTAGTCTTTTAAGTCATGTCAGACTCTTTGTAACCCCATTTGGGGTCTTCTTAGCAAATATACTAAAGTGGTTTACCACGTCCTTCTGTAGCTCATTTTACAGATGAGGAAACTGAAGCAAATAGGGTTAAGTGATTTGCCCAGGGTCACATAGCTTGTAAGTGTCTAAAACCAAATTGGAACTCTGGTCTTCCTGATTCCAAGCCCCAGTTCTCTATTCACTGTGCCATCTAGCACATAGTAGGAGCTTAATGAAGGTTTGTGGTTTCTTTTCAGTTGTACTTGACTCTTCATGATCCCATTGGGAGTTTTCTTGGCAAAGATGCTTGAGTGATTTGCCATTTCTTTCTCTTGCACATTTTACAGATGAGGAAACTGAGGCAAACAGGGATTAAGTGACTTGCCCATGGTTACATAGCTAGTAAGTGTCTGAGACCAGATGTGAACTCAGGAAGATGAATTTTCCTGTCTCAAGTCTCAACACTTCTATCCATTGCACCACCTAGCTGATCCAACCAATTTTCTTATGAGAGTATTATTATTGTTGTTATTGTTATCATTATGATTTATTTATTTATTTATTTATGTTCTAGGCCCAGACAGCTAAAGTGAGCAAGGTCAGTAGCTCTCAAGTACCAGGGCTTTAGTTTTGAGCCAGGGGTATCTAAGTTGAGACAATAACCACAGAAGCCATATTCTGAAAAACCTGTCATCACATAATCTATCATCTAGTGCTGGTTATTCACTGTTTGTGTCTTTCGGACTTAGAGCTTTCTGGAAGAAACACGGACACACAGACACAGACACACACACACACACACACCACACACACACACACACACGCTTTCCTCACTCCATTTTCAGAAGTGTGGCCTCACTAAAAGCCAGTAAGACAACAATGCTGTTTTGATGAGAGGGCTGTGGAGATAGTCCAAAGCTTAAAGGTTAAAGGGATTGGTGTTGTTTCAAATAGGGAATGGAAACTAGACAGGTAACCTAATAATGGTTTTAAAGTATGCAAATGGTTATTATAAAGATTATAAAAGCAAACTAATGACCATCTTCCCTAAGGTAAAATAAAACTTCAATTAAGCAAAACCTAGGCAGTCACAGCCCTCAATTAGTAAGTCCCCTCTACCTCTACCTTCACCACTTTTTTGGCTGCCTGAGTTTTTAAGACCATCATAGCAGAATAAGCTAACATTCGAAATTTTGAGAAAAAAATAAAACTCACAGAGCATACCTTGGATTCAGTGCACATTTAACCCAGAATAAAACTACAGAGCATTGGAATGAAAACAGACCTTAGAGATCATAGCTGTAACTAAGAATTTTTGCAACTAGGAAAAAAGGCAAGAAGGGTGCCCTCCATTGGCAGAGTGGAGAAGGAGGGCAGACAGCCTACAAAGATCTCCCCTTGCAGATCACCGAAGAGCTTTCAGTCCAATCCAATACAACTTTTATTAAGGGCCTGTTGTATAAAAGGCCCTGCATTAGGAGCTGGAAATTCAAGGCTAAAACAAAGACTGTCTTTAAGAGTTTGCATTTCTTGCAACATGCAACCATCTAAGTAAATAGGAAATAAGGAAAAGAGGGAGAAATGTTAATGGAGGGAGATGAGGACAGTTAGGAGATGATTGTTGTTCATCCTTCATTTTTCTGAGAGAACCAATGATATCATAGGGTGGCATCTTGACTCGTCGGTGAATTGATTTTAAGTGAGGCAAAGTTTAAGTGAAGTCCTCAGCCTCACTCTCTCTCCCTGAGTCATTTGAAGTGCAGTGGCAAGACAAAAGTCAAGACAACTGGCAATGACCCATGATGCAGTGGGTATGGTATCCTCTCAATGTCTGACTAAGCTCTAAGCATGTCCTCCACAGCCCCTGCTTCACCTTCATGGCCACTGGACCAAATTGTTCTCATCAGTCCATTCTACCAGGTGAAGTCTCCACATGCTTGGGATAGACACCCTCCTAGCACACTGATGGCTTTGAGGCCCCTTGGTTACTATCAACCTGGTTTAGACCACCTACCAAGACTGTTTTACTGAAATGTAGCTTCTGTGCATGCTACAGGCTCTTGGAGCCACAGGTAACAGCTGAGAGAGAGGTGGTCACCAAAGGTTGGTGAGAAGGCAATTAGCTGGGACTTGAAGGAAGCTATGAATTCTGCCATGTAAATTTGAAGAGGGAGTGAATCCTAAGTCTTAGTAAAGACCTGTAAAGGACAGATAGACTGCCATTTTTAGGCAGCAGAAAGCAGGTAATTTTTGCTGAAATGTAGAATATATTAAAGGGAATAATGTAAATGATCCCAGAAAGGTAGGCTCAGACCAGATTGTGCAGGACTTTAAATGCCACACTAAGGAGTTTGCTACGAGAAGAGATAGGCAGACACTTAGGGCCATCAGAGATTCTTGGGCAGGAGAGTGATATAACTAGAGCTGTGTTTTCAAAAAATTATCTTGACAGCTGTGTGAAGAGTGGAATAGAGAGGGGAGATACTGGATGAAAGTCAGGTGTCCAATTAAGTAGTAAGTTGCTGTAGGACAGAAATTGGATGAAGACCTCAAGTAAGATAGGATTCATGTGAGTGGAGAGAAGGGAAAGTGTGTGAGATAAATAGATTGTGGAGGTAGAATTGACAAGGCTTTTCAACTGATTCGATATGGGGATGGTAAGAGAGAGGAAAGAGTTGAAGATGACTCAGGTTACGAACTCGGGTGTCTAGAAAGGTGATTGTATCCCCCAAAGAAAGAGAGAAATTTGGAATTCGGGTGGGGCTTAAAAGGGGAAGGTCATGAGTTCTGTTTTGGACAAGTTGACCTTGAATTAGCTATGGAAAATCCAGATGTAGATGTGTAACAGATATTTAATAATGTATGCCTGGATTTTAGAAGACAGATTAGGGCTACATATGTACATTTGAGAACCATATGCAGGGAGCTGATGAAGTCACCCAAAATAAGTATAGGGAAAACAAAAAAAAAAAAAAGGGCCAATACAGAGCCTCAGTCAACAGACCTTGGGATATGCTTTGAGGTTAGGACAGAGATAACGATTTCAGAGATGGGAATGAGGAATGATCTGCAATGCAGGAGAAGAACCAGAAGAAAGGAGTGACATTGAAATCAAGGGAGGAAAGAGTCCTACGCTGTCTGCCCACAAACACATAGTGACTGTCTCCATGTATATGGGGTTTATTTGGCACCCTCTATATTCAACATTGCCTGATTCAAAGATTGCCTGGGACAAGGCGTTGTTTACTCAACCCTAGTGGTAGATCATCTAGTCTAGCCAGCTTCTTCATCTTATAGATGAATAATGGAGCCTCGATGAGGTTCAGAAGTTTGCTCAAGATCACACAGTTTGTTTATAGCAAAGTCTGGAATAGCACGTAGGCCTCCAGACACCTTGTACCTATTCTTTCCTACACCATGCTCTTTTTCATGTGTTTATCTTGTTTCTCAAGGAGTCAGTAATTTTCTTGGAAGCAGGGAGCATATCTATATCTATATCTATATCTATATCTATATCTATATCTATATCTATATCTATATCTATATCTATATCTATATCTATATCTATATCTATATCTATATCTATATCTATGTCAACTATTTCTATATCTATATCTACATATTAATATTTAACACAACCCCAAGCACAGGGCTAGGCACCTGGAAGATATTAATTTCATGCTTCTAAAATGACTGAAGGCCATTTGGTACACCAACAATCAGGAATTTCCTCAAGCATGGAGCATATCTACATTAAGATTAGCATAGAGAAGTATATACTCTCTAATGGTGTGCAGTGGGTGTTGGAATAGAGATTAATGCAGAGGGAGGGAAGTTTAGGAAATATTGTATTCTGAGTCTGGTTTTAGAGAAGCATCATAAGTGGGTGGCATCTGACTAACTAATTATGAGTTTTTGTTTTAAGACATTTGACCTAATTTACTATAATTGCCACTACAGTATTCAATCAGAAAGTCTGAGGAGCCTAAATCCTTCTTTTCAGTTTTCATTTCCCTTTTTGGAAATTTTTCATTTTCCCATTTGGCTATTCTTCTGGATTTCAAGATCTCCAGAAACTCACCATTCTGTAAGATGAACAGATGAACCCACTGCCTCTCTCTCAGCTTCTTTTTAAGTGTTATCTTTCCCCATTAGATTGTAAACCCTTTGAGGGCAGGGACTATTTTTTCCTTTGTATCCTCTAGAACGGCCTATACAACATAGGGCCTGCAAGGTGGATGCTTGCAGCCTGCCGAAGGATTTCCGGTGCCCAGGGAAAAATGCAGGGTCTCCACTGCTGGCTCTCATGTTTGTCATGTGACCTGTGGCAACCAACCATCATCATCCTGTTTCTAATCTAATCTATCTGTGGCTGGAAGAAGTTTATCCTGTTTTAATTTTGGCCCCTACTTACTGCCAAGTGGTGCAGGTTAGCTCTAGCACTGAGCATAGTGCCTGGCATATAGGCACTTTATAAATGTTTGTTGCTTATTGATTTGGGGGAATATCACTGACATGTTTGGTAGGAGGAAGAAGGCCTGGAGTTTGTGCTTACCATGTAATTTCTTAGGCTTTTGTCTAGATATGCCAAGCACATTGTTTCAATGATGTCATCGCGAAGCATATAAAGTTATAGCCTTGAAGTGAGAAGGATATACATGGACTTGGTGACTGCAGATGTCTGTTTCCATTTTTGGCCTGGTCCTCTTCTTTCAACTGTGGTGATATCAGGGGAGACAACGTGGTAAAGTGGAAATGGTCTGAATATGGAGTCAGATCAGCTGAATTCATACCTATTAGGTATGTGACTACAAATCACTTCAAAAATCTATTCCTCAGTTTCCACATTTATTAAATAAAGGGATTGAATTTTTAAGGTCACTTCCTCTTCTAAATCTATGATCTTATGATTGACTAATCTCAAAGAGAATGTGTTGTTTTTCAGTAGTGTCTGACTCTTTGTGACTCTATTTGGTGTTTTCTTGTCAAAGATACTGGAGTGATTTGCTATCCCTTCCAGCTCATTTTACACAAGGAAAAAAAAACAACAACTGAGATAAACAGTTAAGTGACTTGTCCAGGGCCACACAGCTAGTAAGTGTCTGAGGCTAGATTTGAATTCAGGAAGAGGAGTCATCCTCACTCCAGACTTGGTACTTTATCCACTGTACCACTTAGCTGCCCCCAGACAGGCTTTTATATGCAGAATCCACTCAGCTGCCAAAGTGATCTTCCGAAAATGCGGGTCTAACCATCACTCCCCCTGACACATGACCCATTCACTAAACCCT
This sequence comes from Phascolarctos cinereus, assembly GCF_003287225.1. NCBI lineage: Eukaryota > Metazoa > Chordata > Mammalia > Diprotodontia > Phascolarctidae > Phascolarctos > Phascolarctos cinereus. The sequence goes on along the minus strand of NW_027555847.1, from coordinate 388,505,180 downwards.
CTATTTCTGCCAGAATTAAAAGTAAAATGCCCTGTCTGGCTTTCAAAGTTCTTATAACCCTCCCTACCTTTCAAATCTCTTATACTTTCCTCCTCTCTCTATACTCTGTTAACTAGTGATGCTGGAGCCAACTCTAACTGGCTTACCATAGCCTTCCATGTGAGTATTTACAAAAACAAACAAGCAAACAAACAAAACAAAAAAATCTAGCAATGTCTGCATATCCAGGATTTAATTTTTTGTTTTGTTCATTGTCTAGACTTAAGAAGGTATTAATAATGCAGATTCAATTTAAAAGTATGTGCGCATAAATTCCCCCATCCAAGTTCAGCATTTACCGATATACCCCTGTACTGGCCTCCAAGCTGTTTCTCCCACAAGAAAATTCGTCCTCAAGCTCTGGACATTTTTACTGGCCGTCTCCCATGTCTGGAATGCTCTCTGTCCTCATTTTTCTGCCTTCTAACTTTCCTGGTTTCCTTCAAGTCTCAGTTAAAGCTTCATTTTCTTTAAGCCTTTCCCAGTTCTCCTGAATCTTAATGCCTTCCCTTGGAGATCACTCCCAATTTATCCTGTATATAGTTTGTGTATATTTGTTTGTATGTTGTTTCCCCCATCTGTTTGCTTGTTTGTTTGTTTTGCCTTTCTTTGTATTCACATTGTGTTTCACAGTGACTGGCACATGGTAGGTGCTTAATAAATGCTAGTTGATTGATTAACAGAGCTGGATATATTACAATGAATTCTTTCAAAAAAGAACAACAAATAAAACATTTTATTGATGTTTTGGTTGCTATGTTACCACCATTATTTCAGACTAAGGGACCTTCTCTCCTCTATACTGAACCTTCTTCTTATTAAGGAAAAAAACACATACACAAAAATGTCTTACGCGTTTCTGACAATACGTACACCATTCTACCCCAGGTGCTCCCATCTGTTAGTCTTGAAAAGGGGGTTAAGTCGTATTATTTATTTTTCAAAATCACATCTGGTTTTTCATTTATTCAAAGCTTGGTACCCTCTGATTGATCTTTTTACATGATTGTAGTCACTGTATAAAATAACATTCTTTTAGTCCTGTTTACTCCACTCTATGTCAGATTATACAATCTTCCAAAGTTTCTCTGAATTTGTCACATTTCTTACTGAAAAATAACGAATGGAAAAGCATTTATTAAGCACCAACTGTGTGGCAATCCCAGTAGTAAAGTGCTAGGGACACAAAAAAGGTAGTATCTACCTTCAGGGAGCTTAAATACTAACAGGGCAATAAAACTCAAAGGGAAGTGCTGCACAGGGAAGGACACTTAAGTCAGGAATTTTACTGGTATTATGAATAACACCTTAGGGGAGGAGACTGACAAAATCTTCCCCCCCAAAATGGCCAAGTTCCAGTAGCAGGAGAAGAAGGAGGGGGGAAAAAAAGGAGGAGAAGGAGGGGGAGGAAGGGAGGAGAAGGAGGGAGAGAAGGAGGAGTAGTGAGTGGTAGCAGTGGTAGTAATGGTGGTGGAAATGGTAGTGATGATGGTGGTGGTGGTGAGAAGCCAGAGAAAAGTGGGAGGAGGTACAATAATATTCAACTCCATTCAAATATCAAAAGTCTTTTTTTTTCTTCTAGCCATTTGCTAATTGATGGGCACCTACTTTGTTTCTAATGCTTTGAAAGTTTGTTTTTGTCTTCAATAGAAATTTTGTGTATCTGTCTTCTTACAACCTCTACAACAATGACTATCCCCTTTTCTAGGATAATTTCTTAACAATTTACAGGCAGTACAATGAATTCTTCTAAAATTCTCCTATGGGCTAGTTTTATGAACAGATAATAGACCAGGTTATTTACCTGGTATGACTGTTGGAGCCTCCTTTCTATAATAAATAACAGCAGTAGTAATACCTCCCAACTGGATTTCTATAATGACTGAACATTGATCATTAGAGATCCATTCCTTCGGGTCTTGAGGCTTTTTGGTCTTTTAGAATCTCTTCATAAAGTGCAAGTACACTAATGAGAGTTAATACATTATGCTCTAAGTTAATAACACGTTAGCAGAAATGAGTTCATCTGATGTTTTCCACGAATGAAAACCAAGAGCATAATGCCCTATGGGAATGAGACCCAGGCTGGACAATTGTAGAGGGGGTATAGAGACAACAGGAAAGGTGAGTGGTGATATTGAAATTATTGTTCCAAAATAATTTTTTTTTCCTGTTTCACAATTGTACCAAGTAAAAGACTTGATTTTATCAATCAATCTATATGTGAGTGACCCCGACCTCTGAAAATGACTGTGTGGTGATACCAATCAGTCAGAAAGACTTTTGAAATGCCAGCACCTCTGTGCCACTGTCTAATATTATTTAGTCTTTTCGACATGACCTGAAGGTGTTGCCCATACAGTAATGGGTTGTGGTCATCATTCAGATAATTCTAGGAACATGGGAAGAAACCTACTATAGAAACTAGGTCTATGCTAGCAGAGTGAAATAAAGGAAATAAAAAAGTCCGTGTAGGAATTCAGGGCAGATAAAACTTTTTTTTTTTTTGTAACTGGCAAATCGTTGAAGTAAAGTGTTTCCTGAGCTGAGCTAATCTGGATAATTAATTGCCTCCATTTTCTCCTTAATATAATAACGTACATGAGGGCTGAGGACTGGGGGTGGGGAGGGGTTGTACCCAAGTGATCCAGCTTGGATGTCTTCCTAGATCAAATTCACTTCATAATTACTCAACTCTCCATCTCACTTTGCCCCCGTGCACAGTCTAGCCATTCCTTTGAGGCACAATTATCCCACTCTAGACTTCTCCTAAGAGTCTTGCTTTCATTGAAAGGAATGATATACCAAAAGACACCTGTCTCTTAGTCAGCTTAGTGTCTCTCTAAGCTGTCCCAGTGGGTAACATGCATTCAGGAAGTGAGAATAAAATAGGTCACTTTGGGAAGTGGAGGCTCTTTTCCTGGACAGTGGCCTGAATACAATTAATGCTCATCAATAGTTTTGACTGTCTATCTGTCTGATCCTCAGAGTATTTTATGGCATGAAGCAGCTATATTATACTTACAGCCTACCCTCTTAAAAGCCTGCTTTTAAAAGTTACTTAGAATTCTTACATAATTTGCTTGGCTGTCTGGGGCTGGCTGAAGTTGGAGGCAGGGAGAAGGGCAGAAATACTGAGTTTGTATTGGGGATATTTTCCCTCTTTGTGCCACTGATAGATATGTCATAAATTTAGTAGCTAGAAGGGACCCTAGAAGCTATCCAGGGCTATCCATTTTATAGATGAGGAAATTGGGACCCAGAGGTACTACTTAATTTGCCTAAGGCCACAGAAGTCTAGCAGTACCTTGGTCTCCAAGATGTGGGAATCACAATAATGGGAAGTGACATCAAAATTATACTTCTTCAGAACTTTGAAAGCTAGAAAGAATCTTAGAGATAATATGATCCAATTAACCCATTTTACAAATGAGGAAACTGAGGCCCAGAGGAGTGAAGTAAATTACCCAAATTCATAAAGCTGGTAAGTAGCAGAGTTGGGAGTAAAGCCCAGGTCTCTTGAGATTTAGTCTAGTGTTTTTCCCACTATCAATCAATCAACAAGTATTTGGCTAACACTAGAAAATGTGCCAGGAAATATATTAGGCACCACTGGTCTAAGTCAGCCAATCAGTTAACTAGCTTTTATTAAGCACCTACTATGTAGTAAGGAAATACAAAGGGTTGTCTCTTTTCAACACTTCTGTGCCCCTCAGGCATACAGTCTGCTTTTGTTGAGAGATCTGAAATGATTGTCTGGAAGAGAGTTTCACACATTAGTTCTACTGTGAGAGAGGCAGTGTAGAGTAATGGATTTGGAATCAGAAAACCCAGGTTTGAATTCTGACTGCTACTAAATGAAAGGATGGATGCACAGAGTGAGGAAAAAAAACCCAAACATTTATTAAGCACTTACTATGTGCAAAGCACTGTACTAAGTAAGTACTGGACATATAGAAAAGTAAAACAGCTGAGTCTCAAGGGATTCATATTCTAATGGGAGAATATAATAGGAGATGCCAATTATAAACCACATAGAAAGTGCCCATTGTCCTTAGAGTGCTGTGGCAAAGTTGATGATAATACATCTTCAATGTCATTTTTCTGATATTAAGCCATTTAGCAGTACCAATGACTTTGGTAGCAAGAAGTTTCTTTAGCTAGTTTTCAGTAGCTTTGGCTACTGAATGCCTGGCATATCTATAGAGTAAGTAGACAGGTTTACTCTGAATAAGGTTTGATTCTCTGTATGGTAGCTACCGGGCAGATCTGGTGGTCTGGGGAGAGCTGCCACTTTCAGGGCTCTTGAACTAAGAAGTCTGGGCTGTCTTTAGCCTCATGATGTCATTAGTCTCTTCAAGAATGAAGGATGAACAAATAGGAAAGATGACAGTGAAGGTGGTTAAAAGTAGTATGACTTATTTGGTACATACCACTTTCTGTCTCTCCCACAGATCACTTTGCTGCTTCAGCCAGGCTGCCTTATCTGCCCTAAGGGTGGCAGTTGATTGGTAGGTTCTCCTGGGCCCTATTCCAGAGGGCTTGCTCCCCTAGGTTTTGGCGGGGGTGGGAGGGCTGTGCTAGAAGCAGGACCAGCAGTCTTAGAGGAATTACTATATTAGGAGCCTGTGGGCTGATCTGTCTGTCAATAAAAGTAGATCTGTGTTGGTATTCATGATGGCAAGGATGTCAGGGTCCATTTTCCACAGCAGTAGCTCCCCTTGGTAATAGCTATGGGAGGCAGCCAGGAAGCAGGGCACCGCTGTTCACTATGTTGGACAAATCAACTCTATAGGTCTAGAGTTTGCTCATTGGTGAAACTAAGGAGTTTGTATAAATGATCTCCAAGTTCCACTCCAACTCTATATCCTATTTATCTCAAATCCCAGGAGAGGAGAACATAATTATCCAGTGAATATAGGACACTATAGACAACTAATTTAGAAAATTCTGGAAAACAATCCCTTTGGAGATCATTTAGAATAAGACGTAGATGAATTGGCATCTGGAGAGTTTAAGTACAGTCCTCTCTGGAGGCAGTAAGATGTATAACTTGGTGAAAAAAACTTGAGCTTCTATGAGGCCCTTTTCTCTTCATGTTCCACTGTAATTCAGTATGCATGAGTCCTTAGGCCATGCATCTACACAATCAATCACCAAGACTGGTTGAGCAATGCTGTGGGATACGTAAGCAGTTCCAGACATCGGGCTTACAGCTAAACACTGCATAGACTTTTAGTTTAAAGTGAAAAAAAAAAGTCACTCAATGAGCCAGTGGTTTGATCAGCAATTAGAAGAGTAACCAGAGGAGGAAGACCAGAATTGTGTTTCAGGATATTAGAATCATAGTATTAAAATGGACCTAAGGGTCTAACATTTAACCTACAAAAGAAACTTCTCCACAGCAGTCTTGAGGGGAGATCCCCTCGCCTTTGCTTGTTGACCTTCAGTGACTGGTCTAACCACACCAGATACAAAGCTTGCTTACTCCTTCTCAGGGGCCACACCCCTCATCCCCACCTCTAGTACTGACAGCCTTGTCCTGAAATATGCTTCACTTTGCAAACTGTTTCCACATCCAGTAGCAGTCTGTCCTTACAATTTAGAAAACGTGGGATAACTTAGAACTCCCTTGGGACTCATCTCGAATGAGCCCTCCCTCCTTCCCTCCTGTCCTTGACTTCTCTAGTCCCAGGGGCAACACTTCCTAGTTATGCCTCTTTCAACAGGCCGCTCCATAGGCCGAATTCCCTTTCATCCTCATGAGCCTATGTTGAATCATTCTTTTTCCTTTCTCCACCCCTTTAACTCTTCTGGATGCCCCGGCTGAAATGGAAGATGAGATCTTTCTTGCTTATGTTCAATAAAGTGTAACCCACACTTCCCATCATCCTTGTTATTCTCCCTAATAATGTTAATGTCTATGCCTTATTTATCTTCTACATTAAGGACTTTGCTTAAGGACAGTGGCAAGTGAACTGTGAGCTCTGGCTGTTTGATACCTGATCCACATCCCGGTCAGGATCCATGATGGGCCAACAGATCAATAATCTTCAAATCACCCAAACCTGCAAATAGGCCTTAGAGGCTCTATTTGTTCCAGTCTATCAGGTAAATATGTATTTATGTGGTTTTTAAAAACATTTAATTATTTACCTAAGAGCCCTGAACAAGCTGCTCTATCAGGTAAAGGCATTTGGAAGCAGCTTTTTAAACTATGTATTATGTTAGATCTATTCCACTTAAATACATTTTTTATAATACAAATTTTTTTAAAAGGAAAAATCTATTACCTTCAGCTCCCGTTCTCCTCTGTCGTGTAAACATAGATTTAGGGCACATGCTCTGCATATTAAAATATGTCAGAGAAATCCTGTGGAAAATCATTTTTGCTCATGCTGTGCGTCAGTAACCACTTTTCAAGTTGCAATATTTCAATGATATGGCATCGCTATTCTTTTTTTAATGCCCAAAGCAGTTAGACCATATCATGGACTAATTCCTTGCCAATAGACACTATTCATTCTTAACTCTGTGTGTGTGTCACAGAAAGAGACAGAGAGAGAGATAGAGACACAGAGTTTAACACATTTTCAACTAGTTCCTGGTTTGTTTGGTTTGTTTCTCACATCTACCTTTCCTCTACACTCTCACTTGTAAAATCAAAACATTTTTCTAGCACCATATTTTGAATTTTGTTGATAAAGTATTCTAAACTCAAGACTCCACTGGAAATATTTGGCTTCTCAATTTACTTATAAAGACCTTTTAAATACCTCTATAGATTTAAAAACTAGTAGCAAACTAAGCTTTTTGATTGAATAGATGATCCCCATTCAGATTGCAAAATTAACAGTAAGTCACTCCATGGTGACTTGCTTGATGTAGTAGAAGGAGCAGAAGACCTGGGTTTAGGAAGAATTAATTTGGCCATGTATAGGCTGTATGACTCTGGGCCAGTCACTTAACCTCTCATTGGCCTAGACAATTCTCTAAGAATATAATTTTCAGAACAGATACCAATCTTCATTGATAAGGTTTCCCCAATGGAAGCTCTCTATTGAAAGAAAAACACAGGTACAGTTTTTTAAGATCATAATAGCTAACATTGATATGGAACTTTGTATTCTGAAAAGTGCTACACATAAATGCATATATAACACATATGTACAAATATACATACATATGTGCATTAGGATATGGGTGTACATGTATTATACACATACGTGCATAAACATATATGTATACAAATACAATTTCAATTTTTCTTGTCACTACAAGCCTAGAAGGTAGGAAAAGATTATTCCCATTCTTCATAAAAAAGTTAATGAAGCTTTGAGAAGTGAATTTTTTGTTAATGGTCATGTAGATGGTGATAGAGGAAGACAAAATGAGTAGGTTGCTTCCTTCGCAATGCTCTTCCTTTACTATACTTTCTCTATTACTGACTAGTAAGTAACAACATGGATGGTGTCATAGATAATCTCTGGAAAATGTTAAAGGATCTATTGAATCTCTGATGGACATGAATTACTCAATTCTTGCCCTCAAAGTGGGTGTGGGTGTAGGAGCAAATTTTACTTCAAATTTGATCATCTTGAAAATTTTTGGATCTGTAGGATGTGTTGGAAACTTAGCAACAACATTTTTTTAATGTGAGACTTCAAGCACTACCTCATTCCTTTAAGAAATCATAAGCATCACTTTTTGAGTCATATTTGTCTGTTTCTGCTTTTAATCAGTCTTGGTCAAAGCCAAGAAGAAGAGAGATGTATGAAGAGCCAAGAAGAAAATTGCTCTACAAAAAATAAAATAAAATAAGGGTTTTTTTTTTTCAAAATGTAAAATATACTGTTTGGACTCAGTTGTCATTTTTGTCAGTTGATGCTTCTTGTAACTAATGTGAACTGGCTAGCAGACAGTTATTAGAGTTTGTCTCCTAGATCTATTTTATTAAAGCATCAAAATTGGTTAATATGCATTAATAGAAATTCACATTTAACAAAAGGCTGAATTTTTCATTTTGATCCTGTTCAAATCTTATTTGATATTACTTTACGGGAATACATTTATAATGCTATTGTTAATCAATCCATACTCAACAAAAAGTTATCAACTGCTTATAATGCACTATTAATCAGTTAGTAATCAATGAATAGTGCTTAAGCACCTTCAATGTGCCTACTGCTATGAAAAAATAGCAAGGAAGTTAGACCAGCTGAATCAAGGAGGTAGGAGAACAGCTAATCACCCTAATTATAATATCATCTTTTCCTTTTGGGGGGACCCTGAATCCAAGAAGTAAAAGCCCCAAAAAGCAGTATTGATACTGCTTGAACTTGGAAACTAGCTCTCATTACATCATCCCTGTGCATGGAGGATGCAGCAAAAATTAAACAAGTTGGATCTTGCAAAGCAGTGTGGTTGTCAGAATTGCTTCTTGCTGGGTGGCTTTACCTTTTTTCTGAGTGTTGTCCAGAGTTTTTTTTTTTTGTGTGCTGGGACAAACTGCTAAACTTCCTGCGATCTTGGTCATGAATGAGATTGACTATGATTTGGTGAGGTAAGACCAGCCAAATCTTCACCCTTTCCCATATCTTCTGAGCTCGTCCCTATCAATCCCATTGGGCATGTCTACTTCAAGGTCAAGGGACCTTGACCATCATAGGCAACAAAACTCTGTGAATGTAGAGAATACATAAACAATATTAATGGGTTCAATTTTAATTCATTATCCAATATTTATTATCTTCTATAGTTCAATACTAGTATCTTGACAGATGATAGGTGTATATACAGAGACAACATAAGAAGGCATCTAGTTCAAACCCATTATTTTACAAATGAGGTAATAGAGACCTTTACTGATAAAATCTGAGCAATATGAAATGAGTCTTCTGCCTTACCTCAAAATGCTCTGTATCTTCACCTATCCACCCTTCCTTCCTGCTTGTTTCTCGAGAAAGGTGGCTCATTTGGCCAAGGCTAACTTTTCCACCTCTATCCTTAGTCGCAAGGCTTCCGTTCTCTTCTTGATCATTTTCAAGTACAGATGGGAGCTAAAGTACTTTAAAGTTAGCCCAAGGCAGCTGACTCACAACAGCCATATGAGGTTGGCAAGATAAATGATATTGTCCCCTATTAAAAATGAGAAAACTGATATGCCAAGTGGTTAAGTGACTTGTCCATGATCATACAGGTAGTAAATGTCAGAACTAAAACTCAAATTTAGCTTTTATGATTCAGAATCCAATATTCTTTCCATTAGATTGTGTTTCCTCTCAATCTTTAATTTTTCTTTCTACTAGCTGCTTCTCATCTGTCCAAAAGCATATTCATGGGGTTATAGATTGTGAAAATTAATATTGGATTGTATTATTTAACAACTGATATCTCTCTGTGAATCCATTTCCATCCACTTCCTCAGACCACGCTTCTGAAGGGCAGGTAGTTTCTGAAGGATGTGATTCTGAAGGGAGAAAGGTAATCACTTCCGAAGTACAGCTAAGTAGCACAGTGTAGATAGAGTGCCAGACCATGAGTCAACGAAGATTAATCTTCCTGATTTCAAATATGGCCTCAGCCACTTCTTAGCTGTGTGACTCTGGGCAAATCACTAAACCCTGTTTGCCTCAATTTCTTCATCTGTAAAATGAACTGAGGAAGGAAATGTCAGACCACTTCAGTATCTTTGCCAAGAAAACCTTGAAAGAGCTCTGGAAGAGTGGGGCCCAATGCAAATGACTAAATAAGAACAATCACTCGTGGGCCCCCAAGGCATCTGGTCATTAACTAGCTCCGGGCAGGGCCCCTAGCTTCTGTTTACCCCCTAAACAGAAGGCAGTTTGAGCTAAAGCCCTCCCTAGGTGATGCCTCTAATATCCTTGTTTTTGACTTTACCAAAGTTTGGAGTGACCTGGTCTACAAAGGAGAGAGCAAGCCAGTGAAAATCTGAATGAAATTGCTTATGTTTTTTCTGGCCCAGATTTCTGGAGGCAGCTGGATCTTATGGGGCAGCTAGCATTCCTTGAGTGTTAGAGAGGCCTGTGATCAACCACATCTGAAAGCAAGTCCCCTTTCTCTAGTGACAGAAAGATCCTTTCACATGAAGATTAGTTCTATGCTAGTATCCCTTCCCCAACAATGATGAAGTAATAGGGAGGAGCTGAGAATTATAAACTAAACCACCTCCTAGTTAAAATGCTTCCTAATCAGGGTTGCCTTATGTTTGCCAGGGGAAGTCCAAAAGATGTACTGTTAGGCCAATCAGAAGGAAGATACACCTACGGTTAAAAGGCAGACCATAAGACCCATTAATTACCAGGCTGTATGCCCTGCTACTAAGTGATACCTCACTCAGAGTGGCCTTAGTTTACCTTTTGTTAAATTCTTGCTCACTACAAGATCTAGATAGGAAAGGACTTTAGATATCAGCTAGTCTAACCACAACTTAGGCAGCTAGATACTGTAGTAGATAGAGCACTGGCCTTGGAATCAGGAGGCTGTGAGTTAAAATTTGGACTCAAATTTGGACTTTCTAACTGTATGACTGTAGGAAAGTCACATCACCCTATTTGCCTCAGTTTCCTTATCTGTAAAATGAGCTGGAGAAGGAAATGACAAACCACTCCAGTATCTTTGCCCAAATAGGGTCACAGAGAGTTGGACAAGACTGAAATAATTCAACAACAACAACAACAGACCCACAACATTTCTTATATATGGCCCCTCTTTTTCACCCACACAGCAAGAATGGTAGTTTAGGTCCTCATCACCTCTCCTCTAAACAACCACAATAGTCTACTAATTGATCTTCTAGTCAGTTTTTTTTTCCTTATTTCAATCCATCTTCCACATATATACCAACATTTTCTAGAAACTACCTTTCTAATCTTCTTACCTTTGACTCTCTTGTGTGAACTCCACCATTTAGCTACTTTCCACTACCTGATAGTCCTTGAACCTTAGGCTCTTCCTGTCTTCTCTGTGCCTTTGCTTTGGCTGCCTCCTATCCTAGAAGGCTCTCCTTCTTCACCTCTGCCTTTTTGTTTCCTTAGCTTTCTTCTAGATACAGGTCAAATTCCACCTTTCTTAGGCCCCTCAGATCCTCTGCCTTTCCCTCTGGTACCTCTTTCCAACTACTCTCTCTCTCTCTCTCTCTCCCTCTCTCTGTATATATATATATATATATATATACACATATACATATACATATATATATACGTATATATACGTATATATGTATGTATGTATGTATGTATATGTATATGTATATGTATATGTATATGTATATGTATATATGTATGTATGTATATATATATATATGTGTGCATATATATACATATATATACATATATTTTTTTTTCCTCTAGGTACTTCATTATTTACATATTGTCTTCTCCATTAGAATGAGAGCTTTCAGGGGACACCTACAGTGATTTTGCCCTTTTTTGTATCACCAGCACTTTGTACTAGCATATATAGTCATATAGTTCTTAATAAATGCTTAGTAACTGACTAACCCCCTCATTTTACTTATGAGGAAACTGAGGCCACAGAGATAAAGTGAGGCCCTAAAATTAAATCTGGCCTCAGATACTTAGTAGCTATATGACCTGGGCAAGTCACTTAACCCTGATTGACTCAAAGAAAAAAAAAAGTGGTTTGACATTTCCTTCTCCAGTGTATTACTAAGGTAAACAGAGGTTAAGTGGCTTTCCCAGAGTGATAGAGCTAGTGAGTGTCAGAGGCAGGATTTGAACTCAGTCTTTCCTCCAAGCTTAGTGCTCTATCCATTGAGCCACCAAGCTGCCTCCAACATAAATCTATCCAGTTCTAAAAAAAAAAAATTCCCTCGTCTCTTTGACCCTTTCAAAGTATCATCTCCATCTATCTTCTTTTCACTGCAAAAATTATTAAATACATTCAATCCCTCTACTTCTTTATTACTCACTCTTCAAACCCTTATAATCTTGTTTCTCTTCTGAAGTCTACTACAATTCCTCTTTTAATGTTTACCTCTGACATTCTTATGGTCAAAACTAATGGACTTTTCTCAGTCCTCTGTCTCCTGAGGTCTTTGTGAAGTGCCATATAAAATATGTCAGGAGCATCAGTTCAAAGGCTATTTGTGGCACATAGCAGCTGTATGATCATGGGTATAGTTATTTAACCTCTCAATGAAGTAGGTGACCCTATAAAATGATAAATGAAAGATGAGTTGCTGATCTCCATCAGAGAGGGCTTATACAGAAATTTTGACAGGACAAATTCCTCACAGCATCAAAATGAGACATTCCTAACTTTCTCTTTCCCCTAAATCTGAACCTATGTATAACAATGAGCCATGTTTTAGAGAAATCCTAACGAATTGTTTCATGTGCAATCATCTTTTTACTGTATTGTTATGAAAATGCTTCTTTTACTCCATAAATTAAAAATAAAATTCAATAATGAGAAAAATACATTTTAATGAATTAAAGTCATATATCTCCCTAAAGGCATCAGCATATAAAAAGGTGGGCTTTTTTTTGTCTGGTTTGTTTTGTTTTTGTTTAGCCAAATATGATTCCAGGGTGAAATGTAAGATTTATAAGAATTCAAATACATTTTTTATTTACTAATAGTTTAAATATTCTTTTAGCTTTAGTATGAGGCATATACAAAACATACACTGAAATTACTAACTTCCCTGCTGTGTTAAAGATGTAATCTGAATTCTTCTGTCATAAACTATTAGTGAATCTCTTAAAAACACATATAACTTGTGAATCTAGTTAAGGACAAGGGACATGGAAAGCTCACTGCTCTTTACCCACCATAATTGTTGATGTCTTTGTTTAGGATTGTACATTTGTCCTTTATTATTCTGGCACAAGGGTGGGTTACTCCCACTCTTCCCCCTTTTTCCAATATATGCACTAGATGATGAGTTTTGCTTTCTTACTCATTCTACTATCCAGAGGAGTCATGGGGATATTTCTTTCTTTCCTTTTTTTTCTCATTTGATCAGGAAGCTCAAACGTTTGACCATTTTCACACATTTTCCCTGGGGATACTCCAAGAAACAGAAAGATAAGATGACTTAGTCTTTTGTTACTGGCATGTGTCGCACATTCCTTTCCAGCAAAGAAAATGAGTTGGAAAAAATAAGTGAAATGTCAGGATAACTTGCTGCTTCGCTCAGGTCATTTGTTGTTTGAGACTAGAATCATTCATTTCTTAGGCAGAACACCTGGCTCTAGTTAAAACTGTTGACAATATTAATTTCCTGAATATGAATGAAAAATCCAACCTCCTTGCCATGTTGTCACAGAGAGTATCATAGGCATAATCATGGTACAGTCACTCCCTCCTAACCTTGCTATACATTCAATCAAGGATGATAAATCAGTGCCTCATAAAAGTGTATGACTTCATAAATTTTTTGAATGACCTTTGACAAGTTGATTAACCTTTCTGAGCCTTCCTTTCCTCATCTGTAAAAGAAGGACACTGGATATTGGACTAGATGATATCAAAAGCTCCTTTCATCTCTTGCATTTTATAATTCTAATAATTAATAGGAAGTGTCAGTCAAAGTGGAAGTATAGTGGTTTGCTTTTGAGAATCATTCAATTGTTTTTTTGTTTGTTTTTGGTGAATCTATTGGGATTAAGTGACTTGCCCAGGGTCACACTGCTAGTAAGTATCAAGTGTCTGAAGTCACATTTGAACTCAGGTCCTCCTGACTCCAAGGCCGGAGCTTTATCCACTGTACCACCTAGCTGCCCCAAGAATCATTCAATTGTAAGACTATTGTGACCCATATTCATTCTGCAATGAAGAAGAGGAAGAGAATAAGCATTTGTACAGTGCCTACCATATGCCAGGCATTGTGCTAAGCATTTTACAAACACTATCTTATTTGATCTTTGCAACAACCCTGTAAGGAGGGTGCTGTTTTTATCTCCATTTTATAGTTGAGGAAACTGAGTCAAACAGAGGTTAAATGACTTTTCCAGGGTCACAAAGCTAGTAAGTGTTTGAGCTGGATTTGTAAAATTTACAATGCTCAACAGGGAACCACAATAAGTTATATCTTTATAACACTTTAATGTGTAAAAAGTGTTTTCTTCACACAAGTATTTTCTTGTAAGGTAGGCAGGATATACATTATTATTCTCATTTTACAAAAGTACTAGATAGGTTCTGGATCCTTCCTATACATTAGCATTCTGTCCTAGTATCTTTCAGCCTGGTTCACATCCTGAAATTCATAGTGCTTGAAGGCATGTCTGAGGGGAAGGGCATGTCATCCCAGTGCTGGGACACTAGAGAGTGAAAAATCAGAGACCTAATGGTACCTAAGCCCAGCAGTCCCTTTAACACAGTGGACGCTGGAGTTATGATTGCCAGGTTGTGCCACCTTTGCATTTGTAGGAACAGAGAAGAACTCAAGGAGTTTCAGATGCTGAGCAAGTGAGGAAATAATTGGAATCTGGGAAGCACAGAGCAGCGAGCTAGTTCTCCGTTGGCCCAGCTGAAGTGAAGCTGGGATCGTCTGGGAAAAACAACAACAACAACAACAACAACAACACCTGTGCTGCTTTGGGGAGATAGCAAAGACCATTTGTTCCTCTGTCACATCAAGTGGTAAGCTGACCCAACAGGTTTAGTGATGTAAAACCTTGGTGGATGCCTTTTCAGTTCCCCACTGCAGTGTTTCAGAGTCAGAAGGGTGGAGCAAGAAGGAGAGGGCAAACTCAGCTTTCAGATCAGCTACTGCTGTGGAGCCGAAGAGAACAAGAGAAAGATGAACATACAACTAGAAAAAGTTTTTACTCTTGGGAAGAGTTAGGTCCAGGGACCACAGAAATAGATATTCTATGTCTTTGTTGAATGATGAGTGATGCTTTTATTTTCACTGTAGTATATTGAATTCTGTTAAATGTTTTCTTGCAGTGTATCCTTGAATTGGGGATGAATCAGAGGTATACAGTGGGGATGGAGTAAAAGGAGACATTTTTTGCAGTGAGATGAAAGTCAGACCAAAATTGTATTGAGAGAAAAAGAGCATCATCTGCAAAGGAGTGGAGTTAAGAGATCAATGGTAACAATCAATCAGTCAATCAACAAGTATTTATTAAGCACCTACTATGTACTAGGCACTTGGAACAAAAATGCAAAGAAGGAAATAGGCTTTACTCTCAAGAAATTTACATTTTAACTAGCTGCTTAAAAACCCGAGAGAGGGATGAGTGTACTTATAACCCAGGGCATCCTCTGGAGTTTAATATCATACATTAAAGGAGTAATAAGAGTTTGTTTGACCAAACATACCCATTTCCTTAGTGCTGAAAAACATCAGGCATTGGTCACAGTTCCCATCCCCTCCATTATCATAAATACATGGAATATGAAACTCACAGAGCTTAAGTGACTTGTCTATGATCCCATAGTAAATGGTAGAACAAAGAGTCAAATTCTGATCTGAATCAAAACCTAGTGTTCCACATGCCCACTCCTAAATCAAAAACTAAGATGCACCTGATGATTAATATTAGATAATGTTTTGAAAGAGAGATGGTGAGAAACTCTGAAAGTATTACATTATTGAAAGTAGGAAGGACATTTTTTAAGAGGTCAAGTTAAAGTAGGTTTTTCATCATGTATCCCCCTATAATCCAATGGCTTACACAAATGAGGCACTGTTGACTGATAATGACTAACTAAATAGAATAGCTGACTTTTGAGTATGGCTCCAAAGCATCAAGCTCCAGCTCTATCTCTTTAGGCTATTGGGTGCTAAAGAAAGGCTTTGCTGATATCACATTTTTGTTAAGAATGACCCATAGACTCTCGGGTTCAATATTGTTAGAGAACTAGACTAAAAGCTGAGTAACATGTAAAAAAGGAATAAGAAAAGAAAAATAAAAGCAAAATTGTTCTTGGCCCTCAGGATGATTAAATCTAGTTGGATAACAATGACTCACACAAGTAATAATTAGGCATGTATAGTGTGTAGACTAGACAAATGGCCACAGAAAATTAAATTAAACTCGAAAACTATATATTCATATTAAGAACTATTAGAGTAGCTGTCTATGGGCTATAAATAATATGTATCAATAAATGACCTCATAAAGGCCTGAAAATAACGGAACCCTTGATCAAGAAGAAACCTTGAAAATCATTTTCCATTACAGATCAAGAAACAGAAATTCAGAGATGTAAAATAATTGCCCAAGGCAACAGTCTTATTAAGTGACAGAATTGGGGTTAGCATCAGGATGGTGGGTAGAAAATCTCAATTTCAACCCCCCCCCCCACGCTACCTCCAATGAACTTAAGATGATGTTGACTAGGTGGATATAAATGAAATGAGATAATTTTTTTGGGGGGGAGGGGCATAGAAACAGGCTAATTTTGCAAGGAGATTAAAGTTCCTGGATAGGGATTGTTTCTCTTCTTATTGTCTTTGCTCCAGAGCACCTATAATGGTGCTATGAATATGGAAGACACTCAATGAAATTCCTTGGTGTGGTGACTACTCCACACCAAGAGATTATGTATGTGTGTGTATCTATATCTATATCTATATCTATATCTATATCTATATCTATATCTATATCTATATCTATATCTATATCTATATCTATATCTATATCTATATCTATATCTATATCTATACCTATACCTATACCTATACCTATACCTATACCTATATCTATATCTATATCTATATCTATATCTATATCTATATCTATATCTGTACCTATATCTATATCTATATCTATACATTTATTACATCACATTATCATGTTTATTTTCAAATCCCTTTCTTCTAATCAGAGAGGTAAATCTTAAAATAAAGAAATTTTAAAAGGAAGAGAAAATTAATTCAACAATGTTAGTTAAAACATCAATAGAATATCTTTGCATATGTAATGCTATAAAACCGCAGTCTATCAATTCTGCAAAGTCATTCAATCAATCAATAAACATTTATAAAGCACCTATTATTTGCCAGGTACTAAGCCATGGGGATAAGAAGAAAGGCAAAAACAGCTCCTGCCCTAAAAGAGCCCTACATTCTAATAAGAGAGACAACATGAAAACAACTATATAAAAAAAGAATAAGATCTATGTATAAGGTAATTGAGAGGTAACCTCAGAGGGAAGGCATCAGCATTAAGGAGGGACCAGAAAAGGTTTCCTGAAGAAGGCAGAACTTTAAATAAGCTAGGGAAAGCAGGAGGTAGAGAAAAGATATGGAGCATTCCAGTCATTGGGAACAGCCAGTGCAAATGTACTATTGGGAGATGGTGTTTCTTAAAGGGGAGCAACAAGGAGGACAGAGTTACTAGATTGTAGTTGACAGGGAGGAAATTAAAGCATGAAAAGACTAGAAAAGAAGGAAGAAGAGACCAGATTAGGAAGTGCTTTAAAAGTCAAAATGTATTTTATATTAGATCCTGGGGGTAATACGGAGTCACTGGAGGTTATAAAGTGGAAGAGTTGCAAGATATTTGAAACAAAAAGACAAAGAAGAAGGCTGTTGCAATAATCTGGTGATAAGAGCCTGCTCCAGCATGATGCAGTCAGGAAGCGTCCTTTTCTTCTCAAGGACAAGCTAGACTACTGCAATATTAGAATGTTAAGTTTCGTGCGTGTGTGTGTGTGTGTGTGTGTGTGTGTGTGTGTGTGTGTGTGTGTGTGTGTGTTTGAGTACTCTTCATGAACTTGTTGCAATCATTGAGTTCATTTGGTATATTGTTTTCATGGTCTGCTTATTTCACTTTACATTAGGTCATTTAGGTTTTCTTATTCTTTACTATATTCTTCACCATCATTATTTCTTAATGCTCAGGAACATTCCATTACCCCAAGTTGTTTAGCCATTCCCTAATCAATTCCTTGTATCTTGTTTCCAATTCTTTGCTACTATACCAAGCTTAACAGATGTTCCCATGTGGGTTTAGCTGAGATGAAGGTGACACTGGTGAGTTGTGAATATTTTTGTAAAAGACTGGTTTTCATGCATCCCCAACCCTAGTTAATGTTATCACAGAAAGCCCAGAGAGTTTGAATCAATCAATCAGAAGTGAACATGCCCTCAATCAATGTAAAAGGATTGAAGTGTTTTGAGCATTGGATGAAGACAGATGAATCCATAAAGAAAAACAAGTGTTTTGGTTGGCTGAAAGAATCAACATAGAAAGTCAGGTTATAATTGTGAAGTCCAGTGGGGAAGGAGTTTCTCCTCCAAATTCAGTGACTTGGTTGGAAATCTTCCACCATTTTTTAATAAAAGCCAAGTGCTGGACTTTGCACTGGATTAATCTGTGTATGATTTCTTCAGCCAACCACACAAGATTTCCTTTCAGTGTGGCTTCATCTGTCTTCCTCAATGATCAAAAAACTTTAATCCTTTCAAAATGATTAAAGGCTTGTTCACACATTTGCTAGATTGATTGATTCAGTCAAGGTGTCTAAGTTTTCTGGGATTACATTAATTGGGATGGAAACGACATTCTATGCTTACACTTTGTACCTATTCCCTTGGTAAGTAGAAGACCATAGTATAAGTTCAGGTGATTACACAAGCCACTTCTAAAAAAATAAATCAGATATATTGTGAGTAAAGAAGATGGCAGAGAATAAATTTAAACATTTAGGTTTTATCCTATTGTACTAAAATGATTCTTTTAGTTTTGACATTATGCTTTAAAAGTCCATTAAAACATAATGCTGCAAATAGATGCTTACTTCTCTCTGAATACCATATAAGGAGCAAGGACATGCAAAGGAGTTTGGGGATTCCTAAGTGCATTTTTCATGGACCTATCATATAAAATTAGTTTAGAGATATTGAGATGGAACTAGGTAGAAATAATTTGGCACGTTGAAATGCAGCCATGAGAATTCTACAACAAGGGCAGAGTTTTATATTGGTTTGTCCTTTTCTTTCTATCCATACTATTTACATATTCTCTAATTTTGCAATGGAGACCTTTTAAACACATCAATAGGTCAATAAATCTATGCTGTTAATAAGGTTGTACTTGAGCTCAGTCTTTATTTGAGTGTTTCCTTAGACAGTGCATTATATCCCTATAAATGTTTCTACCAAAGAGATTTATTCGTAATTGATTGGTTCTTGCAGCAGGTTGATCAGTCAAACAAAGGGCCAGTATAAAACTTTTTCATTCACAGATACGTTATAAATAAATAATGGAATAGGATAATTCTTGTGCTTTCTGGGATTTGATTTCTTGGTGAGGGACAGTGTTGCACAGTGGCTGGAGTGTTTGACTCTATGTCAGGAAGTCTAGCATCTCATCCTTCCTCCAACACTTATTAGCTCAGTGACTCTAAACAAATCACAGAATTTAGATTTAGATTTAGATGTAGATCTGGAAGGTCATTTAACCTACATTTCCTATTTTACAGGTGGGAAAACTGACTCACAGAGAGGTTAAGTGACTTCCCAAGGCCACATAGGCAGTAAAGGACAGAACTTAGTTTAAACCTGGGTCCTTTGACTCTAAATCCCCCATTATTTCACCTGAAGCCTCAGATTCTTCATTCGCAAAATGAGAATAATCATACTCATAGTATCTACCTCTTATGGCTTTTGTCAGGCTCAAATAAGATAATGTTATATAAAGCTCTTGGCAAGTCTTTAGGATCTACATAAATGCCAGCTGTTGTAATTGCCAACGTCTCCCTCACAAGCCACGGTCACTTCCAGTTAACAAAAACCTCTACAAATATTATCCCCACCAGCCAAAATGTTCAACCCTCTCCTTTCTGATTCTGCACACTAAACACCCTTGTTCTTTTTTCAGAGCACCATTCAAGACCTACCTTTTCCATGAAACCTCTCCTTATAGTTGCAGCTATACTTTCTTTCTCTGATCTTTTGTAGCCCACAGAATCAGTAACAAAAATTCATCACTAGATTGTTTCCATTATGATTTCATGTATTAATTCCCTGAATTGAATGGGGGTCTTCTGAGGGAAAGGGCTGCATCAAAGGACTGCATCTTTTCCTTTTCTTTCTCTTTTTTTTTTAAACACTCAACAGCACCTAGCACAGGGATGGGCATAAAGTAGTTGCCTAATTGACCCTTGAAAAATGAATGGCCAGGAAACTTAAGAAAAAAACATAATGCATTATAAAAATGTATGTCCATTTTTTTAAATTTTAGACCAGATATATACAACCAGAAACAGACAAGAGAAAATGAGTGGGGTTCTTTTTTGTATATTCCTGACTCTCTACATGACCATTGTGAAAATCTGAATTGTTTAACATTTTTAGCCTATTTCTTTAACCTACAGCCTGAGTCTGCACTGCAACTACGATTTGGAACCACTTTGATGTATTTCTCAGGCTCCCTAAAATTCTGTTCCTTTCAGCTATCATTTGCATTTATCTGCTTTCATCTTCTCCTATCTCAATCCTCCTAACTCCTTTCTCCTGCACCATTTAATTCTATAATTATTTTATTTCTGAACCTTAGGGCATGCTGTATGGACCAAGGCATGCTTTATAAGACTAAGTAGACTATTCCAGTTCTAATCATTCATAACTTGCTAATTATTTGGGAGTGTTCCACTCCTAAACAACTCTGGCTTCAGAATATATTGTTTTCAGAGCTCTTCTGACATCATTCAGGCATGCTGACTGTACACAAACAAATATGTCTGGGCTTGATAAGGCTGAATTGTATATAAGCTCAAGTTCTTCATTGTTATTATGTTCAAGCAAAAAATAACCACAGTATTTTCATACCCAAGCAAACTGCAAGAAAAGGCTCCCCACTCTTGCCAAACACACACACACACACACACACACACACACACACACACAAAACAGACTGGTAAGAAGAGGTGGAGAGGGAGCCTGTTTCCTATCTCAGTACAAACCAGTCAATGTGTCCAGCTGGAATACTGTGGGCATTTTTTAATTAGCGTTTTTGGTGCAGGCAGATCCTTCTTATGCCTGGGTCACTCCTAGTTTGGAAGCTCCTTCATTTTTTTTGTTGTTGTTGTCCAGAGCTTTAAGGAATGTTTTCTGATTAATCCTACATGACTTTAGATTGAATTAAAAACTGATTTCCAGCAATCATTATCAAAACATTTGATTTTTTCCCCAAGCCAATAAATATTATTAAATTTTATTTTATATGTATTCTGAACTTACTAAGCACTTAGTAAAATGAACATTTCCATATGTAAAGTAGAATAGCAAAACAGGATTGATTTTGTATACAAAACTGCAAATATCTATTAGGTACAGTTTGCTTTTCCTTCTCTCTCTCTCTCTCTCACTCTCTCTCTCTCTCTCTCTCTCTCTCTCTCTCTTATATATATATATATATATATATATATATATATACATATATATATATATGATAAATTCAACATATAACTTTTAAACTTGCCCTTCTTATCTCTGTTTTCTTCTGTCCTTCCTTCTGTTCTCTTCTGTGCATATAAAAATTCTTCAATTACCCTGTTTTCTTTCTTTTTTTCCACAAATCTGTTCATAAGTTTCCTCTCCCTTTTACTGTACCCTGAAAAATACACAAACAATAAAAATCCAATCCCTTCAACAATTGCCATTTTCCTTTTCGATCATCTTTGCCAATCTTGTGGGTGTGATATGCAACAATAGAATTATTTTAATTTATATTTTTCTAATTACTAGTGATTTTGAGCACAGTTTCATATTATTGATCCCTTAGATTATTATTTTCCTTTGCAAACTGCCTATTCACGTCATTTGACTATTTATAAATCAGGGAATGGCTCTTGTTCTTCTGTATTTGACTAAGTACTTTCTATGTCCTTGATGTGAGGCCTCTTTTAAAGATATATTCATCAAGGCATTTGACAAAGATATCATGTCAACCTGGTGTACAGGGAGGAGAAATGTGAACTGGAGAATGATTCAGTTAAGTGGATCTGAAACTGTTTGAATTAATAAATCTGAAGAGAAATGATTAATGTGTTTATGTCATATTGGAGGGCTAATGGAATAAGCTTATTCAGATATGCAGTTTTAAACTGATTTGGTGTCTACAGACATCATCACTCAAATTTGTGTCTGAACAGTGGAAGATTCACAGACAGACCCATTAACCCAAAGGGCATGGATACTGTCTTTGCCCCTGGATGGATCTACAAGAAAATTTGTAACCAGCTTCAAGCACACAGGCATGCACATATACATATACATAAAATATTCAGGAGCTACAGAGAACACAATACTTCTGCTATCCCTATTTCTTGTAACTGGTTCCTCTCAAAACTCTCCACAATAGAAAAAATATAGACAGACAAATAAATAGTCATATGGCCAGTTCAATTCTATCAGCAGTGAAAATCCAGATTCTTCCAGTTTTTTACATCCTGTTTGCCTGAAACCATGGGACATAGATGGGTGATTGGGTGTAGGTCACAGACTATTGATTCTAGATGCTACTTTTTCTACCTATGCAGCCTAAATGTCCTTTCTTCCCTATCATGCGTAATGGCAGCAAGCCATTAAATTCAACAATTTTTTTTTTAAAACAAGACATTCTATAAGTTGCTGTGGATACAAAAGGAAAAAAAAAGTAAAATTGCTCTTTTCAAGGAGCTTATATGTGTACAGGTAAATATTCTATGAAGAAGAGAGTAAAGGGGTCAGAGGTGAGATCTAGAAACAAACTACTAGGACAAAGGTGAGGAGAAGGGAATAGGCATTTAGATAGTGTTGATAGCTAAGTATTATACAAATATTACCTCATCTAATCCTCACAACAACCCTGGGAGGTAGGTGCTATTATTAATCTTCATTTTACAGTCAAGGAAACTGAGACAAAGAGAGGTTGTGACTAGACCAGGGTCACATAGCTAATAAGTATCTGAGGCAGATTTGAATTCAGGTCTTCTTGACTCCAGGTGTAGATTTCTAGCTATTGTACAACTTAGCTTCCCATTCCAGAAACAATACTAATAGTTGGGGAGGTAAAGGAATGTGGCATTGAAGAGATGGAACCTGAGCTTAGTTTAAGTTAAAAGAAGGATTCTGAAAGGTGGGTATGAGGAGGTATAGCATTCCACCCAAGGGAGACTGTGAAAATGCAAAGAGTCAGAAAAAGAATGTCTAGTCCAAGGAGCAGCTTGTCCTACAGCTTGGAAGCAACAGTTAATGTAGTCAGTAACATAAAATAGGGCAAGTAGGTGGCGTAGTGCACAGAGGCCTGGAGTCAGGAAGATTCATCTTCTTGAGTTCAAATCTGGCCTCAGACACTTACTAGCTATGTGACCCTGGGCAAGTTTCTTAATCCTGTTTCCCATTTTCCTCATCTACAAAAAGAGCTGGAGAGGGAAATGGCAAACCACTCTAGTATCTTTGTCAAGAAAACCCCAAATGGGATCATGAAGAGTCACACACAACTGCAATGACTGAACAACAAAAACATAAAATAAGATGGGGAAGGCAGGTTGGAGTCAGCCTGCAGACCACCTTAAATGCTAAGCTGGACAGTTTTTATTTTATCCTTTAGTAAATAGGGAGCCATTGCAGAAACTTACAGGGGAAGGGGAAAGGGAAGTGGTCAGACCTGTGATTTAAGAATAATAACTGGGAAATTCTATAGAAGATGAATTGCAGAGGTGAGAGACTGGATGTAGGGAGGCTGATTAGGAAGCTATCACAATAGTTTGGTTGGAGGTAATGAGAGTCCCTTTGAATGTTGAGGTTGTATGAGTGAAAAGGGGCCAAATTTGATAAATGTTGAGAGGGGGCCAAATCTGAGAGTTGTTGAGAGGTAGACTATATAGGATTTGGATACTGATTGGATATGAGAAGATGGATGAAAGAGAGGAAATAAGTCAAAGATGATTCCAAGGACATAAACCTTGTTAACTGGGAAAATGGAGGCACTCTCAACAGGAAATGTAGAGGAGGGCCAGGTTCAGGGAAGAAGATAATTGTTTAGTTCTGTTTTGGATAAGCTGTTTGATGTTGGGCTATCTTGGTAGTAATGTCAAGTAGGTAGTTGGCAATGTAGGACTTGAATTAAGGAGAAAGATTATGACTAGACAGACATATATTTGGGAGTCAACTGCATAGAAATGATAGTTGAAGACTGGAAACAGATAAGATCCTTAAGAAAGAGGATATATAGCAAGAAGAGAAATGTCCCCAAGATAGCAAAAAGTTTGCAAAATGCTTTGCCTAATACATGTATATTCTTAATGCACGTTAATGAATTTAATTTGGGACATGTACTTACTTATGAGGTAAGAGATGGATGATGGTCCAGCAATGGAGATTAGAAGGAACAGTAAGGCAGATTAAGTAAAGAATCCTGAAAACAAGGAGAATCAGAGATGAAAGGATATCCAAGCGGAAGTAATAATGAACAATGCCCAAAGCAAAAAGTAAATAAAGTAAAGGAAGGTAAGGACTGAGAAAAGGTCACTAGTTTGTTCATTGTGTTACAGTGGAAAGAATGCTGGATTTGGATTCATCAGAAGACCTGGTTCTGATCTGAGTTCTGCCACTTACTGTTTGTGTAACCTTGAACAAATCATTTAGCAGATCTGGATGTCAGTTTCTTCATCTATAAAGCAAGAATCTTGGCTGTCATGTATTTGGCTGTATTAAAGACACTTTAGTTGTATTTTTTAATGTTAACTATAGTGTATTACAGGACTAAATGTCCTCTAGGATCTCCTCCAACTGTAGACATAAGATGCTATGACTTGGCCACAATCATATGTTTACTAAGTGTTAGAAGTCAAATTTGAATTCTGGTGTTCTTGAGTGCAAGATGAGCATTAAGTCCACTCCACTCTCTCTTTCCCAACTGTTGAATCCTAGAAATTAAAAAAAAAATCCATCTACATGATATAGTAACCCAAATAAATTCAATAAACTTTAATTAAGCATTTACTATGTGTCAGGTATGGTGCTAAGCTTTGGGGACACAAAAAGAGGCAAAATATAGTCCCTCCCCTCAAGGAACTCACAATCCAATGGGGGGCATGTAAACAAACATATACAAAGCAAGCTATGTACAAGATAAATAAGATATATAAATAACAAATAATTAACAGAGGGAAGGCACTGGATTAAGAGGTATTGGGGAAGGCTTCCTGTGGAGGTGGGATTTTGGTTGGACCTTAAAGGAAGCCAAGGAGTTTAGAATGAAGAGTAGTTAGAGGGAGATCTTGGCATGTGTGGGAACTAGCCAGAGAAAATCCCAGGAGCTGAGAAATGGAGTTTCTTTTTTGTGAAACAGCTGGAAGGTCGATGTCACGGGATCAAAGAGTACACATTGGAAAGTACGATATAAAATGACTGGAAAGATAGGAGGTAGCTAGGCTATGAAGGGTTTTTGAATGCCAAACAGCACTTTGTATTGGCTACTGGAGGTAATTGGAAGCTGTAGGAGTTTATTGAGTATGGGGGTGACATGATCAGACTGGCATTTTAGGAAAATCACTTTAATAGCTGAATGCATTGAAGTGAGAAGAAACTTGAGGAAGGCAAGGTCAAATTTTCTAAAAGTAGATCAATGAAATTCATCCTGGCTTAGGGTCCTGAGAAACCTAGCATGATGCTTTGTGCCTCACTGCATTTGTTGGATGTGGTATTTTTTAAATTTTGGACTTTGGGGGTATATCAAAACTTTTCTTAAACACCTGGAGGAAAATCTTCCATGCTGTGGCAAAGACATTTTAGTTCCAGAAGTTGAGGTGTATAAAGAGTTTGCACTGGACTAGGAAACCTGGGAGGCTCCTGCTTCCTAGTGAACACAATTGAAGGATTTATTGTAATGACAGCAGCCCTGGCCATCCTGCAGGATTTCTAATAACCTAAAAAAACTCCACTGAGGAAAGCCAGTTCTTGTTACAGGAACATTAGATGTTCTGCTGGAAAGCCTGATGGACAACAAACAGTTCTAACATAGTTAGCAGGGGCTATCTGGTTCTTTGTAGTTTGGGCTTAGGATCCCCTGTGTAGATAATGGAGCATGAGATTAGGAATATGTTAAGGAGGGAGAAACACAAGTATCCAACAATGAAAGTAAGAATCATTGAAAACAAACAAACAATCCCTTGTACTTCTGCTAAGTTTTGATCCTTTTAAGTCAAGAGTGCCCCAGGAATGCCCTTGCCTTGTTCAGTTTTCTCTTTACCCTAATGGTCCCAGAGCCAATTCTGCTGTCTTCTCTTCCAAGAAGCCTTTTCTGAATCCCCTGAGCCAGACGTGAGCTCTCCCTTCTCAGATTTTTCATAGACCTTCAGTTGGAGCTCTTTCACCTTATTACATTCTATTTTTTTATTACAGTTATTGGGGCACAGGTGTTTGATACCCTCTTAGATTAAAAATCTCTTGAGGACAGCAAATATGACTTATTTCATCAATCAAAAATATCATTAAAAGTCTTCAAGTAGAAATGCTAGAGTCCATGTCCTCAAGGAACTTATAATTTAGTAGTGAAATGTCATTAACTTGGATAGCTATGATGCACAATATTAGTGTATTATAGAATTGTACAACAAAATGCTATGTGAATTATTTTAGGGAGCAGATGGTTACCAACATCAGGTATCATGAAAGATTTATCGTCAGGTTATGAAAGAAGTGGAGGAAGTGATCAATGAGTCACTTTCAATGTTATTTGAGAGATCAAGGAAAAGTAGAACGGGACCACGGTTTGGAAGACCAAAAGGGAAGGTAAGAGAGAGAGAGAGAGCGAGAGAGAGAGAGAGAGAGAGAGAGAGAGAGGAAGAGAGAGAGAGAGAACAAGAGAGAGAGACTGTAACTATACATCAGCAAGCTTTTCTTGGTTTGGAAAAAATCAAGAATATACCTTTAACATGTAATAAACAAATAACTTCAAATGGGAGAAGTGGTTAAAAAAAGAGTCAAAATGGTTTTATCAAGAAAAAGTCATGTCAGAATAACCTCATCTTTTTTGACAGATTTTAGAAAATTGGTAAATGAAGGGGATATTGTGGGTACACTTTACCTATATTTTATTAAAGTTTGTGATAAAACACCTCATATTTTGTAGAGCAGAGGGGAGGGGAGGGGAGGAGGAAGAAAGAAGAAAAGAAGGAACTTGCTTCAATCACACAGGGGGCCAAAGAAAATGTGGCTGTGATCTATGAAAGCATTGCTCCTGACACTATGTAACAACTATATATGCCCAAGTTGTTTTCTATCCTAGAAGAAAAAAGGATAGAGCTAGAGGCACACATTTCTTTTCTCTGTATCAGTGGTAACGAACTCAAATAGAGATGGGGGCCACTAATTGATAGAATAGATTCCCTGAGTACCATCTATTGACTTAGTTTTAACATGTAATATTATTAGTGGGTTTGTTTTATTTTTATTTATTTTTAAAACAATTTCCCAATTACATTGTAATTTGGCTTGGGGCACACTTCTTGTCAATGTGTGTGACACCTCTACTCTAGATTATTGGAGAAAATAAAATGCACCTGGAAAAAAAAGGAAATCATTTCAAATAGGAAACCATGAAGAAAAGCTAAGAATAAAGTCAAAGAAAATCTCACTTGTGAAGGGAAGGTGGACAGTAGAAGAAAAAGATGAGAATGAGGCAAGAACATTTGGATCTGCAGAACAGGTTTATAGCACTTCCTGTATTTGGGTGTGACATAATTTTTCTTGCTGGGAAGCAATTCTATGTATTTCAAGGAATGATAGCATGTTCCACAGATGACCTACTATCAAAACGTGCTGGCTACTACCCACTTATTGATTAATGTGGTTACAAAATGATGCCACAAGAAGGAACCTAGAATGTATTAGTAATCATTTTGATATAATGGGAAACTAAACAAACAAAAAAAGTAACACTGTCTACAAAGTCCCCACAAAACTAAAGACCAGGGGCACAGGTGGTGTTTTCATCAATGCTTCTCAAATTTTGGATTTCTGGGCTACAGTTTTAAATATAGGAATAATTGCCTCTTAGAAAAAGAAGAAGCAAAAAGGGATAAGATTCTTAGTTTTGTTGGAAGGGATGATGATAACTATTGCCAGTGAAGACAGAACATTTTTTTTATTTGATATAGAATTATTTTGGGGCTCTGAACTACAAAATAAAAGTAACTAGTAAGATCACACCCAGTTCCCCTCAATCAGGTTGTGTCGTTAGACTCAGAACAATACATATAGAATACTGACTTAGTTGTGATTCCTGAAACACTTGAGGTAGGGGGTACAATCTTTAATTAATAAATCTTAATGGAAAAGGACAAATGTCCCATTTTTCTTTGAAGAGAAGAGGGTGGATTCTATAAAATATAGACCACTGAACTTGACTTCTATTCCTGGCAAAATCCTACAACACATCCGTAAGGGAGCGGTATGTCAGCACTTAAAAAGAGCCAACATGGTTTTACTGAAAGCAGGTCATAAAAGGCTAACCCCATTTCCTTTTTTGATAGCTTTTGGTCAGACTAGCTGACCAAAGGAATTCTTTATACAAAATATACTTAGATTTCTGCAAAGTATTTGATAAAATTTCTCATGCTATAATTGTGGGTAAGATGGCATTATGAGCTGAAAGATAACATAGAAACTTGGAATTGGATGAATGGCTGAAGCTAAAAGCACCCAATAATAGCTCTTTGACAATCATGAGGGACATCTCCAGGACAGTATCCTAGAGATCTCTGCTTTGCCTTGTTCTGTTCAACATTTTTATCAGTGATTTGGATGAAGGGGTAAGTGGCCCATATGTCAGGTTTTCAGATGTTGTGATGCTAGAAGCAATGGACGACATTTTGGATAATACAGGCTAGATCCCCAGAAAAGATCTCTACAAGTTAGATTGATGAGCCAAATTGAATAAGATGAAATTTAATAGAAATAAATAAAAAAATCAAAAACTATTTAAAGTTCAACAATTGAGTTAAGGGTGAAAATCATAAATAAAAGATTTAGAAGGCTGGTTAGGTAATAATTCATGTGTATGGAGGGAAGGTATTAGTGGACTATTGTTAAATGTACAACAAGCTAGTGAGCATAACTCATATGATTTGAGGCTGAATTAAATGAATATAGTGTCTAGAATTCGGGTCCTAAAGAGAATAACAAGGCTGGTAGAGAAAATGACATAAGAAGATCAGTTGAAAATACTAGGAATGTTCATTCCAGAGAAGAGAGGATTTAGGTGGCATATAACTGCTACCTTTGAAGAACTGTCAGGTAGAAGAATGATTTAAATTTTTTCTGCTATCCCTAAAGTACAAAACTGGGAATAATACATGGAAGTTTCAGGGTCAAATATTTATAAAGATATAAAAAAAATATCCTAAAAATTAAGGGGCCCAAAAGTAGAATGGGCTGTCTCAGGCATTAGTATGTCCTTTTTCATTTGAGGTCTTTAAGGAATACATATGTAACTACTGTACTTGTTAAAGATATTATAGAAGAAATTATTGGTCAGATATAGATCAGACAAGATGGCCTCTGAGGTCGCCTCCAACTCTTAGACTTTGTTTGATTGTGCTTATCCTAGTTCCATTTCCTGATGCCAGTACATCACTGTATCCATACCTAATGACCCTTCCTGTCAAGCCTCTTCAGCTATACTTCAGCAAACCTTGGCCCTCTTTCTTTCTGAGCTATAGCTGAACATACCTGGCCCAGTGTTCTACTTCTCTCCTTTCTTCCATCACAGCCATTTGAAAAAATAAATAATTACACAATGAGAAAGTAAACCAAAACTGGATATTCTAAGATTGCCCTTCCATAACCAAAGAAGTGGAATAATTTGAAGACAAACATGACCAAGAAGATAATTCCAAGTAACTCTAATTCATTATTAGAGGCAGACCATGCCTTGGAAGCACACTCTCAAATGTGAATCTATTCAGGCTAATCTGAGATAGATTTTTTTCAGTGATCAACAATCACCGATCCCAATAATCTCAACAGTTCAAATTAGCTCTTTTCTCCTTCCACTTCCACCCCCATCAGATACAAACATTCATTGCCCTTACAAAGTTTTTATTCTAACAACATTCATGTACACTGAGTAGTGATTTCTTAAAATGGATCACTGACTTTTTAGTAACTTAGAAGAAAAGACTCATTGTCCTTGAACTGGTCCCCAAAGTGCAGACCCAGAGAGAAATACACATGCACAAAGACAAGTTTAGACTAACCACAAGATTGTAGGAAAATTTTTTTATTAGGATGCCAAAAAGAAAGGGAGAAAAAGGAATAAATTTTATCATTCTATATTTTCACAGAATCCTACTCTAAATACTACTAAGCGAGGCCAGAAATGGTTGGTCAGAATGCTAGCTGTGGAAATTTCTGGTTAGTTGATACCACATAACCTTACTACATCTGGGGCAAGGACAAGGGCAGTTCTACAGGTGCAGCTACAGCTGGACCCTATACAAGGTTATTTATTAATTATATTTCACAATTCAAGAGTTCCTCTGTGGTAGAGGGGGGGAAAGTGTAAAAACTGCAAAGACTATGAACCACGAATATGGGAAAAGACCAGAGAAAGATAGCTCAAAATGATCAGAAAGTAAAAGAAGAAGGAAGAATTTCATAGTAGGACATATTTAAAACATGTGGATAGTAAGATATATTTCACCACTCAGCTTTAATTTCTTTATCCGTAAAATGATTGGGTTGGGCCAGATTAGTATTTCCCAACTTCCAGTCCACAGAAAGTGCATACCTCTTAAAATCTAAAACCTTAAACAACTGATACCTTTTCTTCTCCTACTTCTTCATGCATACTATTCCTCTTATTTCTTCTCCCTTGGGATATACAGTACTGACTTCATCAATCAATCAATCAGTCAATCATCCAAGAAGCATTTGTGTAGGTCAAGAACTGGGGAATACCAAGAGAAAGATGAAACAGCCCCTTTTCCTCAAGGCCTTTCCATCTCATTACAGGAAGAAACATGCAAATACACATCACCTTCTGTCTAGGCTTGGAGATTGTGGGCACTTTTTGATCAATAACTCTAGTTCTGGTTTTAATTGAACCTGTAATCACTTCTGGGGGAACCTGACCCCAGAAAGGGGTAACTCAGTCTTCTTTTCACACTATCCTCCCTGAAATTCCAAAAGTGAGTCAGCAGAAAGCAGTACAGAGTAGATGAATATACATATATGTGTATATATGTACATATACATATATACACACACATACACACACATTTATATATATGTATGTAAGTTTGGTTTGGACACCATTAGATTACATTTTTTCTAAGGTTCTTTTGGCTCTATTTCTGTTATCCTGCAGTTTGGAAATAGTAAGTCTGAGATAGAAGATGATCAAAGTGAAATAAGGAAGGTCATAAAGTGGGTGACAGTTTTCCACCAATGCCAAAAATCCCCAGGACTTTCCCACTAAAACTAGTGAGGTGAGGGAGACAGAGAAGAAAATAGCTACACTGAGGTCAAATAAAGAAGAATCCCTGTTTTTATAAAGGGTATGGTTTATGGAAATCCTCCCAAGAAAGATATCAGACCAAAATCCCTATTAGCCCCCAAAATAAAATGTCAAGTTCAAATTGGGTTATTAAGGGAATTTGGAAGTTTCTGAGATGGCTCTCACTTCTGTCTTGTTAATCAAGTTGCACAATCCTGCTGTCCAAATGGTCACCCTAACAGAGACCAACTCTTGATTTATCTTTAACATTGACCTGACTTAGGATCTTAATATTTATGTTACTTTTCCAAGTTACCAATTTTAGAAATGAACACTGGAAGAAAAAAAATATATTTTTTTGTAGAATGAATTCATTGCTTTATATTGATTATTTTTACAGGAGCCCTGAAGTCAAAGGAGAATTGTGATTCATGGTGACCCTGTAACATCTTGCTTTAATTCTCTTGTCAAGGCAAGAAAGCTGGGCAGGCCTTTGGGTAAGTCTTTTAATTCTATCCCCTTTATCAGAGCACAAAATAAAGGGGGAAAGGACTAAAAAAAAAAAAAGACAGTAAGCCATCATGACTGAACAGAAAATGCAGTGGGACAGTGAGTTTGAAGGGTAAAAATTAAGCAGGAGTGGGACTTGTTTCTCAATGAGTGAAGTTTTTTGTTGTAAAATCAAATGAAACCAAGTAGTGTCAGGAAGCTGGTTGGTTGGTTGGAAAGGGAATGGGGACTTGTTTAAATTGGAGCTGAAGGGGGAGTGACTTATGGAAATTTGCAATGACATAACCTTTGTGCTATGCAAACAAACAAATAAACAAAAAGACTTGCACCTGTGCTTTGGATCTTTCTGTAGCTATCCTGAAATAGGTATACTTGAAAGTTCTTTCATTTTCATATTCATGAGATGTTAATGGAGGCTTTGACATCACAAAGTTACTATAGGGCAGTGAGGAGTCTCACTGCACTTGCGTGGTCTTGGGAAAGTCCCTTGACCATAAGGTCGCTGGTGATAGGGTGGGCCACAGAGTGGTGAGGTTGCCTACTCAGCATATGGGGAAGGTAGTTGTCTCCTCAGCATATGGGGAAAGGATAGGTCCTCATTGTTCTGGAGGAGAAATAGTACCTTGCTGCTCTTACTCCAGAAAACATTGTTTCTGCCCCAAGAAACCAGTGTTAGTTTTCCCCCTCTCCAACTCTCTTTCCCTGCCCCATGCTGCTTCTATTTGACTATATGCTTATTTTGAAGAATATAGTATTTTACACTTAGAACACAGCTTCTATCATAGGATAAAGTTGTGCAGTTCCCCCCTTCCCTGAGAGATACATAAGTACAGTTAGTGTGTACCACACGTCTAGTTATCTCTCTGCTGGACCAGTGAAGCTTTATATTTTCATGAAACCCGTTTGTATGTATCTCCTTTTCTAAATTATTTCTACAGGTTTTAATTTGTAAACTGTCATGTGGGATTTGGGGCTTGCTTTTTGCCAGTCACCAAGAAGATTGCAAAAGCAAATTAGAGATATACCTGAAGGGTTTTTTGTTTTTTTTAAGAAGAAAAATGGTTACACCTTGCTGGTGTTAAAAACACACCTCCAAAAATAAAATAACAGCCAAAACAAACAAACCCAAAAACAAGACATTAAAAAAAGAAACCCACAGCAATCTTGTTTTTTGTTTTTTTTTTTTCTGGAAGCTGATACATTCAATTAAATACGCACAATCTGGTTAGCTTTCAATAAACACCATTAAAAATAAAAACTTTAAAGTTCTAAGCATGACGACAGGTAATGAAGCTTGTATCATTGCTGCAATGCTCACTTTCAAAAGCCTTATCCTGGCACTCAGAAAGTAATTTGACTCACATTAAAGGCCTCCTGCAATAAATATCATCATTAATTTAACTTCATCCCTGTTATAGTAAAACCCTTTTTAATACAAACTCTACTAATTTGGAATGAGAGAGAGTTTTAAAGGGAGTGGGTTGAAGTTTACCTTTTTATGGGGAACCCTTTTTTTCTCAGATAGCACCAATTAGTGTAAATAAGCTCATGGACTGAAGTATATAAAACAGGTGAAAGGACATACTGGTTTTTAAGGAACCCTTAGAACTTTAAAAGCATCTATTTGCATGCATTGTTGTGCTAATTACAAATAATTCTTCTCTGTACCATACAAATACTCAGTAACAGAGGAGATAGTACTTTGCTAGGTTCTTTAAACGCATTTAAGTTATAAACATATATTCATTCTCTTAAAAACTACTCTATAATTCAGACATTTCACTAATGTATAACATTTTGCCCCATTAGTCTAAATTTGAAGTTTTATTGGATTTCATGAAATGGGCTGCCTCCGGATATAGTGGTCCCCCACCCATTGAAAATCTTTAAACAGGGTGCAAAAACCCATTTTTCAGGTATGGTACACCTGGGTGGCAGTAGGGGAATATTTTTGTTTTTCTGGTATGAGTTGGACTAGATGACTGTTGAGGTCAACTCTAAAATTCCATAATTAATCCAGTCCAGTTGGGGAAAAACAAAAACAAAAACATTAAAAAAATCATCTTTTGCTTATTTTCCACATTGAAGATCCTTGCTATCAAATTCTTCTTGTAACTGTTAACTACTTCATTGAAATCAACTGGTTCTGCCTTTCTTTTAATTCATCCAAAGATCAAAAAAAAGACTTTTAAAGCAAAACAAATAAAGAAAAGTAAATAAATGAATGAATGAATAAATAGAAAGTCACAAATAGACAAAGAACAAATGAATGAATGCCCTGAGCAAACAATGAGCTGACAAATTTATAAATTGGTTTTGTTGTCTCATTGTGGTCAACAAACTTTAATTAGGTGTTATATAAGATAAACTCCTTGAGGATTTTTGTCTTTGTATCTCCAGGGCCTATCCCAGTGGCTCTGACAGACTAGGAGTTTATTGACTGACTGACTGACTGACTGATTGATTGATTGATAGGGTCCTTGAGAAGAAATCTGTGGCAGGTATAATAACCTGGCTTTCTGCGTTCAACTTTGACAACCTGTCTTTACTTTAGGTACAAAGCACTGTGTCCTGCTTTGGACCTCCTAAAAACTCTTAATACCTTGTATCTCTTCTGCACTCCTTTTTTTTGGAAACTTCCATATCTGCAGTCTTCCATAATGGAATTGTCCATTGTCTCTAATTGGTGCTTCCCTACCGGTGGCATCAGAGTATAGAAACCAGACTCACCTAGAGGCTCCATCCTGCTCTATACGACTCCTGGTTTCCTCCACATCCCTGATCAACCTTGCCTATAGATTGCCCAGGTGCTCTGGTATATAAATAAAAATGATACAAGCTTTCTATATACTCTTGGGGCCAAATTAGCAAGGCTGCCTCTTGTAGGATCATCACCCTCCTCATCCTTCCCTCCTGAGTTAAAATGTACCTAATTAAGTTTTATTGCTTTCTGTATTCATGAGCCAGTCTATCTCCTTGGGGTGAAGCAAAAAGACTTGAAACTTAGCTGCAACAAGCCAAGACAGTTATCTAGATGGTGCAGCGGACAAAGCACTGAGCCCGAAGTCAGGAAGACCTGAATTCAAATGTTGCCAGAAACACTTACTAACTGTGTTACCCTGGGCAAATCATTTAACCCTGTTTGCCTCAGTTTCCTTATTTTTGAAATGAGCAGGAGAAGGAAATGGCAAACCATTCCAGTATTTTTGCCAGGAAAACCCCAAATTGGGACATGGAGAGTCAGACACAACAGAAACAGCTCAACAACAACAACACCTGAGGCAATAGTGCAGAAACACACACACACACACACACACACACACACACACACACACACAAAAGGAATAGAGAGGAACAAATAGGTGTCTAAGTCCTTCAGTAAAAGATGGATACTTTGTATTCCTAAGGGGTCATGCCCCCTGTGTCTGGCATGGGGTGGGAAACAGGGAGGTATGTGACAAAAATGAAGCAGCTTTTCTAAAGTCAATTTCACTTCCAGAAATTTTGACATTTAACTCTTTCTCTACTCTTATGTCTCATTGTGGCATAGAATGGATGCTGGAGTCTCTCAGGCTAACCTAGGGGAGAGCAAGGACAGGAATTCTACCATACTGAACAGGCTTATATAGCAAGTCTGGCAGTATACCACAGATAGCTGCTGTTCAAGGAGCGCAGTGGCAGAGAAGAATTATCAAATAGTAATTTTTTTTCATCTTTACCTATGAAATGGGCAAAAATATGATGCAGCCTGTAGTCCTCTGGGGTCCCTCTACCACTTTTGGGGTGGTAGAGTGGCTGAAAAAGGAACGCAAAAGCCAGCCTAGTGTCAGAGAAAAAACATTGAATTTAGATTCAGGAGAAACCTGGATTTTAATTTTGGCTCTGACATTTACTAGCTCTGCACCCATGGGCAACCTAACTATTTTAATCCTTGCATTGCAAATCTCAACTACATCATTCTGAGGATAACATCTTGTAAATAGAAAGCCTAGATTCCTGGGAACATAGGCAGAAATCTGAAGATCTGCGGTAAGGAGACATAAAGTAGGTAGATCTAATTAGATATTTGGATTTCTGCTTAGGGATAAGGTTCTATTTACTGCCGACTACTTTCAGGGCATGGCAAGAACATGCAGTCAATAAAATGTAGCTGAGTAGATAGTCTTGCCCTAATCAAAAGAACAAGGAAAGAGCTGCTCCTAAAAAAAAAAAATTGCTCGAGTCCCCCAAAACCATAAACAACAATTAAACCAGAGGATATGATAACAGGGAGCAACTTTGATCTAAGTCATTGCTAAGTGAAGGTGGGATGGCCATCATAACCAGATCGTGGCTCTAGAAGGTACTTTATTCAACACTAACAGATTAGGTAAAGAGGGAGAATAGTGACAGAATGGAATATTAAGAAAATATACACATGTGAAAAGATATACAGGAACCCAAATAGCTTTCCTTTTCTGACCTTCCTTCCCAGGTCCATATTTTAGCAGAAAAATAAGTTAAGTAAATAAAGGAAGTAAGTGAGCAAAAGGAAACAGTCTTCCTCCTCCCTCCTCCTCCCAGACACCCACCATTTGATTTCATGGTTAGCCTGGTTCACTCATGACTTTCAAGTTTCTGCCAGTAGTTTTAGAGTACCATACCACTTGTCTGTGTTTGTGTTCAGTTGCTTTCCCTTGCATTCATTTTTCTTTATGTGCCGTATTAAAATCTATATTAGTTGATGAGTTTCTGTGTATCCATACTGATCTTTTTAGACAATTCTCTCATTTTTCCTTATTCACTTTTTTTCTCTTTATGTCTATGGATTTTTTTTTGAGTTTTCTGAAAATTTCTCCTCACCTGACTTTTCCTATAGAACTTAAGTCCACTGGATGCTATCTATCCTTTCTTTGAAACCTTTGACATATTCTTTGTAAAAATTTGGCATGCCTCTAACACTTTGCCTAGATTTCTGAAGTTTCTCTATCATAAATTCTATGGTGAAATGGTCAGTTGCCCCAAGGTTCCAGTCATTTCTTTTCCAATAATTGATTCTTGTTGCTTGGAATCTGATTGAGAATGGCATGTTAAATCTCTTAAACCATTATATGCACAGATTGAAATAGATGGAGCTGGAGTCATGAAGGCTTGAGTTTAAATTCTGCCTCAGGTTATGACTAGCTATGTGACTGACCCTGGACAATTCACTTGACTTCTGTTTGCCTCAATTTTCTCATCTGTAAAATGGAAATAAAAATAACATCTATCCTTAGGGATGTTGTGAGGAACAAATGAGATATTTGTAAAGTACTTTGTAACTCAGAGTGATATAAAATAGTAGCTATTTATTATTACTATTACTTTATGATGCTATTTATTTGTATTTATGATGATGCATAGAAGAGAATATATTATAATGGAAAGCAATGAGATTTAGTGAGGAAATTTGGGTTTGAGTTTGGGCTCTCATTCTAGATATGACACATATCAATTATGTAAACTCTCAGCCTCTTTTTCCTTGTCTATAACATGGGATATCAATACTTGTACTACCTACTTCATTTGGACTATCATGGAGAAAGAGGGTTTTAAATTTTTGGCTGATATGTAAATATCAGTTATTATTTGTCATTACTTAGGGGTTTCAACCAAGAAATTCTGGGCTCACACTGAGTAAGTTGAATCATGGGCTACCTGACCCCCAAGAACAAGTTTTCTTTATGAGTCTACCACTATCCTAAAATAAAATCCTAGGTAAATCTCAAAAAAAAAACCTTTATGTATTTCTCACGTCTAGGATCCCTTGAATCAGGTAATACGGCCACTTCCTATAAAAGCACTTAAGGAATAATATACATATTGAGTATGCATTAGCTTTTTCTCACACTGTCCCCCCAACTCCCAGCTGACAATTATTTTTACCACTGGGGACATTCTTACCCTCTTGCTTTCCCCTTTAGCTCCAGCTAATTGATGAGATTATTACCTGCAGCTCCAAATTTTATTCCTAAGGAATTTTTCCTTTCCATTACTGCCAACTGCTATTTTGGTGAAGTAGGTAGATTTCCAAATGCAAAGACATTTCCATAGCTCACACTTATAGACCACAGAGCAGTGAAGTCTCTCCACTAGTAGTCCAAGTCTCCTGACTCTCAATTTCTAATCATCATCCCCATGACGAACTCTTTTTCTCTGGCTTTCCCCTCCTTTTGAACTCCCCAGCCCCAATCCAGGAGATTCTAGAGTCAATCTAGAACTGCTGGCAGATGGGAACAACTGCTATCCACAGGGGCATCCTTCCACCCTTGCTTCTTGACTGCTCACAAGGTTTGCAGATATATAAATATCAACTCTATTCCTTCCAGGGACTGAGAAGACTATTAGATATCACCTAAAGAACTCATAGGCTTTGCCATCTGCCCCACTGCTCTGAAACAGAAACTTGAATAATTCTAAGGCTTTTCTATCCACCTGGCAGATGGGTTTTCTTTTCTGTGTTGTCTCCTGTAATTAGAATATGAACTCTTTGAGAGCAGAGACTGTTTAGGTTTTTCTATTTATATCCTTAGTTCTAGGCACAGAACTTAGTAAATTGTAAGCACATTCTTTCTTCCTGTATTTCTTTCTTTTCCTTCCTTCATCCCTTCCTCCCTCATCCCTCCCCACACCATTCCTTTTCTTTCTTTCATTCTCTTTCCTATATAGTGGGATTCTCTGTGTCCTCTTCGGTAGGGGCTGGGAGCACATCTACCTCCTTGGGAGCTTCTGATGAAGGTTCCCAGCCTATAATCTCATCAACTGGATTATAAGAAGTCATCACATTTAACAAATATTCTCCTCAGAAAAAGAAACCCAGAGAGATTGAGTGTTGCTCAAGCTCACACACATAGTGAATAATGGAGCAGGAAGTAGAACTCAAATCTGTTGAATTACATCTGGAGTATTCCCTCAAAATCCTGTGCCTAGAAATATTCCCTACCTATACCCTGAGGGATCGTTCTTTTCAGCCCTGCTGTATTATATTTGGTGAAGAGCTCTACATATGCTTAGCATAAATGTCCAAGTTAGAGTGGGAATAAGCATCAAGGCTTTAATATTCACTTTTGGTTTAGAATTTAAAGAAACCTTCTGCCAAAGCTTAGGAATTGTACTTGCTTTTGGCTGGCAAAGCTGTCCAGAAATAGCCCAGGTATGACCCTTAGACCCATTCCTTATGACCAAAGCCTTCATCTACTCTATGAAGCTTTCCTTGACCACTTATGCCAGTAGTCATTTTCCTCTTGTATGAAGTCCTATAAGCCCTTGCTCTTTGCAGCCCCTACTTTAGTTTTCTTGGAGTCTGGCTATTCTTTTCCATGTGGTGCCTTGGGGAGAGTGGTGGAAGTACGACATAAATGTTCAGTATATATTTAGTGAATTGAGCTAGTAGAGAAGAAAAGCTAGAAATGTTAAGGGGAAGTGGGATTGAAACCAAATTAAATCATTTATCAATTCATTGAGTTATTCATTTGTGGATGCTAAACATTTTGGAATTTCATAGAAGTGTCAGCAGTATGGTTATTTATTTCTGATTCTTTGAGTATCTCTCTACCCATCCTAACATTACTAGAAATGTCTTCAGTAGCTCATTTTGTGAGTTTCAAATGACTTACATGCTCACTCATCTCATTATCTGGCATGCCGTTTGTCTTCCTTTCTTCTTGCATCTAACAAATGTAAAACCTCTAGGCTTTTCTATAGATATTCTATTGAAAATATTTGTGTGTGTGTGTGTGTGTGAGTGTGTGTACACACACTCACACACACACACACACACACACACACACATACACACATCCAGGACCCATTAGAATATGTTGTCAGAATCAGTGGTAGGATGTTGTGTCATTTCCCTTTCAACTTGAAAAATCACATTTTAAAAAGTATTTTTCATATATGACATTTTTCTCCCTATTCACTTGGATAGCACCACCTGCTTTGGGAAATATATATTTTCTACAAACCACTCAAATGAACTAATCCATTTTCACTATGTGTCCTTTTTGGCAAAATATCTACAGGATTTGCTTTCATAAAGATAAATTCTGTTGCTTTGCTTCTGTCTGTATTTTTTTCCCCTTTATGAAAGGAAAAGTTTCTTGTTTTCTTCCTTCTGAAAAAATACGTAGAGAAGACCTGTAAATAATTACAAATTTTGATTTTGAAATTGAGAACTAACCAATTGGATGATATTTGGTAATTCTCTAAACTTATTTGGGTTCCAATTCCTTCGTGTGTAAAATAAGGTGGTCTGACTAGTCATTTGATCTATAAAGGTCTTTTCAGGTTCAGAATTCTATGAATCTGTGAATAACAATAGATTCTGTGAAAACATTTCAGTGCTCATATACTACACTACTCCTTCACTGGCATCTTCTTTCTTATGTCTCACACTGTACAAGAAACTACTTAAAGTGGAGTTTCATTTCTTTCATGATCTAAACTCTACTTTCATGATATGTAGGGATTCAATCAGGTCCTATTTGACAAGATCTCAGTTCAGTAATTTTTAAGAAAGGGAGCAACAGTATTATCCATTATTGTTTTAGAAATGCTAACTATAGCAATAAGACAAGAAAGAGAAATTGAAGGAATTAGAATGGGCAATAAGGAAAAAAATCACTCTTTCAGATGATATTATGGCAAAATTAGAGAATCCTAGAGAATCAATTAAAAAACTAATTGAAATAATTAACTTCAGCAGAGTTACAGGATACAACATAAACCCACAGAAATCATCAGCATTTCTATATGTTACCAATAAAACCCAGCATAAAGATATGGAAAGAGAAATTTCATTTAAAACAGCTGCAGACAATATAAAATACTAGGAAATCTATGCGCCAAGACAAACCTAGGAACTGTATGAATACAATCCCAAAACACTTTTCACACAAATAGAGTCAGATGTAAACATTTGGAGAAATATCAATTGCTCATGGTAGGCTGAGCCAATATAATAAAAATGACAATTCTACCTAAATGAATGTACTTATTCAGCATGATACCAATAGAACTACCAAATTATTTTATAGAGCTAGAAAACATAATAACAAAATTCATCTGAAAGAATAAAAGTTAAGAATATAAAAGGAATCAATAAGAAAAAAAAAAGTAAAGTAAGGTGGCTTAGCATGCCAGATCTCAAACTGTATTATAAAAGGAGTAATTATCAAAATTATCAAAACAATCTGGTACTGGCTAAGAAACAGAGTAGCAAATTACTAGAGTAAATTAGGTACACAATACATAGTAGCAAATGCCCATAGCAATCTAGTGTTTGACAAATCCAAAGATGCAAGCTTTTTGGACAAGATTTCATTATTTGATAAAAATTTCTGAGAAAACTGGAAAACAGTTTGGCAGAAACTAGGTATAGATCAACATCTCACACTATATATCGAGATAAGGTCAAAATGGGTATGTGATTTAGACATAAAGGGTGAGAGCATATGTAAATTAAGGGAGAATAGAATATTTTCCCTTTCAGGTTTATTGACTAGGGAAGAATTTATGACCAAATAAGAGATAGAGTATTATGGGATATAAAATAGACAATTTTTATTACATTAAATTAAAAAGATTTTCTGAAAACAAAACCAATGCAGCCATGATTTGAAGGAAAGCAGAAGACTAGGGGGAAAATATAGCAAGTTTCTCAGATCCTCTCTCAAATATATAGAGAACTGAGTCATATTTATAAAAAAGAAAATACATGTTATTCCCCAATGGATAAATGGTCAAATGGCATGAACAGGTAGTTTTCAGAAGAAAAAAAATCAAAGACATCTAAAGTCATATGGAAAATTATTCTAAATCACTATTGATTAGAGAAATGAAAATTAAAACAACTCTGAGGTAACACCTCATACCTATTTAATTGGCTAATATGACAGAAAAAAATGACAAATGTTGGAGGGGATGTGGAAAAATAGAGACACATACACTGTTGGTGAAGTTGTGAACTGATCCAAGCATTGTGGAGAGCAACATGTTACTATGTTCACAGGACTATAAAATTGTGCATACCTTTTGATCCAGCAATACTGCTATTAGTTCTGTGTCCCAAAGAGATCAAAGAAAAGAAAAGCATATATGTACAGAAGTATTTATAGCAGCTCTTTTTGTGATGAGAAAGAACCGGAAATTGAAGGGTTGCCCATCAATTGAGGAATGGATGAATAAGTTGTGGTTTGTGATTGTGAAGGAATACTATTATGCTATAAGAAATGAGGAGCAGAATGCTGTCAGAAGAAACCTGGGAAGAGTTATATGAACTGATGCAAAGCAAAATGAACAGAATCAACAGAACATTGTACATAGTAATAGCAATATTGTACAATGATCAACTATGAATGACTTAGCTATTCTCAGCAATAAAATGATCTGAGACAATTCCAAGAGACTCATCATGAAAAATGCTGTTCACCTCCAGAGAAAGAACTGATGGAGTTGGAATGCAGATTGAAGTATATTTTTTTAAACTTTCTTTAGTATTTTTTTTTTGGTCTGTGTCTTTTTTTGCAACATGACTAATATAGAAATGTTTTACATGACTGTGCATGTATAATCTATATCAAATTGTTTGCTTTCTCAAAGATAAGAAGAGTACAAAGGGAAGGGTATGGAGAAAGGGAGAGAATTTGGAACTCAGATTTTTAAAAAGGAATATTAAACATTTTGTTTAATGTAATTGAGAAAAATAAATATTTAAAAAATTAAATGGATTTGGAGAGAAGGGGCTGAAGAGAATACCTTGGATTTAAAATGTTTTGTGTTTTAATCAATTAATTAAATTCAATATAACATATTTCACAGTATATTCCACGAGAAAAACATTGTGCTAGGGGCTATGCTGGATACAATAGAAGAAATGATACCTTCCCAAAAGAGAATTTATAATCCAAACAAGGAGATAAGATATAAACGTGAAATTTTAATTAATGATACCAGTCTGTACAAGACCAAATACCAAATGAACAGTACATACTATGTTAAGAAGAATTCAAAATAAATGTGAGTTCAAAATAAAAGGAATAACAGCAAAGGAGGGATCAGGGAAGACTTCATGAAAGAATTTACATATACATTAGATCTTAAAGAATGAGTTGGACTCAGGAAAAATACTTGTATATAACCTAGGTTTTTGTAAAGATTAAGTGTTATTGACTATATAAGGGAATGAAGACATCTGCAGCCTCTCCACCCAGGTCAAGAAAGCCCTATCAAGATGGGAAGAAATATTAAGAGATATAACTGGCTGAAATGTTAACTCACTTTGGTAGATAGTCATTGCTGATGTCAAGGTGAAATGAACACAATCCATAAAACACTGAAATTCCTGGTAGATCTACATGATTCATAGAAGCTTTGAAAAGGTGACTTTGATGACTGAGAAAATTAAGGCATCCATTTTACTTTTTCAAAACTTTTTTACACAGCATTTAAACGAGTACTTTCTGGTTTTGTATTATTCTCTACTTGTTTCACAAGTTCCTTTTCTTTACCCCCAAAAGAAGCTCTTTGAAGGAAAGGCTGGTGTTTCCCTACAGCACATAGTTGGGGATGGACACAGCACACAGTAGGCTTAATATATTCTGATTCAATGGAACTAGATTCCATAGTTAGAAGGCATTTTCTTGGCTTCAGTCTAACACCAAATGTAATCATCTTCATGA
The DNA here is from genome assembly GCF_003287225.1 of Phascolarctos cinereus. Lineage (NCBI taxonomy): Eukaryota > Metazoa > Chordata > Mammalia > Diprotodontia > Phascolarctidae > Phascolarctos > Phascolarctos cinereus. The sequence goes on along the minus strand of NW_027555847.1, from coordinate 388,461,493 downwards.
CAGCGAATACTTCATATAGTATTTTTATGTATTCTGTCAAGATGTATATGCATATGATTTAAATGGATAATAATCTATTTAAATATAATAGAGGATAAGGAGAATTATACACTTCAGGGGTTGCTTAGGCAGTAGTCATACACATGCGTGCACACACACACACACACACACATATCTATATCTATCTATATCTATTTATCTAGCTGCCTATCTAGCCATGTCTCTAAGAGTTGCAATAAGGATAAGCTCCTAAATGAAATCAACATTTTGAGTACTATGAATACTCCTTAGGATCTAACAATTAACTTGAGAACTAGTTAGGTTAGATGATTTACTGAAATTCACATGGCTGACCACAAATGCATTGGACACGAACTAGAATACAGGTCTGAACATTTAGTCCCATTACTTTGCTCACTATGCCATATTCTACTGACTTTGAAAACTGACACCAGCAGACTTAAAGTAGTCACTCTCTGTCTGTCCCTCTCTCACACATGCACACACACACACATAAAAAAATGTAGGCAGGGATATCATCAATTAACAGACTACTAAAAATGATTAACTAGGATGAAAAGCCTTCAAAGTGTCTTTCTACCCAAAAGCAGCTTTATATTTCTTGGGTTGTGAGGAGTGTGTGTGTGTGTGTGACTACACACATGCATGTGTGCCTCTGAACTCTGGTGAGCTTTGCCCAACTCTTTTTGATTTCTAATGCGTTCTTCTTTGTCTTAGGTTAGGATCAGTTAGGATCAGTGTTTTGTTTTTTTGTTTTTTTGTTTTTTTCAAAGATGAAGGAACAGCTATAAAGTTGCTTCTCATCTTGAACTTCCTTCTAAATGGGGTTTTCCCAGGAGTTTTTTCTTGCAATAAAAGAACAGCGGAGGGACAGTTTTAGAAATGGCTACCACACCAGAGAATTGTAGGCGCTAGGGAACTGGTCTCACCATAGGCTATTATAAGAACAGGGCTGTGAGTTTGCAAATCAGAGGTGAGATATTGTTTGCACATGCCCTACAGCAGATATTAGTGAATGTCTGCACGTCATTGAGCAGAATGACTCACAGACACCTTTTCCCATAGCATCTGTTTTCCTCTGCTAGACAAATAGGTAGAGAGTCACTCCATTCTCAAAGCTGAAAAAAGAAATGAGCCTCTCTGTAGGGACATTTTAGTCTGTTTAAGTTAAATGAAGGTGACCATCAGGTTTAATTTCCATAGCCAAGGGAGGAGCAGGACAGGAGCAGCCTGTGCATTAGAAGTTGGTCTGACCTTGAGTTCTGAGTTCAAATCCTGACTCTGCTACTTAATACCTATGTGATGTTGGACAAGTTGTATGAACTCTTTTGCCCTTAGTTTCCTCATCTTTAAATTGAGAGGATTGTACTACTAGATCCTTTGCGAGGACTCTCCCAGCTCTAGATTTATGATTCGATGATCTAGAGAGAAAATGACTGAATTCTATATACCAGACAAAGTAGTCGAAGGAATCAGGTACCCTGAGTTTTAGTCCCACCCCCGATATTTATCAGTTGTATGAGCTTGGGCAAACTACTAAATCTTTCTGGGCCACAGATTCCTCATCTGTCAGATGAGGTGGCTGGACTAGGTGACCTCTAATACCCTTTCTAGCTCAAACATTCCAAACTGTCAGATCTCTTCCAATGAACCACATCATGGGATGTGGGTTGGACTTGGAATAAGAAGGGTGACATTGAAACCTGCCTCTGACACCTTTTAGGTGTAACCATGAATAAGTCATTTTACTAAGCCTCAGTTTTTTCATCAGTAAAATGAGGATAATAATAACTCTATTATCTACCTTACCTCAGGGTTATGAGAATCAAATCAGATAATGTACGTAAAGCATGATACAAATGTCAGATATTATCTCTATATATTTATTGCTTTATTTTTTTGTTTGTTCATATTTCAATTTAAGTTTTGAACCCATGATTTTATCAACATTATAGGGGAAATTCCAGAAAGAAAACTTCCTTCACTGATTTAGATTGTAATCTGCTCTGAAATTTAGAGATCAAAGAGTTGCCTCAGGTACTTACATGTATCTAGAGTCACCCATACCATGTTATAAGTCTAAGGGAGGAAATGAACCTAGATTATTGGTAACAAGGTGCTATGTTATATGGCATGCTCAATATGAATTATAAAATATTGTACCTGTCCTTTAATTTGAGATTTGTAGTTGTTGTATCCAACTCTTTGTTGAGCCCATTTGGGGTTTTCTTGGCAAAGGTACTGCAGTAGTTTGGCATTTCCTTCTGTAGCTCATTTTACAAATGAGGAAACTGAGGCAAACAGGGTTATGTGACTTGCCCAGGGTCACATAGCTAGTAAATAACTGAGGCCAGATTTGAACTCGGGAAGATGAATCTTCTTGACTGCAGGCCCAGTGCTCTATGCACTTCACCACCTAGGTGCCCACAATTTGGGATACATGACACAAATACATAAAAAGTTGAGAAACAGTATAAGACCACAAAACCAAAAATATCGTGACGTAAATATGGGGGGTCAGACCATCTAGGTGAAGTGGATAGAGAATTGGCCTCAGAGTCTAGAACTACCTCAATTTAAAACCTAGCTGACATATAATATATAAACCTGGAAAAGCCCTTAATTTCTCAGTTCCCCAACCAACTCTACAGATTATGCAACAGAGCAAGTGTCACTCTGCATTAATAGAAGGAGTTTCTTGGGGAGTCCTCTATGCCAGTGAAATCACGTGCATTCAGACTCTATCAGTTCTTTCTCTGCAAGCAGAGAGAGAATTTTTCATCATAAATCCTTCGATATTGTCTTGGATCATTGTATTGATGAAAATAGTTAAGTCCTTCACAAATGATCATCATACAATATTGCTAGTCATTGTGTACACTGTTCTCCTGGTTCTGAGTTATCTATTTAATATACGAAAGAAACTATACTCCAGAAAGGTCAGCCATCTGGCTTAACACCACATGTTAGTGGTGAGGCTGAAATTAGAAACCAGGACTCTTGTCTCTCATGTACTACAATCAGGGAGCCACTTTAACCTTTTGAGAATCTTTCTATGACCACCAGGAGTTACTAGGGGTATTTGTCTTTCTATCTGTCTACACAAGTCATGTAACGTGTGTCAAGAAAATCTCTATATCATTCCACTTTGTACCTGGTGAAAAAGGATGATGCCACTTAGGTCAGAGGCAATATCCAAATTGTTTATGTGGAAATGTTCATCCAATAGAACAAAAGGTTCTGGATGCTTTTAAAGTGGAATAGGAATAAAAAGGGGCTCCCTCTTACCTCCAAGCTCAAATACAACATGTACTGTTTGGCTTTTAAGGTCCTTTACAAATTTGCCACTTTCTACTTTATGGTTTTCTTGCATTTAGCTCCCTTCCATGTAATCCGGTGATAACTGTCTATTTTACTCTTCCTCAAACTTGGCACACTATTTCCTGATTCCTGGTCTTTCCACTGGCTTTCCTCGATACCTGGAATTCCCTCTCTCCTCACACCTGTGTTCCAGCTTCCATGGCTTCCTTTACGACTCAGCTCAGACCTGACTTTTGTCAAGAGACCTTTCCAGGTTGCCCTCACTGCTAGTTCCATCTCTCTGAGGTTACCTCCCATGTACCCTATATATATATCTTGTTTATACAAGGTCATTTACATATTATTTCCCCTACTAGAATATGGGCTCTTTGAGGGTAGGGCTGCTTTTTTACCTTACATCGAATTTCCAGTACTTAGCACAGGGCCTGGCACATAGTAAACAATAAATAAATGCTTGTTGACTGACTGACTCCAACCTTCTTAAATTGACCACTCAAAAATCTTTTGCAAACCCTATTGCTATCTTATGAAAATGCCTTCCCCCTCCACCTTCTTTGATTTATCATCTCCCTCCTTGCTCAACCTAGCCAATGTTTTTACACACACATGCACTCTCATATAGGTCAAGACACATATGGGAGATAGAATGTCATTAATAAGTACCTACAGGTTGTTTAAATGACTAAATAAAAAACATACATCATCATCAGTAATAGCTGTCCTCCAGTCATTAATAATGCTAATGCCAATACGAATAATGGGCCAAGAAGGGATTTGGGTGGGAAAAAAAATGTTCTAAGTAAAATTAAGGACTCAACTAGTACTATTAGAAGAAAATGAGAAATGACTGCAGAAATTTAAATAAAAGTATGATTGATTGTTTCAATACTTAATTGAGCATCCACCATGTGGTAGGTACTTTAGGGAAACATTCCAGGCACAGCTGTAGGACTGCATATACTAATGAGAAAAGATTGACATGTTGTCCATCTTGTGATTTTCTTCATTTTATAGAATTTTGCAATTTCAGCACAGGGGCTACCCGTCTGAAATTTATATGGTGAAGCTCCTTGCAAAAATAGGAGAATATCTAAACCAACCTGGAGAGAGCATCATTTATGTTCTCTTAAAGATTTCAGGGGATGATTATGCAAAAAGATTATATAGGTTAGTTATTATATAAAACATGTAAACTTTATACCTGTGTTTATATATAGACATATATATATATACATATGTATATGTATGTATAAATACACATATGCATGTGTAGATAAGCCTATATGTGTATATATGTATATCTATATATACATATACATATACTGAAATATGCATTCATTGTCTTTTTTATCCTTTTCAAAATTATGTTTCAACCATCTGGCCAGTTTTTCTCCTAACTTTTATGGACTTACAGGCTTTAGTATTTCTGTTGTCCCAGAAAGTATAACTAAAACTATGGTTATTTGTCCTTATTCCTTGCTCTTTCTCTTTGGAGGCAAGGGCCTCCAAACTCTGTCTTCCTAAGAGCTTGCTCATTCCTTGCTACAACCCATTTAGAGAACAATTCTGAGTCTATCCCATTTTCCTCACATCTTTTTTCTTGGATTGGGTAAGGTGTTATCTCTTCTGATTTAGACTTTATGTCATATTTCTTAGGTCCCTATTCCCATTTTTGATACCTCTACGGTCAAAATATTCTGTTTTCTACATAGCCACAATCTTTTGTGCTTTAAGTAAAACAACCCCTCCCCCCTCTAAGTATTACAGGTTCCTTTTTGTTTTCCTATCGGGTAATGCTTCTGGATATAGCTTCTCCTCCACTTAATGAGCAGCTCCTTATAACAAAAAAAAAACCCAGTTAAATAGAACTAATCAATACTTCCAGCTACACTGTGCAACATTCTGAGCCAGTGGTCTCACCACCGTTTAAAGAGAAAGAATGCATTGTATTCTTCCTCTCTTCTCCAGGGCTAAAATTATTTATTACAGTAGTGTGGTGATTGCCTTCATTTTAATGTTCTTTTTATTTGCTATTATAGTTGTGATGTATTTTGTTTTCCTGGTTATAATTGATTCTGTATCAGTTCACACGAGCCTTCCCATGTTTCTCTGAACTACTCACAGTAATTTCTTATAGCACAATGATGATACCATTACTTTCATACACACATACTCATACACACACACACACACACGCATATGGGCACACACACGTACATGTATTATTGTTCGATCACTCCTCAATCACTTTGTTTTCAGCTTTTTACTAACATACTGTTATGGATATTTTAAGTCCATTTTCTCCTTTTCCAATTTGCCATATACATTGAAAATACTCCATTAATATATCTCATCAATCTATATATGTCCATATCCATCTCTGTTTTAGATAGCTTAATCACAGTTCTTCCTAAAATTAGGAAACTGGGCTTCAAGCCCTGTTAAAGGAATTGAAGATTGTAAATCTAAAATGCTCAAGTTTGTATTGACTGATTTACATTCCATTATATTCTAAACATATTTTGATACCCAGGTTAGAATTAGGTGTAGTGGAAAAGAGTGGAATTTGATGTCAGAGCTTGGGTTCAAATCCTGCCTTTGCTAATTACTTCCTGTATGACCTTGGAAGGGTCACTTAACATCTCAGCCTATTTTTTCACCTGTAAAATTAGGGAGTTGGTCTAAAGGACCTTGAAGATCTCATCCATCTTTAAATCTGTGATCTTGTATCTTGTGCCTGTAACTAATTTAAACGTGTTTGAATTTGTTAAGCATCAACCAATCAACAAGTATTTATTTAGAACCGACGATATACAAAGCATTGTGTTTGGTCTTGCAGAAAGTAGGGAGAAGTATACTAGTCTCCAGTTTCAGGGTGATTTTCATCTAATGGGTAAGACCAGTAAACACTTAATAAATGTTTGTTGACTAATTGATTCTAACCTTCATAAATTGGCCATTAAAATCTTTTGCAAATCCTATTGCAGTCATGAAATCACTGACCCTAAAGAGTCATGAAATGATCATTCACAATACTATGTGGTAACTGATGATGCTAAATTTAGGACTTTAGAGGAAGTTTGCCAATTTTAATGGCAAAGCAGATAAGAATATTTCATATTGTAGCACTGTTTTTTATAATTTTTGAGCTGCAGTTAAAATTTGATGGAGAAAACGAGTTATCTTGTTCCACTGAGAAGAAAGCCAAACAAACAAAAAATAAATTCAAGGATATTAGACATCTTCCCTATTACTAACATCCTGGGTAGATTATATTGATAGTTTAGGCTCTTCCCTTCCTCTAAACCATGGATTGGGTAGCTTTGTAGAGAAAATGAGTCTCCAATTGAGAATTGAAGGGTGGGGAGGTCTTATATATGCAAAGAGCAAGGACGTCCCTTTTTTCAGTCATCGGAGGCTGCTAAAGGCCAGATGTGAGCTGCACACACGATAAATGGGAAATGACAAAGAGAGGAAATTTGAGCTAGGAGATGGTATGTGTTGGAGGAATCATGTTTGGAAGAGAAGGCTGGGGTTAGATTGTACAGGGCCTTGGATTCTAGGCTAAGAAGCTCAGACTTTATTATGTAGGTGATGGGTAGCCATTGAAGGTTCAGACCTGTAAGACCCGTATCAGACATGACAGAAGAGGCTGTCTCTGAAAGCCTGGGGAAAAGTTAGTTCTAGCATCTTTTCTGCCAGAAGGGAGTCATAGGACTCTTTTCAAAGTGATCACTGACGTAGCCATGATGAGCTCCATATGGCAAAAGTAGAGAGATAGCAGTATCTGCTGCGAGACTTTCAAGTCTGGTTTTAGGATATTTGGCACATTGCTGAAAGTGCTAATGTATAACTCAATGTTTAAATTGTCATTTTCCATCCTTAATTTTTAAGGACGAAATGGGGATCTGAGGCAGGAGAATTTAGAAGTAATACGGAGAGTTGACAGACACAGGGAACATTAGCCTGGCATGGATAACTTATGTATCGCCAGTTACATATTTTAAGTAAATGTTCACTGGATCATTTAACTTGGCATTTATAACTTGTGTCAAAAATAGAAACTTTGTTCAGTGTGCAAGGTACAAGACTTATCATCTTCTAAAGGGAGATAAAGAGAAGGCACAGCTCTGCAGGAGTAAAAATTTGCCAAACTTCTTTGACTTTGAGAAGAGTACAGACAAGGTTGACGGTGTCAATGCATCCGACATGATTTATCAGGAGTTTCAGAAAGCCCTCAATAAAGTTCCACATGACAGACGTCCGTTTAAGGCAAAAGCTACAGGGATCCAGGGTAGGGCATGGAAGTGAATAAAGAGCTAGTTAAAAAACAGAACACAAAGAGGGTACTTACATGATGAAGCTACATTGCCTTCCAGATAAGGTTGGTAATGGCTATGCTTTGTGACATAATTGTGTTCGTTTTCAGAGTTGAGAGAGACATCTGAAAATGTTTATTGTGAGAGCTTTGCAGAAACTAGAGAAACTAGGTGCTTAATAGCCTAGACAAGATTAATTTGGAGTTAAACTGCCCCTAGCCTGGTTATTGTTTTTACAGATTGTCGCAGTATTTGATCAAGATGGGAGGCAGAAAATAAACACTTGCAGTGAACCAGCAAGTCGGCTCCTTAACGGTAGAGACAGATGCAACTGCTAAGATAGAGCTGATACACTTCAATGGAGCAGTAGCAGAAAAATACCGAGCTGGGAGTTGGGAGACCTGGGTTACAGTACTGGTTGTATTGCTGGGACTCATTGGGTGACCTTTGGTAAGTCACTCTCCATATCTGGGTCTCAGTTTCCTCATGTGTCAAAAGAGAGGGTTAGAATAGGTCATCGATCCAGCTCAGACATTCTGTAATCCTATGATTCAAAGAGAGTCTCTAAGGACCCTTCTGGATTTACTATTCAGTGGTTTCAACCATCTTTTGAAATGTGATATTGGACTTGGGAGACAGGGGGTACAGATGGATTTTTTTCATTTCATTTTGATCTGTCTCCCCCCACCCTGTCCCAGATCCATGTTCAGACATAAATAGTATATAATAGAAATAATAATGAAAGAAATACTAAGCATTTTCTGTAAATTAAAGCTGTTTTTGCTAAATTATTGGGCCATATTTTTTGGATATGCTTTCAAACAAATTAAAACTGCTTACAAGGGGGAAAAAGGAAGATGCAAGTGTCTCAAATATATTGGAGACATAAAAGCTAGAGTATGCATAATCGTCTTGCAAGAGTTCCTAAATCTCTGTATATAAACTGTTTAAAAGTAAATTAAAATTATTCCTTAATGAAATACAAATTCTAAGTCACTTGAATAACTAATCATTTTATGACCCATGCAGTGAATTTTTAATGCCTGCTTCTACCTGATTATTTTAGATATGTCTGTGTTGTAAATTAAAAGCTACATAAATCATTAATGTGTTGATACAGATCAGTGAACTGCCTACACTGTGTGTGATTCCTTAGGACATACAATGTCTGACTCACCTCCCTCCCTTTCAATTATATAGCTCCTAGATTCTCTTTTCATTCATCCTCAGAAAGGTCTTCTTTTCATAGTGTTCTGTTCTTATGAACAGCATCTGCACATAATCCCCTGATGCATGTACCTGGCTACTCAGAAAGGTGCCTTCACTTGACCAGATGAACAGGACTATAAGAATGGACATAATTGGAGGGGGGCAGTCACCATATTACCATGGTAACCTCTTTCCATTTCCTTATCAGTATGGCCCCAACATATAGTTCTCTAGCCAGGCCAGTCTTTTGACCATCCCCCAGAAACTCCCCACTTTTTTCCCATAGCATGGAAGATCTCCATCTTAAACACCCACTTAAATCCTATATTTCTTTGACGAATCTCAGGGCCCATCTTTCCAATGTGGTGTACTCCGTTCCTCTAATTCAACCTCCACCCCCGCTGCCACCTACACAAACTATAACTATTTCACATAGGATTCTCTTAGCACTTATACATGGAAGAGTACCATATTGTGCTTTAGTTGTCCCCACTTTTTTTTTTTGCCCAGAAGAGTGCCTATGACAGCACTGGGCTCAAAATAACTACTCTATAAATGCTTTTTTTCTTTGATTTTCTGAATTTAATTGAGTATCTGGGAATTACCTTTCACTACAGTGATGACACTATCAGCATACCACCAATAGTCCATGCGCTATGAGTTTCTCACCCCCAATTTAATTCAGTTTAACAAGCATTTATTGAGCACCTATTTTATTCAATGAATTGTGTTAAGTACTGGGGATACATTAAAAAAAAGATAGATAGATTTGTGCTAATCTGTACATTCATTTTTGCCTGTACCCTTTTGTAACTAACTGGTATGCACATCTGAGGGTCCCAGTACTTGGTCTGAGAATAAAGCATAGCTAAATAAACCATGTGGATAACACACACACACAAACACACACACACACACACACACACACACACACACACACACACACACAATTTCTTCCCTTTTGAGAAATCTCCATGGGCTCTTTAGTTTAAAATGTCAACTTCTGATCCTGGCATTCAAGACCATTTATATTGTGTGTGACCTTGAACCAGTTACTTAATTTTTATGAGCCTCAATTTCTCCTTTTATAACTCAATGAACTCTTTAGAACTCTTCCAGTTTAAAGCATTTGTTTGTATGATTCAGAGAAGCTTTGTAGCCTTGTTTTCCCTATTCACCAGCTCCTTCTTGCCTCAGTTCATTCATTCATGCTCTCACCCCTTTTTCCCCTTTACAATTTTCCTCCCTCTTCACTCTGTAGAAGTCTTGTCTCCCCATGTCTACCCAGCTCAGATTCCCCACCTCACACATCCTCATAGAACCATCCCTTACTGCTCTAGCTCACGATATTTTTTCCCTTTCTCTGGCTCTTTTTGGTCTTTATGGCCCACACAACACATTTAGGACTTGAATGGACAGTCTTGTATTGTTCTTTGTCTCGTGTGGTCTAGTCCTGATTCCCCCAAAAGACTAAACTTCTGAAGGTTAAAAAATAGAATTTCTCTTCATGCATCTATCAGAGCACCTAACAGGTTTTGATCACCTAGAGCTGTTCTTGTGTACATTCTTGTGTATTAATCCATTGATTGAAGAAGCCTATGACTGACTTTATCCATACAATTCTGTAACTAACTGAGCTACATGGTGACAAGTTGATACCATGGAATTTAGTGTGAAAATAGCAAAATCATGCCCTATCTTTAAATGGCAAGCCCTCTTTCCTCTTTCTTCCAGATTCCCTGGTGAGGAAGCTCTCTTCTTCTCTCCCTCAGGTGGCTAAAGAATCCTGCCTTCATGACTTTTCCCCCAGGTCCCAGTCAGTCTGTGCTCATACTGAATGGGGAACCATGGCTAATCAGTCCTGGGCTGTCTCTGCCGGATGCCTGAGATACTGGCTCTGGGCAGAGAGGATGGGAAAGCTTTGTTGCTCTCTTTTGAAGCTTCCTATTTTATGGAAAGGTTTAATTAAAGCTGTGTTAGTCTTGAAGCATCCTAAGCCTGGATCAAAGACTGTCTAACATAATAGGAAGGGAAAAGGGTAGCAGAGGAAGGTCTCTCAATTTCTGAGAAGTGACGAACCTGGACAGACAGAGGTATTGCTGGAGAGAAAACGAGATCAGCTATTTTCGGAGGGGGAGCAATGTTTCGTCTCGTGGCTCTACTCATAGAGAAGCTTCAATCCAGGCTGCCACACAGACAGCTAAGGCGCAGAGCAGCTTACTGGGTAACAGCTTCTCTTCAAAGTTTCGTCTTTGTGAATAGATTCTGTTGTGAGCAAAGCATATGGTATTTTCTGGAAATACAGTTCTCACAGTTCCCCTCGCCTCATCAGCAGGGAGAAGATAAAAATGGGGAAGAGGCCTGCTGCTGGGTGACATGGATTCTGTGTCCTTAACAGAATTCTGGGAGATTGGAAGTGGGGGTGGGAAAGATGCCTCTGCCAAATTATGTTGTAAGCAAAGTTTCTTTTCAGGCTTTTCCAATTTGTCTTTTTATACCCCTTCCCGTCATGATGAGTCCCATCTTCCCAGTGCTCAGTTCCATCATGCTGGTCACAGCAGAAAGCCCTGACCCTTCATTTTGCTGAGCCCAGCCCTCTCTACTGGGACATTTTAAATAGAAAAATAATATGAATGTGGTTCTCAATGTATGCCAGGGGACACCTTGGTGCTCTCTTTGCTCTTTGGGTTCCTGTAGCTGCTGCAGGCTGTCATAATTTTCTAGCATGGGGTTTTTACCCAGAGCCCTTGTTCAGCCATAAACTATCATGAGAAGGCCCAATGGTCTTTCCTGTTTACTGATATCAGATATAACAAACACCTGGAATTTGTATAGTGCTTTTATATTTCTCCCAAAGCCCATTTCTATCTACTATCCCATTTTATTCCTATGATATTCCTCCTCTGACACATTCTGGCTATGCGACCTTTTCTGAATCACTTCTTGCATGTTCTCACTCCTTCTGAATCTCTTTTCATCACCTGACTAACCCAAGGGTCTCCCAATTATTCTCCCAAACCTCAAGATCGGACCAAAGAGATAGAGGGAGGGGCGGAACTGAGCTTTCCTATCAGTTTATAATTCAGAAGAGTGCTTATTTTTGAAGCAGCTGCAATCTGGTATAAGATATGGATGACCAGAGGGTTAAGTAAGGGGGGGAGAGAGAAAGGAGAAAAGACAGAGAGAAAAGGAGAGAGAAAGGATAGGGAGGGAGAGGCAGAGAGAGAGAGAGAGAAGATATAAACAGAGATAGAGGGAAAGTGAGAGACAGAGGGATGTAGAGGAAGAGAGACAGACACAGAGACAGACAGACAGAGAGGCAAAGAGACACAGAGAGAGACAGAGGCAGGGGATATAATGTGCATACAAACCGTGCCCTAAAAGTTAAGAGAATATTAATGTTGCTTTTCCAGTACTTTGTGAAACCCTAGCTTATTCTGTAACTTGAAAGGCGTCCTAAAGTGCTTTCCCCCTTATCTTGAACCTGTACCAAAAGAATTGTTTTTGTGTCTCTTATTCTATGTTCCCCCTGTCCTTTATTTTTTAACCTGTGCCCTCATGCCCTGTCCTTAAATCCTTAAACCATATAAAAATTCTTTTTCTCCTTCATCCTATGTCATTAAATCCTTTCTTGACCTGTCTCTAATCTTTAACCCCCATAAAAACTTCTAAAACTATCTTGTGGGCAACCATCTTCTTTAACCTGTCCTTATAAAACAAGCCTTTGTCCCTCTTTAAGTAGCTAGTCCTCTTTCTAGGTTAGCACTCTGCTTTTGCATCAATAAAGCTCCCAATGGTTACAGAGAAAGTCAAAGTGAATTCTGTCACACCTGAACCAGCTCTCCCAACTCTAACCTCAACACAGAGGAGGGGAAGGGAGAGGAAAGAAGAAGAGAAGAAAGAAGAGGAAAAGCAGGGAGAGGAGGGGAGGAGAGATAATGGTGGGGTAGGGTGAAAGAGAGGAAGGGAGGAGGGAGGGAAGGAGAAAGAGAAAGGAGGAAGGAGGGAGAGAGAAAATGAAACAGATAGGGAAGGAGAAGTAGGGAAGGAGACAGAGAGAGGACAGAGAGAGAGAGACAGAGAGAGAGAGAGAGAGAGAGAGAGAGAGAGAGAGAGAGAGAGAGAGAGAGAGAGAGAGAGAGAGAGAGACAGAGAGAGAGAGACAGAGAGAGAGAGAGAGAGACAGAGAGAGAGAGAGAGAGAAGGGAAGGAGAGAAAGGGTAAGGGAAGGAGGGAAAAAAGAAAAGAAAGGGAGAGGAGAGGAGAGAGAAAGGGGGGAGTAGGGAAAAGAGAGGGGAGAGAAAAGAGAGGGAGGGAAGGAGAGAAACAGAGAGATAGGAAGGGAGGGAGAGATAGAGGGAGGAAGCATGATGTAGTGAATATGTAAAGACCTGGGTTCAAATGCTGTCTCTGATACATTCTGGAAGTATGACATTTTGTGATCTGAACTTAACACCTCAGCTTACCCTAGCAATTCTTTGAGACACCAAGTTACAAAGCATGAGCAGATTAAAATTGGAAGAGGGTGTTTTCCTCACTAAAATTTACCATATATTAAAGTAATCATAAATTGGTTAAAAACAGAAAAGCAATATCTATATGAGAAAGGTAGGGCTCTCTGGTTAAAGAGAAGAGGGAATCTGTACATCAAGGAGAAGTGCTCAGGTTTCACTTCAATTCAACTCAACTCACTTTACTGGAGCTGTGAGTGTAAATATACGTACTACACAAAACTCATGATTTCCAGGAATTTGTGGGTGGGAGGACAAATACACTATTTTTTTAACATTTGTTTTCAAAACTTTGGGTTCTAAATTTTCTCCCTTTTGACAAATACACTACTGACAACATTGATGTGGCTGACTTCTTCCCAGCAGCAATGAGAGGCTTGCCTAAATCTAAATCTGCCCAGTAACAGGGGGCTCTATCTGTTGACAAGAAAACCTTTTTATTTTCTGTGTACGTGACTGACCCCTAATTCTTGTGCCCATATCCTTGAATGTTGCAAATTTAGATCCCTGCTTTGTGACCACATTCCTGAACTGTTTTGAAGTACCCAACACACCTGTGTCTCCTTTCCTGCCTCCGCTTACACACCTGGTTCCTGCTTCCTGACGTCTTTCCCAGTGGTTAACTGCTTGAGTAGGAACATATGTCCCATCCCTAGCTGAGTGCCCAAAACTTGGGTACAAAAGCAAGCCCCTGTCTTGTCTCAGGCTGTTAGTGCTCCTAAGGACTAGCCTGCCACTTTTACATCAATAAAACCCTCTTGACTAGCAGAACCTCTGCCCCTGGAATTCTTTCCAGATAACTGAACTCCAAACATCATCTACATCTTCAACATTACAAGGCAATAAGTGGTGAATGCCAAGCAGAACCCCAAACACTTTGTGATAAAAAGTTGGAGAAAGAAGCCATCCATTTTTGGTGTAGTCAGGGGAGCCTTTATGGCAGAAGTGATATCTAAGTTGGACTTTGGGATCCAAGAGGGTAGAAGTTTCTATTGACAGTGGTGGGTTCACTCTAAAGATGGAGGGAGGAGCAAAGTAAGCAAAAACATAATGGGAAAAGGTGAGAGTTTGGACCTACCATACAAAGAGCACATGAAGGTCAGTTTTGTGAATAAATGATGAGTTTTAACTAGAAGGAGTGGGACCTTGAATCCTGACATCAGACATTTATGCTTTTTTCAGTAGGAGATCCAAGGATTTTCTGTAGGTGAGTAGCATAATTACAGTACATCACGGAAAAAAAAAAATTAGTCAACAGAATGCATTGGAGAGAGACAGACTGGCATAAATCAATCAACAATCATTTGCTAAGTGCCTTCTATGTTTCATGCACTGTGCTAGGCACAAAAGATATACTACAAAGCACAAAAGCAATCCCTATTTTCAAGGTGTTTATATCCTATCAAGTGAGAATATCCTGACTGAAGAAAAAGGAGGATAATATTATACAATGAACCTAGAAAGACAAGAACAGGTTGTGAAGGACCTTCGATTTACATTTTATTCTAGAGGCAATAAAAATCAAATGAGATATTTGTAAGTGGGATGCCTGGTTATAGTAGGAGCTTAATAAGTGGATATCCTCTCCTTTTTCCCTCCCACTCTATTGAGTAAAGGAGTGATGTGACCCGAGAAGGAAAACAGCTTTGGCAATTTTGTAGGTCCCAGTCGCTTCAAACTCAAATAGAAACAGATTCCTTTGGCTGCAAATTGACTTAGAAAACCACAAATTAATATTATCTATGTTGTATTGCATTTTTATTAGCTAAACATTTCCCAATTATATTTGATCTCTTTTAGGGCCTCACTCAGAAGTTTTGCTGATGCTTGTGGCCCCAGGGAAGTGTGGTTGACACCTCTGGAGGAAAGGATGGATTAGAGTGTGAAGAGACTTCAGCCACAAGTGGATATTTAGGAGGCTATTATAATAATTTAGGCAAGAAGTAATAAAGGTCTGAACCAAGGAGATAGCTCTATGAATAGAGAGAGTGAATGTATCAGAAAAATGTGGATTTACAAAAGGCCAGGTCTGACAACTGATATACATATATTTTTTTAATCTGGACCTGTAGTTTCGTTGGTATAAGGAACAGGGGAGGGATGGGGGGAGAGTCAAGGTTCCAATCAATTCAAGTGGCATCTTTTCTGCAAATGTATTAAGAGGCAGCTTGGGGGCATTGAGAGGTTAAATGCCTCGCCTGGGTCACAGAGATAGTTCAAATGCCAGGGAAGGGATTTGAGCACAGGTCACCCTGATCCCAAGATTAGCATTCCAGATGTTTTTCTTCCATATTTCCACTCAAAACCAAACCAAACCAAATGAAACAAGAGGGGAAAAGGCCCAATATCAGGGGTAAAGTAGGGGTTCTACTATGAGGGTGGGGATCTAACTCTTTCATTGTTTTCTTTGAAAAAAAGACACCTTGTATTGTCATTTGTCTCTCTCTCTCTGATTTAGAGGGAAAAGGGAAGCAGATGCTATTTGAGCTTTGATCTCAAATCATTTAGAATTATGCAGTAAGAGAGACTTGACACTTTCTAAGTAGTCAGATCTTAAAAGTGGATTCCTTATAATTCCTTTCTTCTTCCCTCTTTCCTCTAATTCCTCATAAGAAGAAATCTTCTCTGGCCACTTTTTTGTTTTCAAATTGTAAAATAATAGATATTGGTGAAACCTCCCACTTTAAGAAACTTTTTTCTTTCCTTTTTCAGTTCATGACCCCTTTGGGGGCGGGCTCTTTGTGGAAGGTAACACAAGGGTTTGAGTCCCTTGAGGTCAGTTGGACAAGTCTCGGCCTCCTCCTGTTTGGTCCCCTCCCTTTACTCCAATCGAGCATCTTCTAGACCTGCTTCAGACTTGAGAGGTTAGTATAATTTTAATAATAATTTAAATTATGATAGGTATATTTCAGTGCAAATTTAACTTATGAAATGCTTTCATCTCCACAATCTTGTGGAGTGGATAGTACAAGTATCATCCTACCCATTTTGCAGATGAAGGAAACTCAGGCTCAGACTATGGTCCCCTGGCCAGCAAATATTAGAAGTAGGATTTCAGTTAAGGTCTTCTAATAACAAGGATGTTGCTCTTTCTACTCTGTCTTTCATAGCTGCCATTCATTTCCCTTTTCATGAGCCACAATATAAATTTCTGAAGGTGGGAGTGCTTAATAGTTGCTTCTTGAATTGGATTTCTGTTAGTCACCATGGCAAAGGAATGTGGTTTTGAAAGTTATTGTAATTGAAAAAAAAATCGTGATGAGACTGATGTAGAGACAGCTTGGCACAGGAGAAAGAGATGACACTTTAAATAGGCTATGTGATCTGAGCAAATCACTTAACCTTTCAGTGTCCAGGACACTCTCTAAGACTATAAACTGAAAGGAATGTGCTGATTTGTTTTTGGCAAAGGGGATTTCTTTGTAGGCACTTCTCAGTGCCAATGAAATCATAGGCTTGCCATCCCTTCCATCCTGACTCCCACTTTAAAAAATACAGTGGTTATTTCAGATCCTTGGAAGGCAAAGTGGGGATTGTATCTACTTGTAATTGTGTCAGGAAGTACAGTTAATCAGGCAATCAACATACATTTATTAGAGCTTAATTTGGGCCAGGCATTGTTCTAAACTAAGTACAAAGCCTTCCAGGCCTCTAGAAGAAGCCTGAGACCTAACCTCAGTCTTAACCTCTCTTCTTGCCATTCTGAATCTCCTCTCTTTCTTTTTTTTTGTTCTTCTCAATCATAAAACTCACAGAATAATCAGGAATTATTGAGGCATAGGCTGGTGACCAGAATGATGGCATTTAACCCAACACCTACTATCTTTCTTCAGCATTTTGATGAAGGAGTGGGGTAGAGAGCCAAGTGAGATAATTCAAAAATCAATGGACTGAATATCAGGAGATCTGAATTGTAATCTAGGCCCTGCCACAAATATAGATGTGTGACCTTGAGACCTCCCTTGAGCAAATCACTAACTCTCTGGGCTTCACTGTCCTCAGCAGTTTTGACTAGGTGGTGTCTATTTCCCTTTCAGGTCAAACATTTTATAATTATAAAGCTAGGTCCCTAACTTTATAAAATTTGCAGACCAATGGGTAATGGGAAAGAAGTAAAACAAGTTGGATGCCACTCCTCTTCCTCAACACCCTATCTCTCCTTCTCTTCTTCACTCTCATTGTCTACCTTTTGTTATCTCTTAATCAGTGTTCATCCTTCTTTCTCTATCTCCAGTTCTTATGAACATTTAACTCTTCATCTGTCTCTTATTGTCTCTATCCCATGCAGAGAGTTTTAAAGCTAGAAGAAACCTTAATGGATCATTTATTGCAGTCCTTTCATTATATGGATGAGAAAATTGAGGGTCCCCAAAGTTAAATGACTTTTCCAAGGTAACAGAGCTAGGCTGTTGCAGAATCAAGATTTGAACCCAGGTCTCCAGAATTCAATCCAATGCTCCTTCCACAATATTACTTTTCCTCAAATCCCATTCTTCTTCCTCTCTGCCAGCTCTAGAACTCTGACCCATTTCACCGGTCTACATCCTCTCTCTGTTATTCTATTATTATTCTCTCTACCTTATTATCTCATTTTTTCTATTTTCTCTAGTTTTCACTTCACACACACACACACACATATTCATGTAGCCACGTAAATATATCCTCTTTCAATCTTTATTTTACAGATAAGGGAGCCAAGGACCACAGTTTAAGTGACTCGTGTGAAGACACAAAGAAATTAAGGAACAGATACAAAACTAAGAGGTAACTATGCATAGGTGTGGATTGGGTTAGGGGAGAAGGATATATTGTTATTGAGCCATTTCAGTCCTGTCCAGCTCTTTGTGACCCCATTCGGGCTTTTCTTGGCAAAGATACTGGAGTGGTTTGCCATTTCCTTCTCCAGCTCATTTTACAGATGAGGAAACTGAGGCAAACAAGGTTAAGTGACTTGTGCCAGGTCACGCAGCTAGGAAGTGTCTGAGGCTTAATTTGAACTTAGGTCCTCCAAACTCCAGGCCTGGCACTTTATCCACTTTACCACCTAGCTGCCCTGAGGAGGGTGTGGGGGCTATCAATCCTGAAACCTGGTTAAAAAGTCCTCCTTTGCTAAGAAGCCTTGCCCAACTAACAAAACAAATACTAATATTTTGAACTCTGTCTTCTCTAAGTCTTTCTTCTTCCTTTGTACACATGAACACTTTATCTTGTAGCTTATATAAGAGACTTGCATTCATTCAATCAGCCAATCAATCACTAAGCATTCATTAAGCATCTGCTATGTGCCAGGCACTGTATTAGGGCTATGGATACAAATACCTTCGTGCAGTCATCATTCTCAAGGAACTCAGCCCTGTCTCTTCAGAGCTTTGATGTATCTAGATATTTGATCATTTTTTATATGTCAGCTAGTTGTCAGAAGAGGATAGTACACTAATCAACACAGTAGGCTCTTAATAAATGCTTCTTGAATTGAATTCTAGGACCCAGCAGCACATCTCCCTCTAAGGAGAAATTCATGAAACTTTATGGGATATCTGAGTTATATTCACATATTCGCAACAAATCTTATTAATTCTGGATATGTGAAATTGTTCTATATTGACTGATACTTTGCTAGTCATTTGTTCTACTCATACTATACTTTGTTACTTAGATTGAAAACTGAGTGAGAGTGTCTCTTTCTCTTAATAAGTGTTAAATTGTCCCCAAACTGCTCTAGCAATCATGTAGTCATAAACTTTCATTTATTCTATCAGATTGTTTGCCTGATTCATATTCCTTACAAGATTGTTGTATTATTAATTTTATTTGACAAATGAGTCAACTGAGGCTTACATAATTAGGTGACTTACCCAAGGTCACACAGGTGATTAGTACCTGAGAAAACACCAGGTGGTTTCTTGTGTATCACATCGTATAGTTCTTCTTATTAGCAAGTTTTCACGACATTCTTTTTGAATAAATGCAAAAAAGAATGAAATTGCTTCCATTTCACTCTCAGTAAAGACTTTGTATCTACTGATAAAACGGGACAGAGAACTAAGGCAATTTCATGACAATTCAGGCAAAACCAAAGCAAAACAGCCAGCTATTGAAGGAAAAGAGAATCCTTACTATTTTGAATTACCCATATGGGCTGTCTATATTGATCAAAAGGCCTGGTTAATAACTCAATCTTCTAGCATGCCTGTGTAGACACAGCCTGAGTAAAGTGCCAAAAGCAAACTCTGAAAGCAGATTGTATTTAGAAAAGACTTTCCATTTCAGTGATCTTAGGTGTTAGCTCTACAGGCAGGACATTTAAAAAAACAACTACTAAAAAATCATTACACACTTTAATTTCTTCTTTCTCTCATTCCAGGCCTTGCCTGGAGTTTGTCTTTTAAAATTCAAAATTGAGGCATGTTTTATGCTCGCAGGGTATTCTCCAAATAAATATACACTTTAACATTGGCTTGTTATTCTCTCTCTCTGCATCTGGTTGGTAATGTTTTCAATTAAGTTGCATTCCAATTTGTCTTATAATAGTAATAATAATAAAACTTTTGCAGAACGAATGAGACATCCCCAAGGAGTTGTTTCTCTTCCCTTTTTCCCTCCTCCTGTCTGAAGTGCTTCTCATTTAGAACAGCCTTGAATTGATCCAAAATGCTTCACCCATATTGCCTAAAAGGGGTGAGCGGAGGGGGTGGGGTAGACAGCAATAAAAATCCACACAACATAAAAAAAAAAAAACTGCTGGCTCATATTGTAAAAAAAGCATCACTTCAGTCTTATAGTCATTCATTCATTTAATCAAGTACTTATTAATCAATCAATAATTATTTCATAGGGTCATAGATATGGAGCTGAAAGTATCTACTAAGAGCTAGGTACTAGGTTGTGATAAACAGCTCCTAGGCACCCAATGTTGAAGGTGAGAATATAGAGACCACTGGATGTAGCTATAATGTAATGAAACTAATTAAAAACCATAGGTAACAGAATGGATACATCTAAGTAAATAGTCCCTTCAGAGAACCCTTGGGAGGCCCTAGACTTGTTCTTATGATGCTGCCATAGCTTATAACATTTCTAAAGGGTCTCAGAAGAATTGTCCCCAGAAAACATTGTTTATTCTTTTGAATATCTTTAGTGCTTATATATTTTCCTACTTTGGGGGTGGGATTTGATTTTAGAATTTTTCAACATCCGGAATTCATTTGGAACCAAGTCCTGAGAATAAGATAAGTGACCAAACTGGATCATTTGGCATGAGGGAGGAATTATCTATAAAATGATGAGCTAGATTTTTTTTTTAATATCTCTGAGAGACATTCCCTAGGAAGAATTTTTAAAAATATATTTTGAACAGTAATGACAGCATTATTGGAATAAAAAGAATGATTTTCTGCATGAACAATCCTAGAAGGCAGGGGAAGGGGGCTATTGCATGGTGAAAAGAACCCTGGGTTTCTTATTAGATCACCTGAGTTTGCTTCTTAGATCTGGTGTTAGCCAGTCAACAAGTGTTCAATCAACAAACATTCATAAAGTACTTAGCTTGTGTGCCAATGATTGTGCTAAGCATGAGGAATACAAAGGCAAAACCATGGTTCCTGCCTTCAGTGAATTTATTTTCTAATGGGGAGATTACATATAACTAATGATGTGTGTGTAAGATATACACAGGGTACATAAAGGGTAATCCCAGAGGGAAGGTACTAGCAGTTAGGGAGGGGTGGATGGCAGGCAGTCAGGTGCCCATGTCAGTTTACTTCTTTGGCCCTGTTTCCTCATCTGTTAAAATAAGGGATTGAACTAGATAACCTCAAGTTTCCCTCCAGTTCTAAATGAATGATTCATTGATTTCTGAAGCCCTTTCTATCTCTAATCCTTATGAGCCTATGGAAGTTCCCAGACCTGGAAGCTAGTGGGATAAAGATATAGGGAGAAGGCAGTAGAATAGAAGAGGGTGGACTTTATTCTGAGACATTGCTTAATTTCTTATAGCTTTTGTCACCAAGAGGTAGAGATGAAGGTGCCTTCAGGGAACAAGCCTTCTCCTGTGTCCACCATCCACCCATCAGCCCAGGCAGGCTACCAGAACCCTTCCAGCCATCAGAGGCAGACTCACCCCTCTAACCCATCAGTGGCGCCAAGGCTCAACGTGGGGACGCCCTTCCCTACTGCAGAGTTTCTAGGCTGCCGGGTCCTTCTGAGCTTCTTGCAGAGAGAGGCCTGACGAGTCCTCTAGAGGCTGCTAGAGGGTCTGTGCAGACAATCTGATCACACAGATTCACCTGGGTGGGGTAGCCATTCATTTTTGTCATGGTTTTGCCCTTTGGTGGCCTTAAGATCTATCACTGCTCCAGGAACCACTGCAGAGAACACCACAGTTGCCACTACTAACACGATGTCTGTGGGGTCTGTGGGGCCTTGCGGTGGCATTGTTTCTAGCTCTGTGATGACTTTCCCTGGTGGAAGGGGAACCATTACCACTGCTATTGTCATGCAGAGTGATTTAATAGGGCCTAGCGAAGGTAACTCCAGGTCCAATGCAGCCACTACCAGTGGCATCATCACTATGGGAAATTTGGAGAGTCCTAGAGCATCTACTACAGGTTTTGTTATAGGAAGGCCTGTCATGGGGATCCTAGGATCCCAAGCCCAAGAAGGCCACTCACAAGGTAAAGGGATATTGCCCCTCTTTAAGGCATTCATGGAGTTTTGGCAGGAACTGGCAAAGAAGCAGCAGGAACGAGTAGAGAGTCAGAAACATCTGGCAGCTGTCTTAGAGCAGCTGACAGTCTGTGTACAGATGTAGACACAGGTAAACACCAAACTCTTAGACATAATTCACCCTAACCTGCCAGACCAGATGGAGCATTTGACTGTCCACTTGGACCACACACTCTCTGCTATTGAGCACCCTTTATTTGTAGGCCAGAAGCAAGGTTTCAGTACTCATCCCAACCTCTGCCCCCGTGGGTCACTCCCTCATCAGGGAAATGGGATAAATGGACTTTCCACTCATTAACTGGTTCCTTACATGGCCCAAGTTTTTCACTCTTCTTCTTATCCAGGTTATTATTAATCTCTCATATCTACCCTTGTTAATACTTTGTCACCCAGTCAATGTCTAGGCTTTAGGAAAGACTTCTCATGCGAACAAGTGTAGGGGTCAGAACATATATAAATAGGGGGAAAGAAGGTTGATAGGAAGATATGGAAAGGCAGGAGGAGAATAAAGGGCACCTTTTTACAAAATGAGCATAGGTTTGGTCAAAGCAGAACTGATATCAGATGGGAGTCATTTTAATGGCTTCAGTATTTCCTGTTTGGCCTCATGGTGTTAATAACCTCCTCCCATCCCAAACTTCTCCACCAGTAGAACTCCCTATAAGAGCAAGCTAAAAACTTACGTGTGCTATTTTTCTCATAAGGGAAGAAGTTAAACAGTTACTTCTTGATGTGAGCTAACAACAAGTCTTTCTTTCCAAGATTTCATTAACCCCTGACTTTTTGTTGGTGAGCTGGACAGCTGGAAAAGGTTGGACATGTGTGTGTGTGTGTGTGTGTGTGTATGTTTCAATGTTTGAGGTGTGGAAGGACAAGGTGGAAAAGTTAGATAACTGCTTTTTTTAGGCAGTGATAGTGTGGCTTGTCAAAAAAGGACATTGGCATACACATGACCTTGTTATAAGGTGATATTTTTAAGAACAGAGGGTCAGTGCCAAATGATAGCAGGCAAACATTTAAAATAGTGGATCTGGAAAGGCTAGGGTTGGAGACACAATTTAAGGCAAGTTTTTCCCACTGTGGTTCATCTGAGCATTTGATTAAAACAATGGTTTGATGATGACTCTCTAGGATAATCCAATGTAAACTACAGGCCATCTTTGGCAATAAAACACCACCAAAAGTATGACTTATCTATCTGGGTGAGGTGTCCAGTGGGAACTCATTCAGATGTTTGTTGACTTGAGAGTTCTAGCTCCCATGCTATCTCATGCCAGCTCTGAGTTGGTTGCTTTTTGAATATAGATGAATCTCAACTGTACCCAGTGAATGTGTTCCTGATGTTTGTAGTTAAATAAAATCACATTTGAAATGTCCTAGTCGAGTTTTCTTTTAAAGGCGCCTGATTGGTGAGTCCATATGCGGAATTAGTGAGCCGCCCTTCATCTGACATCTTCAGAGTCCAGCCTCTCATGTATCCATGTTCCTCAAAGGGAATACACCTGTATTCTGCTTCAAGTCTGATAGATGGAAGCAGTTTCATGTAATTGTAATCTTAAGCCAGTCATTTTCATGTTCATCATTAGAAAGTGATGAATGGCCAAACATATTTTAAAAATGTCAAAAATGTTTTCATTTCAGAGCTGCTACAATCCTACCAGTTGAAGTGCCCTGATTAAGTTAGAGTAGTCTTTATATCATAATCATTTAACTTAAGGGGAACTTTTAATGATAACTGATAAGGAACTTACAGAATTTAAAAGTAATCTAGTATTTCTCCCTTTTATGTAGAGAGAGGGAAGTTTAAACCAGTTTATGACATATAAAGTCACATAGCCTGTGTTCAGTAATTAACATTAGCTTTGCAATTTAGACTGGGAAATTCATTATACCAATACTGAAGGGGATCTGTGATCTTACTGATTTGTTAATTCTCAATGACAATTCATATCATCACTCACCCATGTCTGCTCATCCTATTCAACTCTTATTTATAACCTCTTAAAAGTTCATCACTGGTGGTCCACCCAGCCTGTTAGAGGCTGTCTCCTTTTTCTCCTCACAGCAAGGGACTATGGAGGAGCAATCTGATCCTCCACCTGTCATCATTTACTCTGTGTGATCAGCTCATTCGTGATGATATATTTTTACTTCTGTTCTTCAAAGTTCTACTTGGTTATATGTCAAGCTTAAGTTCAGAATGTACAATGGAATTAGTTTAATTTCACATGACACACTATTACATTTTAGATAACATACTGCATTTCTGAAGGTTGGCAAATACCATTACCTTCATTTCATATAGGTGAATATTGAGGCATAAATTTGTCTCTGTCTACATGGATAAAACTTTGTTTTATTTCTAAGGCACTTAATTTCCTTCTTTAGAATTGATGAAGCATATTCCCAGGTTATAAGAGGCAGCAAACTACTCCTGACTTCTTTGCTTTCCAGGCCAACAAAATTCAATAATCATTTTCATTGATAAGGGTAAAAGTAAATTGATCTCTTCTTGGGTTTTCTGAAGGACATAGCAGTTTCATCAGACCAGACTGGAGTATAAGATTACACAGGCAGCCCCACGCGCAATATATTATCAGGTTTATTGAAAAATACAGACTGCCTTGGGGGGGAGGGGTTAAGGACATATATTTCCTGCCTCATTGTCACCCTCAGTATGTGTGTATGTATGTATATATGTGTATACACATACACACACATATACATACATATTTATAAATACATATTTATGAAATATGTATTTATGTACATATATTTTATTTCTATACGTATAATATACACATAAATATAAACTGGTTCCAAGAGAAGAAGCATCATCCATGACAGTCCCAGGCAACCAACCCTCTCAAGAACTTTACAAGCTTCTGTTTTTTTTTTTTTCACTAAAGCCATATGAAACTTTTTATTTGTGTCATTCATCTTTTTTTTTTAAAGACTTTTCTGGTAAGAGATAAAATTATCATGCACCCTCAATTTACAAATATTCAAAAACATATCTGATTTGTAAAGCAAGCTGCCTTTGAATGTGAAAGCTTTTTGTAATTATAATTTATATAACCTCAAACAAATAACCTATTTATACTGTCTGATTCTAATTTAGTTGTTTTCACCTAAGGCAAGAGACTGGATTTGAGCATGTCTGCAGGAAAGACACATAGATAGTGAGGGGACTGGAGAACATCCAATATGAGAAACTTTTGAATAAGCTTAAGGTATTTAGCATGGAAAAGAGAAGGTTTACAAAGGACATGATAAACCAGAACAGGTGGAGATTGTAGGGAGATGGACTAGCTTGTCCGAAGGAAGAACTACAAATACACAGAAGTGGAATGGGTTGTCTTGGGAATACTGAGTTTCTTTCTATTGAAGTTTCCAATAAGGCTGCTTTATCACTTGTCTAGCATGTTGTATATGCAGCAATTCAGAGATGAGTAGGACTGTATGACTTCTGAGGTGCATTCCATAGGCATTATGTGGAAAGACATTGGACTAAATGCTGGGAACACAAAAATGAAAAAAAAAACCACCCCTGCTCTTAAAGAGCTTATTATTTATTAGGAGGTTTAATGCATCTGTACAGTACAGAATATAATAAAGGTAAAGGAGGGGCTTTAGAACAAGTTGCATAAGATAATGAAAGGACGGAAAAAGCCACTGTGATCTAGGGGGTTGGAGGTATTAGAAAGGGCTACATAGAAAATAATGGAATTGAGCTGTATATGGAAAAAAGAGAAAGGATGTTAACAGGCAAAGGTATATAGGAAATAGGCCCTAGACCAATAGTTCAATTTAGCTGTAAAATAATTTGTTAAAAGGGGAATAGTATGGAATAATGCTAGAAATGTGGGTTGGGCCTTAAATACCAAGTTAAAGAGATTGTATTTCTTATTTTCCTAAATGCAATGTAGAGCTCATAGATTTCTGAGGAGGAAAGTATCATGGCCTCATCTATGAATTTAAGAAGAGTAATTTTACAGATTTCTGATGGATGAATTAGAAAAAAGAAAGGCAGAATAAAGACATATAAGTTAAGAGTATAATGCTATAATAGAGGCATAAGGTAATGAGGCCCTGACCTATGTTGGTGGTGTGATGGGAAGAAGAGCATGAATACGATGAGTATTGTGGAGAGGGAGTCAGCAGGCATACAGGTAATAATTAAAACCACAGCAGGTACTGTGATAACTCTCTTCCTTGGGGAAGACAGAGAAGAGAAGATGGCAAAAGACTGAGGTTGGCAATCACCCACACTTAGAAAACAGAAGGAAGATGAATCAGTGGATGAGACCAGGAAGAATTAGTCAGAGTTGTAAGAGGAGAGGAGTGTGATGGAAGACAGGAGAGGCAAGAATATTATGAATTAAATTATGAATAAATGAATGAAAGACTGAATGTTAAAAAGTATTGATAGAGTTCTTCATGTATGATAATCATTATATGAAATACAGGGTTACAAATAGAAAAAAGTAAGCAATCTTTGATATTAACAAGCTGTTATTGTATCAGAGATGATACAATACTGTATTAGAGGTGATACAGAAGAATTCAGCTTTGAGCTGGATGGCAAGGCACAGTGATCCTTAGGGTGTAGTGGATGGCAATACCTGGGAATCTGGAGGGCAGCGGGGCAGGAGAGATGGCATTGCATCTGAGTCTGGAGGGTATGGCAGAGGAGAAGGAGCAAATGTCAATGCACAAAGAAAGATGATGGGAATGACTGCTTGATGATCAGATGGACAAGGGTAGAGAATGTCTTGTTTATGTAACTGTGAGGTAAAGTCTGTGAAGAAATACATATGAAACCAGAACTGGGAAATACATAGGGATTTAAGGACCAAAAGGTAAAATGAGGGTATAAAGCAAGATCCAGAGGAATAAGGTATTGAAATAGATTACACATAGAAGATTTTGAACAAACTGGGGGAAATCACAGGTAGGAGCATCTTGGACATTATACATTTTCTGAAGCTTGTCTTCAGATAATATGAGTTCTAGTTCTGGATTTTTCATTGACTAATTTTGTAACAATTTCAGAGTTAGAAAGGACTTTAGTGGCCATCTAATTCAACTCATACCTAAAAAGGAGATAGCTTTTGAAAAAAAAAATATGTGACACCATTAGGTCTATATGCCAAAGAGATCAAAGAAAAAATCAAAGGATATATATATATATGTGTGTGTGTGTGTGTGTGTGTGTGTGTGTGTGTGTGTGTGTGTGTATGTATGTATGTATGTGTGTATAGATATCTACATATATACACATACATATACACACACACACACACACATATATATACATATATGTGTGTACATATATATACATATATACACATACATATATATATACATATATACATGTATGTGTGTGTGTGTGTGTGTGTGTGTGTGTGTGTGTGTGTGTATTCTTTTTGTGGTGGCAAAAAAGTGGAAAGTGAAGTGATGCACATCAATTGGAGAATGGCTGAACAGGTTGTGGTATATAATTTTGATGGAATGGTATTGTGCTATAAAAAATGATGAGGGAGATGGTTTAAGAAAACCTGGCAAGACTTACATAAATCAATGCAAAGTGAAGCAATCAGAACCAGAACATTGTGCACAGTAACAACGATATTGTAAGGATGATCAGCTTTGAAAGGCTTAGCTACTCTAATCAATACAGTGACCCAAGATAATTCCAAAGGACTCATGATTCTCATGGGCACTGAATATTCCTCCAGCTATTTAGGCTTTTCTTTAACTTTTTTTGTTGTTGTTGTTGTTGAGGCAGTTGGGGTTAAGTGGCTTGCCCAGGGTCACACAGCTAGGAAGTGTCAAGTGTCTGAGGCTGGATTTGAACTCAGGTACTCCTGACTCCAAAGTCAGAGATTTATCCACTGTGCCATCTAGCTGCCCTTTCAATTTGTTTTTTAGGAGTGTTTTGTAATCTAATCTATTCAAATCTTTTGTGTATTTTAGGAGGTTGATCTCTAGATGTATTATGTATTTTGTAGTTATTTGGAATGGGATTTCCCTCTCTTATTAATTCTTATGTTTTGTTATTATTATATTGAAATACTATTGATTTTGGAAGATTTATTTTGTAGCCTACAACTTTGTTGAAGCTGCTAATTATCTCAGTTAGTATCTTTGCTGATTTTTTGGAGTTTTCCAAGTAAGCCATCATATCATCCACACTCAGGGATAGTTTTATCTCTTCCTTACCTATATTTAGTCTTTAAATTCTGTTCTCTTATCTGATTGCTTTTGCTAGCATTTACAGAGCTATATAAATAAGGGAGAGAGTGGACATCCTCACTTCACCCCTGTATATACTGAAAAGGTTCTAGTGTATCTCCATTGCATATAATGTGTGTTTTTGGTTTACAATAGATACTTTTTATTATATTAAAAATCCCTGTATGCTTATACTTTCTAGAGTTTTTAGCATAAAATGGTTTTGTACTTTGTCAAGGGCTTTTCTGTGTCTATTAAAATGATCCTATAGCTTTGAATTTTTCGGTTTTTACTATGATTAATTAAGTTGATTATATTCCTAATGTAGAACTATACTTGCATCCATGGTAAAAATCCCACTTGATCTTAAGGAATAATTTCTTGGACAAATCACTATCATGTGTTTGATAGGATTTTGTATAAAAATCTTTAAGATGGAATTCATTAGTGATATTAGCCTATTAATTTTTTCTGTGGTTTCCTCCCTTCCCCGTCTAGGTATTATGATTACACTTGCCTTATAAAAAAAGATTCCTGTAGGGTTCTTTCTTTCTCAGCTTTTAAGAATAATTGGTGAAATATGGGTTCTAGCTATTCTTTAAAAGTTTGATGGAATTCTCTCTTGAATACTTTGGGTCTAGTAGTTTTTTCTTCAGTAGTTCCTTTATAGCAAGAACTATTTCCTTTTCTGAGATTGGGTTATTTAAGATCTCTTATCTGATAGTTTGGGCATTTTATATTTTTGAATGTAGTCCTCTGTTTCTTTTGTGTTCTCAGTTTTATTAGCATATGACTGCATAATATGTTTTGATTATTCTTTTCTTTTTCTTTCTGATACTGCTGTGATTTTACCTTGATTTTTTATTATTTTATTGATTTGATTTTCTGTTCTCTTGTTTTTAATCAGACTAGCTAATGGTTTATCAAATGTATTAGGCTTTTCCGAAGAATCAGTTTTTTGTTTCATTTTTTATTTTTTGTCTCTTTTCCCCTCTAATTTCCAATATCTTTTCTGATTATTTGAAGTTTGTCTATTTGTAGATTTTCTAATTTTTAAAAATTATTTTCAATGAATATATTCAATGCATTAACCTTCTCTTTTTATATTTTGTTAATGTGTGATTCTAAGGATATGATTCTCCCCCTGAGGATTGCTTTATCATTACTTTATCATGCTTTATTGTGTTTCATCATTACCAACCACTTTAACGTAATTATTGTTTCTGTGATTTCTTCTTAAATTAACATTTCATTGTTAAGTCTCCATTTGTTTGTTGTCCATGGACCAATTTCTATTCTTATTGTGGTCTGTGATGGATGTATTGATTATTTCTGCCTTTTTGCCTTTGGTTGTAATTTCACCCCCCCCTTTTTTTTTTTTGACTAGGCTATGGGGTTAAGTGACTTGCCCAGTGTCACATAGCTAGTAACTATTATGTGTCTGAGGCCAGATTTGAACTCAGGTCCTCCTGAATCCAGGGCCGGTGCTCTATCCATTATGCCACCTAGCTGCCCGTTGGTTGTAATATTTTTGTGCCATAGTGCATGGTGAAGTTTTTGTAAAAGTTTATTGTGGTACAGAGAAACATGTATATATTTTTTGCTGTCCCTTTTAGGAAATACCATAAGTCATTTGACTCTGGTTTCTCTAGAAATTTGTTCAGTGCCATTTTTTTCCTTTTTTCATCTTTCTGTTAGACTTACCTGAAACTAACAGAGTAATGTTAAAGTTTCCCATCACTACTATACTATTGTCTATATTTTTTTGAAGCTCACCTAATGTTGCATTTCTGAATCTGGATGCTAAGGTATTTGCAGCTAATAAGCTAATAAGCTTATCAGTTATTTTAGTTTGTTTTCTATAGTCCCTTTCGGCATAACATATTTTTTTGTCCCTTTTTAATTTTGAATATTTGTTTTTGCTTTGATGACCACATCTGATTTTTGTATTCACTTAAGATGTACTGATTTTTTTTTCCTATTCCCCTCAGTTTTATTTTGTGTATGCCTCTGATTTTCAAATATGTTTCTTGAAAGTAACCAATTCTAAAAATTTGTTTTCTTATCCAGTCTGCCACTTTTTCATTTTATTAGAATATTTAATCCATTCATATTTAAGGTTATGAGTTAGGTTCATATTTTCTTCAACTATATCTAAAAAAATTTAAAGAATATGTTTCCCTCTCTTTTGCTATAAACACATTACTATGTTTCTTCGGTTATTGTATTTTAATCTTTTTTTTTGTTTAGGTGCCACTGTCCTTGCTTGCTCTCTTCCTCACTCCCTGATCCCTATCTTCTCATTTGTTACCCTTTTCCCTTTAGGATTTTGTTAATTAGTTCCTCTCTCCTGCTTTTGGTCCTGCATAATTAAGCTAAAATTTACAGGATAGGTCACACTGTATTCTGAACTCTGGTGCTCTTTGGAACACATTATTCTATTCTCTCCTCCTTTTTCTAGTGGGAGTGGAATAATATGGCATTATTTGAATGTCCTTTGCTTCATATTTGAAAGTCTTTCTCCTAATGTCTTGCATAAGCAGTTTCTGAATTGAATTGTTAAATTTAACCACTATGTGTCTTGGAGTTTGCAGCCTTGGTTTTTCTTTTTGTTTGTTCATTTGTTTGTTTGTTTGTTTTCCTGGAGGCAATATGTTAATCCTTTCCATTGAGATTTCATTTTCTATGTTGAGGAATTCTGGGTAGTTCTCTTTTATTATTTCCTTCATTATGGTGTAAAGGGTTTTTGACCAATCATTATTTTGAAAGACCTATGATCTAAGGATCAATATCTCTATGCATCCTGTCTTCAAGATCTGTATATTTTGCACAGTGATCATATTTTCTTAGTGTTCTTATGTTTTATATCTCTTTTTCTAGAATGGCTTTTACTTCCGTATATTTGCATTCCCAATCTATTATTGTCTCTTTTGTTTCTTTGGTGAAGCTTGACATTACAGATTCAAATTTTCTATTCCATTCATTATTTTTTCTGCATAGAACATAAATTCTGCTTTTGTTATTCTCATTTCTCTTTTAAATCAACCGCTTATAAACAACGTATTGTTTCTATTTTCTTCTCAGATTCAAAAGGGTCCTCTGCTTCATCAAATGTTCAATCATTTTTATTTGTTTTGCAGTATTTATTTAGAAATGTTTAAACTTGTTTACTAGATCTGGA
This sequence comes from Phascolarctos cinereus, assembly GCF_003287225.1. Lineage (NCBI taxonomy): Eukaryota > Metazoa > Chordata > Mammalia > Diprotodontia > Phascolarctidae > Phascolarctos > Phascolarctos cinereus. The sequence goes on along the minus strand of NW_027555847.1, from coordinate 388,429,970 downwards.
AGTCATATTTCCTTTCTGTTGTTACAATTTTTACTGTTGATTTATCTATTTATATTTAAGGTCCTTGAGATTTCTTCTTTTTGGAATCTGATATTTTCAGTTTTCCCCTAACCCTCTTATTTTCCTTATTGCTCATTTCTGATTCTGATTGTGGTTTCCTTGGAGCATAGATGTCAAAATTTCACAGCCTTCTCACACACTGAGCAATTCGTGGTTCACCAGCCTAGATTGCTGTCCTGACTTCTGCGTGGTCAGAGCTGGCACTGGCTGCATGCTGTGCCTTTCCCCTGGAATGCTGCAGAACTTTCCACATGCAGAGCATCATGTCTTGGTGGCCTGTTTCACTTGCTGTTCTTTATTTTTATGTCCCAGCACCAGCAGCTCAGGACCTGCTTTCTCTGACATTAGCAAGTGCTTTGCAGCATTGGTGCTGCTGGGTTTCAGCTCCAGCTGCTTCCGAAAGGCAATAGTCAAGCTAGTTTGAGAGGCCTGAGGAAAAGTCCATAGTCTAGAACCAGGTTTCTATGACACTGGAAAGAGGGAGAAGGGATTAAGGTATAGGGGTGAATTCTGATATAAGCTTGTGTTGTCCCTGGGTCTGCTAATATTTCCTTGCTGCCAAGAGTGTGGGAGGTGGGAGAGGAATGCTAAGAGAGCTCAGGATCAATGAGTATGGTTCCTGGGTTTGAAAGAATTAAAAAATTTTTTTTTTAAATTCTGAGTATCCTAGACCATGGAAACTATTGAAGTTTCTTTATCCTTGGCTCAAATTTCTGCCTTCTAGATATTTGAAAGGTTGTAGATATTGGGAGAAAAAAATCTACTCTGATACCTTATTGTTTACCTCCACATTGCATCTTGAAGGAAGAAAAGATTCTCTGCAGCAGAGGTTAGGAGGCAGCAGCTCCAAGATTATGAGTCTCTCTGCTTTTGTGTGCCAGGAGCTTGTCAGTGACTTCTATCATTTTCCTGGCATTACAACAATTATTTCATTCAGTTAACCAGTTCGTATTTATTGTCTACTGTCTCTCCAGTCTATACACACACACACACACACACACACACACACACACGTATATATATATATATATATATGTATCTATGTATGTATATATAGATAGATAGATAGATATAGATATATGATTTAGAGAAAAAAATGGATATTGTTTTCATAGAGCTTATTGTCTAATTGTCGATATGAAACTAACATGAAAGAGAGAACATCTAAGAATGACAATTATATTTCAAGTGTAACAGTGCAAAGAAAGAAAAGATCAGTGAGGGTTGTGATACAGGAGGTAGCAGGAAGAAGGCAGGACCTGTTCTGGGCTCAAAGGGATAAATAGATAGGATTTTGATTAGGGAAGTGAAAGAAGGAGAGATTTTCAAAGATGGAAGGCTTACAGGCAGAAATCAGTGTGTTCAATGTGGAGGGCTTGAAGGAGAGAGTTGCTATTAAGTAGTGAGATTCACAATAATAAAAGCCCTTATTTATATAGAGTTACATTTTACAAAATACTTGATTCCCAGCACAGATAATCTGAGTATCAATAATCAATAAATAGATGAGCTATTTAAACTCAGAGATTATATACAGGTATATAAATGTTCTTTCTCCAAGTCTGCTGTCTTTAGCATTATACTTTCCTGCCACCCTAACGAATAATTTTTATAGGTTGAAAATAACAATGATCATTGAATCCAATCCCCAAAGAAACCTGAGGTTTATAAAGAGTAAGTGACTTTTCTAAGGTCACCCAAGGTCTAGATCTTATGAAATCCACTCACAGAAATCCCCACCACAAACAATATGGAAATGCCTCTGCTGTATAGCTTTTTTCTGGAATTTTAGATGCACCTTGTAACTGAAGATGTAATTTAATCTGGGCCAAATGTCTTGGGCCTATCAGGGACACCATTATTACTATTACTGTTACTGTTTTGTATGCAGAAGCAGGTAAACTCATTTGGGTTTGGGCTTGAGTGGGATCTCTCTATGGCCCTACCTGGGTTGCAGATAATAGGGGGAATTCTGTCTCCTGGCCTGTCATTCACATTATTTCACCAATCCACATGAATTCTAATACCTCATACACAAGTACTCTGACTTGAACAAAAGAATCAATAATAAACATAAAAATAACACACAACCTTCTAATATTCTTTCAGCATTTACTTATTGGGATGACTTTCATCTTCTTTTCTTAACAATAAAACAGAGTTCATGTCCCCATCTAAAAAAAGGTCCCATTTGACAAAAAACCATTATACAAGTTTTGTTACTGCACTTTGTATAAAGAGACAGATAGCAAAATGTCAACTGTTTGATTATACAAAACTTGTCCTGGCTGTGTGGACCACTTTTGTTTAATATTAGATAAAGGTACACACCATGCAGAGAGCAGCATGGTAGGCTATTTTCAAAAGCAGCGATGAGACAATGCTATTTCCTGTGATCTGACAAATCTTGTGATAACCAGGGCTTTCTGAATAAACTTTGCTTAAAAAATTGCATGGTCCACTTAAAAAATCTAATTCCAAAAGCGGTTCTTTAGTTATCCTACCCAGCTCCAAGGCAAACAGTGTGATTGGAAGCACATTCATAATTCAACATGGTTAAATGCCAAGGGCCGGAGAGGGAGAGAGCACCCTGTTCACCAGCACGAAGTCAGATGACTTTCATGGTTGATTCAGCTCCTCCCGGCAAGCTGGGTAATTGTAGAAGCCAAGGGAAGTGACCCTAGTCTCTGTGTCCTGCTGATGTCAACATGCATTCCTGTCAGTCTGACAAGTGGCCAGTGTGGAGGGTTCTTCTGAATCGGAGCAAGAAAGTAGAGTCACAACTTCTTTCTCTCATTTATTCACTTTTTAATTCCTTGAAAATTTATTGAGTACCTACTGTGTTCAAGACATGAATGTCTGAGATGTTAAACACTGTATGAGATACAAAGATGAAGAAGTTATGTGTCTTGATTTCAGGAAGACAACTAATAGAGAAGCTAAAGCATATATGTGTATACGTATATATACATATGTATGCACATATATACAGTGTGTATATGTATACATGCATGTATGTATGTATACATGCATGGATATTGGCCACAAATTGGAAAAATGGGACTCATTGGAAATACCCTGATTTGGGGAAAGATTGAAGGAAGAAGGAAAAGGAAGTGGCAGAGGATGAAATGGATAAATAGTGTCATGGAAACAATGAACATGAACTTGGACAGACTTTGAGAGACAATGGAAGATGGAAGGGCCTGGAGTGCTGTGGTCCATGGGCTCACAAAGAGTCAGACGCAACTGAAAACCAACATATATGTATATACATATATGTGTATATATAGACACACACATATATACATACATGAATTGTAAGGATGGCTAAGCGGTGCATTAGATGGAGTGCCAGACCTGAAGACAGAAAGGATGTGGTTTTAAATCTGACCTGAGACACTTACTAGCAGCATGATCTTGGGTAGGCCACATAAAACTGTTTGCCTCAGTTTCCTCAGCTATAAAATGAAGGAAGGTTTTGGGTTCAATAGTCTGTAAAATCCTTTTCAGCTCTCAGTCTACTGCTATTCCTATGATATGGCATGCATTCTTAAAAAGACTGGTTCAGGGTTTGGGAACTGCTATAAGTACACAACCATTTTGTTTTTCTTTGAACTTGGAAAATATGGGCATAAAATGCTGTACTTGATTAGTATCATGCTCCAATTTATCAGTAAGTTCAGGGTACCGTATTTCCTGAGTTTCCCAGAGTAGTCTTCATCTTGGTCACTCTATTACTTAGTGTCTTATGTCCATGGGACTGTCTTCATGATAAAGGAACAGCTGGAGAGCTGGCTCTCTATCCTTCAGGCCATTGTTGGCTCCAACTCTTAAAGCCTCAGCATATTATTGGGCTTGGATACAAGTGTAGTAGGTTGCACTAATTAATCAATTTTATTTTAGTTTCCATGCTTGGAAGTTGGGGTTTTGTCATTTAGCATGCAAATTTATGTAAATGAAAATTCAAATACATGCAAACTGATATGCAAATATGTGTCCCTGGATTTGCTAGGGGGAAAAAAATCTGGTAGCCCTACTGTAAGTTCCTAAAAGGCAGTTGGAAGAAGGGAGATAGAACTTATACAGCTCTTCTAGCTTGATCTGCCTTTCATTTGCTAATATATGCAAGTTGAAAATGAAAATAAAAACATGTTTTACTTGGGTTGTTCCCTGTGTTGTAAAATAGAAAGCTGAAAATCTGTAACAATAATGGGAGCGAAATCTGTGAGGCTCCTCCTAGAGATAAGAATTTCAAAGTTGTGCTTCTTTCAAAATCCTACTAGTCTTCAGGCATCAAATCTCCCAAGAGGAAGTTTTCTAGCTTGAACAAGATCCATTTGGATCTCCAACCCAATTTAAAGTATCCTGGCAAATAAACTTAGGGCCCTAGATGCAAGTATTCATTTCTTAAGCTTTAGTTTGTAGATAGAGGGCTTAGGCAGCAGCAGTGAGAAGAGAAGTTTGTAGGAGGAGAGTCAAACAAGGCAAATTACAATTGATTTAATTCAAATTCAAATGAAACAAATATTTATTGAGTGCCTACTATGTGTGAGCACTGTTTACTGACTAAAATGCTCATCATTTACACATGAACTGAATTTAAAGAGTTGAATGATCCTTTTAAAAGTATAAGGCAGAGCAGCTCACTAAAGCAGAATGCAAAATTGCCTTTTAAATTTAAATATACTTGGTGGAAGGGGAGTCAAATGCAATACTTATAGAATATGTCTGGTGGTATTAAATTACCTGGAGCATATATAGCCCTTCAAAAAAGTATAAAATAGTGGAAGCAGGTTATACTAGGAAAGAAGTATGGATGAGGGTTTCAGATGACTTAAGTTCTGACTATAACTAGATAATTTTACGTGATATTGGGACAGTCATCTATCCTCCCTGACTGTCCTCTGAAAAAAAAAGCATAATAATATCAGTCCTGACTCACAAGGTTTTATGAGGACCTAATGAGTTGAAGTATTTGCAAATTTTTATGAAATTAAAAAAGAAAAACAAAAACAAATTTTAAACAAGTTGAGTGTTATTAGAGTGAGGTTTATGAAAGACAAAATCTCACTTCTCTTGTCTCTTGAAACTTTTCCACCACTATCCTGCCCAGTGCCCATGTTACTTTTATGGTGCTTCCAGTATAGCAGGTAGTCTTCATAGGAGAAACTCATGCTTTATATTTATCTCTACCACCATTACTCATTTAAAAATAAAAAAAACAAAATGAAAAACAAGGACTTGCCTGGCCCAAGTCTCTTTTCCATCTCTGTGAGAAATTAAGATTGTAGGACCATAGTTATTTTTGTTAATGTAGTGATGATGAGTGACCACGGCTGTCTACATCTTCAGGTCTTACATGTTGCTTCCATGTCTGTTTTATTAAATACCTAGTATGAAGAGTAAAGCATTATGCTAAGAACTATTGGAGATACAAAGATAAGTTAGATATGACCCTGGCCTTTGAGAATCTTACTTACCATTAGCATCATGAGGGAAACAATACAGCGACAAGATGGAAATTAAAAGAGAGGAAGTTTCTTTGAGAGAGAGAAGCTTGAAGTTCCATCCTAAGTGAAACCGCATGGTATCATGCAATATCAATGGGTGAGGCAATACAGTCACTGACAAGTAGACTTCTAAAGATGGAGAACTTACAAATATAGTCAAGAAGTATATAAATTTTGGTTACATGCCTACTACGTGCCAGTCACTGTGCTAAGTTTTGGAGATACAAAGAAAGACCAAAAAGTCTATGCCATCAAGAAGGTCACATTCTAATGAGGAAGACAACATGAATAAATAGGCCCGTTCAATAGACATATGCCTCTTATTTAAGGTGGGATTTGAACTGAGTCTTAAAACAAAGCCAAGAAAATGAAGTGGCAGAGGTGAGGCAAACATGAGGGGAAACTAGTTCAAAGAAATAAAGATGAAGGATGAAATGTCATATGAAGAACAGCAATTAGCCTCTATAGTTAGATTGTAAATTGTGGAATGGGCAGCTAGGTGGCACAGTGGATAGAGTGCTGGAAGACCTGAGTTTGCAGATAGCTTCAGATATTTACTAGCTCTGTGTGACCCTGGGCAAGTCACTTAACCCTGTTTGCCTCAGGTTCCTCATCTGTAAAATGAGCTGGAGAAGGAAATGGCAATGGCATATAAGCTTGGGTGACTGGGACATAGCACTCTTGACAGCAGTAGGGAAGTTTGGGAGGAAAATGGTGAAGAGTTTGGTTTTGGATATGGAATGTGTGAGGTGCCTTCAGGACATCCAGTTCAAGATTTACTAATAGGCAGTTTGTTACACTAGAGCTCAGGACAGAAACTCAGGGTAGATATCAAGATCTGAGAATCATCTTTATGAAGATGCTAGTTGAACCTATGGCAGCTGATCAGATCATCTCACATGGGTTTTCTATACCCTGATGCCCCAGGATTCTTTTCCTTTACATTAAAAATATCCCCTCCTGTGTGGATCTCCAAACAATTCACTTAAGGTGTGGTTTTGAATTCCCTGACATTGCTGGTCATCATATTTTATATAGGTCTTTCTTAAAATGTGATGAACAGAAATGTCTACTCAGGTGTGTTCCAAACAAGTCAGGGAATATCAGACCATTTACCTTCGTCATTCTGAGCCCTATGATTACTTATGCCCCATTCAAGTATCTTCATCTGCTCCCTGCTTTTTTAATAGGAGCAAAGGGTATTGGAAACTTTTTGGACACAGATTGTTGTCAACCCTCATGGGAGTGATTCCCCCTATCACTATCATCTGCATATTTGATGAGCATATCACTTATGCCTCTATCCAAGTAATTAATCAAAATGTTGAAGAACTCTCACGGGTCAGCTAGCCCAACTATTACCCAAAACATGATTCTCATGCACAACAGCTCTGACAAGCAGTCATCCAGGTCCAGAGAATTCACTACTGCCTGAGGCATCCCTTTCCAGTTTGGCTAGACTGGGATTGTTATCATTTTTGTTTGGTTGTTTTCCTAATGCTAAGTTGAAATTTGCCTCTACAACACATTGGTCCTACTTTTGCCCTCCGGCCAAGCAGAAAAAGTCTAATCGGTCTTCCACACGACAACATGCATGCCAGCTGATGTCCATAACGTGGCAGTGCAATTAGCTAAACTATTAATTATCCTTCTGTTTATCAATCAAATCCAGAGGGCAAATGTTAGTTTGAGTAACCCATGCTTCAATCCTTAATCACAAATACTTCCACTAAAAGGAAAAAAAAACCCTTTAAATGTGTCTCCCTGGTATGTGAAATTCAAATATTATTTTATCCATTGATGGTCACCAGTGGCCTATTAGCTAGGGGCAACCTTATTAGTTAGGTAAACACTTGCTTCCTTGGACAGAATTCACATATTTGGTGATTATTCTGAGCTGTTCTTCTGTTTCTACTAGAGCAGAAATGTCAAGCATGGGGCCTACAACTCTACCATTGTGGCCTGAACCAGATGAAAATGTAATTGGAAAATACTTAAACCAAATAAATAAAAATAGAATTAAACATAGATATCATTATGTATTAAAACTAAGTTGATGTGATGTCTGCAGGGATCCTTAGAAAAGGCTTACTGGCCCAGTTTCTATTTGGGCTTGACAACCCTGCTCAAGAGGCTTGCTTCTCTATTCCATATCTCTAGCTCTGTACTCTCACCTGAACTTCAGGCCTGTGTGTTCCTTTTCTGGTTGGATATTTATATTTGTGTGCACTAATTTCACCTCAGACACAACTCAAATGTGTACCCCATTCTCAATTTAATCAATTCTCTTGCCTTGTTTCCTTATTTCTTATAATAGGACTGTTTTTTTTTTTTCTTCCTGATTGTCATGCCAGGAAGTAGAATGGTATATTTGCTAGAAAGCTGGCCTTGGAACAGGAAAAACTGAGTTTGTCTTAGCTTTGATACATACTTACTTGTGAATTCAGACAAGTCATGTAAATGCTGAGTTATCTAGGCAAAATTCTCAGACTATAAGTGGCAGAGAGGATGCCAACCTGCATTAATAGAGCTAGAGCTCACTGTCCCGATGAAATCATAATTCTATTTCCCATAAAAAAGTAAAATCTTTTATCTTTGACTGATCTATTTTTTGTTGTTGTTGTTGTTTTTGGCTAGGCAGTGGGGTTAAGTGACTTGCCCAGGGTCACACAGCTAGTAAGTGTTATGTGTCTGATGCTGGATTTGAACTCAGGTCCTCCTGAATCCAGGGTCAGTGCTGTATCTACTGCGCCACCTAGCTGCCCCGACTGATTTATTTTTAATAGAAGGGCAGCTAGGTGGCTCTGTGGAAAGTGTCAGGCCTGGAATCAGGAAGACCTGAGTTCAAATTTGACCCTCAGACACTTCCTTTACTAGCTGTGTGACCTTGGATGAATCACTTATTTGCCTCAGTTTTCTCATGTGTAAAATGAGCTGGAGAAGGATATGGCAAACCAGTCCAGCATCTTTGCCAAGAAAACCTGAAAAGGAGTCATAAGAAGTCGGAGGTGACTGAAACTACTGAACGACAACAGTCTACTTCTTTTGTCACTGAGTGCTGAACAGGGAATGAGAAGACTTGGTTTGAGTATTAGCTTTGCCACCTCATAGCTGTGTAATAACTGAGGAACATATATTACCTCTTGGAGCCTCAGTTTTCTTAGCTGATAGATGAGAAGAACACTCACATGATTTCATCTCTAAGGATTTTTTGTAAGGGTGAAATGAAACATGTAAAGCAGTGTGTATTCTGTAAAGCATTGTAGGTGGGTTAGCTATGTTCAGATGGTTACCAAGTCCTCCTCAATCATGTTCTGAAACTTCTCACGTATACATATCCTTTTCTTTTCATTCTCTCTGCCAGTAAGCTTGTTGATGCTGCTATTGTTGTTTCATGTCCAACTCTTTGTGACCCCGTTTAGGTTTTTCTTGGCAAAGATACTAGAGTGGTTTGTCATTTTTTCCCAGCCCATTTTACAGATGAGGAAACTGAGGCAAACAGGGTTAAGTGACTTGTCCAGGGTCACACAGCTAGTAAGTGAATGAGGCTGGATTTGAACTCAGGTCTTCCTGACTCTGGGTTAGGTGTTCCATCCGTTGTGCTATCTACCTGGCCCTCACCATCAGTTCCCTCATGTCTATATGCCGTTATTCTCTCCCAATCCATAGTTCATACCACTGACAGTTTCATTGTCCTATACAGCACTGATCTGGACATGCCTATTTCTTACATTAAATACATACACACACACACACACACATATACACACACATATACATATATGTGTATATGTATATACATCAGTGACAATATAGTCAAAGAATAAATTTCAAATTTCTCAGATTGATAGTCAAAGATCCTCATTACCTGTCTCCAGTCTAGCTACCAACTTTATCTTCCACTGACCTCTTCCCCCGTACTGACATAAGAGTAATCTTTTCATTTCCTCCTTCAAATGATATATTTACAGTGTCTTTGCATGTTCTACCCCTGATAATTAGAGCATCCCTCTATCCTCTCTGCTCTGCCCTGCCACATTCTCCTCAACCTACTTATCTTAGTGATTCTGAATTACGTCTTTGATTATCATTCAGATCCTTTTCTCCTACTGCCTGAACCCTTATTCTATTCTCTTCAGAATATTCCTCCCCTAAGCTATCTAATCCTTCTACTTTGCTCTCTGGAATGCCTACTCCACAGGCAACCCAGTTTGTTTATAACTTACATCTTTTCCTTTCCCACTCTTTTCATCTTGTGGATCTCATTTGAGCCCTCCTGTTGACATGGCCTCACTGGCTATTTTTTTTTTTAAGCACTGGATGTACTTTCATTCATTATCCCCACTTACTTTGTCAAGGTGGGAGAGTTGGAATACTTCTTTCTTTCCTTTGCTTCTTCCAGTTTTTCCTCCCCCACCATCACTCAATGACCCCCTTCTCCTTTGAGGTTTCCTCACTTCATATCTACTACCCAATCAGAATTATAGCCAAACCCTGTTCTTTGTCTACACAGTGATTTCCAGTCCCTTGACCTTTTGGTTCTCTCTCGGGACCTATCACTCTCTCAGGACAAGATCACTCTTTTGCTAACCACTTTCTCCTTTCCCTATCTTGAACCAGTTTTATTGTTCACTGTCCTCTTCCCTTGAGTGACTTTTAAATCATATTACCAACCTTACCCTTCCAAGCCTCAGTCTTAGCACACTATCACCATTCACTGCTTTTGTTCCTATGTACCTGTTGCATAATACAAGTGAAGAAAATCACAATATTGTGTTGATTGAGACTGCTACAAATTTATGTTACATAATTTCTTTTTTCTTTTTTTTAATGTTACATAATGTCAACTGGGATCCCACTGACGCAAAGTGATTATTTTGTACCTCTCTAATTGACTCACTATCCCACTTCATGCAGCAACTCTTAATAATTTTCGTGTCTCCTCAACCCTCCCATGGGTCCCTCCTCGTGCTCTCAGATGGGAAATTCGCCTCGTGTTTTACTGAAAAAATTGAGACCACTCACCAAGGTCTTTCCCTTTTCCTCCCTCTTCCTCATCTCCCATCACCCGGATGTCTTCTGCCAGCATTTTGTCCTTCGTCCCTGTCTTGCATGAAGATGTAGCCTTTATCCTTGTGAAGGTACACCCATGTAGCTGTATAAGTAACCCCACTCCATCCCATGCTCTTCAAGAGATTGCCTTCTCCCCACTCTCTCACTTGTCTTCAATCTCACTCTTTCCACTGTCTGCTTCTTTACTGCCTAACAACACTCCCATGTTATCTCCATCCTCAAAAAAAAGAAAAAACAAAACACTTGATTTATCTATCCCCACTATCATTCCATATGTCTCCTGCCTTTTGTGTCTTAACTCCTTAAGGAAGCTGTCTACAATCAGTGCTTCCATTTTCTCTACATATGTATGTATGTATATGCATGTGTGTATGTTTATATAAATACTGCATATATACTCTTAATAAATATAGTGTATATATGCCATGTTTATATGTACATATACATATATGTGTGCATGTGTAGTTTGCGCATATTTGTTTGCATTTTGTCTCCCCCTTCAAACTGTGAATTTTTTGAACTTTTTGCTTGTTTTTTGTATCCCCAGAACTTAGCAAAGTGCCTAACATATAGTGAGCACTTAATGTTTATTGACTCATTAACTTAGTCATCTTTGAAGTCCCCAAATGAAATTTTAGCCCTTTCATGAAGCCCTTCCAGCTTACTTTAACTCACAATGACCTTCTCCTCCCACTACATCTTTTGTTCATAAGGTTATTACTGCTTTAGAGTAGAGAGAGAGAGAGAGAGACAGACAGACAGACAGAGACAAAGAGAGGCAGAGAGAAGACATTGCAAAAAAATTGAGAGAATTCCAAGTAGACCTATTTTGATATACTGTTGATATCAGATGTTATCCAAAAGAACAGCAGGTGACACAAGCTCTTTCCATGTTCAAAAAAAAAAATTTGATCAACATAAATCTATTATCACAACAAGGAGAGAAAAAATGCCTACAAAAAAAAATGAAAACACTTGATCTTCTTCAGCAGAGAAATATGGCAGCCAAAGGCAACAATGGTTTAGATATACATTTATTAATAATAAAGAAAACAAACCAAACAAAACAGAAACAGAAGAGGAACTTGAAAGATTATGGACATTATTAATACCAAAACAGCTAAAAGCAGCAGTTTACAATAAATGCAGGGGGGAAAAAAGCATTTATCATGTATTTGCTATGTGTTAAGTATTGGGATAAGCAGTAATTCCAGAAATACTCAAGCAAGATAGTCTTTGTCCTTAAAAAGCTTACATTCTAAATAACAACTTAGTGAGAGACTCACCTATGCATAGTCATACTGAGAGTGTGTACGGGTGAAGCTCAAAAGAGTATAACACTGAGATAAAAATAGAAAAAATGTAAATATTTTTATAGCAATTTTTTACTATTAAATAGAATAGAGTCATCATCATATTTGGACTCAAAATCACACTCCCAAGATGCTACGTCCCTTATGAAATATAAATGGGTAGACAGAGCCTTCTCTAAGCCTCTAAGGAAATAGAAATGTTGCAAATGCAAGGAAATATAGAAAGACTCTTTGGGCTTAGGCAAGTATATAAGGAAGAGGTTTGTGCTAGTGGTGACACAATTTCAAATATATTGAATAATCTTTTCACAAAGGATCTAAAAAATAAGAGAGGTTGACAAAAATTTGAAAAAAAAAGATCTTATTGTTACCACTCTGCTTCAACACACACACACACAATACCAGAAGGAATACTAAAAACCATTGACCTATGTGCTTTTGTTCTCACCTTTGCAAATATTTATGAGAATAATCTATACATGTATAAAAGACAACATTGATAATGATATAAGATGGAAACAAACAGTTTTCCTAAGTGAAATTCTACATAAGATCATGTCTTTATTGTCATACAAATGTTTGAAAGATGAAAAGAAAGCAATGTTCCTCTTTTACTGCTTATAGACAGTGAAGAGGAAAAAAAAATCCATATTCACATTCATTCAAAATTCCCTTAAGATGTGGCAGAGATAAATTTGTTTGTTAACATTATGATTAATAATATAAAAAAAAACATAAAACAAGTAGGCATGTGTTCATCAAAGGCATTGTCCACTATTATGGAAGAAGCTGACCCAGAAAGAGTCCGAATTTAAGGATTCTGCAATAGATAATGAAATCTTCCAGATGTTTCTGTTTGCAGATAAAACAGCCACAGAACATTTCAGAATTTCCTAAATTAGCAGCAGAATCAGTTAGAATAATTTTTTTTCACAATCTACACAAGAAATATCAAGTGGATGAAAATGCCTTTCTTTCATCTGGACTATAATAAACAACTTGAAGGACTGCCCAAAGAATTGGCTTATATATAAATTTTTCTTGGAAAGATAATACAAATGAATCCTATACTTGGCTGAGAGTTGACCAAGAGAAAATGATTGGGCTGGATGTTGACTAATTTTTTTTTCTTTAACCTTTTATTAATAATAATAAGCATTTATTTTTTTTTTATTTATCCTACACATTCTTTGGTGAAAAAATTGTGCTACAAATATACATGCGTAGTCAAGGAAATCAAATCCCCACATTGGCCATATCTAAAAATGTTTGTCTTACTTTGAATCTGGAGGCTATCACCTTTAGAATCATGGATGGCTATTCCATTTACTTTTTTCTTTTTAAGTTATTTTTACCTTGTTGTTAGTGCATCAATTGTTCTCTCAATTCTGCTCATTTTAGTCCATTTATATCTTCCCCAATTTCTCTTTTGGCTATTTCTTACCGTGCAATTCTATTTCACATATTCATATACCGTATTTTGTTCATATTCCTCAGTTGATTGCTAACTTCTAATTTTTCACAATCACACAACAGCTGTTATAAAGGTTATTATTATTTTTTGCACACATGGGTCCTTATAGTTTTTCTTTTATCTTTTTGATATATAGACCTAGTAGTTGCAACACTACATCAAAGGCAGACTTTTCGGGCACAATTATTAACTGCTTTTCATAATAGATGGATGAATTCACAGTTGCACCAATAGTACATTAATGTGTCTGTTCTCTTGAAGCTTCTCCAATGTTGTCATTTTTCTTTTATATCGCCTTTGATAATCTTATAGATATGAAGTAGAATCTCAGAATTGCCTTGTCATTTCTTTAATTATTAGTGACGTGGAACATTTTTTTAATATGGATGTTGATAGATTGGATTTCTCCCTCCAAACATTTCCTGTTCATATCCTTTGACCATTAGTCAATTGGAGAATAGTTTTACTTCTTATAAATTTGAATGAGTTCCATATATGTCTTAGAAATAAGATATTTGTCAGGAAAAAAAAAACAAACCTCAACTCAAAGATTCTTCCTTACTCTTTCCCCTTCTGATCTTAGCTGCATTGAATTTGTTTGTATTAACCAAAAAAAAAATTTAAAAATTTATGCAATTAAAGCTGTCCATTTTTCTCCTGTGATCATCTCTATCCCTTATTTGGACATAAACTCTATTCCTCTCAATAAATCAAAACATAATTCTTTCCTGCTTCTCTAATTTAAAATGTGATTTTATATCAAAATTATATATCTATTTGGACTTTATCTTCATAAATGCTATGTGGTGTTGTTCCAAACCTAATTTCTGCCAGTGTAAAATGCTAAGTACTTTCTCTATCTTCCTTCTAAACAAGTCTATCTTGTATAAGAATGCTTTTTCCAATCAAATTGAGTTCTAGTATTCTCTCTCTCTGTTGATCTTTTCCTATTCTGTATATAGCTTATTTGTATGTATTTCTTTGAATGTTGTTCCCCCTCCTATTGGATTGTGAGCTGCTTGAGGATTGGAATTGCTTTTTGGCTTTTTTGCCTTTTTGCCTCTGGTATCCCCAGAGTTTGACACTTAATAACTGCTTATCAACTGACTGTTGCAAATCCCTCTTCCACATGGATTCTGTGCTAGATATTTTTTATGATGCTATACAATAACTTTGGAAAAAAAATCTCTCTACTTTATTTCTTGCTTGATAATAAAAACCAGAGGGTCATAGAATGAGGTTATTCCTATTTTAATATCCCTTACTATGATCCCCTGTTGATTTTGACATATACAGGAGAGGTACCTTGTTAAATGAGAGACTACTCAGCTAAGTCTAATGCTCAGTGGAGAATAAGCACAGTAGGACCTTGAACATTCTATATCTTATAGTCAATTACATAATAATAAAGGTATCATTTATTATACAATATCTCTTGTGAAAGCGTGTTTGTTGTTCCCTTCTAATATCTTCTTCAAGGATGTCCTGGCTGTGTGTATTACTTAAAACAATTTGTCCATATGGGAAACATTTTTCAGGGCTTATCAGCGTTCCCTTGATTAGCTTTCTTTTGGTAGTAATAAGGTCTAGATTCCATCACCACCTCTTTTTGGTAGTTATCTTACCTTCCTCAGGTACTTTGGCAATCAATCCCTCAATGACCTGAAAATTGTGCTACCTTTAGCATGTGCCTGCTCTGGGTATACTTGAACTAAAGCAGTTGCTAACCAATCTTTTTTTCTTCAATAACTTTTCCAATTTCTCAAGAATCAACTCCAGAGATGTTAAAGATCAAATGTCTTTCGAAGTAAAGTATATTTGTAATAAAAAATCTTTACAGATCTTTTCCATCTTCATCTGTTTATTGTTTTCCTTACAAGTTCATGCTTAAATACCGATGGGGTGAGTTCACTTAGCTGGGTCTATCACTAAGCTTTCTTTAAATTCATTTTTTCTTCTAGTGTTTAGCACTATTTTACGAGGCAAAATTGCTCATGATCTTCTACCATCTTGTTCTGCAAGATTTTATGAATGAGCTTATATTCTAAATCAATCTTGCCTGTGGCTACTACATGTCTCCACTTAGCAAGTAGATCAAGTGTTTTGCTGACTAAATCAGTTTTTGGGCTTTTTCATTCTTCTCATTATGACCATGGATTTACATAGGTAACATTATAGGAAACTGTTGTAATTAGGGGCAATACCTTTCTTTCATTTCTTTCTCTTTCATGTATCAATAGCTTGCTTAAATAGCTTAGTTTAGAATTATTTTAATTGTATATCATATCTTTCATCTATCTATCTATCTATCTATCTATCTTTCCATCTATCTCTATATCCTGTTGCTTTTGTAACTCTATTCAGGGCAGATTTTTAAAAAATAATACTTTATTTTAATTTTGTATTAATTTTAATCTTTATTCCAACAATCAAAGTTAAAGGACAAATATAGCAAATCAAATCTCTATTCTAGGTGACCACTTCTTAAATACTTGAATATAGGGCATATCTGCTTTCATGTGGTCTTGTATTAGACTTTTACTTATGAAATTAGAAAATGATTTTATTCTAGAATTATTTTATTGGTAAAACTCATAACACCTGGAGATTGCTAGCATCCAAAATAGTCCCCGAGGTTGATATTCTTAGATCCATGGTAACTGCCTGCAGTGGAATCAGTAGTCACTGGGGACATGGCTATAATTGCTTTGCCTACATAGTTCCTCTTCCCCTATCATGTTCTTTCATCATTGTTTCTGTTTTAAGTTCTCCAAAACCATTGACATTGCTTCTGTAATGTTTGGTTCTTTTGGTGAGTATAAATGAGCTTCTCAGATTTTCATTCGAAATCTCTTTCTATGAGAGATTCTGCTTTTGGATTATTGGTGACTAAATAAATATATCAAACAGCAAAACATTCTGGATTCTGCATTTGCAGAAGAGATGAGAAATGGTGAAAAATTGTAAAGCAATATTGGATAATTAGACATGAAAGTCAGAAAACATTGTGGGATAGAATGGGATAAAATCCATTATGTAGTATCTCCCACATTCTCATGTATTTGGTTTCATGGAGGAGTTATTGAAGGATTTAAAGACTTGTTTTGAAACAATCTTCATTTCATAGAATTACAGAATTAGAGTTTAGCACTGGAAGGTACCTCAGCAGCCATCTAAATTGAGTCATAACAAAAGGTAATCCCCTCTCCACTAGCACATAACCAATAACTGGTCAGCCTCTAGTTGAGTGTGAAATGAGGGGGGAGACTGTCTCCTGAGGCAGCCTATTCTACTAATTATTAAGAAATTTTCCTTTATATCAGGCCCTAATTCTTCTCTTTGCAACTTTCACTGGTTTTGCTCTCTGGGGCCAAATAGAATGAATCTGTTCCCTATTTCACCTGATAGGCCTTCAAGTTGAAGACTACTATTATGTCCACCCAGAGACTTTTTTTCTTCATGTTAAATATTCTTGTTTGCTGAGACTGAACTTCATGAGGGATCAAGAACCCTTCATATAGGGAGAGAATGGTGATTTAAGTTAATATATATACATATATATGTATATATATACACACACACACATATACACACACATACACACACATATATATACATAAATATACATACAATCATAGAACATTAAAGGGGTAAAGCAATTTTATAGACTACAGTTGTAAAAAACCTCCTGAAAATTTTCATACGTTTAAAGGTAAGGGAAAGTTCCCTTCTCCCCTTTTATCCTCTCTGAAAAAAGAGTACTATAATGTTGTATGTTATCTTGAATTGAGCAGTCCTCAAAGTAGATAAAGCCCCACTATATGGAAGAGAGTGGGCCAGTTCCATTAATAGGCAGAATAATCAGGGACCCACAAACATAGTTTGATTTGATGTTCAGTACAAAGCTCCAGTTGCCACAAACCATCCTGCCACAATACAGTGGTATAACTCACAAAGGTAAGGCCCTCTGGTCTTCTCTCATTAGCATATCAGAATGGATTTGTTGATAGATAATTAAGATTTTGGAGATAAGACATCTTGACCTCTGAAGGAATTAGCTAGTGGGCAGACTGATACTGTGTTGTTATGCAGCATTGGGTGGTAGGAATGGGGAGGTGGGCTATAGCAGCCCTATACTCTGGGTGGTTGTTGGGTACCACACTGGGAAGGTCAAGTTTTAATGGATATAGATGGATGCCTAGGCATGTGTTTCAAAGGAAGAGAAGAAATAAACAAACAAAAAAATGGTAATATGGTGGGGTATACTTTTGAGAGAAAATTCTCATTTATGTCTTGGTTTTGTCTGTCTTGTTCAAGGGCCAAATCCACTAGCAGGACATAAGTACCATATTCAGTATTTTCACAGCTAGGCTTTCTCCATATTCTAGGTGAGAGCTCTTGTAAGAGGAAAGTAGATTAGCTTTTCCTGTATCCAGATAGCCACACAACCTGAGCCCAGTTAGTGCCCTCACAGAGATATAGTTGTGGTGGGAGTTATGATATGGTAGGATGTGAGTCAGGTGACTGCCTTATTATACTTTTACACACATCAAGGTGTACTGCGTCAATCTCTTTGTCTAAAAGATCCGATATCTAAGGTGGTAACTATACTTACTAGGAAGGTGGGGAGGGGGGAAGGAATCCTTTTGTTTATATTTATTCTTCTCTTTCTTCTCTTCCTTGTTCCTTTGCCGACTTCCAATCTAATTCCAATTATAATATAGGAATTATTTTACCTGGGACAAAAACAATTATATTGGCAGGATGGGAATGGGGAGTGTCAGTTGCACAGAGGACAGTCAGTCTCTTTGAAGGTGAAGTTATTATTTTTTTTGTTTTTGTTTTCATTTTTTTGTTTTTTAATGGTACAGGAAGTAGCCTGTCATTTAGCCCATATAGTCATCTCTGGCTGGAGAAGAATGTGGGATTGAGGAAAAGGTCACCATTGTGACAGAACCCCAGTTATGGTGGGCAAAAGAAGCTAGCTGTGTGGTGCCACAAATGTAGAGAGAACCAGCAAGTGAGGCTTGTGGATAGGAGTCACATCAAAGAGTGAGTCTATCCAACTGGGGAGAAAACATACCCTCTCATATGTTGACACCCTGGGTTAACCCTTAAATCCCCATCCCTCTTATTATAAAGCTCGTTCTAATCCTCTAAAGTGAAGGAACTAAACTCAGTTATCTTTGAATGTCCTTTCCAGTTCTAATGATGATTTCTATGAAAACTTCTTGACTTTGTCAGTGTACCACCACCGACTCTTAGACTGAGACTAAATCATACAATGGAGGATTGGTTAAGAGATTTTTTAAAATGCGCATCACTCCATTAATTGTATCTAAGTAATGATATCTATTTGCAGGTGTTTATTGAATACCTACTATATGCAGGGTACCATACTAGACTAGGCAATGTAGGGTATACAAAATTACATAAAATAGGGTCCTTGAAATTTATATTTGAGTATGTAAGAGGGCATAAGATATGGACATATAAAAAGCCCGGGAAAATCATGATTTGTGATTAATTAAAAATGGGTGACATAAAAAATAAAAGTTTAGGGGAAGACAAAATCAGGTTATCAGGGAAGAAAGGGTAAAAGGAAGGATTTGAGCTGATCCTGGAAGGATCACTAGAAAACAGCTGGTTTGACTATTTTGTTTGCTGAACCATCTTACTGTTTTGTTATTCAGCAGGCAGCATCATAGGTCAACTTTCTACAAATCTCTCCAAAGTCCCAATTCTCCCATTGCTAAGAACTCTCCAAAGAGCAGCTCTTCTTTGAGACGTCTTGGCTCCCATCAGCACTGCCTTGCGTTACAATCTGTCCTTTCTGAAGTCATTTAGAGTGTGGAAGCTCCTTGGGGCAAGAACTCTGTTGGTATTCAGCACAGCTCAGACTAGACTCTGCGGGGCTGGGTACATTTGTTGCATTTCATAGAGAACAAAAAATAAGGATCAGGTCACCTTAGCTAATTCATCTAATTGTTTCCATTAATAATTAATTTTAATTTTGTTTAATTAAAGTTATAAAGTGGGCTGAGCTGAAGAAGCAATTGGATTGGCTTAAACCAGAAGCGGCTCTCCAGCACAGATACCTGAGGTGTTCAGATATCTCTTAACAACTTAAATCCCCACATGTGCTGTCCTTTACTAAGTTTCTTAAGCAATATTATTAAGCAATACATAATTTTTTGACAAAATGGTAGGGACTTCAATAACAAAAGTGAAAAAATAAAATATGACAGCAAATGAGAGATGAAAAGTTAAAAAGAAATCATTCTTTCCATATATATTCATGTCTTTATTGATATTTTCCAAATTCCTAGTTCTGAGGCAGGTCATATTGAAGTCAAATCACAGATGATTGAAATATTTTATATGGATTATCTTTATACATACATCCATACATACATACATACATACATACATATATATATGTATATATATATATATATATATATATATACACACAATATAATAAATTACTTCCCCCCCATAATGGTCTACTACAGTTCTTCTATGGGATGTATTATATATTACATATGCTGAGACATACCATTATGTCATAAAGATATGTTAATAATAATAGTAATAATGATATACAGCAGCAGCAGTAGCAGTAGTAGTAGCAATAGTAGTAGCAGTAGAAGCAGCAACAACAGCAGTAGAAGAAGAAGAAAGAAGAAGAAGAAGAAGAAGAAGAAGATCATAGAATTTAGCACTGAAAGGGATTTTAAAAATTTTCTAATCCAGTGTGTCAAACTCAAATAGAAATGGGACACTAAACCTATGTAAATATCCCTGATGGTCACATACTGCCTTAGAAAACTACATGATAACATTATCTATGTTCTATTGCATTTTATTTATTTTGTTAATTATTTCCTAATTATATTTTCATTCAGTCTAGGCTAAAATGGGGAGTGTTGATGAAATATTATAGCCCTCAGTCTGTGGGCCTCAAATTTGACACCTATGATCTAATCAAACCCCTTCATCTTTTAGATGACATCACTGATGTCCAGAGAAATTAAGTAAATTGTCCAAGGCCATAGAGATGGCAAGGCGATAAGTAGATTTAAAAATAACTAAGCCTTTGAAAGTGTTTTCACCTCTAATTTTTTGTATATTTTCCCAAAAGCCACATTTATTGATTTGGGGAGTTATCATCTCAGTAGAAATTGAGAAAAGGTAAGTAAAACCAACTCTAGCAATGACACAGGTAATTAGTGACTGTCTCAGATCAGCATTATCTACTCTTTGTCCAGTGTGTTCTCCTACCATACCAGGATGGTATGTTGTATAAATTCAAGTGTAGCTTGTGTTAGCGGCTTTACCCCTGTGGATGTTTCCCGGGTCATTACATTTCATGGGACCTCATCTCAGCTGGTGTCTCTTAGATGGTTATCCTCAGCCATATTTGCAATTAACACAGAGTTCTGGAACATAGAGCAAGAATAGTCTTTCCCCATAACAAGCTCCCCTCTACATGCTCACAGCCATAGATTTGGACATAGAAAGGCCTTCAGGAGCCCTGTAGCACAACCCCATCATTTTATAGATGAGGAAATGGAGGCTTCTGGAGGTTGTAATGACTTACCGGAGGACACAAGCATAGTAAACAATGAAGGGTGGATTCACACTCAAGTCCTTTGACTCCGTGGCGCTCCATTTTTTTTTTTTAATTTTAGAAACTGCTTCCTCTAACCAGTTTATGCCCATATACTTTTTTTTTTTACCAACCAGTCCCTTTCTTCCTTACAAAAATACAATATTCCCATTTCTATACAATGGTAGAAGGATCCTTGTCATTTCCCAGAGATGCACATTTGGAAATTTATAAAACTTTCATAGAATGAAACAGTCTCTAGAAGCAACCAAGAGTGTCAGTGAATAAAGTGCTGAGCATAGTCAGGAAGATCTGAGTTCAAATTTGGCCTTATGCTTACTAGCCATATGACTCTGGGGAAGTCATTTAACATTGTCTGCCTTAGTTTCTCCATTATAAAATGGAGTTAATAATAGGATTAAAATCCCAGGGTTGTTAGGAGGATTAAATGAGTTAACATTTGTAAAAAAGCACTTAGCACAGTACCTGACACATAGTAAATGTTTAATAAACACTTGTTCCTTTCTCCTTTTGCGTATGTAATAAATAATTTCATAAAAAAGCAACAGCAGATATAAAGACTGTCAATATACATAGCATCTATGTGATCGTGGTCTCATCTTGCTTCTTAAAAAAAACAGTTGGAGGTGGAGGCGGCAGGGGTTTGCAAGGGGGGCTAAAGTTCTCTTTTGATTTGAAATTCAGTGATTTTCAGTCTCTGGCCTTTAAGGGAAGCCGAAAAATAATCATAAAACAATGGTGCCATAACAGCTGCTTGTCAGAGTTTCCAAACTTTGGACTGCAAGTCCCTTTTCAAAAGCTCACCAGCTCTCTGCTGATTTCCCGGTAGACTTGATCTTAATCACAAGCCTGATTTGGCACAGTAGGTTCTGGATAAAGAACGAATCTGAAGCAAAGTATGAAAAGAAGAAATAGCAAACAATCCAAGACATCTGAGAAACTCCATCTTTGGTATTCTTTGGATTCATTGGAATATTTTAACTCTTTCATAGTGGAATCTGAGTGTTGCTCTTTGATTCTGTTCCCTGATGATAAGCTTTGAAACCATAAATAACCAAACAATCAATTTATGAATATGTATTAAGAGGAAAAAAGAGTAGTTTGGAGATAGCCTGTAGAGACATGAAGATGTGGATTCGAATCTTGCCTCTGAGGAATACTTGTTTTATGACCAAGGTAAGTCACTTATGGGAAGCTAGGTAGATGGGGATAGAGTGCTGGCCTTGGAGTTAGGAGGACCTGAGTTCAAATCTGTCCTCAGACTCTTGCTAACTGTGTGACCTTGGGCAAGTCACTTAACCCTATTTGCCTCAGCTTCCTCATCTGTAAAGTGTGTTAGAGAGCAAAAGGCAAACCACTTCAGTATCTTTGTCAAGAAAACCCCAAATGGGGTCATGGAGATTCAGACATGACTGAAAGGACTCAATGACAACAATGTCAACTAAGCCACTTAGCCTTTCAGCAACCCAGGCATCTCTCTAAGGTAACATTTCTCAATTGTTTGGGTCTTAGGACTGATTTATACTCTTTAATATTTCTAAGGAGTCTGAATATTTTTTGTGTGGGCCATATATATGTGTGTGTGTGTGTGTGTGGTGTATATATATATATATATATGTGTGTGTGTGTGTGTGTGTGTGTGTGTGTGTGTGTGTGTGTGTCTGTGTGTGTGTATGTATATACATGTATGATAAAGTAAAGCTGGTAAAATTTAAAAAGAGATATTAATTTATTAAAATAACAATAAATGCATTGCATATTGATGTAAAACATTGTTTTCAAGAAAAAAAAACTATGTTAATCTCCAAAAAAACAGCACAGTGGCATTTTTTTTACATATTTGTGCATATCACTTTAATGTTTGGCTTAATAGAAGTCACTTGGATTCTCACAACTGCTTCTGTATTCCATGTTTTTCAGTGTGTTGTTTTGGTTGAAGTATATGAAGAAAGCATGGCCTCATGCAGATAAAAGTTGGAAAATGGAAGAGCATTTTAATAGTCAAATAACATCTTATTTGTTTATGAAAAATAATAATTGACCTTGTGGATAACCTGAAAGGTTATAGGGGACACCCAAGGATCCCTTGACCACACATTTTGAGAAGCACTGCTCTAAAACGACAAATTAGAGGTAAATTGATCATCTTTGTCTATGTTCTGCACACTGACAAAATCACAGGTACAGATCCAAACATCATAGACATATGTGTATATGTGTGTATGTTTGTGTATATATGTGTGTGTACGTATACACATATACACACACACATATACACACACACGAAACATTTCTTTGTTCTCAGGTCTTTGCTGGTCATTCTGGTATAGCTAAAGGCTATATGCTATAGTCTGTATTCCTAAGTAGCTACCTCTAACTGGAGAGAGGCATTCTAGCACAATGAAAAGAGAGAACACAGGTTCTGAAGTCAGAAGACCTGGATTTGAATCTTGCCTTTGATATCGTATGAAATCATACAACTTCCCTGGGTATATTTCCTCATTTATAAACTGAGAAGGATGAAGTATATGGTCCCTGAATTTCCTTCCACTTCTAGATCTATGATCCTATGCTTTGAGTAAATAAAATGGAGCACATTTCAACCATAAATTGTGTTGGACTAACTTTATGTTACAGAATTTCAGAGAATGGAGAGCTCTGTCTATATCCAGGCAAGTCTTCATGAAGAAATGTAATCTGAGGCATACCTTGAAGAATGAAGAGTTTAGAGTGGTGGAGGAGAGATGTGATATTTTGGGGGGTAAGGGAAAGTGAAGGGCAGAACGAATCTGGACTTTGTTGTTGGGAAGTGGAATATACTACATCATCAAACAGTAATAGGTGATGGTGGTGGTGCAGATGGAGGGTGTGGGGGCTGTGATATTAATGTAAGTAGAGAAATAGAGAGGAATGGCCATCAGGAGGAAAAGAACAGAGATGAAAGCCTGGACTAACATAATCACAATTAAAAGGCATATTGGCCTTATCGATGATCTTGCTTACTTTTGGGACTACTTGTCATTTTGTCTCATACATTTGCATAAAACTAATATTAAACGTACTTGGTTAAAGTTGTAAGTAAAAATAAAGTCTATTTTTACATCATTTGTGGTTATTTGTTTTAAGAAAACTAAGTGCAGTAAGTTTGTAGGATCATAGATTTATAATTAAAGGAGACCTGAACAATCATTGAGCCCAGCTCTTCATTTCGCAAAAGAAAGTGAGGTGGAGTTTAAATTATTTGCCCAGGGCCACATGAGGAATAGCTGTCTGAAGTGGGACTTGAATATAGTTCCTCACAATTCCAAGTCTAGCATGCTACCTGTTTTCCTATACTACTTCTATAATTTCATTTAACAAATGCTTATTAAGCACTTAATATACACAAGAAACTGTGAAAGGAGGCTAATAAAATATGTGCTAAACTAAAGAGATTATAATTCATCAAGGGATTTTCATTTTATCATGGATAAGAAAAAAGTATAAATATTTCAGGGATCACAAAGATAGAAGCTCTAATGGGTTCAGCCATTACCTCTGGGAATTTTCCTCAGTCTATATTTCTAGCCCTAATCTTTTACCTGAGCTCTGTCCAGTCCAGTTTAACCAACAGACTTTTGGATATCCTCAACTGTACTTCTGTAGGCATATCAAAATAACATTACTGAAATAGAACTCATTATTTCCCCCACCCCATCCCCAAAACGAAACAAAACAAAACCTTTCCCTCTTTCCAGTGTTCCTATTGCTGTCTAGGGTTCCGCCATACTTATAATAACCCAGGCTTAAAAATCTGATGGCATCCTCAAATCCTAAATCTCATTCCACGTCAAGTCTGCTTGCTTCCTCATTCACAATATATCTCCTGTATGTACCCCTCTATCCACTCATAGAGCCACCAGCCATCTTAGTTTAGGCATTCATTACCAATTTCTTGCATAGATTTATTGCAATAGCCTTTCAATTTAACTTCTTGACTCGTCTCTCCCCACCTCAATCCTTGCTCCACTCAGCAACCAAAGAAATTTTCCTAAAACATGCATCTGATAATGATACCTCCCTATTCAATAAATTCCGTTGGTTCCCTAATATTTCCAGGATCAAATAAATAAACCCTCCATTTTGCCTTTATAGTCCTTTACAACTTGGCTCTTTCTTCTTTTACAGTCTTCTTATGATTTACTCCCCTCTGCCTACTCTATAATCCAGCTATACTGGCACACATGCTGTTCCTCACATACTCATTCTGTGTCTTGATTCTGTGCATTTGCATAGGGAAATCTGTGTATCAGGAATGTTTTCCATTATTATCTCCAATTTCTAGTTTCCTTGTCTTTCTTCATGATTTAGCTCAAATCCTATCTGCAGGAAACTTTTCCTGATCCCTCCAACTTCTATTTCCTTCTCTCAAAGTTTACCTTCTAATCGTCCTGTACATGTCTTTAGCATATAGTTATTTTGATGTCATTTCTCTCTCCCATTAGACTTCCAGATTTTTGAGGGCAGAAACCATATTTTTATCTTGATTTGTATCCCCAGTGCTTGATAAAATGCCTGGCACAGAGTAAGTGCTTAATAAGTTTGTTAACTAAATGATTAATTGAGTAATATATTGTAATTGAATGAGTATTGAAGTTATAGAAAATATTTTTCCCTAACCAAGCCAAAATGCCCTAACATCTAATCAGGGGTAAGGAGCTCTCAGCTTCAAGGCCACATGTGGCCTTCTAGGTCCTTAGTTGTGGCCTTTTGACCAAGTCCAAGTTTTACAGAACAAATCCTTTTACGAAGGATTTTATGAAGGGGATTTATTCTGTGAATTTGAACTCTTGAGGCTACAAGTTCCCCACCCCTGATAAGGCCTATCTTGAGCCTAATCTGTGAGGGGATTGTGCCACAGTCTCTTAGGTATTTTCCTGAAGCAGGTACTTCGAGAGATAGAATGGGACAATGGAAAATTGATAGAATTTGGAATCAAAATTACTGGAAGGAAATTCCAATTTTACTTAGCATTGATTATGTGGCCATGGCCAAGACACGTAACCTGTAAGGCCTTTAGTTCCCTCATTTGAAAAGTAGGATAATTATACCTTTTTCAAAAAGTTGTTAGAAGAAAAGTCCTTTGTGAACTGTAATGTACCATCTAAATTATTACTGTCCAAATTATTACTTTTGGGAACTAGAGATATGAGAGGTGATATAACCCATTCATTTATGTTTAGGGGGATATAATTGAAGTTATCTCCTGCACTGCTCTGACTGTTTTTCAGCCTTTTCCTTTCCATAAAGAAGCATTCACTCCATTCAAGACTATTCAATTCTATCTAGAAGAGCCAGTGATAGCTCAAGATCTTTCAATACATGGCTATCTGAAAAATGAGAAATCCATGCTGGGTTAATTAAAGTACAGTATTTTCCATTGTCAGATATGAAATGAGGGGGCAAGAGTTCTTAACCAGAGGTCCGTGAATTTCATTTTTATTTTTAATTTCAATATAATTGGTTTCCTTTATAATCCTATGTATTTTATTTTACATATTTATGAATATTAGTCTGAGAGGGGTCCTATAGGTTACTTGTTATTGTTGTTTAGTCATTTTCACTTATATCCTACTCTGCGACCCCTTTGAGGCGTTTACTTGGCAAAGATACTGGACTAGTTTGCAATTTACTTCTCCTGCTCATTTTATAGATGAGGAAACTGAGGCAAATAGGATTAAGTGACTTGTTCAGGATCACAGACACTAGTAAGTTTCTGAGGCAAGATTTGAATTTAGGTCTTCCTGACTTCAGGCTTGGCACTCTAACCACTGCAGCACCTAGCTACCCACTCAGTACGTTATATCAGTATGCAAAAAGTGTCCACGACACAAAAAAGTTAAGAATCTCCATCCTACAGAGTTTCTTTGAGCTTTTAGAGGCTCCAAGAGATTAACATAACTGCGAAAATACATAGTACCCAAAATCCAGATTAGATGTTAGACTGAATTATTAGACTCTGGGATAATAAATACCAAATCTCCAACTAGAAATATTAAACCACTGTGCCTGGAAATCCTATATTGCTTATTCTTTGAGTTTTAAGTATTAGACAAGTAACATTTCTGTTAAAATATGAATATTTACTGGTATGGTTGTAGTTGTTGGCTAGTAACAGGCTAGTATGAATTAGTTAATAAAATTCATTAACCAGTCACCTAAAAGAAGCCTCAGGCAATATGTTTTTATTAGAGTTGGAAGAACAGAAAGTCACTAGTACATGGGATTCTGCTAAGAAGGGACATCATACTGAGGAAGATCTAGACAACTAGGTTTTAAAAAAAATATTTATTTTTAAAATTTTATTTTATTTTCAACACAAGTAACAAAACAAGCATTTCCATAATGTAGTACAATAGAAAAGATGATTGCACATGAAACTACCAATCTACCATGTACGACTTGCTATTTCCTCCAAATATACATTTATTATACAAATTTCTTTTTCTTTCCTTTCTTCTCTCCCCGCACCCTCCAAAATCTCCATCCACTCACCCCTTTAAAAGTCCCTCCCCAACCCTGTCCCTCAGTTTTCTCACCTCTCTACACTTTCAGAAAATTTCTACACCTTTCCAGATGTACACATTGTTTCCTCTTTAACCTAGATGAGAGTAAGGTTCTGACATTACCAGCACTTCACCTTCCCCTGCTTCCTCCATATTAGTTCTTCCTTTCATGCCCCATTTTTATAATATTATTACTCCACTTTATGTTTTCCTGCCCAGTTTTGGTTTTTAGAATCACCTAATCATACACAACTCAGCCCCAACCTTTCTTCCAAGCTACTTTAGTAATGATGACAGTTTTAAGAATACTACTAACATTTTCATAAATATCATACATAAAAAGTTTGACATTAATGAGTGCCTTACAATTAGTCTTTAATGTTTTCTTTATATTTCTTCTGAATCTTTTATATAAAATTTTCCAATGAATTCTGATTATTTTTTTTGGTTGTTGTTGTTATAAATACCTAAAAGTCTTTCAAGATGTCAAATATTCATTTTTTTTTCATTCAGCATTATACTCCACTTTGCTGGGTAAGTTATTCTTGGACACAACTCCAGCCCTTTTGCTCTTCAAAATGTAATGTTCCATGACCTACAGTCTTTTAAAATAGAAGCTGCTAAGTCTTGTGAAATCCTAGTTGTATTTCCTCAGTATTTATTTATTTTTTCTTCTCGTTGCTTACAATACTTTCTCTTTAACCTCAGAATTTTAAAACTTGTGTATAGCATTCTTATAAGTTTTCCTCCTGGAATCTCTTTCAGGTAGTGAATGGTAGGGGTTTTTTTTTTCTATTTCTACTTTACCTTCTTGTCCTAGAACTTCAGGGCATTTTTTCATTCATAATTTCTTGCAATATTGTGTTGAGTCTTTTTTTTATTATTATAACTTTTGGGTAGTTCAATAATTCTTATATTGTCTCTCCTCTATCTGTTTTTTAGATCAGTTGTTTTTTTCTAGTAAGATGTTACAGATTCTCTCCTATTTTTTCTATTTTTATTATTTTTTTGGTGTCTTATAACATTATTTGATTCCTCTTGCCCAATTCTAGTCTTCAAGGAGTTATTTTCTTCATTAAAATTTTGGACTTCTTTTTCCAATTTGTTAATTTTCTTGGATTGCTTTTATTTTTTTCATAATTTTTCCTTGATCTCTATTACTTGATTTTTGAATTCGTTTTTAAGTTCTTCCAACAACTCATTTTGGGCTTGTGACCATTTGATGTTAATCTTTGGGGTAGGAGTAGCTTTTTTCACTCTACTATCTTTCTCCAAATAGAAGCCCAAATCTTCTTTTATGTCAAAGTATCTATCTATGACTGGGTTCTTTTTCTTTTCTTACTCATTTTTATTTTTATTTTGTTTTATTTTATATTATTTCTAGCAGTTCATTATTATAATCAAATTTTAATCCTTAGTTGTGGGTAATGTTGCCTTAGGCCTCAGGTCTTCCTTACTGTTATTTTCAAATTTCTGTTCAGGGGCTCAACTTTAGGGACTCCTCTTCTGCCTTGTGCCACTGTTAGGGCCCCCAGCTATTCTGTCCTTAAAATGTTCTTTCTCCCTGTGATACTGCATTTGCTCCATCCTCCTAACCTCAGCCACAGCCTGGGATCACCCGCAGTCAGCCCTGCTAGGCCTGGCTTCCAGAAATGGGGTAGAGGGTGGGGGAAGAGGCTTCAATCTTTTCAACTGTCTTCTGTTTCTTAGATGAAAGTTTGTGAGGTGAAAATTCCTGAGGCTGTGAGGTGAAAGTTGAGGTAAAATTTCTTTAGGCTTAGTAAGCTTCCCAAAGGTGCTGCTTTCAGGGCCTACTGTTTGTTGGTTCAGTAGAGTTGGCCTGTAGGTGTCTACTCTTTTCTCAGACAAAATCTCACCTCCTCAAGGTCCTCTCAAGTTATCTTTAAGAAAAGAATTGCTTTAACCCTTTATTTTTGCTGTTCTACATTAATTTTGTGGCCATTTTCTGTCTGTTTATGGAGAAAATCTGGACAGCCTGGAAATTTCTGACCTGCTCTGTAATCTTCCCACAATCTCCTGCACAACTAGGGTTTAACACAACTTTCTTGGGAACCTTGGAAATGGCAAACAGATACAAATGAACCTGAGCAGGGATGGAAGGGAAATGGAGTGGGGTTTCTGCTTTACAAAAGATTTGTAGTCATATCTCTAAATCTATGAACATGCTCTTGCTTTGACCAGTTTTGTATCTAATAGATGTGTATGTGTGTGTGTTTGTGTGTGTATGTGTGTGTGTGCTTTGGGAAGTGGCAAGGATGGATAATTCTATTTTAAACCAGGATTGTTGCTAGGAAATATTGCTGATGGATAGACTACTCCTTTTTGTCTTATTTCCCATTGCCCTCTTTGCTCTAAGTCTATATTTCCTCTTGGTACTTTGCTGCTAGTTCTCTTGTAAACACTTGTAGATACTTCAAATTCCCTCCACCAACAATGCCTTTCCATACATTGATTAGCCAATGTATACATACTTAACTCTTTTAATCTCTCTCATAAGTAAATTCCTCCAGCCTCTTAATCACACATACTGCTCTTCTCTGAATCCCCTCCAATTTGTTGACATCTTTCTGGCACAGAGGTGCCCATAGCCATATGCCTTTGGCACTCACTCCTCTTGGCTATCCACCAGAAAATGGAACTTGGCTGACTTCAGATAAGAGAGTAAGACATATTTATTTGATTTAGCTTTTGATTATGTTCACTTCTTGGGATTATGGTTGATCATTGGCAATAGGATGTTCTACTCATTGTGATTTAGTGCATGGAGATGGCAGGGGAGGTACTTGTTAAGGGAGGTATTTGTCAAGAGTACATATTGCTCACAGTCTTCCTAAGAACTGTTTTGGTTTTAGAACTCAAGATGTCAAGTACTTGAGGAAGCAAAAAAGCTTTTAGATGTGTTTCCTTTGAGTCTGTTTACTTTAATTTCTCCAGTCTGAATTTCAATGAATAATTTCATTTCTCCATATTTCCAGAATCTCTGAGCTTGCCTTTTACATGTTCTTTAGGGTGATGAGAGATAGTTCTTTACATTTATATGGGGAAAAATATTTGAATACACATGCAAATTGTTCCTCAGTCTAGACTAGAGATAAAACATCTCCCTTCACATCGAAACTCTTTTCTATGGAATTTATGTGTCATTCTGGGAGTCAGGATCCTATAAAATGTAAAGAAGTCTGACCTTAAAGATCTATAATCATAGCTTTAAAGCTAGAAGACACCACGGAGATCATCATGTCTATCCCCCATGATTTAAAGATTGAACTGGTGCCCAAAGAAGTTAAATGTTTTGCCCAACTTCACAAAGCTAATGTTTAAGGAAGAATTTGAACTTGACTTCGTTATTCCAGATCAAGCACTCTCCACCACATCATCCTTTTTTTTTTTTTGATGGACCGGCCCCTGCCCCATATTACCTGAATGATAATGGACAAGTTATTTAACCTTTCTGGTCCTCAGTCTCCTCATATGCAAAAATAAGTAGATTAGATTGGGTGACCTCTAAGTTCTCTGACAACTCTAGATCTCTGGTCCTATGATTCAATATAAAGAATCAAGAAATCAATTAATACATGGAATACCATTTGCCCGGCACCCCAACACTGCTGAGTATATAGTTGGCCCCAGGGACAGCTGACCTCTTTCACCTTTCTGATTTCATATGGACAACAAGGAATTCATGAATCTATGTACACAGCAATCCACAGGCAAATGGGCAAGACTTTTTCAAACATAGGTAGAAAAAGTTTTGCTTAATAAAATAGAAATCTATTTGTTCAATAGAATAAAATACCACCTTTATGGCTTTCCTTCATCACAGTATCCCTTATACACATCAACATCATACAAGCTACTGTGCAGCAAGAGATTTTTTTTTTTGTCCAACACCCTTGTGATTTTTAATATAAAGTAAAACATAAATTGAGGAAATATATGCTTGCCAAAGCTGTTTGCCACTGTCATGAATGAAGTCTATTGCAGAGACCAAGTTAAAGAGGAAATCCCATTGGATGATGAGATACTCTCCTTATAGAAATCTTGCTTTTTTGGCAGATGGAAATTTGCTGCCTGCATCAAGCCTCAGGTACAACAGATACAACAACTGAGTGAGTGCCACAATTACTCAACATATTGTCCTAACTGTCCACATGGTGAAACAAAATACCAAAGCAAAAACAAGAGGATGAAGAATCTTTGTCCAATTTATTCCATATACATGTATGGACAACATAGTACGATGTTAGAAAGGAAAAGGTCCATTGTCTCTCCTTTTTGACCCAAAAGTAGAAGGACCTGGGTTCAAATCGCACCTCTAATGCTTACTACACATGTGACTTTTGGCAAATCACTTATCCTCTTGTGCCATAGATTCTTCACCAGTAAAATGAGGAAGTTGGGTTAGATAGCCTCTTAGGGCTTTTCCATCTCTAAATCAACTATGCTACCATCCTATGAAACTCTAGTTTAGTAATGTCTCTATTTCATTCAAAATAAGAAATAACTTTTTCCATGAGTATCTTCCTATCACCTAACCTTCTCCCTCACCCCTTTCTACTCCTCCTCATTCTATGCTTGCTTTTCCTCTTCTTGCTGCTAGAGCAATACATAAGATATTCTTAACCAAACTAAATAAGGAAAAGTAAGGTGTTTTGGGGTTTTTTTTTGGCAGCCAGACAAATACCAAGAAAATCTGCTGACAGAACTAAAACTGGGCCCCCCAAAATCCCCCACTACAATTTGTTTAGGTAAATCTCTAAGAAGATTTTTCTGTATCTATATTGATCTCTCTTTGTGTTTTCCCTGAATTTAAATCCTACTGATCTGACTGTAAAATGTGTAGGGAGTGGTTCTTTGCCATGACATAATACATCTGGTATATCATTATTTATATGTGAAGCAAATACCCTAAATGTAAAAGAGAGTAGGAGTAGAGTGGGCCAATTTGTCTTTAAGAGACCATACCATTTTTGACTTACTCAAAACTTCTATTTGAAGCAAAGATATTTCTCTCTCTCTCTCTCTCTCTCTCTCTCTCTCTCTCTCTCTCTCTCTCTCTCTCTCTCTCTCTCTCTCCTCTCACAGATATTGTATGATTATAAGTCTTGGAATCCTAATATATCAGAAGAACAGAAAAATAATATTACTCAAAAGAAGATGTTTAACCCTATGTTTGGTGTGGACAGGCTTCAATATGTTATAAACAAGTTATGAGAAATGGCATAAGAAATCCAGCAGAAAAATGCATGGTTATGCACTGTATTTGGCACAAAACAGATGTTTAGAAATGCTTGTTTATTGTCAAAATAAAAGAAAAAGAAACGGGTTGGTCATGTTGCAAGAGCAAGGGAAGATTGATGGACATGCAATGAGGAAGAGGAAAGGAAGATCTTTGAGTTTTGGGTGGAACCCTACTAATGAATGTGTTCAATATCAGCATAAGAATTCCAAAGGATTGGCAGGCATGGCGAGGATGTGACCTGTGCTATTTGGAAGCAGTACACTAATTGATCAGGTCGTGAATCCTTTGGAATACTAGGCTATTAGAAAACATTGAATTCATAGCAGCTTTTTAAAAATTTATGTGTTTTCTCAGTTAGCAGTAACTAAAATATAACCATGATTTAGAAGTCCATGAACTTTTTTCCACATTATAAAAGGGCTATTATGTTGGCAAAAATTGGAAAACATTGGCTAAAATGACTATAACTAAAGACTGTGTGGTGACAAACCCCAAATACTGCAAAGTGTGCCCAACTAATGGAGGGTCAGTAGTATCTTTATGTTAAAATGCTAGCACATCATCTGTGACCTTAGAGAATTCTCATTCAGCATAAATAAGAAGATAATAGGAGTGAAACATGTTGGATCTGACAGTGCCTGTAGAAAGCCATATTGCCTTTTCCCCTTTTGGACATATCTGCTTTAATATTCAGTGGCCTTGCTCTTTGTCCTGGACCTCACTAGCTATGGGAAGTGAAAATGGGAGTCACAGCTTGTTTCCCATGTTATGTTCACATATGGAATATCTTAAGTATAAGCTTCAAATTGTTGATCTACCATCCCTGTGTTAGAGCACAGTGGATAAATGCAAGGCTATGTTGAAATACACTTTGATGTCAAAAGAAGTAGAAGACATTAGAAGAATGTTAATTAGCTGCCACTGCTTCTACCTTCTTTACTGGTCAGTAAATAAGTGTGATTACTTAAATTCTTCTCCATGATTACACACACACACACACACACACACACACACACACACACACACACACACACAGTTACTAGGTTACTTATGGGGTTATATATTTATATTATTTATGAGCTTATTTGTTACATTCATTAGTATCTTATCCCAATTCAGTTTATTTATGTATATTGAACTTTTTTTTCTCCAAATATTCCCTTACCTGATTCGGAAACAACAGTTCCATTGTCACACTTTTACACTATTTCCCAAGAACCAACATCCTTTCTCTTTGGTTTTCTAGTTAAAAACCAATCTAAAAGGCATTTCAGTAACTGTCATTTGAAGATTCTCATAACAAAATTAATAGTTTAAATTTGTTGGCATCAAATGCTAGAAATCCTTACGGCCCTTTAATGAAAATATGAAATGATACAATACTACATCATAGGCTGATTACTACCCCAAAGCAGGGTTGGGCAAACTCACCAAACTGCTGCCAAAAGAATTATTCCAAATTAAAAGTAAGCACAAGATTCACATGGATAAAGTCTTTTACTTTACCCTGGAGTATAATAAATGTCAGATCTCTAGCTAGAGATGATAGAGTCCAAGGGAATCAAAAACCTTCAGCTGACTATTGTCCTTATCCAAGAAATTACACAGAATTTAAATCTAGAAGGGACCTTGGAAATCTTCTAGTATAACTCTTTTTTTTCTTTCAGTTGAGAAAACTGAGGCTCAGAGACATGAATTGTCTTTGCCAGGGTGATATATCAAGTTAGCAACAATTTGGCCTTAGAAGCTTGATCTTGTTATGACTACATATAAGATAATTATATTTATTCTATGCATCTCCAGAAAGTGCCCTCTTTCATTTATAAGCTTCATGTCTTTGAGCAAGTAACTTACCCAGTCACCTTAGCTCCTCGTGTGTAAAATGTACATGACAAGACTTTTACTACTTATCACAAAAGGTAATTACAAGAATTAAATTAGAAAATGTATGTGAAAATTCTTTGCAACTATATAATATAAATGTAAGCTGTTATCATTATCTTACTAATAAAAACTAACAATCATTAACAAACAATAACAACAATAATTGATATCAAGAATGTTCATGGTATCAGGGGAACACAGGTTCAGGTTACATCTTCAACATGTATAATTCTAATAGATAAGTCACTGAACCTATCAGTGCCTCAGTGTGATAATTGTAATCTTTATATTATTTAGTGTTTCAGTTAGAATTATAAGATTCCAGTATGGAATAAGTTAGGTTTAGTGGTCCTAATGCCCATCAAGGATAAAGGCAAAGGTAGACAAGGTTATGCTTTTCCACTCTGTTGACCCTATGTTAACCCTGTGTCAGGAAATTAATACTCTCAGCTTCTGACTGGGTAAAATGCCTAACCAAAGAAGTTGTAAACTGATCCAGCATTCTGGGGAGCAATTTGGAACTATGCCCAAAAGTCTATAAAACGGTATTCCTTTTGATTCAGCAATACCACTACTAGGTCTGTATCCCAATGAGATTAAAAAAAAGAAAAGGTAAAAGGACCTATTTGTACCAAAAAAAAAAAAGTAGTGGCAAAGAATTAGAAATTGAAGGGATGCACATCAATTGGGGAGTGGCTGAACAAGTCGTGGTATATGAATGTAATGGAATGCTATTGTGCTGTAAGAAATGACCAGCAGGCTGATTTCTGAAAATCCTTGAAAGACTTAAATGAACTAAGCAAAGTTAAATGAGCAGAACTATTCAAACATACATAGTAACAGTAATATTGTACCATGATCAACTGGGAATGACTTAGCTATTCTCAGCAACAATTCCAAAGGACTCATGATGGAAAATGATATCCACCTCCAGAGAAAGAACTGATGGAGTCTGAATGCAGATAGAAGCACATTATTTTTCACTTTCTTTTTTTATGTCTCCCCCCTTTTGGGTCTGTGTCTTCTTTCACAACATGATTAATATTTATGTATATATTTTCCATATTTATGTTTTGCATGATCGCTTATATATAACATGTCAAATTGCTTGACATCTCAGGGAGGGGGATAGTGAGGGAGGAAAGAAGACAATATGGAACTCAAAATTTTAAAAAAATTGAATGTTAAAAATTGTCTTTACATGTAGTTGGTGAAAATAAAATATTATTTAAACAAACAAATAAACACCTGACCAACTGCAGTGGTCTCTGAGTTATTTATCTTTTGCTGTTTCAGATAGTCATCTCAGATCTTCTAGTTTCTTGTCCTGTTAAAGAAGCTCCTCCAACCTGTGCCGCACCTAAGCCTGGGATCATAAGTACTCCTGAGAACTTTTCTACCATATCTGAGTCTGATTAGGAATGCCTCCTTCCCTCCTCTGGCAATGATTAACTGTTTTTCACCAGATCTGTGTTTTAGTATATATGCTTTTGCTACTTAAACCCCAACTTTGAACATGTTTGTTCCCCTACATGTCCCTCTCCTCACTGCTGGGTGAGTTTCTTGCATCTGTGGGGATGATTGTCATCGTGTGTGTGTGTGTGTGTGTGTGTGTGTGTGTGTGTGTGTGTGTGTGTGTATGTATGTGTGTGTGTGCGTGTGTGTGTTTGCCTGTTTACTGTGCTACATAATAATAAATTTCTTTTTGTACCAGTTTCCTGAGGACCAATTTTCTCTAAATTCTGAAACCCAAGTTATTGTTTTAACCTGAGCCATCAGGCCTAATAAAGCACTCAAGAAACTCTCTAAGATCATAAGTTTTAATAGTGGTAATTTATCTGTTTTAGTGGAGGGAATTTGTATACTGGGAGCTCACAACGTTGATAAAATTACTGTTCTCTCCCTCTCAATATGCATACACACACACAGATACACACACTCACACACACACATAGAGCACTGTGGCCTATTGGATTGAGGGCTGGGGTCTGAATCAGGAAGTTCTGTTTTTAAATTCTGCTTCTGGTACATACCGGGTGTGTGATCCTGGGTAAATTGGTTAATTTCCTGGTGCCCTTGGAAACTTACTAAGCCTTTGATTTTAAGGGAAGATGCTAATCTGTTTCCATAGAGGAGGTTCCTTGGTAGGAGTCCCCTGCAACAATGAAATCATAGGTCCAAAAATAAACAAATGTGTATATTGTGTGTGTGTGTATGTACACACACATACACACACATATATATATGTACACACACACATACACAGAAATACACACACACTCTATATATATGTACATACATATATATACATACATACACATACACACACACACACACATATATATATATATATATGCCACCACTATG
Organism: Phascolarctos cinereus; assembly: GCF_003287225.1. Taxonomy (NCBI): domain Eukaryota; kingdom Metazoa; phylum Chordata; class Mammalia; order Diprotodontia; family Phascolarctidae; genus Phascolarctos; species Phascolarctos cinereus. Next base: position 388,392,845 of record NW_027555847.1, on the reverse strand, counting down.
ATCATGTGTATATATTTGTATATTTGCAAACACACAGAATATATACAATGTACACATATATGTATAGTGTTGTTCTAGAAGAACTAAATTTTAGCTTGATAAAAGAAGAACCATTTAAGAACAAAAGTGATTTAACATTAAAGTCTATTACTGCCAGGAGCGCCTGCATCCCCAGCCGTGGTCTGATGCTGGCAGAGTGTGAAGACAGAAAGAATTATGGGCCAGGTGGAAGATGTGAAGAACAAACTTCATTTATTGATCTGAGGGCTCAGGCTTATATAGTACTGGATTAAGCAATAGTAACATTACTTTTCATGAAAAGTACAAATCTAATTAAGTGATTTCCTTACTTCCTTGTACCTTGTCTGTTACATTCTTTCCTGCATCCTGTCCTGTACCCTATCCGTTTCCTCCCTTCCTGCATCCTGTTCTCAAGAGATGGTACAGGGAGGTGGTGAGCAGACGTCTTGAGTTTCACTGCTGTCAGGCTTAGTACAAACTACAGTAAGACCCGGGATGGCCTAAGCCCTCCATCTCCCGAAAGACGGCCCTCTACATATTACCTTGTGCACTGGTGACACCTTGTAAAGGTAAAGTGTTTAGCCAGAGAATTTTCAGGGTTAGTGTAGAGTTGATAACCATCCCTGAAGAGAGGAGTTTGCACTATATGGCTTCTCCATTGGACTACATGGACTAAAGTAATCTATAGCTTATAAGATTCTTTAGCACTATGAGCCCTTTTGATTATTCTGAAGGTAGGACAGCTAATGTGTGGTGTAGAAGCTGGTCCATTATAATACAGGAGCAAGGTTATGTGTTTGGAAAGAGAAAGAAAGAGGATGTTTTGGAAGAACAGAGCAACTTTAAGAGAATGGCCACCTGGATAGCTTTACTTATGTGTATATTTTTGCTTTTTTCTTCCATTTTATTATGTACCCATGGGGGTGGGTCAAGTGTATTGTTCTCTGCTGTAAGCTGACTGAAGTCTCAGGTACAGACTGTGCCCAAAGGTTACAAAAGGCTGTCTTATGATATCTGAAACTGTGTCACAAGGTCAGTTGTCTTGTATCTATAAAATTTGATATGAACCTAGACTGTAACTTTTATTACATCACCTTCTACTCTTCCCTAATCTCATGAATATGCTTGGGTCATAGATTATTGGAACCTCACAGTCAGAAGTCACTGGAGCCTGACATGGCCACAGATATCTGGAAAGGATGTCAAAGATGCAAAATGAAATACATAGAACTTAGTAACTGATTGATTTTATCTTTATCACCCATAAGCAGGGATGATCTATGATCTAGAAAACTAGAAAAATTGTCGTAACCTCAACACAAACAGGGAAGCTAGGATAGAAAGCTGGTCTTACCCAGAAATTTCCTGATTCTGACAATAACTTCATCTGTTACTGTTGGCAAATAAAATAATCTCCTGAGACTCAGTCACATCATTTGTAAAATAAGTTTTGGACTCTGTAATATCCCTTCCAGCTCTAGATATATGTGGTTCGTTATTAAGCAAAAAAAAATAAATTTGAAGCTAAAAACTTCTGATTTCATGGGTCACATGGCCTGAATGTGTCAAAGGCAGGATACGAATTTAGCTGCAAGGCCCGTTCTCTATTCGCTATTCACTCTATTCACCATATTGCCTCTCTGTTTTGTTCTGATTCTTCTATCTATCTATCTATCTATCTATCTATCTATCTATCTATCTATCTATCTATCTGTCTATCTACCTGTCATCTATCTATCTATCTATCTACCTACCTACCTACATATGTATATTCCTTTTCTCATGGAATCCAAAGCCTCATGAGGATTATAATTGGCTGCTGTCTGAATATAACTTGTTCAAAATAAATTGCATGCAATGCTTAATTAGTTAATAGCAGGATTTTAGCTAAGCTGTCCTGACAAGTCTGAAGAACCTGTCACTTTCATAAACTGCCTCAGTAAAAGACTTTTGTAGAAATTATTTTCTGGAAGCATTTATTATTGGTATGCAGAATAGAATGTTTTGAAAAAATATTAACAAAATATTATTTATCAACATAGAAAAAAGCAGTATTGAAGCTTTGAAAGCTTTATTCATGTGAATAACACATATCCTTATCTAAATTGTGAGGCAGTGTGTGAAGAAGAACACCTAAAGACCCACTGTGATCTTCATTTGATATAATTCAGTGGCAACCTTTTCCTGGGCTTTTTCTTGGCTTATCTCCCAATATCATATTTAGAGGCAGCATGACATAGTGGAAAGAAGCTTATTCTTGGAATCAGAAAGAAGTGTGTTCAAGTCCCCACTTAACACACTGTGTGTGACCCCTGACAAGTCACTTAACAGTTCACTTCTGAGTTACAGAGACAGTGTCAATCTATATTTGTAGGAGTTCCTCTTCACATACCAGGAGTTCCATATAAAGGAAAAATCACCTTTTCAGTAGGATAGTCCTGAATATGTCCTTTTCTTTTCCACTGCTGTATCTTTGCTTATGCTGTTCTTCATGCCTTGAATACCCAGTTTCCAAAACTCTTTATATTGAATCTGTATCAAACCTTTAAGGCTCAAATTAAATGAAAACCTCTCCATGAATCTGATTCTGATTCTGCCAGTCCATAATGATCTATTATCTGTTCTTATAACATTTTGTTTATACATACCACTGATTCATTCATTTGAATGTGGAAGGGATAGATGCAAAAATACAGATTCACCCAATACTGTAATTGGAATTTTCAATTTCCATACATTCATTATTGAATTCCACATAGTTTTTTGCCCTCCTGGCTGGCCAGTTAAAGTCTTATAGGGTACACTATGCAAATTAAATCATCTATCTGTAGTCTATTAGCCTTGCTACATAACATTCTCATTATACCTTCATTGAGCACATTCTTACAGAATCATGTAATCCCAGAGGTGAAAAGTATCTCAGGAACTAATTGGTTTCATCTGCACCTGACAAAAGCACCCGTCTAAATTTGCCTGATGAGTGTTTATGTAACTTTTTTCTTGATGAAAACTAGTGAGCACTAGCCTGATATCTTTTGAGGCAGTCCATCATACTTCATCATTACTCTAATTGTTAGGAAGGTTTTCCTTCCATTGAATTTAAATCTGAATTTTATTTTTTAACTTTCCTAGTCCTGACATTTGATGTCAAGAAAAATAAATACATTTTTCTTACCTTTAACAGGTCTTCAAATATGAATGACAGTTACCCTGTTTCCTGCAAGTTTTCTGTTTTCTAGAGCTAATATCGACAATTTCTTCAATCAAACCTTTTTTGGCAGAGATTTGAATCTTCTTACTATCTTGGTTACCGCAATCTGTATTCTCCCTAGCTTACCACAACCCTTTCTAAACTGTGTCCTCCAGAATAAAAAGGCACAGAGTAGACCTACTCTGTCTAGAGCAGGGTGTTGACATCACTTATTTCTACTTGGGCACTGTCTTTCTTAACTTAGCCAAAGACTGAGTTGGATTTTTTGTTATCCATATATCATTAACTTACTTGAGCTGGAAGTGATCTCAAATCTTTTTTCTTAACTTATTATCTAATAATTGTAATGCCTGATATCTATTTAGTACTTAAAAGGTATCAAAACACCTTACCTTAATTATATCACTTAATTCTTACAACAGCCTGGCAAAATAGATAGTATAGGTGTTCACATTTTATAGAGAAGGAGTTTGAGGCCTAGGTAGATAAACAACTTGTCAGTGGTCAGACATAGGATTCACGCAAAGGTTTCCTTTAATTTCAACTCCAATACTCTTTACATTACTACATATTTTTTCCATCTAAACTTATTTCCTTAATATTATATTTAAGAAGTTAATTCCTTTGAACTCATATGAAAAACTGTATTTATCACTGTTAATTTTCTTCTTATTAGATTTTATCCAATGCTCTAACCCAGTGATATCAGATTCAAATAGAAATGTAAACCACTAAATAATACATAAGGATCGCTGGGGCAGAGTATTGACTTATAAAACAACATATTAATGTTATCTACATTTCATTGAATTTTTATTTATTTATTTTGTTAAATATTTTCAAATTACATATTACACACCAGGGAGGGGTAGAGGTCACAATGTCCCACAAGCCTATTGAAATTGTTGTTGTCCCCACCTCCCATTCTCCTCACCCCCTGGCTTTGTCATATACTAGGTTGTCTATGCTTCCTTTGTTTGACATCTGCAAATTTGATAAGCTGTCATCTATTTCCTCATTTGAGGCAATGACAAAATCTAAAATACGTGTAATAAAGCATAAATCCCTAAACCTCCTCATTAGAGAATTTTTTTCCCAAGTTAGAATTGGCCATTCTTTCAATGATTATTCCCTCAGTCCAGCCATTCACAAGTTCTAAATTTATATATCTGTGTGATTGTTTAGTTCACATATCTCCATCATTCCCATATGAATAGCAGAGACATGATGTCAAGAGTTTGGTTAAAATCAGAGTAAACTGTGGTTGTAGCATTCCCCTGATCTAGTCTATTAGTCTGGCATAACCTACTCCTCACACAGGACATGACCTCTTCCAGTTCCGTGCATGTTCACTGCCAGTCCTCCCTGTTCGTATGTCTCTTCTTCCTCATCTCCAGATGGTATGTGAGTAATATTAGGAGGGTAAAATCAACAAGATGTGGCAATTGATTGGACATGGGAAATAATATAGAGTAAGGAGGTGAAGATGATGCCTAAGTTTCAAACCTAGGTAACTTTAATGATGATGGTGCCCTCAAAAGCAATAGAGGAATTCTGAAGAGGACATGCGATATTTGTGGGAAAGATAATGCAGTTAAATTTTGAACCTAGAGATCCAACCAGGGCATAATACTCTCCTCACTGATGGAGTTCCATGCTTTTCTGAGAGGTTGGGTTGGTAACAGTTTGGAAAAGGAGGGTGATTGCTTCTGGACCCCTTCTTCAAAAGAGAATACATGATTCCAGGCTCTCATAAGAGGGGTCTCTGTAGGAAGAAAAAGACTGGGCAGAAGCTCACATGTAGAGAACATTTTTCCTACATAGGAGGCACGGGCAAGTGAGTTTGTTTACTGTTCACTATTTGTGATGGTTTTTGTGTAACCAGGATTTTATGGGAATGGAGTGAAGCCTTTATTTATAGCTTTGGATATTCCTTTGCCAATTTGGAATAGTGAGAAATAGTTTGAAACCTAAAAAAATATATTTCTCCTAGAATAATAATATTTATGTGGGTAAGATTGCAAAATTTTCAATTCATGTATCTAAGCTACTTGGGATCACAAAGATTCCAATAGGACTGGAAATAACTTAATATCAACAATATGAATATGCAACAATAGTCTCACACATACACATGCACACACACTCACACACACACACACTCACCTTTCATTGACACCTCATTATTTTCATATTGTCTCTTCCATTTGTCTTTTGGATATAAGCTCCTTAAAAGCCAGGACTCATTTTGTTGTTGATTTTTGGCCTTGTATCTACTGCACTTAGCTGTGTCTGGCATATAGTGAATAAGAACTAATTAAATGCTTGTTGAATGACTGACTGACAGAACTCTGACTCATTCTAATCTAGAGGGTAGTCACCTGCAATTGTATGTTGTGGCTGAGTCCTCTCTTGTCTAATGTATCTATGGTCTATGGTTGCTGTGCTCTGGCCCAGCTTCCAGTTACTCATACCTCTTCACAGTCCTCATGAGCTTGTCCTTGTCCAAAGGCTACACTTTCTTTTTTATCACAGTTTCATTAAGGGGATGGCAGTGCAGGATCAGTAAGGAAAAATGGCATTTCAGGAACAGAAGCTGGCTCTTTCCATAGTGATTCCATCTGGTTGACTATTGACTTGTCTTCTCCCAAAATCTTGCACTGGTACATTATAAGGTCTTTCTACAACAGAGAAAGCCTGGTCAGTATGCTGACCTTTGGTCATTTTATGGGTGACATTGGACCAAGGAGCAAGGGTGATTGCTCATGAGTTGTGACATGGATATGATAGCCCCTGTTACTATAGCATGACATTGCTGAAACACCTGGTATGCACTGGGAAAGTTCTCATATAGAAACAAGACAGATGCCTTCTGTTTTAAGGGATAGCATTGATTTTTTGGCTAACCCTTCCTTACATTTTGTGCACTATATGTTTCAAAATAATGTAAATTAATGCACTGTATGGCATAATCATGGATAATCATAGATGCAACCCTGAAAAGGTCCTTCGAGGTCATTTGGCTCAAACTTCTCATTTTATAGATGAGGAAGCAGAGGTCCAATGACAGTGCTGTGCTTAACCATGTTTCCTTTATAAATATCATCACCATCATCATCGTCATCATCAATAATTTGGATTGCTAACAAAAATATGTATTCTAATATATTTCAAAAATATTTATACATACATACAATCCCTATACTACTGTGATTTGACAGGTAAAGAGTAAAATATTGTAGCTTTTTTTTTTATTAGTTCTTACAATATTGGACACTGACTAATGTGTTAAAAAGAGGGGAGGGAGGTACTGCAAATAACATGCAGTGACAAAGGCTCTTCAGCCTTAAGCATCTGCAGGAGACATGGAACTGTAAACTCCAGTGATCAAGAGGCAGGCAGACTATCCAGATTTGGAAGAAATTGGAATTCTTTGCTTGGAGTTTCTTGAGAAGAAGATCCATCTAACTGGACATCTTGTAGCATGTGAAAGGAAGTCTATGATATTTGGAAAGAAACAAAATAAGGGGAGAATAACTGTCCTCCATCTCTTAAGCTGCTATATATACTATTGGTGTGCAGGACCATGGATTAAATTGGGACAGGCAGATAGATGAAAGTGTTTGTGGATGTGGGAAGCTGCCACAGGGGCTGCATCCTGCCCCACTCTAATTCCTGGGAAGTCTGTTGGGAGTAAGAGCAGAGGTGGATGCCATGAAAACTCCCAAGCAAGCTGGTGTCTGAAACTAGGAAATTAAAAATAAATAAATGGGAACGAGGGGAGGACACAAGACTGATTACTGCCGCATAAGCATTTTATCATAGGCAAAAGAGAAGACAGACCAGATAGGCCTCTTACTGTGACAGAGATTAAGGGGCGAAAGTTTAAAAGCACAGAAGTTTAACTGCCATGCTTATTTATAGCCTTGTACATACAAAGACACCGCTATTTCGAGGCAGTGGCATTATTTTTTATGGGTGTCAGTTTTGAACAGTCCATGCACAGTAAAAGTAAAATAAAGCAAACAGCATGTGTGAAGGAACAAATTTAAATAGCAGAAGCTGTAGTATACATTTAATTTCCAGAATATGTTTCCCTGATTCATATCTTGAGCTTAGAAACAAGAGGAGGGGTCAAGAAAGTGATGTAGCCAAGCCTTTAATAGCATATCAATTCTCCGTGGACTTTAATCTTTCCCATACTAGGCAAAGTGAACTTAACTGCAGCTGTGGCTACTACACATGCAAATTAGGATGGACAGTCTCAAGAAACAAATCTTATTTAATAATTGAATATCTTGCTAAGACCAGAAGATCATCCTCTGGTTAATATAGTCAATATCGGTAAACAAACTGAAGATTGAGACACTTTGGAAAGAGACATTAAATAACAGTGAGAGTTAACTCTGCTGGCAGTCCAGTATAGCATCTGTGACAGACAAGGGGGGGCACGCCTCTACATTTCGATTAATCAATTAATAAGCACTTATGAAGTTCCTGCTCTATCATAGTCACTGTGCTAAGTAGTGCATACAAAGATATACGTACACTAGGCATACAAAGACAGAGCAAGAGAAACACACAGACAGAGACAGAGAGAGACAAATAAAGAGACAGAGGGAGAAAAAAAGAAACAGAGACAGAGAGACAAATATTAAATAATTGCTGGCCCTACTATCTAACTCTTCTGTCTTTTTTCAAATTTTTTTTCCATATGCTTTTGAGTTGAAAATTTTTCTCCCTTTTTCCCCCCCACCCTCCCCAAGACAGCACACAATCTGACATAGGCTTTACATTTACATACCCATTAAACATATTTTCACATTAGTGAAATTGTAAGTAAAAATTAAAACCAATAGGAGGAACCATCAGAAAGATGAAACAAAACTCAACAGAAGGTAAAAATAAGTGAGAGCGATTCGACTTCCATAGTTCTTTCTTTGGATGTGGACAGCATTTTCCATCCCGAGGCCTCTGGAGATGTCTTAGATCCTTGGAATGCTGAGAAGGGTTCAGTTTAACATTCTTAGTCATTGCATAACGTGGCTGCTATTGTGTACAAAGTCCTCTTGGTTCTGCTCACTTCACTCAGCATCAGACCATATAAGTCTTTCCAGGTTTTTCTGAAGTCTGCCTATTCATCATTTCTTATAGCACAATAGTATTCCATGACATTCATATACCACAACTTGCTCAGCCATTCCCCAATTGATGGGTATCCTCTCAATTTCCAATTCTTTGCCATCAGAGAAAAAGAGCTGCTATGAATATTTTTGTACATGTGGGTCCTTTTCCCATTTGTTTGATCTCTTTGGGATATAGCCCTAGAAGTGCTATTGCTGGATGAAAGGGTATGCGCATTTTTGTAGCCCTTTGGGCATAGTTCCAAATTGTTCTCCAAAATGGTTGGATCATTTCACAACTCCACCAACAATGTATTAGCATTCCAATTTTCCCACATCCTCTCCAATATTTATTATTTTCATGTTTTGTCATGTTGGCCAATCTGATAGGTGTGATGTGGCACCTCAGAGTGGTTTTGATTTGCATTTCTCTAATCAATAACAATTTAGAGCATTTTTTCATATGACTATAGATGGCTTTAATTTCTTTATCTGAAAACTGTCTGTTCATATCCTTTGACCATTTATCAGTTGTGGAATGGCTTGTGTTCTTATAAATTTGTCTTAATTCTTTATATATTTTAGGCCTTTATCAGAGAGACTGGTTGTAAAAATTCTTTCCCAATATTCTACCTTTCCCCCTAATCTTAGTTGCATTGGCTTTGTTTGTGCAAAAACTTTTCAATTTAATGTAATCAAAATTATCCATTTTGCTTTTCATAATGTTCTCTATCTCCTGTTAGGTCATGAATTCTTCTGTTCTCCGTAGATTTGATAGGTAAACTATTCCTTGTTCTCCCAATTTACTTATGGTATCAGCCTTTATATCTAAGCCCTGAACCCATTTTGACTTTATTTTGGTATATGGTGTGAGACTTGGGTCTATGCCTAGTTTCTGCCATACTCTTTTCCAGTTTTCCCAGCAGCTCTTTTCAAAGAGTGGGCTCTTATCCCAAAAGCTGGGGTCTTTGGGTTTATCAAATAATAGATTACTATAGTCATTGACTACTGTGTCTTGCATATTTAACCTATTCCACTGATCCACCTCCCTATTTCTTAGCCAATACCAAGCAGTTTTGATGATTGCTGCTTTACAATACAATTTAAGATCTGGAATTGCTAGGCCACCTTCCCCTGCATTTGTTTTCATTAGTTCCTTTGATATTCTGGACCTTTTGTTTTTCCAAATGAATCTTGTTATAATTTTTTCTAACTCTACAAAATAATGTTTTGGTAGGTTCATTGGTATGTCACTGAATAAGTAAATTAGCTTAGGTAGGATTGTCATTTTTATTATGTTAGCTCGGCCTACCCATGAGCAATTTGATGTTTTTCCAATTATTTAGATCTGATTTTATTTGTGTGAAAAGTGTTTTGTAATTGTGTTCATAGAGTTCCTGGTTTTGTTTCCAGGAAGTAGACTCCTAAATATTTTATAATGTCTACAGTAAGTTTAAATGGGATTTCTCTATCTCTTCCTGTTGGGCTTTGTTGGTAATAGATAGAAATGCTGATGATTGATGTGGGTTTATTTTATAGCCTGCAACTTTGCCAAAGTTGTTTATTATTTCAAGTAGTTTTTTACTTGATTCTCTGGGATTCTCTAAGTATATCATCATGTCATCTGCAAAGAGTGATAGCTTTGTTTCCTCTTTGCCTATTCTAATGCCTTCAATTTCTTTTTCTTCTCTTATTGCTAAAGCTAAGGTTTCCAGTACAATATTGAATAACAGTGGTGATAATGGACATCCTTGTTTCACCCCCAATCTTATTGGAAATGCTTCTAGCCTGTCCCCATTACATATAATAACTCTTCTGTCTTCCAGATGATTTTGACCTCTGAAGGAAAGATTGTCCTTTTAGAGATAAAAGCCCACACAAAGATAAGATGCTGTGAACTGATATTAATAGCTGATAGATCTCTCCCTAAAACAAGAAAGAAGCCAAGACATTTTCTGTAGTCTGATGACTGGATATGTGAAAGTCCTACCTTTGGAGCTGAAATTTGGACCTTTGGGTTCCAAGCTAAGAGATGGAAGGCAGAGCTATCTTCTCTCCTCATTAAGGGAAAGGCACCTTCCTCAGGGCTCCAGCTGAAGTTAAAAATTAGAACAAGCCAGCAAGTATTTATTAAGCACTTGCTGTGTGCTAGATCCTATGCTACATCTTGGGGAAACAAAGGCAAAAAATAATAACTGTCCATAGGGCACTCTCAGTCAAATGGGGGAGACAACATACATAACAAACAAACAAACAAAGCACCTTTGTATAAAGAAGACATATACTGGATATCCTGGAGGGAATCTTTGAGGAAGGCAATAGCATTAAGTGGGACTTAAGAAAAAAGAAAATAAAACAAAACTATGTGTAAAAGGTTGGATTTTTGGCTGGAACTTGAAGGAAGCAAAGGAAAACAGAAAGAAGTTCTTTTGTACCTACTCTACTGAGTAATATATATTAACAACCATGAGAATGGTGTGTATACACCCCGCAGAGACAACATACCTAGCAGAGACTACAGAAGACCAAGAGTAAGCCATCAGGCTCAGAAGGGCAGTGTCATGATATCACCAGATGGTATTTGTGCCCCTCAGGCATCAGACACATAAGTCATCCTCCACACTTGTAACTTAGTCATACATGCTCCTTAAGCTAGTATCTTTTCACATGTATGCCCTGGCCACATATATTGTTCTACATGTGTTTATTATATAAGCTCACTCTCTTTCCTAATTATATACATACCTATGGCAGAATGTGTCCCAGGTTTAAGGGGAAAATGCTCTGGTGCAACTTTCCTTATTGTACTATTTCATTAAATATGCCTTTTTATTTTTTCTGCCTGACTAGTAAAAGTCCTTCAGTGGGAGTTTGTGAATAAGTTTTTTTTTTTTTTAAGTATAAGCAGAACCACAGACTAACCTCACTCTAGGCTAATATTTTTGGTAAGCTTACTTGAAAAAGTCTCTCCCCACTCCAGTCCATTTTCCATTTAACTGTCAGAGTGATTTCCCTAAAGTGAAGGTTCCATCATCTCATCCCCGTACGTATAACTGAAGTAGCTCTCTATCACCTCCAGGATAGATGAATGTCCAGTCATTTCAGTGGTGACTCTTTGTGACTCCAATTGGAGGTTTTCTTGGCAAAGATATTGGAGTGGTTTTCCATTTCCATCTCTGGCTGATTTTACAGATGAGGAAACTGAGGCAAACAGGATTAAGTGATTTGTCCAAGTTCACACAGTTTGTAAGTACCTGAGGCTAGATTTGAATTCAGATCTTCTTGACTGCAGGGCTGGTGCTCTATCCATTGTGTCACCTAGCTGTCCCTCAAGAAACATTTATTAAGTGCCATGCACTGTGCTAAGTACAAAAAGAGGCTAAAGACAGTCCGATCAAATATAAAATCATTTCTTTGGTATTAAAAGCTTTTTATATCCTGCCCCCCTTCTCTCCTTTCCAGTCTTCTTATACTTTATAACCACCTCTACTGTATAATTCAGTGACAGTAGCCTCTTTGCTGTTCTGCTAACAAGAAACTCTATCACAACCCTTGGGAATTTTACTGGTTGTCCCCAATGCCTAGATTTTACTGTGTTCTCATGCCCACTTCCCTGTTTCCCAGGCTTACTTCAAGTCCCAGATAAAATATGACCTTCTACAAGAAGGCTTTCATGATCTCCCTTCATTCTGGTCCCTCCCCTCTGTTGATTAAGCCCAATTAATCCTGTAGATTTGTTTTTAATTTAAAAAAAAATTATTGTACATGATTGTTTGCATGTTGTCTTCACCATTGGATTATGAGCTCCTCAAGAGCAGGGGCTGCCTTTCTTTACATCCCTAGCACTCAGCACAGTGCTTTGCATATATTAGACACTGAATCAATGTTTATTGCCTAAGTACTATAGACTCTATACTCACAACTACATGACTTTCTCTGCATACTAGAGATTAGGGGTAAACTCAGCTGTAAACTAAGAACCCAAAGAGATCTGAATACAACTTTGATTATTGCTTTTCTTCACAATTTTTGTGAGCAGTTTGTATAGGCTCTGGTACAACAAAAGTCATAATCATGGATTGACATTGGTGCCAATAAACATTCCTGCTTCCCTAAAACTTTGCAAAGGGAGCATGGCCCAAGACTAAACAGTATAGATGACATTGCTGTTATTTCTCCTATCCTCAGCCCAGCTCTCTTACTCCATTTACTCTCACCATGAAAACCATACAGTTTTTACCCCCATATAAACACCTTATTGATCCAAGATGAACCAGCTTCCTTCCTAATTTATGGATTCCCCTAAGATGCTAGAGGAAGAGCCACAATTCACTCAGCCTATTTGGGGCAAACAGCTGGCATAGTATTTGAACTCAGGGGGAATCTACTGTGCACAGTGGAAGATATCATCTCTACTTTTTTTTTTAAGATGAGGAAAGCTGATACCTTTCCACTATATTGTAGTCTTATTAAGAAACCTAAGGTACATATGTCCAATATTGTGATACCTTACACTAGAGATATGAATTAGAAGAAATATGGGGAAGCACCCCACCATGCTCTATTTCTCTCTGTGATGTTGAGAGTCATTGAAAATGAGTAGAAGAAGGTCAGGGAAAAGACTGGGGTAGTTGTATTCTCTCACTCCCCAGAATCAGTGATCAAAAGCAGGCATGTGGAAGATGGTGTCTGATGTTCTTCAGATTGGCCACATCGTTCTGGAGCGTCTGGTGTAAGCCTGCAGTACCATTGGAATATATTATATACTGAGCAATTTGGGACAGGGTCATGGGAGCAGTGCTCTTTGTTCCCTTCAATTTACATTCCTTTATAGCCTTAATGTGTGAGGTGACTTTATTCCATAGTGATCCATTATATGGAATTCAGAACCCCAGTGCTAAAGCTTTTGTATATACAGAGTGTGAAGATGAGTCCTTGTGTCTGTGTATCTTTGGTTAGTGGAAGTAAGACATAAACACCCCAGTCATATCATAAAGAGCCATATCCTTTGGTGATATCTAAGCCCAGAATGTGTTTATTCAGTGTTTCCCAGAGACAGTTAGATTAAGGCTTTCTCCCTCTTCATAGTGAAGGAACAGGGAAAGGAGGCAATCTTTGACATGTGTATTATTATGTCATCACCCCATAAAAGCTTTGCCAGAAAATTAAAACACTCTGGTGCTGAGAGGCAGGGAGTGAGCATTGATGCTGCCATGCACAGTGGGGTGGAGACTTCCCTTGAATGCTTTCATCCCTGCCAGGAACAGCTCAGCTGAGTGGAAGCTGGTGGCACAGGATTTTCTACTGGTCTATTTAGAGATGCTAGAGTCAGAAGAAGGCTGGTATAGGATATAGTGGTAGATGTGGGTACTCACTATTTTCTAAGATCTAAAGAGTGTCAATTGACATGTGCAGACCTTTGAAAAGAGAAGAGGGAGTGTTGCAAAAGAGAAAAAGCAGATGGGGTATTTAGCACCATTATGGTGCCAACAGCACTGATGCTGGATATGCATCATTCTTAGTGTTGTCATCATGGTGGGTCTATGAAAGTGATAGAAGGTACTGATAGATAGACTATCTCTAAATATGAATACCTCCACCCAAAGCTCTTTTCTGCTCTTCTTTGAATCTTCTTTTGATGGTATCATTAGCTCCCATCTATGCAAATATTGACATAGTAGCTGCTACAGTGTAGGGTCTTATTGCTTATTCCTTTATTTATTTCTAAGTGAACAAATCACAAACCTATTTATCTCTATGTAAATAGCCTCTAACCTCTCCACTAGGCCACAGTATCACATATCCCAACTGACTGATGGACATATCCAATAGCATATACCATAATCATTGTAAATTCAGCATGTCCAAAATGGAATTATTTACCTTTTCCCTTAAACCTACACTCCACCAAACTTCCTTATTTCTTTTCAAGACAACATTGTCCTGTCAGTCACCCAAACTCATAGTCATCTGTCACTCATCTTTCCTCCCTTACCTCTCATTTCATATCTATCTACTCAGTTGCCAAACCTTGTTGATTCTGCCAAAAAACAAAAACAAAATCAAGCAAACAACTTCATATCAGTTCCCTTTTCTTCACAAACATGATTATTAACCAATAATAATTGGTTAACCTAATTCATATTCTTCTAAGATCCCAGAAGAAAAGTCAACTTTTGTTTGGAGTACTGCAAAAGACTCCTAAATGGTCTCCCTGATCATATTTTTTACCCTCTTCAGTGTATTTTTCACACATTTACCAAAATAATCTACCTAATCATAGAACTGACCACATCTCTTGCCTACTCAAAGTACTTTGGTAGCTGTTAGCAATAGAATAAAATGAAACCTCCTTACTTTTGGTTATAGATTTTAAGTTGAAAGCGACATAAAAGGCCATCTAGTCAACCTCTTCCCCCTACACACACATTTTACAAATGAGCAAACTGAGACTAAGTGGTTTAGTGTCTTATCCAAAGGTCATAAAGTGAAAGAGGTAAGATTTTCATTTGGAGTGTGTGAATACAAAGTGAGAGCTATTTCAATTGACTCATGCTTCCCTTTACAATTTTGATCCATTTCACATTTCCAGCATTATTTTGCATTACTCTCAAACTCTGTACTTTAGAGAAACTAACTTATTCCCTTAATCTAACATATCTTTCACTCCAACGTAACTTTGTACTAACTTTCCACCACTGCCTCATATGTCCTATCATTGTACAACATCCTCTGAGAAGCCTTATATTGTTTGAGGACTTGGATCACGGGCCCCCATGTAGGGGAAGAATTTCCTGTTCTCCCAAATTCTTTGTATTTCCTGTTCCTCAAGAAACCTTGCATTTCATTATCTTATTGTATGTGGCATTTCTGAGGAGAATACAAGATTTATGAAGGCAGGGATTTCTTTTCACTTTGTCTTTGTACCATTAATGCCTACTTACAACTTTGTACATAGCAGGCACTTAGTAAGCTTTTAACGAATTGAACTATATTAATGGGGTATTTATATTCATCCAGAAATTTATAGTGTTGCTATGGAATCTACACAACCATTGTGTATCAGTCTACTGTTACACTATAAAGAAACAGTAATATCAGAACTAATCTAGTATTACCTTTCTGAAAGCTATTAGCTGAGTTGTTTTCCCACATCTTCTCCCTTGAGGAGGGTATCACAAAGGGATTAGCCTCAAAAGAGATTTCATCCTCTTAAGCCCCCAAATCCTGCTAATGTATTCAGAAATGTTTACAATAGTCACAAAGAGAATGAGACATGTGTGGATACACAGTCTACTCTTTGAAAAACTCAGATTTTAAAAGACCCATAAAGAAGATGGAACCAAGAGCAGAGCATAAGTAAAACATAGCTCCATGGTCCTGTAGGGAGACTGGCAGGATCTCTAAATCCCTAAATGAACTAAGGCTGGTGGTGATTGCTAGGATCACAAAAATGGAATTTTAAAAGCAATGTTGGGAACTACAAAAGCTCCAGGATTATATAGAGTCACTATCTGGTGTGGTCGAAGTAACAATAAAGTAGAACAGAGAGAAAGCAGAACTACTGGACTATCATTTTCTTTCATTTTTTATAAGAAGGAGAAATATCTCTGCAGAAAGAAGTAGAAAGCAGAAACAAAGTTTAAGTGGAACTGAAAGCCCAGGTAAGGGAGGAGAGAGTGAGAGAAAAACTAACTACTTAGAAAGAGTGAATATTCAGGCACCGATGAGCTACCTTCATTTTTTAAACAAAATTTACTAAGCACCTACCATGAGGTAGTCACTCTGGTAGATGGTAGAGATAAAGGACAAAAGTGAAATAGCCCTTAAGGAGTTTACATTTTATAAGACATACCATAGATGTCTATAAATGTGTACAAGATAACCATATTATATATATATATATATATATATATATATATATATATATATATGATAAATACAATGTAATTTTATAAGCTATAAAAAATAACTATATACAAAATATATATGAAACACATACAAGACATTAATAGCTATGTGTGTATGGGAAGTGGGTATCAGGAAAAGTACTGTATTTTTAAGGTGGTGCCTGGGCTGCACTTTCCAGGAAACTAGGAATTCTAAGAGTCAGAGGTGAAGAAAGAATACCTTGCAGGAAGAGGGGACAACCTGGGGGAAAAGCACAGAGATGGGAGAAGGGATATCATCTGTGAGGAGTGGTAAGAA